>NC_136065.1:51680296-53008687 GCF_964261635.1 Lissotriton helveticus
CACAGCCCTAAAAAACACCCGACCCCTAGCCCTGAGGCCTAACACCGCCCTAAAAACCACCCGACCCCTAGTCCTAAGGCCTAAAACTACCCTCACAGCCCTAAAAACCACCCCGACCCCTAGCCCTGAGGCCTAACACCGCCCTAAAAACCAACCCGACCCCTAGCCCTGAGGCCTAAAACCGCCTTCACAGCCTAAAAAACACCCCACCCCTAGCCCTGAGGCCTAACACTGCCCTAAAAACCACCCGACCCCTAGCCCTGAGGCCTAAAACCGCCTTCACAGCCCTAAAAACCACCCGACCCCTAGTCCTAAGCCCTAAAACCGCCTTCACAGCCTAAAAACACCCGACCCCTAGTCCTAAGCCCTAAAACCGCCCCCCCAGCCCTGAAAACCGCCAAACCCCTAGCCCTGAGCCCTAAGACCGGCCCCCCCAGCCCTAGAAACTAAACCACCCACACCCCTAAGACCTAAGATCAACTACCGGGCCCACCCTCCCAAAACCCTAAGCCATAATAACCAACCTTACCTCAGCCCTAAGCCCTAGCACTGACACCTACCCCAGCTCACCTCTGCCCTAGGACTGCCCCCCCCAGCACTGAAAACCACCCAACCCCTAGCCCTGAGGCCTAAAACAGCCCCCCCAGCCCTAAAAACCACCCGCCCCCTAGCCCTGAGCCCCAATACCACCCTCACAGCCCTAAAAACCACCGACCCCAAGCCCTGAGGCCTAAGACCACCCTTCACAGCCCTAAAAACCACCGACCCCAAGCCCTGAGGCCTAAGACCACCCCCACAGCCCTAAAAACCACCCGACCCCTAGCCCTGAGGCCTAAAAACGCCCTCACAGCCCTAAAAAACACCCGACCCCTAGCCCTGAGGCCTAACACCGCCCTAAAAACCACCCGACCCCTAGTCCTAAGGCCTAAAACTACCCTCACAGCCCTAAAAACCACCCGACCCCTAGCCCTGAGGCCTAACACCGCCCTAAAAACAACCCGACCCCTAGCCCTGAGGCCTAAAACCGCCTTCACAGCCCTAAAAAACACCCCACCCCTAGCCCTGAGGCCTAACACTGCCCTAAAAACCACCCGACCCCTAGCCCTGAGGCCTAAAACCGCCTTCACAGCCCTAAAAAACCACCCGACCCCTAGTCCTAAGCCCTAAAACCGCCTTCACAGCCCTAAAAAACACCCGACCCCTAGTCCTAAGCCCTAAAACCGCCCCCCAGCCCTGAAAACCGCCAAACCCCTAGCCCTGAGCCCTAAGACCGGCCCCCCAGCCCTAGAAACTAAACCACCCACACCCCTAAGACCTAAGATCAACTACCGGGCCCACCCTCCCAAAACCCTAAGCCATAATAACCAACCTTACCTCAGCCCTAAGCCCTAGCACTGACACCTACCCCAGCTCACCTCTGCCCTAGGACTGCCCCCCCCAGCACTGAAAACCACCCAACCCCTAGCCCTGAGGCCTAAAACAGCCCCCCCAGCCCCTAAAAACCACCCGCCCCCTAGCCCTGAGCCCCAATACCACCCTCACAGCCCTAAAAACCACCGACCCCAAGCCCTGAGGCCTAAGACCACCCTCACAGCCCTAAAAACCACCGACCCCAAGCCCTGAGGCCTAAGACCACCCCCACAGCCCTAAAAACCCACCCGACCCCTAGCCCTGAGGCCTAAAAACGCCCTCACAGCCCTAAAAAACACCCGACCCCTAGCCCTGAGGCCTAACACCGCCCTAAAAACCACCCGACCCCTAGTCCTAAGGCCCTAAAACTACCCTCACAGCCCTAAAAACCACCCGACCCCTAGCCCTGAGGCCTAACACCGCCCTAAAAACAACCCGACCCCTAGCCCTGAGGCCTAAAACCGCCTTCACAGCCCTAAAAAACACCCCACCCCTAGCCCTGAGGCCTAACACTGCCCTAAAAACCACCCGACCCCTAGCCCTGAGGCCTAAAACCGCCTTCACAGCCCTAAAAACCACCCGACCCCTAGTCCTAAGCCCTAAAACCGCCTTCACAGCCCTAAAAAACACCCGACCCCTAGTCCTAAGCCCTAAAACCGCCCCCCCAGCCCTGAAAACCGCCAAACCCCTAGCCCTGAGCCCTAAGACCGGCCCCCCAGCCCTAGAAACTAAACCACCCACACCCCTAAGACCTAAGATCAACTACCGGGCCCACCCTCCCAAAACCCTAAGCCATAATAACCAACCTTACCTCAGCCCTAAGCCCTAGCACTGACACCTACCCCAGCTCACCTCTGCCCTAGGACTGCCCCCCCCAGCACTGAAAACCACCCAACCCCTAGCCCTGAGGCCTAAAACAGCCCCCCCAGCCCTAAAAACCACCCGCCCCCTAGCCCTGAGCCCCAATACCACCCTCACAGCCCTAAAAACCACCGACCCCAAGCCCTGAGGCCTAAGACCACCCTCACAGCCCTAAAAACCACCGACCCCAAGCCCTGAGGCCTAAGACCACCCCCACAGCCCTAAAAACCACCCGACCCCTAGCCCTGAGGCCTAAAAACGCCCTCACAGCCCTAAAAAACACCCGACCCCTAGCCCTGAGGCCTAACACCGCCCTAAAAACCACCCGACCCCTAGTCCTAAGGCCTAAAACTACCCTCACAGCCCTAAAAACCACCCGACCCCTAGCCCTGAGGCCTAACACCGCCCTAAAAACCACCCGACCCCTAGCCCTGAGGCCTAAAACCGCCTTCACAGCCCTAAAAAACACCCCACCCCTAGCCCTGAGGCCTAACACTGCCCTAAAAACCACCCGACCCCTAGCCCTGAGGCCTAAAACCGCCTTCACAGCCCTAAAAACCACCCGACCCCTAGTCCTAAGCCCTAAAACCGCCTTCACAGCCCTAAAAAACACCCGACCCCTAGTCCTAAGCCCTAAAACCGCCCCCCCAGCCCTGAAAACCGCCAAACCCCTAGCCCTGAGCCCTAAGACCGGCCCCCCAGCCCTAGAAACTAAACCACCCACACCCCTAAGACCTAAGATCAACTACCGGGCCCACCCTCCCAAAACCCTAAGCCATAATAACCAACCTTACCTCAGCCCTAAGCCCTAGCACTGACACCTACCCCAGCTCACCTCTGCCCTAGGACTGCCCCCCCCAGCACTGAAAACCACCCAACCCCTAGCCCTGAGGCCTAAAACAGCCCCCCCAGCCCTAAAAACCACCCGCCCCCTAGCCCTGAGCCCCAATACCACCCTCACAGCCCTAAAAACCACCGACCCCAAGCCCTGAGGCCTAAGACCACCCTCACAGCCCTAAAAACCACCGACCCCAAGCCCTGAGGCCTAAGACCACCCCCACAGCCCTAAAAACCACCCGACCCCTAGCCCTGAGGCCTAAAAACGCCCTCACAGCCCTAAAAAACACCCGACCCCTAGCCCTGAGGCCTAACACCGCCCTAAAAACCACCCGACCCCTAGTCCTAAGGCCTAAAACTACCCTCACAGCCCTAAAAACCACCCGACCCCTAGCCCTGAGGCCTAACACCGCCCTAAAAACAACCCGACCCCTAGCCCTGAGGCCTAAAACCGCCTTCACAGCCCTAAAAAACACCCCACCCCTAGCCCTGAGGCCTAACACTGCCCTAAAAACCACCCGACCCCTAGCCCTGAGGCCTAAAACCGCCTTCACAGCCCTAAAAACCACCCGACCCCTAGTCCTAAGCCCTAAAACCGCCTTCACAGCCCTAAAAAACACCCGACCCCTAGTCCTAAGCCCTAAAACCGCCCCCCCAGCCCTGAAAACCGCCAAACCCCTAGCCCTGAGCCCTAAGACCGGCCCCCCAGCCCTAGAAACTAAACCACCCACACCCCTAAGACCTAAGATCAACTACCGGGCCCACCCTCCCAAAACCCTAAGCCATAATAACCAACCTTACCTCAGCCCTAAGCCCTAGCACTGACACCTACCCCAGCTCACCTCTGCCCTAGGACTGCCCCCCCAGCACTGAAAACCACCCAACCCCTAGCCCTGAGGCCTAAAACAGCCCCCCCAGCCCTAAAAACCACCCGCCCCCTAGCCCTGAGCCCCAATACCACCCTCACAGCCCTAAAAACCACCGACCCCAAGCCCTGAGGCCTAAGACCACCCTCACAGCCCTAAAAACCACCGACCCCAAGCCCTGAGGCCTAAGACCACCCCCACAGCCCTAAAAACCACCCGACCCCTAGCCCTGAGGCCTAAAAACGCCCTCACAGCCCTAAAAAACACCCGACCCCTAGCCCTGAGGCCTAACACCGCCCTAAAAACCACCCGACCCCTAGTCCTAAGGCCTAAAACTACCCTCACAGCCCTAAAAACCACCCGACCCCTAGCCCTGAGGCCTAACACCGCCCTAAAAACCACCCGACCCCTAGCCCTGAGGCCTAAAACCGCCTTCACAGCCCTAAAAAACACCCCACCCCTAGCCCTGAGGCCTAACACTGCCCTAAAAACCACCCGACCCCTAGCCCTGAGGCCTAAAACCGCCTTCACAGCCCTAAAAACCACCCGACCCCTAGTCCTAAGCCCTAAAACCGCCTTCACAGCCCTAAAAAACACCCGACCCCTAGTCCTAAGCCCTAAAACCGCCCCCCCAGCCCTGAAAACCGCCAAACCCCTAGCCCTGAGCCCTAAGACCGGCCCCCCAGCCCTAGAAACTAAACCACCCACACCCCTAAGACCTAAGATCAACTACCGGGCCCACCCTCCCAAAACCCTAAGCCATAATAACCAACCTTACCTCAGCCCTAAGCCCTAGCACTGACACCTACCCCAGCTCACCTCTGCCCTAGGACTGCCCCCCCCAGCACTGAAAACCACCCAACCCCTAGCCCTGAGGCCTAAAACAGCCCCCCCAGCCCTAAAAACCACCCGCCCCCTAGCCCTGAGCCCCAATACCACCCTCACAGCCCTAAAAACCACCGACCCCAAGCCCTGAGGCCTAAGACCACCCTCACAGCCCTAAAAACCACCGACCCCAAGCCCTGAGGCCTAAGACCACCCCCACAGCCCTAAAAACCACCCGACCCCTAGCCCTGAGGCCTAAAAACGCCCTCACAGCCCTAAAAAACACCCGACCCCTAGCCCTGAGGCCTAACACCGCCCTAAAAACCACCCGACCCCTAGTCCTAAGGCCTAAAACTACCCTCACAGCCCTAAAAACCACCCGACCCCTAGCCCTGAGGCCTAACACCGCCCTAAAAACAACCCGACCCCTAGCCCTGAGGCCTAAAACCGCCTTCACAGCCCTAAAAAACACCCCACCCCTAGCCCTGAGGCCTAACACTGCCCTAAAAACCACCCGACCCCTAGCCCTGAGGCCTAAAACCGCCTTCACAGCCCTAAAAACCACCCGACCCCTAGTCCTAAGCCCTAAAACCGCCTTCACAGCCCTAAAAAACACCCGACCCCTAGTCCTAAGCCCTAAAACCGCCCCCCCAGCCCTGAAAACCGCCAAACCCCTAGCCCTGAGCCCTAAGACCGGCCCCCCAGCCCTAGAAACTAAACCACCCACACCCCTAAGACCTAAGATCAACTACCGGGCCCACCCTCCCAAAACCCTAAGCCATAATAACCAACCTTACCTCAGCCCTAAGCCCTAGCACTGACACCTACCCCAGCTCACCTCTGCCCTAGGACTGCCCCCCCCAGCACTGAAAACCACCCAACCCCTAGCCCTGAGGCCTAAAACAGCCCCCCCAGCCCTAAAAACCACCCGCCCCCTAGCCCTGAGCCCCAATACCACCCTCACAGCCCTAAAAACCACCGACCCCAAGCCCTGAGGCCTAAGACCACCCTCACAGCCCTAAAAACCACCGACCCCAAGCCCTGAGGCCTAAGACCACCCCCACAGCCCTAAAAACCACCCGACCCCTAGCCCTGAGGCCTAAAAACGCCCTCACAGCCCTAAAAAACACCCGACCCCTAGCCCTGAGGCCTAACACCGCCCTAAAAACCACCCGACCCCTAGTCCTAAGGCCTAAAACTACCCTCACAGCCCTAAAAACCACCCGACCCCTAGCCCTGAGGCCTAACACCGCCCTAAAAACAACCCGACCCCTAGCCCTGAGGCCTAAAACCGCCTTCACAGCCCTAAAAAACACCCCACCCCTAGCCCTGAGGCCTAACACTGCCCTAAAAACCACCCGACCCCTAGCCCTGAGGCCTAAAACCGCCTTCACAGCCCTAAAAACCACCCGACCCCTAGTCCTAAGCCCTAAAACCGCCTTCACAGCCCTAAAAAACACCCGACCCCTAGTCCTAAGCCCTAAAACCGCCCCCCCAGCCCTGAAAACCGCCAAACCCCTAGCCCTGAGCCCTAAGACCGGCCCCCCAGCCCTAGAAACTAAACCACCCACACCCCTAAGACCTAAGATCAACTACCGGGCCCACCCTCCCAAAACCCTAAGCCATAATAACCAACCTTACCTCAGCCCTAAGCCCTAGCACTGACACCTACCCCAGCTCACCTCTGCCCTAGGACTGCCCCCCCCAGCACTGAAAACCACCCAACCCCTAGCCCTGAGGCCTAAAACAGCCCCCCCAGCCCTAAAAACCACCCGCCCCCTAGCCCTGAGCCCCAATACCACCCTCACAGCCCTAAAAACCACCGACCCCAAGCCCTGAGGCCTAAGACCACCCTCACAGCCCTAAAAACCACCGACCCCAAGCCCTGAGGCCTAAGACCACCCCCACAGCCCTAAAAACCACCCGACCCCTAGCCCTGAGGCCTAAAAACGCCCTCACAGCCCTAAAAAACACCCGACCCCTAGCCCTGAGGCCTAACACCGCCCTAAAAACCACCCGACCCCTAGTCCTAAGGCCTAAAACTACCCTCACAGCCCTAAAAACCACCCGACCCCTAGCCCTGAGGCCTAACACCGCCCTAAAAACCACCCGACCCCTAGCCCTGAGGCCTAAAACCGCCTTCACAGCCCTAAAAAACACCCCACCCCTAGCCCTGAGGCCTAACACTGCCCTAAAAACCACCCGACCCCTAGCCCTGAGGCCTAAAACCGCCTTCACAGCCCTAAAAACCACCCGACCCCTAGTCCTAAGCCCTAAAACCGCCTTCACAGCCCTAAAAAACACCCGACCCCTAGTCCTAAGCCCTAAAACCGCCCCCCCAGCCCTGAAAACCGCCAAACCCCTAGCCCTGAGCCCTAAGACCGGCCCCCCAGCCCTAGAAACTAAACCACCCACACCCCTAAGACCTAAGATCAACTACCGGGCCCACCCTCCCAAAACCCTAAGCCATAATAACCAACCTTACCTCAGCCCTAAGCCCTAGCACTGACACCTACCCCAGCTCACCTCTGCCCTAGGACTGCCCCCCCCAGCACTGAAAACCACCCAACCCCTAGCCCTGAGGCCTAAAACAGCCCCCCCAGCCCTAAAAACCACCCGCCCCCTAGCCCTGAGCCCCAATACCACCCTCACAGCCCTAAAAACCACCGACCCCAAGCCCTGAGGCCTAAGACCACCCTCACAGCCCTAAAAACCACCGACCCCAAGCCCTGAGGCCTAAGACCACCCCCACAGCCCTAAAAACCACCCGACCCCTAGCCCTGAGGCCTAAAAACGCCCTCACAGCCCTAAAAAACACCCGACCCCTAGCCCTGAGGCCTAACACCGCCCTAAAAACCACCCGACCCCTAGTCCTAAGGCCTAAAACTACCCTCACAGCCCTAAAAACCACCCGACCCCTAGCCCTGAGGCCTAACACCGCCCTAAAAACAACCCGACCCCTAGCCCTGAGGCCTAAAACCGCCTTCACAGCCCTAAAAAACACCCCACCCCTAGCCCTGAGGCCTAACACTGCCCTAAAAACCACCCGACCCCTAGCCCTGAGGCCTAAAACCGCCTTCACAGCCCTAAAAACCACCCGACCCCTAGTCCTAAGCCCTAAAACCGCCTTCACAGCCCTAAAAAACACCCGACCCCTAGTCCTAAGCCCTAAAACCGCCCCCCCAGCCCTGAAAACCGCCAAACCCCTAGCCCTGAGCCCTAAGACCGGCCCCCCAGCCCTAGAAACTAAACCACCCACACCCCTAAGACCTAAGATCAACTACCGGGCCCACCCTCCCAAAACCCTAAGCCATAATAACCAACCTTACCTCAGCCCTAAGCCCTAGCACTGACACCTACCCCAGCTCACCTCTGCCCTAGGACTGCCCCCCCCAGCACTGAAAACCACCCAACCCCTAGCCCTGAGGCCTAAAACAGCCCCCCCAGCCCTAAAAACCACCCGCCCCCTAGCCCTGAGCCCCAATACCACCCTCACAGCCCTAAAAACCACCGACCCCAAGCCCTGAGGCCTAAGACCACCCTCACAGCCCTAAAAACCACCGACCCCAAGCCCTGAGGCCTAAGACCACCCCCACAGCCCTAAAAACCACCCGACCCCTAGCCCTGAGGCCTAAAAACGCCCTCACAGCCCTAAAAAACACCCGACCCCTAGCCCTGAGGCCTAACACCGCCCTAAAAACCACCCGACCCCTAGTCCTAAGGCCTAAAACTACCCTCACAGCCCTAAAAACCACCCGACCCCTAGCCCTGAGGCCTAACACCGCCCTAAAAACCACCCGACCCCTAGCCCTGAGGCCTAAAACCGCCTTCACAGCCCTAAAAAACACCCCACCCCTAGCCCTGAGGCCTAACACTGCCCTAAAAACCACCCGACCCCTAGCCCTGAGGCCTAAAACCGCCTTCACAGCCCTAAAAACCACCCGACCCCTAGTCCTAAGCCCTAAAACCGCCTTCACAGCCCTAAAAAACACCCGACCCCTAGTCCTAAGCCCTAAAACCGCCCCCCCAGCCCTGAAAACCGCCAAACCCCTAGCCCTGAGCCCTAAGACCGGCCCCCCAGCCCTAGAAACTAAACCACCCACACCCCTAAGACCTAAGATCAACTACCGGGCCCACCCTCCCAAAACCCTAAGCCATAATAACCAACCTTACCTCAGCCCTAAGCCCTAGCACTGACACCTACCCCAGCTCACCTCTGCCCTAGGACTGCCCCCCCCAGCACTGAAAACCACCCAACCCCTAGCCCTGAGGCCTAAAACAGCCCCCCCAGCCCTAAAAACCACCCGCCCCCTAGCCCTGAGCCCCAATACCACCCTCACAGCCCTAAAAACCACCGACCCCAAGCCCTGAGGCCTAAGACCACCCTCACAGCCCTAAAAACCACCGACCCCAAGCCCTGAGGCCTAAGACCACCCCCACAGCCCTAAAAACCACCCGACCCCTAGCCCTGAGGCCTAAAAACGCCCTCACAGCCCTAAAAAACACCCGACCCCTAGCCCTGAGGCCTAACACCGCCCTAAAAACCACCCGACCCCTAGTCCTAAGGCCTAAAACTACCCTCACAGCCCTAAAAACCACCCGACCCCTAGCCCTGAGGCCTAACACCGCCCTAAAAACCACCCGACCCCTAGCCCTGAGGCCTAAAACCGCCTTCACAGCCCTAAAAAACACCCC
Source organism: Lissotriton helveticus (assembly GCF_964261635.1). Taxonomy (NCBI): domain Eukaryota; kingdom Metazoa; phylum Chordata; class Amphibia; order Caudata; family Salamandridae; genus Lissotriton; species Lissotriton helveticus. The sequence goes on from NC_136065.1 coordinate 51,689,791, forward strand.
ACCCCTAGCCCTGAGGCCTAACACTGCCCTAAAAACCACCCGACCCCTAGCCCTGAGGCCTAAAACCGCCTTCACAGCCCTAAAAACCACCCGACCCCTAGTCCTAAGCCCTAAAACCGCCTTCACAGCCCTAAAAAACACCCGACCCCTAGTCCTAAGCCCTAAAACCGCCCCCCCAGCCCTGAAAACCGCCAAACCCCTAGCCCTGAGCCCTAAGACCGGCCCCCCAGCCCTAGAAACTAAACCACCCACACCCCTAAGACCTAAGATCAACTACCGGGCCCACCCTCCCAAAACCCTAAGCCATAATAACCAACCTTACCTCAGCCCTAAGCCCTAGCACTGACACCTACCCCAGCTCACCTCTGCCCTAGGACTGCCCCCCCCAGCACTGAAAACCACCCAACCCCTAGCCCTGAGGCCTAAAACAGCCCCCCCAGCCCTAAAAACCACCCGCCCCCTAGCCCTGAGCCCCAATACCACCCTCACAGCCCTAAAAACCACCGACCCCAAGCCCTGAGGCCTAAGACCACCCTCACAGCCCTAAAAACCACCGACCCCAAGCCCTGAGGCCTAAGACCACCCCCACAGCCCTAAAAACCACCCGACCCCTAGCCCTGAGGCCTAAAAACGCCCTCACAGCCCTAAAAAACACCCGACCCCTAGCCCTGAGGCCTAACACCGCCCTAAAAACCACCCGACCCCTAGTCCTAAGGCCTAAAACTACCCTCACAGCCCTAAAAACCACCCGACCCCTAGCCCTGAGGCCTAACACCGCCCTAAAAACAACCCGACCCCTAGCCCTGAGGCCTAAAACCGCCTTCACAGCCCTAAAAAACACCCCACCCCTAGCCCTGAGGCCTAACACTGCCCTAAAAACCACCCGACCCCTAGCCCTGAGGCCTAAAACCGCCTTCACAGCCCTAAAAACCACCCGACCCCTAGTCCTAAGCCCTAAAACCGCCTTCACAGCCCTAAAAAACACCCGACCCCTAGTCCTAAGCCCTAAAACCGCCCCCCCAGCCCTGAAAACCGCCAAACCCCTAGCCCTGAGCCCTAAGACCGGCCCCCCAGCCCTAGAAACTAAACCACCCACACCCCTAAGACCTAAGATCAACTACCGGGCCCACCCTCCCAAAACCCTAAGCCATAATAACCAACCTTACCTCAGCCCTAAGCCCTAGCACTGACACCTACCCCAGCTCACCTCTGCCCTAGGACTGCCCCCCCCAGCACTGAAAACCACCCAACCCCTAGCCCTGAGGCCTAAAACAGCCCCCCCAGCCCTAAAAACCACCCGCCCCCTAGCCCTGAGCCCCAATACCACCCTCACAGCCCTAAAAACCACCGACCCCAAGCCCTGAGGCCTAAGACCACCCTCACAGCCCTAAAAACCACCGACCCCAAGCCCTGAGGCCTAAGACCACCCTCACAGCCCTAAAAACCACCGACCCCAAGCCCTGAGGCCTAAGACCACCCCCACAGCCCTAAAAACCACCCGACCCCTAGCCCTGAGGCCTAAAAACGCCCTCACAGCCCTAAAAAACACCCGACCCCTAGCCCTGAGGCCTAACACCGCCCTAAAAACCACCCGACCCCTAGTCCTAAGGCCTAAAACTACCCTCACAGCCCTAAAAACCACCCGACCCCTAGCCCTGAGGCCTAACACCGCCCTAAAAACCACCCGACCCCTAGCCCTGAGGCCTAAAACCGCCTTCACAGCCCTAAAAAACACCCCACCCCTAGCCCTGAGGCCTAACACTGCCCTAAAAACCACCCGACCCCTAGCCCTGAGGCCTAAAACCGCCTTCACAGCCCTAAAAACCACCCGACCCCTAGTCCTAAGCCCTAAAACCGCCTTCACAGCCCTAAAAAACACCCGACCCCTAGTCCTAAGCCCTAAAACCGCCCCCCCAGCCCTGAAAACCGCCAAACCCCTAGCCCTGAGCCCTAAGACCGGCCCCCCAGCCCTAGAAACTAAACCACCCACACCCCTAAGACCTAAGATCAACTACCGGGCCCACCCACCCAAAACCCTAAGCCATAATAACCAACCTTACCTCAGCCCTAAGCCCTAGCACTGACACCTACCCCAGCTCACCTCTGCCCTAGGACTGCCCCCCCCAGCACTGAAAACCACCCAACCCCTAGCCCTGAGGCCTAAAACAGCCCCCCCAGCCCTAAAAACCACCCGCCCCCTAGCCCTGAGCCCCAATACCACCCTCACAGCCCTAAAAACCACCGACCCCAAGCCCTGAGGCCTAAGACCACCCTCACAGCCCTAAAAACCACCGACCCCAAGCCCTGAGGCCTAAGACCACCCTCACAGCCCTAAAAACCACCGACCCCAAGCCCTGAGGCCTAAGACCACCCCCACAGCCCTAAAAACCACCCGACCCCTAGCCCTGAGGCCTAAAAACGCCCTCACAGCCCTAAAAAACACCCGACCCCTAGCCCTGAGGCCTAACACCGCCCTAAAAACCACCCGACCCCTAGTCCTAAGGCCTAAAACTACCCTCACAGCCCTAAAAACCACCCGACCCCTAGCCCTGAGGCCTAACACCGCCCTAAAAACCACCCGACCCCTAGCCCTGAGGCCTAAAACCGCCTTCACAGCCCTAAAAAACACCCCACCCCTAGCCCTGAGGCCTAACACTGCCCTAAAAACCACCCGACCCCTAGCCCTGAGGCCTAAAACCGCCTTCACAGCCCTAAAAACCACCCGACCCCTAGTCCTAAGCCCTAAAACCGCCTTCACAGCCCTAAAAAACACCCGACCCCTAGTCCTAAGCCCTAAAACCGCCCCCCCAGCCCTGAAAACCGCCAAACCCCTAGCCCTGAGCCCTAAGACCGGCCCCCCAGCCCTAGAAACTAAACCACCCACACCCCTAAGACCTAAGATCAACTACCGGGCCCACCCACCCAAAACCCTAAGCCATAATAACCAACCTTACCTCAGCCCTAAGCCCTAGCACTGACACCTACCCCAGCTCACCTCTGCCCTAGGACTGCCCCCCCCAGCACTGAAAACCACCCAACCCCTAGCCCTGAGGCCTAAAACAGCCCCCCCAGCCCTAAAAACCACCCGCCCCCTAGCCCTGAGCCCCAATACCACCCTCACAGCCCTAAAAACCACCGACCCCAAGCCCTGAGGCCTAAGACCACCCTCACAGCCCTAAAAACCACCGACCCCAAGCCCTGAGGCCTAAGACCACCCCCACAGCCCTAAAAACCACCCGACCCCTAGCCCTGAGGCCTAAAAACGCCCTCACAGCCCTAAAAAACACCCGACCCCTAGCCCTGAGGCCTAACACCGCCCTAAAAACCACCCGACCCCTAGTCCTAAGGCCTAAAACTACCCTCACAGCCCTAAAAACCACCCGACCCCTAGCCCTGAGGCCTAACACCGCCCTAAAAACCACCCGACCCCTAGCCCTGAGGCCTAAAACCGCCTTCACAGCCCTAAAAAACACCCCACCCCTAGCCCTGAGGCCTAACACTGCCCTAAAAACCACCCGACCCCTAGCCCTGAGGCCTAAAACCGCCTTCACAGCCCTAAAAACCACCCGACCCCTAGTCCTAAGCCCTAAAACCGCCTTCACAGCCCTAAAAAACACCCGACCCCTAGTCCTAAGCCCTAAAACCGCCCCCCCAGCCCTGAAAACCGCCAAACCCCTAGCCCTGAGCCCTAAGACCGGCCCCCCAGCCCTAGAAACTAAACCACCCACACCCCTAAGACCTAAGATCAACTACCGGGCCCACCCTCCCAAAACCCTAAGCCATAATAACCAACCTTACCTCAGCCCTAAGCCCTAGCACTGACACCTACCCCAGCTCACCTCTGCCCTAGGACTGCCCCCCCCAGCACTGAAAACCACCCAACCCCTAGCCCTGAGGCCTAAAACAGCCCCCCCAGCCCTAAAAACCACCCGCCCCCTAGCCCTGAGCCCCAATACCACCCTCACAGCCCTAAAAACCACCGACCCCAAGCCCTGAGGCCTAAGACCACCCTCACAGCCCTAAAAACCACCGACCCCAAGCCCTGAGGCCTAAGACCACCCCCACAGCCCTAAAAACCACCCGACCCCTAGCCCTGAGGCCTAAAAACGCCCTCACAGCCCTAAAAAACACCCGACCCCTAGCCCTGAGGCCTAACACCGCCCTAAAAACCACCCGACCCCTAGTCCTAAGGCCTAAAACTACCCTCACAGCCCTAAAAACCACCCGACCCCTAGCCCTGAGGCCTAACACCGCCCTAAAAACAACCCGACCCCTAGCCCTGAGGCCTAAAACCGCCTTCACAGCCCTAAAAAACACCCCACCCCTAGCCCTGAGGCCTAACACTGCCCTAAAAACCACCCGACCCCTAGCCCTGAGGCCTAAAACCGCCTTCACAGCCCTAAAAACCACCCGACCCCTAGTCCTAAGCCCTAAAACCGCCTTCACAGCCCTAAAAAACACCCGACCCCTAGTCCTAAGCCCTAAAACCGCCCCCCCAGCCCTGAAAACCGCCAAACCCCTAGCCCTGAGCCCTAAGACCGGCCCCCCAGCCCTAGAAACTAAACCACCCACACCCCTAAGACCTAAGATCAACTACCGGGCCCACCCTCCCAAAACCCTAAGCCATAATAACCAACCTTACCTCAGCCCTAAGCCCTAGCACTGACACCTACCCCAGCTCACCTCTGCCCTAGGACTGCCCCCCCCAGCACTGAAAACCACCCAACCCCTAGCCCTGAGGCCTAAAACAGCCCCCCCAGCCCTAAAAACCACCCGCCCCCTAGCCCTGAGCCCCAATACCACCCTCACAGCCCTAAAAACCACCGACCCCAAGCCCTGAGGCCTAAGACCACCCTCACAGCCCTAAAAACCACCGACCCCAAGCCCTGAGGCCTAAGACCACCCCCACAGCCCTAAAAACCACCCGACCCCTAGCCCTGAGGCCTAAAAACGCCCTCACAGCCCTAAAAAACACCCGACCCCTAGCCCTGAGGCCTAACACCGCCCTAAAAACCACCCGACCCCTAGTCCTAAGGCCTAAAACTACCCTCACAGCCCTAAAAACCACCCGACCCCTAGCCCTGAGGCCTAACACCGCCCTAAAAACCACCCGACCCCTAGCCCTGAGGCCTAAAACCGCCTTCACAGCCCTAAAAAACACCCCACCCCTAGCCCTGAGGCCTAACACTGCCCTAAAAACCACCCGACCCCTAGCCCTGAGGCCTAAAACCGCCTTCACAGCCCTAAAAACCACCCGACCCCTAGTCCTAAGCCCTAAAACCGCCTTCACAGCCCTAAAAAACACCCGACCCCTAGTCCTAAGCCCTAAAACCGCCCCCCCAGCCCTGAAAACCGCCAAACCCCTAGCCCTGAGCCCTAAGACCGGCCCCCCAGCCCTAGAAACTAAACCACCCACACCCCTAAGACCTAAGATCAACTACCGGGCCCACCCTCCCAAAACCCTAAGCCATAATAACCAACCTTACCTCAGCCCTAAGCCCTAGCACTGACACCTACCCCAGCTCACCTCTGCCCTAGGACTGCCCCCCCCAGCACTGAAAACCACCCAACCCCTAGCCCTGAGGCCTAAAACAGCCCCCCCAGCCCTAAAAACCACCCGCCCCCTAGCCCTGAGCCCCAATACCACCCTCACAGCCCTAAAAACCACCGACCCCAAGCCCTGAGGCCTAAGACCACCCTCACAGCCCTAAAAACCACCGACCCCAAGCCCTGAGGCCTAAGACCACCCCCACAGCCCTAAAAACCACCCGACCCCTAGCCCTGAGGCCTAAAAACGCCCTCACAGCCCTAAAAAACACCCGACCCCTAGCCCTGAGGCCTAACACCGCCCTAAAAACCACCCGACCCCTAGTCCTAAGGCCTAAAACTACCCTCACAGCCCTAAAAACCACCCGACCCCTAGCCCTGAGGCCTAACACCGCCCTAAAAACAACCCGACCCCTAGCCCTGAGGCCTAAAACCGCCTTCACAGCCCTAAAAAACACCCCACCCCTAGCCCTGAGGCCTAACACTGCCCTAAAAACCACCCGACCCCTAGCCCTGAGGCCTAAAACCGCCTTCACAGCCCTAAAAACCACCCGACCCCTAGTCCTAAGCCCTAAAACCGCCTTCACAGCCCTAAAAAACACCCGACCCCTAGTCCTAAGCCCTAAAACCGCCCCCCCAGCCCTGAAAACCGCCAAACCCCTAGCCCTGAGCCCTAAGACCGGCCCCCCAGCCCTAGAAACTAAACCACCCACACCCCTAAGACCTAAGATCAACTACCGGGCCCACCCTCCCAAAACCCTAAGCCATAATAACCAACCTTACCTCAGCCCTAAGCCCTAGCACTGACACCTACCCCAGCTCACCTCTGCCCTAGGACTGCCCCCCCCAGCACTGAAAACCACCCAACCCCTAGCCCTGAGGCCTAAAACAGCCCCCCCAGCCCTAAAAACCACCCGCCCCCTAGCCCTGAGCCCCAATACCACCCTCACAGCCCTAAAAACCACCGACCCCAAGCCCTGAGGCCTAAGACCACCCTCACAGCCCTAAAAACCACCGACCCCAAGCCCTGAGGCCTAAGACCACCCTCACAGCCCTAAAAACCACCGACCCCAAGCCCTGAGGCCTAAGACCACCCCCACAGCCCTAAAAACCACCCGACCCCTAGCCCTGAGGCCTAAAAACGCCCTCACAGCCCTAAAAAACACCCGACCCCTAGCCCTGAGGCCTAACACCGCCCTAAAAACTACCCGACCCCTAGTCCTAAGGCCTAAAACTACCCTCACAGCCCTAAAAACCACCCGACCCCTAGCCCTGAGGCCTAACACCGCCCTAAAAACCACCCGACCCCTAGCCCTGAGGCCTAAAACCGCCTTCACAGCCCTAAAAAACACCCCACCCCTAGCCCTGAGGCCTAACACTGCCCTAAAAACCACCCGACCCCTAGCCCTGAGGCCTAAAACCGCCTTCACAGCCCTAAAAACCACCCGACCCCTAGTCCTAAGGCCTAAAACTACCCTCACAGCCCTAAAAACCACCCGACCCCTAGCCCTGAGGCCTAACACCGCCCTAAAAACCACCCGACCCCTAGCCCTGAGGCCTAAAACCGCCTTCACAGCCCTAAAAAACACCCCACCCCTAGCCCTGAGGCCTAACACTGCCCTAAAAACCACCCGACCCCTAGCCCTGAGGCCTAAAACCGCCTTCACAGCCCTAAAAACCACCCGACCCCTAGTCCTAAGCCCTAAAACCGCCTTCACAGCCCTAAAAAACACCCGACCCCTAGTCCTAAGCCCTAAAACCGCCCCCCCAGCCCTGAAAACCGCCAAACCCCTAGCCCTGAGCCCTAAGACCGGCCCCCCAGCCCTAGAAACTAAACCACCCACACCCCTAAGACCTAAGATCAACTACCGGGCCCACCCACCCAAAACCCTAAGCCATAATAACCAACCTTACCTCAGCCCTAAGCCCTAGCACTGACACCTACCCCAGCTCACCTCTGCCCTAGGACTGCCCCCCCCAGCACTGAAAACCACCCAACCCCTAGCCCTGAGGCCTAAAACAGCCCCCCCAGCCCTAAAAACCACCCGCCCCCTAGCCCTGAGCCCCAATACCACCCTCACAGCCCTAAAAACCACCCGACCCCTAGTCCTAAGCCCTAAAACCGCCTTCACAGCCCTAAAAAACACCCGACCCCTAGTCCTAAGCCCTAAAACCGCCCCCCCAGCCCTGAAAACCGCCAAACCCCTAGCCCTGAGCCCTAAGACCGGCCCCCCAGCCCTAGAAACTAAACCACCCACACCCCTAAGACCTAAGATCAACTACCGGGCCCACCCACCCAAAACCCTAAGCCATAATAACCAACCTTACCTCAGCCCTAAGCCCTAGCACTGACACCTACCCCAGCTCACCTCTGCCCTAGGACTGCCCCCCCCAGCACTGAAAACCACCCAACCCCTAGCCCTGAGGCCTAAAACAGCCCCCCCAGCCCTAAAAACCACCCGCCCCCTAGCCCTGAGCCCCAATACCACCCTCACAGCCCTAAAAACCACCGACCCCAAGCCCTGAGGCCTAAGACCACCCTCACAGCCCTAAAAACCACCGACCCCAAGCCCTGAGGCCTAAGACCACCCCCACAGCCCTAAAAACCACCCGACCCCTAGCCCTGAGGCCTAAAAACGCCCTCACAGCCCTAAAAAACACCCGACCCCTAGCCCTGAGGCCTAACACCGCCCTAAAAACCACCCGACCCCTAGTCCTAAGGCCTAAAACTACCCTCACAGCCCTAAAAACCACCCGACCCCTAGCCCTGAGGCCTAACACCGCCCTAAAAACCACCCGACCCCTAGCCCTGAGGCCTAAAACCGCCTTCACAGCCCTAAAAAACACCCCACCCCTAGCCCTGAGGCCTAACACTGCCCTAAAAACCACCCGACCCCTAGCCCTGAGGCCTAAAACCGCCTTCACAGCCCTAAAAACCACCCGACCCCTAGTCCTAAGCCCTAAAACCGCCTTCACAGCCCTAAAAAACACCCGACCCCTAGTCCTAAGCCCTAAAACCGCCCCCCCAGCCCTGAAAACCGCCAAACCCCTAGCCCTGAGCCCTAAGACCGGCCCCCCAGCCCTAGAAACTAAACCACCCACACCCCTAAGACCTAAGATCAACTACCGGGCCCACCCACCCAAAACCCTAAGCCATAATAACCAACCTTACCTCAGCCCTAAGCCCTAGCACTGACACCTACCCCAGCTCACCTCTGCCCTAGGACTGCCCCCCCCAGCACTGAAAACCACCCAACCCCTAGCCCTGAGGCCTAAAACAGCCCCCCCAGCCCTAAAAACCACCCGCCCCCTAGCCCTGAGCCCCAATACCACCCTCACAGCCCTAAAAACCACCGACCCCAAGCCCTGAGGCCTAAGACCACCCTCACAGCCCTAAAAACCACCGACCCCAAGCCCTGAGGCCTAAGACCACCCCCACAGCCCTAAAAACCACCCGACCCCTAGCCCTGAGGCCTAAAAACGCCCTCACAGCCCTAAAAAACACCCGACCCCTAGCCCTGAGGCCTAACACCGCCCTAAAAACCACCCGACCCCTAGTCCTAAGGCCTAAAACTACCCTCACAGCCCTAAAAACCACCCGACCCCTAGCCCTGAGGCCTAACACCGCCCTAAAAACCACCCGACCCCTAGCCCTGAGGCCTAAAACCGCCTTCACAGCCCTAAAAAACACCCCACCCCTAGCCCTGAGGCCTAACACTGCCCTAAAAACCACCCGACCCCTAGCCCTGAGGCCTAAAACCGCCTTCACAGCCCTAAAAACCACCCGACCCCTAGTCCTAAGCCCTAAAACCGCCTTCACAGCCCTAAAAAACACCCGACCCCTAGTCCTAAGCCCTAAAACCGCCCCCCCAGCCCTGAAAACCGCCAAACCCCTAGCCCTGAGCCCTAAGACCGGCCCCCCAGCCCTAGAAACTAAACCACCCACACCCCTAAGACCTAAGATCAACTACCGGGCCCACCCACCCTAAACCCTAAGCCATAATAACCAACCTTACCTCAGCCCTAAGCCCTAGCACCGACACCTACCCCAGCTCACCTCTGCCCTAGGACTGCCCCCCCCAGCACTGAAAACCACCCAACCCCTAGCCCCGAGGCCTAAAACAGCCCCCCCAGCCCTAAAAACCACCCGCCCCCTAGCCCTGAGCCCCAATACCACCCTCACAGCCCTAAAAACCACCGACCCCAAGCCCTGAGGCCTAAGACCACCCCCACAGCACTAAAAACCACCCGACCCCTAGCCCTGAGGCCTAAGACCACCCTCACAGCCCTAAAAACAACCCGACCCCTAGCCCTGAGGCCTAAGAACGCCCTCAAAGCCCTAAAAAACACCCGACCCCTAGCCCTGAGGCCTAACACCGCCCTAAAAACCACCCGACCCCTAGCTCTGAGGCCTAAGAACGCCCTCACAGCCCTAAAAACCACCCGACCCCTAGCCCTGAGGCATAAGACAGCCCCCCCAGCCCAGAATTGACTTGTTTTTAGTGGAACACAATATAAAAGATCAGGTTCAGAATGTAAACATTGTAGTAGCGCATATGTCCGACCACTCCGCAGTATCACTGGCACTGGTCTCCACAACGGCAGTAAAACAATGCAGGTGGACTATGGATCGGTCTATACTTACTGACGATGAGGTAATAAAAAATCTTGGTCTGGAGTCCCAGGAATTTTTTCTTAATAACCGGGGAAGTGCTCCAATAGGGATTGTTTGGGATTCGCACAAAGCCTTTTTGAGGGGCAGGTTCACATCAATCCAGTCCGACAAAAATAAACAGCGCAGGGTGGGAATTCTTAATATTGAGAAGAAAATTCACAGCTTGGTACACAAAATTCAGCAAAATGAAGTGGGAGAGGATGCTGGGAAGGCTTTGATTCAAACCCTTACAACAGATCTATCATCAGTTATAGAAAGGCGGCTTCAGGAAAGGTGGCAAGCAAGTAAGTTGGCCCATTTCAATTATGGGGAAGGTTGTGGTAAATTACTTGCCTGGAAGGCAAAGAGTGATCAGGCAAACAACTTTATAAAATAACTTAATTTTGGGATGGCTGGAAGTCCTATTATAGCAGGGACTAGCATTGAAGATACCATGTTAAAATACTATGAAGAAGTTTATAAAGAAGATTTATGTACAACCAGGTCGGAAGTCCTAGAGTGGTTAGATCAGGAATTACCACAAAAAGTATCCGAACCTCAGAAAGTTGGTCTTAACAATTTAATAACTGTGCAAGAAATAGAAACTGCCATAATATCGGGAAAGTCCAGCAAGGCAGCTGGACATGACGGTCAGCCCTTAGAAGACTTAAAAAAATTAAGTCAGTATTTGGTGCCCTCCCTGAGCGAATTTTTTGTATCTATCTTCAGTGCAGGTGAAGAGATCCCTCCTTCTTGGAATGATGCCATAGTGACCTTAATTCTCAAACCTGAAAAAAAAACAAGACTGCTGTGATTCATACAGACCCATATCGCCGCTAAACGCAGATTACAAGATCTTCGCAAAGTTATTAGCAGAGAGGTTGAATGGGGTGGTGGGAGCACTCCTTCACGAATACCAGAAAGGGTTTGTGCGAGGCAGGAGTCTTAGAGTTTTAACCTATAGCCTAACAGGTGCAATTGATTTAGCCTCAGTAGACAAGCTTCCACTAGCGGTCATTACGGTAGACGCAACTAAGGCTTTTGACCGAGTTAATTGGTCTTATCTGCATGAAGTTTTGAGTCTATCTAACCTAGGGGAAAATTTTTGTAGGGCAGTAAAACAAATTTATAAGACTCCGACTGCAAAAATTCTGATCAATGGGAGGCTAACTGAGACATTAGCGGCCACATGCATCAAGAGAATTTGGAGTCGCAAACGGTGCGAATCGGAAAAATCGGCCGTTTGCGATTCCAAATTCACTTTGTGGTATGCATGAAACAATTTTTAAAGAACCGCACATTTTGCATTTTCAAAAAATGCGATTGCATTTAAGGAATCGCATTTGTGCGATTCCTTAAATGCAATGCATGATTTTTTTTTACATTGCGCATTTGGAAATAGGAGGTGCAAATTAACACGAGGTTGACCCTCGTGTTAATTTGCGAAATCTTTCAAAAATGCTCAAAAATGCATTTTTGAAAGTGTCATCTTACACACACACATGTCCTTTGGACATGTGTGTGTGTGAAACTTGTACTTAAAAAAACATTTCAAGGGTGCAGGGGGGGGGGTCCAAACAAATTGCAAATCCTAAAAAAAAAAATGCAAAACGGCATTAATTCCTATGGGCCTCTAGGCCCATAGGAATCAATGTAATGCCATTCCTTAATTGCGATTCGCAATTAAGGAATCGCAACTTCCGAAAATTAAGAAATCCCCCATAAAATTAAGATTTATTGATGCATAGGATTTTGCAATTCCTAAATTGCGATTCCTTAATTTTCGCAATTTAGGAAATGCAAAATCCTACAATGATGCATGTGGCCTTTAAATATCCTTAGAGGTACGAGACATGGCTGCCCACTGTCCCCACTACTTTTTAACCTTTATATTGAACACCTGGAACAAAAAATTAGGAAAGATGAAGAGATACTCCCTTTTCAATCCAGGGGATGGGAGAAGAAAGTGGGTTTATACGCGGAGGACCTGGTAGTATATACCTCAAATCTCAGCACAGCACTAACGAATGTTTATGATATGGCCGCAGGGTTTGGGAGGATTTCGGGAGACGAAATTAATCAAGGGAAAACGGTTGTTATGGCCTGGAATATGATGACACAAGAGAGGAGTGTCAAATCAGAAATGAGATATTTGAGTATTAAAATTACCCAGAAAATCAAACTAATTCCTGAAACCATTTTTCAAAAGATATATAAGGAGTTAGGGAAACTATTGTTAGGATGGTCTCACCTGCCCCTATCCATCTATGGGAGCGTTAACATCATTAAAATGACAGTCCTCCCAAAACTCACGTTCTTATTTCAGAATATTCCGTTGACTTTCAAGGATAAATGGCTAAAAAAAATACAGTCTAAAATATCTAGTTTTATTTGGGCCTCCAAAGGGGTCCAAATCTCGTGGAAAAAGCTTAGATGACGGTATGAAAAAGGGGGGCTAAGGCTGCCAGACCTATCTTATTACGCCTGGGTGTTTTTGTTAAAAGGTGGGAAAGGGTTATATAAAACACCAGATGACTCTGAGACAGGGAAGATGCATATAGCAATGTTAAAAGACATAATAGGGGGAGAATACGGTTTCATTTACAAACTTGGAGACCCGAGATAAAAAAAAAAAATACGTCTAAAGATCTTACTCAGCCTCGCGACAACTTGGCATAAAGTTAGGAAAGAGTTAAAAATTAACTATTTCAGTGGGATGGCACCTATCTTTGACTCTCCAGGATCCCCAGAATGGTCGAGGGACTCTTTGGTGCGTCCACTGAAGAATGCAGGAATTACCTCCTGGAAACAGTTGATATCGGAAGGTAATTTAATATCATGGGAAAAGTGCCAAAACATGTGTGGAGGCCAACTTTCGAGATTTAAGTATTTACAAATGCTAAATTGGAGTCGGATTGATGGGCATGGAGTGGGACTAGTAAATAACTGGAAGAGAGTTTGGTAGCTGGAACAACTCATAAGAAGGAGGTGGAAAATTATTATTGGTTATTATTGGAACTGGCTGATGGAGACTTCACCCTTCTGATGGAGCTGTGGGAGAGGAGCTTACCAGGAGAACAGATACAAGATCTATGGCAAGTATCCTGCGACATTCTTTATTCCACAGTCTGACCCGCAAATTAAAGGCGGAACCACCTTTTCTGTCTCCACAGGGTGTACTGGACTCCAAACTAGCTATCTAAAATGGGGAGTGGAGTAGTCCCAAAATGCCCTAAATGCAATAAGGAGAAAGGTGATGATATGCATATATTTTTTTTTTTTAAAGATTTTTATTGAACAAACCAGCTCCTCAACATTACACATCAGGTAGCAGCAGAAATTCATTGGTAAGCATTGACACAATCAACCGTAGTCATATCAAGAAAATCAGTCCCACCCGCTACAGCCATTCCTCCCACCCAGCATCGACCCTCCCTTAGAACAAACCAATTTCGATCCCCCAATACATACATGTAAGGATAGAACACCCCCGTTCCAAACACCCCACTCTCTATGCAGACCTTAGCACAGTACTTCAATCCTTCTGGCTGGATGTGAGTAACAAATCAACAATAGGAGAGGCAGGGAGATTAAAGGAACTCTCTCTTAGTCCCCGGTTCAGTACAAATCAACAAAAGAAGAGAGGTTATGTGAGCTTCATAAGCCACAGAAAAGGAGCAAAGCCACTCAGGAATCACACATCCACTCTGGGTGGTTTAGAAGGCCCTCACACACCGACCTGGTTGGTGTCATGCTTCATCATCGGGCCCCACCAAAGAGGCCGAGTGCCTCTTCGGTGTGCTACGACGCCAGGAGACTGCGGAGCTGGTTGTGTGTGTAGGGCGTGCGGTGAGGTATATATTAAAAAGTGCCAAAAGGGTATCTAAAAAATTATTTTAATATGTGATCCCTAAGACACGAACAAAGGTGAAAAAAAGAACTATGTGTCTGAATGTTATGCCAAGGTAATGGTATGGTTAATTCAGAGTTCTTTAAATTAGTCAGTCAACATGTTTCTGCCTTACAGTGGTTTAGATTTACCTAGGCATTCGTCAGGACTCGATAAACCCCGGCGGTATGGACTCTCTAATCGTCCACCCTAACCTGGGGACGTGAAAGTGAAAAATCAAAAAAAGGGAGGTGAAAAGTGCATAAAAATGTGGAAGAGCGTTTAGCTCATTCCAAAAATTCTCCAAAGTCAGGAGAGTATCTGCACTTTATAGAATGGCGCTATTTGCACCGTGGGTCTCGGGAGGGGGGTTGGAGCGTACCTGGCACATCGCCCTCAACGCTCTCAGCCCACGTCTGCCACCTAGCATATCCTCAGAACCGTCCGGCCCACGTCTGCCACCTAGCATATCCTCAGAACCGTCCGGTTCTGAGGATATGCTAGGTGGCAGACGTGGGCTGAGAGCGTTGAGGGCGATGTGCCAGGTACGCTCCAACCCCCCTCCCGAGACCCATGGTGCAAATAGCGCCATTCTATAAAGTGCAGATACTCTCCTGACTTTGGAGAATTTTTGGAATGAGCTAAACGCTCTTCCACATTTTTATGCACTTTTCACCTCCCTTTTTTTGATTTTTCACTTTCACGTCCCCAGGTTAGGGTGGACGATTAGAGAGTCCATACGGCCGGGGTTTATCGAGTCCTGACGAATGCCTAGGTAAATCTAAACCACTGTAAGGCAGAAACATGTTGACTGACTAATTTAAAGAACTCTGAATTAACCATACCATTACCTTGGCATAACATTCAGACACATAGTCCTTTTTTTCACCTTTGTTCGTGTCTTAGGGATCACATATTAAAATAATTTTTTAGATACCCTTTTGGCACTTTTTAATATATACCTCACCGCACGCCCTACACACACAACCAGCTCCGCAGTCTCCTGGCGTCGTAGCACACCGAAGAGGCACTCGGCCTCTTTGGTGGGGCCCGATGATGAAGCATGACACCAACCAGGTCGGTGTGTGAGGGCCTTCTAAACCACCCAGAGTGGATGTGTGATTCCTGAGTGGCTTTGCTCTTTTTCTGTGGCTTATGAAGCTCACATAACCTCTCTTCTTTTGGATGTGAGTAACATAATCTTTTCTATTCTGGGCGAAGTACTCCAGGTGAGCGAACTGTTGATATTCTTTGGTCTCACCAATAATAACGGAGCTATGTCAAACAATGTAAAAAAATTGATCTTTTATTTAATATTACTTGCAAGAAGGGAAATATGTAAGAACTGGGTTAAGGTTACTCCTCCAAGTAAATTGGAATGGTTGGCTTTGATAAGGTATATAAACACCCTAGACAGAGCACACAAATGTAGACGAAATGCTTTCTGGCTCCCCTATGAGATGTAGGTACAGACATGTATAAATGAGTCCAATGATTAGGCCTCTATATCGGTTTGCAAATACTCTGGTGGTAGCCGACGATCTCAGGGCGGAATTGGCACCTATGGTTGAGTAAGATTGCAAGGTATAGAGTGTACCATACCTGGCTTTCAGCAAGATCACTTGAGGCGCCCAGGGGAGAAGTGATCCGAGGCAGACTTCTTTTTCTTTCTGCTTACCCGGACTATGAGGAACAAAAAAAAAGCTTTAATTTATCAATGATTTTCCAATGTGTACCCGGTTTGGCCCACATCAGGAGCCCAGCTGGGTCTGGAGCCTTCTTTACAGCTAAGCGTGTATCCCACCCTAGCTACGCAGGCATTCCTTGCACATAAGTGAGGCCTAAGACTCACCTGAGTCAGCACTGTCAACAGTTGACAATATCAACAGACAAAGAGTCATATTATCAGAAAAGAAAAAAGTGACAGGTTTGTATACCTATTCTATAGGAAGTTGCTCTTTACAAAATGTGCCCCGGAGTCATTTTGGCACCAGAGCAGACTGGAAATTAGATATTCAGGAGGCGTGTGGTTTCACCACCTGGTTTTTGGTTAAAATACATTCTTCTGGTTCAGGGTTAAGCCAGATCATTAAAGGAAGTAGTTATTTAGGGGGTATAGTTACAAACGGGGTAGGTAGCCCATAAGCTACCATACTATACTCACCTAAACACACCTAAATTGAGTATTTACGTGTAATTCAACATCAAAATAACAGATTAGAATACCTGGGAACAGAAGAAAAATAAAGATGTGCCGACACCACAAGTACCTAGGACCTGCAGAGATATGGTGCCAAACCCTCCCTTGCTGCTTGATTATCAACAAAAAGACCCGACTGGTCCTGCAGCTGTGCAGGGAACCTCTCCAAAGTCTGGAGGACTGCCCTGTACTTTACCAACCACTTAGCATCTCCCTTAAGATGGAGGGGCCATCTCTCTCCATTTCCAGGCACCGTCCACATCTGTCTGGTACACCGTGTTGTTGGCCATGGGGCCCACCAAAGAAGCTGCACGCCAGGATAAGGTTTTTGTGGCTGTAAGAGCCGAGACCCGCTCTCTACCAACTTTTGAAAGGCAAGAACCTCCAGGAGTCCCCCTGCACATACACCATGAGAACCGAGCCACTTTCACATGCCAAGGCTGGCTTTGTGCCCAGTCCGCACACCAACCCTTTAGAAACTTTCCTGCACAACAACAAACTTCAGGACAGGCGAACTCCACATCCAGAGTGGCCCAGCTGTTTTGTTTTTCCTCCCACTGCAGATCTACCAGGAACTGTGACAGCCTCCTACGTGAGTTGCCAGACAGCCAAGCACCTCTGCACCGGAGCCCCACAGCACTGGTTCACAACATTTGACTGTCGCCTTGGCATGTGGGACTGCACGAGCTGATCCCCCTTTTAAGTTCCACCGGACTTGTTCAGAAGTCCTCCCATTGCAGAATCTTTGTTTCCGGTCCCTTTAAACTTTACCACTGTAGCGTTTGAGGCTACCTACCCGAACACCATCCATACACCCAGACGCCTAATGGCAGGAAAACCTAAACTGTTATTAGTAATTTGGACCTTGGCTCTCTAGCACATTGAACCCCAACCCTGACATTTGACTGCAAGACTGTTTTGCTGCATGTTTTTCGTCCTATAGGTAAATGTTTTGGAGTTCGAGGCTCCCGCCCCAAATCTGACAACTGTAGTATTTTGCTATTTCATTTCAAAACCCATACCTTTCTAATTGCAGAAAAGTTATTCTAAAATTGTGGTGCCTAAATATATATCAATATTTAATTTAACTTTCTATATAGATCTCAGATTTCTTTTTGAGTGTATGAACTATTTATTGACTGTGTGTGCAAAACAAACCTTTAACACTCCCCTTTGATAAGCATAAGCTGCTTGACCACACTATCACTAATAGAGCACTTGGGATTATTAAAGTAAGCCCCTATAAACCAATAAGGGTCATCTGAACTTTCTGCATGGTGTACCCCTAAATCGGTACCACCACATAAAAAGTCAGCTTCCTACAGATGTCGTGTATTTCTATAGGTTCTGAATCGATCCCCCTATTCCTGACCCTATTCTGGTTAAACTAACTATCAAGTTAACTAACAGTCAGCCCATGAGGCAAGAAATCCCCCATGATGCAGATACCGTTATCTGACGCAGTCACACTACGGCACAGGAACGTGTTATCTGATTAGGTCATAACGCTTGAGATCTAATTAGACAAGCGACATTCCTCCAGCCCCTGATAAGGCATACGACGTTCTCATAACAAATCAAACCTATGACAACCTGGATAATCCGTGCGGCCATTGTTTTGATTTCACAGAGAACTTTAGTAAAGAATGTGCTAACGAGCAAGTCGTATGACATCTTTATTGACGTACCTATGTCCATCCTTACGTCAATCCCGGCACCTTTAAGGTATAAATATTGCCGACCTTGCCCTATGCAAACACACGCGTGGTGACAAGACGGAGCAGCCATACTTGCCGAAGCCGAGAGCAGAAGCAGACCCCGCTGGCAGCAGCCCCGCCTTCCTGACGCGCTGAGAGACGCGCTGCTATCTCAAGCCGAGAGACCCAGCACCGGCGCTTCCGGGTAGCCCTCGCAGGCAGCCTGGAATATCGAGAGCAGAGAAAGAGATACCATTCCTCATTCATCCTAACTTCCAGGTACAGAACTGAATAACCCCTCACAGAGAATTCTTTAGTTATTCACTTGGCAAAAACAAACTTAACTTAAACTGTAACTTTCTATTCCCGCCCACGCATTAGACTTAGGTCAGGTACACGGGGTAGGCGTATTTAGAAACACCAGTTGAGTACGTTTAGTCAAATGTATATGTGTATGTAAATATATTTTAATCATTTTAAAACATCATATGGCTCAGAAACCATATCAATGTTTTTACAGTATTATTTTATACTATTGCTTTTAATGTATGCACTTTACTTAACTATAAGTATTGCAATAATATCGATCCATTTCTCTTGTACGAGAAAAGAGACTGATCAATAAATAACACCTTTTTATTGAACACGCCCGTCTCTTCCTTTTCTCTACATTCTGATGAGACTAAGAATGCACGTACTGACTGAGTAAAATAATTGCCTTGTGCTCACACAACTCTTGAGATTGACTCTTGATTAGGGGAGAGCAAAGTTGTCATGTTCTATGGTTGTCAGAAACTAAATCCCTTCTTGTCTAATCAGGGGAGTTAATCCTTCCTTGAACATTCGAGAAAGTTTCTAGCGAACTCTGAGCTTAGCTGGCAAACCCAAAAATTAAGTCTAGTATCGACAGTAGTAGACCTAGTTAACGTCTGGTCTAGGCCTTTACTGCTGTAGGTACTATTCCAATGCGCAGAGCCTATTGGGAAAATAGGAGCTACACTACATGGCGCCCAACGCGTTTGGAAAGGGCGATAAAACTAACGTAAGACATTTAGAGTAACTCAGTCGTGCTTTCTCACTCAGACCCCTTTTCCCAAATACTCCAAAGACGTCTGGAGTGGGTGAAAGGTTATATCCTCCAAAACCTCGCAGGAGGGAACTCCTATGTATGGTTTTTGGTCAAGTCAACGTTGAAGGATAAAACAGTTCCAGAATATTGTGCATCTAATCTCTGTTTCCATAAAGAAACCTGATCTGCAAATAAACATAATACCATCCTGTCTGTAAAATGGGAGACAGTGATGAAGAAAGAGAAGCAATTAGATTAGCTACTGAAATAGCAGATGCTGATGCTACCATGCAAACAGCAGACCCGGATATAATACTCATCCAGGTCGCCAAAAGGAGATCTATAACCTTAAAACTTATAGAAAATGGACTGACACCTAGAGGTGGCACAGTCATATTCGTAATTGAGGCACACGAATATCGGCAGACAGAGGTATACTATACATGGATACATTTTCCAGCAGCAAATGCTGTAACAAAGTACTTCCACTATTACAAAGTAGAGGAACCTCCTGACATTTACACTCCTTTCGAGGAGGTGGAAGTACCACTCAAATTCCAAGAGCATTTGCTCTTATTTGATGGCGCCCTAATACATAACAATCACATTACAAGATTCGGTCCTTTAGGAAGACCAGGAGCAACGTGGCCGGTCCTAGCCGGATACACACCACATCCAGACATCGATAGGATGCCTGCAGCTGAATTATTAACACAGCTGAAACAATTACTAAAAATTCATAGACAATTAGTTCAGTATGTAATGCGGACTTCAACAATTCAGCCAGCGATTAAACTACCACAGCTGACCCCACACCAGGGGAACACAAATAAAATTACACCACAGAACATCCAATCCTGCCTAGGTAAGGTTCCAGCTAAACGGGAACAAATACCATTCTGGTTAGCACGGAAAATTACCCAAATAGAGGCGGTGTTTCCTGACACCACCCCGCTGGAAAAACACAGGATTCTGACTATATGTCTCCCAATGGGAATCGCACCACACATTGAGGACTGTGACACTTGGGGTACAGTCTTTGCTTCCATCTACACAAAAACACACGGTGTTCCATCCATTTCGGTAATACCAGATGTGCTTAAACAAATTCAAGATGAATACGGTCCAGAACCTGCTTTAACTCTTGGTATGAAATTACTGAAAGACTTCAAGCAGGTCTCGGCTATATTACTAGCCAACATAAAAGGTGAAGCAGCGAACGTGGCGATCCGCCAGAGGTTAAAAGAGACAGATATAGCAGACCAACCAGCTGAAATTGCCAGAATCATAGAAAAATCCTATGAAGAACTAGGCAGAGATAGTCTAGGTGGAATACCAGTAAAACCGCAACTGACTACAAGTCCAGAAAAAATGTTTTTTAACAATAATAATAATTCACCAAAAAAGAACTGGGATGGAAACAAACAATCCAATCCTAAAGAAAAGAAATTCCAGTCCAGAGGAAGGTCTCCTAGGCGAAGAGAGAAATCTCCAAACCCGAGACAAAGGTCACCCCAGAGTGACCCCTCTGGGAATAGATATAACCTTAGAAATAGGGATAATATTAAAAAACCTGATAGATATCAAGACATTGATACACGTCCCTCTCAATCTTTTCAGAATTCCTCGCAGAAATCGGAAAGAAGAGGACGATCAGAAGAGCACGCCAAGTCCAAAGACAAGGAACCTGCTCAACTGAAAAAGAAATTACAATTTCCAAAAAAGAAGGTAGCCAGTATCAAGGTAGTCAACAATGCCGAGAATACTGAGGACACAACTGAAAAACGGAGAGTGGGCTCAGACAATGCTAGACAGCGCAGCAGAGGTGAGCATAGCTCGCTAAGTCCTTATGAATCATCTGGAGACAGTGGACACGAATGAATACCTTCAAGTGGAAACTGCAGATACCAGAGTTAGCAAGCCCCACAAGATATACGAGATAACATTACGTATAGAGGGAGATAAGACTAGGAAAATAAGGGGACTATTTTGGGATAACCTATCCAAGGGCTATGACATCCTTCTAGCTGAAAAAGACTGGCCACCAGAGTTTGTCAGGGAGTGCCCTCATGGCGAAGAAGTAATTATGCCTGCCTTCTCGAATCAAATCCCGATTCATAAAAAATATACACTTGCTAGAAAGTGGGCAGTGGCCTTAGCACCTGCTTTATATAAAAATCATGTAGGATGGGATGAGGATTCTCCTCACAAAATCCAGTTAAAATCACAACCAACTGCACAAAGGCAGTACCCAATTAAGCAAGAAGCTAAAAAACAGGTAAATGAAATACTAGACCAGCTAGAATACCAGGGGGTGATTGAAACTTGCACCTCACAAATGAACAATCCTTTGTTTCCGGTCTCCAAACCAGACAATTCATACCGTCTAGTTTTGGATTACCGACACCTTAACACATGTTGCAAAACCTTTGCAGTGCAAAACTCACACAGTGCTGCACTAATGAATAACATAGTGCGCAAAAAATACAATACAACCTTGGACATCTCCAATGGATTCTTTTGTCAAAACATAGCACCAGAGAGCAGATCTTTAACTGCATTCTCAGTAAATGGCACTCAAAAAGAATTCTGTCGGTTAGCCCAGGGGTACAAGAACAGCCCAGGGGTATTCTCAGCAAGAGTAACAGAATTACTGCAACTATATGATGATGAAGCATTATCTTATGTTGATGACATTTACTTAACAGATGATGACTTGGAGACTCACTTGAAAAGGGTGAACACCATAATACTTGGTTTCCCTGCAGAGGGTTACAAATTCAACTTTAAAAAATCCAGAATTGCCCATCTAAAAGTTCTATACGAAGGATATGAATTATCAAGTATAGCCTGGTTGACAATTTTTTGAGAACTAGAAGAATTAAAAAATCTAAAATATGAAAAGACGTATCCTCTGCCAATCGACATTCTGCCTCTACGACATTACGCCTGTGTAATCTATACAGACGGACATGCTCAACCCTCCGTTTGGGGAGAACATGCATACAATCCCACATGTGAGATTACAAAAGAAGTGTGGCGCGGAGGTAAACTAAGACCTCTATTAACAAAATCACACTCAGTAGAAACTAATTCAGAACTACAAACTGAAATAATAGCTTTGAAAATGGCGCTAGATAATGCGGATCGCGAATTCCCGACACTTATAGTGTCAGATTCATATTACTGCGTCAAAGCATATAACAAGGATTTGCAGACATGGATTCAGAACGGTTACAAAGATGACACAGATGCACCAATAAAGCAGAGACTACTCTGGGAACAAGTAGCTCTTTTGAAAAAAGAACTACCGAAAACTCACGTGACACACTCACTGAGTCATCAACGTGATGGCGTTCACGTTGTGGGGAATTCATTGGCTGAAGAAGCCGCAGCGGCAGCCACTAAACTGGCTCCCGTAGATCGAAAAAAGCGTGCATTAAAATACATTGACGGCGAAACATTGCTGGCAGTGAAAACGTCATCAAAAGGCGACTGCTCAGCGTTACCGATCAACTATCCACTCAATTATACATACATAATCGATGCAAACTCCGTCCCTTTTGCTCGAATCCCTGGAGTGGGGGATAGAGTGATTCCAAACATGGACAGGAGAAACTTGTTAATCGCAGACGCACACATGGGCGAGGGTCACAGACACCTTAAATTAAAAGATTCTCTGGAAGAATTACAATCACGGTACTGGTGGCCAGGCATGAGCCTGCACTACACCATGTTTGTAAAAAACTGCCCAAACTGCAACAGAGATCGCAGTGGGGAGAGAAGCAGTTTAATACCTCGTCGTATCAAGGCAGATAATATTACCAGCAAAAAGAATGGCTTGCGATTAACATATACAGGCTAGTTTCCACTTATAATGTAGATCCACAGCACTCGGCTGACGTCCGTACTATTATACAAGATTTGCGAGTCTAAATGGCATATACGCTAAGAGCATGCTACGTTCGACCATTTCTCTCACTCAGGCAAACCAGCCTGGGGGGGAAACATGGCCAAATGAGCACAGCCCAGCGGGAATCTTCTCACTTCCTTCCTGAGGGTATGGGATGGTGTAAAGAAAAAACCAAGGCAGAAAGCAATCTATAATAGAAAGGATATTAGGTTCGGGAGCTGGGTGGGTCAAACATCTAATAAGTGTCCAACGTAGTCTAAACAACTTGCCAAGAAATTCTCTGAAGGGATTCAGTCCGTACGAATTATTATTCGGAACTAGGATGTTGATCTCTGACCTTGATAGTCAGACTTCAGTGGTAATAGAAAAAACCTTTGATGTCAAAGACCGTTTGGCTATTTTGCAGGACTTAAACAAAACAAGAAAAGACCTGAGCAACATACAGTTGAAACAACAGCCAACAACCACTGAAGAATCACCACCTGTCCCAGCAAGACCTGTCTGGATTCCAAAAGTCGGGGATCTAGTCAGGGAGAAGATCGCGGTAAAGAAGGAATTTGGGCCTTCTTACAGAAAAGCAGTTCCTGTCTTGTCTGTCAACGGGACAAGATCAGTTGTACTACCGCCACTTGCTGGAAAAAAGGAGAACCGAGTTGTATCCATCGACCTGGTAAAACCACAACATGTGGCCGATAACAAACGGTAGGCCAAGTGGACTCCCAATAAGTAGCAGAACACCAAGGTTTGCTACCAGTACAGAGGTCCTATCAAAGAGGCTCATCACATTCGAAACGCCTACTGAAGAACAACAAGGACTATGCAACAATGCAATAGAACTAAGACCTCTGAAAACCCAAATAAAAACATTTAGCAGAGACACACCAATCTACAATGAAGTTCCAAGTGAAAATGCAAGAAACAAAAATCCTGAACCAATTGGAACAATTGACAGAACTGCATCTGGTTACTTCATCAACTTCGATGATTCCTCTGAAGGTTTCAGCGAACAAAAGACACAGCCATCATCAAAATCCTTTAAAGACAAAGCTAAGGAACTTTTGAAACAACTGAAAGAAACATATCTGGTTTCTCCATGGATTGAATTTTGGGTGGGTTTTGGTGCATTTATCCTCATATTTTGGCTCATCATGGTATTTACTTTGGGACGCTTCATTAAGGGAAAATATGCTAAAATGGACACAGCAAGTCAGAACATCAACTTGGTCCTCAAACCACACACATCTTCACACGTCGAGAAAAGAGAACTTTCTTCAGAACTTTCTTCAGCCAACTTCACAGCAATTCCGATACCTGGTGGGGTAGCCTGGGACAACACTGACTATGAAATTTATGGTCCGGTCGAGATCCTGAAATATCCACACCAAATCAAGATCTCCTTGAGTGACTTTGCAAAACCAAACTCATTTGCTGATGATTGGGACTTTGAAAGTATAAACAATATGATGTCTGACTTAGTAATGTCTGCTAAATTTACAAAACATGATTATTTGCAAGGTTCTACAAATTATGATAGTATGTATTGCTATAACCATTATGGTAACAGTTTTTTGCATAAATCTGCACAACCAAGAAATGTTTTAAATTATAATCAATGGGAACATTGTGCTACACCTCCAAAAGGGAGCTCTAGAACCGTTTATGACAAATATTCATACTTTCAAGGTTTTAACACTAGTAATGCTGAAACATTTTATTATAAATTGTCAAACAAGACAGGGATGAAAACCATGATAACGAACACAAAATTGATATATTCAGATATATTCTTTGAAAAGATGAATACTTTTGGATTTGATTATTGGGACAAAAATGTTGATTTGAAAAGTGTTTGGGGTACAAAAGAATGGCAAGTACAGGGTTTAGAAGCTTTGTTTAGAGCCTGCATGAACCCAGAACAAATGATATTTTTAAATGACACTGTTCAACAAACCACCTGTCTTGGCTTAGCCAAAATCAAAGATTTAAATAACCCGTCTATTCCAAAGCCAACAATGTTTAGCAATAGCTCTGAAACAGATGAAGAAATAGACATAAACCATATACTTAACCAAAACAGAACACATCCTGATTGGAAACAATGGTTGATCTGGCCCACAGATACAAATAACTGTCAAGATAGATTCCTGAATAAAACACAGGGTTTCAAAATGACCAGGCCAGACCCTAGATATCCCCAAAGACATCACCCAGGGATAATAACAACCTACAGTGTGGGCAAATTATGCCTTCGATGGCTACAGACTTCCACACTGCCAGAAATTAAGCAACACCTAACTTTACTTACTGATGGTGCTGACTTGCGTGATTTCATACTGGGACCACGCAAACAGCGTCAAAAGCGTTTCATAGCAGCCTCTGTATATGCAGCATACAATGAGGCCTGGAAGGTTACTCAAATTGAAACAGCAGAGAGAATACGTGAAATTGATCGTATTAATTTGGAAAAATCACTTTCTGTAGTGGACAATGGGTTAATGACTCTGTCCTCCAGAATATTTTCATTGGACAGCATTGTGTCTTCAGCAATCGATATATTATCGCAAGACTTACTGTTATTACAACATGGTCAGTCACAATTGCGTTCTATTGTACAGCTTGGCTGGACGTTACAAAATCTGCGTTCAGGCTATGTGCCTTGGCGTTTAATCAACACAACGTCACTATTCCAAATCTTTAACCTTACTGATAGACAAATCGGTATGGCGCAAAAGGGTGCTGATTATACAATCTTGAGCATTGAAAAACTAGAAAGATTACCAATGACAATGTCAGAACGACCTGTCAGTGAATGGATAATCCACGGAATCATAAATATTCCAATCTCAACCTTCAGGTTTCAATACTGCCAAAAATATATACAGGCTGGCATGTACGAGAAATTGGGAAAGGGGTACCTTAAAACAACTTGGAACCTGCCCTATTCACATGCATGTGTCAGTAATAAAGGACAGAAAGTGTTTCTTAGTGGCAACAATTGTGCTATGTCACTAAGCGGCACGCTTCTGTGTAACGGAATTAGTTTGCACGGAGCCTGTGAAGGGAATTCATACAACCTTTCATGTCACCAGCAAGGCGCACCTGCAACTGAAATAGAACCATTCTTTCAAAGACTCTATAATGGGAGTTACATTCTTATTGTAGACCGCAGATGTTGTAGTCTTATGCCCGGGACTCCTTATCTCGTCACTACGACGGCGAAGGTCAAGTGCTGTGGACGTTCTTTGTTCCCCAGCTCCTTTCCAGACAGGGAGGCGAGGGCATGGCCCAGTTTGAAAATTACTTCTATTCGAATAGACACTTTAAGCAGAATGAAAACAGTGCTTCTTCAGACGCCTACAAGGCTCACGTCATCTAAAGAAACGTATGATCTACAAGTCGCAAGGACGACTGCAGAGATACATACATTATTATCAACCAATTCCCCCGTACATTTCGCGGAAATCCTGAGCGAAATCTTAAATATTTCTGATACCACTGGGGTCTCAAAGGTATTTAAGACAGTATTTTCGATGGCATTAACACCATTCAAAGCCATACTGGGTATTTTTCCAGATTTCGTCCATTCGATTTTTGGCGGACTTCCCCTGATCCTAGGACTAATTGCAGGAATCCTATTCCTAGTCCTTATTTTTCGTTATGGCAACCCATGTCACAGATCAAACTCTCGCGACAATGGAAGATACGATCCTAGCCATTGGATACCGGGACCGGATATCAAAAATCCTGGGACTCTCCCGGCTTAGAGACCTAAACATGACTTGGTTTCTATCATTTCGACCAATGTGGCAAAGGTGTGTTTTACCTGTACTAAGGTGTCTGCTATGCGGAGAAGAATGCGTGTTAGACACCTGTCTGACGCTACAATCGGATGCGCCGGTGGATGCAGATACACTGTTGGTTCCTACCAAGGTTCACGCTTTGTGCTGCCCTCAAAGGCAGCCAATTCTGATGACGGCATTCCTGGAATCTTCACCACTACGATTGAAGGGTAGTGAAGTTCAAGATGAAAGCAGCATCGAACAGGTACGAACTTCTGTCAGCAATGCAAATCAGAATGTCAATGCAGACAATCATGCGCATGAATGCATGGTTACACCTATTTCCGACTTAGTGGAACTTTCCCATGAAGCTGTTGACAGTTTTTTCGAAAGCCTGAATGATATGATGTTCTCTCCGGAACAGAAATAGAGACTTTTGAGTAAACTCGCACACGGCGTTCCCTGAATTCGGCCTTCAACTTTTAAAAAATAAAGTCACATGAACAATTACAATCCAGTTCACGGACAGCAACTTTTTTCAGCAAGCCCCTTAAAATATTTTTCTATATATTTTTTTCCCGGGACACTGATCTTCTGCTTAAAGTAAGAAACTATTCCTAG
Organism: Lissotriton helveticus; assembly: GCF_964261635.1. Taxonomy (NCBI): domain Eukaryota; kingdom Metazoa; phylum Chordata; class Amphibia; order Caudata; family Salamandridae; genus Lissotriton; species Lissotriton helveticus. Next base: position 51,717,160 of record NC_136065.1, read on the forward strand.
AGAACTAAGATTTCTATTTTTAGATACTTTATATAGACTTTAGCTGCCCGCTGGTATGTTCACAAATATTTTATTATGTGATGAAATGGTCTCGACTTTCCTTTCTGTATAGCTATATTAAGAGCCATTTCATGTGTACTACTCATATACCAAAAAGCAATAATGCATAAAAATGCGTGTTTACTTTTGCATTTAACTCATAGCTTAAGTGCATACAATATATATGACTGCAATTTTTCAGTATATTTGAAAATTTCGAAATGCATTTATGTATTTTGGGGTGGTAAGGTATACACTATACTCTATAGTATGTTGTACTATGTTATACTATGCATAGATTAGTAGATATGACCATAGTTAGCGTGGAGTGGGTGTCGTGTATTTCTATAGGTTCTGAATCGATCCCCCTATTCCTGACCCTATTCTGGTTAAACTAACTATCAAGTTAACTAACAGTCAGCCCATGAGGCAAGAAATCCCCCATGATGCAGATACCGTTATCTGACGCAGTCACACTACGGCACAGGAACGTGTTATCTGATTAGGTCATAACGCTTGAGATCTAATTAGACAAGCGACATTCCTCCAGCCCCTGATAAGGCATACGACGTTCTCATAACAAATCAAACCTATGACAACCTGGATAATCCGTGCGGCCATTGTTTTGATTTCACAGAGAACTTTAGTAAAGAATGTGCTAACGAGCAAGTCGTATGACATCTTTATTGACGTACCTATGTCCATCCTTACGTCAATCCCGGCACCTTTAAGGTATAAATATTGCCGACCTTGCCCTATGCAAACACACGCGTGGTGACAAGACGGAGCAGCCATACTTGCCGAAGCCGAGAGCAGAAGCAGACCCCGCTGGCAGCAGCCCCGCCTTCCTGACGCGCTGAGAGACGCGCTGCTATCTCAAGCCGAGAGACCCAGCACCGGCGCTTCCGGGTAGCCCTCGCAGGCAGCCTGGAATATCGAGAGCAGAGAAAGAGATACCATTCCTCATTCATCCTAACTTCCAGGTACAGAACTGAATAACCCCTCACAGAGAATTCTTTAGTTATTCACTTGGCAAAAACAAACTTAACTTAAACTGTAACTTTCTATTCCCGCCCACGCATTAGACTTAGGTCAGGTACACGGGGTAGGCGTATTTAGAAACACCAGTTGAGTACGTTTAGTCAAATGTATATGTGTATGTAAATATATTTTAATCATTTTAAAACATCATATGGCTCAGAAACCATATCAATGTTTTTACAGTATTATTTTATACTATTGCTTTTAATGTATGCACTTTACTTAACTATAAGTATTGCAATAATATCGATCCATTTCTCTTGTACGAGAAAAGAGACTGATCAATAAATAACACCTTTTTATTGAACACGCCCGTCTCTTCCTTTTCTCTACATTCTGATGAGACTAAGAATGCACGTACTGACTGAGTAAAATAATTGCCTTGTGCTCACACGACTCTTGAGATTGACTCTTGATTAGGGGAGAGCAAAGTTGTCATGTTCTATGGTTGTCAGAAACTAAATCCCTTCTTGTCTAATCAGGGGAGTTAATCCTTCCTTGAACATTCGAGAAAGTTTCTAGCGAACTCTGAGCTTAGCTGGCAAACCCAAAAATTAAGTCTAGTATCGACAGTAGTAGACCTAGTTAACGTCTGGTCTAGGCCTTTACTGCTGTAGGTACTATTCCAATGCGCAGAGCCTATTGGGAAAATAGGAGCTACACTACACAGACAGTACTGACTCTACCCCATGCTCAGAGGCAGCAGTGTGCACAATGAAATGCTTAGAGTAATCTGGAGCTTTGAGTATGGGTGCTAAGTACTTTGCTTACTTCAAATTGTCAAAAGCCTTTTTACAGCTCACTGTCCTGTTACCCTTTTTTGGTTGCTTCTGGGACATAAACTCTGCAAAAGGTACCACAATAGTACAAAACCCCTTCACAAATCTTCAGTAGTGTCCAGTCAAGTTAAGGAATGCCCTGACGCAAGTAACAGTTGTTGGAGCCACCCAATCCACAATAGTCTGGATCTTGGGTTCTAAGGGTTAAAGTTAGCCACCGCCTATAAGGTGGCCCAAGTATACAACTTAATACTGCCCTATCTGGCATTCAGTGGCATTCATAGTGAGAACTGCCTTCAGTAGAGGCTCAAAGGCCTTTCAAAGCTGGAACTGGTGAGCCTGCCACTTGGAGCTATAGACAGCAATATCATCTAGATATGCTGCACTAGAAGCTCCAGCCTAGCCAAGACTTTGTTCATCAGCCACTGGAAGGTTACAGGGGCATTATTTAGACCATATGGCATCACAGAAAACTGGTAATGCCCATCTGGGTTCGAGAATGCTGATTTTTCTTTAGCTTCACGGGTGACAACAATTTGCTAGTACCCTGATGTTAAATCAAATGTACTGAGATAGTTTGCAGCACACAATCTGTCAATAAGCTCACCTACCCTTGGAATAGGGTGAGCGTCAGTTTTTGTGACTGGACTCAGATCACATGTAGTTCACACAGAAGCTAAGCACGTTCTGGACTACCTCCCTTGAAACGTTGTTTGGGGCCTGAGACCACTGGCGCACGCACTTTCAGAGGGTTCAGTCACCCCTAACTCCATCTTCTTGCTAACCTCAGCTCTAAAGTTTACTGGACTTATTCAGACTGCATGTAAATGTTATTATTGACAGCATGGCTCTCCCCTGTGTCCACATCATGTGTGCACCAGGTTGTCTGACCAGCGGTTAGGGAAAAGAGTTCAGCATACTGACCCAGGACTTGCCTGCAGTGTAGGTAGTAGGCTTTATATGTAGTGTACCAAATTAGGTAATCTATAAGGAAACTTCAGCCGACCCGAATTAGTTTAGAGCAGCTTGCTTGAACAATTCCAAGGTGCTCCATTAGTGGTAGTCTGGTTGATAAGTTTAGGCTTATCAAAGGGGAATGTTGAGCATTTGTTGTACACACAGAGTCAATAAATGATACATGCACTCAAAAATAAGTACAAGACAAATTTAGAAAAATAATACAGTATTTTATATATTTTTAAACACTAAGATCAACAGAATCAGGTAACTACTTTTAAAGCTATCAATTTTACAAAGAAACATTGAAAATCACAGTTGTCAGATTTGTCCCGGTAGCCTTGACCTCTCCAATGTTAACCTATGGGAAGGAAAACTTATGCAGCACCTGCAGTCAAAGTTCATGAGGGCCCTTTGGGACTAAAGGCACTAGAGGGACAAGCTCCAAAGTACAAAGAGCAGCTTTAGTTTACCTCTCCTGAGGTGTCCGGGTGAAGAGGTGCTGGTAGCCTCGAGCGTTACTGCTGTAAAAGTTTAAAGGGACCTGTCAAAACACCAGAAGCTGCAGAGGGGGACTTTGTGCCAAGTCGGCAGAACCAAAAGGGGGGCTCAGCTCTTTTGGACTCCTAGGTCAAGGGAACGCAGGCAGAAGTTGTGTAACCGGGCTGTGGGGCTCGGGGGCTGAGGTGCTGGCTAGCTGGCCACTCTGCGTTCGAGGCTCTCATTGTTCTCGGTTGACCTGTCGAGATACAAAAACAGCAGGGCTACTCTGAATATGGAGCTCATCTTTCACAAAGTCCCTCGATGTGTAAGTACGTTTGGCGGTAATGGTGTCTGTACTAGAAAAAAACAAGACTTGGCTGATGGAAGTGCCCTGGTAGTCAGGTTATTGGTGCAGCAAAGGTCCAGTGTCTCAAACTAGCCAGGGAGATGGGGTTGACCTCCTAAAGACACACAAACCTCCTCCTGTCGTTCTGCTCCTCCAGTGTGCCCGATGGCTAACTCCACGGTGTACCGGGAAGATGCAGTCAGTGCCTGCACACTCAGGGAGATGGCCCTTCCACTTCAAGGGGGATGCGAAGTAGTTGGCGAATTGCCAGACAGTGCTCCATATACTTGGGAGAATGAACAGCTTTCGGACGACTCGAATCAGTGTAATTGACTAGGTTCCAGCAGCAATTAGTCAATCAATCAGCATTTGTGCAGCGCAGCGCTCTCACCCCTAGGGGTATCTGGGCACTGTGTCAGGGTTCGGGCTCCCTTCGCGCCTACCTAGCCTATTAACTACAACTCCCATGAGCCTTGGTACCAGGAAGCTACTTAGAGACAGCAAGCGCATCGGCTCATGCGCGTAATTCTGTTGGTTTACGGGTCTTGCGGAGGTCCGTAGGAACGGGTCTTGTAGCGTCGCTTGGCTGCTCCCACCTCGCTGTTGAAGGCAGCTGTGGGTGTGTGGTATATAAATAAATAATACCGGATCTAGGTTTTACTGGACATAGCAATAACAGATAGCTCAATAAATAAGAGTCAAGATTCGAGGTAGTAGGAGTTTGCAGGTTTAATACAGCATAAAGGACAGGAACAGGACAACCTGCACAGGAATGGGATGGCAGCGCTGCCTGGGACAGGATCAAGGAAAAGGATAACTTTTAATAACAATGCACAAGCATATATACTAAAACAATTGCATTACAATGAATACAGTAGGCGGAGCAGTGGGTGTGGTCAATAGCAGTCGCGAAAGATAAGGGTGAAAGTAGGTGTAACAGGAGGCGTATACATAGACATGTGATGTAAACGTAACAGAATATGTCATAAATGGGGCGGAAACATGGAGGGGGCTACCTAAGGAGCCGGGACCTCTAACCTAATGGTGCGCGCAAACTGACAATGACGTGTTACTAGGAGAAGCTGGGGGCTATGACTTCTGTACTAGGAGCAGAGACTGAAGTCTGGAGAGTCAGGACGACATGTACCTAAACACTATCTAGTATCTGATGTTTAGAGAACATGTTGATAGAATCCAAAAGTTATCGGGGTAAAGGCTAACAGACTCTAAGACTGGTGCATGCATTATTCTACATGTAGTGCGTGATGAAGAATATTAAATGACCATAAATACAGTATTTCTCTTGCATGGAGACGTAAAGGCTAGACAATGACGGAAACTATTGATGCGATTCAGTAGCTTAGGAATGCAGAGAAGGAGGGCTGGACTGATAACTAGAATCATAACATACTCTTGGCAGACTCGTAGGCAGAGCCAGGCTGAGCCGGGCACTGTGAGGCAGGAAGTAAGTGAAGGGTCAGGAACACAGGTGGGGGCTGTATCGCTCCTCAGCGAGGGCTCAGGAGACAGGAGCTGAATCTGGTGTCCAGGCCCTTTTGAGGCCTAGAAACGGGGACTTTACAATGAAATAACGTGCACACTGAGAAACGTGGCAACGTAACTTTACATAGGCCTGATATTCGTAGCTTTCACGAGAACTGGAAACTGGCATACTAGAGATGGACACAACTGTAATTGCGTCTTTAATCGAACATGGGGAATACATATGCATATTAATCATACACACATAACATAAGATGGGGAACACGTAGGGACACAGAACATGGCAAAATTTACTTTTCCACATTCCCTCCTTGTCACTACGTTTCCATCAGGAAACATCAATATTCATGATACCATCTATCATTTCATACAGTATCATTTGCTCGTCTCGAATTTTCTTGGAACGGGATTTAGAACGGGACTTGGGACTAGGAATACAAGAGGTAGCACAAATGCCACAAATCGCAGGGCCACATTGTATACAGAGGCAGCAACTGAATATGATCGCTACTGCAATACCTAGAAAAGACAATACTTTCCATCCCCAGGTGGAAATTATATTCCAGAACCAACCGGACCATGTCCAGGTGCCTGGATCTTGGTGTAACATATGGGCAATTTTATGGAGTCTGGTTATAGCTGAATAAACAGACGGCGCGTTATTAGGAATGAAAATGCAGCAACTAGATCCGATGACTCTACAAGCCCCGCCCCTATCGGCCAGTATGACGTCAAGGACGAGACGATTCTGGAGCACGACAATTCTCATAAAGGATTGCTCTTCGGTTAAGTTACTTAGAGCAGAAGTAGTCTCAATCACTACTGCTTCAAGGGTTCTGGTTAATCTAAGCATCAGTTTACTATTCACAACAGTACCTAAATAAGGAAAGACACCTTTATTGATATCTATGTATTGTTCTAGAGCAGTTTCAGTATAATCGACAATCGGGAGATCTCTCTTGTGTCTAGTATGTACTAGGTGGGAATTCCTATGGTAGTCGGGTGGGGCTAGAAAAACTGGTGGCAGTAGGAAGGCAATGTAACAGGTTCCCTCCCAATCGAGGGGCAGACGAACATATGCGGTCTGGCCACAAACAAAATAAGAATGACGTGAAGCTTTGAAAATAGATTTCCCACTGTCACTATACTTGACGATAGTAGTACAATCACTATGTCCTACATGTACGGAACCATTCTTTCGGACACATAATTCACCTTTGACTGGTAATACTGACATAGCAGGTAAGTCTGGAGTAGTATCAGATTGAACATTCAGGACCATGAAATTCGAAGAATAATTACCTAAATTATAAACTTCATTTTCTAGATCTAACCCTGTTCTGTGGGGAAGACCTTGCTTGTCTGGGAAACATGTACTGTTAAGAAAAGACATATCTGTTGAGGATGACGTTAACGTGGACCATGCTCCACACGAACCATTATGTGAAAATGGATAAGGAAAGAGTGGCAGAACTCCCTTCGGTGTCTGGAATGGGGGGAGTCGACCACACACCCAACAATTAGTGGCATTGCTGGTCTGGTGTGAATAATGTAACATGCGGATAAAGGAATTATTACGCATAGCAAGACGATAAGATAGTTCATGAGGAGGTAGATCACTAAACGTGTGCTCTACTGTAGCAATAGAAGACTTATTTACATGAGAAACTGGAAAACACAAATAAAATGCATAACCTGTGCAGGTAGTCATAAGGCTGAAAAACAATATGAAACTTAGAAAAACGATACATCGGATTGAGTTTTGACTAACTCTCTCACTATGGGGGTCTATTTTATACATGTCAGAAACCGGTCTAACCGTTTCACCTAGGGGAGGACATAGACAATCAAACTGGCTGACTTATTTTACTAGACCTTAATTTTTGCTTATACTCCTGTTGCGGAGTTTTCTCTAACAGGGAGGGTTTAGTATCATTGTCTTTTGCGGGACAGTCCTTAAGAATAGTACTTTGGCAGTCCTTTAAATCCTCGGAAATGTTCTTAGAAACAGGCTTCAATCCATAAAATTTCTTCACATGTGACAGGTGGACCCAGCCCTTCCTGCCTTCCAGTTTGACGGCAGTACGGGTGGCCAGGAGGACCTGTCGGGGTTCCTTCCAGCGAGGCTCCAGCGGACTTGAACGATCAAAATTCCGGACAAGAACCATGCATCCGGGAACGATTTCATGCGGTGCCACCTCGGTATTGTCTGGAAATGCGGCGGCAACCTGTGAACGACAAGAGTGTAGGGCAGACATCAAGGAAGCTAGGTAATCTGTCAGCATATTACTTGAAACATCGGTAATACTTCGAGGTCTAGGTGTACCCCACATATTAGGGGGGCGGCCGAATACGACCTCATACGGGGACAGACCTGATCTGGAATGTGCGACCATGCGCATATAAAACAAAGCGACTGGCAGAGCTACTAGCCAGTCCACACCTTTCTCTTTACATATTTTAGCAATGCGGATTTTCAGGGTCTGGTTATGTCTCTCTACGAGACCGGCTGCTTCAGGATGGCGTACACAATGGAACTTCCACTGGTACCCTAACAAAAGGGAAACATGTTTCATGAGTTCAGATGAGAATGGCTGGCCGTTATCAGAATATACGACTCTAGGGAGTCCATAACGGGGGAAGAATTCACGAACCAACTGCTTGGCAGTGGTCGCGGCTGTGTAATCTGGGACCGGATATGCCTCTGTCCATCTGGACAAAGCGCATACAACTACAAGGACATACTTGAAACCTCGACATCGCTCCATCTGAATATAATCCATTTGGAGGACTTCAAAAGGGTGGTCAGGGGGTTGGAATCCACCTTGTTCCACCGGGACACTTTTACCTGGATTAAACTGGCAACATATCATACAGGTACGGACTTTCTGCTTGGCTGCAGCTCGTAAATGCTTGTTGAACCAAATGTTCTGGATACTGTCTAACATAGCTTTTTCTCCTAAATGTGCTGGACTATGTGCGGTATTGATAATGACTTGAACCATAGAGTCGGGGAGAAACCATGTGGCTCTACCCTTCGTTACCCATCCCTGATCTGTCTGGACCCCTCCTTGTTCGGACCATTTCTTAATTTCATCGGGAGTAGCATGTAACTGGATATCTATGACATCTTGAGTAGGGTCCTTAACTGTCATACAGGTAGTCGGATCTGGAGTATGTGTCTGTGTCGGATTAACTGAAATGTCTGGAGTCTGTGCTGTAAGCTTGGCTGTGCGATCTGCTAGATCATTACCTTGAGAAATGGTGTCAGTAACTTTCGTATGTGCTTTGCATTTCATGATAGCAATAGATGTCGGTAAGTGTATGGCATCTAACAGAGCTTGAATAAGGAGACCATGCTGAATCTTGGTCCCATGAGAAGTCATGAAACCTCTCTCCTGCCAGAGCACTCCGAAGTCGTGTACAACTCCAAATGCGTAGCGTGAATCTGTGTAAACATTAACTTTCAGGTTCTTAGCGTGTATGCAGGCTTGTGTCAGAGCAACTAGCTCTGCTGCTTGAGCAGACAGGGTGTCAATACGGTGTGTTTCTATAACTTCAGTGTCAGTAGTCACTGCATACGCGGCTACTAGTTCTCCTGTACTTGTTCTCATACATGAACCGTCCACATAAAGTGTCAGGTCGGGATCTGGAAATGGAATATCTGTCAGATCTTGTCTTGGCTTAGTCATAATATAACTATTTCCACACAGTCGTGTGTGGCAGGATTCGAATTAACTGACGGTAACAGTGTAGCAGGATTTAGAATGTTGCAGCGTCTGATTTCTATGTGTGGCTGGAACAGTGTCAATTCATAACCTGTTAAACGTGCAATTGTCAAGTGTTGAGTCTGTGTTCGGTTTAAAAGAACTTCCACGGAGTGTGGAACTTGTACTGTCAAGGAATGTCCTAATACTATGGAATCACTTTGTCTGATAGCTAGTGCTGTGGCTGCAACTGACTTGAGGCACGCAGGCAGAGCCTGGGCTACAGGATCTAATGTGCTCGAAAAATAAGCACAGGGCTTGTATTGTCCTGCTTGATCTTGTGTGAGAACAGATAATGCTGTACCTTCACGTTCAGTGACGAAAAGTGTAAAAGGCTTACTGTAGTTCGGTGTAGCTAGAACTGGAGCTTGGCATAAAGCTTTCTTTAACTCATTGAAACTAAGTGTATGTTCAGATGACCAAGGGAGGACAGTCGATACGGCTGCCTCCTGTGTCGTTAACTGTATCAGTGGTTTAGCTAGAAATGCATACTGAGGAATCCATTGTCTGCAGTAAGAAGTGAGGCCGATAAAAGCACGTACCTCCTTCTGGGTCTTGGGCTGAGGAAGACTCGCTATTAGCTGGATACGGTCGGGTGTCAACTGCCTACCCCTCTTGGACAGTAAGTGGCCTAAGTAGATCACTTGCTGTACACAGAATTGAAGCTTTGAAGGGGACACCTTGTGCCCCATCTCGGCAAGGAAATACAAGACTGTAAGTGATGCTCGCTCGCAAGCACGTTCAGAACGGGCTGTGATCAGTAGATCATCGACATACTGGAGCAGGGCAGTGTCAGTTGGCATATGAATGTTGTCTAGTTGTCTCTTAAGTGCTTGACTGTAAATACTAGGACTTTCTGTGAAACCTTGAGGAGCTCGTGTAAACATATAGCTCCTTCCATTTAAACAAAATCCGAAAAGAAACTGGCTGTCTGGATGAATGGGGACACTGAAAAACGCGTTCTTGAGGTCTATGACTGTAAAAAATGAGGCTTCGGAATCAATGGCTGTCAATAGGTAAGAAATATCTGGGACAACTGGGTACTGGGGAATAATACATTTATTGAGTTCTCGAAGGTCAATCACTAATCGATATACTGGGGGTGCATTTGGATCAGTACGTTTCATGACTGGAATGATCGGAGAATTACATACATTGGAGTCAGTTTCTACAACTACTCCTTGAGCGATGAGCTCGTCAATAATTTTGGATAAGGCTGTTACAGCCTCAGGTGGCAATCTGTACTGTCTGATTCGTGGTAACACTACACCTGGCTTGAGAGTCACACGATGGGGTGTGATTTGCATATAACCTACATCAGTTGGACCTTGCGCCCATAGATGCTGCGGAACATTAGACAATATTGGATCAAAATCTCGTAATACATAGTGACCCTTGAAGTCACGTAGAAACAGGCGTATTCCCTCTGGGGAGCAGCAAATAACTGCACCTAATTCTTTCAGTGTTTTAATACCTAACAGATTTTCTGGACATGACTTCGTAAGTAACAGATCAGTAGTGCGGGACAATGGACCTACTTCTAGAGTAACTGGCTTAGCTATCTCGTTTACAATAGGCTTTCCTGAAAATCCAAGGGAAACATTTCTAGAGCCTGAGAGCGGAGCCCCTGGAACTTCGGCGTGACTAATGGTGGTCCTACTTGCCCCTGTATCAATCAGAAACTTTCTGTCTTTCCCTAGTACTTGACTATGAACATAGGGACCTTCTTGATCTACAGGAATCTCGATGAGAGGCAAGCCTACCTCCCTCTCTAGGCTGTTTCATGAATATGGCTGATACTCTGGGTACTCGGACTGTGCATACTGGTACATCTGCTGTGTAACATGCTGTGTTGCAGCAATAGGCTGCGGTGCTGGAACTGTCTGTTGTGCATTCTGTGGCTGAGAAGTCTGTGAAACTTGTTCTTGTCTAGGCGGACGTGGTCTTTCTTTAGTCTTACCAGTAGCTATATTGTGTTTCAGAACTGCACACTCGTTTATAAAATGACCTGGCTGTTTACAATAATTGCAGGTCCCTTTAACGGGAACTGTAGGATGACTGGCTTGATTCGTACCCCTCTTCTGACTGTCTTGAGGAACAGATTGTGCAACTAGTACTTTCATTTTCGTGTCTTTCATACGTTTTCTTTCATGATCTTGCTCTTCTCTGATTCTATTCTGGTGATACTGAAGCATCTGTAACATCTGGGACGGGGTATTAGCTTGCCAGGTACTTTCGACTTTCAAAACTCGATTCTTAACTTGTGGACTTGAATTCTCGACTAATTTAGTAACAAAAAGATGAGGGTATGACTCGCTACTTGTCTTGAGGCCACTGTTAATACTAAAGCATTTCTCAAATCTAGAATAAAAATCACTAGTATCTTCGTCTTGTTTCTGTTTACAGGCTGAGATTGCATCCCAGTCTTCCTTTTTAGTGGCTAATAATCTGGGCAAAACTTGTATTAACAGTTCTGGTAATTCTTTACATTTCTCTCCTAGACCGGTACCTGGTACTCGTATCTTATCTTCAGCTTCTAGAACTGCCCAATCGATCTTTTTCTCTCCCACCTCCCATTCTTTTTCCTTGAGTTTTTCATATATGCCTGCGGGCAACAGGACTTTTAGCATTTTAATAATATCTGGATACGTGTATTCTCCCATACGGAGCATGTCTTTTAATTCTCGGTGGAACCCTGCTGGATCTTTGTCATGACAGGGAATTAATTTCTTCATCTCTAAAAGTTCCATCTTTGTAATCGGGGTGTAAACAAACACTCGTTGCATTTCACCATCTGTTGTCCTGACTGGGTGTACTTCTCGTAACGGATTCTGTCTATCTATGTAAAACGGTTTACTTTCTGGAGGTGAGACATGAACAAAATGCGGGTTCAGAAACGTTCTATATTTGTGACGCTGTTCTAGAATGACACTAATTAAATCGGCACCTAGACCTTTCCATCTATACTGGAGTAACTCGTTCAGGACATCATGTAACGGACCTGGATCAGAGTGTTGACCCTCATACAATGTAATGAGGTGCTGGATCATATACATACCCACCAGTCGCTGCTCGGCTGGGGGCAATTTCAGAAACATTTGTGCCACTATTTCGTCTGGAAAAGTGGTAGAATCAGTAATCCATCGGACTGCTGATCGGACTAGTTCTTGTTCATGCATAGTACTTAATTCACTATAACCGATTCGTGACTTTAGAATATGATCGGTAGCTTGAAATACTTGTTCTAGAGAACCTTGTTCTAGTGCTGGGTGAGGAACAGTTTTCTTGTGCTCTAGGCGTAAATGGCGGTCTGGAAATCTAGATTTTCCTACATACGCTATTCTGGCGGGATTCTCGTCCTCTACCTCTTCTGTAGAGGAGTCATTCTCTTTCTCGCTTACTTGTGCTGCTTTACGTTGTTCATGTAACTTTATTATTTCTTTACGGATTCTCTTGTACATACTCTCTATACTACTGATAGTTCTGTGCTTACCCTCGGCTATATTATCACTCCACCTTGTCAGGATTCTCATTTCGCTCGGATCTTTGGACGGGTAATCTTGTTCCCTTATTAAACAATTAATCAGAAACTTTAATAGCATGAGCTGGATCTCAGCTTTCCTTTGGGACATGGCTTCGCCAATACTTTCTGGATCATCCCCTGTACGGATGAAACGATATATTCTGTCTAGATCTTCTTTCATATTCGGTAGGGTGTCCAAATACCCGGTCACCCGTCTTACACGGATGGAATATATAACTGTACTATCATCACCTGCGACTGGATCATAGCGGCATTCAGTAAGAGCTCGTCGGATATCTGCAACGGACTTATATTTGGGCGTACGCTGTAACGCACATTCATGTAACTCGACTAATGTTAAACGTTGGTGTGGTGGCGGGGTACCAGGAGGACCTCCTCCTGCGGCCCCTAAACTGGAATCGTCGATTGATACTCTTCGTACTGGCGCGGCGGGAAATTGTAGTGTAGGCTGGACCGGGGGCACCGTAGCAGGTACTCCGGTGTCTGGAGGAGCAGGATTTACATTATTTACAGGGACTGGCGGAACAGGATTTGCATATTCTGGAACCGTGTCGTCCAAGTAGGACGAGATGAAAATATCAGCTGCGGTCGGTTTGTGACGTAGCTTGGTCGGAACTAATGGTGGCGGAAAATTACTGGATGCCTCCGGGGTTGCTTTTGGCAAGCCCTCGGCAAGAAGAGGATACATACCCTTAATGAGGGCATTCCTCTGTCTGTCTGACTGTTCGGTTCTGACTCGTTCACCTATCTCGATTAATTCCCTTTCGTGGGCTCGTTCTAAGGATTCTCTACTTAATTCTGACTTTCTGATTTCTTTTTCGGTTCTTTTATGAGATTCTTTGCGCCATAACTCGATGGCATCTTTCTGTGACTGTCTGGCTTTCTTTTTCCATAATGCTTCTTCTACTCGCATGATGCACTCGGCATCCCATGTACCCGATACGGGCCATCTATACTTTTCTTCTAACTGTTTGGTATACTCTACCCATAAATCTAGATACAATATGGCACTTATGCCATGCTTCTGATACATAAAATGACCTGGACTGTCCCTAGGCGGGACAGGAACTGCTTCTTCTAACAGACTTTTTCTAGTTTTTAACTGACGTAGTCTGGAAAATAACGGCATGACTGAACTGTAATCTGGACACAATACAATACACAATGAACACGATAATTACACCACTCTCATACCACGACATTAAAATACATGAAGAATACTTAAAATAACAGTTCGAACAGAATACTACCTGGAATACGGAAAACAGAATACATGAATTTCTCGAGCACAGAACTGACTAGAACAGAAACTAGATGCACTGCTGAAACAGTACGAAACTTACCGGTCTCATAAAGAGACACGTCAGGACCCGCATCCACCGGAGTGGACACTTCGTTTTGGGATCTGTGTACCACCAAACCCCACGGACCAGAGACAATTAAATTGACCCTGTCTAGATACTACCCCAGCAACGGTACTCACCGGGCAGCAAGAACGGAAGGCCTCGGACTGGACTGGACTGCTTCGACGCCGGACGGACGAACTTCGGACTTCAGTTACGGGTGGGCCTCCGGATACCTCGGACCTTGGACTCTCGGCTTGGGCTCTGGTCGGGACTCGCCGCGTTCCTCCACCGCCTCGTCTGGATGCTGGACCGCCACCTCCGTCTCCTCCGTGGGCCTGAGGGATACTTGAAGCAGAAATATCTGCACGTGCACGGTATGGTTCCGTCACGGCTGCAGAGGGTCAGGGGGCCGGCGTGGCTTCACCGGCGCGTGGGGAAAGGGCAATTCCCTGTTCGGGCGCCATTATGTGGTATATAAATAAATAATACCGGATCTAGGTTTTACTGGACATAGCAATAACAGATAGCTCAATAAATAAGAGTCAAGATTCGAGGTAGTAGGAGTTTGCAGGTTTAATACAGCATAAAGGACAGGAACAGGACAACCTGCACAGGAATGGGATGGCAGCGCTGCCTGGGACAGGATCAAGGAAAAGGATAACTTTTAATAACAATGCACAAGCATATATACTAAAACAATTGCATTACAATGAATACAGTAGGCGGAGCAGTGGGTGTGGTCAATAGCAGTCGCGAAAGATAAGGGTGAAAGTAGGTGTAACAGGAGGCGTATACATAGACATGTGATGTAAACGTAACAGAATATGTCATAAATGGGGCGGAAACATGGAGGGGGCTACCTAAGGAGCCGGGACCTCTAACCTAATGGTGCGCGCAAACTGACAATGACGTGTTACTAGGAGAAGCTGGGGGCTATGACTTCTGTACTAGGAGCAGAGACTGAAGTCTGGAGAGTCAGGGCGACATGTACCTAAACACTATCTAGTATCTGATGTTTAGAGAACATGTTGATAGAATCCAAAAGTTATCGGGGTAAAGGCTAACAGACTCTAAGACTGGTGCATGCATTATTCTACATGTAGTGCGTGATGAAGAATATTAAATGACCATAAATACAGTATTTCTCTTGCATGGAGACGTAAAGGCTAGACAATGACGGAAACTATTGATGCGATTCAGTAGCTTAGGAATGCAGAGAAGGAGGGCTGGACTGATAACTAGAATCATAACATACTCTTGGCAGACTCGTAGGCAGAGCCAGGCTGAGCCGGGCACTGTGAGGCAGGAAGTAAGTGAAGGGTCAGGAACACAGGTGGGGGCTGTATCGCTCCTCAGCGAGGGCTCAGGAGACAGGAGCTGAATCTGGTGTCCAGGCCCTTTTGAGGCCTAGAAACGGGGACTTTACAATGAAATAACGTGCACACTGAGAAACGTGGCAACGTAACTTTACATAGGCCTGATATTCGTAGCTTTCACGAGAACTGGAAACTGGCATACTAGAGATGGACACAACTGTAATTGCGTCTTTAATCGAACATGGGGAATACATATGCATATTAATCATACACACATAACATAAGATGGGGAACACGTAGGGACACAGAACATGGCAAAATTTACTTTTCCACAGGTGAGTGCTCGTCCTACGGCTCTTCGTTCGTCAACGGAACGTCGTGTGTCGGCCAACCACACGTTACCATTGTTCTTACTTCTTCTCCTGTTCTCGGGGCTGCGAGTGCTTTAGTGCGGCTGCGCTTATACTGATTCCAGAACGCCGTGTGTCGGCTGGCCACGCGTATCTGCATCGTTTCTCCCTATTATCGTCCGATCGCGAAATATAGTGGTGGCTGCCACATGTTACCGTGTTCTTCTTTTCTTCCAGCCTAAGAGCGGAGCGCTGTGTGTCGGCTGGCTACGTGCTACCGTAAAATTATTAATCATTTCGTCGTTTGTAGCGGAGCAAGGTGTGTTAGCCAACCACTTGCTGCCGTGATTCCTTGGGTGTACTCTGTTCCCCTATAAAGCGAATTATCGTGGTGGCTGCCACTAACTACAGTTTGTTTTGTTTTTGGTTGGGATTCAACCTCTTACTCATTTCCTTTTGCAGCAATCTGGATATGGTTTTACAATATTACAGGTGTTGAAGAACCTTTGGTGTACTTTGCCTTTGCTGTGTATTCTAGAAGCTGCTGACATCAGTGGCTCTATGCAGGTGGAGAGAGCTAAGACGCCTTCCTTGTTTTCACTGTTTACTCTGCTGGGTATAAATAGACTCTGTGGTTCAGGTGTGTATATGTGTCAACTGGCGTTCCATTCTTAGCGAGAATTGAAAAGAGTAGTCATGATGTTGCTATGTTGTGTTTAACTGTGTTGTCTGTTCTTATATCATTTCAGAGCCTTTGTCCCACCCCTCCCCGTTCCTGACTTCCCTCGCTTAATGGTTCCAATTCCCTGTGTTCTAAGATCAGGGAGTTGGTAACGTTAGGAGGGGGACCCCCATTATCAATGACCGGATCCTGTGGAACGTAATCTTGATACTGTGGGTGCCATGGGTCTGTTGTAAAGCCAGGTCTTGAGCTTTTTTCTGAAGTCCTACATGGATGGTGATGTTCGGAGGTGGAGGGGCATGTCGTTCCAAGTCTTGGCAGCGATGTAGGAGAGGGAGTGGCCCCAGCTGCAGTTGCGATGGGTGCGTGGGTGGTACGAGGACAAATGAGCTGGAGTGCAGGTGTCTTGCAAGCAGGTGGAAGTTCAGTTGATGATTGTGTAGGATAGTCCTTGATCGTGTAGAGCTTTGTATCCGTGCATGAGGATCTCAAACTGGCATCTCATCTGGATGGGTAGCAAGTTGATATTTCTGAGGCGAGGGCTGTTGTGGGTCTGTTTGGGAAGTCCAGGATGATTCTGGCTGCGGTGTTCTTTATAGTAGTGAGTCTTTTGAGGAGCTGGGTGTGAATTCTGGCGTAGAGTGTTGCCAAAGCAGATGCGGCTGGTGATGACAACCTGCAGGATGGTCTTCCTGGAGTTGATTGGGACCCATTTGAAGATTCTGCAGAGCATGTAAAGACTATGAAAGCAAGAAGAGTTGTCTGTCAAGGATTATACCAAGGTTGCGTGTGTTGTATGTTCGTGGGGGTGTTAAAGTTCTGGTGGCCACCATACACAGCTGTTCTTCCTGAAGATCAGCACTTCTGCTTTGTCGGAGTTGAGTTTGAGGTAACTATCTTTCATCCATTTGGCTACATTGGCATGCAGAAGTTGGATTTGGCGTTGGAGGGGTCCTCGGTGAGAAAGAGTATTAGTTGAGTGCCGTCTGCATAGGAGATATATATATTGAGTCCATGGGATCTGACGACAACTGCAAGGGGGGTCATGTTGATGTTGAAAAAGGTGGGGGCTGAGGGATGATCCTTGGGATATGCCACGTATGATGTCCTTGGGTTCAGAGGTGAAGCTAGGCAGATGGATGCTCTGTGTGCATGCTGTACAGAAAGAGGTGATCCACATAAGGGCGTAATACTGTATGCCGACGTTGTAGAGTCTGTCGATGAGGGTGAGCTGGAAGACTGTGTTGAATACAGCTGAGAAGTCAAGGAGGATTCACGGCCACAGTTTCTCTGTGGTCGTGGAGAGTTTTGATGTCGTTTTGGCAGCAAACTGCAAGGTCTTGCTGCTGTGGTTGCCACGGAATACTTATTTTGAGGCATTGAGTAGGTAACTTTGATTCAGGTATTCGGTGAGCTGTTGGCTGATGTTTTTTTCGAGTACTTTGGCTGGGTAAGGAAGCAGGGAGATCTGTCGGTAAATTAGTTTACTTAATGCCCACTCTAAAGTGGGCATATCATGCATGTCAGCAAGCCATGAACTATGGGTCGACAGTTTAGCAGATCTCCAAAGATGCAAGGTTTCCACATGGGCCTTACACAGCCAACGCTTGCCGTGGTTCTTTAAGCATGAGAATATGGACAGTTGGTTAAACAAGGCTAGATAGGCTGTCAAATGTGGACCACACCTCGGTCACTAGTCAAGGTATCCAAAACAGTCACAGTAATGCAAAAGCAAGTGACTGGCCCCAAGAACATAAACAATATCACAGACCAGCTCGCCACATTTCAAACATGTGGGATCCTGTCATATGTGCCTTATACAGCTGTTCTACTGTAGTGTAGTTCCTATATTCCCAATAGGCTCTGCGCCTTGTAATAATATCTTCAGTAGTATAGACATAGGACTGAGGTTAACTAGGTCTGTACTGACGATATTAGACTTAAGTTTTCTGTGCCAGCTAGCTCAGAGTTCACTAGAAACTTTCTCGAATAGGCGAGGAGGAGTTTAACCTCCCTGGATAGACAAGAAGGGATTTAGTTTCTGACAACCATCAAACATGACAACTTTGCTCTCCCTGATTAAGAGTGTATCTCTAAAGTCGTATGAAAACAAAGGACAGCTATTTCACTCAGTCAATACATGCGTACTTAGTTTCACCAGATTGCAGAAAAAAAGAAGAGACGGGCGTTTTCGATAAAAGGTGTTATTTATTGAGCAGTCTCTTTTCTCATACAAGAGAAATGAATCGCTACAATTGCAATACCTAGGGTTACGTAGAATGCATATAGTAAAAGCAGGATTATGAAATAATACTGTAAAAGCATGGATATGGTTTCTGAGCCATATGATACTTTAAAATGGATAAAATAGATACATACATATATACATTGACTAATCGTACTCAACTGGTGCTTCTAACTACGCCAACCCCGGTGTACCTGACCTAAGCCTAATACGTGGGAGGGAGTAAGTAAGTAGCAGTTTAAGTTAAGTTTGTTTTGCCAAGAATCTGACTCAAGAATTCTCTGTAAGGGTTTAGTCAGTTCAGTACCTGGGTATTTAGAAGGCAGGATGGCTGGTATCTCTCGCTCAGGACTCGGTATCCCAGTCACCCGCAAAGGCAAGCTGGAAACGCTGGAAGCTGGATTTCTCGGCAAGAGAAAAGACAGTGTCTCTCTCAGCACGTCAAAAGGGGAGGGGCAGCGTCCGTGGGCTCTCGCATCAGCTGGGCTCTCCGGCAAGTAGTTGCTGCTCCAGGTTCACCACCACCGTGTATTGGATTGGCCGAGAAGTTTACTGAAGAAAGTTCTCTTTTCTCGATGTGTGAAGACTTGTGTGGCTTTAGGACCAAGTTGATATTCTGACTTGCTGTGTCCATTGTAACATATTTTCCCTCAATGAAATGTCCCAAGCATAGTACCATGATGAGCCAAAGTATGAGGACAAATACACATTGCGCCACCCAAAATTCAATCCATGGAGAAATCAGATAGGTTGCTTTGAGTTGATGAAAGAGTTCCTTTGCTTTGTCTTTAAAAGTCTTTGATGTTGTCGGCTGTTCCTCAGGTTCGCTCGAATCATCAGAAAAGTCATCGAAATTGATGAAGTAGCCTGATGCAGTTCTGTCAATTGTTTCAATTGCTTCTGGATTTCTTTTTGCTTTCGGAATTTTCTTTGTTTCATTAGCATAGTCTGTGGCTCCATCGTTGTAGACTGGTGTTTCTTGATGCATTATTGCGATTTGCGTTTCAAGAGGCTTAAGTTCCATGGCTTTGTTGCATAGTCCTTGTTGATTCACTGTAGGTTTATCAAATGAGTTTAGTCTCTCAGTTTGAACCTCTTGATTTGTAGCAAACTTTGGTGTTCTGCTACTTCTTGTGAGTCCACTTGGCCTACTACTTATTATTGGCCACATGATTGTGGTTTAACCAGGTCGATGGATACAACTCGGTTCTCCTTTTTACCAGCAAGGGGCGGTAGTACAACTGATCTTGTTCCGTTGATAGCTAAGACAGGTACTGCTTTTCTGTACGAAGGCCCAAATTCCTTCTTCACCGCGATTTTCTCTCTGACCAGATCCCCGATCTTTGGAATCCAGACAGGTCTTGCTGGGACAGGTGGTTTCTCTTCAGTGGCTGTTGGCTGTTGTTTCAACTTTATGTTGCTCAGGTTTTTTTCTTTTTTCATTTAAGTCCTGTAAAATAGCCAAACGATCCTTGATATCAAAGCATTTTTCTTCCACCACTGAAGTTTGACTATCGAGGTCCTGGATTCGCATTCTAGTCCCGAACAATAGTTCGTACGGACTAAGACCTTTTAGAGAATTTCTTGGCAGATTATTAAGACTACGTTGGACACTTATTAAATGTTTGACCCACCCAGCCCCCGAACCTAATAGCTTTGCCGTTATAGATTGCTTTATGCCCCGGTTTTTTCTTTCCACCATCCCATTTCCCTCAGGAAGGAAGTGATAAGAGTCCCGCAATGCAATGCCCATGCTGGCCATGGCCTCCCCCCAAGCTCGAGAGCTAAAAGCAGGACACTGGTCAGAATGTAGCATGCCCATTGCCGCTATAGACTCGCGAATCTTTATATAACAGTTCAGACGTCAGCCGAGAGCTGTGGTCTACATTTTAAGTGAATCTAGTCTCTATATGTTAATATGACGCATTATTCCTACTGGGTTTTGCATGTCGATAGCCTTATCCTATCTTTAAGCGGAATTCCATGGCAATGCACCGTCTCGTTCGCCACTGCGATCTCTGTTGCAGTCTGGGCAGTTTATTGCGAATTTGGTATGTTGCAGGCTCATTCCTGGCCACCAGTATATTGATTGTAATTCTTCCAGAGATTCCTTAATCTTAAGGTGTCTAAGACCTTCACCCATGTGTGCGTCTGCTATTAACAAGATTCTCCTGTTCGTGTTTGGAATCACTCTATCCCCTACTCCAGGGATTTGAGCAAAAGGAACGGAGTGTGCATCGATTATGTATGTATAATTGAGTGGATAGTTGACGGGTAGCGCTGCACAGTCGACTTTTGATGACGATTTTACTGCCAACATTGTTTCCCCGTCTATGTATTTTCCTGAACGCTTTTTTGTAGCTACGGAAGCCGATTTAGTTGCTTCCGCTGTGGCTGTCTCAGCCAATGAATTCCCTGAAACGTGAACGCCATCACGTTCATGACTCAGTGAATGTATCACGTGAGTCTTTGGTAGTTCTTTCTGTAAAAGAACTACTTGTTCCCAAAGCGATTTTTGCTTAATTGTGGCACCTTTGTCATCTTTGTAAACGTTTTCAACCCATTTCTGCAAGTCGTTATTGTATGATTTGACGCAGTAATGCGAATCGCACACTATTAGTGTCGGGAATTCGCGTTCGGCATTATCCAGCGCCATTTTTAACACTATTATTTCAGTTTGTTGTTCTGAATTGTTTTTCACAGAGTGTGATTTTGTTACCAGAGGTCTCAATTTACCTCCGCGCCACACATTTTTTACAATCTCGCATGTGGCGTTATAGGCTTGTTTTCCCCAAACTGAGGGTTGTCCATGTCCGTCTGTATATATTACACAGGCGTACTGTTGTATGGGCAGAATGTCGATTGGCGGAGGATATTCTCTTTCATATTCTAGATTTTTTAATTTTTTCATGTTCGGGGCAAAATAGTATTTTACTTTGCCTGTAGCAAGAGAATTTTCCCATTGTATCCATTTTGGATTTAATGCCACGGTGGTTAAATTACATGGGCTTGTTAATGCCTCAAAGGCTGATTCTGCTGTTAACCCAGTAATCCGTCTGCCTTGGGCCTGGGCTCTTTCTTTTGCTATAGCTGTTTGAACCGCATGTACAATGGTTTCCTTATTACTAAATGTTTTTTCAGCTTCTGTGTACAAATGTGATTTGTATGCTATTGGTACTGTTTCTCCCTCATTAGAGGTTAGGTATGTGAATCCGCATCTTCCTGGGATGACTCGAATCACAAGGTTGCGCGTGTTATCGCGTGTTTGCAATTTTGTTTTAGCTAACATGTCTGTTTGCAATGATCTCAAAATTTCTGTGTGTTTTTGAGTCCAATTGATTGTTTTAAAATCTGGTCTTATTATTTCATAGAGAGGTTTAACCCTCTCTGCATAATTTACAATGTAAGTTCTTCTGAAATTCAGGAAACCTAGAATTGATTGTACGTTTTTCAGCGTTCTTGGTGCTTGGATTACAGCAGATTTCTCTAAGAAATTGTCTGCCAGGCTTTTGCCTTCACTTGATAATTCATATCCTAAAAACAGGACAGTTAGATGGGCAATTCGTGACTTCTTAAAGTTGAATTTGTAACCCTCTGCTGCGAACCCAAGTATTATGGTGTTCACTCTTTTCAAGTGAGTATCCAAGTCATCATCTGTTAGATAGATGTCATCGACATACGATAATGCCTCATCATCATACATTTGTAGTAACTCTGTTACTCTTGCTGAGAATAATCCTGGGCTGTTCTTGAACCCCATTGGGAGTCGACAGAATTTTTTTTGAGAGCCCATTATTGAGAAAGCGGTCAAGTATCTGCTTTCAGGTGCTATGTTTTGACAAAAGAATCCATTAGAGATGTCTAATGTTGTTTTGTATTTTTTGTGCACTATGTTATTTATTAGTGCTGCACTGTGTGAATTTTGTACTGCAAAATTTTTGCAACATGAGTTTAGATGTCTGTAGTCCAAAACTAGACGATATGAATCGTCTGGCTTGGAGACAGGAAACAAAGGATTGTTCATTTGTGAGGTGCAAGTTTTAATCACCCCCTGGTATTCAAGTTGATCTAAGATCTCCCTGACCTGTTTTTTAGCTTCTTGCTTAATTGGGTACTGCCTCTGTGCAGTTGGTTGAGATTTTAACTGGATTTTGTGAGGAGGAGAGTCCTCATCCCATCCAACATGGTTTTTATATAATGCAGGAGCCTGGGCTACTGCCCACTTTCTTGCAAGTGTAAATTTTTTATGAATTGGAATGTGATTTGAGAAGGCAGGCATGATCATTTCTTCGCCATGAGGGCACTCCCTGACAAACTCCGGTGGCCAGTCTTTTTCAGCTAAAAGGATGTCATAGCCTTTGGAGAGGTTATCCCAAAATAGACCCCTTATTTTCCTAGTCTTATCTCCCTCTATACGTAATGTTATTTTGTATATTTTATGAGGTTTGCTAACTCTGGTATCTGCAGTTTCCACCTGAATGTATTCATTCGTGTTCACTGTCTCCGGATGATTCATCAGGATCTTGCGAGCTATGCTCACTTCTGCTGCGCTGTCTAGCATTGTCTGAGCCCACTCTCCGTTTTTCAGCTGTGTCCTCAGTATCCTCGGCATGTTTGATTACTTTAATACTGGCTACCTTCTTTTTTGGAAATTGTAATTTTTTACTTTGATGAACAGGTTCCTTGTCTTTGGACTTGACGTGCTCTTCCCTGTGTTCTGACCGTACACTTCTTTCCGATTTCTGCAAGGAAGTCTGAAAAGATCGAGAGGGACGTGTATCAATATCTTGATATCTATCAGGTTTCTTCAAATTATCCATATTTCTAAGGTTGTATCTTTTCTCAGAGGGCTCCCTCTGGGGAGACTTGTGTCCTTGGTCCGGAGATCTTTCTCTTCGCCGAGGAGACCTTCCTCTGGACTAGAATCTTTTTTCTTTGGGAGTGGATTGTTTATTTCCATCCCAGCTCTTTTTTGGAGTGTTTAGATTATTTTTAATAAATATCTTTTCAGGATTTTCAGTTAGTTGAGGTTTTACTGGTTTCCCACCCAAACTATCTCTTCCTAGCTCTTCATAGGATTTTTCTATGATTCTGGCAAGTTCAAATGGTTGTTCTGCTATTCTGTTTCTTTCAACCTCTGTTGGAAAGATATATCCTCAGTTGCCAATTGAACTAAGTCTCTATATGCCTGTGTTAATTCTTTTATTTTAACTAAGAGTTCTTCGCTTGACATTCTATTAATGTCAGGACATGATGTGTAGCTGGCTAGAACCGGCCACGTTGCTCCTGGTCTACCTAGTGGACCGAGCCTGGTGATGTGATCATTATGTTTTAGGGCGCCTTTAAACCAAAGCAGGTGCTATTTTAATGGGATTTCCACTTCTTTGAAAGGAGTGTACACATCCGGAGGTTCCTCTATTTTATAATAGTGGAATTCTTTTGTTACAGCGTTTGCTGCTGGAAAGTTTATCCATGAATAGAATTCATAGTCCATTTTCTATAAGTTTAAGTGTTATAGATTTTCTTATGTTGACCGGGATGAGTATTGCGTCCGGGTCAGTCTGCAGGAGACTTGTGTCATCCGCTAGGAGTTGAGCTGCTATTCTAGCTGCCTCCCTTTCTCCTTCGTTGTCTGACATTTTACTGACAGGAAGTTTTTTTTGTTGCAGATCAGGTTTCCAAGGAAACAAAGATTAGGTCCACAATATTTTGGAACACTGTATCCTTCAACGTTGAATAAACCAAAAACTATACATAGAAATCTCTTTCTACTAAGTTCCGGCGGATTTTAACCTTTGACCCACTCCAGACGTCTTTGGAGTATTTACGGGAGAAAGGGTCTGTGTGAAGAAGCACGACTGAGTTACTCTAATGCCTTGCGTTAGATTTATCACCGTACCAAACCGTTGGGCGCCATGTAGTGTAGTTCCTATATTCCCAATAGGCTCTGCGCATTGGAATAATATCTTCAGTAGTATAGACGTAGGACTGAGGTTAACTAGGTCTGTACTGACGATATTAGACTTAAGTTTTCTGTACCAGCTAGCTCAGAGTTCACTAGAAACTTTCTCGAATAGGCGAGGAGGAGTTTAACCTCCCTGGATAGACAAGAAGGGATTTAGTTTCTGACAACCATCAAACATGACAACTTTGCTCTCCCTGATTAAGAGTGTATCTCTAGAGTCGTGTGAAAACAAAAGACAGCTATTTCAATCAGTCAATACGTGCGTACTTAGTTTCACCAGATTGCAGAGAAAAAGAAGAGACAGGCGTTTTCAATAAAAGGTGTTATTTATTGAGCCGTCTCTTTTCTCATACAAGAGAAATGAATCGCTACAATTGCAATACTTAGGGTTAAGTAGAATGCATATAGTAAAAGCAGGATTATGAAATAATACTGTAAAAGCATGGATATGGTTTCTTAGCCATATGATACTTTAAAAAAGATAAAATAGATACATACATATATACAATGACTAATCGTACTCAACTGGTGCTTCTAACTACGCCTACCCCGGTGTACCTGACCTAAGCCTAATACGTGGGAGGGAGTAAGTAAGTAGCAGTTTAAGTTAAATTTGTTTTGCCAAGAATCTGACTCAAGAATTCTCTGTAAGGGTTTAGTCAGTTCAGTACCTGGGTATTTAGAAGGCAGGATGGCTGGTATCTCTCTCTCAGGACTCGGTATCCCAGTCACCCGCAAAGGCAAGCTGGAAACGCTGGAAGCTGGATTTCTCGGCAAGAGAAAAGACAGTGTCTCTCTCAGCGCGTCAAAAGGGGAGGGGCAGCGTCCGTGGGCTCTCGCATCAGCTGGGCTCTCCGGCAAGTAGTCGCTGCTCCAGGTTCATCACCACCGTGTGTTTGCTTAAGGCAGCGTTGGTATATTTATACCTGAAAGGTGCCAGGTTTGACGTAAGGATGGACATAAGACGTCAATAAAGATGTCACTAAGAACTGGTCGTTCTTACAGTGCTCTACAGGAGTTCTCGGACGGAATCAAAACAATAGCAGGCGGGGATTTTCAAGGTTGCTGGAGGCTTGGATTTGTTTAAGAACTCGGTGTGCTTTCTAGGGGGCTGGAGGAATAGTGCTTGCTTAATGTGACAGCATGCGCTATGACTAATTTATGAAACGGGTTTCTGTGCCGTTGTAGGGATATTAGGGATTTATAACCGGACAAGGGCAAAGAATAGGAATATCGATACAGGTACCTAGATAAACACACTACACTACCATCCAGTGCCAATGGTGCAGGACCTTGAAATAGCAACATTTCAACCTTCTCCAGACAAATCGTTAAGTGCTTATTATGCCACAGGAGCGCCTCAATATGGATCAGGCTTGGTAAGTCAAGGAAAGTGCCTCTTTTACACATGATCACCCCTGCTTTTTGCCCACTCGTAATGATGATTTTGTTTGGAAGTGCACTTGGTACCTTACTAACCAGGTCACAGTGCGAGTACTCATTCCCTAAAAATAGAAGCATGCTAAATGTAGCCCAATTGGCAAGGACTTTAGAATCCTTGCAAGAATTGGGAAAATGGTACCCCTGACACCCTGGGCATGAGTACTAAAGAGGGTCCCCAAGGGCTACAGCGTGTCTTATGCTACGCAAAGGGACCCACACTCAAACTATAGGCAACCTGCTAGTGCAGGAGGGGGCGTGGTTTGGGCGCCGACGGGAATGGCGGCGTGAGCTCGGAGCTCCGTGCCTGATCTCAGCAATTATACTGTTATCCCCCTAAATTTGCTGCTGAAACCTGGTTGCCCGAGTCCTGGGGGCACCTGAGACCAGCGGACATCAATTAGTGGAGTGGCTGAGGCCGCTGTCGATCTTTACGGGCTGAGAAATCCTGCTGGTGCGGCTCGATACAGGTCGACAAAATGGCGCAGGGCTCGGAGCGCCGATGAATGCTCCTGCGACAGGATGACTTGGAGGCCCGAGGCGGGACTCGCAGGTTGGCGCGAGTGATTCTGCGCCTCGGCGCGAACACGAGGAACCGCGGCACATAACTGAGGAAGACTTTTTGTGCGCGAGTCCGGGGAACCGTGGTGGCTGGACTCTTCACCCGGCACAAGATAGTGGCGCACCCGTCTAGCTGACCCATTGGAGGGCCCCGCAGACCTGTGTACTGGCCAGAGTGGTGTGATCAGGACTCTAGAGAGGGAAAACCGGAGCCTGACATCGGGGCTATGGACCCCCGAGAGGCGGGTGCTGTGAGGAACGCACCCAACGCATATAAGGGGACGCCCAGGAGCAGGCGACTTTGAGAGGAAACCGCCGAGGGGGCTTTTCAACTACAATGAAGCCCAAAGGCAAAAAGGATGAGACTGTGGAACCGGATGATCTTGCCACTGTAGACCATGGGGCTGCGGAATTGATACCGGACCCAGGCCTTCAACAGCAATTCGATAGTATCCTGGACGCCATTGCGGCATCAAAAGAAGCCATACAACTGGATATAGCACAGGTGGCAACTGGGCTCGGGCTTCTGCAGGCCTATCATTCGAAGCTGGTAGACAAAGTAAAGGCTAATGAGGATTCCCTTCGAGACTTGGCGGCGGCTCATACGGCCTTGGCAACCAAAATGGCGGACGCCCTAATTCGCATAGAGGCGTTGGAAAAGAAGGCGGAAGATTCCGAAAGCCGAAATAGACGCAATAACACACGCGTGGTTGGCCTTCCGGAAAAAATGTAAGGAACTGATATGATCACCTATTTGGAACATTGGCTCAAGTCGACGGTGGCTCCGGAAGGGCTGTCCACTTTTTTCACACTTGAGAGAGCGCACAGGGTACCGGCGCGGCCGCCACAACAGGGCCGCCCTCCCAGACCAGTAGTGGCCAGGCTGCTCCACTATCCAGAAAGCCCGACAGGCCGAACCGTTTGTTGTGGAGAATAGCAAGGTGACAATATTTCCGGACTACATGCAGGACATTCAAAGACGACGCACATCGTTCTTGGCGGTCAAAAGAGAGCTCAGGGAAGAAGGAATTCAATACTCGTTGATCTTTCATGCCAAGCTGCGAATCATAGTGGATGATATAACGCAGTTCTTCCTCACTCCTGAGGAAGCATGGACTTGGCTGGAAACTTACAGAGCGGGAACAGACTGTCGAGATCGACGATATGCAGAACAGTACCAAGAACCACGTGTGCGCAAATCCCAGAGACTACGGAAAAAGAACAGGGCTTTGCGACTGCGGATACTCTCACAAACGGCGGAGGAAAGGAAAGGGGCATTGGACGCAACTGCTGTGATCACTGGATCACAAAGAACGGGATCAACGGCTGGGACTGATTCGGAGGAAGATAGGCCGCGATCGGAAGCTGAGCGTTCAGAAACTGATAGCACCAGGGGTCCGGAGGTGACACCCGGGACTGCGGAGGGCATGTTCGATGAATAACTACATGGACTAGCTGTTGTTGATTGCTGCGTGGTTTCTGATTGGTAGTTATGGACTTGGATTCAGGCAAAATGGGGGAGGGTATGGCTCCTGAGAACTCGATATGGGATCATAAGGCGGTGGGGCACGTGGCTGGCCCGGCTGCCTGTTGGGGCCGAGCGACCCCCTCTTGCCCTTAAGCAACCTGTAGTGGCTACTGCAGGATAGAGTTGAGTGTGTTGTGTGGTTTGGATGGGGGCTGATAACTCTGTATTAGGTCCTGTTCTGGGGGGGAGGCGGGGGGTTGTTAATTGGGGAATTGTTGTTTGGGGTGGCAAATTTGGTGTGGATGATTGTATGTGGTGGCCCAGGGAATGGAGGAATGAGTACAATGGGCACGTTACCTGAATTGCGTTGTATCACATGGAATGTTCGTGGTTTGAATTCTATGGCGAAGCGGCATAAAGTACACTCATATCTAGTGCGGAGGGGAGTTCACATAGCCCTGCTTCAGGAAACCCATCTCACTAAATCAGAAGGACTAGCACTGCAGCGTAGATGGAGAGGCCAGGTCTTTAGCACGTCGTACTCGGCGTTCGCCAGGGGGACACTGATTTGGGTAAGAGCGGGGGTTCCTTTCCAGGCTTTGCACCAGATTTTGGACCCCGAGGGCAGATATGTGGCAGTTGAAGGGAGGTTGCATGGTAGAAACATTGTCCTTAGTAGTATTTACGCCCCAAATATGGACCAACCTCGTTTCTGGATCATATTTCGGGTGAACTGGCACATTACCTAGCTGGACCGGTGATAGTGGGAGGGGATTTCAACTCCATCACGGACATAGTGCTTGATAGATCACATCCCCCGTTGGCAGACTCACCGGTTCGCAGATTAGCTGGAAAACGCTTCGATTGGCAGGAGAGATGGGGGCTTGTGGACTCATGGCGCGCACATCACCCACAAGAAAGGGATTATTCCTTTTACTCAGCACTGCATGAACTGCACGTCCGGATAGATGCTATTCTGTGTTCTAAATCAATAGCATGAACAGCGGCGCACTACCTGGATTGAACTATTTCAGACCACAACCCTCTGGTACTGTCTCTCTTTTTTTTTTTTTTTTACTTTTTAATAAAAATAAAATTACAAAAGACAGAAACAGAAACAAAAACAAAAACAAGGCAGTACTTTACATCATAGTGTTGCATCGTGCGGTGGGGCGGGAGGTGTACTTCAAAACGGAGTCAGAGACATATCTTAAGAATGAGGGGGCAGAGGGACCAGAAGCAGTTGAAATTTCTAATTCTTCGTGGAGGAAACAGTGGGTTGGGGAGATAATAGTCCAGTGTCCAGTTCTGGGAGGGGGGGGGGGAGTACATATCTCACCACGATATACATTTCATTGAGTCCATATCTTCCCCCATTTGCGGGGCGTACCCCGGGAAACATACACTGTTTTTTCCCTGAACATACACCAATCCAAGTTCTGTTTCCATAACAGAACTGTCGGCGGTCTCTGGGCACCCCATAGTTGGGCAATGTCTCTCTTGGCAATCATATTTCCTAAGGTCACCCATCGAAGCTGCGCAACACTATAATCATTCGGCTCCCAAACGTTCAGCAAACATCTCCTCGCCTCAGGCATCGACCGCACACCCGTGACCTCACTCATAACTTCAGGCACACAAGACCAATATCGCATCACTACAGGACACTCCCAAATGATATGGAGAAACGTTTCCACGAGACCACAGCCACGCCTGCACAGTCCATCCACAGAAAATCCCATGCGTACAAGACGAGGACCGGTCACATATATCCTATGAAGAATTTTAAGCTGGACAAACCGGAGGTGCGCCGGGATCGCCACTTCCTTAAGGGAGGAGATCGCAGCCTGCCAGTCTTCATCATCAAGTTCCAGCCCATCACTAGTCCACACCTCTCGAAGGTGACACAATAGGTCAGTCCTGGAGTTGATCAATTTTTTGTATATAAGCGAGATCGTGCTGTCTGGGACGTACCCATCTAATATCCTATCTTCGAGCGGGGACGCCTCCGGTATATCCGTGCCCAAGGGGAAGACAGATAGTACCGCGTGTCGAATTTGCGCATACCGAAAGAATTCTCTATCATTCAATTCATATTCAGTTCTCAGCTCATCGAACGTCTTGACTCTACCCTTGATCCACACATCATTCACCTTGCTGATACCGATCACATCCCACCTATCAAAACCCTTCGACCGCCAAAGGGATCCAAGTCTGTCCGATGCGTATAACGGAGTCGCACGGGTCAACCTATCAGCCTAGCCCAGAGCCACCGTAGCACGATGCCAAACCTGGACTGCCGTCTTAGTTGGGCCCGTGAGAGTCTTACTAGCAGATCTAGCATAGAGAGCCCTATTGTAGTCGCCACCGGGCAGTAGCCACATATCCATCTCAAAGGCCGGATTCGGTGAAGGACCGTAAGTGCAGTGATTAATAGCCCCTAACTGAGACGCCCAGTATTAGCGGCGGATATCAGGGAGTGCGATACCACCGTCGTACCACGGGAGCGCCATCTTCGCAATAGCAATACGGGAGCGGCCCCCCCACACCAATTGTCTCTGTAAACTTTCAATCTCTCGGAAATAACTAGCAGGTACAGCGTCAAGTGTGTTTTGCAACGCGTAGAGGAACCGGGGTAGCGACATCATCTTAAACGGTAAACAACATTTACAACGCAACTTTTACAACGCACTACCATTACAACGCATTTTTTACAACGCAAAAACTTTTACAACGCATACCATTACAACGCATGTTTTTACAACGCAAGTACTTTTACAACGCATGCCATTACAACGTAAGTATTGGTAAGTATATAATTATATTTAATAATTTATATGTTTGGTTTTTTTTTTACGTTTTAATCTTTTGGGTAAAGGGGTATTTTTAGGGTTCAGGGTCAGTTTTCAGTTTTTGGGTAAAGGGGTATTTTTAGGGTTCAGGGTCAGTTTTCAGTTTTTGGGTAAAGGGGTATTTTTAGGGTTCAGGGTCAGTTTTCAGTTTTTGGGTAAAGGGGTATTTTTAGGGTTCAGGGTCAGTTTTCAGTTTTTGAGTAAAGGGGTATTTTTAGGGATCAGGGTCAGTTTTCAGTTTTTGGGTAAAGGGGTATTTTTAGGGTTCAGGGTCAGTTTTCAGTTTTTGGGTAAAGGGGTATTTTTAGGGTTCAGGGTCAGTTTTCAGTTTTTGGGTAAAGGGGTATTTTTAGGGTTCAGGGTCAGTTTTCAGTTTTTGGGTAAAGGGGTATTTTTAGGGTTCAGGGTCAGTTTTCAGTTTTTGGGTAAAGGGGTATTTTTAGGGTTCAGGGTCAGTTTTCAGTTTTTGGGTACAGGGGTATTTTTAAGGTTCAGGGTTAGTTTTCAGTTTTTGGATACAGGGGTATTTTTAGGGTTCAGGGACAGTTTTGGGTTTATGAGATACATGGTTTTTTTTGGGTTCAGGGACAGTTTTGGGTTTTTGGGGTACAGGGATATTTTTAGGTTTCTGGGTTAATTTGGGTTTTGGGGGTACAGGGGTACAGGGTAAAAAAATTAAATTAAATAAATTAAATTAAAATAAATTATATTAATTACAATTAATTTAAATAAAATATATTATATACTTACCAATAATTACGTTGTAATGGCATGCGTTGTAAAAGTACTTACGTTGTAAAAACATGCGTTGTAATGGTATGCGTTGTAAAAGTTTTTGCGTTGTAAAAAATGCGTTGTAACAGTATGCGTTGTAAAAGTGTGCGTTGTAACATCATAGATCCTCTTAAACAACGCCGCCCTCCCCAGAGAAGAGAGAGGGAGCCTACCCCAAGCAAGGACATCAGTTTGGAGGCGCTGGAGAGGAGGCAACA
Source organism: Lissotriton helveticus (assembly GCF_964261635.1). Classification (NCBI taxonomy): domain Eukaryota; kingdom Metazoa; phylum Chordata; class Amphibia; order Caudata; family Salamandridae; genus Lissotriton; species Lissotriton helveticus. Next base: position 51,748,836 of record NC_136065.1, read on the forward strand.
AATTACGTTCATATCGAAGCCCTGGGTTCAGGGTAATAAAGATTCCCAGGTATTTAAATCCCTCCCGCACTACCGCAATAGGACAGCCACGGGGCAAAATAGGAGCGTCTCCCGAAAGAACATAAACACAAGACTTCGACCAATTAATGACGAGGCCAGAATTCTTACGGAACGAGGTGAATACGTCAAAAAGGACGATCAGCGATTTTCGCGGCGACGTAAGGCATAACAGGATATCATCCGCATATAAGGATACGCGGTCCTCAAACTCCGGAGTCCATCTAATGCCCTTCAAGGACGGCTCCCACCTTAGCCAAGCCGCCAGTAGCTCCAAGGCGAGGGCAAACAAAAGAGGAGACAAGTGCAGCCCTGGCGCGTACCCCTTCAAAGCGCAAAGGAAGCAGAGACTCGACCATTCACGACCACTTGAGCCAAAGGGTCGGTGTAAAGCAGTTTCACCCAGTCAATGAAAACCGGACCAAAGCCAAATTTAGCAAGGACCGCCCATAGGTATGGCCACTCTAACGTATCAAACGCCATAGTGGCGTCCAAGGACGCCAAGATGGCCGGTTCACGCAACGTCTCCGCCCGCGCGAGGACGCCATGCAATCGCCGGAGGTTAAGCGCAGTATTGCGGTGTGGTATAAAGCCGGATTGGTCCGGATGAACCAGGTCGCCTATGACAGTGACCAAGCGATTGGCAAGCAATTTGGCCAGGATCTTCGGTTCAGCGTTAATCAGTGATATAGGCCTAAAGGAGGCGCAGCAATTGCGAGGCCTACCTTCCTTAGGAATCACTACTATGGAGGCCAGTCTTTGGTCAGGAGGGAGGGTACCTATCTCTAGCGATTCCAGAAACATCGATCGTAAATATGGGGCTATCGTATCCGGACGGAGTTTGTAGAGCTCAATAGGAAGCCCTTTGGGACCCGCGGCCTTCCCGGAACGAACCGAGCGAATAGCAGTCGCAACCTCCTCCACCGTAGGCGGCGCATCGAGGAGTTCCCTCTCAGGGTCAGACAAACAGGGCAGCGCAATATCACGCAAAAGCAAGTGGGATTCCTGCTCAGGTCTATCAGACACAGGGGAATACACATCCTGGAAATAATCAGCGAAACATTCAACTATTTTAACAGGATCAGTATGACGCACTTCATTCACATCCACAATCACAGGAACCACCCGACTCGCACTCTCCCTTTTATCCAGCCAGGCAAGCAGCTTCCCTGCTTCATCACTTTCGCAGCATCTGTGACCAACGCTCTATATTCAAATTGCTTTAGACCCAACAGGTATAACCCATCTGGGGTGACCTCGGACTCCAGTTCCCCCTCCAGGGCAGTAATTTCACCCTCAATACGGACAATTTCCTCTCGGTTACTCCTCTTAATGTTACTAATCAGGGAGAGGGCCTGGCCTCGGATAACGGTTTTATACGCTTCCCACAACAAAACCGAGGAGGATACGGAGCCAACATTCTCAGCAAAATATTGGTCAAGCGTCTTGATCAACTCTACTTTAACTTTGGGATCACGGAGGTACCAGGGGTTAATCGGGGACACACGACCCTCCGTCCCGAGCTACGCATCCACAACCAACCATAACGGGGAGTGATCCGATATACCTCTAGCAAGATGCTTTACCTCCCGTATAGCGGAGGCCTGGGAAGAGGGCATCAGAACATAGTCCAGTCTCGAGAGACTGCTGTGCGCCCCAGAATGAAAGGTATACTGCGATTTCCCCGGGTGAAGCAAGCGCCAACAATCGGTGATCCCCAGAGCCTCCAGGAATTCCCCCAACCAGGACTGAGCCTTCGTAAGTTCTCGGGGAGGATAACGATCACACATCCCCGAAACTACGGAGTTGAAATCCCCGCCCACCACAAGCAGACCCTCCGGGACTCCCAGGATTACCCTTCCCATATCAGCATAGGTAGTAGTCTGGAGGCCAGGTGGTATGTAGACAGAGAGCAGGGTTATAACCTTCCCCTCCCAGCGCCCAACAATGGCGGCATACCGTCCCCTATCATCAAGGATGATCTCGTCAATAGCAAGAAGGAGGGAGGTCCGGACCAATGTGCCCACCCCCCTGGATCCAGAAGTGAAACCAGAGTGCGCCAGGAGACGATAGCCACGCCTGTTCAACGCATGGCATGTATTGCCAAGCAAATGCGTCTCCTGGAGCAGGACAACATCAGGAGATAAACGTCGCAACAGCTGCAACACCACACCCCGTTTAATCCTATCCCCCAACCTGTTGACGTTCCAACACAACAGTCGAAGTCCCCTACCCCCCCATCTCAATGATCAACCCCGCCCCCACTCCACACCAAGTGCAACGTTGTACAACAGAAGCTCGTCATTGCTGTGCCTTGTAAATAACCATGAAACCTAAACTTCAACCCCCCTTCCCCCCAAAAAAACCCATACATCTCACCCCCCTCCCCGCACCCCTGCGTAAGACTAAAAAGCCACCCCAACTTGCAGTGTGCCTGTTGCCCCAGTACCCAACTAATCTACAAAAAGAACCCCGGAGGAGGAAGAGTCACCCACCCCCCGCCCACCCCGAAAAAAGACCAAATGTCTGCAAGCAATAGTATCATAGCATCAAACCACAGTTGAAAGTCAATTCGATGGACAAGGGGCCGACCACGATCCCTATTCTTGTTCCACCGGGCAGCCTTCCGCTCCTCCGGAATGTCCAAAGTTCTCAGATTGTTCCTGCCCTGTAGGCAGCGAGTCCAGCCAGTCACTTACGGCCCCAGGATGGTCAAAGAAAAATGTCAGTTCGTTGTAAACCACACGTAAACGGGCCGGGAAAAGCATAGCATATTTCATATCTCTGTCTCTCAGCCTTTTTTTCACCCCTTGGAATCCAAGTCGCTGTTTCTGGACCTGCTGGGTGAAGTCCGGGTAGAAACTGACTGTAGTTTTCTCGAAGGCAGTTGGACCAGACTGGCGTGACGCCTGCAGAATCGCATCCCTGTCCCGAAAGTTGAAAATCCTAGCAATGATGGGACGCGGAGCGGCACCCAGTTTCGGCGCGCCCCCAGGGATCCTATGTGCACGTTCCACAGCAAAGAACTTACTAAGGCCCTTGGGTGCTAAATGATTCAATATAAGATCCTCCACCAGTAAATCCACCGAAGAGGTCCCCGATGTTTCCGGGACACCAATCAGGCGGACGTTATTCCGCCGGGCACGGCTCTCGAAATCTTCCAGGCGTCTAGAGAAATAGTCCTGGGCGGTTCGTAAGTTACCGACCTCAGCCTGTAAGTCGGAGACGTCGGTCGTGAGGCTAGATGTCTTAAGATCAAGGGACTTGACCTTTTCATTGGTCTTCGCAAGATCTGCCCTGATCAAGTTAACATCAATAGCGACAGTGTCTAGTTTGTGAGACAGGGCCTCATATTGTTGTCCCAATGTGGTCTTCATTGCAGAAATGGCGCCCATGACGTCCCGTAGCGACAGGTCCTCACCAGTCGAGGAGTCTTCTGCAGCAGTAGTCGGGGAATTAGTCGGTCCTCCCGAGGAGCCCTTAGTGAGGGTATATCTATCCATGACATTCGATTGCACGGAACTCCCTCGGACACCCGGCTTGGTCTTGCGGTTTTCACCCTCAGGCTTGGTGGCCATTTTGAATCTGGAGCCCCGGAGGGAAGCCTGGTACCGGGTAAAAATGGCTACAACCAAGTCACCCGCATCAGTGAGAAGGATGAAATAAGGGCCTCTCGCCAGGCAATGAACAAAAGTAATCCAAAGTCACTGTTCCGAGAAGTAGTAGGGTGGAAGGCAATCAGGCAGAGTCAATGAGGTCCCTAGGCGAGAAACGAAACCGAAAGTAGACGACCGAGCCGAGGTGACTCGGTGGTCCGTTGTTGTTCAATTACTGTCCGGCTAGCAAGGAAACAGAGCCCGGGGCAATGCCATGGAGCAGGCCTGAAAAATTCAGAGATCCGTATCTTCGGATCCCAAAGTCCAAATCAAAGTCTGTAAACGGATAATTGATCAGCAGGGCTGTGCCAGTAACAACCCGTCGTCCAAATCAGGATAGAAGTCAGGATAGTCGGTGGAGGTGGCGAGGGTCCGGGAGCACTGTGCTCACGCGACCATCTTGGTTGCGCGCGAAGCTCCTCCTCCTGGTACTGTCTTTTAACTGGCTGCGGGAGAGGTCCTCCATACCCACTTGGAGGCTTCGCCCAGAGACATTGGAGGATCAGGTTTTCCGGGCAGAGGTTAAGGAGGGCATTGAGCATTACTTTGAGGTTAACCAGGGAACCGCTTCCACTAGGGCAGGAGAATGGGATGCCTTCAAGGTAGTTGTGCGGGGGCTCTGTATTAGTAAGTACTCCAGGGTGCAGAAAGTGATATTGCAAGATGTGGCCAAAGCCGAGTCCCGCCTAAGGGAAGTGGAGAGACAGAGGCCCGAGCAGCCGACATTGCAGGCGACGCTTATTGAGGCGAAGAAAGCAATGGCGGTTGAAGTAGAGCACTTGCGCAGTTTCGATCATAAAACCTACTTGGTGAAGGCTCCCGCAGAACGAGATAAAGTCCCCCTGCTGAAACCCGGCAGAGGAGATACGGATGTGACGTCATATAGGCCGCTGTCCATGTTGACGGTGGACTATAAAATACTGAGCCGAATTCTGGCAACCCGATTACTGCCATATATGACTATGCTGGTGCATACTGACCAGGCGGGGTTTATCCCCACGCGTAATACGTCTTCGAGCATCCGTAGATTGGTGCGGATCATGGGAGGAGAGCATCGCGGGGTGCGTTTGCCGCTGGCCCTGTCAATTGTCATAGAGAAAGCCTTCGATAGCCTCGATTGGAAGTTCTTGTATAGGGTACTGGAGAAATTTGGTTTAGGGGAACACTTTGGAGCATGGTCGAAGGTATTGTACTCCTCGGCAAAAGCGAGAGTGCGGCTGGGAGATGTGATCTCAAAACAGTGCTCGGTGCAGCGAGGAACGAGACAAGGGTGCTCGTTATCCCCGCTATTGTTCGCTCTGGCAATAGAACCTCTGGCAGCGCGGGCTAGGTCGGGACTTGTTTACCGGGGTCTGTGGTTGCAGGATGTACCCCATTATATTTCACTCTATGAAGATGACCTGCTCCTGTTTTTAAATAATGCCGAGGATTCCTTGCAGAGTGCAATCTCTCTCTTTTCGCAATTTGAAGCGCTCTCGGGCTTACAGGTGAACTGGCGTAAAACATGTCTGTTCCCGTTGAGACAGTGTGCGCAGTCTCCGCAGTTGCCCAGGGTGATGACTTGGGAACCGACCTGTTTGACATACTTGGGGGTCCGAATATACCATGCCGCCACGGACCTGTTGGAGGGGAATGTGAGGCGCTGTATCAGTGCTCTGAAGGGAAGCATGGCGTTCTGGTCTACACTCCCTCTCTCAGTGCTGGGGAGAGTGGCTCTCCTTAAAATGGTGGCCTTACCTCGATTGCTTTACTATTTCCGAACTCTGCCGATCTGGGTTCCCCCGAGTGTGTTTAAGGAATTGCGCCCTATGATTGTTGGCTTCCTGTGGGGGGCTGGTAGGTGGAGGGTGGCTTTGACGACATTGAATGGGCCTAAGGCAGAGGGTGGAATGGCAGTGCCCGATTTCGAGTTATACTATTTGGCTGCCCAACTGCAGGTGCTCTCGCAACACGTGGCAGCAGAATTTCGGGGTCCTGAAAGGACGAAGGGAGTGGGGATTCCAAGGCATGTCCTTTCATACATCATAATGCAACAAAAATTTAACCTGAAAGACCTGACAATGGAAGAGAAAACATTTAGGCTCTGATGGAATAGGAGTCGATGTAGAGCTGGGGTGCTCCACTCATATGCCCCTGAAATCCCATTGGGGATGTTGACGGCGCTGCCGCATGGTGGAGACTGGTCTCCCCCTCATGGAATGGGAACGGCTGGGACTCCAAATGGTAGGGGATTTATATGAGGATGGGGTGCTGCTGACGTTTCAAACCCTGCAGGACAGATATGGCCTCCCGGATGGTAGTTTCCTGATCCACGCGGCAGTAGCGGCGGCGATTCGGAGGCACTGGAAGGGGGGACAGGCGGAACCAGTGACAACTATGGCTTGCCAATATGTGGTAATGGCAGCGGGGACCTTTAAAGCAGTTACATGCCTCCAATCTAGAATGTTGCGCGAGGGACTCCGACCCCTATATGGTTTGAAAATGAAGTGGGAGGCGGCCATAGGCAAACCGATACCAGACACAGTGTGGGGCCACATCATGAACAGAACATGGAAAGGGAGTAGGAATGCGCGCTTCCAGCAAGTACAGTTTTTTATTTTGCACCAGGCCTACCTAACCCCAGGCAAAATCCAGAAATACTTTCAAGCCCCCAGCGCTGCGTGCCCCAGATGTTCGAAGCAGGGCGCGGACCTGGAGCACATGCTTTGGAGCTGCCCAATCTTGGGGAATTATTGGGTGGAAGTGGGGGAACTTTTAAGGAGATCACTGATAGACAATTGAACTTTGATATTGCTGTATGCCTGCTACATTGGTTCCCACACACGCCCAAAATTAAGGTAACGAGTAAGTTCATTGTTTTAGGATTGCTTTTAGCCAAGCGAGAAATTACTTGGCACTGGAAATCGAAAGAAGGGCCATCGTGTAAGAGATGGAAAGCAGAATTACATAGATGGGCTAGTAGCGAGAGTTCTGTTAGGTTCCAATTGGCCAAACGAACGAACAATGAAAAGGCTCTGGAAATGGCCAAAGCTTGGGACGCGATGGTACAGGCTCTGTTGAATTCCCAGGCGGAGGAGGAAGTTTGAATTGTATAGAACATACTTGTGATAATTATTACACGCACTGTGATATGAGCATTCCCATCATTGCTGGTGCTATGTTGTGATATATGTCCTTTTAAATGTTCCCACGCCAATTGCCGTATGGAGGGGGGAGTTCTGAGGGGTTTAGTTGAGGATAAACTTGGAAATGTATTTGATGGATCTATAGTGTGATGGATGCTGACTCTGGTTTGTACGATGTCTAAAACCAATAAAATATGTTTTAAAAAAAAACCTGCTAGTGCAGGATGAGTTAAATGGTGCAAACCAATTAGAAACCATGGCACTGCCCACTCCCTGTATGCAACGCCCACATGCAGTGCATGTATTGTGCAACTCAACCTTAAAGCAGGCCTTTGGAGCCCAAAGGCAGGGTGCATTATTTTACATGTGATGGCACATCTGCACGAGCACATCAAATTGCCACTGTTTTGCCTAGTTCCATTACAGGTGTTCAGGAAGGCATTTTGAAGACGTGTACTTGGCACTGACCATTACGATTTAGGCAGCTACATAAAGATTTACAGAAAGTAATGGTATAACAATCAAAGTCTTGTCTTAAAAACGTCATACTGATGTAAATACTTGATTTATTATGATATGCACACAGAGGGCACCTTAGAGGTGCCCCCTGAAAACCTACTAGTCTATAAGTGTACTGGCTGACTAGTATCCTCCAGCCTGCCACCACAGATGAGTTTCTGACCCCCTGCCAGGGAGAGCCCTCGCTCTCAGAGGGCAGAAACAATGACTACTCTGGCAGAAGGTGTTCCCACTTTCTCCCGCAGGAAGGCTAGTGATTTAGCATATCAAGGCCAGAGGCTTCAAAGCCCGCAACTCAGCAATTATGACCGCCAGGGTTTGACAAGTGGATCTCGGCAAGACTGCTCGAAAACAATAAAGAACACAGTCTTAAATAAGGAGAAGTTTGCATCCCGTAATTGGGCGTTCTTTCAAAATTGGTGCCATTGGTAGCAGTTTATAGTAATTTAGAAACATTTTTTTTTTAAGATAATCACATTTCAGTGACATCAAAGGATAGAGCTCTTGAAATGTTCTGTGTCCTGAAGAGAACCGCTTAAGAAACGCATCAGGGTTCGAAACACGTCAGCAGCTTTGCTTTGGCCAAATAAATGTTCAAAATTATATGTTACCGCTTTGGCTCACAATGAAGTATTTCCTGCAAAATTATTAGAGTGGGCCCAGTAGGGTCACTATTTGGCCTCTACCTCTGAGAATACTTCCAAAAATTATCTAGCAAGATACTAGTCAGGAGTATTAGGATATTACTGGGGTTTGAAACTGTACAGAACCTGAGCTATACACGTTTTGTACGTAATTGTTAGTCTTAGTGTGATTTATGTACCATGTAATGTGATTTGTACGTTATTTGTATAGTTGGTATTCTTTGTGATACCAGTGTTTGTTTAAAAAATCACGAATGTCTTATATGTAACAAATCAAAAATTTGAAAGGAACTTTATGCAAAAAAATGGAAATCGAAATCAAGAATTAAATATCAATTCATTTTGAGGATCATAGCAATTGGTTTGTGTGATCTCTGAGCGAAGGAATGGGGATCAGTACTGGCATTTCTGTTGTTTATTATTACATGACCCAGCCTTACTTTTTGAGGGCAAACCCTTTTGTGTTTAGTGCCATTGATATGTAGCCCTGGCGCCCACCAGAACTTGGGAATATCACACCCTGCCCTGGGGCCCCTTAGGCAGCAGAGCCGGTGGGAAAATAGATAATCAAGAGGCGTGTTTCACTCTCAGACTAGTCACCCCCCTCAGATGGGGTACCTGAAGTTACAACTAAGGAAGGGTTTCACCATCTTGGTTTTGTGACTCTAGAGACTTCTGGGTCTGGCATATGCCCACACGTCACAGGGAGTGGTTATTCCGGGGGTGTATCACAACCAAAAAGAGCCAAACTGATTGTGTGGACTAACCCTCCATGAGGAAAAGAAAACGTTCTTCTTTCTTATACAACCCTCATCCACCAGGTTTGGCCCTTGGTGGCATGCTTCATCATCTGCTCCACTACGGAACGGGACGTGCTGCGGAACACTTATTGGTGTGCATCATAGGATGAAAAATGGAGGGGGGGGGTTGGTGTGGAGAGTAACATTAAAATACCTGCCCACTAGGAGGAAATGTTATTTATTCTGGCCTTCAGTCGGCATGGTTAAAAAATGTGGAGGTAGAAAGTATAGGTATTAATGAGCTTGCCTTTCTATAGATCAACATGTTTCAGGACCAACGATCTAACTCACTGATACCGCTCGTTTTAAACATTTAAGCTGCACACACACTGCATGCTAAAGATATTAAATGAACATCACTTACTTGGTGTTACTGCTTGATAACGGAGTACGACTTTAAACATGTTGACAGATAGAAAGGCACACACATTATTACCTATTCTTTCTACCTCGCTATTTTCTTTTCCTCGTAGACGGTTAGTCATACAAGCAGTTGAGCTCTTTTTGGTTTTAATGCATAGCAGAAGGAGGACGGGTCACTCTGATTCTGTTTCCTCTGTTCACCTTCTATTTTTGACGGTCAGACAGGAGTTGTAGTCATCCCAGTGGTAGGTAGCTCATTGGCTACTACCACATACTACCCTATACACAGCTAAATTGAATATTTAGGGGTGCCCCAACACCGGACCTACACAAATAAATGATGTCCGGAATGCTGAATAAATCACACATTCACCCTCAGGCAAGAGATTTGGGTTAAATCCATCGTTCTTTTGTTCACCATGCCATCCGAGTTTAGACCCAGCCATATGCAAATCAGTCTTGACTCTGTGCCTCATGGGAACAGTACAGGCTGCCCTACCAATCAAGATCCTCCTTGAACCGGAAACAAGCATCCTGGGACTGGTTTCTGGGTATTACCCTTCACCAGTCAAGGTAGCTTGAATCCAGTGGCACAGTGAGCAAGGGACCCATGTCTGGGCATACCCACCCCTCTTAGGGTGAAAAGTGCTATGCAAACAAATGATGGCCGGAATGCTGAATAAATCATACATTCACCCCCAGTCAAGAGATCTGAGTTAAATCCATCGTTCTTTTGCTAAACTCCACCAGACCAACAGATTGGAATACCTGGGAACAGAAGGACAAGGAAGAGCTGCCACTGTGAAAAAAAAGGACCTGGACAGAACCTGTCGCCAAACTCTGCCTTGCTGCTGGCTCCTCAATAATTGGGAAGACCCAACTCTTCCTGCAGCTGTCCATCCTCTACAACATCTGGAGGACTGCCAAGCACATCACCAACCATATTGCATCTCCTTTGAGGCTGGAGGAGCAATACCGCTGCATCTCCAGGCACCAACCAGGTATCCCATACAGAGTCTGTTAAATTAATAGATACATTTCAATCAGGTATCTGGGAGGTAACCGTCATGGTCTTCCAAAGGATTATCCCACACATGCTCAGAGAGTGAGAGGCCTAACCTGCTCCAACCAACAAGCCAAGTTATGTGCATTGGGGAATGAAAAACGGCCATCCGTCAGGGTAACATACATTTCTGCCACAGTGCTCTTGAAACCTTTCCACGTAAAGATATATTGCAACAGCCGGACATTTTCAGTATCCAAAGTGTGGCACCCGTGTACATTGCAGGTTACGCATCAGCTGGCTATACCACCAGTGAAGGAAAATTGGCCGCCCACGATCATGCATAAGAGCAGCAAAGAGCACCATCTCACTGTCCCGTACCATATTGGCCACAGAGCGATCCTTCTATGACCAAATAATCTACTCCCATCCCAATCACTACATCCCTATTGCACCATAGCAGCTCTTTAATATAGACCATGCGCTGTAGGTAAATTATATGGTGAGTGTAGGAAAGGGCCTCTTTTAGACATGGTCGCCCCCACTTTTTGCTCACTGGTATGGATGCTTTTGTTTGGAAGTGCACTGGGTACCGGCTAACCAGGTCCCAGTGTCTGTGCTCCTTCCCAAAAACTACACACATGATGACTGTAACCCAATTGGTAAGGAATTCAGCACCCTTGTAAGAAGGTGGTAAATTGTACCCCTGCATGAGTACTAAAGAAGTGTGGCTCACTGGTTAGAGGTGGCAGACCCGTAAGCAGAGAACGGCCCGGGACCAGGGTTCGATTCCCGACGCGGCAGGGTCGTGGACCAGGGTCAGCGGACTCGATAATTCTCGTCTCGGTGCCTACTCTAGTCAGAGACCACACGCGGCAACTCTGGGCATCAGCTTGCCTCATCTTCACAACGGCCCCCCCAGATCGCCGGGGATGCTTGGTCGCACCTTAGAGATACCTATCTGGGACCATCTCTCAGGGTGAGCCAGGACGGGTTCCCCAGCGGTCGAAGCGTGGAGATACTCCTCTGGGAGTCGATTCCTAGCGCTATATAAAGAGTGTACCTAAGGGCCGCAGCATGTATTATGCCACCCAACGAGACCCACTCAAATTACAGGCAGACTGCATTTGCAGGATGCGTGACCAAACCCATTTGGTATCAAACTCCTTTAATTAGTAAATCCATACTGATGCCAGTACTGGATTTATAAGGACATGCACCCAGAGGACACTTAAGGGTTCCCCCTGAAAACATACTAGTCTCCTTGTGCTGGCTGAGTAGTAACACACAGCCTGCCACCACAGATGAGTTTCTGACCCCCTGCCAGGGGCAGCCCACGCTCTCAAAAGGTCAGAAACAATGCTTGTTCTGGCAAAAGTTGTTCTCACCTCCTTCAGCAGGAAAGGTAGGGAATTGGCACACCAAAGCCAGAGACTTTAAAGCCTCTTCCGCCTATGAAATATGACCTTGACTTCCCTCCAGACTTCAGGAATGCCACCCCCTGCAGTGGGGTCCATTTGGCACCAGAGTAGGTGCTAAATTAGTTATTCAAGAGGAGTGCTTCACTCTCATGCTTGTCACACGCCTCAGGTGGGCTACCTAAAGTGAACAACCAAGGAAGGGTTTCACCATCTTGGTTTTTATGGAAATAGAGAATTCCGGGTCAAGGTTATGGCCACTCCTTACAGAAAGATGTTATATAGGCGGTGTGGTCATCCCAGAAATAGGTAGCCCATTGGCTGCTACCCTATACTAAAGCCCCCTAAATGTAGAATTTAGTGTACCCCTGACACCAGACCTACAGATTCAACCACCTGGGGACAAAAGAGGGCAAGGAAGAGCCAACACCGCGAAAACCGAGGACCTGCACAGAATCTGGTACCAAACCCTACGTCACTGCTTGCTACTCAACAATTGCAAAGACTCAACAAAAACCTGTGCATCCGCTCCAACGTCTGGAGGACTGCCCAGCACTTTGCCAGCCATCTATCATCTCCCTTGTGGTGGAGGAGCAATCCCACTGCATCTGCAGGCACCAAATACATCTGTCCGGTGGACCTTGTTGTTGCCCATCAGGCACATTTAAGGAGCAGCATGCTAGCAAGATGTTTTTGTGGCTCAGCGAAGTCAGCACCGTCTCTCTGCCAAATTTCGAGATGTTAGACTCTCAAGAAGCCCCCCTGTAACAATACCCTGAGCATCGGAGCACTTGCAACAGCCAATGCTGGTTTTGTATCCAGTCTGGACTTCAACACATTGGCAACTTACCTGCACGTGGAGGAACTTCAAAACAGATGAGCTCCACAATCAGAGTGGCCCTCCTTTTTCTTTTTCCTTCCATTACAGATCTATGGAGCAGCTTGAAAGCCTCCAACAGTAGTCACCAGCCAGCCAAGCACCTCTAGACCCGAGCCCCAAAACACAAGTTAAAGATTTCTGACTCTGTCCCCTTGGCTGTTGCTTTCGAGGCTAACAACCCGACTAGCACCTCTGCACCCAGACACCCCAAGGCACATAAACCTAAACTGCTGTTCGAACTATGGAACTTGGCCTTCAAGCACCTTAAGTACTGTTTTTCCACATGTTTTTCCTCCCATAGGATAAAATTGTAGAGTTCGAGGCTACTGCCTCAAATCTGACGATTGCAGTATTTTGCTATTTCCTTCTAAAATCCATATTTCCAAATGCAAGGCAGTTATTCTGGAGTTCTGGACTTTTTTTGGTTCCGTCCAGAGGTGTCAGGGATAACACCCGAAGACCCCGGAGTTCCACCTGTCTCGGTGCACAAACAAACAGAAACACGGGCTTCTCGATGGTGGCGTCAAAGACCAAAGGTTTATTACTGCAGGGACACAGAAGTCACAGAAACTACACATGGGCAGTATCTAGGAGCCTGTTCGATTTGTACAAAGAGGGTTGCTCCTTATATACTAAATATTGGGCTTCAGGCAAATTCTTTACATGTTACCACAGTTCTAAACATTCGTGTCTTAAACAATAAATATTTGGCGTTGCACAGGGATCGTCAACAGTATCTGATGTCAAAACATTACAAATGAGGGGTTCCCACTAGTCCATCATAATCCCATGTCAATTCTTCATTCAAGACCCGGGCCGCCTCATCGTAAATTTCGTTACCTCCCCCTAATAAAGGCCCAGAAGGAAAGGAGCAGAGCCAGGTGCAGAAGATAGAAAGACAGGATAAGAAATGTTTGTGGGTCGTAAATGGGCACGGTTACCAGTTTCGGCCGCCTAATCATGATCAGGCCAACGAACACAAGAACCAGTATAGCAGGACTGGCCTCAGGCTGGGGAGGCAGTTCTTGCCGAGTCATGCTGCCACAGCGTTGCTGGCCTAAGGTGCACGTGTCACTAGCAAGGTGAATCGCCGGTTAAGGCCTACGTGTCCTTAAATAAGAAGAAGTCATTGCGTGTCCATTGACTATGTGAGGGCAAGGAATACAAAATGGCTTCCGTGTTCTAAGATGGATGCCATGGGTAAATCACAAATGTGTTGGTAACAGGAGTGCTCTTGCTCGTAGCATAACGAAAACACCAGGATATACTAAATGGATCATTTGCGGTTCACTGATACCAAAATTATGTATTTACGACAATGTTAAAAACACGAGTCAAATCGTCACGGAACCTCAGACCCTCCTTTTGCCCTTACATAGGCAATTACTCAGTCTATATCAGAGTCAGAGTCTAATTCTATGCTCATTAGGTCAGTGACATGTTGTTGTATCATCATCCTGTCTCGTGCCTTTTCTCCTAATGCAGGTGGTTTTCTGAAACAGGTTGCAGCACAGAGGCTACACAGAGCGGGACCACATTGGATAATAAGACAGCACGAGAACAGAAATACTAGGATGACACCAATGACCATCAGAACCTTCCATCCCCACGCTGATACCAGAGTCCAAAACCACTCCATGAAGGACCAGTTTCCCTTATCTACGTGTATAGAGTCGGAAATCTTATGTAGCTTAGAGATTGCTTCATAGACTGTTGGAGCATTATTTGGAATAAAGACACAGCAGCTCGATTGGATCATTCTGCATACCCCACCTCGATCTGCAAGTATTACGTCTAGAACCATACGGTTCTGCAACGTCATGAGACGATCCGCCTGAAGCTCAGCTGTTAAGTTACTAAGGGCACCAGCAGTTTCTGTAATAGTAGATTCAACTACCCGTGTTAGTTGACGAAGATTTCTACTATTGGCCATAGGCCCCCAAAACGGAAGGAAACCTTTGAAAAAGTCTCCAGCTTCTTGGCTAGCGGTATCTTCCTTGCTGAAGACACCTCTTGCTACTCTGGTTTTGTGATAATCTGAAGAAGCAGTGTATGTCGGGGGTAACAATCGAGCAATATAACATGAACCTGAAAAGTCAGCAGGCAGCCATGTATATGCTCTGTCCTGACAAATGAAGTAGGTACCCCTAGCAGTCAGAAAGGCAGGGGAGGAGTTAGACGGAAATACGTAAGTCTCAACGCACTCACTCCTCCCTAGCTGAGCTCTCGGATTTCTCCCATTTCCTTGCAAACAGACCTGACCTCGGTGAGGCACGACCCAAACTGAAGTGGAGCTTTTACGCTTGCTTTCTCCCAAACTAAGGCGATACTCTGTAGAGTTCCAACTCAAATACATCAGTAATTCATCTCTAGGATAAGATGGAGTATTATTGACGTCTTTAATCATATCAATAATTCCCTGGACTAAAGCTTTGTTGGCTGAGTTGTATTTGGTGGACCGTGGTGGACGCGGAGGATAGGTTTCAAGGGCATATGAAAAAATGGTCTGAAAGGCCTGAAATGATCCATTATAGCTGAAAGGCAAGACTAGATAGGGAATGCCTTTATCCATAGTGTGAGGTATCAAGCCACACACCCAGCAGTCTGTAGTATTAACTATCAGTTGGTGTTGATGCAAGAGCTGTACAAATGTATTGTTAATAAATTCTGAGCGTCGAGCTTGTTCGTGTTCAGGAAATGAGTGAAAAGAATGCATAGAAGAAACCGTAGAAGTAGTAGGATCAAGGGGAGGTACTGTAGCTACTGGCATAAAAATCAAATGTACACCAAAGATGATTCCACCCACCAACGTTATCAAAACAATTAAAAATGTAACTGCACATTGCATTAGAAAGCATTTGCTGTGAAGTATTCTGTACAGTCTATTTCTGCGAACATAAATTACATTTTCTCGTTGTAGCTCAGGAAGCTCCATCTTCTACGACCGTTCGCGACCACTGATGATGTGTACGTAGATGAAAATGCCTCTATCAGCCCTGGGAGTTCCCAGGACTAACAGAAAGATCGACCTTGTGTCTGACCCCCGCAGATTCAACTAGGCACACAGCCACGACCCTACGGCTACCCAGACGGCAAGGCAATTTTAAAACAAAAAGAAACAATACAAAGTATTAGCAAACTTCCTGGCTGGAGGCAATGTATAGCAAATTCAAATCTGAAAATAGGCAGTTTCCTGCTTTATTTGTCCATATTGCGAGAACGTAAGTTGTATCTCAGTTTTGCAGGAGCTGTCTGATCTGGAAACAATGTATTTTCAGCTGACGTTGCAATGTTCACGTTCGCCGATGGCAAATGTTCTTTTGGTGCAGATGGCAAATGTTCATTGGGTGTGGATGACAAATGTTCAGGGTTCAAAAGAGCAGTTTCAGGAGGTGAGTCAGAATTTGGTGAATCCGTGATTAGTTCTGCATCGCTGAAAGGTATGAACCTGGGGACTTGTTCCGTTTCAGAGGCACCGATTCCTTTCTTTACCCAGTTGTCGTAAGGAAGTGGCAGAGGCACACGTTTAGCATGTGTCGTATGGATCCAATTTTTCCTTCCGGCCACACGAATAGCAGTTCTCGTTGCTAGCAGGACTTGGAAAGGGCCAATGAATCTGGGCTGAAGATTTTTTGTTCTTGCAAAATTTCTGATGACCACCTGATCACCCGGTTTCAGCTGATGGCCTGGACTCTCCGGTGGCTTTGGCAATGCATCGAAAACCTGTTGGTGAATAAGACTCAATTTAGCAGTCAAGTCGAAAAGGTAATCAATTAACATTGGGTATTCCAGCTGCTTAAATTCTTTCGGTCTAGGTACCCCCCAAACATTTGCAGGGCGGCCAAAAACTATTTCGTAAGGACTAAGCCCTACTCTAGAATGTACAGTTGCTCTTGTTGATAGCAAAGCCAAAGGCAATGCGTCTGGCCAGGACAAACCCGTGGATGCTTGTATCTTAGCGAGTTTCAGTTTAAGGGTGCCATTGTAACCCTCGACTAAACCCGCGGACTGGGGATGATTCGCACTATGAAACTTCTGTCTAATCCCTAGGCCGGCACACACACTCTGCATAACTTTCCCTACGAACTCACTTCCGTTGTCTGACCATACAATCCGTGGCATTCCGTATCTGGGGAAGTATTCTTTAAGAAGAATTTTGGCAGTGGATAAGGCAGTATTGTCCTTCAGTGGGTATGCTTCGATCCATCTGGAGAAAGCACAAACTACCACTAGGACGTATTTCAGGTTATTGCAACGATCCATGTGAATGAAGTCTAGCTGGATCACTTCAAAGGGGCAGGAAGGAGGAGCGAAGTGACCTGCAGGTGTGGGGATTCCCTTGCCAGGATTATGCATCAAGCATACCATACAATTTCTCACCACTCTCTCTGCACACTTACTAATCCCGTCATTCTTCCAGACCGGAGCCAACATCTTACAAATCCCTTTTGAACTGATGTGCGCTGTTCCATGTGCCATCGTTACTACTGCAAGCATATACGCATCAGGCAACATCCAACGCTGTTGTTCCGACAAATCAATCCAACACCCACTCGAGTCCAATTTACCGGTGCTCTCTCTCCATGCAAGTTTTTCCTCCTCAGTCGCCTCTTTCTGAATTTCTTTCACGCTTTCCACTGTGTTCTCACACATTCCAGACTCAGAAATCCATCTTGCAGACGTTGCAACATACATTCTACTCATCATATTTCTAGCTGTCTGTTTTGCAATCTCATCAGCAAAAGCATTCCCACGACCAACATCATCCGTGATTGCTTTATGAGCACTGCATTTCACAATCGCAACTTCAGTCGGCCAGGTTAGAGATTCCAACAAGTCATTAACTAGCTGACCATGTTGAATCTTAGTCCCATGGGACGTAATGAAACCTCTTTCTTTCCACAAACGGCCAAAACTATGGGCCACGCCGAACGCGTACTGACTATCTGTGAACACATTCACTCTCTTTCCCTTAGCTAAAACGCACGCTCTTGTTAGCGCGATCAATTCTGCAGCCTGGGCAGAATTCTGACTCACTCTTGCAGTCTCCACAATCGTACTCAAAGTTGTTACTGCATAAGCAGCAGTCACATCACCATTCTCCAATTTGAAGCAAGACCCGTCAACATACAACGTGCCATCTGGATCTGATAACGGAGTGTCTTTTAGATCGATTCGTCCTTTTGTTTCTTCCTCAGTTTTGAAACAACAGTCGTGTGGTTCGGAATCACTCGACTCTTGGCTAGTCGGCAACAATGTTGCTGGATTCAATACATTGCATCTTTTGATCTGAATATGACTAGCTAACAGTGTCAGTTCATAACCTGATAATCTAGCACTGGTAAGGTGTTGCGTCTTGGTTCGGTTCATGAGTGTATCCACAGCATGAGGAACCATAACTACTAGCATGTTGTTCATTACTAAACCAGCAGATTGTCGAATGGAAGCTGCAGCTGCGGCTGTAGCTCTCAAGCAACTAGGCAACGCTCTAGCTACTGGATCTAATGTTGATGAAAAATACGCACAAGGGCGTTGTTTATCACCAAATTTCTGTGTCAAAACACTCAATGCACAACCTTCTCTCTCGTGGACATAGAGCGTGAATGGCTTACTGTAGTCGGGTGTACCCAATACAGGTGCTGAACACAGTGCATTTCGTAACTCAGAAAAACTCTGCTGACATTCTGCAGACCATGGTACCGGACTCGGAACACCTTTCCCAGTCAAGGCTACCAATGGTTTTGCTAGAAGAGAAAAATTTGGGATCCATTGCCTACAATATGAGGTAATACCCAAAAAGGCACGTACTTCTCTCTGCGTGCTAGGAACGTTCATCTGTGTAATTGTTTTTATTCTCTCTGGGGTCAACTTCTTTCCCTCCTTTGACAAGAGATGACCTAGGTAGGTCACTTCTTGGCAGCAGTATTGCATTTTTGAAGGTGACACCTTGTGATTCAAATCTGACAAGTGATGCAATAAAGAAATCGTAGCTGTTTTGCAAGTTTCCTTGTCATCGGCAGCCACTAGAAGATCATCGACATACTGTACTAAAGCAGAACCACGAGGAAGGACGAAGGAATCTAACTGGCTTTTTAATGCTTGACTGTAAATGGATGGGCTTTCACAATAACCTTGTGGAGCGCGTTTAAATCTGAAACTTCGTCCTCCTAGAGAGAAACCGAAGATATCTCTGCTTTCCTCGGCTATCGGAATGCTGAAAAAGGCATTTTTCAAGTCGACAACTGAAAACCATGCTGCTGTAGCAGGAATCAACGTTAACAATGCAGTAATGTCTGGTACCACAGGAAACTGTGGGATCACAATTTTATTAACCTCTCTAAGATCAATTACGAACCTATATACTGGAGGCTTTGTAGGGTCAGTTCGTTTCAAAATAGGCAGTACAGGACTATTACAGACATTACCTCTAGTTTCTTCTATAACGTCTTTCTCAATCAGATCATGCACTATCAGTAGGAGAGCATGCTCACCTTCACTAGAGATTCTGTATTGTGGAATTCGTGGAAGTTTGACATTTGCTTTCAAAGTTACTACATAGGGGGGAATTTCCAATAGACCTACATCATTAGGACCAGTCGCCCAAAGAGTATCAGGGAGTGAACGCAGCTCTGGTGGGAGCGCATCCATCGACAAGTACATCGGAGAGATTATTCTTTTACCCAACGTAAGTTGTACTCCTGCTGGAGAACAGTACAATGTCGCGTACAGGCGTTTTAACAAGTCTAAACCAAGCAGATTTTCGTTACAACCTGTCGTCAAAATCAGGGGTGCTTTCAATTGATGGGGTCCAACAGAAATAGACAAAGGACCAGAAACAGGGTTGTGAACAGGGGCGCCCGAAAAACCTACTGAAACGTTTGTTGAGCCAGACAAAGGTGCGCCAGGGAGTTTCGCATGTATGATAGAACTTTTTGCTGCACCAGTATCCAACAGAAACGGTTCGACTATACCTGATGTTGCTACTGCGACATAAGGCCCACTCTGATCTACTGGAACTGATACTACTCCCTCTCTTTGTTCATGGCTGTCCTAGTACTCACTTTGCTGAATTTCCTCACTAGTTTCATAATAGTCTTCCACATGATACTGTGGAGACCTATTCTGTTGGGCAGATTGTCCATGTCGCTGGTCTAAATAATTAGAGGGGCGATCACTTGTCTGTGGAGGCATAGCACCTCGTCCTCGACCCCTAGAGTTTTGTATAGAACTACCACGACCTCTCTGAGCTGCCGCAGCATTATTTTGTGTTCGAACTGGACATTCACTTTTGTAATGACCTTCCTTTTTGCAATAAGCACATTGATTCCATTGGTATTGTGGCCTTTGAAAATTATAATCCGTTCTTTGATATGACCCTTGCTGCATATTAGTTTGATTCATGCGAGGCGGATAAGCTTGCTGTAAAAGTACTTTAGTTTTTAAATCTTTCGTCTTTTTATCTGATTTTTCCTTCTCTTCTTTATCCCTATTTTCATAGTACTGAGCAGTCGCAAGTATTTGCGCAGTCGTAGAGACAGCCCACGCACTTTCAGAATTCTTTAATTTACTACTAAGTTCTGGCAACAGATTGTGCACAAATTTATCAACAAATAATCTCTGGCCTCCTTCTGTGCTCATATCCTGACCACTATGATCCACGAAAGTCTCTTCGAATCTTGTGAAAAAGTCGGAGACGCTTTCGTCTTTCTTTTGTTTGCACGCGGACAATTTGTCCCAGTTAACGCGCAATGCTGGCATCAAGGTTTTCATTAAATCGATTATTCTACCAGGCAAATTAGCAATTAAAGGTTCAGGTTTGGAACCACCTATTTGTTGACCATCCGCTGCAATTATAGCTGCCCAGTCACCACCTAGGGCAACTGGATGATTCTCTTTACGAATTTTAGCCCAAATTGGTTGCGGTACTACATTACCAAATAGCAGATCTATGTCAGCAAGATTCAATACACAAGCGTCAACTGTTTGAGCCAACTCTTTGTAGTACCCTGCAGGATTTTTACGCGGATCTGGCAAGGCCTGTTTCACTGCTAATACTTCAGCTCGCTTCCATGGAATATGTATCCAGACTCTCTGGAATTGGGCCGGAGCGGCTGCAATACCAAGGTTTGCGTTAGCTTGCACAGCTTCACGCCAAATTGGTGGAACCTCTCTCATTGGATATTGACGATTTCGTTTCGTACTACGTTTCTCTAATTCTCTTGGTGAATGAAGGGATGGGTCATTCCTATAACTTAAAATCAGTTCCATCGCTTCTTTTATATTTTGTCCAACTATCATACCTGCAGCAAACTCTTTCTGAACATTAATTAATTCTCCTAGATTTGATTCAGGGTCATCCTCTTCCAATTCCTCACGTAGAAGGAAACACATTTCATCGAACACATATCGTTGTGTCGGTTCGTTCCATTGCATAAATGTATCTAATACATCTTGTACATTATATCTTCCAACTTTCGAAACCCATCTAAGAGCAGTGGAATCTAATATTCCTCTTTCTTCAGTACTGGGAAGCTGACTACGTCTCTGCACAGAGTCAGAGGTAGGAGTCTTAATCAGAGTTTTATAGAAGGGAGATAGAATATTAGAGACAGAATCAGTGATTCTTCGACGAACAGAAAGCGGAGTCATAATATTAGCAGAGGCAGTGAATAGAGTAGTAGTTGGAACAGATAGATCAGGAACAGTAGGAGTAGCAGGCAAAATAGCTCGTGAAGTAGCAGGTGTGAGCGACACAGGCATAGGTAAAGAAGCCGGCAACCCTAGAAGAGGGGTTGTCGAAGGAACATTAATATTGACCACAGGAGGTACAGGAACTTGATTCAGGGGAGTGGGAACAGGGACACCAGGTTGTCCAGCAACCGGTAATTGAACATTCGGTATAGGTGGAGCCGTAGCACCCTGTGCATACGGTGGGGGTGATCGTAACAAGTAAGACAACAGGGGATCCTTTTCAGGGTCCTCTACTATCTTAGCCGTACTCGATGGCAAAGCAGGATAGCACTTGTCTATCGCTAAATTACGCTCTCTATCGGCCACCTCCATCGCTTTCTCAGACTCGTTGAGTTGCAGCTGCCTAGCAGACTGTTCTAAAGTCAACTCTTGCTCTTTCTGTTCTTTCTTCAACTTTTTAATTTCTCTCTGTTTAGATTCTTTTCGCCAATAACGGAAAGAATCAAACATTGCCGGCCGGGCTTTCTTCTTAAACAACCTTCTTTCTAGATTATCGAGAACTTCAGGTTCAAAACTACCATGTAGTGGCCAACTAAGGACACCATCTTTCTCTGTGAAGCGGATCCATACCTCGTTATAAGAGATAGGGCCCACACCAAATTTGCAATATAGATCATAAAGGGGAGTTCCAATCGGAGGAACCAAACACGAGTCCTCCAACCGGGAATCACTGTTGCAACTAAAACAAGACAACATACAATTTTTCCGACTTACCATTTTATAATCCGGAACATAAAACAAACAAGACACAAACAGAAAAGATGCGCACTCGAACCAAGAACTTAGGCCTACCAGAACTGACAAATGTATCGATACCTGAACTGAACAGAATGATTATCGTAACCAGAATAACCAGTGATAACCTTACAGAACTGAACTGAACTGAGAACTAAAAGGATTATCCAAATAGGAGCAACCCTTACAAAATAACCAACTAGCAACCACTGAATACTTAACTGAGGCACTGAAGACGTCACCAAGGAGAAACCCGTCACGTTTCGCCGTACTGAGGACTGCACCTCGGGTCCAAGACAGGGCGACGGTCAAGGCAACGGACCACTGCAGCCGTCTGAACGGGAACCCTCGTGGAAGAGAACGTCGGGGCCACTTTTGCGATATGCCGGGATCGATGAAGTGGGGCGCCTCCCTCTGAAATCTTCACACGAAGCTCCTCGAACTCTTCAGGCTTTTGGACCGGTACCGAATGACGTCGCCCCACGTTGGGCGCCAATTGGAGTTCTGGACTTTTTTTGGTTCCGTCCAGAGGTGTCAGGGATAACACCCGAAGACCCCGGAGTTCCACCTGTCTCGGTGCACAAACAAACAGAAACACGGGCTTCTCGATGGTGGCGTCAAAGACCAAAGGTTTATTACTGCAGGGACACAGAAGTCACAGAAACTACACATGGGCAGTATCTAGGAGCCTGTTCGATTTGTACAAAGAGGGTTGCTCCTTATATACTAAATATTGGGCTTCAGGCAAATTCTTTACATGTTACCACAGTTCTAAACATTCGTGTCTTAAACAATAAATATTTGGCGTTGCACAGGGATCGTCAACAGTATCTGATGTCAAAACATTACAAATGAGGGGTTCCCACTAGTCCATCATAATCCCATGTCAATTCTTCATTCAAGACCCAGGCCGCCTCATCGTAAATTTCGTTACCTCCCCCTAATAAAGGCCCAGAAGGAAAGGAGCAGAGCCAGGTGCAGAAGATAGAAAGACAGGATAAGAAATGTTTGTGGGTCGTAAATGGGCACGGTTACCAGTTTCGGCCGCCTAATCATGATCAGGCCAACGAACACAAGAACCAGTATAGCAGGACTGGCCTCAGGCTGGGGAGGCAGTTCTTGCCGAGTCATGCTGCCACAGCGTTGCTGGCCTAAGGTGCACGTGTCACTAGCAAGGTGAATCGCCGGTTAAGGCCTACGTGTCCTTAAATAAGAAGAAGTCATTGCGTGTCCATTGACTATGTGAGGGCAAGGAATACAAAATGGCTTCCGTGTTCTAAGATGGATGCCATGGGTAAATCACAAATGTGTTGGTAACAGGAGTGCTCTTGCTCGTAGCATAACGAAAACACCAGGATATACTAAATGGATCATTTGCGGTTCACTGATACCAAAATTATGTATTTACGACAATGTTAAAAACACGAGTCAAATCGTCACGGAACCTCAATTCTAAAGATCACAGTGCCTAAATATATATCAAAATCTACTTTAATTGTATAAATTGGTATCGGATTTCTTTTTAATAGTGTGAGCTATTTATTTACTGTGTGTTCACAACAAATTCATAACACTCAGGGTGTGGCCCAGCAAGGTGGCCGAATAGACACACTCTGACTGAGCTCACGGTCTGGAGAGCAACATCCTTCTGCATCGTACCACAGTTAAATATTTCATCCCTGTAAAATACAGGGCACATACACCTAACACCCTGGGAGCTCCCCCTGTGGCTGCAGTGTGTTTCCCTGACCTGTGGGGAATAGCTGAACCGGACTACTGAGTCGAGCCTTATGCGGCTGTGGCCTGGTGCAGAGCGGGGCTCCTGAGCGACGGAGTGGGCTGAAGCAGTGGAACCCGCTACAAGCAGAAAACGAAACATGGGAGTTTCACCATTGCACTACTACAAGCTCCCTGGGAGACCCACCTAAGTGGGCTGATACTACTCCATAAAATGGCAACTTTGCACACACATCGGCGTCACCCTTTGGGCAGCTGGTCGGTGAGTTTGCCACTACCCTTTGAGAGGTCAGACCCCGGCTGAAAAAGCCATAGTGTGTGCTGGACTGAAATGATCGCCCACCCCTCCCCACTGGAACTACTGCCTGCACCAAAATTGCACACCGCACAGCATCAGAAGAGACAGACTAGTGCTACAGTGGTGCTGGCTGAGGGGGGTCGCATTGCCAGACTATGCAGCACACGGTGCTTCTGGGTCCATGTTGAACTTGCTGGTGCTTTCCCCACGATCCTGCCATGGCGCCTGCCTCACCCGCTACTCATCCTAGGGTCTGTGGAGGAGCCATGCACCTGAAATAGTGCCCTGAGAGAACTGAACATCATCTCATGTGCTGATACCTACTGCTACAAACCGGGGCCCGAAATTGCTTGGACCCCTCCATCTGGTGCCTGGGCTGCCCCTAGGCGGGTAACATTGGCGATTTTGACTTGCGGCCCAGCGCAGCACTTGGGCTGCGCACCGCAGCACATGGAAGGCTAGGACCGCGCAGGTGACATAGGCGACATGCAATACTCGCAGATAGTTTAAATCCATGCTACAGAGCCTCCAGAAGACTAGTTGAGGTGAGCTCTTGTAGTATGGGCTGAAGCCTGCTTTGCATGCATGTTATGTTAGCATGGCTTTTTAGAAGTTTAAACGCCATTTTACCTTTTGCTGCTTTTGCACAAGACACTGCATATAACTGTTTTTCTGAGTTAGGCTTCGTGAAGGTCTATACATGAGAAAAGGTTTGTTTTCGACATCTCTAGACTTACATCGAGCCCCTAGTCTGCACAGTAAGTGATGAACCCTTCAAGGTTATCATAACAGAGTAGATGTTGTTCAACATGATCGAGTAACACGGTTAGACATATCAATTTGGCAGCTGTGAGCCAACTAAGCTTCTGGCGTCTTTTTTATTACACACTTGCCATGATTTCAGACACTTGGAAGATTTCCATTTCCAGGATGCAGAGAGTTTATGCTGATCAAGCTGTAATGTACTCTTGCTGAGCGGAAAGGTAATAGGGTCTCCCAGACAAGCATAAGAGACCTACTTTAGTTTATAATCCATAGTTCCTATATAGGGAGGGTGTTAAAACTAGGCGCTATAAGACCTGTTTTTCACTATCTCATACAATAAGTCAACAACATCTTGTTGGCCTGAGCAGTGTGAAAAATGTACTTTGGCTCTACTTTCTTTTCTTGCTACACACAACCATAAAGTTTCACAGAAGAAATTGCAATATTGTAGACCGAAGGTTACCTACTTAGGTCGCCTTCTGTTTAAGGAGGGTCGCACACTTACACCAGATCGTATACAAGCAATTTTAAACACACCAGTACCTTCCACCCAGAAAGCTGTCCGTGCATTAATTGGATTGACTTAGTTTTGTTGGCAATAGATATTGGGTTTTTCACACATTGTTAAACCCCTGCTAGCGCTTTTGACTAAAGACACTCCGATCCCCCTTCCATGGACAGATGAATGTCAAAATGCTTTTCATCAGTTAAGACAAGCTCTTTGCTCTGCACCAGTGTTAGGCACACCTGATTACACAAAGGTTTTTACACTCTATGTACACAAGAAAGATGGGTGTGAATTAACAGTTTTAGTACAGACACACGGTGATAAGCAGCGCCCCTGTGCATATTTTTCTGCCGTTCTTGATCATGTTGCTCGTGCATTGCCTGGGTGTTTCCGTTGAGTTGGAGCGACAGCTGTGTCCAGAGTGAAGGGATAGTTTGTCGCGTAAACTGTTGGTGCTAGTACCCCATGAGAGTGATGCCCTCTTCAATCAGGCTAAGACGCAGCATTTAACTAGTGCTCTTTTGACAAGCTGTTAGCCCCTCACATTACACTAAAGCTGTGTGCAACACTCAACACAGCTACTTTGTTACTATATCTTGTAACTGAGTCTCAGAATCAAAAAAGTCTCATGATTGTATATTCCTTACTGAGGAACAGACAAAGGGTCGTGTCGATTTGCAAGATACCCCCTTTCAGATGTCGATGGGGAACTGTGGGCTGATGGGTCCTGTTTGAAGTTACCAGATGGCACGACCTCAGCTGCATATGCAATCACGACACTTGAGACAGTAGTGGAAACAGCTCGCATACCAAAAAAGTCGGCTCAAGCAGCTGAACTAATAGCTTTGACACAAGCGTGTGAACGTAGCACTGACTTGTGTATGAACATCTACACGGATAGCCGCTATGCTTTTGGAGTGGTTCATGATTTTGGCCTACTCTGGAAGGAAAGAGGATTTCTTACATCCCACGGGATGCAGATAATGCACGGAGAATTAGTGCATAATCTTTTGACTGCACGTACATACCCAAAGAAAATTGCTAATATGAAGTGTAGCGCACACAAGAAAATCATTGACAAAATAGGACAAGGCAAAGCCCTTGCAGACCGCGTGTAGACCGTGAGACTGCGATGCAGCGTAGCATTACATACATGTACATAGTGAAATCACAAGTTGAGCATTGGCATGATGCCAGAGAGGAAGTAATGGATATACAGAGATCTGCCTCTGTGAAAGAACTTTAGCAATGGTCTAAAGAAGGAATGTTAGACGATGAGGGCTGCTGGCGTAACAAAGACATAAATAAATGGAAATTGCCTGCGGCTTATTTACAGCCTATGGTTCAAATGGCACATGGGCTGGCTCATGTTGGAGCTCTAGCAATAACGAAATTGCTCACACAAGTTTGGGAGCATCCCGAGATTGCCGGTACAGCGAAAAGAATAGTACAATCCTGTTTGATTTGTTGGCAGTATAATCCTGGATAAGGGACACGAACTCCCACAGGAGGGTTTGCTACACCTACTGCACCTTTTGAAGTCTTGCAGATGGATTACATCCAACTTGAATGCTGCAACATTCTCAAATACATCCTAGTGGTGGTATGCGCCTTCAGCAAATGGATAGAGGCATACCCTATCAAGGATAATACAGCTCTCACTACAGCGATGGTGCTTCTGAAAGAGTTTTTCCCTAGATATGGTGTTTGCAAGTTTTTATGGAGTGACAACGGACCTCATTTTATTGGGCACGTTTTTGAGTATGTTTTGAAAGGATTAGGGATCAAACAGAAATTCCATGCAGTTTTCCACCCACAATCAGCAGGGTTAGTGAAGAGGTACAATGCTACTTTGAAATTGAAATTAGCGATAATACTTGCTTCCACGTCCCTAAAATGGCCAGATGCACTACCATTGGCATTGCTATCCATAAGATCGGTGCCACATTCACGGTCTGGCCTTACCCTGTGTGAGAAGTTGGCCTGGTATATGATGTTCACTATTCTATTGAGCACCTTGCACCAGTCCAAACAACGCTTACGGTGATGGTTGTAAAGTCAACCTTATAGACCAGCTATCCTAGTGGTAGCATGGACAAAGCAGTCTTAGGCTAAAACTTCAGAGAGCATGTGAAGCTAGCTGTTTTACCATATGTAACCCCTTGAATACCAAATGAAAGGACACCACACAGGTTTTATATAAAATATATATATGTCTTTATTATAAACACAACCCCTCTGAACTCTTTATGAGGTCAGAGGCTAAAGCACATAACAAGATGCTCAATTATCATACAGTAAGTTGCACAATATACAGTAGAGCCCTAGGGGCACGTAAAACCTTATGCCATATACTAAAATAGTGGTATAAGAACCACGTCATGAACAAAGGATAGGCCTAGGGCCTAGGGAATCGCTGGGGCTACGCTGTACTAACAAGAGTTAGGGAGCAGGAGGCCCACGGGATGCGTGTGCAGTGTCTTTACACACACGCGAGTTACCATAGAGTTATAATGGGAACGAAAGAAATGGAAACTAGTTCTTTTAGGTCACTTCTGGATGGACTAGGAGAAAGCTAATGAAAACTAGGACACTAGGATAGTTAATACACACAGGAGCACCAGAGTACTCGCGTTACCTCACCCACAGGAAGCGGGTGCATAGGTGTCAAACTGTGTCGGGTTTCGTCGCTGAATCCTATGGAGCCTTGAAGAAAGATGCTGCAGGCGACCAGGAGAGAAGTGTCCGGGTGGATCCAAGGGCGGATTGAGGATGAAGAGTACCTGAAAGCAGAGGGGACAGAGTCTGGGTCACTAGCCAGTGACCAGGAAGGAACCAGGCGATGTCGCGAAGCAAGCAGGTGATGTCGTGAAGCTTGACTCTGCAGCCACGTGGACCAGAAGGCGTCGACGATGACCAGGAGCTGGATACGGACTGTCCCACAAAGGATCTCGGTGTTGGCGGCGTCGGCTTCCGGATTGGAGTCAACAGGCCTAGTCAAATGCAACTCACACAGGAATCGAATATTCGCTTCGGGATAGACCAGCAAGGTCTATGGGGCTTCTCCTTTGCAGGGAAGCAGGGGCCCACTTGGAGCAACTAGGCAGGTGGTGTAGATTCAAAGGTTCGTCGTCACAGAGGCGACTAGCCAACGGGCAAGCGACCGGACAGACACAGCGAGCAGAAAAATGCAGAAGGGCCCCACGCAGAACTCGTGGAGTGTGGAGGGCTGATCTTCGGTGCAGTTGATGCTCGGGGCTGGGGATTCTCAATCCCCAATGCACAACTTCAAGGGTGCCTCAGAAGCTGCACAAGTAGCAAGGAGCAGGCTTTTCAAGATGGCTGGTACCACGTCTCTCGTCGCCTCCACGGGTCTCAGCTTTGCAGGGACTGTGGATCGGGGTCAGAGAAGTCTGGAAGTCTGGCTCTCGTCGGACTCTGTGCTTGGGCTCTGGCAGGAGCGTCGACAAAGTAAACCGCTGATCGCTGGATGGTGCCTGTTTGCACAGGGTGGTCACTCCTTGACCATAAGGGGTCGAAGGTCTAGAGATTCATTTCAAGTTTCAGTTCAGGATAAATCTAAAGTCTCTAGAATCAGCTCCTACCTATATACTAATCTGAGGGGCTGGATTACCTGCTAGGTCCCTCCTATGGGTGGGACCAGGGAAGGGGGTGGTTACTCCCCTTTACCTTTGTCCCGTTTCGCGCCAGAGCTGGGGCTGGAGTGCCCCAGCAACTGGTTTGAACCGGGCTATGCATGGGACACCTTGGGTGGCCCAGGCAGTGTCTCATTTCATTCATCCCTCCCTGCCCCAATACACTATGGCCTGTCTGGGGTGGTGCTAGCACCTCCAAATACAGGAAACCTATTGTCCAAGCCTCCCTCGCTGGAAGGACTCCCAGCAGCAGGAGGTCAGACTTGTGTCTGTGGCAGCAGCATCCATTTTGTGATGCTGAGGCTCTGGTTAACTTTAACCGGGATTAACAGGAACAACATGTCTTTTCCCTCTAGAAGGGTGGAATGCTACCCCCGTCGCCATAACTGGCGAGGGGGTAGTATTCCAAAGCGTATGACACCTTACACGACATGTTTTGATAAAGCCAAACCAAAGTTAGCAATAACCGCGAGGATTATAATGCACTTAAGAGTATTGGTATAGCTATATCATAGAACCGCTATATGGACATGGTTCCGAAAGCTGCAGACAGACTCAACTCATGCTAGAGCCTCATCTCACATAGAACCAAGCACTCTGCCTTCAGGATTGTTAAGGCCTGCCATAGGAGTGACTTATAGGTATACATGTGTCTATATATAATGGTAGGTATAGGAATACTATACCTAAGCAAGGGTGATTACACAACCTTGCCCCAGCTGAGTGATCAGCCAGTTGTGTCAGTTTGGATGGCCAGCCAGGGGTGGCATATTTCATGCTGCAGCCCCTGGTAGGCCTTGGATGCACCTATGCCCTGGGTACCTAAGGTACACTATACAGGGGCTCATAAGGTGACCCAATACCCGAATGGAGATGTACCTAAAGTACATGGAGTCCATTTTACAGTGAGAGCAGACAGCCTGGGGTCCTGATTATCAGGATCCCAGCCCAACTAACTTGAAAACCAGCTAAACACTAGGCAAAACATCTGGGGTAACCATAGTCAGGTATTCACCTTCCCACACAACCCCCCCCCCCCAAACGAAAACGAAAGGAGATAAGGCTATCCTTGACCAGGTAAGCCTATATTGCCTAAGTGGCCATATAAGGAAGTACCAGCACTAGCATGGTTACCCCCTGTCTCATGGTCCACTAAGCAATCCCTTACCCTAAGGGTATCATAGGGTCTCCACCATAGAGAATCTCTACCTGTGGTGTGTTTTGGCAAAGTAAAAGGCTGGTGTTGAGATGGAGTACTGAAGTGAGTCTCCTCTAATGTGGGGCTCAGCTTCCTCCAATCATTTTCCACCATGTGTGCCTTTCTTTCCAGGACTGAGTTGCACTGTGCTGTCAGAGTCAACCTCTGGCTGGGGGCTGGATCCCTTTTCCACCATGTGTGCCTTTCTTTCCAGGACTGAGTTGCACTGTGCTGTCAGAGTCAACCTCTGGCTGGGGGCTGGATCCCTTTTGTTGGCTCACTGGAGGGCCAGGTCAGGTTTGGGGCCCTTGGGTCCCAGGTTTGGCTGTGCCCAACAGAATCCATCTGGGGGAGGTTCCTAACTAGGTGTAAGGGAGATCCCTCAGGAGCTTTTGACATTTTCACCTTGCTAGGGCTGCTAGCTTTGGTGCCCCTAATCTGCTGATGGGAGTGTTCTTGTGGAAAGGGGGACCTCTGGGATCCACTGGCTTCCCTGACCTCTACAGCCCTGGGCTGACTGAGGCAGGGTAGAGAGGGGCAGGTTACCTGCTCCAGACTGGGTCCCACCTTGGAAGGGTCCACTGACATCAGGGGCTCTGCCAGGCTAGGCCTGACTACCTCTGGGGCAGTTCCTTCACAAGGGGTAGGGTCAGTTCCCTGAGGAGGCTGACTCTCACCTAATGTCTGGTGGGAGGGAGACTTTTCTTCCTCCCCAATACTCTCTGTCTAAGTGGAGTGATCCATAGTTTCAGGCTTCACAACACTAAAATCTGTTTGAGTTCGGGCTGTGACCATCACAGCCCTACCAACCTTTTCTGGAAGGATCTCTGTTTGATTGTGGGCTGTGACCATCACAGCCCTGCCAACCTTTTCAGGGTAGTCTGTCTGAGCTTTGGATGTGACCATCATAGCCCTCCCAACCTCTTTAGGAAGGAATTCTGCTTGAGCTGGGGCTGTGGTCATCACAGCCCGACTAACCTTTTCTGGGAGGCCTACCATTTTGGAATGGGTTTCTTGTTCTACCCCAGCCCAGGCTGAGATCTCTAGATCATTTCCTAGTAGACAATCTACAGGCAAGTTTGTAGACACTGCCACTCTCTTTGGGCCAGTGACACCTCCCCAGCTGAGATTAACTACTGCCATGGGATGATCTTTCTGCACTCCATCAATGGTGGTCACCTGATAGATGAACTCAGGTAAAAGTTGTCCTGAGGGGACTAGACTGTTAGTCACCATAGTGATGCTAGCCCCCGTGTCTCTATAGGCTTTAACTTTCTGGCCATTCATGATGGGCTCCTGTCTGTACTCCCCCAATGTGTTGGGACAAGCGGAAAAGTTGGCAAACCCCATGCCATCTTCAAAGACTAGAGTTTCTTGGTTAGAGGACCTGGTTAGGCCAGAGTCCACCTGAGTTCCCCAAGTATACCCAGCCACATATTTGGGGGCACTCCCACCACCTGGGGCATTACTACTAATAGTAACAGGAGGTCTGGGAGTATTACTTCGTGGAATGTTTTCCTTATTGTTGGCCTTTGGGCAACTGCTGTCAGTCTTCCAGTGGCCAGGCTGTTTACAGACATGGCAATATGGTTTCTTTTGGTTAGAGGAAGTGTTTTGGGACCCACCCCCACCATTGGAGTTTTGGGGCCCTGTGGAGGACTTGTCTTTTGATTTATCCACACCTTTCTCTTGAGGTTTGGTAGAATCTTTCTTCTGGTCACCACCCTGATTTTTAGGCCTACTCCTGGTTCTGACCCATTTGTCAGCCCTCTTACCCAATTCTTGGGGAGAGGTCAGGTCAGAGTCCACCAGGTGTTGATGTAGAAGCTGGTTCCGACAATTATTAAGGATCTGCTCCCTCATAATCAAATTATACAATCCTGTATAGTCCTGTACTTTGCTGCCCAATAACCAGCCCTCCAGAGCCTTAGTAGCACAATCTACAAAATCAGTCCAGTCCTGAGTCTGTGTCTTCTGGGTATCCCTGAACAACAACCTATATTGCTGAGTGGTTAAGCCAACCCCATCAATCAGAGCACTCTTCAGGGCTGAGTAGTTTGTAGCATCCTCATCACTAACTTTGAGGAGCTTATCTCTTCCTTTTTCTGAAAAGGAGAGCCACAAGATTGCTGCCCACTGACTTTGGGGTACATGCTGTACTTTGCAAGCCCTCTCCAAAGCAGTTATCCATTTGTGGATGTCATCCCCATCTTTGTAGGGGGTACAATCGTACTTAGGTTTCTATTATCATAGGGCCTATCTTTATCCTTAGGGATATTGCTGCCACCAGTGGAATCTAGTCCACTTAACTTTTGCTCTCTTGCAAGAGCAAGTTTTGCCTGGGCTAGGGCAAGTTCTTCCCTCTCAATCCTGAGTTGGACTTCCCTCATCCTAGCCTGGTGTTCTCTCCTCTGAGGAGAAGTCATTCCCCTCTGAGAACCCCTTGAAGCATTGGAGTGGAAAGACTCCCTGGAGTGGGATCTTTCCCTCCTATACCTCTTGCTAAGTCCACTTGTAGACCTGAATGGGGCTGTCCCATTCTCAGCCTCAAATAGGCTTAGGTTAGCCTGGCTAAGTCTCCTAACTTGAAACTGGCTGGTTACCTCCTCCCCAGAATCTTCCTCTTCCTCAACCTCATCTTCATCTATGACAGTAGGGTCAGGGGCATTTTCTGTTGAGGGTAGGACCTCATCTCCATTAACTGACAGACCTTTGGAGGCCTTAAGAGCATCATGTTCCTCCATGAGCTCAATCAGGTGTCTGAGGGTAGGGTGAGAACCCTGTTTTAACCTTCTACCAGTGCACACGTGCCTTAGTTCTTGGAAGGTTAGGGTATCATATCTAGAAGGTATCCTTAAAGGATCTACCTCCACTGGGAGAGATCTACTTGGTTCTGCTCTCAGAGACATGATCTAGTGAGGTGTGGTGTGTGCACCCACCTACACTAAGTGTTTCCTACTAAACCTCTCTAGGAGTTGTAGTCAGGGTGTGCTAGGCCCTTTGGTCTACAACAACTAAGTTCAGTAGAACTTAAGTATTATAAGTCTTGTTATATGTACCTATAGGTACCTAATTTGATCTTTCAAATGATATCTTTAGATTACAACTGGTAAAACAACAGCAAGCTCTTATCCCAACCGCTGCACACCAATGTGAGAAGTTAGCCTGGTATATGTTATGTTATGTTATGTTAATAACTTTTATTAGGCGCACAGCTGCCCCAGCGAAGGGGCGTCCTGGCGCCTGATCAGATACCACAACACAACAGGTCAGAGCTGAAAAGAAGAAAGATCAATTAACCGAAGCGAACAGGTGAGTTTTAATGGCGCGTCTGAAAAGAGTAAGGCTATCCAGGGCACGGATGTGTACCGGGAGGGAGTTCCATAAATCAGCCGCCAGGACACGAAAGGAACGCCCTCCCATCCTACTCAGTCTGAACCTAGGCTTGATCGCCAGATGGAGAGATTCAGACCTGAGGGACCGTGTAGGGAGATACGGAGAAATGAGGCCCGCAAGAGCAGCACCTAGCACCAGTCCAAACAACCCTTATGGTGATGGTTATAAAGTCAACCTTATAGACCAGCTATCCTAGTGGTAGCATGGTCCTGATTAGCAGGATCCCAGGCCAACTAAGTTGAAAACCAGCTAAACACTAGGCAAAAAATCTGGGGTAACCTTAGTCAGGTATCCACCTTCCTACACCCCGTATGAAATTGTATTTGGAAGACCAATGAAAATTTAGGGAATTCCTAAGCCACGCCCTGTACATGATATACCATGTGTTCTGATGAATGATTACTTGGCACAGTTAACCGACAATTTGATCTCTATTCATCAACAGGTTCGAGAAGCGCTTCCTGACAGATCTACAGGTGAGGCCCACGAACTCCGTCTGGCGACCATGTGATGATCATTGTCTTCCAGAGGTCGAACAGTTTGGAGCCGAGGTGGCGAAGACCGAAGCAAGTATTACTTGCAACAAGGACAGCAGTTTGAGTGATGAACAAGTAGAACTGGGTCCATAGCACACACTGCAAACATGTGTCGCCTGCCTTAGTGGAACCTGCTGTGCTGACTGTCATCGAGAGATCTTGGAAACGGAGAAGGGCCACGCAATCCAACCTGACGAATCTGAGGGAGTCTTCCCGGACCACACGATTCCTGGAGCATCGCGATACCACTTGAGACCGAGGAAAGAATCTGCAGTGCTGGAAAAGACTGGTTCAGCTACCGCCCTGGGTTAGTGAAACGGAGAGCCGATGTGGCAAGGGGTGGGATCAGTCCTGCGA
This sequence comes from Lissotriton helveticus, assembly GCF_964261635.1. NCBI lineage: Eukaryota > Metazoa > Chordata > Amphibia > Caudata > Salamandridae > Lissotriton > Lissotriton helveticus. The sequence goes on from NC_136065.1 coordinate 51,783,238, forward strand.
AGTGACACCCGTCTTGGCCCGTGGTGAAGAAATCAACGGCTGCCCAGGGAAAAGAGCTCCAACGATTGTTCTGAACGACAAAGTGATCATGGCTACAGAAAGATCAACTGTTGCCAGGATCTGTAGTAAAATAATCATTCGCGCAATAGGGTTTGTTGGTGCTATGGTGGGTTTGGCAGCAATAACTTGGGTTGTTGAGAAAGTGGCTCCTGCTCGACAATTGCTGATTGCCACTACTCCAGTACCATTGAGCATCACTACTATACGCTTCCCTACCATGAGCAGAAGCAACGACAATCCTACCTAAATAATACATTCATTCAGATGTTGCATCATACCCACAATGCCACGAACACTACCAACTGTTGGGTGTGTGGGATGATACCTGCACACCAAAAGAACAGGGGAACACATTTTATTCCTCTACCGTTTTCCCATAATGGTTCATGTCAAGCTTGGTATGCACTTTTGTTTGCTTCCGGAAAGCCTTCCATAGGTGGGATTAACTTTTGTCTCAATAAAGTATGCTATCAAGCTAAAGATGGTTATCCTCAAGCTAAAGGGACTAAATGGGAATGGGAAGAGTATCAACCTGACAATATTTTGACACCATATGTCTTCACTATTATGAGAATTATTAAGAACATTGGACCTTTTGTAATTTCTGTGACAAGAGCTAAAGCAGATTTATGTATTAGTAGTGTTGGGAGAATTCCAGTAGGGAGAAGTGAATGTACTGTAATTCTAACCATTGAAGATGCTAATAACAGCAGTTTTACGTCTTCACACAATACTTATTTTGTGTGCGGAAATAAGGGATACTATCAACTACCTGTTGGGTGGTCAGGGATCTGCTATGTGTCCTTTCTGTTGCCCCCTGTGTTTTTGGCACCTGCGTCAAATCACCTCGACTTCAAATTGTACAATGACATTTCCAAGAACAGAAATAAGAGGACAAAATGATGAAGTGGACCAAACTGACACTGCTCTACAACAATACATCGACTTTAACTTAGGGTTATTCTTCTTTGTGGGTGCTGCATTGAATAGCAGAAAGATCAGGCAGTTGTTACCAATCAGACAGCTATAGCACTTGGGAACATTACAGAAGAGCTGCAAATTGCGAGGATTGTAGCACTCCAGAATCGCATGGTGCTAGACGTGATTTTGGATGATCGAAGTGGTGCATGTCGCATCATCGGCAGCAGCTGCTGTACTTTCATTCCGGATCACTCGCCTTCAGTATTTGATGCAATCTCTAAACTACAAAAGATTGCTGCAGAGATTCACCCAGAGACTGGTACATGGACATTTTCGAACTGGATATGGACACTCTTTATTACTTGGGGCTGGAAGCTACTGACTATTCTATGTATACTACTGGTGATACTATTTACATGCTGTATATGTATACATTGTGGTCCTATGCTTTGCTCTATTTGCATCACTGCTTGTACACCTGCCAAGAGAAATATTGCAGAAATTAAAGCACAACAAATGTTAAATAAAGAGATCACTGAGATGATGAGCATCAATGTACAAGATGCATACCTAGATTACCCCAGATAAAAGAATGTCTACAGCTAATGCTAAAAGGGTCATCTGTTGTAATTTGGCAGCGATTGGGTTAGCATTAGCGGAAGCCATCTTGTATTTAGAAGCTATCTTGTCCGTTTTGTGGAATCCATTTTGTATGTCTATCCGCCATTTTGTGTGCCATGTGCTACCACGTGCTCGCCATGTTCTCTGTCCTAACTTTCTGCCCCTGCTCTTGTATTCTGCCTAGCAACAAGGTATATTTAGCCTTTCCCGGTCTCACACATGCCCAGTTGAGCTTGCAGCTGTCTTTTCAGCTGTTCATAGTTTGTAACTGTCAGGATGTGTTTACTAGATGTCCCGGGGTGTCCGGGGACATGAGGGGTAGGCTGTCCTCCAAGGGAGTAACCGGCACTTTAATGGAAGGAGAGGCAGAGACCTTGAATAAAGTTCTTAACGAAGGTTTTATTTGGGTGTAAGTTTTTCGGTTTCTACTGGTGATGCGTTCTCTGGCGAATGCTGCTGGGTCATATGCAGTAGGGCGAGGCGGGTCCAGGGTGGCTCTGGTGTCGGCTCCCCACATCTTCCAACTCGGGCTCCGTATGTAAAGAAAGAATACAGAGGAGTATCAGTGCCAGATATTCCGCTCTGCTATAAGGGACCGGGAGTGAGGGAAACCCGTGGGTGGTGGTATGATAACACACGTAGGTGGTGGGCAGTGCTCGTGAGAGGGAGGGGGTCGGAGGTTCTTTCCAACTGCGGTGCTTTTCACACGTTACCGGAAGGGACTTGACTTCCCATCCACCCTGCCATACGCCCCCGTACCTGTTGTAGCCACGTTCCTCCCGTGGGGCCGTGGCGGGGCAGCTCGCAGAACCGTGGGCCTCCTGGCTTCTCCGGCACCTCTGCTCTCCTCGGGTTACCGTCCTCTGCTTCCTGGCGACAACAGCTCACTTGCTTCTCCTCTCTGGGGCTCGCTGCTTGGGAAACGCCGTCCGTCGCTTCCTGGTTCCGGGTCCCTTTTGACGTCGACGCGTCGTCCTCAGGGGGCATGGCTACGCCTGTCGAGTCCAGCTCTTTAAAGGAATAGCCATCTTCCTCGTCCGCGGTCGGCCACCAGTATCCGGGGTCTCCTGCTTTCCAGTCCGCTGCTGCTTCCGGTTCAGGGGGCTGTGGAGAAGGAACGGAGGTAGGTGAAAGCTCGGGGCCGGACCACCAGTCGGTGGTCAGACCCCCTTTAAGGGGCCCACGGGGACCCACCCCGTCACACTCCTCCACCCCTGGACTCTCCTGATCGGGGAGAGGAAACACCCGAGAAAGGAAGTCCGCATTCCCATTGTCCTTCCCTTTTTTATGTACCACTGTAAAGGAATACGGTTGAAGGGAAAGGAACCACCGGAGCACTCTGGGATTGTGCCCGCTGTTCTGGTGCATCCACCTCAATGGGGCATGATCGGTATGGAGAATGAATGGCTTTCCCTCCAAGTAATACCGCAGCTTCTCTACTGCCCATTTGATGGCCAAACCCTCCCGTTCTATAGTGGAATACCTGGCCTCCCTCTGGAATAGTTTCCGACTGATGTATAACAGGGGGTGTTCCACTCCATCAGGGCCTGTCTGTGAGAGGACCGCCCCCACCCCTAAATTGGAAGCGTCCGTGGCTAGTACAAAAGGTTTGGTGAAGTCGGGGGACGCCAAAACAGGGGCCGTGGTCATCGAGACCTTCAGGTGAGAGAAGGCCTCTAGGGCACACTGGGAGGGCTGTTGTAGTTCCCGCGGCCTCACGTCTTTCCTCAACAAATCCGTCAGGGGAGAGGCTACTTCGGCGAAGTTGGGTACAAACCACCTGTAGTAGCCTATTAGGCCCAAAAAGGCTCTTAGTTCCTTTTTCGTGGAGGGAAAGGGAACTGCAGTAATGGCCTTCACCTTCTCCGTCTGTGGGGCTATGTGTCCCTCCCCCAGTACGTACCCCAGGTAGTTCACATTGGAAAAAGCTGCCCGTGACTTTTTGGCAATGATATGCAGGCCGGCCTGGCGTAGCGCGTCCAGGATGGTTTGTAGGTGTCGTAGGTGTTCTTCCCAGCTCCTGCTGAATATGACAATGTCGTCCAGATAGGCCGAACTAAAGGAGAGAAAAGGCTGTGGTATGCGGTTCATGAGGCGCTGGAATGTAGCCGGTGCCCCGTGGAGGCCGAAGGGGAGGACGTTGAACTCATATAGGCCCTCATCTGTCACGAAGGCGGTTTTCTTTCCGTCTTCCTCACAAAGGGGCACCTGCCAATATCCCTTCGTGAGGTCGAGGGTTGTGATGAACCTGGCGTCGCCGATTTTTTTCTATCAGTTCGTCAACCCTGGGGATCGGGAACGTATCAAAGGAGGAAATCGCGTTCAGAGCGCGAAAGTCCATACAAAACCTTTTGGACCCGTCAGGTTTCGGGATCATCACAATCGGGGAAGAGGGTCTAATAACCCCTAGGTCTAACATCTCCCTGACCTCCTTCTTCACGGCTGCTCAACGAGCCGCGGGGATCCGGTAGGGCCTCTGTTTTACCACCTTCCCCTCGGGGGTATTGATGTGATGTTCCACGAAGCGGGTGTGTTCGGGTAGATCGGAGAAGATGTGGCCATACGGTTGTAGGACTCCGTGCAGGGCCTCCTCCTCCGTAGGGGTTAGGTCTGGATTCACCACAAGTTTTCTTACGGTGGAAGGGGCTCCTTGCTGAGGTTATGTGCTGTTTACGCCTCGAGGGGTGGGACCTAACCATTCCTTCAAGAGGTTGATGTGGTAGCTTTGGGTCTTACGCGCCGACAAGCGCAGCCTGTAGGTGGTGTCCCCGATAGTATCCACGACTTGATAGGGCCCCTGCCATTCGTTCTTGTTTTTGCCTCCTACCAGTGCCCACTTCCCTACGGAGAGGCGTCTCAGTCGCTTCCCTTGGTCATACCGTTTCTTCTGGGCGGCCTGTTTCCCTTCCAGGTTGGAGGAAGCCAGGTTCCTCAATTTACCCAGCTTCCCTTTCAACTGCTTCGTATAGTCCAATACAGGTTTCTGGTCATGTATTTCCTCGTTCTCCCACAGATATTTTGTGATGTCTAACAAGGATCGGGGTAAGCGTCCGTATAAGAGCTTAAAGGAAGAGCAACCCAGGCTGCTTTGTTTTTGCGCTCGTAATACGTATAGGGCCAACTGCAACAGTCTGTCCCACTGGGGTCCTTCGGACGCCAGCATCTTCTTGAGTACCACCTTCAGAGATTGATTATACCTCTCGACCAATCCGTCGGTCTGGGGATGGTAGACAGAGGTTCTCAGGTGTTTAATGTTCAATGTTTTGCAGATTTCCTTCATCAATCTGGGCGTAAAAGGCGTACCTTGGTCAGTCAACACCTCCTTCGGGAAACCAACCCTTGCGAACAGCTCACAAAAAACGATCTGAGATGGCAGCGGTGGTGGGGGCCCTCAAAGGAAACGCTTCGATGAACCGGGTGGCGTAGTCCACCAATACCAACGCATACACGTGTCCTTTGGCTGTTTTCGGCAAGGGGCCTATCAAATCCATACCCACGCGTTCAAAAGGGACACCGACGATGGGCAAGGGGTATAAGGAGGCCGCACTCGGTCGGTGCGTGTTCCTTCGTTGGCACACTTCACACCGGGCACAATACTCCTGGACCTCTTTGTAGATGCCCGGCCAGAAGAAACATCTCAGGATGACATCCGTGGTTTTCTCCTTTCCTGCGTGACCGGCAGTGAGATGTGTATAGGCGTAGAAGAGTACCTGATCCCTAAAGGCCTTCGGAACCACCAGTTGGGGCGGGCTTTTTTCCTGTGCCAGTCGGTATAGGAGCCCGTTCTTGATCTGAAACCCCGGGTAGACCCGGGTTTGAGCTCCCTGTTGGGTGTGGGCTGTTTCCCAGGCGTTGAACAGGGTGCGGTCCTCGGTCTGGGCGAACCTGAAGCTCTGATCCATGACCCAGGGTTCCGGGGTGAGATAAGCCGGACTGGGGCTGTCTTTGTTCGGAGGGGACGTCTTAAGAAAGGCCCTAAACAGGGAAAGGAATTCGGGATTATCGACCCCCAAAATGACATCCTCTGGCAATGTATCCACTACCCCATCTTGAACTGTACAGGGCCCTCTTGTCTTGTGGTTCAGTGTGATAGAGGCCAGAGGGTAGGGCTTCAAGTCCCCATGGACGCATCTGATGTGTACTAGGGATCTCGGTACGTACTGGTTAGGGAGAACAAAGCGTTCCTGTACTACCGACTGACGACAACCTGAGTCTAGGAGTACCCGCACCTGATAGCCATTCATCCCCATACTCACATAAAAGGATGCGCCCATTTCGGCGGAGTACAGGACTGTCCGGGGCAGATACCCAACCTCCATGGGCTCCTCTGGGGGTCGTTTTCTAGGACACACCCGGGCGATGTGTTCCCAGTCCCCACACTCGTAGAATTGTGGTCCTCGGCCCATGGGGGAAACCATTCCGGGTGGTTTGGGGCGTGGCTGTTCCATGAGAGGTTTGGGTTTTCTGTCCGGTTTAAGGGGTAGGGGGTGTTTAGAGGTCTTCTCATTATCCCTGGGGAGGGCCTTCGGTTGGGCTCTCGCAAAATTGGCCGCCATCTCGATAGCCTCTTCTATTCCCAGTCCGGAATGTTGGCGTAGCCATCGTTGAGTGGCGTAGGGGAGGGCGTCCATGAACTGTTCTAAATAGACTTTATGGAGTATCTCTTCATTGGAGCAGGCGTCAGGGGTCAGCCACTTGTCGGCCATCATTTTGAGTCTAAAGAACAAGGTTTTAGGGTTCTCACCAGGGGTGCCTCTCTCCTTCCGGAACCTGACTTTATATGCTTCTTGGTCCAGGCCGAAGTGATCCAGGATTACTCCCTTGATGGTGACATAGGGTGTGTTGCCCAAGGGGTTGGCTGCTTGGTAGGCGGATTGCGCCTCTCCTGTGAGTAAAGGGGCCAGGAAGAAGGGCCACTTGTCTTCGGGCCAGCCTAAGGCTCGGGCGGCTCTCTCAAAGTTCATCAAAAAGGCGTCGGGGTCTTCTCCTGGGAGGTATTTCTGGAGCGATATGCCGGATGGGTGAGGGGTATGCACTCGTATGTCCCCTAGGGGGGTCGCTGGTGGAGGCGGCACATTCTTCAGGCTTTCTATTTGGGCGGTGAACGTGGCTCTAAACAGCTCCCGGTCGGCCTGCGCCGACGATAATTGCGGTTCTAGCGCCCACTCCAGCTTCTCCTGTCCCTTGATCATGTGCTGTATTAGGGCGTCCATCTCGGGGGTACAGACAGACTGTTCTTCCAATCCCACTTCTGACACCAGTTGTCCCGGGGTGTCCGGGGACACGAGGGGTAGGCTGTCCTCCAAGGGAGTAACCGGCACTTTAACGGAAGGAGAGGCAGAGACCTTGAATAAAGTTCTTAACGAAGGTTTTATTTGGGTGTAAGTTTTTCGGTTTCTACTGGTGATGCGTTCTCTGGCGAACGCTGCTGGGTCATATGCAGTAGGGCGAGGCGGGTCCAGGGTGGCTCTGGCGTCGGCTCCCCACGTCTTCCAACTCGGGCTCCGTATGTAAAGAAAGAATACAGAGGAGTATCAGTGCCAGATATTCCGCTCTGCTATAAGGGACCGGGAGTGAGGGAAACCCGTGGGTGGTGGTATGATAACACAAGTAGGTGGTGGGCAGTGCTCGTGAGAGGGAGGGGGTCGGAGGTTCTTTCCAACTGCGGTGCTTTTCACACGTTACCGGAAGGGACTTGACTTCCCATCCACCCTGCCATACGCCCCCGTACCGGTTGTAGCCACGTTCCTCCCGTGGGACCGTGGCGGGGCGGCTCGCAGAACCATGGGCCTCCTGGCTTCTCCGGCATTCTGCTCTCCTCGGGTTACCGTCCTCTGCTTCCTGGCGACGACAGCTCACTCGCTTCTCCTCTCCGGGGCTCGCTGCTCGGGAAACGCCGTCCGTCGCTTCCTGGTTCCGGGTCCCTTTTGACGTCGACGCATCGTCCTCAGGGGGCGTGACTACGCCTGTCGAGTCCAGCTCCTTAAAGGAATAGCCATCTTCCTCGTCCGCGGTCGGCCACCAGTATCCGGGGTCTCCTGCTTTCCAGTCCGCTGCTGCTACCGGTTCAGGGGGCTGTGGAGAAGGAACGGAGGTAGGTGAAAGCTCGGGGCCGGACCACCAGTCGGTGTTCAGACCCCCTTCAAGGGGCCCCCTGGGGACCCACCCCGTCACACTCCTCCACCCCTGGACTCTCCTGATCGGGGAGAGGAAACACCCGAGAAAGGAAGTCCGCATTCCCATTGTCCTTCCTTTTTTTATGTACCACTGTAAAGGAATACGGTTGAAGGGAAAGGAACCACCGGAGCACTCTGGGATTGTGCCCGCTATTCTGGTGCATCCACCTCAATGGGGCATGATCGGTATGGAGAATGAATGGCTTTCCCTCCAAGTAATACCGCAGCTTCTCTACTGCCCATTTGATGGCCAAACCCTCCCGTTCTATAGTGGAATACCTGGCCTCCCTCGGGAATAGTTTCCGACTGATGTATAACAGGGGGTGTTCCACTCCATCAGGGCCTGTCTGTGAGAGGACCGGCCCCACCCCTACATTGGAAGCGTCCGTGGCTAGTACAAAAGGTTTGGTGAAGTCGGGGGACACCAAAACAGGGGCCGTGGTCATCGAGACCTTCAGGTGAGAGAAGGCCTCTAGGGCACACTGGGAGGGCTGTTGTAGTTCCCGCGGCCTCACGTCTTTCCTCAACAGATCCGTCAGGGGAGAGGCTACTTCGGCGAAGTTGGGTACAAACCGCCTGTAGTAGCCTATTAGGCCCAAAAAGGCTCTTAGTTCCTTTTTCGTGGAGGGAAAGGGAACTGCAGTAATGGCCTTCACCTTCTCCGTCTGTGGGGCTAAGTGTCCCTCCCCCAGTACGTACCTCAGGTAGTTCACATTGGAAAAAGCTGCCCGTGACTTTTTGGCATTGATATGCAGGCCGGCCTGGCGTAGCGCGTCCAGGATGGTTTGTAGGTGTCGTAGGTGTTCTTCCCAGCTCCTGCTGAATATGACAATGTCGTCCAGATAGGCCGAACTAAAGGAGAGAAAAGGTTGTAGTATGTGGTTCATGAGGCGCTGGAATGTAGCCGGTGCCCCGTGGAGGCCGAAGGGGAGGACGGTGAACTCATATAGGCCCTCATCTGTCACGAAGGCGGTTTTCTTTCTGTCTTCCTCACGAAGGGGCACCTGCCAATATCCCTTCGTGAGGTCGAGGGTGGTGATGAACCTGGCATCGCCGATTTTTTCTATCAGTTCGTCAACCCTGGGGATCGGGAACGTATGAAAGGAGGAAATCGCGTTCAGAGCGTGAAAGTCCATACAAAACCTTTTGGACCCGTCAGGTTTCGGGATCATCACAATCGGGGAAGACCATTCGCTGGTCGAGGGTCTAATAACCCCTAGGTCTAACATCTCCCTGACCTCCTTCTTCACGGCTGCTCAACGAGCCGCGGGGATCCGGTAGGGCCTCTGTTTTACCACCTTCCCCTCGGGGGTATTGATGTGATGTTCCACGAAGCGGGTGTGTCCGGGTAGATCGGAGAAGATGTGGGCATACGGTTGTAGGACTCCGTGCAGGGCCTCCCCCTCCGTAGGGGTTAGGTCTGGATTCACCACGAGTTTTCTTACGGTGGAAGTGGCTCCTTGTTGGGGTGATGTGCTGTTTACGCCTCGAGGGGTGGGACCCAACCATTCCTTCAAGAGGTTGATGTGGTAGCTTTGGGTCCTACGCGCCGACAAGCGCAGCCTGTAGGTGGTGTCCCCGATAGTATCCACGACTTGATAGGGCCCCTGCCATTCGTTCTTGTTTTTGCCTCCTACCGAAGGGAGTAGCACCAGTGCCCACTTCCCTACGGAGAGGCGTCTCAGTCGCTTCCCTTGGTCATACCGTTTCTTCTGGGCGGCCTGTTTCCCTTCCAGGTTGGAGGAAGCCAGGTTCCTCAATTTACCCAGCTTCCCTTTCAACTGCTTCGTATAGTCCAATACAGTTTTCTGGTCATGTATTTCCTTGTTCTCCCACGGATCTTTTGTGATGTCTAACAAGGATCGGGGTAAGCGTCCGTATAAGAGCTCAAAGGAAGAGCAACCCAGGCTGCTTTGTTTTTGCGCTCGTAATACGTATAGGGCCAACTGCAACAGTCTGTCCCACTCGGGTCCTTCGGACGTCAGCATCTTCTTGAGTACCGCCTTCAGAGATTGATTATACCTCTCGACCAATCCGTCGGTCTGGGGATGGTAGACAGAGGTTCTCAGGTGTTTAATGTTCAATGTTTTGCAGATTTCCTTCATCAATCTGGACGTAAAAGGCGTACCTTGGTCAGTCAACACCTCCTTCGGGAAACCAACCCTTGCGAACAGCTCCACAAAACGATCTGAGATTGCAGCGGTGGTGGGGGCCCTCAAAGGAAACGCTTCGATGAACCGGGTGGCGTAGTCCACCAATACCAACGCATACACGTGTCCTTTGGCTGTTTTCGGCAAGGGGCCTATCAAATCCATACCCACGCGTTCAAAAGGGACACCGACGATGGGCAAGTGGTAAAAGGGGGCCGCACTCGGTCGGTGCGTGTTCCTTCGTTGGCACACTTCACACCGGGCACAATACTCCTGGACCTCTTTGTAGATGCCCGGCCAGAAGAAACATCTCAGGATGACATCCGTGGTTTTCTCCTTTCCTGCGTGACCGGCAGTGAGATGTGTATGGGCGTAGAAGAGTACCTGATCCCTAAAGGCCTTCGGTACCACCAGTTGGGGCGGGCTTTTTTCCTGTGCCAGTCGGTATAAGAGCCCGTTCTTGATCTGAAACCCCGGGTAGACCCGGGTTTGAGCTCCCTGTTGGGCGTGGGCTGTTTCCCAGGCGTTGAACAGGGTGCGGTCCTCGGTCTGGGCGAACCTGAAGCTCTGATCCGTGACCCAGGGTTCCGGGGTGAGATAAGCCGGACTGGGGCTGTCTTTGTTCGGAGGGGACGTCTTAAGAAAGGCCATAAACAGGGAAAGGAATTTGGGATTATCGACCCCCAAAATGATATCCTCTGGCAATGTATCCACTACCCCTACTTGAACTGTACAGGGCCCTCTCGTCTTGTGGTTCAGTGTGATAGAGGCCAGAGGGTAGGGCTTCACGTCCCCATGGACGCATCTGATGTGTACTAGGGATCTCTGTACGTACTGGTTAGGGAGAACAAAGCGTTCCTGTACTACCGACTGATGACAACCTGAGCCTAGGAGTACCCGCACCTGATAGCCATTCATCCCCATACTCACATAAAAGGATGCGCCCATTTCGGCGGAGTACAGGTCTGTCCGGGGCAGATACCCAACCTCCATGGGCTCCTCTGGGGGTCGTTTTCTAGGACACACCCGGGCGATGTGTCGCCAGTCCCCACACTCGTAGCATTGTGGTCCTCGGCCCATGGGGGTAACCATTCCGGGTGGTTTGGGGCGTGGCTGTTCCATGAGAGGTTTGGGTTTTCTGTCCGGTTTAAGGGGTAGGGGGTGTTTAGCGGTCTTCTCATTATCCCAGGGGAGGGCCTTCGGTTGGGCTCTCGCAAAATTGGCCGCTATCTCGATAGCCTGTTCTATTCCCAGTCCGGAATGTTGGCGTAGCCATCATTGAGTGGCGTAGGGGAGGGCGTCCATGAACTGTTCTAAATAGACTTTATGGAGTATCTCTTCTTTGGAGCAGGCGTCAGGGGTAGGCCACTTGTCGGCCATCATTTTGAGTCTAAAGAACAAGGTTTTAGGGTTCTCACCAGGGGTGCCTCTCTCCTTCCGGAACCGGACTCTATATGCTTCTTGGTCCAGGCCTAAGTGATCCAGGATTACTCCCTTGATGGTGACGTAGGGTGTGTTGCCCAAGGGGTTGGCTGCTTGGTAGGCAGATTGCGCCTCTCCTCTGAGTAAAGGGGCCAGGAAGTAGGGCCACTTGTCTTCGGGCCAGCCGAAGGCTCAGGCGGCTCTCTCAAAGTTCATCAAAAAGGCGTCGGTCCTTCTCCTGGGAGGTACTTCTGGAGCGATATGCCGGATGGGTGAGGGGTATGCACTCGTATGTCCCCTAGGGGGGTCGCTGGTGAAGGCGGCACATTCTTCAGGCTTTCTATTTGGGTGGTGAACATGGCTCCAAACAGCTCCCGGTCAGCCTGCGCCGACGATAATTGCCGTTCTACCGCCCACTCCAGCTTCTCCTGTCCCTTGATCATGTGCTGTATTAGGGCGTCCATCTCGGGGGTACAGACAGACTGTTCTTCCAATCCCACTTCTGACACCAGTTGTCCCGGGGTGTCCGGGGACACGAGGGGTAGGCTGTCCTCCAAGGGAGTAACCGGCACTTTAACGGAAGGAGAGGCAGAGACCTTGAATAAAGTTCTTAACAAAGGTTTTATTTGGGTGTAAGTTTTTCGGTTTCTACTGGTGATGCGTTCTCTGGCAAACGCTGCTGGGTCATATGCAGTAGGGCGAGGCGGGTCCAGGGTGGCTCTGGCGTCGGCTCCCCACGTCTTCCAACTCGGGCTCCGTATGTAAAGAAAGAATACAGAGGAGTATCAGTGCCAGATATTCCGCTCTGCTATAAGGGACCGGGAGTGAGGGAAACCCGTGGGTGGTGGTATGATAACACAAGTAGGTGGTGGACAGTGCTCGTGAGAGGGAGGGAGTCGGAGGTTCTTTCCAACTGCGGTGCTTTTCGCACGTTACCGGAAGGGACTTGACTTCCCATCCACCCTGCCATACGTCCCCGTACCTGTTGTAGCCACGTTCCTCCCGTGGGACCGTGGCGGGGCGGCTCGCAGAACCGTGGGCCTCCTGGCTTCTCTGGCACCTCTGCTCTCCTCGGGTTACCGTCCTCTGCTTCCTGGCGACGACAGCTCACTCGCTTCTCCTCTCCGGGGCTCGCTGCTCGGGAAACGCCGTCCGTCGCTTCCTGGTTCCGGGTCCCTTTTGACGTTGACGCGTCGTCCTCAGGGGGCGTGGCTACGCCTGTAGAGTCCAGCTCCTTAAAGGAATAGCCGTCTTCCTCGTCCGCGGTCGGCCACCAGTATCCGGGGTCTCCTGCTTTCCAGTCCGCTGCTGCTTCCGGTTCAGGGGGCTGTGGAGAAGGAACGGAGGTAGGTGAATGCTCGGGGCCGGACCACCAGTCGGTGGTCAGACCCCCTTCAAGTGGCCCACGGGGACCCACCCCGTCACACTAGAATTAGCAACTGTTAGCTCCACCCACTTGTTGACTGTAGGTTTTCTATATGACCATATATGTACCTAAAACCAGTGTTTTGTACTCGTACCGCCTCCTTCTGAGCCCCTGTGTGGGTACAAAAGGACCATGCTCCTTCAAGTCTGTGTGCTACTTCATACATTACTGAAGGGTGTTGTGTGAATGTAGTTCCAACTCATGAGGTTGAATAAACTTTGAATTTTCTATTCCAGTTTCTGTGCCAACTTCTTCCTATTCGTCTGAGGACTCTGTGCAGAGAAGGGCGAATCCCTTGCACTGGTAAGCCTTGCTGAGGCTCACCACCACAGCAGCGCACAGAGACCTTATACTGCCGCACACAGCGGAAAAAAATTAGAGAGAACATTGCTCAGTAGCCCATAACAGTTTGTCCCGTATTGACTATCATCTCACTCCTGCGGCTCAAATGAGCAATATCCATGCTATCAAGAACTTAGACCGTGGAATATATCAGACCACTCGTCAATATGGGCTCAGGTGGCCCTAGGCGACAAAAAGGTGGGCAGGATAGCACCAATGAATCCGTGGTATCTCAAAAGTCCAGTTATCAGAGACAAACTAACAGCGGCTATCAAACATTATTTCACTGAGAATGTAGGATCAGTAGCCTCAACACAAACACTTTGGGAAGCCTTTAAAGTTGTGATCAGGGGACAGGGCTGCGGACGCAAAGAAAAGATTAACGATTTAGCCAGATTAGAGGAAGAAATCCTCTGCATAATATAGGAAACAGAGAACTGGTCAAGGTTAGTTTAATGTCCCTGCCTTTTTTGGGGGGGGTGGGGGGGGTGTAGGAGAGTAGGGTCTGCTTCCTATGGTCAACCCCACTTTTTGCTTTAATTCACTGGTTTTTTGACTCTAGTGTGGCTGTGGGCCTGCTAATCAGACCCACAGCCCAGCTGTTCTCTCTCTAAATTCATACCATGTACTTTAGGTACATACCTGATTGGGTATTGGGTCACCTTATGAGCCCCTGTATAGTGTACCATAGGTACCCAGGGCATAGGGGCATCCAAGGCCTACCAGGAGCTGCAGCATGAATTATGCCACCCCTGGCTGGGTACACAGACATAATTTGGACTGCACAAATATCGAGATACAAAAATATCGAGTCAAAAATATAGACTAGACAAAATATCGACCAGACATAATATCGACTACAAAAATCTCGATTGCTATCGATATTAATAGCCAAAATATCGAATCAAAAATATAGATTAGAGAGGAGCTTAGCGCGCACCCAAGATGGTCGCGTGAGCTTAGAGCTCCCGGACCTTCGCCGCCTCCACTGATTATCCTGTACCCTATCCTGACTTAGAGGACGGGTTTTTATTGGCGCGACCCTGCTGATTGTTTATCCGTTTTCAGGCTTCGATTTGGACCCCGGGAGACGGAGATATGGACTTTTGAACATTTCCGGCCTGCTCCATGGTACTGCCCCGGGCTTGGTTTCTCTGCCAGCCGGACAGTAATTGAACAACAACGGATCAAGCGAGTCTCCCTTGCCCGGTCTTCTACTTTCAGTTTCGTCCCTCGTGCTTAGACCACTTTGACATTGTCTCGGTCGCCTTGGTTTATTGCTCTCCACCTCTCCAAGAATCACCAACTGGCGATCCGGCATTTCACTACACATTGCCCGGTGGTAGATCCTCATCTTATTCTCCGAATTGTTGCGGGCGAATCGAGTGTAGCCATTTTCACTAGGTCTAAGAACACCCTCCGGGGCGCACGACCTAAAATGGCCACCAAGCCTGAGGGAGAAAAACGCAAGACCAAACCGGCGATACGAGGGGGCCCCGTGCAGTCTAATGTTATGGACAGATATACCCTCTCTAAGTTGCTCTCCGGGCGGATCGCCTAAACCACCGAACAATGTTGGAGGAGACTCCCTGATGGGTGAAGATCTATCGTTGAGAGACGTCATGGGCGCCATTGCCGGGATGAAGGCCACACTGGGTCAACAGTATGAAGCCCTGACTCACAAGTTGGATACGGTGGCAATCGATGTTACCCTGATCAGGGCTGATCTTGCGAAGACTAATGAGAAGGTCAAATCCCTCGATCTAAAGACATCTAGTCTTGTTACCGACGTCTCCGATTTACAGGCAGAGGTCGGTAACTTGCGATCCGCCCGTGACTACCTATCTCGACGCTTGGACGATTTTGAGGGCCGTGCACGACGGAACAACGTCCGTCTGGTTGGTGTCCCGGAGACGTTGGAACCATCGTCGGTGGACCTGCTGGTGGAGGACTTAGTCTTGAATCATTTAGCACCCAAGGGCCTCAGCAAGTTTTTTGCAGTAGAACGAGCACACAGGATCCCGGGTGGCCCGCCTAAGCTGGGAGCCACTCCGCGTCCTATCATTGCTCGGATCTTTAATTTTCGGGACAGAGATGCGATCCTGCAAGCTTCACGCCTATCTGGTCCTACGGCTTATGAAAACATCGCAGTCAGTTTCTACCCGGACTTCACCCAGCAGCTTCAGAAACAGAGACTTGGATTCCAGGGGGTGAAAAAGAGACTGAGGAACAGAGATATGAAATATGCTATGCTTTTCCCGGCCCGGCTACGTGTGGTTTACAACGACCGAACATTTTTCTTCGATCATCCAGGGGCGGCAAGTGACTGGCTGGACACGCTGCCTCAGGGGCGAGATCAATCTGATCATTCTGGACACTCCGGTGGAGCAGAGGGCGGCCCGGTGGAGCAGGAATAGGGAGCGAAATCGGCTCCCGGACCAACGTATTGACTTTCAGCAGTGGTTTGCGGCTATGCCACTATTACTTGCCAACATGTTGTCTGATTGGGGTGTGGGTGGGGGTTGGGTGAGTCTTCCTCCTCTGGGGTTCTTTTCGTAGACTAGTTGTATGTTAGGGCGACAGTAACACTGCAAGTTGGGGTGGCTTTTGAGTCTTACGCAGGGCTGCGGGGTGGGGGCGTGATGTTTGAGGTTTCTTGGGGGGCTGGGGGGTGGCGGTTCACGTTTCTTTGTTTTTCTCAAGGCATAGTACTGAGGATCTTCTGCTATACAGTGTCGCGTCTGGTGTGGGGGGGGAATGGAGGTTACCTCTGGGATGGGGGGTAGAGGACTAAGGATACTGTGTTGGAACGTTAATGGGTTGGGAGATAGGATCAAGAGGGGTGTAGTTTTGCAGCTGCTGCGACGTTTGTCCCCTGATGTGGTTTTGCTTCAGGAGACGCATTTGCTTGGCAATACGTGCCATGCAATGAATAGGCGTGGCTATCGTCTCATTGCGCACTCAGGTTTCACTTCTGGCTCCAGGGGGGTGGGCGTTCTGGTTCGAAACTCCCTCCCTCTTGCTGTTGACGATACTATCCTGGATGATAGGGGGCGATACGCCGCCATTGTGGGGCGCTGGGAGGGGAGGGTTATCACCCTGCTCTCCGTTTACGTACCACCGGGTCTCCAGACTACTACCTATGCCGACCTGGGAAAAGTGATCTTGGCAGTTCCCGAGGGGTTGCTTGTAGTGGGTGGGGATTTTAATTCTGTATTTTCTGGGATGTGTGATCGTTACCCTCCCCGTGAAATCGCAAAGTCTCATTCCTGGTTGGGGGACTTCTTGGAGGCTCTGGGGCTTACTGACTGCTGGCGCCTGCTTCACCCTGGGCAATTGCAATATACCTTCCACTCTGGGGCCCACGGCAGTCTTTCGAGATTGGATTATGTATTGATGCCCTCCTCCCAGGCCTCCTCCATAAGGGAGGTGAAACATCTTGCTAGGGGTATCTCGGATCACTCCCCACTGTGGCTGGTTGTGGACACGCATGTGGGGTCGGAGGGTAGAGTTGCCCCGATAAACCCATGGTATCTCCGTGATCCCAAGGTCAGAACGGAACTAATTAAAGCGATTGACCAATACTTTGCCGAGAATGTGGGTTCTGTGTCCTCCTCTGTCTCGTTGTGGGAAGCATACAAAACTGTTATTCGGGGCCAGGCCCTCTCCTTGATTAGCAATGTTAAGAGATATAGGCGGGAGGAGGTTGTCCGTCTTGAAAATGAAATCACCGTTCTTGAGGGGGAGTTGGAATCCGGGGTCACCCCGGAGAGGCTGCACCTTTTGGGTCTGAAACAACTTGAATATAGGGCGTTGGTGACTGACGCGGCGAAAGAGATGAGTAGGGAACAGCAGGGACGTTTGTATGATGTGGGAGATAAGGCGGGGAAATTGCTTGCCTGGCTGGATAGGAGGGAGTGTGCAAGTCGGGTTGTCCCCGTGATTGTTGATTTGAATGACGTGAATATCACTGACCCTGCTGATATTGTTCAATGTTTCGCTGATTATTTTCGGAAAGTGTATTCCCCTGTGTCCGATAGACCCGAGTATGACTCCCACTTGCTTCTGCGCGATATTTCGCTGCCATGCTTATCCGACCCTGAAAGGGATCTCCTGGAGGCTCCGCCTACGGTTGAGGAGATCGCGATTGCCATCCGCTCGGTTCGCTCGGGGAAGGCCTCGGGCCCTAATGGGCTCCCCATCGAGCTTTACAAGCTCCGTCCTGATGTGATAGCACCGTATCTAAGGTCGATGTTTTTAGAATCACTGGAGACGGGCTCTCTTCCTCCTGACCAAAGATTGGCTTCCGTAGTGGTTATCCATAAGGATGGTAAGCCACGTGACCGCTGCGAATCCTTCAGGCCCATATCTCTGATTAACGCTGAACCTAAGATCCTGGCCAAAGTGCTTGCCAATCGTTTGGTTTCTGTTATAGGCGATCTGGTTCACCCGGACCAATCCGGGTTTATACCACATCGCAACACGGCTCTGAACCTCCGGCGCCTACATGGAATCCTCGCGCGGGCGGAGACCCTGTGCGAACCGGCCATCTTGGCATCTTTGGACGCCACCATGGCGTTTGATACGCTGGAGTGGCCATATCTTTGGGCGGTTCTCACTAAATTCAGTTTTGGCCCCACGTTTATTAATTGGGTGAAATTGCTTTACACTGACCCCTTAGCCCAAGTGGTAGTGAACGGGCGTGTCTCGACCTCCTTTGCTCTCGGTAGGGGAACGCGAAAGGGTTGCCCTTTGTCCCCTCTCTTGTTTGCCCTGGCTTTGGAGCCGCTGGCGGCCTGGCTGAGATGGGAGCCATCTCTGAAGGGCATTAGATGGACTCCGGAGTTTGAAGATCGTATATCCCTATACGCAGACGAAATATTCTTGTACCTTACGTCGCCTCGGAAGTCGTTGATCATCCTTTTCGACCTTTTGACTTCTTTCCGCAAAAACTCCGGTCTTGTCATCAACTGGTCGAAGTCTTGCATCTATGTCCTCTCCGGCGATGCTCCTCTCCTGCCTCGTGGCTGTCCTATCTCGGTGGAGCTGGAGGGATTCAAGTACCTGGGAATATTTATCACATTGGACGCTGTGCTTCGTTATGAAAGCAATTTGCTTCCCCCTCTTCAGCGCCTCCGTGCTGATGTAACTGCGTGGGGTAGGCTCCCTCTCTCGCCCCTGGGAAGAGCGGCACTATTTAAGATGTTGTCGCTCCCACGGTTTCTTTACGCGCTTCAAAACACACTTGACATTGTACCTGCCAGTTACTTTCGGGAGATTAAAAGTCTAATGAGACAATTGATATCGGGGGCCGTTCTCATATTGCCCTTTCGAAGCTGACGCTCCCTTGGTACGACGGGGGCATCGCGCTCCCGGACATTCGCCACTACTATTGGGCCTCTCAGCTGGGGGCCATCAACCACAGCACTTACGCTCCTCCGCCGAACCCGGCTTTTGAGATGGATAAATGGCTACTGCCCGGTGGAGATTACAACAGGGCTCTATACGCGAAATCTGCCGGCAGATCTCTCACGGGCCCCACTAAGACAGCGGTGCAGGTGTGGTATCGTGCTACAGCGGCTACGCGATGGGCTGACAAGCCGACCCGTGCTACTCCCCTTTATGCGTCGGAAAAACTTGGCTCCCTCTGGAAGTCGAAGGGCTTTGATAGGTGGGACGTGATCGGTATCAGCAGGGTTGATGATGTATGGATCAAGGGTAGAGTCAATACGTTTGAGGAGCTGAAAGTTGAGTACGACCTGAATGATAGAGAATCCTTTCGGTATGCGCAAATCCGGCATGCAGTTCTGTCCGTCTTTCCCCTGGGTTCGGATATTCCGGAGGCATCCCCGCTTGAAGATCGGATACTGGATGGGCACGTCCCTGATAGCACGATCTCGCTCATATATAAAAAGTTAATCAATACCAGAATTGACCTGTTGGATACCCTTCGAGAGTTATGGACTAGTGATGGTCTGGAACTCGATGACGAAGACTGGCAGGCTGCGATCTCTTCCCCGAAGGAGGTGGCTATCCCGGCACGCCTTCGGTTTGTCCAGCTCAAAATTCTTCACAGGGTATACGTGACTGGTCCTCGTCTGGTACGCATGGGATTCTCAGCGGATGGATTGTGCAGGCGTGGCTGTGGTATGGTGGGCACGTTTCTCCATATTATTTGGGAATGTCCTGCTGTGCTACGATATTGGACTCGCGTGCATGAAGTTATGAGTGAGGTCACAGGTGTGCAATCAATGCCTGAGGCGCGGAGATGTTTGTTGAATGTCTGGGAGCCGAATGATTATGACCAGGCGCAGCTTCGATGGGTGACCCTGGGCAATATGATTGCTAAGAGAGACATTGCCCAGTTATGGGGCGCCCAGAGACCTCCGACAGTTCTGGTGTGGCAACAAAACATGGACTGGTGCATGTTTAGAGAAAAGACTTTATGTTTCCCGTGGCACGCCCCGCAAATGGGGGAAAACTTGGACTCAATGGAACACATACCGTGGTGATATATGTACTCCCCCCCCCTTCCGGAACTGAATACTGACCTGTCATCCTCCCAACCCGATGTTTCCTCCGCAGGTGTTTAGTTGTTTTGTTTGCTTCTGGCCCCCCCCCCCCCCGAATCTCATCGTATACCTCTGACATTTGATTTGCGTATGTACCCCCCCCCAGCAACGAAGTGACACATTTGTATTGTATTGCCTTGTTCTTGTTTTCTTTCTATGTTTTTTGTTAATTGAATTCAATAAAAAGATTAAAAAAAAATATATACATAGATTAGACATAATATCGAGTAGATAGAATATAGACAACAAAAATATGTAAAATTAGGTAAGTGTTTTATAATTTTTAATAATTGTGTGATATAAATCTGTAGCGGGATGTGGGTTTATAGGGGAATAGGGTGGGAAGTAATTTAAATATAATTAAATAAATATGTAATATAATAGTAATTGTTAATTAATTAATAATTGTTAATTAATTAAAATATAACTGGTAATTAATAATAATTGAATAATTGATAAATCATTATTTTTAATATATTATTTTTTGTAGCGGGTTGTGGGTTTATAGGGGAATAGGGTGGGAAGTAATTTAAAATAAATTAAATAAATATGTAATATAATAGTAATTGTTAATTAATTAATAATTGTTAAATAATTAAAATATAATTGGTAATTAATAATAATTGAATAATTGATAAATCATTATTTTTTACTATATTATTTTTTGTAGCGGGTTGTGAGTTTATAGGGGGATAGGGTGGGAAGTAATGTAATAATAACTAATTAAATATGTTAATTATTTAAATTGGTTAATTAATTAAATTGATTAATTAATTAATAATTGACTATTAAATAAAATTTACTTCGTAAATAAAAGTAAATGGTATTGGAAATTAAATGTAATTGGTAATAATATTTCTAATATTTATATATATATATTTGTTTTATCCTTTTGCTACTGTTGCATTTACTGGAGTTGGAGTAGGAATTTTAACCCCTACGCTATCCAATGCTTTCCCTACTGTTGCACCCACTGGAGTTGGAATAGTAATTTTAACCCCTACGTTATCCAGCGCTTTCCCTACTGTTGCACCCACTGGAGTTGGAATAGTAATTTTAACCCGTACGCTATCCAACGCTTTCCCTACTGTTGCACCCGCTGGAGTTGGAATAGTAATTTTAACCCCTACGCTATCCAGCGCTTTCCCTACTGTTGCACCCACTGGAGTGGGAATAGTAATTTTAACCCCTACGCTATCCAGCGCTTTCCCTACTGTTGCACCCTCTGGAGTGGGAATAGTAATTTTAACCCCTACGCTATCCAGCGCTTTCTCTACTGTTGCACCCTCTGGAGTGGGAATAGTAATTTTAACCCCTATGCTATCCAGCGCTTTCCCTACTGTTGCACCCCCTGGAGTTGGAATAGTAATTTTAACCCGTACGCTATCCAGCGCTTTCCCTACTGTTGCACCCGCTGGAGTTGGAATAGTAATTTTAACCCGTACGCTATCCAACGCTTTCCCTACTGTTGCACCCGCTGGAGTGGGAATAGTAATTTTAACCCGTACGCTATCCAACGCTTTCTTTCCCTACTGTTGCACCCGCTGGAGTGGGAATAGTAATTTTAACCCGTACGCTATCCAACGCTTTGCCTACTGTTGCACCCGCTGGAGTGGGAATAGTCATTTTAACCCTTACGCTATCCAGCGCTTTCCCTACTGTTGCACCCGCTGGAGTGGGAATAGTAATTTTAACCCCTACGCTATCCAGCGCTTTCCCTACTGTTGCACCCGCTGGAGTGGGAATAGTAATTTTAACCCCTACGCTATCCAGCGCTTTCCCTACTGTTGCACCCGCTGGAGTGGGAATAGTAATTTTAACCCCTACGCTATCCAGCGCTTTCCCTACTGTTGCACCCGCTGGAGTGGGAATAGTAATTTCAACCCCTACGCTATCCTGCGCTTTCCCTACTGTTGCACCCATTGGAGTTGGAATAGTAATTTTAACCCGTACGCTATCCAACGCTTTCCCTACTGTTGCTCCTGCTGGAGTGGGAATAGTAATTTTAACCCCTACGCTATCCAGCGCTTTCCCTACTGTTGCACCCACTGGAGTGG
Source organism: Lissotriton helveticus (assembly GCF_964261635.1). Classification (NCBI taxonomy): domain Eukaryota; kingdom Metazoa; phylum Chordata; class Amphibia; order Caudata; family Salamandridae; genus Lissotriton; species Lissotriton helveticus. Next base: position 51,804,985 of record NC_136065.1, read on the forward strand.
GAATAGTAATTTTAACCCCTACGCTATCCAACCCTTTCCCTACTGTTGCACTCGCTGGAGTGGGAATAGTAATTTTTATTCCTACGCTATCCAACACTTTTGTTACTGTTGAACTCACTATAGTTGTAACAATACATTTTAACCATTTTCTATGCTACGCTAAAAATGTTATATATGTTTATTTATTAATATGTTTTTATATATATATATATATATGTATGTATTATTTTTGGTGATATAATTTTTTTATTTATTTTAATTATTTATTAATATTACATTTATTTAATAATTATTTCTAAGTTAATATTAAATATATTTATGTATGTATTATTTTAGACTTAATTTTAAGACATTTTAAAAAATCGATATTTTGACTGTCTATATTTTTGTAAGTCGATATTTTGGAGTCGATATTTTGGTACTTACCTGTTTGAAGATAGGCTGTCGATATTTTGACTTTCGATATTATTGACTCGATATTTTTGTATGTCGATTTTTGTGAGGTCGATATTATGTCAGTGATCCCCCTGGCTGGTCCTCCAAATTGGTACTACAGGCTGATCACTCAGCTTGGGAAAGGTGGTGTAATCACCCCTTGCTTAGATATAGTATACCTATATCTAACCCTATATATAGACACATATGCACCTATAAGTCACTCCTATGGTAGACCTCGACAATCCTGGAGGTAGAGTGCTTGGTTTTATGTGAGATGGTGCTCTAGCATGAGCTGAGCCTGTCTGCAGCTTTCGTAACCATGTCCTTATAGCTGTTCTAGGATATAGCCATACCATATACTCTTAAGTGCATTATAATCCTTGCATTATAATTACCTCCCTTCTCTGTAGCTACTATCGCTGCCAAAATGTCATCAATCTTACTCCTAGATCTTGTAACTGCTGCAAATGTTTATGTGGCTACTGCTGTTTTAGCTGCTTCGTCAGCCAAACTGGTGCCAACAGCGTGTACTCCTACGCGCTGGTGACCAAGAGTATGAATTTCTTGTGTGAGGCAGACTTTCTTAGTCATTCTGAGTCCAAAAGAATAAGTTGTCATTGAAGGATTGAACACAGTAGTAAGAGTCACTTATAATCAAAGTTGTCACATGTGGATCAGCAAACTCCAGTGCAAGCACCAGCTGGGCGGTACAGTCCCCTAATGCCTGCGTGTGCACGACATTGGACTTGAATTCTCCATTCACCGTGGTTGCGGCCACTATAGCGCAGGCTGCTGTATTAGAATATTTAGATCTGGTCGCGCCGAACCGTCGGTGTAAATGATACAATGGTAATCCTCAAGCGGGCACATAGACAGAGGAGCAATATGAACAAATTCATACTCTAAGGACTCCTGAGTTTGCAATGAGGAGTCAAAGATAAATGTGACATCAGGCGATGTCAGCAAAGTAGCCCATTGTATCCAACAAGGACGTAAAGCTTTTGAATTTGGTACACTGGCTTTCGTCACTGCCTCAAGCGCAGGATACGGTCAACCAACATGCAATTTCCTGGCGCCAGTGCACTTTCTTTCAGGATAGCCATCTGGACCGCTGTCAAGACTTTTGCAACTGTTGAAAATCACATTTCAGCCGAAGTGTACAAATGTGACTTGTAAGCTATAGGTGCTGTGTCTCCTTCATTAAATGTCAAGTATGTAAAACCAACTGCGCCTGGCACAAATCTTATGACAAGGTTTGTGTGGTTGTCACGTGTTAAAAAGTATTTAGATTCAAGAAGATCAGACTGCATAGATTGCAATATAGCAGAATGTTCCGGAAGCCAGCAGGAGATTGTAAAGGTTGGTTGTATCAAGGCATATAGCGGCTTGATACGCTGGGCATATTCAGGAATGTAAGTTCGACCAAAGTTAAAAAATCCCAGCAAAGATTGTAATTTTTTCAGGGTTGTTTGGAGAACGCAAACGTGCGCATTTCTCCAAGAAGTGAGGCGCCAAGCCTCTCCCTTTATTGTTGAGCTCATAGCCCAGAAACACCACTGTGTTCTCTGCAATGTGCGACTTAGCAAAGTTAAATTTGTGGTCCACGCAACAGAGATGCGGCCATAATTCGTCATCCATGAGATAAATATCATCAACGTGCGAGTACGCATCAGGGTCAATGCCGGCTTACAAAGAGACGACACGTGTGGCAAAAACGCCTGGGCTGTTCTTGTAGCCCATGGGTAATCTTTTAAATAGTTTTTGTTTGCCATCGGAAGTGAAAACTGTCCATTGACTACTTATAGAGGACAGGTTATGACTAAAAAAGCCATTTGAAATATCAAGAGTGGTTTTAAATCTTTTTCTTACTAGACTATCCACGAGGGCAGAACTATAAGTATTCTGAACCGCACAGGTTCGACAATGAGAGTGCAAATGTCGATAATCCAAAACTAGGCGGTACGACCCATCACGTTTGGTTACAGTAAAAAGAGTGTTATTCATCGGTGACACACATGTCTCAATCACTCCTTGATACTCAAATTAATCTAGAATTTCAGAAACTGGAGATTTTGCGTCCCGCCGGAGGGGATATTGGGTTTGTGGCTGTGGCATAGAACGCAAGTGTTTCTCATGTGGGGCAAAAGTTTATTCAACCCAACCTGAGTACGGTACAAAGCCGGTGCAAGCAGCAGAGCCCACTCTTCCGCAAAATTCCGTGCCTGCTCTTTGGGCAAAGTGTGTGAAAAACTAGGGAGGATTACCTCCTCCTCCCTCAGAGTGGCCAAAATGAAAGGCCGGGCAAATCTGCCTCCGCTAACAAGATTGACAAACTACAAGGGCTATCTAACACCCCTGAACCAGGGACAACTAGTTATAACAGCAAACAAACGGTTCAGGTGAACAATTATAACGTAAATAAATTACAGAAAAAGAAAAGAAGAAGCCTAGAAACACACATATACAAATTTACAAAAGCAGTCAGAGTTTATTAAATGTTGGCAGAACAAAAAACACCCAATTTACATGCCAAACACTTGGCTAACAAACAAACATTGTACCTACAAGGAACAACAAAAACAAAATATTGTGTCCTTCTCAAATTGTGGCCACAAGGCGTCGACGGCGTTTCAACCGCTGGGTTACTGTGTGGTCATCATCAGGAAAAAGTATATTGAGCGAATAGATTTTGCTGTATAAAATAAAAATATAAATATTTATCAATTACATATTTCAGGAGTAGGCTTCTTCAGAGTGAAAGACTAGAGAAAGAGAACCACCAAATGGGAAATAAAACAAAGAGGTAAGGATGCTAACACCACACCAATCGTGATTCCAGCAAACAAAAAGATTAAAAAGGGGAAGTAGAAATCACCTTAATATAGACTCAGCCAAGACAATTCAAGACGATATTTGCAAAATCACACCTGTCGTGCAAAAATCAATTTGCCACAGAAGCGGAATCAGAGTATCATAATTCTGCCCGCTCCATACAGAATTGAAAAGGTTATTAAAGCAAAAAAATGCTTACCTCAACTTCAACGGTTACTCGCAGTAGCGGTGCTCCCAACGCGACACTCACCAGCGGGTAGCGGAGTGCGTTTTGAAATAGACAACGGCCACACGCATCTAGCGTACTCAGCCGGCGGTATGATGTAAATAACTCAGCACGTCCCGTCGCCATTTTAGAGTGCAGTAAAAATTCCTAATTTACTCAGTTTACCACCAATATGATGGTCACTGGCAAAAGAAGGACAAAAACATTATATATAATACATCCCAAAGGCCAAAGATTGAAATCAAGTATGTTTTTAGAGATTCAAAATATGGGCCTATAGGAAAAAGCAAACTCAATATATCCAACTTGCCAACGGTATTATAAAAAATGGGAGAGTCATGAGGCTTCATCGCAGCATAAATTGCCAGCACAGCCAAATAAGAAGTCATTATCAGAGAATTATCATCCATACTAATATAATAAAGAGAGAGCCCAAACCTTTGAGGCGGGTAATCTCAGGAACCACAGCACCAATCACAACACCAAATACAGCGTTGGAAAGGGCAGCTGAAGGACATAGGCTATGCAGACGCCCACCATATTGAATATGCTACTTACCAGTATGCATCTGTTCTTGGCATGTAGGGCTGCTGACATTCATATCTATAGCATAGATCGCCGCCTAGTGTTGGGTCCGGATGATTGCACATTGTTGTCCTGGAAGAGTCTTCGAAGTATCACGAGATAGGTGGCTCCTCCCCTGGACTACAGTGCGCATGGGCATCGACTCCATCCCTAGATTGTTTTTAGCCATTGTGGCAAAGATGGAGTGCAATAGTGTAAACGATGACCATGTGTAAAAGTATGTGTAAGAAGGATAAGCCTGCAACCGCTACGGGCGCCGGGGAGGAGGGCGGGCGATATGAATGTCAGCAGCACTACATGCCAAGAACAGATGCATACTGGTAAGTAGCATATTCAGTTCGAGGCATGTGGGCTGCTGAATTCATATCTATAGCATAGAATATATAGCAGTCCCTCCATTAACGGTGGCTGCCCGTGCCAGTTGCAGAAGCTTGAAAAAGTGTTCTAAGAACAGCCTGCCCTACAGCTGCCTGCTGCTTGGAATGTACGTCTACACAGTAATGCTTAGTGAACGTATGTGGTGTAGACCATGTGGCTGCTCTACATATGTCTTCCAAAGGAATATTGCCTAGGAACGCCATGGAGGCCCCCAACTTACGAGTGGAGTGGGCCCTGGGGGGGACCGTTAAAGTGCGCTTAGCTTTGTGGTAGCAAATTTGAATGCACTTAACAATCCATCTGGCAATTCCTGCTTTGGAAATGGGGTTGCCTTTGTGCTGGGCTGAGAAGGCAACAAAGAGCTGTGGTGTCTTTCTGAAATCTTTTGTTCTGTCAATGTAGTACATTAACGCTCTTTTAACATCAAGAGTGTGGAGCATTCTTTCCGCTACTGTTTCAGGGTTTGGAAAGAATGTGGGCAGTTCTATGGTTTGATTGATATGAAACTGCGACACCACCTTTGGAAGAAACTTAGGGTTAGTGCACGGCACAACCCTGTTGGAATGAATTTGAAGAAATGGCTCTTGTACAGTGAGCGCCTGCAGCTCACTGACTCTACGTAGAGAAGTAATGGCGATGAGAAATGCCACTTTCCATGTTAAGAATTGAATCTCACAGGAATGGAGAGGCTCAAAAGGTGTGCCCATCAACCTGGTGAGGACCACGTTGAGGTTCCACGCCGGAGCTGGCGGGGTCCTGGGAGGGATGACGCGCTTCAGGCCTTCTAGGAAGGCTTTAATGGCAGGCACTCTGAAAACAGAGAGATGCTGCCTGTTTTGAAGATAAGCCGCTATGACGGATAAGTGTATCCGAATGGAAGCATATGCTAGATTGCATTTGTAAAGATGTAACAAATAGCAGATGATATCAGGAATGGATGCATCTAGCGGGTTGATATTGTGGTCAGTACAGTAAATGACAAACCGCTTCCATTTCGCTGCATAGCAAGCTCGGGTAGTGGGCTTTCTTGCCTCCCGGATGATGTCCATGCATTCAGGGGGCAGATTAAGGTAGCCAAACTCTAAGACTTCAGGAGCCAGATCGCCAGGTTGAGCTGTTGCGGGTCTGGATGCTGAATGTCGCCATGGTTCTGCGTCAAAAGCCTGGGTGTGAGGCGCAGCCTTTGATGTGGCACCACAGAGAGTTCTAGAAACGTGGTGTACCATGGTTGGCGTGCCCATGTTGGAGCAACCAGGATGAGCGTCATCGAGTGTTGCTTGTGCTTTCTTGCCACCAGCGGGATGAGAGGTGCTGGGGGAAAAGCGTACGCAAATTTGCCTGACCAGTTCATCCATATTGCATTGCCCTGCGACTGTGGATGAGGGAACCTGGCGGCAAAGTTTTGGCATTTTGCGTTTTCCTTTGTGGCAAACAGGTCTATCTCTGGATGACCCCAGTGCTGGAAGTACGGGCGGAGTACTGATGGATGTAACTCCCACTCGTGCATTTTGTGGCTGTATCTGCTGAGCAGATCCGCCATCTGATTGTCCTTGCCCGGGAGGTGTTCCGCCATGAGGAAGATGTTCCTCTGAATTGCCCACTTCCACATGCTCTGAGCCAGATGAGACAACTGTGGAGAGTGTGCACCTCCCTGCTTCTGGATGTAGTACATGGCTGTCATGTTGTCCGTCCGGATCAACACGACCTTGTTGCACAGATGTACTTTGAAGGATTTCAATGCCATGAAGATTGCCATCAGTTCTAGGTAGTTGATGTGCATCTTCTGTTGCTGCGTTGTCCATAGTCCCTGCACCGTGTAGTGGAGCACATGAGCTCCCCACCCTTGGAGAGATGCGTCCGTCGTCAGGATAATCTGTGGCACAGGCTCTTGAAACGGTCGGCCCTTGCAAAGGTTGTGTGGATTCCACCAATGCAGAGAGCTGGATGCCCGACCGGTCACCAACACTAGGTCTTTCAATTGCCCGTGAGCCTGATTTCACTGATGTGCCAAGCACTCTTGGAGCGGACGCATATGTAGTCTCGCGTATGGGACTATGAAGATGCAGGAGGCCATCATGCTTATCAACTGCATGAACACTCTTGCAGGAAGTGAGTGTTGTGGTCTGAACTTTAGGATCAGCGACTGCATGTTGCTTATCCTCACTGGGTTTGGCTGAGCCGTAGCCGCCAAAGTGTCTATCGTCGCGCCCAAATACTGCTGCACATGTGCTGGCTGAAGGTGCGACTTTGAATAGTTGAGCGAAAACCCCAGACTGTGAAGAAGGTGAATGGTGTGGGACATGTCGGCCGCGCACTGCTGGGCCGACTTTGCTTGAACAAACCAGTCGTCCAGGTAAGGGTAGACATGGACGTTCTGTCTCCTGAGGTGCGCCGCCACTGTCGCCAGACATTTCGTAAACACTCTGGGGGCTGTGGTCACCCCGAAAGGAAGGACTTTGAATTGGTAATGCTTGTCTTGGATGGTGAACCTGAGATATTTCCTGTGGGAGGGGGAGTGGGATGTGAAAGTAAGCATCCTTGAGGTCTAAGGTTGCGAGAAAATCTCCCTGGTTCAGCAAAGGAAGAACCTGTTGCAGTGTCAACATGTGAAAATGCTCTGAGAGGATGTACCGGTTCAAGGGCCGTAGGTCTAGAATCGGTCTGAGCGTGCCATCCTTTTTTGGGATCAAGAAGTACAGGGAATATACCCCTGTGCCTTCTTCCTCCACTGGCACGAGCTCTATTGCGCCTTTTTGCAGCAGGGTCAGAACTTCCTGCTGCAATAAGTGCAAATGCTCTTGTGACATAGGACGGTGTTTTGGGGGCATGTTGGGTGGAGTGTCTGTCAGCTCTAAACAATAGCCGAACTGGATAAGTTGTTGGACCCACCTGTCTGTGGTGATGGACTTCCACACTGACAGGAACCGCTGGAGTCTCCCCCCGACAGGTGTTGGATGGTCGGGGGGCAGTGACAGGGAGTCATTGTTCGTTGGTGGCAGAGGAACGGGAACTGTTGTTGCCTCTGCCTCTGCCCTTGGAGCTGTTTCCCCGGTATCCTCCTCTACTCTGGTGTAGGATGACTGCGCCCCGCTTTTGTTGAACTGCGTCTGCTGTGACATTTGTCCCCTGGTAACACCTCGATTGCCTGAGCGACGAAAAGTGTTCCCACGAAACTGTTGTGACTGTAGAGCCCCCATGGACTTGGCGGTCTCAGTGTCCTTTTTAATTTTCTCCAGTGTGGTGTCGACCTCAGGACCAAACAGCCTGTCTGGGTTGAACGGTTGGTTGAGGATGGTTGTCTGTATCTCGGGTTTGAACCCGGAGATTCGGAGCCAAGCCTGCCTCCTCAACATCACGCTAGTATTGATCGCCCTTGCCGCTGTATCCGCGACGTCAAGGGCGCACTTGATAGCAGCGCTTGAAATGAGTTTGCCCTCTTGTACCAGCATCTCAGCCCCCTCCTTGTACTGCTCTGGCAGGTGTTGCAACAGGGTCTCTAGGGTGTCATAATGTGCCCTGTCGTATCTGGCCAACAGCGCCTGTATGTTTGAAATGCGCCAGATGTTGGCCGCCTGTGCTGCTACCCTCTTCCCTGACGCCTCCAGCACTTTTGACTCTTTGTCCGGGGGAGGAGCTTCACCCGTGGTTTGAGAGTTAGCTCGTTTGCGAGCATTAGAGACCACCAAAGAGTCAAGTGGCAATTGGCCCCTTATGTACGTTGGATCGCCAGGTGCCGGTCTGTATTTCTTCTCAATACGAGGGTTAACAACCCTTGATCTTGTGGGCTCCTTAAAAATGTCCGCAGCATGCCTTAGGACCCCTTTTAACATGGGAAGAGTTTTTACAGTTTTGTCTGCCATGGAGAAAGTGTCAAAAAGGAAGTCAGCTTCCACAGGGTCAGCATGCATATCAACGTCATGGTTCTTAGCTGCCCTCTCTATCAAAGCATGAAACGCCGTTGAGTCCTCGGTGGGAGATGTTTTGACGTTAAACACCTGTGGGTCAAGGTTCGGCTGCTGATCCCCTTGACCAGCAGTGTCCACCCACGAGTCCTGTTGCTCATCAGGCTCAGTGTGGGCTGGGAAATTATACTCCTCATCCTGCTCTCCCCCATCTTCTCCATCCGAATAGGTGGGTGATGGTGTTGCACCCCTTGCAGGGTGCTGAATCCTGGGTTCCACCAGTACAGGAGTGTCCTCCGCAGGCCTTTTGCGTTTCAGGGGAATACTAAAGGACTACAAGGGCTGTGACGCCGTAATCTTCCGCTTCAGAAGCGTCAGCTTCCCGGTGTCGGCGCCGATGTACTGCTCCGACAAAGAGTGTTGTGGACGCGTTAAACCCCCAGCCGGGGGAGTCGACTTCGACCTCTCCGGGTCCTTGGGCACTGATCGCGGTGCAAAGGCCTTCGGCGCCACCTTAGGTGGTAGCGTGAAAAGGATTTGCGTGGAAGCCTGTGACGTTGGGACAGCCTTCTTCGTTGCAGAAGGGATTTTCGGTTCTGACGCGGAAGCTCTGTCCTTAATACGTTTTAGTGAGTCCGAGACCTGCTTCGTGAAAGAAGCGGACGGCTTCGTCGATCTGACCGATGTCCTCGGGCCACCCCCAGAGGAAGACTCGAGTATCGGCCCCTTCTGCGTTTCCGATCAAGGTGCCGGAGCATCCGTCTGTGGAGCACTGCGATCCCCGACCGCAGTAGCGGACGTGGACACCGACGACTTCGCCTCGGCAACCTTGACCCTTGGCGTCGTCGCGCCAGACTTCGGCTCTGCGCCCTTGGCAGCCGTTGTATCGACAGGCCTTTTGGATTTCGGCTCGACGGCCTTGGCGGGAACGGCCTCACCCGTCTTCTTGGGCTTCGGGTCGACCGCTGTGCTCGTCTTCTTGGGCTTCGGCTCGACCGCCGTGCTCGACGCCAAATCACTGGTCTTTTGTGAGCTGGGCTCCTTGACCACTTTCGCCGCCTTCGAGGGTGCAACACTTTTCTTCGGCTTCGAGGCCTCCGAAGACGACGGCGTCGATGGGGGAGCAGACGTCTTTGGTGTCGATGGTTCGTCAGCCATTTTAGTTGTTGTCGAAACCGAAAGTTTCGGTTTCGATTTAGTTAATGGCGGCTCTGCCGAAGCGTCCGTGGCCGGGCCGGAAGGCGGGGCCGTGGACATTGGAGTAGGGTCTATGATAAGGCCATGTGGCGATCCTTCGACCCGAGCCTTATTAAAAGTACGAACGGGGTATAGCTCTTCCTCCGAGCTATCTTCCATGGCCTCGTAGGCCTCTTCGTTGTCCCCTACCTCCTCAACGAGTTCCTCCACGTCTTGGCCCTCGGCGTCCGCTTCGTAGTCGGACTCGACGACCAACGAAGGAGGCGAAACCTGAAGATGGACCTGTTGCTCGTCCGCTTCTTCATTGACGAAGATGTCCACTGGTGCTGGAGCCGATCGCCGGGCCTCGAGGCGGGCCGCGCGTCGAAGCTTGATGGTTTTCTTTGACCTAAACCTGGAACAGGCCATGCAGTTGGCCTCGTTGTGGTCCGGCGACAGGCATTTGTTGCAGACCGGGTGGACGTCGATGTGTGGGTATTTGGATCCACACACGGGACAGAATTTGAACGGGCTTCGTTCCATGTCGTCGAAGTCTTGCCACGTCGACTGGGCCTCGATCCTCGAAGTTTATCCGGGATATCCGACTTGAAGAGTTGGATGAAGTGAGGCACCGAACGCGAACAATACCGACGGGTCAGAGAAGGCCTTTTGGCCTTAAAAAACAATGTTTCTATCGATTCCGAACCGGAGTTCACGAAATCACATCCGAACCCAATGGCGGAAAAAAACAATCTAGGGATGGAGTCAATGCCCATGCGCACTGTAGTCCAGGGGAGGAGCCACCTATCTTGTGATACTTCGAAGACTCTTCCAGGACAACAATGTGCAATCATCCGGACCCAACACTAGGCGGCGATCTATGCTACAGATATGATTTCAGCAGCCCACATGCCTCGAACACATTTAAAAGGTAAAAGAAAAGTGCCAGCAAAGTAGTCCCCTGTGGGCGTGTCTGTGTTGTGCTGTGGGCGTGTGCTGGAGGCGTGACAAACGCTGGGGGCGTGTGGTACGTTCCGCCCTTCATGCCATGTCTCATATCGTGTGCTAATCCCACCGTGCTCCCTTTAAATACCCCTACACCCCATAATCATAACCCACCCTTACTCCTTAAAATACCCCAACACCCTTAAACAGTAAGGGCCCGATTCACAGAACTAACTTAAGACAAAAACCTAAACTTACTACTTTTGGTATTCACAGAAGTTAGGATTTTGTCTTAAGTTTGTCTTAAGACAAACTTAAGACAGACTTAAGACAGACTTAAGTTAGGATTTTGTCTTAAGTCTGTCTTAAGACAAACTTAAGACAAACTTAAGACAAAATCCAACTTCTGTGAATACCAAAATTAGTACGTTTAGGATTTTGTCTTAAGTTAGTTCTGTGAATCGGCCCCTAACCCATCTTAACCCTATAAATATACCCTGTACCCCAAAACCCAAACCTATCCCTAAACCCTAAAAATACCCCTGTACCCCAAAACCCAAACCTAGCCCTGAACCCTATAAATACCCCTGTACCTCAAAACCCAAACCTACCCCTGAACACTAAAAATACCCATGTACCTCAAACCCCAAACCTAGCCCTGAGCCCTAAAAATACCACTGTACCCCCAAAACCCAAACCTACCCCTGAACCCTAAAATACCCCTGTACCCCAAAACCCAAACCTAGCCCTGGTCCCTTAAAATACCCCTGTACCCCAAAACCCAAACCTACCCCTGAACCCTGAAAAAATACCCCTGTACCCCAAAACCCAAACCTAGTCCTGAACCCTAAAAATAACCCTGTACCCCAAAACCCAAACCTACCCCTGAACCCCAAAACCCAAATCTATCCCTGAACCCAAAATACCCCTGTACCCCAAAACCCAAACCTAGCTCTGAACCCTTAAAGTACCCCAAAACCCAAACCTACCCCTGAACCCTAAAAATACCCCTATACCCCAAAACCCAAACGTATCCCTAAACCCTAAAACTACCCCTGTATCCCATATCCCAAAACCATATCTGAACCCTTAAAATACCCAAACACCCCAAAACATATACCTCAGTACCCCAAAACATATACCCCTATACACATACTTACCTTATCCAAACATTAAAAAAAACATGCTTTTACCATTCATGCATTTACAACGAATTTCGTTGTAAATGTATGCGTGGTAAAAGCATATAAAATGTAATGCCATGCGTTATAATGGCATTGCGGAGTCATGGTACTTTCGTAATGAAAGTATGCGGAGTCATGGTATGCGGAAAGAAAGTTGCGGAATAATGGGTGTTTACCCTCCCCCGGTAAGTACATTGTTGGCACAGCGGCCCACATCTCCAGCAACATACTCATATTTTTTCACCACCCATTTGAAAAATGCACAGGTCTCTCTCATTGATGGCCAGCATCGACATACACTTTTAGACACACCTCCCGCCACAAGTTCTAGAATTGCGAACTTTAGAGCTGGGGAGCTACGTTTGAATCTCCTCATCAGCTCAACATCCTGTGATTCCAGGCAAATCGCTTTGTCTCCCCGTGCCTACCACAAATGAATGTGTTCTTCTGTAATGTAAACTCTGCTCATGCCATGTTGTCGAGTTCGCGCTATATAATATTGTAAGGAAAATTAAAGTAGGGAAACTCGAGTTCACACACTACTGAACGCGCACTCTTAAGTGCATCAGCAGTGCACTGTGATTCGGAGTGTTTCACAGGCCTGTCACAGATAAGAAATGCTATCAAAACGAAATCCTACAAAACAATATACTACTGGCCGGCAGCAATTCATACCCGGACAACGTCGGGACGGGCTGCTAGTAAAGTTATATATGGACAGCATCTTAGAATAAAAAAAACAGCGCTCTCTGCTTGGAATGATTCACATGTCACAAAAATGACGACATAGGGGCCGATTCCGATCCTGGAAAAACACTGTACAAATCATGGTACGGAGCGTTTTCCCCATACAACTCGTACTTGTAAGGAGGCCCCTACAACCTAGGAAGTACGATCCGTTCAAATAGACGCACTCCATACAAACTGTAAAAAAGACCATACAACTCGTATATACAAGCGATTCCGATTCGGATTGCTCTGTACGCGACGTTCCCATGTATTCCCGGCAGCAGTTTACAACCCGGCAAGTCCGATTCGTACAAACGGAACTCCGTATGGCTCATTTTTTACAAGACCCAAAAAGTGCCAGAAAAACCTTGTATGCCCCGAAAACAGTACGAGACAGACCCCCCTCATGTACGCGTCGTACACCCCATGAATACAGGGGTACGGTGCGTATGTACGGTGCGTACGGATGACACGGAAAGTGGGGTACGCACATATGCATATGTACGCACCGTACCCCAAAATCGCGTAAGTACGCACCGTACCCCAAAATCGCGTATGTACGCACCGTACCCCAAAATCACGTACGTACGCACCGTACCCCAAAATCGCGTATGTAGGCACCGTACCCCAAAATCGTGTACGTACGCACCGTACCCCAAAATCACGTTTGTACGCACCGTACCCCAAAATCGCGTATGTACGCACCGTACCCCAAAATCGCGTAGGTACGCACGCATCGTACCCCAAAATTGCGTATGTACGGTGCGTACATGCGCGATGTTGGGGTACGCACCATACACAGGCCTCGCATGTGGGGGGGCCCCTGTACGCCTCATACCCCTATACGATCCGTACCCCGGTATGAGTGGTACCCCCAGAACGAGTCATACCAGGGTACGAGGTGTATAGGGGTTCGCTTCCTTGCCCAGTACGAGTCATTCCCCGTTTACAGGCCATTTTCCATACAAATCGTATGCTGACAACCTGGTACGAATCTTACTTGACGGGTTGGAGAGCCTTTTTACAAATTGTATGGTCTTTTTTACAAGTCTGTGTCGTACAGCTTTTCCCGATCCGATTTGTAAGGATCGGGCCGATCTGTATGTATTTTTCCCGTACGAATCGTACTACACGGGTTGGAAGGGACTTTTACAATTTGTATGGAAAAAAATACAAATCCTATTTGTATGGAAAATAAAAATCCAGGATCAGAATCGGCCCCTTAGTGTATCGCAACCCAAGATTATCTAATGAGTGCTCGAAGAGCAAATTGCTTTTACTGAAAAATGTTAGTGAGATAAATAATCGAAAACAAAAACAAAAACAGGGGGACCAAATAGAATAGTCACTCCCACGTCCAGTGCACATCCGTGTATCATTCCCACACTCATACAAAAATGTGTGCAGAAAGGAAGAGTTGGCCCATCACCAAAACTGAAACTAGAAAGATTTGACCAGAAAGTATTTTCCTTTAAATAAGTCTAGTCACAAAGAGATACACATATACAAATGCTCAATACAGACTCGTAATGACTGTGGATATAGTAATATAAATATAAAAATAAGGAAACATGTCCTATAACTCATATACTAGAACACATTAGGATGTCATTATTATAAAAAACGTGTCTTTCAATTCATACACTTAGAAACAAGCATTAGAATGGCGTCAAATGGTACATAACACATTCATTCGGTATACAGTGTTTACACCGAAAATCGGCTGAACCATGCTGCACAGGGACAATTGACAAGTATCTAGCTCAACTGGTTACTATAGAATGGCACTCTTCCATAGAATTGAGACCCTGATTAATACTGTTGCAACGGAGCACACACCGACACTCAGTTTTATTCAAGATATTCTAGATGCTCCCACCTCGTTCTGGAATTTTGGTACATCAATGACCTGCCAACGCATATCACCTGGACCATGATTAAACCGTTGATTATGTGCCACTAAGGGTGCATTTTCGGTCTGGCAGCGTATATGCGACTCTTGTGTTGGCCCAGTCGTGTCTTAATTTTCTGTGTCGTGTGACCGATATATATCAGATCACACGGACACCAAATAGCATACACGACATTCGCCGTGTTGCAATTAGAGAAGTCTCGTAGGTCATGTTTGATGTTACCATGTACAAATTGTTTTGTATTCAGACTGGACACACACGAGGCAGCCGCCACATTTGTAATGTCCTAGAGTTTTATTGAGACCCCACATTGATGACAAAGTAGGGCTCTCATCACGGGGAAAAGCTGCTCGTACCAAATGGTCACGAAGACTTTTTCCATGCTTAAAGGAAAACAGTGGCAACTCATTCGTGAACCCAGTGGCCACAACAAGTGGCCAGTGTTTCTTAATGATACCAGACAATTTATTACTACGTGTACCAAAAGTTGTCACACATGGGATACGAGTCATATGTTTTTTAATCTGAGGGGTTAAAAGGAAGTCACGATGGTTATACCATGCTCGTTTCTTAGAGCGTTTGACTAATTTTCGTGGATAACCACGTTGTTGTAGCTTCCTTGAAAGAATCTCTGCTTCACGAAAATAATCCTCTTTAAAATAGCAATTTTGTCGAATCCTTAAAAATTGGCCGAAGGCGAGGCCATCCCTAAGTCCACGGGGATGATTACTTGAGTACTCCAAAAGAGTATTACGTGCCGTAGGCTTGGTGAACAGTTTCGTAGAAAGACGCCCTTCATGAGGGAAAATGGTATGGTCTGAGAAATCTACCATGCAGTTACTTGAGTGGGACGAGAATTTGAGGTCATTAGAGCACGAATTTAACCAAATCAAAAACATGTCCAACAAGTCCTTAGTCCCAGTCCGAAGGAAAAAAACACCGTCAATATAACGTCGCAAATGGCGGACGTTGTAAAAAAAAAAAGGGCTATTAATGTTGTCAAAAATAAACCGTTTTTCAAAATCATCAACAAACAAAATAGCAAAATTGGGGGCATAAGAAGCCCCCATAGATGTACCCTTAACCTGCAAATAATATTGTCCGTCAAACTCAAAAGAATTCTTGGTCAAAGAAATAGTCAGAAGGTCAACAATAAAATCAGTGGGGACAGTCATTGGAGCAGCCCGTGTATCCAACACCTTGCGGATCACTTCAATGCCCTCACGTTGGGGAATATTTGTGTATAGGGACTCCATACCGGGCAAAATTGCATGGCTTCAACTTGAGAAATGATGTCGCCACTATCGCGCACATAACTGCGGGTGGCATACGCAAAATCCTTAATAAATACATCAATGTATTTGCATAGATGTTCCAGGACCGACCCACAGCCAGAGACAATGGGTCGGCCTCGAGGACAAAGAACATTCTTATGCACTTTCGGAAGTGTATATAACACCGGTGTGCTCGGCGATTTAGTATTCAGGAATGTAAATTCTTTCTGTGTTATAAAGCCCTCACGTTCGGCTTCTGTAGTCAGCGTAAGAATCATGCGCTGAATATCAGCCAGGGGACTAGTCCTGGGGGGGAGATAGTGGTCACGGTTGGTAAGTTGACGTATAATTTCAGTTTTATAATCAGTTTTAGACTGCACCACTATCCCCCCACCCTTGTCAGCCGGCTTGATTATGACCTCTTTATTGATGTTCAATTTGGTTAGTGCCTGTCGTTCTGACTAAGAAATATTGTATGGAATATATTCAAAATCTTTGTTCAGAGCAAGCATATCTTTTAAATCCATCGATTCAAAGGCCAATAATTCAGCAGGTACCTGGTTCATTGGTGGATTCAAAGTAGAGGGTGGTCTTAGTCCAGAGAAACTCTCTTTCATGTTGGTATCCTTCCCAAGGAAAAACGCCTTAATACGCAATTTCCTAAAGAATTGCAGTAGTTCCAGTTGGGTGTTAAACAAACAAGATTTTTCTGTAGGCACAAAGCTTTCAGCCTTCTTGAGTGAAATCCCAAGGGACCTCCCCCACGTGGTCGCAGGGGATTTCAACTCACATTTTGAGCCACTGCCTGCCTGCTCGATGGACCCTCTCAAGAGGAGGACTCAAGATGGCTGATACCAGCTACGGTGGCACCCCCACCAAGAGCCTGGACTCCCCTTGCTCTGCAGATAACTGCACTGACCCTCAACCACGGTATAAGAGCATGTAATGGGCACACAAAATCAGATAACCCAAGTAACCACACTTTTAATAAACTAGGGAGCGAATCCAGACTTGATTATGTCCTAGTCCAATTGTCATGTTGGTCACGTATTATTGACTTTAGGGTATTGGATAGAGAGGACAGTGACCATAATGCCCTCGAACTCGAATATGCCATGCCAGGCATCGAGGACACGGGACTGGACAAAGAGAATGTAACCACAGGATTACTCCTGGAGAATAACAGGAGGAGAGTGAGGTGGGCGAAATTGGCCTCAAGTGACGTTAAGCTTCCTAGGCTTTATGCTAGAATCACCCCAGTGCTTGAAAAAGCATTTACTCATGCAAATGAATTAGATAAGGAGGAAAACAGAGAACAATTGTGGCAAATCCACGAAGAACTAATAAATACCCTGGAGTTAGACCTATTTCTTAAAGGAGCAGGCAAAACCAAGGAGACACACAAAAAGTCCTGGTATAATGCCACATGCCGGGATTCAAAGCGAGAGCTCCTACTCGCAATTAAAGCGCGGGGAAGTCGGGAGTTGATACAAGCCAAAAGACGGGCCCACAAGACACTGTTGGCAAACGCCAAGGCCGAATGGGATCACAAATATTGGGAGGACCTCTCTGGTGCACTAGCCGTTAAAGATTCTCGCAAATTTTGGCGGCTGGTTAATCATGGATCAGAAGATCTCCCCCCAGCAATTGAACCCAACATAGCCCCTGGCATATGGCAGGAGCATTATCAATCCCTGTATGCAATGGAGGATGCGTCCCAGAGCACCCCCCATTTCACCATTTTGAGTGACCAGGAGGGCGAACCCTTCACAGAAAAAGAAGTCTGAGCTGCAATTGCGGGGTTGGCAGAAGGGAAAGCTCCAGGGCTGGACGGGGTCCCAGGAGATCTTTTTAAGCAGGAACCAGGGATATGGGCCCCGTACCTCCTGTCGATATTTAACGCGGTTCTCAAGGGCACGGAGGTCCCCGATACTTGGCTGGGCGCAGAGGTGGTCCCAATATTTAAAAAGGGATCCCCTCTGCTCCCAGCCAACTATCGTCCGATAAGCCTTATCGATGTTTCACAGAAACTTTTCGGTAAGCTAATATTGGATCGGCTGCAGAATTGGTTGGAGGAGACGGACACTCTTAGTCCTTACCAGGCAGGATTTAGGAGGGGGGGCTCCACAATCAACCAAGTCCTTGGACTGAACCTTATGTACTGGAGGACAGCACTTATCGAGGGCGGCACCGTATATACGGTCTTTGTGGATTTACGTGCCGCCTTCGATTTAGTGCCAAGATCAAAACTGTGGGAGGTAATGGCAGAGCTAGGCATCCCAAAAGACATCCTTGCAATTCTGATAAAATTACACCATAACAACTTTGCAAGGGTCAGGTGTGGGAGAAGTGGTAAACTAACCAAAAGATTCCCCGTTTGCAGAGGGGTGAGGCAAGGCTGTGTGCTCGCACCGACCCTGTTCTGCCTCTTTGTGAATGGTGTAATCGCACACCTGACCGGGATCGCCAATACCGATGCCCCTAAACTGACTGGCAGCAGGTTGCCCGCAATTATGTTTGCGGATGACACCCTGCTGCTGTCCAAAACCCCTATGGGCATACAGAGGGTGCTTGATGGCTTTCTAGAGTTCTGCACAGATAGGGGTCTTGAAATCAACCCACAAAAAACAAAATTCATGATCTTAAATCCCAAGTCCCCGAAACGCCCAAATCCTTTGCTTGTCACAGTGCGACTGGAAAGGGTTCTTACAATAGAGTATTTGGGGATTACTCTAAACCAAAACCTCACGTGGGGGGCTCATCAGACCAAAGCGAATATGAAGCTGGCCCAGAAGGCGGGTGGCATTATGAGAATCGCGACTAAGTCAACCTATCGCCCCCTGACCCCTGCCATTCAAATATACAAAGCTCAGGCGCGGGCGGGAGTAACTTATGGGGGAGAGTTGTGGGGCTTCACCTCATCCTCGAAATTTGCAAACCACAGAAAACAAATTTCTAAGGCAGTTGACCGCCCTTCCGCCAAGCACCCCACTCCTGCCACTGAGATTGGACCTGGGTCTGAGGCCCATCACGAAGGAACTGAGGCTCAAACCCTTATTATTTTGGCATCGCATTTGGAGTAGCCAAGACCTCACCTCCTATCGAGCTGAGCTTCAGGAATATTTATCTCTACCTAACGCAACTATGGTCCCTTGGTTAAAATATATCAAGAGAACATGCAAGACCATTGGAATACCAGAATTGTTGTCCGATCCAGAACGAACAAGTACCAGGATCCCAAGGAAAGTACTCTCTAGACTATATTATGATAAAATGCTTTCCATAGTCCTGGACAGTGCACAAGAGGGTTCCCTGACACATCGTTTCATTACAATCAAAGATTTCTACGATTTTGAAAGTGTCCTGGACGGAATGTCTCCTGTTTTAACAAGAAAACTATTCCTGCAATGGAGGCATGGGACACTACCTCTAATGTCTTTTACCTCAGCATGGTCTGGCCGGCCCCCTAATGAGAAGTGCCCTGCTTGTGCTCACAACAAGGAGAACGAATACATGTTATCTTTTTCTGTCGAGCCTACCGAAAAAGCAGGCAACTCTGGCTCGTCCCCCTGCTTAGAAACTTGGGTTTCAGAACATTTCTCCCCGCATTTAGAATTCTAAAAACAGATTTATCCCCACCAATTGTGTTCGCCCTAGCCAAATATCTAACAGCAATGTGGCATGCTCGAGTTCGCTACTTAAAGATGGCAGGAGACTCTTGAAAATTCTTTATCCTTGATATATTGTTATTCACGTTTTAATATCTTTTAAATGTATGTATTCAACACAAATGAATATTGATGCTTTGAAATTTTTTAAAATGATGTGCTATTGTATATCTTTTATGATCTTTTCGATCGAAATAAAGATTTGAAATTTGAATTTGATAGTAATGAGACCTCGGCGGAGGACAATAGATGTTCGGAAAGATTAAAAATAGGTATAGTATTCACAACAGAGACATCCTGTTCGATCATTGGGGTGGACCCCACTGGTAAAATTTCCTGCGGGTCTGACTCTCTCCTGACTGGAAATTCCAAGATTGTACTTGTGGGTTGGGTATTGGTGTTGGTGTTTTGGCTCTGCCCCTCCCCCTCCCGCGTGATTCTAAAAAAGGAGGTGGTGGGGGATAGTTAAGATTGGAGGGGCCAGGGCGGGGACCAGCGCTTAAATCGCTGTCATCACCCGAACTAGCTGATGAATCAGAGAATGTTACCCCTATGCTTCTCTTAAATCGTCCCCAAGTGGGATAATTATCTGAGTACTGTTGTCTTGGTTGGGAAAAGAACTCATCTAATACATCGGAATGGAAACGGGTTTGATTAAAGTTGGCAATATCTTTCTCAATTTTATTTGTTTTCTTTGTCCTCTCAATATACTCAAATTCCGCTATGGTTTTGTTAACTTTATCCAATGCTGCCTTTGTATCTGTAACTAAATTGCATTACATTACATCCGCTAACAAGATGTCATATGAAGAAGTCAGATTCTCCCCAAAAATCTTGATTTACACGTGATATACACGTTCTATATCACCTTCAATTAAATATCCTATGTCATATAGTCTGTCAGAGGGAGCCACTTGGGTGTCAGCAGTTTCAACTGAGATGAAAGTGTCAGTTGCTGTCGCCTTCAGAAATGGACGCAGTGATTGCCGCACTATTGTAACCATCGCTGCACGGTCTAGCAGCGTTACTGCCCATGTTAGGTTCCGAAGTTGAGTTCTCACCGTCTGTGGCATATCTTGCTGTTAAGCTGCAACTTTCTTTTTGTGAAACAAAGGGGGTTGACGAGGAAAATCGTCCTGCTTGCCTTTACCGTCAGTCTGACGAGGTTGCTTGCATCCTTGCGGGGCACCCTGACCTCTGCCATGATCCTGCCGATCTCCTCCCCCGGCTTGTGAGCCTGATGTTTTCTGTGAAGAACGAGGAGAAAGCTGATCAGGGACCTGAAATCTATCAGGAGACCTCATTCTCGCGCAGTCGCGCAAATCATGTGCGCTCAGTACTTTCAGGTATTGGTGTTGCACCACGCGACCCTTGTTTCTGTTGTTCCTTCCCCTGCTTTTTATTTTTCCACTTCTTTTTCGGAAAAACTGGATGGTCGTCTTTATTAGACTGTGCCGTCTGAGTTTGTGGTTGCATTGCTGCTTTCGCAAAAAGCCTAAAACCCAAACGATTGTGGCTCATGGTTTTAAATGCCTCTACAATAATGTTCCGTAACTCCCGGGGTTTTGCGGCATCCGGGACAAGGCGCAAAGCATTAGACACCTGAAAGTTAACCGCATCTCCCTTTACATGAGCAAGGTTGAGATCAGCAACTACGTCAAACACTCCGACTAGCCTCATTACCAACTCAACTGCCGCCTCTGGACGTGATCATCCTGAACACGCTTGATCACAGAGAGCAGGACAGTCATATAAGGTGTGCCGAAGCACTTCGCATACACTGCTGCGAATACTTTACCCCATTTTCACAATCAGTTACTTCTGGTCTTAAGTCTTTCTGCAAACTAATAGTGAGTATCCTGTGTTTTTCCACAGGTGTAGTATTAGGAAATACTGCTTCTAGCTGGACAAACTTCTCAGCAAGCCAATAAGAGAAATCATCCTTATTCGTGGGACGCTTGCCCATAACCGAATTAACCATGACAGCACTAATCGACATCCCGACCGGTCCAGCGGGTTGTGCTGCAACCCCAGGTACCCCCACCTGGAGATTGCGGGAAACATATTGGACTAAAGCCCGATGCACCCCTAATAAAGAGGTGTGCAAAACACGTAATTCAACCACCGGAACTTGTAGAGAACGTGGATGGGTAAACATCCTTTACAACGCAACTTTTACCACGCAGTGCCTTTACGACACAACTATTACAACGCATGTCATTACAACGCATAGCGCTGGGGGGCACTCTAGGATAGGGAATAGAATTAATTTACTATCCAACACCTTCCCTATGCCGACAGAGATGTGGTGTTGCACGAGGCGAGGGCCAAAGATCCGGTGATGTATAAAGGCGACATGTTATCCTTTTTTCCTGACTACACGCCGGGGGTTCAAGCGGCTCAGAAGGAATTGGTGCCGGTAAAGAAACTGTTACGGGAGGCCTCTGTCCTATACGTCATGTTTTATCCGGCTAAACTGAAAATCACACACGAAGAGCAGGCACATTTCTTTACGGATGCAAAAATCAGCGTTGAAATTCACCAGGCATATCTGCAAGTGTAGACCAGCAAACCGTATGCAGGACCTGATATCCAGGGATTCTGGACTGAACGACACAGAATAGGCAGAAGCTACATCATCCACAAGTTTGATAAGTGCGACGGCAGCGGGACCCTATGTGGCCGTCCGGATGTCCTACATTCGCTGTCTATCTGGTTGAGATGATGGACGAGATGGATGGGGCCCAGTTGGCACCGAACACTGTCTGTTTGGCCTGTGGCACTAGTGACTATCTGATATGTCCTTTTGAAAACTGGCGGGTGGGCTGTTGCAGGCCGGCAGCCTCACTACGGTGCGGATACTCATGGCTGACCCGCTTCCCCTAGTGGGTGCTCCCCAACTTATGGGTCTGTATGGAGTCCAATACAAACCGATGGGAGGGTAGTGGGATCTTTTCTTGACCTGATTAGGAGGTTGGAGTGGGTGGCGGGGGGGGAGGGGGAGGGGGGGGGGAGATCTGCCATGGGGTTTGTTGTCTTTTATGCTTTATTTGTTTCACAACTTATTTTCTCACGTGAATGCAACGGCATGTACAGCGGGTGGATGGATGATAAGACGGCTGAACCGTCATGCGAGATGCTCCTTTGGGAATAGACGCTATAGGCTTGGTAATCAATGTTCAGAATATTATGGCTGATGCATGTAGAATGTTGACGTGGAATGTCAGGGGCCTGACCTCGCCTAAATAAGTGAGACAGGTGATAGCGTATTTGGACCGTCATGCGATACATATAGCTCTGTTACAGGAGACACATTTAACTAAGTATACAGATGGACGGCTGGCCAGTAGATGGGCGGGTTATAGGCTGACCGCGTCGTACTCTTCCTATGCCAGGGGGGTTATGATACTGATAAAGAGGGGAGTGGACTTTCAACCTTTTCACACATATAAGGACGATGAGGGCAGATGGGTTATGGTCTGTGGTAGATTGAATGGTCGACTGATTACCATGGTGAATATGTATGGTCCCATTGTGGATGATGTGACCTGTGTGAATCGCATGTGGGGTGTTGCGTGAATGGCCGGAGACCCCTATATTTTTGAGAGGCGATCTGAATACGTATTTGGATGCAGATCTGGACAAATCTAACCCTTTATCCCACCGTACCCCTAATGTGGCCAAGGTGTTGATCTGTGCAATGGAAGAATTTGGTTTGAGAGATGTGTGGCATGTCCGCAATCAGCAGGTAAGGGCAGGAACACATGCAACACCTGCACATGGCAGCTGGTCACGGCCGTTTTGGTTAGTTGGAGCGGAGGTGATGGGCTGGGTGCGGGGGATTACGCCGCTAGCTCCTACACTGTCAGATCATGACCCAGTTAGGCTGGATGTGCTCCTCCCCTCAGCAAGATGCCCACCTTTCACGTGGCGCCTGAGATCTGAGGCCTTGCTGGATCCTGTATATGAAGCGACAGTCAGAGATGTCATTACACAATATTTTGAGCTGAACAAGGGCTCGGTTGCGGAGGCTTCTACACTGTGGGAGGCCTTTAATGTCACAATACGGGTTGTCTGCATTAGCACAGCGGCGGGTATACTAAAAGACATACGCACCCAGCTGAGGAACACTGAGGCTGCATGGCGAGAGGTGGAGCGCAAGTATGAGGCAGACCCTAGAGCGGACACGCTGGCGGATTTACAGAAGTTGCTTAAAGACTTTGAGGAACTGGCTGCTACAGAAGTAAAATACCTGTCGCGGAGACACGCGGCTTGCCGTTATGGGGAGGGGGGACGGCCAGGGTGCGATCTAGCGCTTCGGATCAAAACACGTATCGAACAACCGCGAGTAGATAGAATTGTGGATGAGCTGTGTATCTTGATCAAGGAGACATATTAGAACAATTCCGGAGATTTAATGCAGACCTGTATACGTCTCGTGGGCAAGAGTCGGAGACAGAATTTGATGACTACCTAGACGACATAGCGTGCGCATGGCTATCTGATGCTCACAGAGAATATTTGTGTCTGCCGGTAGATGAACAGGATGTGAAAACTGCGATTGCGGCACTGGCTAACAGTAAAGCTCCTGGTCCGGACGGACTGATGGTTGAATTTTATAAAAAATATGCAGATCTCCTGGCACCGCATCTCCTTGAAATGTATGTAGAGGCCCACGAATCTGGAGAGCTACCCCCGTCCCTGAGAGAGGCGCTGATGATTACGTTGCTTAAAAAAGACAATCCGCCAGACAGGTGTGACTCACATCGCCCGTTGTCTCTGCTTAATATAGACGCTAAGATTCTGGCCAAGATTCTGGCGACTAGGTTGCAACCACTGATGCAGAAATTGGTGCTGCCGGATCAATCGGGTTTCATACCCGAACGATCCACATCTTATAATCTGCGCATGGTCTTTTCAATGTTCCATGTTTTGGAGACAGGGCTGCGGGCGGCGGCAGTGTTCTTAGACGCAGCCAAGGCATTCGACTCGGTTGAATGTGTTGCGGCGTATGGGATTCCCGACATTGTTTCTGCAGTGGATAACAGTGCTATATTCCAAGCCGAGCACGTGAGTGCGCGTAGGAGGTCTCACATCAGACTCATTCCCAATAGGAAGAGGCACGCGTCAGGGGTGTCCCCTGTCGCCGCTAATATTCGCGTTGTTATTAGAACCACTGGCGTGTGTGATCAGGCAGCGACATAGGGAGGCAGCACTTAATTTCAACTTCCGGCGGGTGGCTATATCACTCTATGCAGATGACATGGTCCTCTTTGTTCGCGAACCATCTAAATATCTGGCACAACTGCTCAGAGAATATGTTCGCTTTGGTTACCTGTCGGGCTTGCTATAAATTGGGATAAGTCTTTTCTAATACCACTGACCACCTCAAGTGCATGTCCGGATTTGGACTTCCCACTGGTGTGGGCCACAGATCTGATTAAATACCTAGGAGTCTGGGTACACAGGGACCCGAAGGTAGTGGTCAGAGAGAAATATGGCAAAGCATACTTGGCGTTGGGAAGCCAGGTCGATGCTTGGATAGCGCTGTCGCTAGTGGACTGAATTGCCCTGATAAAGATGGTGGTGTTGCAGCGGTTTCTCTATTTATTTCTTAACATCCCCATAGTGCTCACACAGCAGTTTTTCAAGACTATAAGGAGTCAGTTGATCAGGCTAACAAGGGGAGGAAGACATGCTCGCGTGCAGTGGACGACACTGGCTAAAGGGTACGAGAAAGGTGGGTTTGAGGCCCCTGATTTTTATGTTTACTATTTGAGTGTGCAAGCTCAATATCTAGATTATTGGTATAGGCCAAATGCTTTTACACCGCATGTCGTGGTAGAAGAGGGTGATGTAGCCCCGCTCCCGCTTCATAGTGTGATCACTCAGGAGCGGTACTCCGAAGACTGAGATTAACGCGGTTGACGCTACTGTCGCTGCTTGGTGGAGCATTGGACAATTGGCTCGGAAACTACAGCTATATGCACCGGATTTATACCTGGAGCATCATGCTGCGCTGTCTGTGGCGCAGGAAACGCCATCGCTCCGTCTATTGCATGAGGCAGGTCTCAGACATATGTCAGATGTTTATGTAAATGGCTCTGTTCTGGCGGAGGAGGATTTGGCTTATATCAACAATCAATCGTTGCTGTTTAGGTTTGCAATGCACTGCTTGAGATATGCACTTAAAGTACACTACACTACGTACCCACGGGAACCTCCCGTGTTGGCCTCTTTACAGTATGCGCTCACCACCTCCAGCAATAAAAGTTTAGTTTCGAAATTGTATAAAATGATAAATCTCGAAAGTGTGGAGGTCCGAGATTGTAGTTGGGAGCACCGGTCTGCTTGTTTGCCTGAACCCATTTCTGAGACAGACTGGAAATATATATGTGGCCTAACGGGACCGCTGAGTATGAATGGGAACCTGAGGATAATTCATTTTAAGTATATACGCCAAGTGTATTATACCCCAATGTGGCTGCCTGGGTATGGATTGCGTGCATCTACGGAATGTAGGCATTGTGGTCGTGAAAATGCGGATTTTATGCATCTGGCTTGGGACTGTCAGACAGTATGGGAATTCTGGGAAAAAGTGGTGAGCTGCTTGAAAGTAATGGTAAGTGTGGAGCTGCGATGTGCTCCGCTTGCCTGTCTCTTATGCTGTGTACCGCACATTAGAGGAGTAACTGGCGAGTTTGTGCGTCTGGCCCTGTTAATGGCGGCTCGAAGAGTGGCGATTACATGGGGGGGCAGGTGCAGACCAAAGGTTGACTTATGGATCAAAGACCTGGTCTATTGCAGGGACAATTTGGTGACATATGCTGAAGAGTTGCCCGAGATTTCGAGGCCCAGGGACAGTGCAGGACAGAGCACATGGCGAGAATGTGGTAGCACATGGCATACAAAATGGCGGATAGACATACAAAATGGATTCCATAAAACGGGCAAGTTAGCTTCTAAATACAAGATGGCTTCTGCTAATGCTAACCCAATCGCTGCCAAATTACAACATCCTAATCTAACTAATTTTACCATCAAATGTGGAGCAGGACAGGGGGATTTGCACCCTCCACTATCTGGAGATGCCTGGCATGCACTTCAAAGGCAACACCGCCTTTCAAACTTCCCGCATTGGACTGTCTTTCATGGCTGAAAGAGGTGTGAAGCACCTCCGCCCAGTGCAAGCTGGCCTCTGAGAGCAGAGGCTCTTACTCCAAGTGGTCAGAAACATGTCTGGTGGTGGGAGGCTGCCTAAGACTTGTCAGAGACCAAACCATTGCTTTGTAGGTTTCAGTGGACTCTCTAAAGAGTTCTCTGTGTGTATTCATTAATAAAGCCAACAGTGAGGATTTATTAAGGCAAGATGTTTGATACCAAATATCTTAGGGTACAGTGAAGCCATCATGGAGCTAAGAAACTCGTAATGACACGTATCCAGCCATTGCAATCTCTATGGCTTCCCTGGGCACTTATTACATCCAAAAATGGCCTTGGATATTATAGGGTCATATCTGGTCATGCAGATATGTCCACACATAGGGTACAGAGCACCCTGCCTTAGGGTAACAAAGCCTGCAGCACGGGTGATTTACTGTAGGCAGCTGGCATTTTATATACCGTACCAGAATGAGGTATAGTGTGCACAGAGTCCAGTGGAACCCCTAAGGTAGGGAGAGGTAAAGTTAGATAGCACCTTACTCTCTATTGGTGGTAGTGTGGTCGAGCAGTAAGGCAGTATCAGGGCGGTGTTAAGTATTTCTTGTACACATTCAGTCACCAAATGAATTCACCCACTCAAAAGACTGAACTTCAGACCAATTGTTTTTGTATACAAAAATATGACTTTAGTTATTTTATTTTCTAGAACCAAGCTAGCCTGGCACCGGTAAGTAAGAAATACTTTACAGTATTAATGCAGTTTGTATACAGTTTGAATTGTAATTGTATATGCACTTTGTTTTGACTTACAGTATGGTTTTAGAGAAATGCAATACTTTGTAAATACAGTACATAGACTTGAATGGGCTTTTAGTAAATTACAGGTAAGTTACTTTTGAGATTACATTCTTACTCAGAGTAGTATATCTGGATACTACTCTGGGACATTTTTCTTGTAAACAGGTAAGTAAAATCGTTTTGGTTAGTTAGTGCAATTGAAATAAAATGTCTTTAGGTTTTCAAATTCCACGCTTAGAAACTTTTCCATCGTGCAGAGTGCCGACACCCAATGTTATCCTAAGGGGGACAGGGGGCCTGCGGTTGCTGGCTGCAAACGAGCAGGCCACTTGGTTGTGGGAACCAAGCTCCTGGACTTTACCTCAGGGCAAATGGAGAAGCAAAGTAGCACCAAAGGTGCACCCTCAGCGGCACTAGGGAGGCCAGGTGCAGGGTGCTGTTTCGACATTGGGCATCCTGTTGTTTGCAATGGGGATCCTCCGGTTTGCAAAGACACTGCAGGCTTGGGGACGAAGTCTTCAGGGTGCGACCACCACTTCAAGAGGTAAGTTGTGAAGTTAGGGGTTGGTTAGGCACCTTTGCTTTGGCCACCCAAGTCCATGGGTGTCGGGGTGCCTTTTGGGATCGGATCTTCTTACCAGCTCCTGATCACGGTTGGGAGGACCTTCTGGATTTAGGCTGCAGGCGTCGGCTAGAGGCTTGAGGCAGGTCAGGGGTTGCTGGATCTCGGATCAGGATCGCCGGGGTGACCTCTTTGTGGTGTTTACCCACTCGAGTTCGGGCTGAGGACAGCGGGTGCAGAGTGGGGCGGATTTGCGGTGTCCTGCCAGAGCCAGAGGTTTCAGATGAACAAATCAGGTGTTCACGGGAGACAAAGTCTTTGTGGTTGAAGGCAGGCAGGTCCTCCGGGGTTTCCGAGGTTGCTGGCTGCGGGACACACAGGGATTTTGCAGGAGCAGGTTCGAGGTGGAGACAGGTCGGTAGGGCTGGGGCAAAGTCAGTGTGTGTCTTCGGCACAGCTGTTCGGTCCTTCTTTTCTTGCTGCAGGTTCTTGTCTGAGGTTCAGGGGTGCCCCTAAATTGAGGGAGGTTACACGCAGGTAAAAGGCAGGGACCAATGGGTCCCTTCCCTGGGGTGGATACACCCCTATTATGCCACCCTCCAGTGGGAGGGGGGCATGAGCCTGTCCCTGGTTGGCTGAGTCCCCGCATCTGCAAGATGGCGGTAACTGAGTTGTGCTTCACCTCGCCTCCCCTACCCGAGGGGTGGAGTTGGCAGAGGAAAGCACTCCTCTCTTTCTCACTTGTTTTTCCTGTCAGTTATCCCACCCAAAGTGGGGGTCAGAACCAGCGGGGACTAGTTGTTGAAAGCAGCAAGTGGCCTGGGGAAGCTCACAAAGGGGGCAAGCCTTTGAAGCTTCCCCTTCGTGAACCATGCCCATCCTGGGGAGTACGCTTGGCACCTCGTCCCAGAATGTCCATTGTTTCAGGCCCCAGAGAGCAGCAGGCTCTCGGCCCAGGGGTACAGAAACATGTCTGGTGGTGGCAGTTGCTGAAAGCAGCCACTCAGTCTGGACACTAGTGGTAGATTCGTTTTCAGGGGGCATGTCTATCAATCAATCAATCAATCATAGCATTTATATAGCGCACTTCTCACCCGGAGGGTCTCAAGGCGCTTTAGGAGGGGGGGTCCGCTACTGCTCGAACAGCCAGGTCTTGAGCTGCTTTCTGAAGGCGAGATGGTCTTGGGTCAGGCGGAGGTGGGCCGGGAGGGAGTTCCAGGTCTTGGTGGCCAGGTAGGAGAAGGACCTCCCTCCTGTGGTGGCTCTTCGGATGCGGGGGACGGCGGCGAGGGCGTGGCTGGTCAATCGGAGCTGGCATGTGGGAGCGTAGAAGTTGAGGCGGCTGTTGAGGTAACTCGGGCCTTGGTTGTGCAGGGCCTTGTGTGCGTGAGTGAGGAGCCGGAAGGTGATTCTCTTGTTGACCGGGAGCCAGTGCAGGTCTCTCAGGTGTCCGGAGATGTGGCCGTGACGGGGGACGTCGAGGATGAGTCTCGCCGAGGCGTTCTGGATTCGCTGGAGTCTCTTCTGGAGCTTGGCGGTGGTTCCGGCGTAGAGGGCGTTGCCGTAGTCCAGTCGGCTGGTGACGAGGGCCTGGGTGACCGTCTTCCTGGTCTCGGTGGGGATCCACCGGAAGATCTTACGTAGCATGCGCAGGATGTTGAAGCAGGATGAGGAGACGGCGTTGACTTGTCTGGTCATGGAGAGGGAGGGGTCCAGGATGAAGCCCAGGTTGCGTGCGTGGTCTGTCAGTTTGGGTGCAGTGCCCAGGGCGGGGGGCCACCAGGAGTCGTCCCAGGCGGAGGACGAGGAGCCCAGGATGAGGACTTCCGTCTTGTCTGAGTTCAGTTTCAGGCGGCTGGTCATCATCCACTCGGCTACGTCTTTCATCCCTTCGTGTAGGTTGGCTCTGGCGGTGGCGGGGTCGTTGGTGAGGGAGAGGATCAGCTGGGTGTCGTCGGCGTAGGAGATGATGTTGAGGTTGTGTTGGCGAGCGATGGCCGCAAGGGGGCTCATGTAGACATTGAAGAGGGTGGGGCTGAGCGAGGAGCCCTGGGGAACGCCGCAGATGACTTTGGTGGCCTCTGATCTGAACGGGGGTAGGCGGACTCTCTGTGTCCTTCCAGCGAGGAAGGAGATGATCCACTCCAGAGCCTTCTCCTGGATTCCGGCGTTGCTGAGGCGCTGCACTAGGGTGCGGTGGCAGACAGAGTCGAATGCCGCGGAGAGGTCCAAGAGGATGAGGGCCTCTGTTTCTCCGTTGTCGAGCAGGGCTCGGATGTCATCGGTGGCTGCGATGAGGGCGGTCTCGGTGCTGTGGTTGGCCCAGAAGCCAGACTGTGAGAAGTCGAGGGATCCATTCGTCTCGAGGAAGGCAGCCAGTTGCTTGTTGACGGTCTTCTCGGTGACTTTGGCTGGAAACGGGAGGAGCGAGATGGGGCGGTAGTTTTTGAGTTCGGTGGGGTCCGCTGTTGGTTTCTTCAGTAGAGCGCTGAGTTCGGCGTGCTTCCAGCTCTCCGGGAAGGTGGCGGTGTCGAAGGAGGTGTTGATGATGTCCCGCAGGTGGGGTGCGATGACAGCGTCAGCCTTGTTGAAGACGTGGTGAGGGCAGGGGTCGGTAGGAGATCCGGCGTGGATGGAGTTCATCGTGCGGATGGTGTCTTCGGTGCTGATCGGGGTCCAGGCGCGGAGGGTGGTGGTGGGGGGCGTAGGTGCGGTCGTGGGGAGCGTTGGTTGCGTGCTGAAGCTGTTGTGAATGTCAGCGATCTTGTTGTGGAAGTAGGAGGCGAGGGAGTTGCAGAGATCTTGAGATGGGGTGATGTCGTTGTTTCTGGCGTTGGGGTTGGAGAGCTCTTTCATGATGTTGAAGAGTTCCTTGCTGTTGTGTGCGTTGTTGTCCAGTTGTTCCTTGAATGCGTTTTTTTTTGTGGCGTGGATCAGTTGATGGTGCTTACGGGTGGCGAGTTTGAGGGTGGTCATGTTGTCCGGAGTTGGGTCTCTTCGCTAGGCTCTCTCGAGGGCTCGGCAATTCTTCTTGGAGCTCTTGAGTTCGTCGGTGAACCATGGGGCTTTCTTGCTGCCGGGTCTGTTAGGCTGGGTCCTCAGTGGGGCGAGGTCGTCTGCGCAGTTGCTGATCCACTTCGTGAGGTTGTTGGCGGCCTGGCTGGGGTTCGCTGAGCTGGTTGGAGGGTGCTGGGTCAGGGATGCAAGCCTGCACCTATCTAGAGTAAGACCAGAAATTTTTAGAGAAAGGTAGAAAAGGGGAGAAAACAATATCAGGCAAGAAAACGTGGGAGCCACATGTCCCTTGCAAATGATTCACTAATACGCAAGTTTAGACAAACAATTCATGCAAACACAGTAAACACAATGGATATATTGCAGAACTGTTTAAATTGTCGATGACGTTTCGATCCCCTGGCTCCTAATGAACCGGGATCATCTTCAGGACTGTATAATTAGTTGCCTGTTTAGATTTTGATGCGCCTGTGGGGGTAGGGGCAGAAGAAGGAAACAGTAAGTCAACTCTCTCAGTTAGCAGAAAATTACGAAAACGCACCTCGTATGCCAAAAACAGTTTTAAAATAGTGTGCCACCACTGAATTTAGAAACACTTCTGTCCAAGGTCATGCGTATAGTGAACTGAGTGAGACTCAATACTCTTGTGCTGACTATAGCAATCTCAAAAGTGCACAGGCAATCTTGAAGTATGTGCTCGGTGTTAAAAAGTGAATTAATATGGCTAGTGAATTAATATGGCTAGGGCATATCATTGTGACTTCAATGCATGCGACATCTTATGTGGAGTCTGTGTGACCTCCACGTGATGTTATCTAGAGTTTTAATGGTCATTGGTCCAGACCGTGTAAGTGACAGCATGGTCGCAATATTTCAGGGTTGTGAAACCGGTGAAGTGCTCAGAATTAACCCAGGGGTGGTTTAACAACTAACCTCTGTGGTTCCTATGTAGAACAGTGGTCAGTTGAATGATCTGGAAAAATGCTCCGTATAGCGCAGTTCAGTGGAGTCTAAGGGAGCAAGAATTGCTACTTAATTCAGGGTTCCACCTCATATAAGAAGGATGCGGTGACAAGGGTGAAAATGATTCATTACCTCTATCAGACGGTTGAGGGACCGGAATGTATATTGGTGTACTCTCGAAAAACGTCCTCAATGGGGGGCGTTCCCGGGTAGATATTCCTATTTAGGGTGAGGCTTCCGTGGGTCAGCAGCTCACCCAACTAGAAAATAATGAGTAAAATCTGGGATTAGCAGATGTGGTGGGGTGGGGTTGGAAAGCACGTTATCGGCATGTTAATGCCCCAGTCCGTGATGGGCTTACCTTGGTTAGTTTGGCGGTAACGCCGATGACTCGCTCCTCAGTCGAGCTGAATTCGGCCTGGCGGTGGACTCAATGGTCAGTACAGCCGGCAGCACGGGAAACGTATAGGACTGCCCAGAAGGCGAGGGCTTAAGAGGGTTGAACCAGGAACTGCGTAAAGGGCAGCGAGGGGGGACTAAGAAATTAACCACGGCGGCCATCTTGGAGTGGGGTTGTATTCGAGATCTTGGGTAGTGGTGGTGTACAAAAACCGAAAAGTGCCATGCAACAAAAACACAGACGTGACAGTTGTGTACAAGGGCAGCATATCATTAAAAACAAAACATTAGGGATTCCTTATTCCTAAAGAACAGATTACAATTCAAACGCAGCATTTGTTAATTCGAGGAAGGGCATGATTCAACATTTTTCAGAGTTCAACATCATGCGATGAGTACAATTAATTGATAGGATCAACAGACCCCATTACTTCTCAAAGTACATAAAGTCTCTTCTCAGAGCAGGGCAGCCCAATCTTCTGCACGGTTCAGTCTATTCTCAATAGAGTCCAGCAAAATTATACACCTGAGTTCTTCCTTATTCAGAAGGTGCGACATGTTTCCCCCTCTTGATGGTAATTTCAGGACTTTCAAAATGGTCCATCGAATGTCATTCTCGCTGTGGTTGGCATTGGTAAAGTGTTCCACAAGCGGGGCATTGGGGGTATGGCATCTAACGCGACTTCTGTGTTGGCAGATACGTGTCTTTACTTTCTGTGTTGTTTGCCCAACATAGATTTTACTGCAAGGGCATTGGATCAGATATACAACATTACTTGTAATGCAGTTGGAAAGAGTATTACTTTTAAAAGTGATGTTGTTAAATACCATAGATTTTCCTTCAATAGTTAAGTCACATACGCTGCACCCACCACATTTCACATGACCAACAATGGGGGACAGACCCCATACATCCTCAAGAGTAGAGGCTTGAGACGGACTGGGAAGGGCTGCCCGGACCAAATGGTCCTTTAAGTTTTTACCCCCTTAAGCCCTCGCCTTCTGGGCAGTCCTATACGTTTCCCGTGCTGCCGGCTGTACTGACCATTGAGTCCACCGCCAGGCCGAATTCAGCTCGACTGAGGAGCGAGTCATCGGCGTTACCGCCAAACTACCCAAGGTAAGCCCATCACGGACTCGGGCATTAACATGCCGATAACGTGCTTTCCAACCCCACCCCACCACATCTGCTAATCCCAGATTTTACTCATTATTTTCTAGTTGGGTGAGCTGCTGACCCACGGAAGCCTCACCATAAATAGGAATATCTACCCGGGAACGCCCCCCATTGAGGACGTTTTTCGAGAGTACACCAATATACATTCCGGTCCCTCGACCGTCTGATAGAGGTAATGAATCATTTTCACCCTTGTCACCGCATCCTTCTTATATGAGGTGGAACCCTGAATTAAGTAGCAATTCTTGCTCCCTTAGACTCCACTGAACTGCGCTATACGGAGCATTTTTCCAGATCATTCAACTGACCACTGTTCTACATAGGAACCACAGAGGTTAGTTGTTAAACCACCCCTGGGTTAATTCTGAGCACTTCACCGGTTTCACAACCCTGAAATATTGCGACCATGCTGTCACTTACACGGTCTGGACCAATGACCATTAAAACTCTAGATAACATCACGTGGAGGTCACACAGACTCCACATAAGATGTCGCATGCATTGAAGTCACAATGATATGCCCTAGCCATATTAATTCACTAGCCATATTAATTCACTTTTTAACACCGAGCACATACTTCAAGATTGCCTGTGTACTTTTGAGATTGCTATAGTCAGCACAAGAGTATTGAGTCTCACTCAGTTCACTATACGCATGACCTTGGACAGAAGTGTTTCTAAATTCAGTGGTGGCACACTATTTTAAAACTGTTTTTGGCATAGGGAGTGTGTTTTCATAATTTTCTGCTAACTGAGAGAGTTGACTTACTGTTTCCTTCTTCTGCCCCTACCCCCACAGGCGCATCAAAATCTAAACAGGCAACTAATTATACAGTCCTGAAGATGATCCCGGTTCATTAGGAGCCAGGGGATCGAAACGTCGTCGACAATTTAAACAGTTCTGCAATATATCCATTGTGTTTACTGTGTTTGCATGAATTGTTTGTCTAAACTTGCGTATTAGTGAATCATTTGCAAGGGACATGTGGCTCCCACGTTTTCTTGCCTGATATTGTTTTCTCCCCTTTTCTACCTTTCTCTAAAAATGTCTGGTCTTACTCTAGATAGGTGCAGGCTTGTACCCTATCAAATGCTGAAATTTACCCTCTCTGTGGTAACTCATTTTTTTGAATAACGTGAATAAAATTCCTGACCCGGCTGGGTACAGGAGAAAAGGATATAGTACTGATTCTAGTCTATAACTTCATTTTCTGTATTATCGAAATTAGCCTTAGGACCTTTGTTTTCTGTAATAAACAGTCCACCCATGGTCCGAAGGTATCCAGTGGGTCCCCTTGTTGTAATTGTAGGGTCAGGGATGCGGCAAGCTGGTCGGCTGTGATCTTGTTCCAGCTTCTGCGAGCAACCTGTTGCTGGTGGTGGTGGATCGTTGTTCTTCTGAAGCTGAAGTGGACGCAGCTGTGGTCCGTCCAGTGGAGTCTGGTGGCGTGGTTGAAGGTGATGTCTTTGCTGGATGAGAAGACGGGGTCGAGTGTGTGTCCGGCGTAGTGGGTGGGGGTGGTCACCAGCTGCTTGAGAACGAGGTTGGCGAGGTTGTCCAGCAGGGTGGTGGTGTTGCGGTCGTTGTTGTTCTCCAGGTGGAAGTTGAGGTCCCCGAGGAGGATGTAGTCAGCGGAGGAGAGGGCGTGCGGGCTGATGAAGTCAGCGATGTCTTCGCTGAATTGTGTGCGTGGTCCTGGGGGTCTGTAGATGAGGGTGCCTCTGAGGGTGGTCTTGGGGTCGGTGTGGATCTGGAAGTGCAGGTGTTCGGCGGCTGTGAAGGTGCCGTCGGTGTTGGTCGTGATGCGGATGGTGTTCCTGTGGATGATGGCGATGCCTCCTCCCGTCTGGTTGGTGCGGTCCCTCCGGGTGATCTTGTAGCCCTCCGGGATGGCGATGGGGATGTCGGGCGCTGAAGAGGCGTTCATCCAGGTTTCCGTGAGGAAGGCAACGTCTGGAGCTGTGGTGTCGAGGAGGTTCCAGATTTCGACGGCGTGTCTGTGGATGGAGCGGGTGTTGAGAGGGATGCACTTGAGGTGATTGCTGCTGGTGTTTGGCTTGGCGGGTGCCTGTGTGGTGCAGGTCCGGTTGCAGGTGTACTTGCAGGAGTGGCAGCTGAAGGGTCCGTGGGTGCGTCTCGGGGTGGCTCGGTAGCATCTCGGGATTCTGCCGTTGTTGAGTGCGTGGAGTTCGGTGGAGTTGTAGGTTCGGCGGGTGGGCTGGTGTCTGCGGGGGCCAGGGGTCCTGGCACTGGGCGAGGTCCAGGCGCGGACGGGTGCAGACGGGCTTACCTTTGGTGCACCTTAGGCGCTCAGTCGGTGCTCCCGCTGCGCGCGTCCGCTGCGCGGTCGCTCAGGGGGTGCCATAAGAAAGGAGCCGGGAGGGCGGGTCAGCTGGGTGGCGGGAGCGGGGCGGCCAATGGGCAGGAGGGGGGCGGAGTCGTCGGAGGTCTGTGTGGGAAGGGGGACTGAGGGCGGCTCGGCGGCGGCTGGGTCGTCCGGCGGTAGGGAGCGGCACCCAAGGTAGGGGGAGGGCAGCAGAAGGGGGGAAAACAGGGGGCAGTCGAGGCAAGAGGCTAACACAAAAGGGGAAAGGCTAACACAGAAGGCAAGAGGCTAATACAAAAGGCAAAAGGCTAACAGGGAAAAAACACAAAGGCGGCACTGGAGGCAACAACGAGGTAGCAGAGGGGGGAGGTTAACAGGAGGCAGCAGCGAGGCAGCAGAGAAGCTCAGCAGAGCAGCGGGCAGGAGCAGCGGAGTTGGGGCGACCTCGCCTGGACAGGCTCAGCGGTCACTAAGATGCCCTGTGTGCATTTTCAATAAATCCCCCACGGGCATCAGTGTGAGTTTAATGTGCTAAGAAGCTTGAACCCTAACTTCTCAGTTTTCAGTGTAGCCATTATGGTGCTGTGATGTTCATAATGACAAACTCCCAGCACCATATACTCTTAATGCAGGACTGTACTTACAATGTCTAAGAATGGCCTTAAGACACTGTAGGGGTACAGGGCTCATGCACCTGTACCCTCACCACTGGTACAGTGCACCCAGCTGAAGAAGTGACTGATCTATGCCAGGGCAGTGGGTTGTAGGCATGGCACACAGGATGTGTGCCATGTCGACTCTTCACGTTGTTCTGCACCAAAACACGCAGCCTGCAAAGGCAGTGTGTGAGTGTTAGATTTGGGGGTCTCTGGTTGGCACAGGTATACACTTGTGACAAACAGGGACCCTCTCCTCTAGTCAGGGCAAGGGACTTACTCCTTAAGAATAACCCCTGCTCACCCTTTAGGTTGCGTGGCGCGAGCAGACAAGGCTAATCCTCAGGGCGTTAGTTTAATTAAGCATTTATGACCATATACAGTAAAACAATGATCCACCACAAAAGGGACACCAGTTTAGGAGGTATGTAAAAATAAGTATTCTCTTTATATAGATCTCAAAAATGCAGGCTTAATACAAAACCATAAATAACGGTTTTAGATTATGCCACAATACTTTTGGTACAAGAAGAGTTCTTAAAAATGCTTGGTTTTAAAATAGTCAGTGCAAAGCGGGCCTCTTAGATTGACACTGCAGGGACGAAGTGCTGCCACAGTGTTTAAATACACGAAGCGGACACTCTGGTCTGAAGCGCTTCGTTTGCAAGGGGGGGGGGGGAGTTGCACACAGTACCTGCGGTTTGTCACGGACTCGGCGTTGAGCGAACTTCAAGCGTTACAGGTGGTGTTGTCTTCCTTCGTGTTGCGAGCTACGGCTCGTATGGGCCCAGAGTCGCGTTACTGGAGGAGACGGGGCTTTCTGTGGTGCGGGGGCTGCTCGATGCGGCATACACGCTGAACTTGGGGAGCGGATGCCGGGATTTGCTTCTCAGTGCAGGACGATGCTGGCAGTATGCTCCGAACTGCGAGACGTACCTGCTGGAGGTAATCCTGGACGCGCAGGCTCATGCGGGTAGTATGCTCGGAACTGCGAGACGTACCTGCAGGGGATGATACTGGAAGCGCAGGCTGATGCGAACAGTACGCTCCGAACTGCGAGACGTACCTGCCGGGGATGATCCTGGAAGCGCAGCCGCCAGACGATGTCAGAAGCAGGGTGAGGGGGGGAACAGGACGGTGCGATGGGCTGAAGCCAGTGGACACAGCAGATTCCAGCCTTCACGTTGCGAGCTACGGCTCGTAGGGCCAAGAAGTCGCGTTGCTCGGGCCGGGCGAGTCCTGCCTTCACGTTGCGAGCTACGGGCTCGTAGGGCCAACAAGTAGCGTTGCTCGGGCCGGGCGAGTCCTGCCTTCACGTTGCGAGCTACGGCTCGTACGGGGGCCAAGTAGTCACTTGGTAGGACGGACAGCTGGGCACAGGTCCTTAGGGTGCGCGGTGCTTCTCCACAAGGCGCACACGGCTCACTGCTTCAGGGCGGCGTGGAAGACGGCGATTTCAGCTCTGCTCCAGGTTGTTAGAACCCAATGGTCCTGGGGCTCTGTTCAGGGGGCAAGCTCAGACACAGGCACTTGGAGATCGTTTGTTTTAAAGATGCACAAGTTGAACATAAAAAGTCTTTCTCAGTCTTTGGGTTCTCTCCTTCTTGCAGCCAGGCACCCACCACAGGCCAGTCTCTGAGGCTAGAGACAGTAATCCTCCATGTAGCTTTCCCGGGTCCTCCTCTTCGGGCATAGTTTCTTCTTGGCGAAAACAGGATCTGATGTTCAGGTGAAGGGCTACTACTTGTATACACAGTTTCTTTTGGGCCTGAACCTGGTTCAACCCAGTTTTGGAGCACTTTGTTTTTGAGACTCTTGCTGTTTCTTTCAGCGTGCAGGGCAGGGACATCAGACGCTCCGCAGGAGGTGGAGCCAGCATTGTGGTGGCAGAGCATAGCCCTATTCAGAGTCAAGGGGCACTCCTCCCACCTATCCTAGGGGTAATCCCTCTATTCACCACCTGGCAGCCCAGACTGTCTCCTGGAATACCCCAGAACTGTCACTCACAGAAAGTAAACAGCAGATACACATCCTAGCAGAGGCAGGCTGAAATGGTCAAGCAAGCAAATGCTAACTTTCTAAAAGTATCATTTGCAAACACAGGATATTAAAATAAACTTTACTAAAGGAAGTATTTAATTATTCTGAGTTCAGGCATACTAAACTTGACTTTCTACCATTTTCCCTGAGCCTGCTGGGATTATAGAGTGTAATAGTTCCAGCAGCCCATTCTGGCCTATGAGAACAGGTAGCCTTAGAATAGTGAAAAACGAAAATGGCTGTAATTCACTATTAGGACATGCCACACACATCAGGGCTTCTCCTACCTTATACTTACAATGCACCCTGCCCTTGGGCCTACCATAGGGGTGACTAATATGAAGTAAGGGAAGGTCTAGGGGCTGGCAAGTGGGTGCACTTGCGCAGTTAGCATGACAGTACCAGACTGCACGCAGGTTCTGCAATGGTAGACCTTAGACACATTTTACCAGGTCGCTTCTGTGGGTGGCACAACCAGTGCTGCAGGCACACTAGCAGCATTTATATTTACAAGCCCTGGCACTCCTGGTGCACTTTACTGGTGCACTTTACTGGGGTCTGACAGTAAACTAAATAAGCCAATCATGGAAACCAATCAATGTATACACTTTTCATAGGGAGCACTTGCACTGTGGCACTGATTGGCAGTGACACAGTGCCCTGAGCAGCTAACACCAGCAAAACACATGAGGCACATCAGCAAAGAGTGGAAGGGAGACTCACGCCAAGGTGCCAGGTCTAACAGTGAGTATAAGGGTGCAGGACCTCTAAGGGTGGTACGATAAGTGCTGCAGCCCTTAGGGGCCTTCTCTGGTCACAGTGCCCTGGGTACCTGTGGTACCATTTACCAGGGGCTGACCTGTGGCCAGAGATGCCAATTGGGTTTGGGCTTTAATGCAGTTTAAGGGAAAGAACATAGGCTCTGTTTACCTGATTAGCAGGAGCCCATGGAACACCTAGTCAAAGTACATCAGCAATGCAGCAAAAAGTGGGGGCAACTATGCAGAAAGAGGGCACTTTCTCACACTTACCTATATCTCAAGCAGTGTGTGAGGGCACGGCACACAGGGCTGTATGTCATGTTGAGGTTTCTCCGCACCTAGACACAGAGCCTACAATGGAAGTGTGATTGGTCTTGTTGAGGGGTCTCTGGGGTGCTACAATTTGTGCTGCAACCCCAGAGGACCCTCTTCAATACCAATGCCCTAGGTACCAGGGGTTCCATTTTCTAGAAACGTGCAGGGGTTGCTGAAGTTGTTATTCACAAATAGAGGAACAAAGGGCTTTTATACATGAGGTCCAGCACAGTTGTCCAAATGCAATATGAAAATTAAAGTTGTGCTGCTCCTGAATGATCTACAATTTAGCAATATACAAAGGACAGTAGGCTACAGAGTCAAAGAGATGAGAATCCATTTCTTTGGAATATAATACCCTCACACACCCAGTTGGGTGTCATGCTTCATCATCGGGCTGCTCCTCGTCTGGCCAGCGCTGTAATTGTGACTTTGTGTCTTTGTGACTTTGTAATGCCTGACGGGCTCCCGATAAGAGGCACTTTGGCGGAGGGAATATGCTACTTACCAGTATGCATCTGTTCTTGGCATGTAGGGCTGCTGACATTCATATCTGTGCATAGATCGCCGCCTAATGTTGGGTCCGGATGATTGCACCTTGTTGTCCTGGAAGAGTCTTTGAAGTATCACGAGATAGATGACTCCTCCCCTGGACTACTGTGCGCATGGGCATCTTCTCCATCCTCAGATTGTTTTTCGCCATTGTGGCAAAGATGGAGCATAGAAAAGTAAGAGATGACCATGTAAATGTATGTAGAAAAGTACTGCAGCTGTGACAGGCACCGGGGAAGAGGGTGGGTGATATGAATGTCAGCAGCCCTACATGCCAAGAACAGATGCATACTGGTAAGTAGCATTTTCCGTTCGAGGTATGTGGGCTGCTTAATTCATATCTGTGCATAGACTGTATAGCAGTATCTCCTCTAGCGGTGGTCACCTGTAACAGCTGCAGCAGTTTGAAAAAGAGTTTTCAGGACAGCCTGGCATACGGCAGCTTGCTGCTTTGCTTGCGCATCTACACAGTAGTGTTTAGTGAAAGTGTGTACAGTAGACCATGTAGCTGCCTTACATATGTCCTCCAATGGGAATGTTTCCTAGGAATGCAATGGATGCCCCCATTTTACGCGTTGAGTGTGCTTTTGGGGGAACTGTTATGAGTGCGTTTAGCTTTTTGATAGCATATTTGAATGCATTTAACTATCTGGCTATTCCTGATTTTGAAATGGGATTTCCCTTATGTTGTGGAGCGAAAGCAACGAATAGTTGCTTTGTTTTCCCGAATGATTTGTTTCTGTCAACGTAATATAGTAGAGCCCTTTTTACATCTAGTGTGTGTAGGGCTCTCTCAGCCACTGACTGCAGGTTTTGGAAGAAAGCTGGCAATTCTATGGACTGATTGATATGGAAAGTGGACATAACTTTTGGCATAAACTTGGTGTTAGTACGAAGCACTACCTTATTGTTGTGTATTTGCATGAAAGGCTCTTGAATGGTTAATGCCTGTAGCTCACTCACTCTCCTGGGGGAGGTAATGGCAATCAAAAATGCCACCTTCCATGTTAGAAATTATAATTCACATGAATGTAGTGGTTAAAACGGAGGTCCCATAAGTCTGGTAAGTACTACATTTAAGTTCCAGACTGGTGTAGGTGGGTGCTTTGGAGGGATTATCCTTTTAAGTCCTTCCATAAAAGCTTTGATTGGGGAGTACTCTAAACAAGGACATGTGTTGTCTGTTTTGGAGATATGCTGCCATAGCAGCAAGATGTAGCCTTATGGAAGAGTATGCTAGATTGCATCTTTGAAGATGCAATAGGTAACAGATAATGTTTGGGATGGAAGCATCTAATGGATTGATTTGGTTATTTTTGCAATAAATTAAAAATCTTTTCCATTTAGCTGCATAGCATGCTCTAGTAGTTGGGCGCCTTGCCTCCTTGATAATGTTCATGCAATCAGGAGGCAAGTTAAGGTATTCGAACCCTAAGACTTCAGGAGCCGGATCGCCAGGGTCATCTGATTGGGATCTGGGTGCCTGATTTCTCCGTGGTTCCGAGTTAAAAGATCTGGCGAGAGGCGCAGTCTTTGGTGGGGAACTACTAAAAGTTCTAGGAACATTGTGTACCATGGTTGTCTTGCCCATGTGGGAGCAACCAGGATCATTGTGAGTGACTGCTGGCGTAGTTTGCGTGCCACCAGCGGAATCAGTGGGGCTGGTGGAAAAGCGTACACAAATCTGCCTGACCAGTTCATCCATATCGCATTGCCCTGTGACAACGGATGTGGGAACCTGGCGGCAAAGTACTGCCATTTTGAGTTTTCTTTTGTGGCAAACAGGTCTGTCTCTGGATGCCCCAATTCTTGGAAGAATGGTTGGAGCACCTGAGGGTGAATCTCCCATTCGTGTAGCTTTTGGCTGTGCCTGCTTAACAGATCTGCTACTTGATTGTCTTTCCCTGGCAGGTGTTATGCTAGGAGAAAAATGTTTTTGGGAATTGCCCACTTCCATATGCTCTGTGCTAGGTGAGACAGCTGTCGAGAGTGTGTCCCTCCTTGTTTCTGTATGTAATACATGGCTGTCATGTTGTCCGTCCAGATCAACAGAGCCATGTTGTACCAGTATTTCTGGAATGCTTTCAGTGCCAGAAATACTGCTAGCAACTCTAAGTGTTTGATGTGCAGTGTCTTTTGTTTGCTTGTCCAGAGCCCTTGGACTGTGTATTGAAGTAGGTGGGCTCTACAACCTGTCAGTGATGCGTCCGCTGTTAGCAATACTTGTGGAACCGGCTCTTGGAACAGTCGCCCCTCGGAAAGGTTTTGTGGGTTACCCCGCTGCAGTGAGTTGTAAGCGCAACTGTCCACCAACACTAGGTCTTTTAGTTGTCATTGAGCTTGGTTCCACTGCCGTGCTAGGCTTTCTTGCAATGGATGCATTTGAAGTCGGGCATGAGGGACAATGAATATGCAGGAGGCCATCATGCCTATGAGCTGCATGAACACTCGAGCTGGGAAAGAGTGTTGTGCCTTAAATTTTGGAATGAGAGTCTGCATGTTGGCTATCCTGGCTGGATTTGGATATGCCTTTGCTACTGAGGTATCTATTGTAGCTCACAGATATTGCTGTATGTGGGAGGACTGTAGATGTGATTTTGGGTAATTTATGGAAAAACCCAGACTGTGCAGCAGTTGGAGTGTCTGAAACGTATGGCTTGCACACTGCGCATACGAGTTGGCCTTATGAGCCAATCGTCGAGGTATGAAACACGTGGATGTGTTGCCTTCTGAGGTGCGCTGCTACAACCGCTAGGCATTTTGTGAAAGCTCTTGGGGCTGTAGTTACACCGAAGGGGAGAACTTTGAATTGATAATGTTGACCTTCTATTGTGAACCTGAGGTATTTTCTGTGAGCTGGATGTATAGGTATGTGAAAGTATGCATCTTTGAGGTCCAATGTAGCAAGGAAGTCTCCTTGCTGCAGTAACGTGAGTACTTGCTGTAGAGTAATCATATGGAAATGCTCTGAGAGTATGTATAGATTTACCTGTCTGAGGTCTAGTATGGGTCTGAGGGATCCATCTTTCTTGGGAATTTTGAAGTATAGAGAGTATACTCCTGTTCCTTGGTGTTGAAAAGGGACTGGCTCTATGGCTCCCTTTTCTAGCATGGACGCGACCTCTTG
The DNA here is from genome assembly GCF_964261635.1 of Lissotriton helveticus. Taxonomy (NCBI): domain Eukaryota; kingdom Metazoa; phylum Chordata; class Amphibia; order Caudata; family Salamandridae; genus Lissotriton; species Lissotriton helveticus. The sequence continues at coordinate 51,848,091 of NC_136065.1, forward strand.
TTGTAACAGTGTGATGTTTTCTTTGGACACAGGACAGTGTTTGGGTGGTATGTTGGGTGGAGTAGAAGTGAGTTCTAGGCAGTAACCATACTGGATAATTTGTCTCACCCGCCTGTCTGTGGTAATGGTGTTCCAGACTGGTAGGAATTGTTTTATTTTGCCTCCGACCGGTGTTGGGCGGTCTGTAGAGAGTGCGATGAAGTCACTGTTTGGTGGCAGTGGAGGATCTGGTATTATTGCCGCCACGTCCCCTGACTTTATTATTGTTTCCCCTATAACCCCCTCTGTTGGAGCCTTTATTAAAGGTACTCTGGGTGTTACTTTTGAATGTAGAGGAAGTCTGTGATGTGTTGCCTCTTGCGGAGCCTCTGTAGGAGGAGCGACGAAAGGAACCTCTATGTTGTTGAAAGTGAAGTGCGCCCATAGACTTAGCAGTTTCCGTATCTTTTTTAATTTTGTCTAAGATGGTATCTACTGCAGGACCAAACAGGAATTCTTGGTTAACTGGTTGGTTGAGGATTGTGGATTGCACCTCATTCTTAAAACCAGAGATGCGTAGCCACACATGCCTGCGTAGTAATACGCTAGTATTAATGGATCTGGCTGATGTATCAGCTGCGTCAAGCGCACATTTAATGGAAGCATTAGTTATAAATTTGCCTTCCTGTATGAGGTCGTTAGCCTTAGCTTTAAAAGGTTCTGGCAGGTGTTGCAGTAAACCTTCAAGTTGATCGTAATGTGCTCTATCATAGCGTGCTAGTAGAGCTTGGGTGTTCGCAATCCTCCATGAATTAGCAGCCTGTGAGGCTACTCTTTTGCCTGAGGCTTCTAATATTTTAGACTCTTTGTCAGGAGGGGGAGCATCTCCTGATGTTTGTGAGTTATCTCTCTTTCGAGTGTTTGCTACTACTAGTGAGTCTAACGGCAACTGGGATTTAATATAAGTAGGGTCTGTAGGGGCCGCCTTATATTTGTTCTCAATCCTGGGATTGAGTACACGTGCTCTGGCTGGATCTTTGAATATGTCTGGCGCATGTTTTAGTACCCCTTTTAACATAGGAAGTGTCCTGACATTTTTCTCAGAAGTAGGAAAAGTGTCAAATAGAAAATCTTCTTCTATTGGGTCAGTGTGCATGTCGACATTGTGGTATTTTGCTGCCCTATCCAGCAGTTGGTTAAAAACAATGGTTTTGTCAGTAGGCGACGGCTCTGTAGGGTATGGGGAGGTGTCTGGGATGGGTTGTGGGTCATATGGATCATTCTGGTCATCCCATGTGTCATCCTGTGCATCAGGATCCTCTGGTTCATTAAAATTATCCTGATGATCTTCCCCCATGTTATCTCCATCATTATAATCTGAATGTGTAGGAGAGTAGGGCAAAAAAGGCATATTAGGAAAAAAAGGAGGAGGAGTAAAAGGCCTTGAGGGAGTTGTCCCGAAGTCTTTTTTCTTTGGAGGAACAGGGGAAGGAGTGTCCGTGTCCAATGGTCTCTTTTTCCGGCGATAAAACTGTAACGTGTTCTGTTTCAGGGTCTATATACAGTTTAGGTTGTTCCTCAGTTACTGGATCAGGATGGAAGAGTTCTTCCTCAACTGTCCGTGGCTTCGGCGCCGATGTTTTTGGCTTAGTGACTTGTTTGTGACTTTTTGGCTTGAGGGCCTTTGGTTGTGGAGCTTTTTTCGGCTCGACTGTTGCTTTCGGGTTGGTAACCTTTTTCGGTTCTACGTCCTTTGTTGGTTTAACAGTCTTTTTTGGTTCTGCGACATTTTTTGGGTCGACGACCTATTTCGGATCGACCGGTTCGATATGTTTTTTATGCTCGACGGCCTTTTTCGGCTCAATGTTTTTGGTCGAGTCAATGGCTTTTTTCGGCTCGACAGGCTTTGTAGTGTGATCCTGTTTTTGTTGATCGACACTCATTTTAGGGTCGACGGCCTTCTTTGGGTTGGGTGTTCTTTTTCGCTCGACGACCCGTTTTGGTTCGAGGCTCTTCTTTGGCTCGATAGCTTTCGGCTCGATAACCTTTTTGGGTTGAACGACCTTCTTTGGTTCGACCACCTTCTTCGGTTCGACCACCTTTGGTTCGACAACCTCTCGGGTCGACGACCTTTGGTTCGACGACCTTCTTCGGTTTGACGACCTTCAGTTCGACAACCCTCTTAGGGTCGACAACCTTCTTGGGGAGAGTGGTACTCGGTCCTGGGCTATCAGAAGGCCTGGTTTTGGACTTCGGAGCCGAGCCGGAAGGCGGGGCTTCTGAAGGGGCTTGTCGATCTAGGCTAGGGCCTTTAGGCGATGCTTCGACCGGAGCCTTGTCTTTTGGGATAAGCGGTGTTGGGGGCTGGGTACTCACTTTTTGGCCCGGCGTGATCTGGTCATCGGAGTCCGACTGGTCCTCAAAGGTGACGATTTCTAGATCCGAGCCCGGTGCTTCTGGGTAGTTGTGTTCATCATCGAAGATGTTCTCCGGTTCCGGTGCCGGCCGCTGCATCTCTTGCCTAGCAGCCCGTCGATTCCGGATGGTCTTCTTCGAACGGAATTGGGCACACGCTGGGCAATTTTCTTCGTTGTGCTCCGGTGATAAGCACTTGTTACATACTGTATGTTTGTCAGTATGCAGGAATTTGGAGTGGCATTGTGGGCACCATTTGAATGGGCTCCTTTCCATCAACAGCAGGCCCATGTGGCGTCGAAAGGCCCAACAGCCCGCGTCGACGACCGGATCGAAATGGAAAGTTTGGTTGAGTCAAGAAGTACCGAACGAGAACAATACCATCGAAGTAGAAGGCCTTTTGGCCTTAGAAAGTAGTTTAGTTTCGGTTCCGAAGTTGGAGTAGAGGAATAACATCCGAACCCAATGCCGGAAAAAAACAATCTAAGGATGGAGAAGATGCCCATGCGCATTGTAGTCCAGAGGAGGAGTCACCTATCTCGTGATATTTCGAAGACTCTTCCAGGACAACAAGGTGCAATCATCCGGACCCAACACTAGGCGGCGATCTATGCTAAGATATGAATTCAGCAGCCTACATGCCTCGAACACTGAGTTTCCATCAGTTTTTGGCGATGATCTGGAAAAAATTACAGGATTCAAACATAAAATCATTGTCAGGGATGGTGATATCCCTGTTAAGCACAAACTCAGAGGTGTTGGTTTTAGCAACAGGGAAGACCTCAATAAGGAGCTTTTAACATTATGCGACTAAGGTATTATTGAACCTACCAAATCTTCCCTTTGGTTGTCGCCTCTTGTTGTCGCTCGAAAACGTGATGGGAAATTGTGTGTGTGTGTGGATCTCAGGTCCTTCTCTTTGTTGGGTTGATTCTCGTTCTTTGCCTAGAATCACTACCCTATTTACTAGTATAAAGGGTGCACGTGTATTTTCCAAGCTGGATTTGGCTAGCGCCTACCATCAGATAAAACTCCACCCTGATTCTCGCGCTCTAACAGCGTTCGTGTCCCCTCTTGGAATGTTTCGTTATCGGAGGATGCCTTTTGGGTTAGCCTCTGCTGCGTCAGTGTTCCAGAGGGTCATGCAGAACATGTTGAGAGATGTAGAAGGGGTTCTTGTTTTTCAGGACGATGTTCTTATTTATGCAAAAGACAATGACTCACATGATACTATTATCAGAAATGTTCTAGAGATTTTTAAGAAAAATGGTGTTGTGCTCAAAACTGAGAAATGTAAGTTCTCTTGTAAAGAAATAGAATACCTTGGTCATCTTTTGTCTCATGAAGGAATCAGCCCAGAAACTGTCTTTTTGATGCCATTTTGAATACTTCCGTGCCCAAACACAAGACCGGTGTTAAATCCTTATTAGGCTTGTTGGAATATTACGATATATGTATTCCTAATTACGCATCGATGGTTAGACCCATTAGTAATCTTCTTAAGAGATAATCAAAATTTTTGTGGTGTTTAGAGTGTGATCGTGCTTTTAAAGAAGTTAAGAGTTCCTTAAAACAAAGTGATGCTTTACTCCTTTTGATCCTGACTTACCATGCGGCATAACTGTTGATGCTAGTCAGGTTGGTGGAGGGGCTATTCTTACACAGCAGTGTGGAAATCAAGAAAACACGGTTGCATTTGCTTCAAGAGTACTCAGGAGTGCTGAAGTTCAGTACTCTGAAAATTGAGAAAGAGTTACTTGCTTGTTTATGGGCTATTGATAAATATCGGCCCTATGTATGGGGAAGACGTTTTAATTTGATCACTGATCATAAGCCACTTGTTTCAATCTTGACTTCCGGTCCCAGCAAATGTTGTACACCAAGGATTCCCAGAATGGTCAGCAAGGTTCTTCAGTATCAATTCGAGGTAATACATATTGCTGGGGGGAAAGAACACAAAGGCTGATTTTATCTCATGGTTTCCTCAGAGTAGTGGGCTTAGTGAGGGGACCAGTTGTCAAGATTTAAATGAAGAAGATGTTGAAGATTGTTTTGTGGCCTCTCTAGATATTTCGGTTCTGGCAGTTGGCTCTGACGTAGATTGAAGGACAGCTCTTTAAGGGGATAGTCTTCTCCAACAAGTACGCATGTATGTCAAAAATGGTTGGCCAAAAGAAAAATCTTTGCCGAGCATACTTCAACCATATTGGAAAATTGAGTCGGAAATATCAGTAGAAGATTGTTTACTCATGAGATGTGATAAGCTTATTCCACCTCATTCTCTTAGATCTACCATTATATGAAAAGCTCATGAGGGACATTTAATAGTAATAATAATAATAAAAACATGTATAAAGCGCCTAGTTACACTATAATCAGTGTGTCCCTGCGCTGTGAATGCAGTCCAAAAGGAGGCAGAAGCAAAGGCTATCAGCAGAAAGTAGAGGTCAAAAGACACAGATTCAAATCTTATTCTTCAGGAAAAGGTGAGTCTTGAGTTTCAGACGGAACCTTGATTCCGAAAGCTCCCTCCAGAGTTCAATGGGTAGTTCATTCCACTGTTTGCAGGCTAAGTATCTAAAGGAGCGACCTCCCATCCGAGCTTTATGAATACGAGGGACATGAAATTGCATACTTCCATGAGATCTCAGGATTAGTTTAGGACGGTAAACGGTCAGCATATTTTGAAGATATGCAGGGCCCTTGCCCTGTGCAATCTGGTGAGCCATGCATAGTTTTAAACCAAATACGTTCCCGTATGGGAAGCCAGTGCAGGGTAGCTAAGGCTCGTTTCCCTGATGACTTCCTAGGCAGGTTGAGTACAAGTCTTGCGGCAGCATTTTGGACACTTTGGAGTTGGTGCATCCCTTTCTTGTTAAGACCTATAAGCAAAGAGTTCCCATAGTCCAGGTGGGAGGTGACTAAGGCGTGTAGCAACGTTTTCCTTGCTTTAATGGGAAGAAGCTCTAAAACTTTACGAACTTTACATTTGTGCATCACTCTTACTAAACGTAGTGTCCATCAAGATTTTTGGTGGCCCAGTATGGATAATGAGATCAGCACGACCTGACATTGTCCTGTGTGTTGTTCGTCTGAGAAAACACTTAAGGTTGTCACCCCACCTTTATCTCCAATTGAATGTCCATCTGGTCCATGGGTCAAAGTAGGAATTGACATCATGGGACCATATGAGATTTTACCTTTGGGAATGAGATTCATTATTGTTTCAATGGACTAAACTTTCAAATGGCCGGAAATTTAAGTTGTCAGAGAGGCCAGTTCTTCGAGTGTTGTCAAATTTCTCAAAGAGATATTTTTGAGGGAAGGGTTTCCTCAATTTTTGGTTTCTGACAATGGTACTCAATTATTGAGTGAAGAATTCCAGTCTTTTCTTAATTTGTGTGGTATTAAACATCTTAGAAGTTCCTTATATCAACCACAGACCAATGGTCTCGTGGAGAGAATGAATAGAGTTGTGGGTGAGTGTGTCAAGTGGGCTGTGAATGGTAGACATGATGTTTTTAGCTCACACGAAAGTATGTTGTGGTTCTAGAGAACCACGCCTCATTCATCCACTAAAACTTCTCCGTTAGAGGTGCTATGGGGAAGGAAGGCTAATACCAGTTTTCGACCTGGATGGATAGGGAAATGGATAGATTATCTGACTAATGTTGAATACCTTATGGAAAAGGTTAAGACCAATTCTGATATTGCACAGGGAAAATAAAGAACATGGTTTGACAGAAAGAAAGGTTTGAAGATGGTTTCTGTTTGTGTTGGTGATTTTGTTCGTATCAAGAGTCCTGTGCACACCAAGAAAAGCTAATGTAAATTTGGTAAACCTGTCAAGGTTGTTAGAATTTGCAATAATGCTGTTCAGGTGGAGGGTGGTTGTTGGTGGAATTTATCCAAATTGGTCAAGACTAGATCTTGCCTAATTCCCAAAGCTCATAGTTCGAATGGACAGGAGAGTACTTTTACTCCTTCTTTTGGACAACGGAGGAAGTGCTCTGGAGTTTGTTACTCCTCGAACGTTTCATGATTAAGATTTTGTGTTGTATTTTCTTTAGCTTTTTTTATATTGTTGTTTTATGTTTTCTTTAGGTTGGAGAAAAGGAGGAATGTTATATTCTATGTTGAATGTTCTGTAGCATTCATTATTCAACTGCTTACAGATGTCATTGTGTCTATGATGTTACTGCAATTTGTCAAACTTAGAATGTTATGTTTCAACTCTGATGATCCAACTGACTTGGAAGATGGCTGTGCGTAGCACATGATCAGCTGTGTAGTTCTATCTACAAATAAACTACTCTTCAAATTGTATCCTGTTGAGTGAATTACTACAGTGTCCTCCTCTTCTTAGCTTCAGCACGCCTGTCCGGTCCTCCTTTTCTTTGTGGTCACTTCTCGTCTGAGGAGGCAATATTCAGGGGTGCCCCTAAATACTAGATTTAGGGGAGTTACAGGTAAGTAAAAGGTTGGGACCAATGGGCCCCTTCCTTGGGGTAGGTACACCCCTTATTATGCCACCCTCCAGTGGGAGGGGGGCCTATGCCTCACTCTGGTTGGCTGGGTACCCACAGCTGCAAGATGGCGGGGACTGAGAGCTGCTGGGGGTCAGAACCGGTGGGGACCTGTTACTGGAAGCAGCAAAAGGCCTGGGGAACCGAACAAAGGCAACAAGCCTTTGAAACACCCCCTTTGTGGACCCTGCCCATCCTGGGGGATGAGGCTTGGCACCTAATCCCAGGCTGTACGTTGTTTCAGACCCCGAGAGCAGCATGCTTTCGACCCATGGGTCCGGAAACATGTCTGGTGGTGGCAGCAGGTGAGCAGCCACTCAGCCTGGACACTAGTGTTAGGTCAGTGTGGGTTTAATGAGCTGAGAAGTTTGATACCAAACTTCCCAGTTTTCCGTAAAGCCATCATGGTACTGTGGCGTTCGTAATGACCAACTCCCAGCACCATATACTCTTAATGTTATTACTGCACTTGCAATGTCTAAGAATTGGCTTAGACACTGTAAGGGTACAGGGCTCATGCACCTGTACCATCACCACTGGTATAGTGCACCCAGCTAGAGGGGTGGCTGATCTATGCCAGGGCAGTGGGTTGTAGGCATGGCACACAGGGATTTGTGCCATGTTGACTCTTCACTTTGTTCTGCACCAAAACACACAGCCTGCAAAGACTCAGAAGTATCACACCCTCCCCTTGAGGAGAAGCCAGAACAAATGGTGGAGGCCAATCCACCTCCGCCAACAAAATGTCAGATGAGGATGTGAGATTTTCACAGAAAACAGCAGTAAGTGTACGCTGTATATTTTCTTCAATCTGGAGGACTATTTCATATAGTCTATCAGGTGGTGCAACTCGTGTAGGTGTTGTTTCCACTGTAATAAATGTATCAGTTGCTCTCACGGCGAGAAAGTGACGCAGTGCCTCCCGTACTATGGTAACCTCTGCCGCGCTGTCAAGGAGTGTCCCTGCCCATGTCTAATCTGGGAGTAGGGTTCTCACCGTTTGAGGCATACTTCGCTGTTAAAGCAGCAACTTTTTTCTTCTTATAAGGGGTCTAAAAAGAGGCAGTTCCTCTGGTTTGGCTTTCACGTCAAACTGGCAAGGCGGATCACTTCTCTGCTGAGCAGTCGCGCCTTTGCTGTGATCCTGGCACTATCCACCACTGACTTGAGACTCTGATGGGTCCTGTAAAGAACGAGGAGAGCGCTGAACAGGGACTTGAAATCTCTCCAGAGACTTAATTTTAGCTTGGTCATGCAAATCATATTTACTCTCAGAAGCTTCAGGTGTCGGCGAACCAGCACACAAACCCTGCTTCCGTTGCTGCTGCCGCTGATTTATATTCAAGTTCTTTTTTAGGAAAGAACGGGTGCCTATCTTTCTAAAGGTTGGGCTTTTGGTTGAGTTTGAGTAAAAGGCTTAATCCCCAGACTATTGCGCCCTAAGGTCTGACAAGCTTTAACAATAATCTTTGGCAATCCACTCTATTTGTCTACGTCAGCAACAGCCTCCAAGAGCTCAGCCACCTGCAATCTTACTGCTTCTACCTTTACATTAGCAAGGATCATATCGCAAACAATATCGAACACCCCTACCAGTCTCATTCCTAACTCCAGGGCCGCTTAGTCCTCATGCTCATCTTGAACACATTTAATCACTGAAAGGACAACGGTCATGGAGGGAGTGCCAAAATACTGTGAATATAGAGCTGCAAACACTTTTCCCCAAGTGTTACAATCAGCTAACTCTAGAATAAGTCCTTGAGGTAAGCTCATGGTCAAAATCCTGCATTCATACAACAGGCGAGGTATTCGGAAAAATAGCTTAGAATTGTTCAAACCTTTTAGCTAGCCAATAAGGGAGTTTGTCCTTTTTATGAGAATGTTTGCCCATCAGAGTTAATCATGATGGATGAGACATATAACCAGACCACCGTGTCCAGGCGGTTGTGCAGCAACTCCAGGCTGTACCACCTGTATGTTGCACGACATGAACTGTATAACAGCTTTATGTACACGTATCAATGACATATGTAATGTGCGTAGCTCTGCAACAGTAACATTAAGGTAATTTGGATGTGGTGTATACCCAGCCAAAACGGGCCACATGGCCCAATCAATTGATAAGGGGCCTAAACGGACCACTGTTAAAGGGGTGAGAAGGCCACTATTAAACAATATGGTATACTGCCAAGCTGTCAAAGGTAATTCAAGAGATCTATAAGGTTGATAATCCTGCAGAACTGCAATGGCAGTATATTTGTGAAACAAATTATCGTTTCCATACACTGCAAAAAGGTGACCCAAGAATAGAAGACTTTGCCGCGGTGTGCCTCATCCGCTTCAACAACGAAAATAAGAGCAGTACCAGCATTAGGGACTCCATGTTGACTCAAATGAGCTGTGACTGGAGCGCGGTTTGGAGCCACTATGGCAACTGCCATAATGAAAAGAAGAATAAAACCAACCTATCAGTAGCGGCTCAACAACGGACAATATGGAAAGGAAAAACCTTCTAAAATTCAAGCTTAAAAACCCTATAATATCTCAAATATAGGAAGCTATCCCATCAAAACTGTCTCAGAAAACAGAAGTGAGGGGATTGTGGACAAGCACTATTCAGGAGTCTTGCAGATGAGTACCAGACCAAATGTTGGTGGTGCCATGAGGCAGGGATTCTGCACATACACGGAACTAGGGGCTAAGCCTTCCTACCACCTCAGTACCCACAATCCCAAGACCGACTAGATATAGTGTCTCACTCACTCTCCTAAACACTCACAAAGATGCAAATGATTAGACAGCCCAGACCACACAACACTCCCAACTCTCTCAGGAATCACGGTAACAAGACATACCCTTTCGCTCACTCACTCGTACTTGTCCACAATAAGAATTGGCTGACACACTAGTATAGTTTAAAATGTTTATTTTAACTATTGTGCTCTATAACGCAGTATATGAGCCACTACCAACAGCAAAATGCATACACTCAACACAGTTAGCATTGTAGCAAGTCCTTATATCATAAAGGGAGATGTCATCATATAAAGACAGTGGATAAAGGACCATAAGGCCTAACCACCCTCTCCTTGGTAAGAAGTAGTATTATTATATAAGAGAAGATCTCTGGCCTTTGTCAGCAGATCCCATACCTTAGATCCTAGATGGTATATCTACATCATAGGAACAGCATGGCTCTTCTCCCTGGAAAGGTCACTCTCCAAGTGTATGTTAACCAAACATGCATTCCCATAATATCAAAGCACTATTATTCAGCAGCCGCAGCTCTGTTAGCATTTTTGTGTAAGTGCTAGGGACTGACAAAAACAGAATAAGAAGGGGCCTTGTTTATCGACCTTGTTCACCGTGTTCAGACTAAACTCCAGAAACAGACAGAGAACGCGCAAAACAGACGGTTCTCATGTGAAAGGCATAAAAAGAGTCTTGCAATATAAAGTCATGTAGTAACTTGCGCAAAAGCGGCATTATGCCAGAAGAGCTCATGCTATCTTAGCGATATCGACAATGTCCCTATCGGCCATATGACAGCGGTAAGGAAGTGCCCCTGAGCATTACGCAATGGTCATTTTATTTTCCTGGCTCCCCAAGTGGATAACCAGACTGTGCACGTCCTTGCTTCAGATTATCATTTTTGTGTTGTGTTTGCATGGTTTCCTATAAGTGGGGGCTTCCTGCTGTAAAAACACAGTCTTCAAATTAGGTAGAACGGAAGTAACTAGGGAGGTAGTAATAGACACAACAGAAACACACCAGACCTCAATTAATGTGATTGTCATGAAGTGAGGGGCAATTGATGTAGTTGAAAATTCAACTTGAAGGGGGGGGGGGGGGCTGGGGCGGGAGAGAATATTAATAATGAAAAATATGATGTTGATGCATGCCACGATATATGTAAGTATAATAATGAACTTGCATCGCTGTTGTCGAATCCACATGGTATGACCTCCCCATCAACCCAGAGTCAGAAATGTGTGGCCAGGAAGGCCCTGCAACCTAGGCCTGAAGTGACTGATTGACAGGTCACTGGTGAGGTGACACGTAACCCTTAGACAAATGCACAAACAGGAAAATCCAGATCGATCCCGCAGATAGGAAGCAACACTACAATGGTCTTAGGAAATTGGACCCAATTAAACGCATTTGGACAGAGGGGCACACGTTCCCAAAACACCATGAAGTCAGATGCCACACTGAGTTAGGGAACACTCACAACAGCATGCACACTACATGTGTGGTCACGTCCTCCACATGCCGGACATCTGGACACGTACCCACCAGCCCCACATTGTGTCCACGCAAGGTCGAGATCCACCTGCGCTTCTTATCAAATGACCAGATTTATGGTGCCATGACTGGGCCCAATTTCTGCCTCCAAATTAATGTACAAATTACTTTATGATGCTTCATGTAATGCCTAAAATGACAGCCGAAACTAATGTACTTTGAGACAGTCTTCAGACCCGACTTAGTTGCCTGCTCTCCTGGCCGATATGTTTAATTAAACCAACTGTTCCTGTTTTGCCAAACGCTTCTCGTCTTTAATTTTTTTAGATATATTCACCTTCGAGCAACATCTCTATGTGGTATAAAGCTCCTGAGAAAAAATTCCGATTGTGTCAATACTTGAGCCAGTATTTGGAGGAGAATGCTAGGTCTGTCTCCTCCGCACAGGTGCTCTGGGTGGCTGGGAAGGCCTACCCGAGAGGTAACTTAATGAGCGATTCAATGGCCTGTAGGCACCGCTGTGAAGTGTCACGCTGTCAGTGGACTGAGGTCACTTGTCGCCTTGCTCAGGCGTATATCGCATCGCTGCCCCTGCCCTTCTTAAGTAGTTGCTTAGGGCCAAGTATGATCTGAACCACCATTACACCACGCAAGCAGACTCTGGGCATTTTCGCTTGTGGCACTACAAGGGGGGGGGGGGGGGGGCTGGACAGCTATTGGCCAACCAGCGGCATCAGACACAGTCACATTAGATCCACATGTGATGTACTCTTTACCAATCCACACAAAAAATTGCAGGAGATTTCTACTTTTTGTGAGGCCCTCTACTCCTCCTCAGTGCCCAGTCATACTGCCGTAGAGTAGGCGTTCATGACGGGGCGTGCCCTCCTAACACATCCTCAAAACCAATTTTTTCGGTGCTGACATCAGCATTGAGGAAACTGCATAAGCCTTTGATGGAATCGCCACTATGAAGGCCGTGGCAAATGACACCTCCAGATTGAATTCTATAAAATCACTAAACCTCTGATAGTGTTAAATCCTGCAGCTCCTCTCTACGGAATTCAACTGGACATGTATCTCCTTGATTCCCAAACCAGGCCAATACCCATTTCAATGTACCACTATGGTGGTGTCATAGGAGAGTGGGGAATACTGTTTGCTTTGCAGATGGCTCACATGGAATACTTGGGGGAATACCGGAGTAGTGACTCCTCTAGGGAGCTGTGTAATGACATTGCTACAATTGTGGACAAGGTAGGGCTGAATCCAGCGCCTGACATGCGTTTCATCTATCTCTGCGGGGCTGTGTTAAAATGATAATAATTAACGTGATGCTGAGATTTAATTACATATTTGGAATGCTTCCCCTGACGATTCCCTGTGGCCTGCTTTAGGGACACTGACCAAATGATCCAGACTTTTGCGTGGGAGGGACGCAGTCCTCACCTCAAGGCAGCTAAACTATGTGCCTAAAACCACAGCAGGGGGACTGCGACTACTACATGTGGGGTTTTACTGGTTGGCCACGCAATTGTCACATGTTGCAGATGCTGAAGGTTGCTAACGAGATATCCACGAGGGTCTTTCTGGGGCACCATCTGCTGCAATTGAAGGGAGAACTTACATCTCTCTACACGGGCCATAGACAATCCGGCTGCTTGGCTCAGCCAATTATCCATGCCACGCGCTTAGCTGGGCATCATGGTAATCGCTTGCTTCGCACCCCGTGCACGATCCATCTTAAGGCTCCGTTCTGGCGGAACAGTGACATTAAGATTAGGGGAGAGGAGATTCGCTGGTCACAGTGGAAGACTAGAGGGAAATGCTACGTGAGTGACATGGTCCGGGAGGTTGAATTGGTCCCCTTTGCTGCTCTCAGATGCAACTGGGGGCTGCCTAAATCGCAACACTGCCAAAATTGACAGCTCACACAGTCTGCAACACACGCTGGATGCCCCCCCACACAATCTGCAACACACGCTGGATGCCCCCCCCAAACCCCCCCAACCCACGATGTAGTATCTGACATGCTGTTACAATACATTCTAACATGGAAGGGCTACAGGGGCACCATGGAGGGACTGTATCACTGCTACACACTGTCTGTATCAGAAAATTGTGTGTCAACTCAATACAAAATTGACACTTAAAAAAAAAAAGTAGCAGTTGTAATAAACAGACCTATGTGTTTCAGTTGTGTTGTTCGAATTGGTTTATTGTCACCCATCGCTTATCAAGTCGGCCTCATTTACACAAAACAAAACGTTTAACAGCTTACATCAATGGCAGATCCCAGGGGGATGAACAAAGTTAATAGTGCTCACCACTCATCTTCGAGGGGTATATTTCCTAGGGAAGCCATGGATGCCCCCATTTTCCGTATAGTGTGTGCTCTAGGGGGGACTGTTAAAGTGCGTTTAGCTTTAAGATAACATATTTGAATGCATTTAACTATCCATCTGGCTATTCCTGACTTTGAAATAGGATTTCCCTTGTGTTGTGGTGCAAAAGCAACAAACAGTTGCTTTGTCTTCCTAAAGGATTTAGTTCTGTCCACATAGTACAGTAGAGCTCTTCGAACGTCTAGTGTGTGCAGGGCTCTTTCAGCTACTGATTGTGGATTCTGAAAGAATACTGCCAGTTCAATTGCTTGATTAATATGGAAGTTGGATACGACTTTGGGCATGAATTTAGGGTTTGTTCGAAGGACTACCCTGTTAGCATGTACCTGCATGAACGGTTCCTGAATTGTCAGTGCTTGCAATTCGCTCACTCTTCTGAGTGAGGTGATGGCAACTAAGAATGCGACCTTCCACGTTAGGAATTGCAATTCGCATGAGTGTAGAGGTTCCAAAGGAGGCCCCATGAGTCTGGTAAGCACTATATTTAGATTCCAGACTGGGGAAGGAGGGTGTCTTGGAGGGATCACTCTTTTCAAGCCCTTCATAAATGCTTTAATTGCTGGTACCCGGAAGAGTGAAAGGTGTTGCCTGTTTTGAAGGTACGCTGCTATAGCTGCGAGGTGTAGTCGTATGGAAGAGTATGCTAAGTTACATATTTGTAAATGCAGCAGGTAGCATATAATGTTTTGTATGGAAGCATCTAATGGGTTGATTTGGTTATTGTTGCAGTAAATAACAAATCTTTTCCATTTGGCTGCATAGCACGCTCGTGTGGTTGGTTTCCTTGCCTCCCTAATGATGTTCATGCAGTCTGGGGGCAAGTTAAGGTATCCGAACTCTAGGACCTTAGGAGCCAGATTGCTAGGTTCATCTGATTGGGATCTGGGTGTCTTATTTCTCCATGGTTCTGAGTTAGAAGATGTGGAGCAAGGCACAGTCTTTGATGAGGGACTACTGAAAGTTCTAGGAACGTTGTGTACCATGGTTGTCTCGCCCATGTGGGAGCACCTAGGATTAGAGTGACTGAGTGTTGTCGCAGTTTGCGTGCCACCAGCGGGATCAAGAGTGCTGGGGTAAAAGCGTACGCAAATCTGCCTGACCAGTTCATCCATATCGCATTGCCCAGTGACAACGGATGTGGGAATCTGGCGGCAAAGGACTGGCATTTGGAGTTTTCTTTTGTGGCAAAGAGGTCTACCTCTGGGTGACCCCATTCCTCGAAGAATGGTTGGAGAACTTGGGGGTGAATCTCCCATTCGTATATTTGTTGGCTGTGCCTGCTGAGCAGGTCGGCACTCTGATTGTCCTTCCCTGGGAGGTGTTCTGCTAGGAGAAAGATGTTCTTTTGAATTGCCCACTTCCAGATGCTCTGCGCCAGATGGGACAGCTGTGGAGAGTGGGTTCCTCCCTGTTTCTGGATATAGTACATTGCGGTCATGTTGTCCGTCCGGGTCAACACCGTCTTGTACACGTATTTTTGAAAGGCTTTTAGGGCTAGGAAGATCGCTAGCAACTCTAGTTGATTGATATGCAGCCTTCTTTGTTTGTTTGTCCAGAGCCCTTGTACTGTGTACTGAAGGAGATAAGCTCCCCAGCCTGCCAGTGATGCGTCCGCTGTTAGTACTAGTTGTGGAACCGGCTCTTGGAACAGTCGCCCCTGCGAAAGGTTCTGTGGGTTCCACCACTGCAGAGATTTGTGTGTGCGACTGTCCACCAACAGTAGGTCTTTTAGGTGTCCACGAGCCTGTTTCCATTGCCGTGCTAGGCATTCCTGTAATGGGCGCATTTGAAGTCTGGCGTGGAGGACAATAATTATGCAGGAGGCCATCATGCCTATGAGCTGCATGAAAACTTGGGCTGGCAGGGAGTGCTGTGGCAGGAATCTGTGAATGAGTATCTGCATGCTGGCTATCCTTGCTGTGTTGGGGTACGCCTTTGCCACTGAGGTGCCTATAGTGGCTCCTAAGTATTGCTGTATGTGGGAAGGTTGCAGATGCGATTTTGTGTAGTTGATTGAAAAGCCTAGGCTGTGTAGCAACTGAATAGTTTGGGACGTGTGTGTTGCACACTCTTGGTACGATTTTGCTTGTATTAGCCAATCGTCCAGATAAGGGTACACATTGACGTGTTGCCTTTTGAGATGCGCTGCTACGGTCGCTAAGCATTTTGTAAACACTCTTTGAGCCGTGGTAACCCCGAAGGGCAAAACCTTGAATTGGTAGTGCTGCCCTTCTATTGTGAACCAGAGGTATTTTCTGTGGGCTGGATGGATGGGTATGTGGAAGTACGCATCCTTGAGGTCCAGTGTTGCTAGGAAGTCTCCTTGTTGTAGCAACGGGAGCACTAGCTGTAGTGTGATCATATGGAAGTGCTCCGACAGTATGTTTTGATTTAGGGGTCTCAGGTCCAGTATTGGTCTGAGGGAACCGTCCTTCTTGGGAATAAGGAAGTATAGGGAGTATACTCCTGTCCCTTGCTAGTGGAAAGGGACTGGCTCTATGGCCCCCTTTTCCAGCATGCTTTTCACCTCTTGTTGAAGTAGGGTGATGTGTTCTATGGACATAGGACGATGTCTGGGTGGTATGTTATGTAATGTAGTAGTCAGTTCTAGGCAATAACCAGACTGGATAATTTCTCTTACCCACCCGTCTGTGGTGATTGCGTGCCAGACAGGTAGGAACTGTTGTAGTCTGCCTCCGACTGGTGTTAAGTGGTCTGGAGGCAGCGTAATGAAGTCACTGTTTTGTGGAGGCGGAGGCTCTGGTGTTATTGCCTCCGCGCCCCCTTTCCTTTGGATTGTTACCTCTGTAACCACCTCTGTTGGTGTTCTTTGTGAAGGAACCTTGTATGTTACCTTTGTAGGAGATAGATGTTTGTGAGGCATTTCCTCGTGTATTTGCTCTGTATGAGGAGCGCCGAAAGGAGCCCCTATGTTGCAGAAATTGCAATGCACCCATGGATTTGGCTGTTTCTGTGTCCTTTTTCATTTTGTCCAAGATGGTATCTACCTCAGGACAAAATAAAAAATATTGGGTTAGCTGGTTGGTTTAGAATGGTGGACTGCACCTCATTCTTAAAACCTGAAACCCGCAGCCATGCATGTCTGCGGAGGAGGACACTAGTATTAATGGATCTAGCTGTGGTGTCTGCAGCGTCCAGCGCACATTTAACACCTTCAATGCTAAGGCAATTCCCGCTGGGTGCTGAACTATGACTTTTCCCATTGTTCATGACAAGGTCAGCTCGTCATAAGCACAGCTCCAGTGTACTGCATGACGAGCTGGCCTTGTCATTAGCATGGAAGTGGTTAATGGAGGCATTGGAGATGAACTTTCCCTCCTGAATGAGATCATTTGCTTGCGCTTTAAACGGCTCGGGCAAATGTTGCATAAGGCTTTCGAGCTGATCGTAATGTGCCCTATCGTAACGATCCAGTGGTGCCTGTGTGTTAGCAATTCTCCAAGAATTGGATGCCTGTGCCGCTACCCTTTTGCCTGATGCCTCAAGGATTTTGGACTCCTTATCAGGGGGAGGTGCTTCCCCTGTAGTCTGAGAGTTGGCTCTTTTTCCAGCGTTAGCAACCACTAGGGAGTCTAGTGGCAGCTGGCCCTTGATGTAAGTGGGGTCTGTAGGAGCCGGTCTATACTTTTTTTCTATTCTGGGATTGATTACCCGTGCCCTGGCTATGTCCTTGAATATGTTAGGTGCATGTTTCAGAATGTCCTTCAACATAGGAAGTGTTTTGACACTTTTCTCTGCAGTAGTGAAAGTGTCAAAGAGGAAGTCCTCTTCTGCGGGGTCACTGTGCATGTCCACGTTGTGGAATTGCGCTGCCCTGTCTAAGTTAAATACTACTGTATCATCAGTGGGTGATGGTTTAGTAGGATAAGTGGGCACATCAGGGATAGGATGTGTATCATAAGGGTCTGTTGGCTCCTCCCAAGGTTCCTCTTGATCTGGATCTTGAGGAAAGTCATATAGGGGCTGTGGTTCATACCCTGTGTCTCCCTCATCGTCATCGTGGTTAGAAGATGAGGTAGGTGCAAGTGGTGTGGAGGGCATATTAGGTTGAAAAGGGAGGGAGGGTCTCGTGGGAGAAGTGCCAAAGTCCTTATTCTTGAGTGGGATAGGTGAATCAGGTGCAAAGTCCAAAGGTCTCTTTTTCCTATGCAGGATGGTAACTTTACCAGTGTCTGGGTTAATGTAAATTTTTGCTTGGTCCTCGGATGGATCTGGTGGAATAGTTCTTCCTCTACAGTCCTGGGCTTAGGCTTGGACCTTTTCGGGTTGACGAAAGCAGGTTTGTCGACGACCTTTGGTGTTTTTCTGGGGTTTTTCGGCTCGGGCCCTGATTACGGCTCGACTCGGGGTTTCGGGTTGACGGGAACTTTCCGGTCGACACGTTGTTTGTGCTCCTTATGCTTTTTTGGCTGAGTGTCTTCCACCGGATCGACGGTCTTTTTTGGATCGACCGGTGTCTTTGGAGCTGTTACTCTTGGGTCGACAGGTTTGTCCGGCTTCGATGGCTTCGGTACGGCACCGGATGCCGGGTCGACTGTTTTCGGAACCGCAGGCTTGTTCGGGTGAGCGACCTTCCTTGGTTCGACGCCCTTTGGCTGCGTGCTCTTGTTCAGGTCGACCGATTTTTTGGGGTCGACAGATTTTGGCTGAGCGGCCTTTGTGGGGTCGACAGTCTTTTTTGTCTCAACGCTCTTTTGGCTGTGCGGCCTTTTTCGGATCGACGCCCTTCGGGTCGGTGACCTTTTTTGGCTCTGGAACCTTCTTCGGGGCGATGGTACTAGGCCCTGGGGTTTCTGAAGGTTTCGGTTTCGTTTTTGGAGCCGAGCCGGAAGGCGGGGCTGGCGAAAGTTTTTTATGATCTTGGCAAAGGCCTGTTGGCGATGGCTCGACCGGAGCCTCTGGTGACGGGTCAATTGGTGTCGGGGGCAGTGTACTCACGATTTGGCCTGGCGGTAGTTCGTCGTCGGAGTAGTCTTCGACCGTGACGATCTCTAGGTCCGAGTCTTGAGCGTCCGGTAGGTCCTGGTCATCATCGAAGATGTTGTCGGGTTCCGGTGCCTGTCGCTGCATCACTTGCCTAGCGGCCCTTCGGATCTGTATGTTTTTTTTCGACCGGAAATGGGCGCAAGCCGGGCAGGTTTCTTCCCTATGGTCTGGGGAAAGGCACTTGTTGCATACTGAATGTTTATCAGTATGGAGGAACTTTTGAGTTGCATTGTGAGCACCTTTTGAAAGGGCTTCTTTCCATCGACGGTCGGCTCCCGTGGCGTCTAAACGGCCCAACGGCCCGCATTGACGACCGATTCGAGATGGAAGGTTGTATGGAGTCGAGAGGTACCGAACGATAACAATACTGACGAAGTCGAAGGCCTTTTGGCCTTTAGAAAAGTTTTGTTTCGATTCCGAGTTGGAGTATAGGAGTTTGCATCCGAACCCAATGGCAGAAAAAAACAATCTGAGCATGGAAAGGATGCCCATGCGCACTGTAGTCCAGGGGAGGAGTCACCTATCTCGTGATACTTCGAAGACTCTTCCAGGACAACAAAGTGCAATCATCCGGACCCAACACTAGGTGGCGATCTATGCACAGATATGAATTCAGCAGCCCACATGCCTCGAACATACCTGATTCCCTGCGAGAGATTTCTATTAAATTCTATATATTTAAATACAATGAATCGATTACCAGGACAGTCCACCTTTGCAGCGACATTTAAACGCATTGGTAAATCTTTAGGACTGGAGTACGGAAGAAGGGCAGGAGTGACAAAGGCTTCATAAGAGGTGAAAGGGGCACTCGTAGGGGTAGGTTGTGCAGGGACAACTTGTACACAAGAATGAGAGACTGCAGCCCCACTCCGCACTCCTGGTCAGAGATTGGACTCCTTAGGACACCCATAGTCCAGCTTGGTGGGAGGATAAACAACATGTTTTGAAAAGGTTCAAGAAACAACTTATTAAAACAATTCCAGGGCATTGTTGCTGGTCGAAGACAAACTGCAGGGCAGTGCTTCTGGAAGCGGTCCACCTCCAGGGCCTTGGTTACCGAGGTATTGACAACTGTGGGTATTTTTGGCTGTCGAACTCCCTAAAGGGTACAGTCAGAGCTTGATGAGTTCTCGGTGGGTTGCTGCACCCTCCATCCTGATTCAAAGTCCATATGGAGAGACTTGAACAAACGGCAGCAAAGAGTCCTACCACCTGCGCTGGCTGGGTAGAGGGGGCCCTTCCAGGGCGTGTATTATGGAGAAGGCGAAGTTGCACAAGTCTATTAAATGGGGAAAGGGGGTTCACATATGGCCATTTATCTGGGGAGTCAACCAGCTCGCACATAGCATGGGGAGGAGACTATTATAGAGCACATGTTATCAGGAGCATGAGAGTTATCCCGCAAGGTACGGTGAGATGGCCCATTCATACAGGGCCTGCAATCTGGTCAGGGAACACCTTCGCACGGGGATTGGAAACACCAATCACCGGGCCTGAATCTGGGATGGCGGAGTCTCTGGACCTCTCAATAGAGCATGCAGTGATCACCTCTGGGAATCTCCATCCCCCCCAAAACAATTCTGTATGTGGCCAACTCTATGACCCCACTAAAGTGAACTCTACAAGTAACCATCTCCACAACCCTTTGCATAGCCTACTCTGAGTTGTTCTATATGAACCCTTCCCTCCCCCAGGATACTCAGAAAAACAGCCTGGGACATATCAATAGGATAGTGAATGATTGTGTGACTCCCCGTTTGCCATATAAAGACCCCTTATAAAGAATACTGGGACAGCTTCTACTGCTCCTCTAAAGTGCACGCCCACTGACCATCTCTAGGGCACCTCCGAAGCGCACTCTACAAGTGATCGCCTCTGTCTCGCCTCTACAGCACACTTGTGAGCGCCAAAATCACCCTACAATACTCTTGGGAGCGCCAAAATCACCCTACAGCACACTCTTGTGAGCGCCAGATCCAATCACCTCACAGCACATTCTTGTGAGTGCCAAAATCACCCCACAGCACACTATTGTGAGCGCCAAATCCACAATCACCCCACAGCACACTCCAAAAGAACCAGTCTCAAGGGCCACTCTGTAGGGTGCTCTAACCTGATTGCCTCAATAGCCTTTCTGTAGCTCATTCAGTGAGCCAGTTTGTAGGACCCCTCAATAGGGCACTGTAGGGGTGAGAGCCTCTAGCAACCCCCATAGCACACTCTAGGAGAGACCGCCTCTAGGACCCCTGCACAGCACACTGAGTGCCAGTCTTTAGAATCACACTATAAGGCACTATACAACTCATCACCTCAAAGATTCATTTGAACGTCATTCTCCAATATCTCTTTATAGCACACTCTACGAGGGTCAGTCCCTGGGATCACTATATAGGGAATTCTACAAGTGATTGCCTCAAAGGCCCTTCTATAGGTTCTGTCTGTAGGACTCCTCTATAGGGTATACATTTTCAGTATCACTTTATAGCGCATTTTACAGCTGACCCCCTCAAAGAATCTTCTGCAACTCACTCTATTGCCTGTAGGACCCTCTATAGGGCGCACTGCATCAGTCTCTGTGATCACTCTATAGCGCATGCTACAGCTGACCACCTCAAAGACCCTACTGACTTCCTGTCTGGAAGACCCCTCTCTAATGCACTCTTCGATTGTCAGTCTCTGGAAGCACTGATCACCTCAAAGACCGTTCTCACTCTCCTGTCTGTAGGACCCCTCTATAGGAAACTCTGTGAGTGTCGGTCTCTGGGTTCAGTTTATGGCACATTCTTAAGCTGAGCGCCTCAAAGGCCCTTCTATAGCCCACTCTCCTATCTATAGGACCCCTCTATAGGGAAATGCGAGTGTCAGTCTCGAGATTTTTCTATAGCGTATTCTACAGCTGACTGCCTCAAAGACCCTTCTATAGCTCACTCTCCTGTCTCTAGGACCGTTCTATAGGGTGCTCTGTGAGTGATCACTTCTATAGGACACCTCTAAGGGGCACTCCGTGAGTGTCAGTCTCTTTGACCACTCTATAGTGCATTCGACAGCTGACTGCTGTAGGAAAGTAGGATCTTACTGACATGGCTGACCCCACTTTTTGCCTGGTGTCAGTGTGTTCAGACAGTATTACCCTGGGATCCTGGTAACCAGGGCCCCAGTGTCGGTGTTGTCTCCCCTAAATTGGTTTGGTAAGCACTTGGTATACCCCACGATTGGCATACTGGTATACCCCTGTAAGTTCCTAGTATATGATACTATGGTACCCAGGGCAGTGGTACACCAGGGGTCTTCTATGGGTGCAGCATGTATTATGCCACCAATGGGAGCCCATACAAACTGTGTCTACAGGGCTGCCATTGCAGACTGTGTTAAAAGGTGAATGCACCATTCACCGCAGATATAAAGTTTACCTTATATCCCAGTCACTGCACTTAAAATCTATATGTCACCCCTAAGGTTGGCTCCCCAGCCCAAGAGCAGGGTGCATGGTCCTAAGTGTGAGGGTGCCCCTGCATGAGCAGAGGCACTGCTACAAACCACGGATTCAATTTTCTGGGATTTGTAATTGTGGGGAAGCTATCTGAAGGTATGTAGAGGACACTGGTCAACACATGATGCACAGCTACATAATAGCTTCTCCGTTTGGCATCAAACATGTTTGAGTCATGGAACTACATGATTACAATGTTAATTGCATGATACCATATCCTGGGAGGCTCCTTAGAGGTGTCCCCCATGTCTACCTGTGTAGCCTTACAGGGACTGGGGCTGGGGGAGGCAGAACAAAGGATTTCCTATAAAGGAGAGGTGTAACCACCTCTCCTTAAGGAATAGGTGTCACAGGTCTAGGGCGGGGGTGCCCCCGAGTGCCACAAGACAGCTTTTAAAGGCCCATTTGGTGCCCTACTTGCATAAACCAGTTAGCCACAGCCCAGGAGGCCTTGGCTCCCGCTCTGGTGCAAAACCACAAAAAGGACAATAGAGTGACAATGCCCCTGCCCAGCCCCTCTTTTGGGGAGGTACCCACAGCTCTGCCAGGTGGCCACTTGAAAGCAAGTGAAGCAGAGGTACCCGTGAGCATATGACTGGTCAGTCCACCAGAATGGCGTCCCTGATCCACCGATAGGTGAGTCAGTCAGTCAATCCACTTTATCTGATTATTTAAAATCATAAAAGTACAAAGCACAATATACAAAAACCACAATCAAGTTAACAATAAATACATGTGAGCGATAAAAGAATAAAAACGGCGGCATCTTTAATATAATTCATCAGTCTTAAGACATAAATATATCAAGTTACATAGAATTTCCTTGAAATACAAAAATAGGGTATTTATACATGTTTACCATAGGGTTTTTCCTTTTTGTAGGAGGGTGGATACCTGACTATGGTTACCCCAGATTTTTTGCCTTGTGTTTAGCTGGTTTTGGACTTAGTTGGCCTGGGATCCTGCTAATCAGGGTCCCAGGCTATCTGCTCTCTCTTTAAAATGGACTCCATGTACCCTAGCTGCATACCTAATTGGATATTGGGTCACCTTATCAGCCCCTGTACAGTGTACTATAGGTACCCAGGGCATAGGTGGATCCAAGGCCTACCAGGGGCTGCAGCATATCTTTTGCCACCCCTGGCTGGCTATCCAAACAGACACAACTGGCTGATCACTCAGCTGGGGCAAGGTCTTGTAATCACCCCTTGCTTAGATATAGTATACCTACGTCTAAACCTATATCTGGGGGAGTGCAGCAACCTCCTGCACTGTTTTCTGTGAGACAGTTGCTTGTCAAATTTCACACTCATGCTTGTGTATATCTCGTTTTACCTACACACTTTACGTTTGACCCCACTTTGTTTATGTTAACACCATTTGGAGGCCGCTCCTCTTCCTGATACGTTGTACTCTTCATTTTCAGATTGCGATTTGTCCCCTGACGAAGGGCCACAGTACCGAAATGCATAGGGACACCAATAATGCAATTGGAATACCTTGAACATTGAATTGTGTATACAATTTTTCGACGTAGTCACTATGATTTAAAATGTGACTCAAAAATAAATCATACCTACAATGGAACATTGATGAATAGTGTAATTTCATTTTCGACTTTGCCAAAACTCATAGAATTTTTCTTGAAGAAGTTACCTTCTCTAACCGGAGTGCCACAGGAAACAGTGCAGGAGGTTCCTGCACTCCCCCATTTATAGTGTTGAAACCCGGAGCCCCCATTGGCCAGGAGGGACTCTTTCCTGGGCACCCGAAGATACACGTACGTTCCTATTTAAGTTGACCTAGCTGAATTTGTACAGAGGGTGTGCCGCCATCCCATTCCACTCAGCTTATAAACCTATATCTGGACACATATGCACCTATAAGTCACTCCTATGGCAGGCCTTAACAATCCTGGAGGCAGAGTGCTTTGTTTTATGTGAGATGGTGCTCTAGCATGAGCTGAGCCTGTCTGCAGCTTTCGGAACCATTTCCTTATAGCTGTTCCAGGGTATTGCCATACCATATACTCTTAAGTGCATTATAATCCTCGCTGTTTTTGCTAACTTTGGTTTGGCTTTATCAAAACATGTCGTGTAAGGTGTCATACACTTTGGAATACTACCCCCTCACCAGTTCTGGCGACGGGGGTAGCATTCCACCCTTCTAGAGGGAGAAGACATGTTACTTTACTTAAACGCGGTTAAATCTTACCAGAGCCTCAGCATCACAAAATGGATGCTGCTGCCACAGACACAAGTCTGGCCTCCTGCTGCTGACCGAAACTCCGGCAGGGGAGGCCTGGACAAAAGGTTTCCTGTCGCAGGGAGGTGTTACACCACCCCAGACAGGAGATAGTGGATTGAGGCAGGCAGGGCGAGTGAAACTAGACACTGCCTGGGGCGCACAAGGCTCCCCATGCATAGCCCAGTTCAAACCAGTGCTGGGACACTCCAATCCCAGCTCTGGCGCGAAACTTGACAAAGGGAAAGGGTGGAACCACCCCCTTCCTGGGTCCCACCCATAGGAGGGACCGAGCAGGTAATCCAGCCCCTTGATTTGGAATAAAGGTAGGAGCTGTGCCCAGGAGCATTAGATTATCCGGACTGAAACTTTGATACAGAACTCTGGACCCTTCGACATCCCACTCGACGTGGAAGACTGAAGAATCTCCCTTGTGGTCAAGGAGTGACAACACTGTGCAAACAGGCAGCATCCAGCGCCCAACGGTTTGCTTTGTTGCAGTTCCTGCCTGAACTTGAGCAACAGAGATCGACAAGACCCAGCTTCCCTGACTTCTAACAGCCCGATCCACAGTCCCAGCGAATCTGAGACCCGTGGAGGCGACGTGAAGCGTGGGGCCGGCCATCTTGATAAGACTTGCGAAGTGCTGACCGTGCAGCTCCCGAGGCACCCTCGAAGCTGTGCATTGGGGTTTGAGAAGCCCCAGCCCCGACGCGTTGGTCCGGTCACTTGCCCGTTGGCTAGTGGCCCCAGTACCGACGAACCTTTGAATCTACTCTGCTGGTCTGGTTGCTCCAGACTGGTCCTCGTTCCCCTGATAAGGAGCAACCTCTCTGACCTTGCTGGTCCGAGTAAGAAGCAATCATCAAATCCTGCGTGGGTTGCATTTGCCAAGGCCTGTTAACTCCGATCCGGAAGCCTACACCGCCGACAGCGAGAGCCTTCGTGGGACAGATCGTGATCCACTCCTGGTCATCCTCGATGCCCCAGAGTCCACGTGGCAGCGGAGACAGGCTTCTCGACAACCACCTGATTGCACCCGACATCGCCTGGTTCCTTCCTGGTTCAATCCTGGTCACCGGCTAGTGACCCAGACTCTGTCCCCTCTGCTTTCAGGTACTCTACATCTTCGATCCACCCTTGGATCCACCCGGACTCTTCTCTCCTGGCCGCCTGCAGCACCTGGCTCCATAGATCTCCACGACGAAACCCGACACACTTTGGCACCTATGCATCCGCTTCTTGTGGGTGAGGTAACGATCTAACACCGGTGCTCCTGTAGTGGTTTACACCTCTAGTGTCCTAGTTTAAAGTGGTTTAATTCTATTCCAGTCGGAAGACTTCCATAACAGTAACTTTCTAACGTTTACGCACCATTAACTTTGCATTGGTGCATGCGTGTGCTTTTAGAGCTGCACCCGACTAACTGCTGTTAGTCCAGTGTAGTCCCAGTGATTCACAAGGCCCTAGGCCTTACCATTGTTCGAGAAGTGGTTCTTATACCACTTATTTAGTATATGGTTTGAGTGGCCACCGGCCCTATCCATAATCGTGCAACTTGCGTATGTTTAACTGTGCTTTTGTTTAAATGCTTGTGCCTCTGGACTCATAAAGAGTACAGAGGATTATTCTAGTAATAAATACATATATTTTTATAATATATAACTTGTGTGGTGTCCTTTCATTTGATATTACATGATTTCATATGGTAAAACAGCTGGCTTCACATGCCCTCTTGAGTTTAGCCTAAGACTGCTTAGTCCATGCTACCCCTAGGATAGCTTGTCTATGAGGTTGACTTTACAACCACCAGCATAAGGGATTGTTTGGACTGATGCAAGGTGCTCACAAGAATAGTGAACATCATACATCAGGCCAACTTCTCACACTTTTCTTAACCCCTTCCATGCTCATGACGGAACGGTTCCGTCATCAGCGTCGGTGCTCCGGTGCTGATGACGGAACATTTCCGTCATGAGCCAATACGCTTTTAAACCCTTCAGCACTGCAGCGAAATTCCCGCAGCACTGAAGGGGTTAAGACGTACATCAGCAACAAGAAAACTGGCAATATTAAAACTCTTCCACTTCCTCCCTTCCAAGATGGCCGCCACCTTCACCACACAACCCTATGCTTCGGGCCCGAGTGGCTACCGCACATGCGCGGCTGGGGATGGGGGCGTCACTCTAGCGGCATAGTTGACTGGGCGCATTGAGGCTGGTTACTTAAATAATGGCGCTCCCCAGTGCTCCGTTACCAGCTGCTCTGCGCCTTGATCAGACGCTGTCCGTGGGGTAGGTGCATCGGCTTGGACCGTGCGCCGCCGAAGGTAAGGCTCTTAATCTGCTCCAGCCTGTGGTTGACACCCCGACACCAGTGAGTTGGGCGGCCAGAACTCTCGTCTGAAAACGAGTTACTTACCTGTAACTACGGTTATCCAGTATTGGTATCTTTCATAGATTCACATGCCTGAATCATTCCCCGTCGTCGAGGCGGGAGTCCCACGGTAAATAAAATATATAATAGCAGTGCCTAAAATTTCTTGTAGTAGGCTGGAAAAGCCTAAAGGCCTAACTAGGCCTCAAAACTTAGCAGCCTATCTACATCATTATGTAAGAAGACCTGAAATATTAGCCTCAGCCAATCAGCTGTCCTCACCCTCTAGAACCTTCCCTGCTCAGGCAGTTCTCCTCAGATTTTCCCAGCACAAGTGAGAAGTAGTATCCATAGTCAGAACTGCCCTACCGGGGAGGAGGGTGGGTGCATGTGAATCTATGAAAGATACCAATACTGGATAACCGTAGTTACAGGTAAGTAACTCGTTTTCTTATCCAGTATTAGGGTATCTTTCATAGATTCACATGCCTGAATCAGAATAGCAAGCAGTAACATCATGTCTGTCGATAGAGGAAGGTGGGAGACAAATAAAATAGAAATCAATCCCCACACAACCAGGAAGGTAATAGAGTACAAAACATGTCAACATAACATATGCATCAAAACCTTCGAATATAACAGATAGGACAGCATTATAAAATGTAAAGTATAAAATATATAATCTTTCCAACCTTAGTGAAGAAGATGCTGCAGCACTGCATCACCAACAGCTGTGTCATCTTGAACTGCCGACTGCAGACAGTAATGTTCGGTAAAAGTGTGCACACTTTTCCAAGTAGCAGCTCGGCAAATGTTCTCTAGAGTCACTCCAGCGAAAAGGGCCGTAGAGGTCGACACTGTTCTCGTGGAATGAGCTTTAACCTTCCTTGATAAAGGTCTATTGGCCTTGTCGTGACAGAAGGTAATTGTGGAGGACAACCACCTGGCAATAGTTGCTTTTGTGACAGCTTGACCGAAGGTGGGTCTTCCATAGGCAACAAACAGTTGTGTAGATTTACGCATGTCTTTTGTCTTTTGCAGATAGAATTTCAGACATCTTTTGACATCTAGAGAATGTAAAACCCTTTCTGCAGGAGTTTTCGGATCCGGGAAAAAAGTTCTAAGCTTGACCGGTTGATTAATGTGGAATTGAGTCGGCACTTTAGGAATGAATTTAGGGTTGGTCCTAAGTGTAACAAAGTCCTTAGAAAATTGCAGAAAAGGTGGAGCAATAGTGAACGCCTGTATTTCACTAACTCTGCGAGCAGAAGTAAGAGCCAACAGAATTGCAACTTTCCAAGTCAGAAATTTCAGTTCCGCTTTATGGATTGGTTCAAAGGGCCTTTTAAGAAGTTGGGAAAGGACTACATTAAGATCCCATTCCGGAGGAGGAGGACGAACTGGCGGAAAAACTCTGAAGAGACCTTTAAGGAATTGCTTAATCAAAGAGGAAGAACATAAGGATGGTTTGTTAGAGTGCTTCCTGAACCTGGAGATTGCTGCCAAATGTACTTTAATGGAAGAAAAAGCTAGACCTGATTTAGCCAGAGAAAGCAGGTATGGAAGAATGGCTTCAGGAGGAGCTTGCAGCGGATGAACATCATTATCTCCACACCATGAACAAAACCTCTTCCACTTGAAACGGTATGTTTTGATGGTACTTTGTGCACGTGCTTGCGACAATATTTTCCTGCATTCCGAGGGAATGTTTAGGTCTTTGAACTCTAGGAAATCAGGAGCCAAGCGTGCAAGTGCAGCGATTGAGGATCTGGATGTTGAATCTGACCGTTGTCTCTTGTCAGCATCGACATAGTCGGTTTGAGCCGAAACGGAGGCTGTTGAGACAGCAGGAGAAGTTCTTGAAACCAATATTGTCTCGGCCAACGTGGAGCAATGAGAATGAGAGTGCAGTGTTCTCTCTTCATCTTTTGCAGGACTTTTGGAATGAGCGGAATCGGAGGATAAGCGTACGCAAACATTCCGGTCCATCTCATGAGGAGGGCGTTTCCTCTTGACCCCCGTTCTGGGAACCTGCTGGCATAAAACAGGCACTTGCTGTTTTGTTGCGTGGCAAACAAATCCAGCGTTGGTCTCCCCCAAAGGCGAAAGACTGTGTCTACTTGATGTTGTTCGAGCTCCCATTCGTGACAGTCCACAAAAGTTCTGCTGAGACTGTCTGCAAGAGAGTTTCGAATCCCTTGAACATGCTCCGCTTTGAGGGATATGTTGTGCTGTAAGGCCCATTCCCACATTTCCTGAGCTTGCAGTGACAGGGTAAGAGATTTCGTTCCTCCCTGTTTGTTTATGTAGAACATGCTGGTGGTATTGTCCGTGCGCACCAGGACGGACGAATTCACTATCCTTGGTAGGAAAGCTTGCAGGGAAAGAAAAATGGCCCTGAGTTCCAATATGTTGATGTGCATCTGTTGGTACTGATGAGACCATCTTCCTTGGATTTGAAGATCCTGAAGGTGACCTCCCCAACCTTCCATGGACGCATCCGTAGTCAAAGTGTAGTCCGGAATCTCTTGGAGGAAGGTGAGACCCTGCGACAAGTTGTGTGTCTTCGACCACCAGAGAAGAGCCTGTTTCATTTTGACCGTGACTTTGATGCGGTCGTCGAATGATCCTTCGATCTGCTTCCACTGACGAAGCAACTCTTCCTGCAACGGTCTCATTCTGAGTCTTGCCAGAGGAATGAGATTGATCGCAGCTGAACACATCCCCAGAAGGGAAGCATACATCCGAACTGAAAGTGACTTTTTTGCGGATATTTGTTTTGCCAGTTTGACGAGCTTGTTTTGACGCTCCTGTGTCAAGTATGCCTTGCACTGGCATGTGTCCAAGACTGCACCCAGAAAAGTTAGTCGTTGATGAGGGTGGAGCTGAGATTTTTGAGAATTGAGGGTCAATCCTAGGTTCGAGAACAGTGAAAGTGTTTTGTTGACTGCCTCCATGGTCGAATGATTGGTGGGACCCTTCAACAGCCAATCGTCGAGGTATGGGAACACCTGGAGTCCCAGGGACCTCAACATTGCAGCCACTGGGGCTAGACATTTCGTGAAGATTCTGGGGGCCGATTTGAGGCCGAATGGGAGGACTTTGAATTGGAAATGGACGCCGGCCACTTGAAATCTTAGGAATTTGCGGTGGTTGGGGTGAATAGGGATGTGGAAATATGCGTCTTGCATATCCAGAGAAGCCAGAAAGTCTCCTTCGTTCAGACAATTCAGAATGTCCTTCAACGTTACCATGCGGAAACTCTGTTTCTTTAGATATTTGTTGAGTTTGCGCAGGTCCAATATTGGACGCCACTCTTCTGAATTCTTTTCCACAAGGAAGAAACGTGAATAAAAGCCCAGCCCTTTCTGAGAAGGATGGACTAGCTCTATAGCGTTCTTGTGTAGCATCTTTAAGGCTTCTTTGAAGAGTAAGCGCAGACGAGGGGGAGGAGGACCCCTGGGCGGCGTTGTGGGAGGTTTCTGTAAGAACTCCAAAGTGTGTCCCTTGCTGACTAAATCCAGGACCCACTGATCTGAAGTTATTTTCCTCCAGTGATGGTAAAAGGCGGAAATCTTGGCGCCCACGGGAAGGGAAAGAGGAGTGGTCGACATCCGGCAAAGCTCATTGGCGCTTGTTAGAATCTCTCCTTTGATTACCTGAGCGCCGTTGTCCTCCCTGCCGAGAGAAAGAACCAGAGGCAGGCTGCC
The DNA here is from genome assembly GCF_964261635.1 of Lissotriton helveticus. Lineage (NCBI taxonomy): Eukaryota > Metazoa > Chordata > Amphibia > Caudata > Salamandridae > Lissotriton > Lissotriton helveticus. The sequence continues at coordinate 51,878,491 of NC_136065.1, forward strand.
TGTTAGAAGATTGATAGTATGGTTTGTTGTAGGACGATTGATACTGGCGATTTTGTTGGTTTGAATAATTTCCACTGGAGGAGTAACCACGACCTCTTGCACCTCTAAAGGACCCTCTCTTGTATTGCAGGGTTCCTAGAGATTTCGCTGTATCGGTATCGGTTTTAATAGCCAATAAAGCGTCATCAATGTGCTTCCCAAACAAGGACTCACCATCGAAGGACATGTCCAAGATCTTGGTTTGGACCTCAGGTCTAAAGGTGGTAGCCTTGAGCCAACCTTGACGTCTAAGGACAATTGCTCCAGCCAGTTGTCGAAAGTTGGTATTAGAAATGTCTAGGGCGCAATCAATAATTTCTGAGGCCGCCCTTTCACCTTCCTGCACAATTCTGCGTACATCCATCTGATGATCCTCCGGGATCAGCTCAAGATATTCCGAAAGCTCCGACCACATCTGCCTGTCATATCGAGCCAGGATAGCTAAGGAATTAGCTGCTTTAATGGATGCTGCTGCGTTTGCAGAAAATTTCTTCCCAATGGCGTCAAGCCTTCTTCCCTCCTTGTCAGGTGGCGTTGAGATGGGAGCAGAAGGATTCTTGGACTTTTGCTGCGCCGCCTGGGAAATGACCGAATCCGGTCGAGGATGGCCGATCAAACAAGCAGGTGTATCGGATGGCGCTCGATACTTTTTATCAATCCTTTGTAGAACTGCTGGAATGGAGGCTGGTGTTTTCATAATATTGAGGCCTTCCTTCCAGATATAGTCAATAATAGGTATGGCTCTGATCACTCTCCGATACCCTTCCTTAAAGTCATGTAAGAAGCAGTCCGACTGCTCAACTGTGACAACCAATTGAAATCTATTAGCAGCTCTCTGCATAATATTGTGAAAACCCCCAATATCTTCAGGTGGAGAGTCTGAAGGACGGGGAGGAGGCGGAGAAGGCGTAGGGATGACATAATCCTCCCAAGGGTCAACTGGAGTGTTATCCGGTAATTCTCCCTCTTCTCTACTTTCGTCACCATCAGAGGACGAACTGTCCAAAACCTGAGGAATTGGTGAAGTACGTGGTTGTGGAGACAAAGGAGCTCTTGGCGACGGAGGTCGAGGCACAGGCGCCGGAGCAGATGAACCAGCGGGCGCACCCTCAGTTGGAGGAAATCTCTGTCGATAATCTGCCAACATAGCTTGCAAGTCCTGTATTAAGGAAGTAGGTAAATGTGTTGTGTCCTCAGACCGAGGAAGTCTAGAACGAGGTGATTGATATGGAGTGGAGTAGACGTCATGCGTGTATTGCTCCTGAAACTCTTCATCATCATCCTCTTGAAGTTTAATATGCAATTGAGAAGGGTGACAGGCAATCCCAAAGGGGTCATCATCCTCTTCTCCTTCTTCTGACTCTCCTTGCATGTATGTTTCCAAAATGTGTGATGGCAAAAGCGGAGATATATGTGAATAATCCTGCCTTTTGTAAGTTTTCATTTGGAAATGAGTGAATTGTATCTTTGCAGGTGGGGAACCGTGCAGCCGATGAGCAGAAGCCCCAGTAAACGGATTCTCCGTCGACGGCGCTGCCAACGCCAAAGATTTTGTCGTCGACGAGGCCGTCAAAGGTATGGTCAATGACGAGTCCTTCGCTGTTGAAAGTGTCGATAACGCCGTCATCGACGAGGCAGTCATCGGCGGATCCCTCGTCGTCGAGACCGTCGCCGGCGTCTTCGTCGACGGGTCCCTAGTCGACGGGACCGTCGATGGTATCTTCGTCGACGGGCCCCTCGTCGACGGAGCCGTCGACGGTGTCTTTGTCGACGAGTCCCTCGTCGACGGGGCCGTCGATGGTGTCTTCGTCGACGGGTCCCTCGTCGACGGGGCCGTCGATGGTGTCTTCGACGACGATCCCTTCGTCGTCGGGGTCGTCGATGATGTTCTCGTCGACGACGCCGTCGTCGACGTGTCTGATGGTGTCGTCTTCGTCGACGAGATCTTCGTCGACGAGGTCGTCGATGATGTCTTTGACGACGAATCCTTTGGAGACATTGTTTTCGTCGACGACGGCCGTGCGGTCGTCGACGGAGCAGACGTTTTAGTCGATGGAGCCTTCGCAGAGAAGGATTTCACAGACTGTGACTTGGTTTTTGATACTAAAGGTGGAACAGACATCAAAGGTGACGTGATAGCCGAAGTGGTAACCACAGAAGTAGAAGAGGAGGTAGAAGTCCAAGTAGTAGTTGGTACAGACACCAGAGTTAAAGTTTTGGTCTGGGTAGTACTCACATGTGAAGAAGCCGATGCACTCTGAGAGGGTTCTGAAGCTTTCTGAGAGGATTTCAACAATTTCTTTCTCTCAGGAGAAGCATTGTCCGTGGATCTAGCTCTCTTGCTAGAAGTTGAGGCTTTGTCCTCCTCATCAGCAGATGAAGACTTTAGCCACAAAAGAACCCTTGCCTCTCTATCCCTGATGGTTTTCTGAGGGAAGGTACGGCAAATTCTACAGTCCTTCACCACATGAGAAGGATGTAGGCAATAAATACAATCCGAGTGCTTGTCATCCACATGGACTCTCTTCTTGAAGCAGGTTCCACAGGGTTTGAAAAGAGCTTTCTTTTCAGACATTTTAAGCTTGAAAATCCAAAAAACTGAGTAGGCACTCAGGGAGACTCCCTTACACACGAAGTGCGGTGAAAATCTGAGGAGAACTGCCTGAGCAGGGAAGGTTCTAGAGGGTGAGGACAGCTGATTGGCTGAGGCTAATATTTCAGGTCTTCTTACATAATGATGTAGATAGGCTGCTAAGTTTTGAGGCCTAGTTAGGCCTTTAGGCTTTTCCAGCCTACTACAAGAAATTTTAGGCACTGCTATTATATATTTTATTTACCGTGGGACTCCCGCCTCGACGACGGGGAATGATTCAGGCATGTGAATCTATGAAAGATACCCTAATACTGGATAAACCTTGAGTTTTGGTTTCTAGTTAACCTATTGTTGCCTGGCCGCGGTACCGTCTGTGGGGCTGGTTGGCTGCCGGGGTGTCCGCGTGGTGCCGGGCCTCTATGCACCGCCGCGGTGCCGTTCTCTGCTGTCCTCCGGCGGGGATGCGACGCGGTGCTTACGGGCGCCTGGTAACGTCGTTTACACCCCAGGCGTTTCACCGGTGACCAGCCCATGTTGAGCCACGGAACAGTGGTCCTACCAGGACACACAGATACTCGGGATGCGAGGTAGTCTGCCTACCTCCAAGTGTTTGCCCCGGGTGGAGTTCTCCCACCCTTATCCCAGCTGTGATAATGTTATCACAGATTATCATTCTTAAATTTCCCCCACTAGGTACCATTCTTTTACCAGCCGGTCCTACGGAAGCAGACTGCGAGGTACCTCAGGGAATCTTCTGGGGTGAGCATTATTAACCCAGTCTTTTTCCATTTACCAGCAGTTTTGACTTCTTCAAATATCACTGTTATATGGTATTGCACAAACCAGTTGGTTGTGTGATACAATTACCAACTAACTAAGCTATATGCACGTTTTTAATCCTTCACTTTGTTTTTTTGTGTGTGTGTGTATATGGACTGAACTTGTGCAAACCCTTTATATAGGAATATTGCACTCAAGCTGCCATCTGTGAACTGTGTTTATTTCGATTTTACAGGTCACAATACTCCAGCAGGACCAATCGGCCTGCGCTTCGGTATTACCGACCATAAAAGGTTGTATACCATATTGCAAGTTTTATTTATCACTGTTATACTCTTTCACTGTGTGGTACTATACACTGAGGTCCTGAAGAATTGCCATCATGGCAAGAAACATGTCGACCAAACAAGAGGGTAGTAGTTAACGTGCTTGGATAGCTCCAGGACATTTAGCTCCCCTCCCACCCTTTTAAACAAGGAAGTCTACCACAAGAATAAAGTAGGTTGTGGACTGACCTACCGTTTTTAACTTCACCTTTTTCACGTCACGACCACACTCCCCCGCCCTCTCACACGCATGCACCATATGGGCGGAACAAAAAATCTCCGATAAAGAGCCCCGGTTTCGGGAGCCTGTCAGACATTGCAGCGCCAGTCTGACGAGGAGCAGAACCCATATGATGAAGCATGACACCTAGCTTGCTGGGTGTGTGAGGGTTTTAGTTCCAACAAGGGGATTCCCCCCTCTCTCCAGCACACACACCTCTACTCCTTCACTCTTCCAGGGGAACTTTGTACCCTCTTTGTGCTACTAGTTTGTGGACTTGTACGCTGGACCCCGTTAAATATTGTCCTTCTCCAGTCCCTCCTTTGGTCAAATATTAAAAATGTCCCAGGTGTTATTAACCGCATGCGTGCAGCCGCTATTTTTGAGCTGTGCGGCTATTTACAAAAAGCCGCCTTACATGACGAGCTGAGCTCGTCATGAGCATGCGAGCGGCGCAACTCATGACGAGCTCAGTTTGTCATGCGCATGGAAGGGGTTAAACATTTGAAGGTAGAGCTGTGCTGGTCTAACCTGTAAAAAGCCTTTGTCCATCTATAAAGGGACTAAAGATTTCCTGCGAATTTCATTATAATAACCACAAAACATCCTAAAATGCAGTGTGTCCTGTGAAGAATGATTATCACACTGGCACGGGGCTGCATCTTCTGGTTTACACCTCCCCGGCAGGTCACCAAGTGTGAAATGGATTAAATTAAAACGAATCCTGATCAGGAGCCAACGATGAAAAGGCTTAGGGCCCGATGTAGGTGGCAAATACCGGTCGGAAACGGCCGAATTCGGCCGTTTCCGAACGGAATTTGGCATCTTGAGATGTAGGGGGCCAGATTTCACAGATTCTGTAAATTTACCGAATCGGTAAATTTACAGATTCTGTAAATTTACCGAATCGGTAAATTTACAGAATCTATAAAATACCGAATCGGTATTTTTACCGATTCGGTACCTTCCAGATGTAGGTGGGACTCTTCTGAGTCCCACAGGCCTTTAGGAGTCAGTATTTTACCACCCAATCCAATTGGGTGGTAAAATACCGAATCCAGGTGTGCATGCACATCTGTGCATGCACACCTGTGCCATGTGACACACAGACATGCCCTTAGGGCATGTATGTGCGCCACATGGCACACAAGCCTGTAATCGGGGTGCTAGAGGGTGTCAAAGTGACACCCCCTGCACCCTTGCAAGAATAGGTAATTACCGAATCGGTAAATACCGATTCGGTATTCCACATTGATTCCTATGGGCTTCAAGGCCCATAGGAATCAATGGGGGATACCGATTCGGTATTTACAGAATCGGTAAATACCGAATCATACAGATTCGGTATTTACAGAATCGGTAAATACCGAATCATACAGATTCGGTATTTACAGAATCAGAATTACCTATATTTCCCCCCCTCTAATTTACCACTTCTTAAATACCGAATCGGTATGCTTCGGTATTTTAGAAGTGGTTAATTAGATTTACCTACATCGGGCCCTTAGTCACAATTTTCAGATAGGTCTCAATTAACAAGGAAGATTTTGTCAAATAATGGGCCCTAACCTGAGGTTTCTGTAGCTCCTGCTCCTCACGTTTCATCGCCACTATATTCAAGTACTGAGATTTAACCCATTTCACATCTTTTTTATTCCCCTCGGGAGCATTAAAAAGTTCAGGACGCCCCAGTTTGGAAAATATAAGTTGGACATAAGCCAACCACAGGATGCTACTGGCTCTATCCAGCTTAACACAATCCCGCAGGATCGGATGATTCAGCGTTATATCTGGATTAAGCCAGGTTTAAAGCCAGCAGACCAACGGGGCTAGACTCAGCAGATTGGAAACATAGCCCAGCCCCAGTTCCTGATGGATAGCAAAGGTTCAGACAAGAGGGCACCTACAAATCTTTCTCTTTTCTGCTATCTGTACCCCTTCCTGCTGTTTATAGCCCCAGATAGACGAGCCATACATAGCAAAAGCCAGACATTTGGATCTATAGATGTAAAGCAAGGCCTCAAAAAGCCTTGCCCTCAGTCGCTGTGCAAACCCTACTAAAGCTGAGGTCGATCTGACTACTGCATTTTTTAAACATGTTCTGTTGGGGAACCCAAGAGCATCTTTCATCAAATAGTACCTAGAAATAAGTAAAGGAGGTCACCCCAGTCACCTTGGATCCATCACAGAAAAAAGGTTTACATTTTCTATTTCCTCGGCTCATTGTCCTAACATATGATTTCGAGATGTTCAATATCAAATCCAGAGACTGCTTGTAAGCCCCAAAGACATCCAAGAGGCTTTGTAGGCCTACAGCAGTATGGGCTAATAACACAGCGTCATCCACATATAGAAGAACCGGAATAGTCTTTTTGCCTACACGCGGAACGTCCAGCGTTGCCACAGTTAAAGATTTATCTAGCGAATTAATATACAGGGTAAAAAGCAGTGGCGCCATTATACACACCTGACGGACGCTCCCACCCGATTTGAAGTGCCTTGTGCAATTACCTTCCTGAGATACCCTAACTGATACTGATAGATCCCGGTGCAAATCTGTCAAAAAATAAACCAGGCAAGGATCAATGCCCATATCAAGCAAAATAATCCACAGCTTCGATCTGTTAACCAGATCGAACGCTGAGGAGAGGTCCATAAAGGCCATATGTAATGAACCTACTTTAGCCATAGTATATTTGCCTATTAAGAAATACAGGTTAAGGCACTGGTGCATGGTGCATCTGACTTATCTGAAGCCATATTGTAGGTTGGATAAAGGAATATGCTACTTACCAGTATGCATCTGTTCTTGGCATGTAGGGCTGCTGACATTCATATCTGTGCATAGATTGCCGCCTAGTGTTGGGTCCGGATGATTGCACGTTGTTGTCCTGGAAGAGTCTTCAAAGTATCACGAGATAGGTGGCTCCTCCCTTGGACTACAGTGAGCATGGCCATCCTCTCCATCCTCAGATTGTTTTTCGCCATTGTGGCAGAGATGGAGTATGGTACAGTAAAAGATGTCCATGCAAGAAAGTAAGAAAGTAACAATGAATGCTACAGCTGCAACAGGCACCGGGGAGGAGGGTGGTCGATATGAATGTCAGCAGCCCTACATGCCAAGAACAGATGCATACTAGTAAGTAGCATATTCCGTTCGAGGCATGTGGGCTGCTGAATTCACATCTGTGCATAAAATGTATAGCAGTCTCTCCCTTAGCGGTGGCTACCTGTGCCAGTTGCAGCAGTCTGAAAAAGAGTTTTTAGAACAGCCTGTCCTACAGCTGCTTGCTGTTTGGAATGTACATCTACACAGTAGTTTTTTGTGAATGTATGTATGGTAGACCATGTGGCTGCTCTACATATTTCCTCTAGAGGAATATTCCCTAGGAAAGCCATGAATGCCCCGAGTTTGCATGTAAAATGCGCTCTTGGGGAGACTGTTAAAGTGCATTTTGCTTTTAGATAACATATTTGGATGCTCTTAACTATCCATCTGGCTAACCCAGATTTTGAAATAGGGTTGCCCTTGTGTTGTGGTGAGAAGGCAACAAACAACTGTTTAGTTTTTCGAAAATCCTTAGTTCTATCAATGTAGTATAGAAGTGCTCTTTTGACATCTAGTGTGTGTAGAGCCCTTTCAGGTACTGACTGTGGATTTGGAAAGAACACTGGCAATTCTATTGTTTGATTGATATGAAACTGGGATACCACTTTGGGCATGAACTTGGGGTTTGTTCTAAGAACTACCCTATTGGCATGTATCTGGATGAATGGCTCTTGAATAGTTAGGGCTTGTAGCTCGCTAACTCTTCTAAGTGAAGTGATTGCCACTAGAAACGCCACCTTCCAAGTTAAAAATTGTAATTCGCATGAATGCAGTGGTTCAAATGGTGGTCCCATTAGTCTGGTTAAAACGATGTTAAGGTTCCTGACAGGTGAAGGTGGGTGTTTTGGGTGTATTATTCATTTGAGTCCCTCCATGAATACCTTAATTGCAGGTGCTCTGAATAGCGAAAGGTGCTGTCTGTTCTGAAGAAAAGCTGCAATGGCAGCGAAGTGTATTCTTATAGATGAATAAGCTAGATTGCAACGATGTAGGTGCAAAAGATAGCAATGAATATGCTAATTACCAGTATGCATCTGTTCTTGGCATGTAGGGCTGCTAACATTCATATCTATAGCATAGATCGCCGCCTAGTGTTGGGTCCGGATGATTGCACATTGTTGTCCTGGAAGAGTCTTCGAAGTATCACGAGATAGGTGGCTCCTACCCTGGACTACAGTGCGCATGGGCATCGACTCCATCCCCAGATTGTTTTTAGCCATTGTGTCAGAGATGAAGTGAAATAGTGTAAATGATGTCCATGCTAATGATTGAATGCAAGAAAGAATCTGCAGCCGCTACGGGCGCCGGGGAGGAGGGTGGGCGATATGAATGTTAGCAGCCCTACATGCCAAGAACAGATGCATACTGGTAAGTAGCATATTCAGTTCGAGGCATGTGGGCTGCTAAATTCATATCTATAGCATAGAATACATAGCAGTCCCTCCATTAACGGCGGCCGCCCGTGCCAGCTGCAGAAGTCTGAAAAAGTGTTTTAAGAACAGCCTGTCCCACAGCTGCCTGCTGCTTGGAATGCACATCTACGCAGTAATGTTTGGTAAACGTATGTGGTGTAGACCACGTGGCTGCTCTACAAATGTCTTCCAAAGGAATGTTCCCCAGGAACGCCATGGAGGCTCCCAACTTGCGTGTGGAGTGTGCCCTGGGGGGGACCGTTAAAGTGCGCTTAGCTTTCTGATAGCAAATCTGAATACATTTAACGATCCACCTGGCTATTCCTGCTTTGGAAATTGGGTTGCCTTTGTGCTGGGCTGAGAAGGCAACGAAAAGTTGCTGTGTCTTCTAAATTGTTGTGTTCTGTCAATATAGTACATTAACGCCCTTTTGACGTGAAGCGTATGGAGCATTCTTTCTGCTACTGTTTCTGGGTTTGGAAAGAATGCGGGCAGTTCAATTGTTTGATTGACATGAAACTGTGACACCACCTTCGGAAGGAACTTGGGGTTAGTGCGGAGCACTACCCTGTTTGAGTGAATTTGTATAAATGGCTCTTGTATTGTGAGCGCCTGCAGCTCATTAACACGTCTGAGAGATGTGATAGCAATGAGAAAAGCCACTTTCCATGTTAAGAACTGAATCTCACATGAATGTAAAGGCTCAAATGGTGGGCCCATCAGCCTAGTGAGGACCACATTGAGATTCCACACAGGAGCTGGTGGGGTTCTGGGAGGAATTACTCGTTTCAGTCCCTCCAGGAAGGCTTTAATGGCAGGCACCCTGAAAACAGAGAGATGCTGCCTGTTCTGAAGATAAGCCGCTATGGCGGATAAGTGTATCCGAATGGAAGCATATACTAGATTGCATTTGTAAAGATGTAACAAGTAGCAGATGATGTTAGGAATGGATGCATCTAGCGGGTTGATATTATGGTCTGTACAATAAATGACAAACCGCTTCCATTTTGCTGCATAGCAAGCTATGGTATTGGGCTTTCTTGCCTCCCGGATGATGTCCATGCATTCAGGAGGCAGGTTAAGGTAGCCAAACTCTAAGACCTCAGGAGCCAGATCGCCAGATTGAGCTGTTGCGGATCTGGATGCTGAATGTCGCCATGGTTCTGCGTCAAGAGCCTGGGTGTGAGGTGTAGCCTTTGATGCGGTACCACGGAGAGTTCTAGAAACGTGGTGTACCATGGTTGGCGTGCCCACGTTGGAGCAACCAGGATGAGCGTCATCGAGTGTTGCTTGAGCTTTCATGCCACCAGCGGAATGAGAGGTGCTGGGGGAAAAGCGTACACAAATCTGCCTGACCAGTTCATCCATATCGCATTGCCCTGCGATTGTGGGTGAGGGAACCTGGCGGCAAAGCTTTGGCATATTGCGTTTTCCCTTGTGGCAAACAGGTCTATCTCTGGATGACCCCACTGCTGGAAGTACGGGCGGAGTACTGATGGATATATCTCCCACTCGTGCATCTGGTGGCTGTACCTGCTGAGCAGATCCGCCATCCGATTGTCCTTGCCCGGGAGGTGTTCCGCCATGAGGAAGACATTCCTCTGAATGGCCCACTTCCACATGCTCTGAGCCAGATGAGACAACTGTGGAGAGTGTGCACCTCCCTGCTTCTGGATGTAGTACATGGCTGTCATGTTGTCCGTCCGGATCAACACGACCTTGTTGCACAGATGTACTTTGAAGGATTTCAATGCCATGAAGATTGCCATCAGTTCTAGGTAGTTGATGTGCATCTTCTGTTGCTGCGTTGTCCATAGTCCCTGCACCGTGTAGTGGAGCACATGAGCTCCCCACCCTTGGAGAGATGCGTCCGTCGTCAGGATAATCTGTGGCACAGGCTCTTGAAACGGTCGGCCCTTGCAAAGGTTGTGTGGATTCCACCAATGCAGAGAGCTGGATGCCCGACCGGTCACCAACACTAGGTCTTTCAATTGCCCATGAGCCTGATTCCACTGACGTGCCAGGCACTCTTGGAGCGGACGCATATGTAGTCTCGCGTATGGGACTATGAAGATGCAGGAGGCCATCATGCCTATCAACTGCATGAACACTCTTGCAGGAAGTGAGTGTTGTGGTCTGAACTTTAGGATCAGCGACTGCATGTTGCTTATCCTCACTGGGTTTGGCTGAGCCGTAGCCGCCAAAGTGTCTATCGTCGCGCCCAAATACTGCTGCACATGTGCTGGCTGAAGGTGCGACTTTGGATAGTTGAGCGAAAACCCCAGACTGTGAAGAAGGTGAATTGTGTGGGACATGTCGGCCGCGCACTGCTGGGCCGACTTTGCTTGAACAAACCAGTCGTCCAGGTAAGGGTAGACATGGACGTTCTGTCTCCTGAGGTGCGCCGCCACTGTCGCCAGACATTTCGTAAACACTCTGGGGGCTGTGGTCACCCCGAAAGGAAGGACTTTGAATTGGTAATGCTTGTCTTGGATGGTGAACCTGAGATATTTCCTGTGGGAGGGGGAGTGGGATGTGAAAGTATGCATCCTTGAGGTCTAAGGTTGCGAGAAAATCTCCCTGGTTCAGCAAAGGAAGAACCTGTTGCAGTGTCAACATGTGAAAATGCTCTGAGAGGATGTACCGGTTCAAGGGCCGTAGGTCTAGAATCGGTCTGAGCGTGCCGTCCTTTTTTGGGATCAAGAAGTACAGGGAATATACCCCTGTGCCTTCTTCCTCCACTGGCACGAGCTCTATTGCGCCTTTTTGCAGCATGGTCAGAACTTCCTGCTGCAATAAGTGCAAATGCTCTTGTGACATAGGACGGTGTTTTGGGGGCATGTTGGGTGGAGTGTCTGTCAGCTCTAAACAATAGCCGAACTGGATAAGTTGTTGGACCCACCTGTCTGTGGTGATGGACTTCCACACTGACAGGAACCGCTGGAGTCTCCCCCCGACAGGTGTTGGATGGTCGGGGGGCAGTGACAGGGAGTCACTGTTCGTTGGTGGCAGAGGAACGGGAACTGTTGTTGCCTCTGCCTCTGCCCTTGGAGCTGTTGCCCCGGTATCCTCCTCTACTCTGGTGTAGGATGACTGCGCCCCGCTTTTGTTGAACTGCGTCTGCTGTGACATTTGTCCCCTGGTAACACCTCGATTGCCTGAGCGACGAAAAGTGTTCCCACGAAACTGTTGTGACTGTAGAGCCCCCATGGACTTGGCGGTCTCAGTATCCTTTTTAATTTTCTCCAGTGTGGTGTCGACCTCAGGACCAAACAGCCTGTCTGGGTTGACCGGTTGGTTGAGGATGGTTGTCTGTATCTCGGGTTTGAACCCGGAGATTCGGAGCCAAGCCTGCCTCCTCAACATCACGCAAGTATTGATCGCCCTTGCCGCTGTATCCGCGACGTCAAGGGCGCACTTGATAGCAGCGCTGGAAATGAGTTTGCCCTCTTGTACCAGCATCTCAGCCCCCTCCTTGTACTGCTCTGGCAGGTGTTGCAACAGGGTCTCTAGGGTGTCATAATGTGCCCTGTCGTATCTGGCCAACAGCGCCTGTGTGTTTGAAATGCGCCAGATGTTGGCCGCCTGTGCTGCTACCCTCTTCCCTGACGCCTCCAGCACTTTTGACTCTTTGTCCGGGGGAGGAGCTTCACCCGTGGTTTGAGAGTTAGCTCGTTTGCGAGCATTAGAGACCACCAAAGAGTCAAGTGGCAATTGGCCCCTTATGTACGTTGGATCGCCAGGTGCCGGTCTGTATTTCTTCTCAATACGAGGGTTAACAACCCTTGATCTTGTGGGCTCCTTAAAAATGTCCGCAGCATGCCTTAGGACCCCTTTTAACATGGGAAGAGTTTTTACAGTTTTGTCTGCCATGGAGAAAGTGTCAAAAAGGAAGTCAGCTTCCACAGGGTCAGCATGCATATCAACGTCATGGTTCTTAGCTGCCCTCTCTATCAAAGCATAAAACGCCGTTGAGTCCTCGGTGGGAGATGTTTTGACGTTAAACACCTGTGGGTCAAGGTTCGGCTGCTGATCCCCTTGACCACCAGTGTCCACCCACGAGTCCTGTTGCTCATCAGGCTCAGTGTGGGCTGGGAAATTATACTCCTCATCCTGCTCTCCCCCATCTTCTCCATCCGAATAGGTGGGTGATGGTGTTGCACCCCTTGCAGGGTGCTGAATCCTGGGTTCCACCAGTACAGGAGTGTCCTCCGCAGGCCTTTTGCGTTTCAGGGGAATCCTAAAGGACTCCAAGGGCTGTGACGCCGTAATCTTCCGCTTCAGAAGCGTCAGCTTCCCGGTGTCGGCGTCGATGTACTGCTCCGACTGCTCCGACAAAGAGTGTTGTGGACGCGTTAAACCCCCAGCCGGGGGAGTCGACTTCGACCTCTCCGGGTCCTTGGGCACTGATCGCGGTGCAAAGGCCTTCGGCGCCACCTTAGGTGGTAGCGTGAAAAGGATTTGCGTGGAAGCCTGTGACGTTGGGACAGCCTTCTTCGTTGCCGAAGGGATTTTCGGTTCCCACGCGGAAGCTCTGTCCTTAATACGTTTTAGTGAGTCCGCGACCTGCTTCGTGAAAGAAGCGGACGGCTTCGTCGATCCGACCGATGTCCTCGGGCCACCCCCAGAGGAAGACTAGAGTATCGGCCCCTTCTGCGTTTCCGATCGAGGTGCCGGAGCATCCGTCTGCGGAGCACTGCGATCCCGACCACAGTAGCGGACGTGGACGCCGACGACTTCGCCTCGGCAACCTTGACCCTTGGTGTCGTCGCGCCAGACTTCGGCTCCGCGCCCTTGGCAGCCGTTGTATCGACAGGCCTTTTGGATTTCGGCTCGACGGCCTTGGCGGGAACGGCCTCACCCGTCTTCTTGGGCTTCGGGTCGACCGCTGTGCTCGTATTCTTGGGCTTCGGCTCGACCGCCGTGCTCGACGCCAAATCAATGGTCTTTTGTGAGCTGGGCTCCTTGACCACTTTCGCCGCCTTCGAGGGTGCGACACTTTTCTTCGGCTTCGAGGCCTCCGAAGACGACGGCGTCGATGGGGGAGCAGACGTCTTCGGTGTCGATGGTTCGTCGGCCATTTTAGTTGTTGTCGAAACCGAAAGTTTCGGTTTCGATTTAGTTAATGGCGGCTCTGCCGAAGCGTCCGTGGCCGGCCGGAAGGCGGGGCCGTGGACATTGGAGTAGGGTCTATGGTAAGGCCATGTGGCGATCCTTCGACCCAAGCCTTATTAAAAGTACGAATGGGGTATAGCTCTTCCTCCGAGCTATCTTTCATGGCCCCGTAGGCCTCTTCGTCGTCCCCTACCTCCTCAACGAGTTCCTCCACGTCTTGGCCCTCGACGTCCGCTTCGTAGTCGGACTCGACGACCAACGAAGGAGGCGATACCTGAAGATGGACCTGTTGCCCGTCCGCTTCTTCATTGACGAAGATGTCCACTGGTGCTGGTGCTGGAGCCGATCGCCGGGCCTCGAGGCGGGCCGCGCGTCGAAGCTTGATGGTTTTCTTCGACCTAAACCTGGAACAGGCCATGCAGTTGGCCTCGTTGTGGTCCGGCGACAGGCATTTGTTGCAGACCGGGTGGACGTCGATGTGTGGGTATTTGGATCGACACACGGGACAGATTTTGAACGGGCTTCGTTCCATGTCGTCGAAGTCTTGCCACGTCGACTGGGCCTCGATCCTCGAAGTTTATCCGGGATATCCGACTTGAAGAGTTGGATGAAGTGAGGCGCCGAACGCGAACAATACCGACGGGTCAGAGAAGGCCTTTTGGCCTTAAAAAACTATGGGGTATATTACCAACAACTAGCGATAATTTTTGTCTCTAACTTGTTTAGAGACAAAAATTATCGCCGCACATCGGCGATTTTTATCGCAGATAAACCTTGCTATTAGCAAGGTTTATCGCAAATGCGATAAAAAACGGCCGCAATGCATGAATATCGCTGAAAAGTCAGCGATATTCATGCATTATCGAGCAAATGCTCTTAGCCATGTTATCCACCTCCCATTGGTTAACATGGTGAAGAACTGCTCAGGGCAGGTGTTAGCTTTTGGAGATATTCGCGCTTAGCGCGAATATCTCCAAAAGTTGGTAATAGGAGATAGCGATGTTAGCGACTGTTTCCAGTCGCTAACATCTTGGCACGCCCACTTTGCATGTCATTAGTGATAAATATCACTGACATGCAAAGCGGGGCCCAAGAGGGTCGCTATCTCCTATTAGCTGTCACTAACTGGTGTTAGCGACAGCTTGGTAATAGGGAGATAATTTTATCTCCGCTTTCTTGGCTTTTAAAGCCAAAAAAGCGGAGATAAACCCCTTGATAATATACCCCTATGTTTCTATTGATTCCGAACCGGAGTTCACGAAATCACATCCGAACCCAATGGCGGAAAAAAACAATCTAGGGATGGAGTCGATGCCCATGCGCACTGTAGTCCAGGGGAGGAGCCACCTATCTCGTGATACTTCGAAGACTCTTCCAGGACAACAATGAGCAATCATCCGGACCCAACACTAGGCGGCGATCTATGCTACAGATATGAATTCAGCAGCCCACATGCCTCGAACACATTTAAAAGGTAAAAGAAAGGTGCCAGCAAAGTAGTCCCCTGTGGGCGTGTCTGCGTTGTGCTGTGGGCGTGTGCTGGAGGCGTGACAAACGCTGGGGGCGTGTGGTACGTTCCGCCCTTCATGCCATGTCTCATATCGTGTGCTAATCCCACCGTGCTCCCTTTAAATACCCCTACACCCCATAATCATAACCCACCGTTACTCCTTAAAATACCCCAACACCCTTAAACAGTAAGGGCCCGATTCACAGAACTAACTTAAGACAAAAACCTAAACTTACTACTTTTGGTATTCACAGAAGTTAGGATTTTGTCTTAAGTTTGTCTTAAGACAAACTTAAGACAGACTTAAGACAGACTTAAGTTAGGATTTTGTCTTAAGTCTGTCTTAAGACAAACTTAAGACAAAATCCAACTTCTGTGAATACCAAAAGTAGTACGTTTAGGATTTTGTCTTAAGTTAGTTCTGTGAATCGGCCCCTAACCCATCTTAACCCTATAAATATACCCTGTACCCCAAAACCCAAACCTATCCCTAAACCCTAAAAATACCCCTGTACCCCAAAACCCAAACCTAGCCCTGAACCCTATAAATACCCCTGTACCTCAAAACCCAAACCTACCCCTGAACCCTAAAAATACCCATGTACCTCAAACCCCAAACCTAGCCCTGAGCCCTAAAAATACCACTGTACCCCCAAAACCCAAACCTACCCCTGAACCCTAAAATACCCCTGTACCCCAAAACCCAAACCTAGCCCTGATCCCATAAAATACCCCTGTACCCCAAAACCCAAACCTACCCCTGAACCCTAAAAATACCCCTGTTCCCCAAAACCCAAACCTAGTCCTGAACCCTAAAAATAACCCTGTACCCCAAAACCCAAACCTACCCCTGAACCCCAAAACCCAAATTTATCCCTGAACCCTAAAAATACCCCTGTACCCCAAAACCCAAACCTAGCTCTGAACCCTTAAAATACCCCTGTACCCCAAAACCCAAACCTACCCCTGAACCCTAAAAATACCCCTATACCCCAAAACCCAAACGTATCCCTAAACCCTAAAACTACCCCTGTACCGCATATCCCAAAACCATATCTGAACCCTTAAAATACCCAAACACCCCAAAACATATACCTCAGTACCCCAAAACATATACCCCTATACACATACTTACCTTATCCAAACATTAAAAAAAACATGCTTTTACCATTCATGCATTTACAACGAATTTCGTTGTAAATGTATGCGTGGTAAAAGCATATAAAATGTAATGCCATGCGTTATAATGGCATTGCGGAGTCATGGTACTTTCGTAATGAAAGTATGCGGAGTCATGGTATGCGGAAAGAAAGTTGCGGAATAATGGGTGTTTACCCTCCCCCGGTAAGTACATTGTTGGCACAGCGGCCCACATCTCCAGCAACATACTCATATTTTTTCACCACCCATTTGAAAAATGCACAGGTCTCTCTCATTGATGGCCAGCATCGACATACACTTTTAGACACACCTCCCGCCACAAGTTCTAGAATTGCGAACTTTAGAGCTGGGGAGCTACGTTTGAATCTCCTCATCAGCTCAACATCCTGTGATTCCAGGCAAATCGCTTTGTCTCCCCGTGCCTACCACAAATGAATGTGTTCTTCTGTAATGTAAACTCTGCTCATGCCATGTTGTCGAGTTCGCGCTATATAATAATTTAAGGAAAATTAAAGTAGGGAAACTCGAGTTTACACACTACTGAACGCGCACTCTTAAGTGCATCAGCAGTGCACTGTGAATCGGAGTGTTTCACAGGCCTTTCACAGATAAGAAATGCTATCAAAACGAAATCCTACAAAACAATATACTAATGGCCGGCAGCAATTCATACCCGGACAACGTCGGGACGGGCTGCTAGTAAAGTTATATATGGAAAGCATCTTAGAATAAAATAAACAGCGCTCTCTGCTTGGAATGATTCACATGTCACAAAAATGACGACTTAGGGGCCGATTCCGATCCTGGAAAAACACTGTACAAATCGTGGTACGGAGCGTTTTCCCCATACAACTCGTACTTGTAAGGAGGCCCCTACAACCTAGGAAGTACGATCCGTTCAAATAGACGCACTCCATACAAACTGTAAAAAAGACCATACAACTCGTATATACAAGCGATTCCGATTCGGATTGCTCTGTACGCGACGTTCCCATGTATTCCCGGCAGCAGTTTACAACCCGGCAAGTCCGATTCGTACAAACGGAACTCCGTATGGCTCTTTTTTTACAAGACCCAAAAAGTGCCAGAAAAACCTTGTATGCCCCGAAAACAGTACGAGACAGACCCCCCTCATGTACGCGTCGTACACCCCATGAATACAGGGGTACGGTGCGTATGTACGGTGCGTACGGATGACACGGAAAGTGGGGTACGCACATATGCATGTGTACGCACCGTACCCCAAAATCGCGTAAGTACGCACCGTACCCCAAAATCGCGTATGTACGCACCGTACCCCAAAATCACGTACGTACGCACCGTACCCCGAAATCGCGTATGTAGGCACCGTACCCCAAAATCGGGTACGTACGCACCGTACCCCAAAATCACGTATGTACGCACCGTACCCCAAAATCGCGTACGTACGCACCGTACCCCAAAATCGCGTAGGTATGCACGCATCGTACCCCAAAATCGCGTATGTACGGTGCGTACATGCGCGATGTTGGGGTACGCACCATACACAGGCCTCGTATGTGGGGAGGCCCCTGTACGCCTCATACCCCTATACAACCCGTACCCCGGTATGAGTGGTACCCCCAGAACGAGTCATACCAGGGTACAAGGTGTATAGGGGTTCGCTTCCTTGCCCAGTACGAGTCATTCCCCGTTTACAGGCCATTTTCCATACAAATCGTATGCTGACAACCCGGTACGAATCTTACTTGACGGGTTGGAGAGCCTTTTTACAAATTGTATGGTCTTTTTTTACAAGTCTGTGTCGTACAGCTTTTCCCGATCCGATTTGTAAGGATCGGGACGATCTGTATGTATTTTTCCCGTACGAATCGTACTACACGGGTTGGAAGGGACTTTTACAATTTGTATGGAAAAAAATACAAATCCTATTTGTATGGAAAATAAAAATCCAGGATCAGAATCGGCCCCTTAGTGTATCGCAACCCAAGATTATCTAATGAGTGCTCGAAGAGCAAATTGCTTTTACTGAAAAATGTTAGTGAGATAAATAATCGAAAACAAAAACAAAAACAGGGGGACCAAATAGAATAGTCACTCCCACGTCCAGTGCACATCGGTGTATCATTCCCACACTCATACAAAAATGTGTGCAGAAAGGAAGAGTTGGCCCATCACCAAAACTGAAACTAGAAAGATTTGACCAGAAAGTATTTTCCTTTAAATAAGTCTAGTTACAAAGAGATACACATATACAAATGCTCAATACAGACTCGTAATGACTGTGGATATAGTAATATAAATATAAAAATAAGGAAACATGTCCTATAAATCATATACTAGAACTCATTAGGATGTCATTATTATAAAAAACGTGTCTTTCAATTCATACACTTAGAAACAAGCATTAGAATGGCGTCAAATGGTACATAACACATTCATTCGGTATACAGTGTTTACACCGAAAATCTGCTGAACCATGCTGCACAGGGATAATTGACAAGTATCTAGCTCAACTGGTTACTATAGAATGGGACTCTTCCATAGAATTGAGACTCTGATTAATACTGTTGCAACGGAGCACACACCGACACTCAGTTTTATTCAAGATATTCTAGATGCTCCCACCTCGTTCTGGAATTTTGGTACCTCAATGACCTGCCAACACATATCACCTGGACCATGATTAAACTGTTGATTATGTGCCACTAAGGGTGCATTTTCGGTCTGGCAGCGTATATGCGACTCTTGTGTTGGCCCAGTCGTGTCTTAATTTTCTGTGTCGTGTGACCGATACATATCAGATCACACGGACACCATATAGCATACACGACATTCGCCGTGTTGCAATTAGAGAAGTCTCGTAGGTCATGTTTGATGTTACCATGTACAAATTGTTTTGTATTCAGACTGGACACACAAGAGGCAGCCGCCACATTTGTAATGTCCTAGAGTTTTAATGAGACCCCACATTGATGACAAAGTAGGGCTCTCATCACGGGGAAAAGCTGCTCGTACCAAATGGTCACGAAGACTTTTTCCACGCTTAAAGGAAAACAGTGGCAACTCATTCGTGAACCCAGTGGCCACAACAAGTGGCCAGTGTTTCTTAATGATACCAGACAATTTATTACTACGTGTACCAAAAGTTGTCACACATGGGATACGAGTCATATGTTTTTTAATCTGAGGGGTTAAAAGAAAGTCACGATGGTTATACCATGCTCGTTTCTTAGAGCGTTTGACTAATTTTCGTGGATAACCACGTTGTTGTAGCTTCCTTGAAAGAATCTCTGCTTCACGAAAATAATCCTCTTTAAAATAACAATTTTGTCGAATCCTTAAAAATTGGCCGAAGGCGAGGCCATCCCTAAGTCCACGGGGATGATTACTTGAGTACTCCAAAAGAGTAGGCTTGGTGAACAGTTTCGTAGAAAGACGCCCTTCATGAGGGAAAATGGTATGGTCTGAAAAATCTACCATGCAGTTACTTGAGTGGGACGAGAATTTGAGGTCATTAGAGCACGAATTTAACCAAATCAAAAACATGTCCAACAAGTCCTTAGTCCCAGTCCGAATGAAAAAAACACCGTCAATATAACGTCGCAAATGGCGGACGTTGTAAAAAAAAAGGGCTATTAATGTTGTCAAAAATAAACCGTTTTTCAAAATCATCAACAAACAAAATAGCAAAATTGGGGGCATAAGAAGCCCCCATAGATGTACCCTTAACCTGCAAATAATATTGTCCGTCAAACTCAAAAGAATTCTTGGTCAAAGAAATAGTCAGAAGGTCAACAATAAAATCAGTGGGGACAGTCATTGGAGCAGCCTGTGTATCCAACACCTTGCGGATCACTTCAATGCCCTCACGTTGGGGAATATTTGTGTATAGGGACTCCATACAGGGCAAAATTGCATGGCTTCAACTTGAGAAATGATGTCGCCACTATCGCGCACATAACTGCGGGTGGCATACGCAAAATCCTTAATAAATACATCAATGTATTTGCATAGATGTTCCAGGACCGACCCACAGCCAGAGACAATGGGTCGGCCTCGAGGACAAAGAACACTCTTATGCACTTTCGGAAGTGTATATAACACCGTTGTGCTCGGCGATTTAGTATTCAGGAATGTAAATTCTTTCTGTGTTATAAAGCCTTCACGTTCGGCTTCTGTAGTCAGCGTAAGAATCATGCGCTGAATATCAGCCAGGGGACTAGTACTGAGGGGGAGATAGTGGTCACAGTTGGTAAATTTCAGTTTTATAATCAGTTTTAGACTGCACCACTATCCCCCCACCCTTGTCAGCCGGCTTGATTATGACCTCTTTATTGATGTTCAATTTGGTTAGTGCCTGTCGTTCTGACTAAGAAATATTGTATGGAATATATTCAAAATCTTTGTTCAGAGCAAGCATATCTTTTAAATCCATCGATTCAAAGGCCAATAATTCAGCAGGTACCTGGTTCATTGGTGGATTCAAAGTAGAGGGTGGTCTTAGTCCAGAGAAACTCTCTTTCATGTTGGTATCCTTCCCAAGGAAAAACGCCTTAATACGCAATTTCCTAAAGAATTGCAGTAGTTCCAGTTGGGTGTTAAACAAACAAGATTTTTCTGTAGGCACAAAGCTTTCAGCCTTCTTGAGTGAAATCCCAAGGGACCTCCCCCACGTGGTCGCAGGGGATTTCAACTCACATTTTGAGCCACTGCCTGGCCTGCTCGATGGACCCTCTCAAGAGGAGGACTCAAGATGGCTGATACCAGCTACGGTGGCACCCCCACCAAGAGCCTGGACTCCCCTTGCTCTGCAGATAACTGCATTGACCCTCAACCACGGTATAAGAGCATGTAATGGGCACACAAATCAGATAACCCAAGTAACCACACTTTTAATAAACTAGGGAGCGAATCCAGACTTGATTATGTCCTAGTCCAATTGTCATATTGGTCACGTATTATTGACTTTAGGGTATTGGATAGAGAGGACAGTGACCATAATGCCCTCGAACTCGAATATGCCATGCCAGGCATCGAGGACACTGGACTGGACAAAGAGAATGTAACCACAGGATTACTCCTGGAGAATAACAGGAGGAGAGTGAGGTGGGCGAAATTGGCCTCAAGTGACGTTAAGCTTCCTAGGCTTTATGCTAGAATCACCCCAGTGCTTGAAAAAGCATTTACTCATGCAAATGAATTAGATAAGGAGGAAAACAGAGAACAATTGTGGCAAATCCACGAAGAACTAATAAATACCCTGGAGTTAGACCTATTTCTTAAAGGAGCAGGCAAAACCAAGGAGACACACAAAAAGTCCTGGTATAATGCCACATGCCGGGATTCAAAGCGAGAGCTCCTACTCGCAATTAAAGCGCGGGGAAGTCGGGAGTTGATACAAGCCAAAAGACGGGCCCACAAGACACTGTTGGCAAACGCCAAGGCCGAATGGGATCACAAATATTGGGAGGACCTCTCTGGTGCACTAGCCGTTAAAGATTCTCGCAAATTTTGGCGGCTGGTTAATCATGGATCAGAAGATCTCCCCCCAGCAATTGAACCCAACATAGCCCCTGGCATATGGCAGGAGCATTATCAATCCCTGTATGCAATGGAGGATGCGTCCCATAGCACCCCCCATTTCACCATTTTGAGTGACCAGGAGGGCGAACCCTTCACAAAAAAAGAAGTCTGTGCTGCAATTGCGGGGTTGGCAGGAGGGAAAGCTCCAGGGCTGGACGGGGTCCCAGGAGATCTTTTTAAGCAGGAACCAGGGATATGGGCCCCGTACCTCCTGTCGATATTTAACGCGGTTCTCAAGGGCACGGAGGTCCCCGATACTTGGCTGGGCGCAGAGGTGGTCCCAATATTTAAAAAGGGATCCCCTCTGCTCCCAGCCAACTATCGTCCGATAAGCCTTATCGATGTTTCACAGAAACTTTTCGGTAAGCTAATATTGGATCGGCTGCAGAATTGGTTGGAGGAGACGGACACTCTTAGTCCTTACCAGGCAGGATTTAGGAGGGGGGGCTCCACAATCAACCAAGTCCTTGGACTGAACCTTATGTACTGGAGGACAGCACTTATCGAGGGCGGCACCTTATACACGGTCTTTGTGGATTTACGTGCCGCCTTCGATTTAGTGCCAAGATCAAAACTGTGGGAGGTAATGGCAGAGCTAGGCATCCCAAAAGACATCCTTGCAATTCTGATAAAATTACACCATAACAACTTTGCAAGGGTCAGGTGTGGGAGAAGTGGTAAACTAACCAAAAGATTCCCCGTTTGCAGAGGGGTGAGGCAAGGCTGTGTGCTCGCACCGACCCTGTTCTGCCTCTTTGTGAATGGTGTAATCGCACACCTGACCGGGATCGCCAATACCGATGCCCCTAAACTGACTGGCAGTAGGGTGCCCGCAATTATGTTTGCGGATGACACCCTGCTGCTGTCCAAAACCCCTATGGGCATACAGAGGGTGCTTGATGGCTTTCTAGAGTTCTGCACAGATAGGGGTCTTGAAATCAACCCACAAAAAACAAAATTCATGATCTTAAATCCCAAGTCCCCGAAACGCCCAAATCCTTTGCTTGGCACAGTACGACTGGAAAGGGTTCTTACAATAGAGTATTTGGGGATTACTCTAAACCAAAACCTCACGTGGGGGGCTCATCAGACCAAAGCGAATATGAAGCTGGCCCAGAAGGCGGGTGGCATTATGAGAATCGCGACTAAGTCAACCTATCGCCCCCTGATCCCTGCCATTCAAATATACAAAGCCCAGGCGCGGGCGGGAGTAACTTATGGGGGAGAGTTGTGGGGCTTCACCTCATCCTCGAAATTTGCAAACCACAGAAAACAAATTTCTAAGGCAGTTGACCGCCCTTCCGCCAAGCACCCCACTCCTGCCACTGAGATTGGACCTGGGTCTGAGGCCCATCACGGAGGAACTAGGGCTCAAACCCTTATTATTTTGGCGTCGCATTTGGAGTAGCCAAGACCTCACCTCCTATCGAGCTGAGCTTCAGGAATATTTATCTCTACCTAACGCAACTATGGTCCCTTGGTTAAAATATATCAAGAGAACATGCGAGACCATTGGAATACCAGAATTGTTGTCCGATCCAGAACGAACAAGTACCAGGATCCCAAGGAAAGTACTCTCTAGACTATATTGTGATAAAATGCTTTCCATAGTCCTGGACAGTGCACAAGAGGGTTCCCTGACACATCGTTTCATTACAATCAAAGATTTCTACGATTTTGAAAGTGTCCTGGACGGAATGTCTCCTGTTTTAACAAGAAAACTATTCCTGCAATGGAGGTATGGGACACTACCTCTAATGTCTTTTACCTCAGCATGGTCTGGCCGGCCCCCTAATGAGAAGTGCCCTGCTTGTGCTCACAACAAGGAGAACGAAGTACATGTTATCTTTTTCTGTCGAGCCTACCGAAAAAGCAGGCAACTCTGGCTCGTCCCCCTGCTTAGAAACTTGGGTTTCAGAACATTTCTCCCCGCATTTAGAATTCTAAAAACAGATTTATCCCCACCAATTGTGTTCGCCCTAGCCAAATATCTAACAGCAATGTGGCATGCTCGAGTTCGCTACTTAAAGATGGCAGGAGACTCTTGAAAATTCTTTATCCTTGATATATTGTTATTCACGTTTTAATATCTTTTAAATTTATGTATTCAACACAAATGAATATTGATGCTTTGAAATTTTTTTAAATGATGTGCTATTGTATATCTTTTATGATCTTTTCGATCGAAATAAAGATTTGAAATTTGAATTTGATAGTAATGAGACCTCGGCGGAGGACAATAGATGTTCGGAAAGATTAAAAATAGGTATAGTATTCACAACAGAGACATCCTGTTCGATCATTGGGGTGGACCCCACTGGTAAAATTTCCTGCGGGTCTGCCTCTCTCCTGACTGGAAATTCCAAGATTGTACTTGTGGGTTGGGTATTGGTGTTGGTGTTTTGGCTCTGCCCCTCCCCCTCCCGCGTGATTCTAAAAAAGGAGGTGGTGGGGGATAGTTAAGATTGGAGGGGCCAGGGCGGGGACCAGCGCTTAAATCGCTGTCATCACCCGAACTAGCTGATGAATCAGAGAATGTTACCCCTATGCTTCTCTTAAATCGTCCCCAAGTGGGATAATTATCTGAGTACTGTTGTCTTGGTTGGGAAAAGAACTCATCTAATACATCGGAATGGAAACGGGTTTGATTAAAGTTGGCAATATCTTTCTCAATTTTATTTGTTTTCTTTGTCCTCTCAATATACTCAAATTCCGCTATGGTTTTGTTAACTTTATCCAATGCTGCCTTTGTATCTGTAACTAAATTGCATTACATTACATCCGCTAACAAGATGTCATATGAAGAAGTCAGATTCTCCCCAAAAATCTTGATTTACACGTGATATACACGTTCTATATCACCTTCAATTAAATATCCTATGTCATATAGTCTGTCAGGGGGAGCCACTTGAGTGTCAGCAGTTTCAACTGAGATGAAAGTGTCAGTTGCTGTCGCCTTCAGAAATGGACGCAGTGATTGCCGCACTATTGTAACCATCGCTGCACGGTCTAGCAGCGTTACTGCCCATGTTAGGTTCCGAAGTTGAGTTCTCACCGTCTGTGGCATATCTTGCTGTTAAGCTGCAACTTTCTTTTTGTGAAACAAAGGGGGTTGACGAGGAAAATCGTCCTGCTTGCCTTTACCGTCAGTCTGACGAGGTTGCTTGCATCCTTGCGGGGCACCCTGACCTCTGCCATGATCCTGCCGATCTCCTCCCCCGGCTTGTGAGCCTGATGTTTTCTGTGAAGAACGAGGAGAAAGCTGATCAGGGACCTGAAATCTATCAGGAGACCTCATTCTCGCGCAGTCGCGCAAATCATGTGCGCTCAGTACTTTCAGGTATTGGTGTTGCACCACGCGACCCTAGTTTCTGTTGTTCCTTCCCCTGCTTTTTATTTTTCCACTTCTTTTTCGGAAAAACTGGATGGTCGTCTTTATTAGACTGTGCCGTCTGAGTTTGTGGTTGCATTGCTGCTTTCGCAAAAAGCCTAAAACCCAAACGATTGTGGCTCATGGTTTTAAATGCCTCTACAATAATGTTCCGTAACTCCCGGGGTTTTGCGGCATCCGGGACAAGGCGCAAAGCATTAGACACCTGAAAGTTAACCGCATCTCCCTTTACATGAGCAAGGTTGAGATCAGCAACTACGTCAAACACTCCGACTAGCCTCATTACCAACTCAACTGCCGCCTCTGGACGTGATCATCCTGAACACGCTTGATCACAGAGAGCAGGACAGTCATATAAGGTGTGCCGAAGCACTTCGCATACACTGCTGCGAATACTTTACCCCATTTTCACAATCAGTTACTTCTGGTCTTAAGTCTTTCTGCAAACCAATAGTGAGTATCCTGTGTTTTTCCACAGGTGTAGTATTAGGAAATACTGCTTCTAGCTGGACAAACTTCTCAGCAAGCCAATAAGGTAAATCATCCTTATTCGTGGGACGCTTGCCCATAACCGAATTAACCATGACAGGACTAATCGACATCCCGACCGGTCCAGCGGGTTGTGCTGAAACCCCAGGTACCCTTACCTGGAGATTGCGGGAAACATATTGGACTAAAGCCCGATGCACCCCTAATAAAGAGGTGTGCAAAACACGTAATTCAACCACCGGAACTTGTAGAGAACGTGGATGGGTAAACATCCTTTACAACGCAACTTTTACCACGCAGTGCCTTTACGACACAACTATTACAACGCATGTCATTACAACGCATAGCGCTGGGGGGCACTCTAGGATAGGGAATAGATTTAATTTACTATCCAACACCTTCCCTATGCCGACAGAGATGTGGTGTTACACGAGGCGAGGGCCAAAGATCCGGTGATGTATAAAGGCGACAAGTTATCCTTTTTTCCTGACTACACGCCGGGGGTTCAAGCGGCTCAGAAGGAATTGGTGCCGGTAAAGAAACTGTTACGGGAGGCCTCTGTCCTATACGCCATGTTTTATCCGGCTAAACTGAAAATCACACACGAAGAGCAGGCACATTTCTTTACGGATGCAAAAATCAGCGTTGAAATTCACCAGGCATATCTGCAAGTGTAGACCAGCAAACCGTATGCAGGACCTGATATCCAGGGATTCTGGACTGAACGACACAGAATAGGCAGAAGCTACATCATCCACAAGTTTGATAAGTGCGACGGCAGCGGGACCCTATGTGGCCGTCCGGATGTCCTACATTCGCTGTCTATCTGGTTGAGATGATGGACGAGATAGATGGGGCCCAGTTGGCACCGAACACTGTCTGTTTGGCCTGTGGCACTAGTGACTATCTGATATGTCTTTTTGAAAACTGGCGGGTGGGCTGTTGCAGGCCGGCAGCCTCACTACGGTGCGGATACTCATGGCTGACCCGCTTCCCCTAGTGGGTGCTCCCCAACTGATGGGTCCGTATGGAGTCCAATACAAACCGATGGGAGGGTAGTGGGATCTTTTCTTGACCTGATTAGGAGGTTGGAGTGGGTGGCGGGGGGGAGGGGGAGGGGGGGAGATCTGCCATGGGGTTTGTTGTCTTTTATGCTTTATTTGTTTCACAACTTATTTTCTCACGTGAATGCAACGGCATGTACAGCGGGTGGATGGATGATAAGACGGCTGAACCGTCATGCGAGATGCTCCTTTGGGAATAGACGCTATAGGCTTGGTAATCAATGTTCAGAATATTATGGCTGATGCATGTAGAATGTTGACGTGGAATGTCAGGGGCCTGACCTCGCCTAAAAAAGTGAGACAGGTGATAGCGTATTTGGACCGTCATGCGATACATATAGCTCTGTTACAGGAGACACATTTAACTAAGTATACAGATGGACGGCTGGCCAGTAGATGGGCGGGTTATAGGATGACCGCGTCGTACTCTTCCTATGCCAGGGGGGTTATGATACTGATAAAGAGGGGAGTGGACTTTCAACCTTTGCACACATATAAGGACGATGAGGGCAGATGGGTTATGGTCTGTGGTAGATTGAATGGTCGACTGATTACCATGGGGAATATGTATGGTCCCATTGTGGATGATGTGACCTGTGTGAATCGCATATGTGGGGTGTTGCGTGAATGGCCGGAGACCCCTATATTTTTGAGAGGCGATCTGAATACGTATTTGGATGCAGATCTGGACAAATCTAACCTTTTATCCCACCGTACCCCTAATGTGGCCAAGGTGTTGATCTGTGCAATGGAAGAATTTTGTTTGAGAGATGTGTGGCATGTCCGCAATCAGCAGGTAACGGCAGGAACACATGCAACACCTGCACATGGCAGCTGGTCACGGCTGTATTGGTTAGTTGGAGCGGAGGTGATGGGCTGGGTGCGGGGGATTACGCCGCTAGCTCCTACACTGTCAGATCATGACCCAGTTAGGCTGGATGTGCTCCTCCCCTCAGCAAGATGCCCACCTTTCATGTGGCGCCTGAGATCTGAGGCCTTGCTGGATCCTGTATATGAAGCGACAGTCAGAGATGTCATTACACAATATTTTGAGCTGAACAAGGGCTCGGTTGCGGAGGCTTCTACACTGTGGGAGGCCTTTAATGTCACAATACGGGGTGTCTGCATTAGCACAGCGGCGGGTATACTAAAAGACATACGCACCCAGCTGAGGAACACTGAGGCTGCATTGCGAGAGGTGGAGCGCAAGTATGAGGCAGACCCTAGAGCGGACACGCTGGCGGATTTACAGAAGTTGCTTAAAGACTTTGAGGAACTGGCTGCTACAGAAGTAAAATACCTGTCGCGGAGACACACGGCTCGCCGTTATGGGGAGGGGGGACGGCCAGGAGCGATCTAGCGCTTCGGATCAAAACACGTATCGAACAACCGCGAGTAGATAGAATTGTGGATGAGCTGTGTATCTTGATCAAGGAGACATATTAGAACAATTCCGGAGATTTAATGCAGACCTGTATACGTCTCGTGGGCAAGAGTCGGAGACAGAATTTGATGACTACCTAGACGACATAGCGTGCGCATGGCTATCTGATGCTCACAGAGAATATTTGTGTCTGTCGGTAGATGAACAGGATGTGAAAACTGCGATTGCGGCACTGGCTATCAGTAAAGCTCCTGGTCCGGACGGACTGATGGTTGAATTTTATAAAAAATATGCAGATCTCCTGGCACCGCATCTCCATGAAATGTATGTAGAGGCCCACGAATCTGGAGAGCTACCCCCGTCCCTGAGAGAGGCGCTGATGATTACGTTGCTTAAAAAAGACAATCCGCCAGACAGGTGTGACTCGCATCGCCCGTTGTCTCTGCTTAAT
Source organism: Lissotriton helveticus (assembly GCF_964261635.1). NCBI lineage: Eukaryota > Metazoa > Chordata > Amphibia > Caudata > Salamandridae > Lissotriton > Lissotriton helveticus. Next base: position 51,907,100 of record NC_136065.1, read on the forward strand.
ATAGACGCTAAGATTCTGGCCAAGATTCTGGCGACTAGGTTGCAACCACTGATGCAGAAATTGGTGCTGCCGGATCAGTCGGGTTTCATACCCGAACGATCCACATCTTATAATCTGCGCACGGTCTTTTCAATGTTCCATGTTTTGGAGTCAGGGCTGCGGGCGGCGGCAGTGTTCTTAGACGCAGCCAAGGCATTCGACTCGGTTGAATGGCACTATCTCAAGTATGTGTTGCGGCGTATGGGATTCCCGACATTGTTTTTGCAGTGGATAACAGTGCTATATTCCAAGCCGAGCACGTGAGTGCGCGTAGGAGGTCTCACATCAGACTCATTCCCAATAGGAAGAGGCACGCGTCAGGGGTGTCCCCTGTCGCCGCTAATATTCGCGTTGTTATTAGAACCACTGGCGTGTGTGATCAGGCAGCGACATAGGGAGGCAGCACTTAATTTCAACTTCCGGCGGGTGGCTATATCACTCTATGCAGATGACATGGTCCTCTTTGTTCGCGAACCATCTAAATATCTGGCACAACTGCTCAGAGAATATGTTCGCTTTGGTTACCTGTTGGGCTTGCTATAAATTGGGATAAGTCTTTTCTAATACCACTGACCACCTCGAGTGCATGTCTGGATTTGGACTTCCCACTGGTGTGGGCCACAGATCCGATTAAATACCTAGGAGTCTGGGTACACAGGGACCCGAAGGTAGTGGTCAGAGAGAAATATGGCAAAGCATACTTGGCGTTGGGAAGCCAGGTCGATGCTTGGATAGCGCTGTCGCTAGTGGACTGAATTGCCCTGATAAAGATGGTGGTGTTGCAGCGGTTTCTCTATTTATTTCTTAACATCCCCATAGTGCTCACACAGCAGTTTTTCAAGACTATAAGGAGTCAGTTGATCAGGCTAGCAAGGGGAGGAAGACATGCTCGCGTGCAGTGGACGACACTGGCTAAAGGGTACGAGAAAGGTGGGTTTGAGGCCCCTGATTTTTATGTTTACTATTTGAGTGTGCAAGCTCAATATCTATATTATTGGTATAGGCCAAATGCTTTTCCACCGCATGTCGTGGTAGAAGAGGGTGATGTAGCCCCGCTCCCGCTTCATAGTGTGATCACTCAGTGCAGGAGCGGTACTCCAAAGACGAAGATTAACGCGGTTGACGCTACTGTCGCTGCTTGGTGGAGCATTGGACAATTGGCTCGGAAACTACAGCTATATGCACCGGATTTATACCTGGAGCATCATGCTGCGCTGTCTGTGGCGCAGGAGACACCATCGCTCCGTCTATTGCATGAGGCAGGTCTCAGACATATGTCAGATGTTTATGTAAATGGCTCTGTTCTGGCGGAGGAGGATTTGGCTTATATCAACAATCAATCGTTGCTGTTTAGGTTTGCAATGCACTGCTTGAGATATGCACTTAAAGTACACTACACTACGTACCCACAGGAACCTCCCGTGTTGGCCTCTTTACAGTATGCGCTCACCACCTCCAGCAATAAAAGTTTAGTTTCGAAACTGTATAAAATGATAAATCTCGAAAGTGTGGAGGTCCGAGATTGTAGTTGGGAGCACCGGTCTGCTTGTTTGCCTGAACCCATTTCTGAGACAGACTGGAAATATATATGTGGCCTAACGGGACCGCTGAGTATGAATGGAAACCTGAGGATAATTCATTTTAAGTATATACACCAAGTGTATTATACCCCAATGTGGCTGCCTGGGTATGGATTGCGTGCATCTACAGAATGCAGATTTTATGCATCTGGCTTGGGACTGTCAGACAGTATGGGAATTCTGGGAAAAAGTGGTGAGCTGCTTGAAAGTAATGGTGAGTGTGGAGCTGCGATGTGATCCGCTTGCCTGTCTCTTATGCTGTGTACCGCACATTAGAGGAGTAACTGGCGAGTTTGTGCGTCTGGCCCTGTTAATGGCAGCTCGAAGAGTGGCGATTACATGGGGGGGCAGGTGCAGACCAAAGGTTGACTTATGGATCAAAGACCTGGTCTATTGCAGGGACAATTTGGTGACATATGCTGAAGAGTTGCCCGAGATTTCGAGGCCCAGGGACAGTGCAGGACAGAGCACATGGCGAGAATGTGGTAGCACATGGCATACAAAATGGCGGATAGACATACAAAATGGATTCCATAAAACGGGCAAGTTAGCTTCTAAATACAAGATGGCTTCTGCTAATGCTAACCCAATCGCTGCCGAATTACAACATCCTAATCTAACTAATTTTACCATCAAATGTGGAGCAGGACAGGGGGATTTGCACCCTCCACTATCTGGAGATGCCTGGCATGCACTTCAAAGGCAACACCGCCTTTCAAACTTCCCGCACTGGACTGTCTTTCATGGCTGAAAGAGGTGTGAAGCACCTCCGCCCAGTGCAAGCTGGCCTCTGAGAGCAGAGGCTCTTACTCCAAGTGGTCAGAAACATGTCTGGTGGTGGGAGGCTGCCTAAGACTTGTCAGAGACCAAAACATTGCTTTGTAGGTTTCAGTGGACTCTCTAAAGAGTTCTCTGTGTGTATTCATTAATAAAGCCAACAGTGAGGATTTATTAAGACAAGATGTTTGATACCAAATATCTTAGGGTACAGTGAAGCCATCATGGAGCTAAGAAACTCGTAATGACACGTATCCAGCCATTGCAATCTCTATGGCTTCCCTGGGCACTTATTACATCCAAAACTGGCCTTGGATATTATAGGGTCATATCTGCTCATGCAGATATGTCCACACATAGGGTACAGAGCACCCTGCCTTAGGGTAACTAAGCCTGCAGCACGGGTGATTTACTGTAGGCAGCTGGCATTTTATATACCCTACCAGAGTGAGGTATAGTGTGCACAGAGTCCAGTGGAACCCCTAAGGTAGGCAGAGGTAAAGTTAGATAGCACCTTACTCTCTATTGGTGGTAGTGTGGTCGAGCAGTAAGGCAGTATCAGGGCGGTGTTAAGTATTTCTTGTACACATTCAGTCACCAAATGAATTCACCCACTCAAAAGACTGAACTTCAGACCAATTGTTTTTGTATACAAAAATATGACTTTAGTTATTTTATTTTCTAGAACCAAGCTAGCCTGGCACCGGTAAGTAAGAAATACTTTACAGTATTAATGCAGTTTGTATACAGTTTGAATTGTAATTGTATATGCACTTTGTTTTGACTTACAGTATGGTTTTAGAGAAATGCAATACTTTGTAAATACAGTACATAGACTTGAATGGGCTTTTAGTAAATTACAGGTAAATTACTTTTGAGATTACATTCTTACTCAGAATAGTATATCTGGATACTACTCTGGGACATTTTTCTTGTAAACAGGTAAGTAAAATCGTTTTGGTTAGTTAGTGCAATTGAAAAAAAATGTCTTTAGGTTTTCAAATTCCACGCTTAGAAACTTTTACATCGTGCAGAGTGCCGACACCCAATGTTATCCTAAGGGGGACAGGGGGCCTCCGGTTGCTGGCTGCAAACGAGCAGGCCACTTGGTTGTAGGAACCAAGCTCCTGGACTTTACCTCAGGGCAAATGGAGAAGCAAAGTAGCACCAAAGGTGCACCCTCAGCGGCACTAGGGAGGCCAGGTGCAGGGTGCTGTTTCGACATTGGGCATCCTGTTGTTTGCAATGGGGATCCTCCGGTTTGCAAAGACACTGCAGGCTTGGGGACGAAGTCTTCAGGGTGCGACCACCACTTCAAGAGGTAAGTTGTGAAGTTAGGGGTTGGTTAGGCACCTTTGCTTTGGCCACCCAAGTCCATGGGTGTCGGGGTGCCTTTTGGGATCGGATCTTCTTACCAGTTCCTGATCACAGTTGGGAGGACCTTCTGGATTTAGGCTGCAGGCGTCGGCTAGAGGCTTGAGGCAGGTCAGGGGTTGCTGGATCTCGGGTCAGGATCGCCGGGTGACCTCTTTGTGGTGTTTACCCACTCGAGTTCGGGCTGAGGACAGCGGGTGCAGAGTGGGGTGGATTTGCGGTGTCCGGCCAGAGCCAGAGGTTTCAGATGAACAAATCAGGTGTTCACGGGAGACAAAGTCTTTGTGGTTGAAGGCAGGCAGGTCCTCCGGGGTTTCCGAGGTTGCTGGCTGCGGGACACACAGGGATTTTGCAGGAGCAGGTTCGAGGTGGAGACAGGTCGGTAGGGCTGGGGCAAAGTCAGTGTGTGTCTTCGGCACAGCTGTTCAGTCCTTCTTTTCTTGCTGCAGGTTCTTGTCTGAGGTTCAGGGGTGCCCCTAAAGTGAGGGAGGTTACACGCAGGTAAAAGGCAGGGACCAATGGGTCCCTTCCCTGGGGTGGATACACCCCTATTATGCCACCCTCCAGTGGGAGGGGGGCATGAGCCTGTCCCTGGTTGGCTGAGTCCCCGCATCTGCAAGATGGCGGTAACTGAGTTGTGCTTCACCTCGCCTCCCCCACCCGAGGGGTGGAGTTGGCAGAGGAAAGCACTACTCTCTTTCTCACTTGTTTTTCCTGTCAGTTATCCCACCCAAAATGGGGGTCAGAACCAGCGGGGACCAGTTGTTGAAAGCAGCAAGTGGCCTGGGGAAGCTCACAAAGGAGGCAAGCCTTTGAAGCTTCCCCTTCGTGAACCATGCCCATCCTGGGGAGTACGCTTGGCACCTCGTCCCAGAATGTCCATTGTTTCAGGCCCCAGAGAGCAGCAGGCTCTCGGCCCAGGGGTACAGAAACATGTCTGGTGGTGGCAGTTGCTGAAAGCAGCCACTCAGTCTGGACACTAGTGGTAGATTCGTTTTCAGGGGGCATGTCTATCAATCAATCAATCAATCATAGCATTTATATAGCGCACTACTCACCCGGAGGGTCTCAAGGCGCTTTGGGAGGGGGGGTCAGCTACTGCTCGAACAGCCAGGTCTTGAGCTGCTTTCTGAAGGCGAGATGGTCTTGGGTCAGGCGGAGGTGGGCCGGGAGGGAGTTCCAGGTCTTGGTGGCCAGGTAGGAGAAGGACCTCCCTCCTGTGGTGGCTCTTCGGATGCGGGGGACGGTGGCGAGGGCGTGGCTGGTCAATCAGAGCTGGCGTTTGGGAGCGTAGAAGTTGAGGCGGCTGTTGAGGTAACTCGGGCCTTGGTTGTGCAGGGCCTTGTGTGCGTGGGTTGTTGACCGGGAGCCAGTGCAGGTCTCTCAGGTGTCCGGAGATGTAGCCGTGACGGGGGACGTCGAGGATGAGTCTCGCCGAGGCGTTCTGGATTCGCTGGAGTCTCTTCTGGAGCTTGGCGGTGGTTCCGGCGTAGAGGGCGTAGCCGTAGTCCAGTCGGCTGGTGACGAGGGCCTGGGTGACCGTCTTCCTGGTCTCGGTGGGGATCCACCGGAAGATCTTACGTAGCATGCGCAGGATGTTGAAGCAGGATGAGGAGACGGCGTTGACTTGTCTGGTCATGGAGAGGTCCAGGATGAAGCCCAGGTTGCGTGCGTGGTCTGTCGGTTTGGGTGCAGTGCCCAGGGCAGGGGGCCACCAGGAGTCGTCCCAGGCGGAGGACGAGGAGCCCAGGATGAGGACTTCCGTCTTGTCTGAGTTCAGTTTCAGGCGGCTGGTCATCATCCACTCGGCTACGTCTTTCATCCCTTCGTGTAGGTTGGCTCTGGCGGTGGCGGGGTCGTTGGTGAGGGAGAGGATCAGCTGGGTGTCGTCGGCGTAGGAGATGATGTTGAGGTTGTGTTGGCGAGCGATGGCCGCAAGGGGGCTCATGTAGACATTGAAGAGGGTGGGGCTGAGCGAGGAGCCCTGGGGAATGCCGCAGATGACTTTGGTGGCCTCTGATCTGAACGGGGGTAGGCGGACTCTCTGTGTCCTTCCAGCGAGGAAGGAGATGATCCACTCCAGAGCCTTCTCCTGGATTCCGGCGTTGCTGAGGCGCTGCACTAGGGTGCGGTGGCAGACAGTGTCGAATGCCGCGGAGAGGTCCAAGAGGATGAGGGCCGCTGTTTCTCCGTTGTCGAGCAGGGCTCGGATGTCATCGGTGGCTGCGATGAGGGCGGTCTCGGTGCTGTGGTTGGCCCAGAAGCCAGACTGTGAGAAGTCGAGGGATCCATTCGTCTCGAGGAAGGCAGCCAGTTGCTTGTTGACGGTCTTCTCGGTGACTTTGGCTGGAAACGGGAGGAGCGAGATGGGGCAGTAGTTTTTGAGTTCGGTGGGGTCCGCTGTTAGTTTCTTCAGTAGAGCGCTGAGTTCGGCGTGCTTCCAGCTCTCCGGGAAGGTGGCGGTGTCGAAGGAGGTGTTGATGATGTCCCGCAGGTGGGGTGCGATGACAGCGTCAGCCTTGTTGAAGACGTGGTGAGGGCAGGGGTCGGTAGGAGATCCGGCGTGGATGGAGTTCATCGTGCGGATGGTGTCTTCGGTGCTGATCGGGGTCCAGGCGCGGAGGGTGGTGGTGGGGGGCGTAGGTGCGGTCGTGGGGAGCGTTGGTTGCGTGCTGAAGCTGTTGTGAATGTCAGCGATCTTGTTGTGGAAGTAGGAGGCGAGGGAGTTGCAGAGATCTTGAGATGGGGTGATGTCGTTGTTTCCGGCGTTGGGGTTGGAGAGCTCTTTCACGATGTTGAAGAGTTCCTTGCTGTTGTGTGCGTTGTTGTCCAGTCGTTCCTTGAATGCTGTTTTCTTGGTGGTGTGGATCAGTTGGTGGTGTTTTCGGGTGGCGAGCTTGAGGGTGGTCATGTTGTCTGGTGTTGGGTTTCTGCGCCAGGCTTTCTCGAGGGCTCTGCAGTTCTTCTTGGAGGTCTTGAGTTCGTCGGTGAACCATGGGGCTTTCTTGCTGCCGGGTCTGCTAGGCAGGGTCCTCAGAGGGGCGAGGTTGTCTGCGCAGTTGCTGATCCACTTCGTGAGGTTGTTTGCGGCCTGGCTGGGGTTCGCTGAGCTGGCGGGGGGGGCCCAGGCTCAGGGATGAGGCGAGCTGGTCGGCTGTGATCTTGTTCCAGCTTTCTGCGTCCAACCTGTTGCTGGTAGTGGTGGGTTGTGTTCTTTCTGAAGCTGAAGTGGATGCAGCTGTGGTCCGTCCAATGGAGTCCCGTGGCGTGGCTAAAGGTGATGTCCTTGCTGGATGAGAAGACGGGGTCGAGCGTGTGTCCGGCGTAGTGGGTGGGGGTGGTCACCAGCTGCTTGAGACCGAGGTTGGCGAGGTTGTCCAGCAGGGTGGTGGTGGTGCGGTCGTTGTTGTTCTCCAGGTGGAAGTTGAAGTCCCCGAGGAGGATGTAGTCAGCGGAGGGGAGGGTGAGCGGGCTGATGAAGTCGGCGATGTCTTCGCTGAATTGTGTGCGTGGTCCTGGGGGTCTGTAGATGAGGGTGCCTCTGAGGGTGGTCTTGGGGTCGGTGTGGATCTGGAAGTGCAGGTGTTCGGCGGCTGTGAAGGTGCCGTCGGTGTTGGTCGTGATGCGGATGGTGTTCCTGTGGATGATGGCGATGCCTCCTCCCGTCTGGTTGGTGCGGTCCCTCCGGGTGATCTTGTAGCCCTCCGGGATGGCGATGGGGATGTCGGGCGCTGAAGAGGCGTTCATCCAGGTTTCCGTGAGGAAGGCAACGTCTGGAGCTGTGGTGTCGAGGAGGTTCCAGATTTCGACGGTGTGTCTGTCGATGGAGCGGGTGTTGAGTAGGATGCACTTGAGGTGATTGCTGCTGGTGTTTGGCTTGGCGGGTGCCTGTGTGGTGCAGGTCCGGTTGCAGGTGTACTTGCAGGAGTGGCAGCTAAAGGGTCCGTGGGTGCGTCTCGGGGTGGCTCGGTAGCATCTCGGGATTCTGCCGTTGTTGAGTGCGTGGAGTTCGGTGGAGTTGTAGGTTCGGCGGGTGGGCTGGTGTCTGCGGGGGGCCAGGGGTCCTGGCACTGGGCGAGGTCCAGGCGCGGACGGGCGCAGACGGGCTTACCTTTGGTGCACCTTCGGCGCTCAGTCGGTGCTGCCGCAGGAGGGGGCGGAGTCGTCGGAGGTCTGTGGGGGAAGGGGGACTGAGGGCGGCTCGGCGGCGGCTGGGTCGTCCGGCGGTAGAGAGCGGCACCCAAGGTAGGGGGAGGGCAGCAGAAGGGGGGAAAACAGGGGGCAGTCGAGGCAAGAGGCTAACACAAAAGGGGAAAGGCTAACACAGAAGGCAAGAGACTAATACAAAAGGCAAAAGGCTAACAGGGAAAAAACACAAAGGCGGCACTGGAGGCAACAACGAGGTAGCAGAGGGGGGAGGTTAACAGGAGGCAGCAGCGAGGCAGCAGAGAAGCTCAGCAGAGCAGCGGGCAGGAGCAGCGGAGTTGGGGCGACCTCGCCTGGACAGGCTCAGCGGTCACTAAGATGCACTGTGTGCATTTTCAATAAATCCCCCACGGGCATCAGTGTGAGTTTAATGTGCTAAGAAGCTTGAACCCTAACTTCTCAGTTTTCAGTGTAGCCATTATGGTGCTGTGGTGTTCATAATGACAAACTCCCAGCACCATATACTCTTAATGCAGGACTGTACTTACAATGTCTAAGAATGGCCTTAGACACTGTAGGGGTACAGGGCTCATGCACCTGTACCCTCACCACTGGTACAGTGCACCCAGCTGAAGAAGTGACTGATCTATGCCAGGGCAGTGGGTTGTAGGCATGGCACACAGGATGTGTGCCATGTCGACTCTTCACGTTGTTCTGCACCAAAACACGCAGCCTGCAAAGGCAGTGTGTGAGTGTTAGATTTGGGGGTCTCTGGTTGGCACAGGTATACACTTGTGACAAACAGGGACCCTCTCCTCTAGTCAGGGCAAGGGACTTACTCCTTAAGAATAACCCCTGCTCACCCTTTAGGTTGCGTGGCGCGAGCAGACAAGGCTAATCCTCAGGGCGTTAGTTTAATTAAGCATTTATGACCATATACAGTAATACAATGATCCACCACAAAAGGGACACCAGTCTAGGAGGTATGTAAAAATAAGTATTCTCTTTATATAGATCTCAAAAATGCAGGCTTAATACAAAACCATAAATAACGTTTTTAGATTATGCCACAATACTTTTGGTACAAGAAGAGTTCTTAAAAATGCTTGGTTTTAAAATAGTCAGTGCAAAGCGGGCCTCTTAGATTGACACTGCAGGGACGAAGTGCTGCCACAGTGTTTAAATACACGAAGCGGACACTCTGGTCTGAAGCGCTTCGTTTGCAAGGGGGGGGGGGGGAGTTGCACACAGTACCTGGGGTTTGTCACGGACTCGGCGTTGAGCGAACTTCAAGCGTTACAGGTGGTGTTGTCTTCCTTCGTGTTGCGAGCTACGGCTCGTATGGGCCCAGAGTCGCGTTACTGGAGGAGACGGGGCTTTCTGTGGTGCAGGGGCTGCTCGATGCGGCATACACGCTGAACTTGGGGAGCGGATGCCGGGATTTGCTTCTCAGTGCAGGGCGATGCTGGCAGTATTGTGGTAAATAAATAAATAATACCCTATTTTTGAATGCATAAATGAATGACAGATAGCTCAATAAATAAGAGTCAAGATTCGAGGTAGTAGGAGTTTTGCAGGTTTAATACAGCATAAGGACAGGAACAGGACAACCTGCACAGGAATAGGATGGCAAGCCCTGGCAGCGCTGCCGGGGTCAGGATCGGGACAAGAAGGCTAACTTTTAATAACAGTGCACAAGTATATATACATTAGATCAATTACATAGCACTTAATTGCAACAGGCCTTAGCAGTGGGTGGAGCAATAGGTGTGACGCGTAGCAGTCGCGAAAGATAAGGGTGAAAAGAGGTGTAACAGGGCGTATACATAGACATGTGATGCAAACGTAACAGAATATGTCATGAATGGGGCGGAAACCATGGAGGGGGCTACCTAAGGAGCCGGGACCTCTAACCTGATGGGGCGCGCAAACTAGCAATGACGTGTTACTAGGAGAAGCTGGGGGCTATGAACTCTGTGCTAGGAGCAGAGACTGAAGTCTGGAGAGTCAGAGCGACATGTACCTAAGCAGTATCTAGTATCTGATGTTTAGAGAACATGTTGATATAAACTAGAAGTCAGGAGGGGAAAAGGTAACAGACACTAAGACTGGAGCATGCATTATTCTACATGTAGTGCGTGATGAGGAATATTAAATGACCATTAAATGCAGTATTTCCCTTACATGGAGCCGTAAGGGCTAGACAATGACGGAAACTATTGATGCAGTTCAGTAGCTTAGGAATGCAGAGAAGGAGGACTGAACTGATAACTGGAACCATAACATACTCTTGGCAGACTCAGAGGCAGAGCCAGGCTGAACCGGGCACTGCGAGGCAGGAAGTAAGTGAAGGGTCGAGGATACAGGTGGGGGCTGTATCGCTCCTCAGCAAGAGCTCAGGAGACAGGAGCTGAATCTGATGTCCGGGCCCTTTTGAGGCCTAGAAACGGGGACATTATAATGAAATAACGTACACACTGGGAAACGTGGCAACGTAGCTTTGCATAGGCCTGATATTCGTAGTATTCACGAGGACTGGAAACTGGCATACTAGAGGTGGACACAACTATAATTGCGTCTTTAATCGAACATGGGGAATACATATGCATATTAATCATGCACACATAACATATGATGGAGGACGCGTAGGGACACAGAACATGGCAGAATTTACTTTTCCACATTATTTTATTTTTATTTTATTTTTGGTTTTTGTATAGCGCGTAGTCACCCTTGAGTATCCCAGCGCTGAAACCTCGAACTCCTAACGGGGGGCACAGGAAAAGAAAAAAAAAAAAAAAAAAGAAAGAAAATTCGGAGAGAATCAGGGAAAAAGGAGGGTTTTGAGGGACTTTCTGAATCGAAGGAGGTTTGGCTCAGCTCTGAGGTTTGGGGGGAGAGCGTTCCATTTTCTGGCTGTGTTCACCGAAAATCTGCGGCCGCCTATGCGGGTTTTCTTCACCCTGGGGACGACAATAAGGTTTCCTTGTTCGGACCGAAGCGCTCTCGAGGGTCTGTATGGAGTGATCCAGGCGCTCAGAATGGGGGGACCTGTATTGTTCAGGACCTTGTGTGCCAGACAAAGGGCCTTGAAAGCGACTCTTTCCCTTACATTCCCTCCTTGTCACTACGTTTCCATCAGGAAACATCAATATTCATGATACCATCTATCATTTCATACAGTATCATTTGCTCGTCTCGGATTTTCTTGGAACGGGGTTTAGAACGGGGCTTGGGACTAGGAATACAAGAGGTAGCACAAATGCCGCAAATCGCAGGGCCACATTGTATACAGAGGCAGCAGCTGAATATGATCGCTACTGCAATACCTAGAAAGGACAATACTTTCCATCCCCAGGCGGAAATTATATTCCAGAACCAACCGGACCAGGTCCAGGTGCCTGGATCTTGGTGTAACAGATGGGCAATTTTATGAAGTCTGGTTATAGCTGAATAAACAGACGGCGCGTTATTTGGAATGAAAATGCAGCAACTAGATCCGATGACTCTACAGGCCCCGCCCCTATCGGCCAGTATGACGTCAAGGACGAGACGATTTTGCAAAACTACAAATCTCATAGCAGATTGCTCTTCGGTTAAGTTACCTAGAGCAGAGGCAGTCTCATTTACTACAGCTTCAAGGGTTCTTGTTAACCTACGGATCAGCTTACTATTCTGGATAGGTCCTATAAAGAAGAAGAAACCTCTATTGAAATCTGTATATTGTTCTAGAGCAGTTTCAGTATAATCGACAATTGGGGACTCGATCTCCCTTCTGTGTCTAATGTGTACTAGATGTGTGTTTCTGTGATAATCAGATGGGGCTAGGAAAACTGGTGGCAGTAGGAAGGCAATGTAACAGGTTCCCTCCCAATCGAGGGGCAGACGAACATATGCGGTTTGACCACAAATAAAATATGAATGACGTGAAGCTTTGAAAATAGATTTCCCACTGTCACTATAACTGACAATAGTAGTACAATCACTATGTCCTACATGTACGGAACCATTATTTCGGACACATAATTCACCTTTGACTGGTAGTACTGAAATAGCAGGTAAGTCTGGAGTAGTATCAGACTGAACATTCAGGACCATGAAATTCGAAGAATAATTACCTAAATTGTACACTTCATTTTCTAGATCTAACCCGGTTCTATGGGGAAGACCTTGCTTGTCTGGAAAACATGTACTGTTAAGAAAAGACATATCTGTTGAGGATGACGTTAACGTGGACCATGCTCCACACGAACCATTATGTGAAAACGGATAAGGAAAGAGTGGCAGAACTCCCTTCGGCGTCTGGAAAGGGGGGAGTCGACCACACACCCAACAATTTGTGGCATTGCTGGTCTGGTGTGAGTAATGCAACATGCGGATAAAAGAATTATTTCGCATAGCGAGGCGGTAAGAGAGTTCATGAGGAGGCAGATCACTAAACGTGTGCTCTACTGTAACATTAGAAGACGTATTTACATGCGAAACTGGAAGATACAGGTAAAATGCATAACTGGTGCAGGAAATCATAATGCTGAGAAATAAAACGAAACTTAGAAAAACGATACATCGGATTGAGTTTTGACTAACTCTCTCACTATGGGGGTCTATTTTATACATGTCAGAAACAGTCTAACCGTTTCACCTAGGGGAGGACTTAGACAATCAAACTGGCTGACTTATTTTACTAGACCGGAGTTTCAACTTATACTCCTGCTGCGGAGTTTTCTCTAACAGGGAGGGTGCAGTATCATTGTTCTTTGCGGGACAGTCCTTAAGAATAGTACTTTGGCAATCCTTCAAATCCTGGGAAATGTTCTTTGAGACGGGTTTCAGTCCATAAAATTTCTTTATGTGCGAAAGGTGCACCCAGCCTTTGCGACCTTCCAACTTCACGGCTGTACGGGTGGCGAGGAGGACCTGTCGGGGCTCCTTCCAGCGAGGCTCCAGCGGACTTGATCGGTCGAAATTACGCACTAAGACCATGGATCCAGGAACGATTTCATGCGGTGCCACCTCGGTATTGTCTGGAAATGCGGCGGCAACCTGTGAACGACAAGAGTTGAGGGCAGACATCAAGGAAGCTAGGTAATCTGTCAGCATATTACTTGAAACATCGGTAATACTTCGGGGTCTAGGAGTACCCCACATGTTAGGGGGGCGGCCGAAAACGACCTCGTACGGGGACAGACCTGATCTAGAATGTGCGACCATGCGCATATAGAACAAAGCGACTGGCAGATCTACTAGCCAGTCCACACCTTTCTCTTTACATACTTTGGCGATGCGAATTTTCAGGGTCTGATTATGTCTCTCTACGAGACCGGCTGCTTCAGGATGGCGTACACAATGGAACTTCCACTGGTATCCTAACAATAGGGAAACGTGTCTCATGAGTTCAGATGAGAATGGCTGGCCGTTGTCAGAATATACGACTCTAGGGAGTCCATAACGGGGGAAAAACTCACGAACCAACTGCTTGGCAGTGGTCGCGGCTGTGTAATCTGGAACTGGATATGCTTCTGTCCACCTGGACAAAGCGCATACAACTACAAGGACATACTTGAAACCTCGACATCGCTCCATCTGAATGTAATCCATCTGGAGGACTTCAAAAGGGTGGTCAGGGGGCTGGAATCCACCTTGTTCCACCGGGACACTTTTACCTGGATTAAACTGGCAACATATCATACAGGTACGGACTTTCTGCTTGGCTGCAGCTCGTAAATGCTTGTTGAACCAAATGTTCTGGATACTGTCTAACATAGCTTTTTCTCCTAAATGTGCTGGACTATGTGCGGTATTAATAATGACTTGAACCATAGAGTCGGGGAGAAACCATGTGGCTCTTCCTTTCGTTAACCATCCCTGATCTGTCTGGACCCCTCCTTGTTCGGACCATTTCTTTATTTCTTCAGAAGTAGCATGTAACTGTATGTCTATGACATCTTGAGTAGGGTCCTTAACTGTCATACATGTAGTCGGATCTGGAGTATGTGTCTGTGTCGGATTAACTGGAATGTCTGGAGTCTGTGCTGTAAGCTTGGCTGTGCGATCTGCTAGATCGTTACCTTGAGAAATAGTGTCAGTAACTTTCGTATGTGCTTTGCATTTCATGATAGCAATGGATGTCGGTAAGTGTATTGCATCTAACAGAGCTTGAATAAGGAGACCATGCTGAATCTTGGTTCCATGAGAAGTCATGAAACCTCTCTCCTGCCAGAGCACTCCGAAGTCGTGTACGACTCCAAATGCGTAGCGTGAATCTGTGTAAACATTAACCTTCAGGTTCTTGGCATGTATGCAGGCTTGAGTCAGAGCAACTAGCTCTGCCGCTTGAGCGGACAGAGTGTCAATGCGGTGTGTCTCTATAACTTCGGTGTCAGTAGTCACTGCATATGCGGCGACTAGTTCTCCTGTACTAGTTCTCATGCATGAACCATCCACATAAAGTGTCAGGTCAGGATCTGGTAGTGGAATATCTGTCAGATCATGTCTTGGCTTTGTCGTAATGTTGACTACTTCCACACAATCGTGTGCGGCAGAATTTGAATTAACTGATGGTAACAGTGTAGCAGGATTAAGGACGTTGCAGCGTCTGATTTCTATGTGTGGCTGGAATAGTGTCAATTCATAACCTGTTAAACGTGCAATTGTCAAGTGCTGAGTTTGTGTTCGATTCAAAAGAACTTCCACGGAGTGTGGAACTTGTACTGTCAAGGAATGTCCTAATACTATGGAATCACTTTGTCTGATAGCCAGTGCTGTGGCTGCAACTGACTTGAGGCACGCAGGCAGAGCCTGGGCTACAGGATCTAATGTGCTCGAAAAATAAGCACATGGCTTGTATTGTCCTGCTTGATCTTGTGTGAGAACAGATAATGCTGTACCTTCACGTTCAGTGACGAAAAGTGTAAAAGGCTTACTGTAGTTCGGTGTAGCTAGAACTGGAGCTTGGCATAGGGCTTTCTTTAACTCATTGAAACTAAGTGTATGTTCAGATGTCCAAGGGAGGACAGTCGATACGGCTGCCTCCTGTGTCGTTAACTGTATCAGTGGTTTAGCTAGAAATGCATACTGAGGAATCCATTGTCTGCAATAGGAAGTAAGGCCAATAAAAGCACGTACCTCCTTCTGGGTCTTTGGCTGAGGAAGACTCGCTATTAACTGGATACGGTCTGGTGTCAACTGCCTACCCCTCTTGGACAGTAAGTGTCCTAAGTAGACCACTTGCTGGACACAGAATTGAAGCTTAGAAGGGGACACCTTGTGCCCCATCTCGGCTAGGTAATACAAGACTGTAAGGGATGCTTGCTCGCAAGCACGTTCAGAACGGGCTGTGATCAGTAGATCATCGACATATTGGAGCAGGGCAGTGTCAATTGGCATGTGAATGTTGTCTAGTTGTCTCTTAAGTGCTTGACTATAAATACTAGGACTTTCTGTGAAACCTTGAGGAGCTCGTGTGAACATATAGCTCCTTCCATTTAGACAAAATCCGAAAAGAAACTGGCTGTCTGGATGAATGGGGACACTGAAAAATGCGTTCTTGAGGTCGATTACAGTAAAGAACGTGGCTTCGGAATCAATGGCTGTCAATAGGGAAGAGATGTCTGGGACAACTGGGTACTGGGGAATAATACATTTATTAAGTTCTCGTAGATCAATCACTAATCGATATACTGGGGGTGCATTTGGATCAGTACGTTTCATGACAGGAATGATCGGAGAATTGCATACATTGGAGTCAGTTTCTACAACTACTCCTTGAGCGATGAGGTCGTTAATAATTTTGGATAAGGCTGCTACAGCCTCAGGTGGCAATCTGTACTGTCTGATTCGTGGTAACACTACACCTGGCTTGATAGTCACACGATGGGGTGTGATTTGCATGTAACCTACATCAGTTGGACCTTGCGCCCATAAATGCTGTGGAACATTGGACAATCTCGGATCAAAATCTCGTAATACATAGTGACCCTTGAAGTCGCGTAGGAACAATCGTATTCCCTCTGGGGAACAGCATATAACTGCACCTAACTCTTTCAGTGTTTTAATGCCTAATAGATTTTCTGGACATGACTTAGTAAGTAACAGATCAGTAGTGCGGGACAATGGACCTACTTCTAGAGTAACTGGCTTTGAGATTTCATTTACGATAGGCTTTCCTGAAAATCCAAGGGAAACATTTCTTGAGCCTGAGAGCGGAGCCCCTGGAACTTCGGCGTGACTAATTGTGGTCCTACTTGCCCCTGTATCAATCAGAAACTTTCTGTCTTTCCCTAATACTTGACTGTGAACATAGGGACCTTCTTGATCTACAGGTATCTCGATGAGAGGCAAGCCTACCTCCCTCTCTAGGCTGTTTCATGAATACTGTTGGTACTCTGGATACTCGGACTGTGCATACTGGTATATCTGCTGTGTAACATGCTGTGTTGCAGCAATAGGCTGCGGTACTGTAACTGTCTGTGGTGCATTCTGTGGCTGGGGAGTCTGTGAAACTTGCTCTTGTCTAGGCGGACGTGGTCTTTCTTTAGTCTTACCGGTAGCTATGTTGTGTTTCAGAACTGCACACTCGTTTATAAAATGACCTGGCTGTTTACAATAATTGCAGTTCCCTTTAACGGGAGCTGCAGGATGACTGGCTTGATTCGGACCCCTCTTCTGGCTGTCTTGAGGAACAGATTGTGCAACTAGTACTTTCATTTTCGTGTCTTTCATACGTTTTCTCTCGTGATCTTGCTCTTCTCTGATTCTATTCTGGTGGTATTGGAGCATCTGTAACATCTGGGACGGGGTATTAGCTTGCCAGGTACTTTCGACTTTCAAAACTCGATTTTTAATTGGTGGACTTGAATTCTCGACTAATTTAGTAACAAAAAGGTGAGGGTATGACTCGCTACTTGTCTTGAGGCCACTGTTGATGCTAAAACATTTCTCAAATCTAGAATAAAAATCACTAATGTCTTCGTCTTGTTTCTGTTTACAGGCTGAGATTGCATCCCAGTCTTCCTTTTTAGTTGTCAGTAATCTGGGTAAAACTTGAATCAATAATTCAGGTAATTCTTTACATTTATCTCCAAGACCGGTACCTGGTACTCGTATCTTATCTTCAGCTTCTAGAACTGCCCAATCTATCTTTTTCTCTCCCACCTCCCAATCTTTTTCCTTGAGCTTTTCATACACCCCTGCGGGCAACAGAACCTTTAACATTTTAATTACATCTGGATACGTGTATTCTCCCATACGGAGCATGTCTTTTAATTCTCTATGGAACCCT
This sequence comes from Lissotriton helveticus, assembly GCF_964261635.1. Classification (NCBI taxonomy): domain Eukaryota; kingdom Metazoa; phylum Chordata; class Amphibia; order Caudata; family Salamandridae; genus Lissotriton; species Lissotriton helveticus. The sequence goes on from NC_136065.1 coordinate 51,924,296, forward strand.
GCTGGATCTTTATCATGGCAGGGAATTAATTTTTTCATCTCTAGGAGTTCCATCTTTGTGATCGGAGTGTAAACAAACACTCGTTGCATTTCGCCACCCGTTCCTCTAACTGGGTGGACTTCTCGTAACGGATTCTGTCTGTCTATGTAAAAGGGTTTACTTTCTGGGGGTGAGACATGAACAAAATGCGGGTTCAGAAACGTTCTATATTTGTGGCGCTGTTCTAGAATGACACTAATTAAATCGGTACCTAGACCTTTCCATCTATACTGGAGTAACTCGTTCAGGATATCATGTAACGGACCTGGATCAGAGTGCTGACCCTCATACAGAGTAATGAGGTGCTGGATCATATACATACCCACCAGTCGCTGCTCGGCTGGGGGCAATTTCAGAAACATTTGTGCCACTATTTCGTCTGGAAAAGTGGTAGAATCAGTAATCCATCGGACTGCTGATCGGACTAGTTCTTGTTCATGCATGGTACTTAACTCACTGTAACCGATTCGTGATTTCAGAATGTGATCGGTAGCTTGAAATACTTGTTCTAGAGAACCTTGTTCTGGTGCTGGATGATGGAAAGTAGATTTGTGTTCCAGACGTAAATGGCGATCTGGAAATCTAGATTTTCCTACATACGCTATTCTGGCGGAATTCTCGTCGTCTAACTCTTCAGGATCAGAGTTACTTTCTTTCTCGCTTACTTGTGCTGCTTTACGTTGTTCGTGTAACTTTATTATTTCTTTACGAATCTTCTTGTACATACTCTCCATAGCACCGATGGTCTTATGCTTACCCTCGGCTATACTATTACTCCACTTTGTCAGGGTTCTCATTTCGATCGGATCTTTGGACGGGTAATCTTGTTCCCTTATCAAACAATTGATCAGAAACTTTAATATCATGAGCTGGATCTCAGCTTTTCTTTGCGACATGACATCACTAATACTTTCTGGATCATCCCCTGTACGGATGAAACGGTATATTCTGTCTAGATCTTCCTTCATATCCGGTAGGGTGACGAGATACTCGGCCACCTTTCTTACGCGTAATGAATATAAAACCATATCATCCTCGCCTGGGACTGGATCATAGCCGCATTCGGCAAGGGATTTTCTTATTTCTGCAACAGACTGATGTCTGGGCGTACGCTGTGACGCTTGTGCATGTAATTCGGCTAACGCTAAACGCTTGTGTGGCGGTGGGGTTTGAGGAGGACCTCCTCCTGCGGCCCCTAGACTAGAATCGTCGACTGATACTCTTCGTACTAGTGTGGCGGGAAATTGAAATGCGGGCTGGACTTGTGTGGCGGGCTGGACCGGGGGGACCGTAGCAGGTACTGCAAAGGGTGCCCCGGTGTCTGGAGGAACGGGAAGTGCCTGATTTACAGGGACTGGTGGAGCGAGAACGGGATTTGCATATTCTGGGACTGTGTCGTCCAAATAGGACGAGATGAAAATATCAGCTGCGGTCGGTTTGTGACGTAGCTTGGTTGGAACTAGTGGTGGCGGAAAATTACTGGATGCCTCCGGGGTCGCTTTTGGCAAGCCCTCGGCAAGAAGAGGGTACATACCCTTAATGAGGGCATTCCTCTGTCTATCTGACTGTTCAGTTCTAACTCGTTCACCTATCTCGATTAATTCTTTTTCTTGTGCTCGTTCTGAGGATTCTCTACTTAATTCTGACTTTCTGATGTCTTTTTCGGTTCTTTTATGAGCTTCTTTGCGCCATAACTCGATGGCATCTTTCTGTGATTGTCTGGCTTTCTTTTTCCATAATGCCTCTTCTACTCTCATGATGCACTCGGCATCCCACGTACCTGATACGGGCCATCTATACTTTTCTTCTAACTCCTTGGTATACTCTACCCATAAATCTAGATATAATATGGCGCTTATGCCATGCTTCTGATACATAAAATGACCTGGACTGTCCCTAGGCGGGACAGGAACTGCTGCTTCCAGCAGACCTTTTCGGGTTTTTAACTGACGCAGTTTTGAAAAGAGTGGCATGACTGAACTATAATCTGGACACAATACAATACACAATAACCACGAAAATCACTTCGCACTCATACCACGACATTAAAATACATGAAGAACATTATGAATAACAGTTCGAACAGAATATTACCTGGAATACGGAAAACAGAATACATGAATTTTCTCGAGAACAGAACTGACTAGAACAGGAACTAGATGCACTGCTGAAACAGTACGAAACTTACCGGTCTCATAAAGAGACACGTCAGGACCCGCATCCACCGAAGTGGACACTTCGTTTGTGGGCCTGTGTACCACCAACCCACGGACCAGAGTCAATTTAGATTGACCCTGTCTAGATACTACCCCAGCGACGGTACTCACCGGGCAGCAAGAACGGAAGGCCTCGGACTGGACTGGACTGCTACGACGACGGACAACGAACTTCGGACTTCAGTTACGGGTGGACCTCCGGATACCTCGGACCTTGGACTCTCGGCTTGGGCTCTGGTCGGGACTCGCCGCGTTCCTCCACCGCCTCGTCTGGATGCTGGACCGCCTCCTCCGTCTCCTCCGTGGGCCTGAGGGATACTTGAAGCAGAAATATCTGCCGGTGCGCAGAAGAGTTCCGTCACGACTGCAGAGGGTCAGGGGGTCGGCGTGGCTTCACCGACGCGTGGGGAAAGGGCAAGTCCCTATTCGGGCGCCATTATGTGGTAAATAAATAAATAATACCCTATTTTTGAATGCATAAATGAATGACAGATAGCTCAATAAATAAGAGTCAAGATTCGAGGTAGTAGGAGTTTTGCAGGTTTAATACAGCATAAGGACAGGAACAGGACAACCTGCACAGGAATAGGATGGCAAGCCCTGGCAGCGCTGCCGGGGTCAGGATCGGGACAAGAAGGCTAACTTTTAATAACAGTGCACAAGTATATATACATTAGATCAATTACATAGCACTTCATTGCAACAGGCGTAGCAGTGGGTGGAGCAATAGGTGTGACGCGTAGCAGTCGCGAAAGATAAGGGTGAAAAGAGGTGTAACAGGGCGTATACATAGACATGTGATGCAAACGTAACAGAATATGTCATGAATGGGGCGGAAACCATGGAGGGGGCTACCTAAGGAGCCGGGACCTCTAACCTGATGGTGCGCGCAAACTAGCAATGACGTGTTACTAGGAGAAGCTGGGGGCTATGAACTCTGTGCTAGGAGCAGAGACTGAAGTCTGGAGAGTCAGAGCGACATGTACCTAAGCAGTATCTAGTATCTGATGTTTAGAGAACATGTTGATATAAACTAGAAGTCAGGAGGGGAAAAGCTAACAGACACTAAGACTGGAGCATGCATTATTCTACATGTAGTGCGTGATGAGGAATATTAAATGACCATTAAATGCAGTATTTCCCTTACATGGAGCCGTAAGGGCTAGACAATGACGGAAACTATTGATGCAGTTCAGTAGCTTAGGAATGCAGAGAAGGAGGACTGAACTGATAACTGGAACCATAACATACTCTTGGCAGACTCAGAGGCAGAGCCAGGCTGAACCGGGCACTGCGAGGCAGGAAGTAAGTGAAGGGTCGAGGATACAGGTGGGGGCTGTATCGCTCCTCAGCGAGAGCTCAGGAGACAGGAGCTGAATCTGATGTCCGGGCCCTTTTGAGGCCTAGAAACGGGGACATTATAATGAAATAACGTACACACTGGGAAACGTGGCAACGTAGCTTTGCATAGGCCTGATATTCGTAGTATTCACGAGGACTGGAAACTGGCATACTAGAGGTGGACACAACTATAATTGCGTCTTTAATCGAACATGGGGAATACATATGCATATTAATCATGCACACATAACATATGATGGAGGACGCGTAGGGACACAGAACATGGCAGAATTTACTTTTCCACAGTATGCTCCGAACTGCGAGACGTACCTGCTGGAGGTAATCCTGGGCGCGCAGGCTCATGCGGGTAGTATGCTCCGAACTGCGAGACGTACCTGCAGGGGATGATACTGGAAGCGCAGGCTGATGCGAGCAGTACGCTCCGAACTGCGAGACGTACCTGCCGGGGATGATCCTGGAAGCGCAGCCGCCAGACGATGTCAGAAGCAGGGTGAGGGGGGGAACAGGACGGTGCGATGGGCTGAAGCCAGTGGACACAGCAGATTCCAGCCTTCACGTTGCGAGCTACGGCTCGTAGGGCCAAGAAGTCGCGTTGCTCGGGCCGGGCGAGTCCTACCTTCACGTTGCGAGCTACGGGCTCGTAGGGCCAAGAAGTAGCGTTGCTCGGGCCGGGCGAGTCCTGCCTTCACGTTGCGAGCTATGGCTCGTACGGGGGCCAAGTAGTCACTTGGTAGGACGGACAGCTGGGCACAGGTCCTTAGGGTGCGCGGTGCTTCTCCACAAGGCGCACACGGCTCACTGCTTCAGGGCGGCGTGGAAGACGGCGATTTCAGCTCTGCTCCAGGTTGTTAGAACCCAATGGTCCTGGGGCTCTGTTCAGGGGGCAAGCTCAGACACAGGCACTTGGAGATCGTTTGTTTTAAAGATGCACAAGTTGAACATAAAAAGTCTTTCTCAGTCTTTGGGTTCTCTCCTTCTTGCAGCCAGGCACCCACCACAGGCCAGTCTCTCAGGCTAGAGACAGTAATCCTCCATGTAGCTTTCCCGGGTCCTCCTCTTCGGGCATAGTTTCTTCTTGGCGAAAACAGGATCTGATGTTCAGGTGAAGGGCTACTACTTGTATACACAGTTTCTTTTGTCTTTGAAGGCCAGGGGGCCTGAACCTGGTTCAACCCAGTTTTGGAGCACTTTGTTTTTGAGACTCTTGCTGTTTCTTTCAGGGTGCAGGGCAGGGACATCAGACGCTCCGCAGGAGGTGGAGCCAGCATTGTGGTGGCAGAGCATAGCCCTATTCAGAGTCAAGGGGCACTCCTCCCACCTATCCTAGGGGTAATCCCTCTATTCACCACCTGGCAGCCCAGACTGTCTCCTGGAATACCCCAGAACTGTCACTCACAGAAAGTAAACAGCAGATACACATCCTAGCAGAGGCAGGCTGAAATGGTCAAGCAAGCAAATGCTAACTTTCTAAAAGTAGCATTTGCAAACACAGGATATTAAAATAAACTTTACTAAAGGAAGTATTTAATTATTCTGAGTTCAGGCATACTAAACTTGACTTTCTACCATTTTCCCTGAGCCTGCTGGGATTATAGAGTGTAATAGTTCCAGCAGCCCATTATGGCCTATGAGAACAGGTAGCCTTAGAATAGTGAAAAACAAAAATGGCTGTAATTCACTATTAGGACATGCCACACACATCAGGGCTTCTCCTACCTTATACTTACAATGCACCCTGCCCTTGGGCCTACCATAGGGGTGACTAATATGAAGTAAGGGAAGGTCTAGGGGCTGGCAAGTGGGTGCACTTGCGCAGTTAGCATGACAGTACCAGACTACACGCAGGTTCTGCAATGGTAGACCTTAGACACATTTTTACCAGGCCGCTTCTGTGGGTGGCACAACCAGTGCTGCAGGCACACTAGCAGTATTTATATTTACAAGCCCTGGCACTCCTGGTGCACTTTACTGGTGCACTTTACTGGGGTCTGACAGTAAACTAAATAAGCCAATCATGGAAACCAATCAATGTATACACTTTTCATAGGGAGCACTTGCACTGTGGCACTGATTGGCAGTGACACAGTGCCCTGAGCAGCTAACACCAGCAAAACACATGAGGCACATCAGCAAAGAGTGGAAGGGAGACTCACGCCAAGGTGCCAGGTCTAACAGTGAGTATAAGGGTGCAGGACCTCTAAGGGTGGCACGATAAGTGCTGCAGCCCTTAGGGGCCTTCTCTGGTCACAGTGCCCTGGGTACCTGTGGTACCATTTACCAGGGGCTGACCTGTGGCCAGAGATGCCAATTGGGTTTGGGCTTTAATGCAGTTTAAGGGAAAGAACATAGGCTCTGTTTACCTGATTAGCAGGAGGCCATGGAACACCTAGTCAAAGTACATCAGCAATGCAGCAAAAAGTGGGGGCAACTATGCAGAAAGAGGGCACTTTCTCACACTTACCTATATCTCAAGCAGTGTGTGAGGGCACGGCACACAGGGCTGTATGTCATGTTGAGGTTTCTCCGCACCTAGACACAGAGCCTACAATGGAAGTGTGATTGGTCTTGTTGAGGGGTCTCTGGGGTGCTACAATTTGTGCTGCAGCCCCAGAGGACCCTCTTTAATACCAATGCCCTAGGTACCAGGGGTTCCATTTTCTAGAAACGTGCAGGGGTTGCTGAAGTTGTTATTCACAAATAGAGGAACAAAGGGCTTTTATACATGAGGTCCAGCACAGTTGTCCAAATGCAATATGAAAATTAAAGTTGTGCTGTTCCTGAATGATCTACAATTTAGCAATATACAAAGGACAGTAGGCTACAGAGTCAAAGAGATGGGAATCCATTTCTTTGGAATGTAATACCCTCACACACCCAGTTGGGTGTCATGCTTCATCATCGGGCTGCTCCTCGTCTGGCCAGCGCTGTAATGCCTGACGGGCTCCCGATAAGAGGCACTTTGGCGGAGGGAATATGCTACTTACCAGTATGCATCTGTTCTTGGCATGTAGGGCTGCTGACATTCATATCTGTGCATAGATCGCCGCCTAATGTTGGGTCCGGATGATTGCACCTTGTTGTCCTGGAAGAGTCTTTGAAGTATCACGAGATAGATGACTCCTCCCCTGGACTACAGTGCGCATGGGCATCTTCTCCATCCTCAGATTGTTTTTCGCCATTGTGGCAAAGATGGAGCATAGAAAAGTAAGAGATGACCATGTAAATGTATGTAGAAAAGTACTGCAGCTGTGACAGGCACCGGGGAAGAGGGTGGGTGATATGAATGTCAGCAGCCCTACATGCCAAGAACAGATGCATACTGGTAAGTAGCATTTTCCGTTCGAGGCATGTGGGCTGCTTAATTCATATCTGTGCATAGACTGTATAGCAGTATCTCCTCTAGTGGTGGTCACCTGTAACAGCTGCAGCAGTTTGAAAAAGAGTTTTCAGGACAGCCTGGCATACGGCAGCTTGCTGCTTTGCTTGCACATCTACACAGTAGTGTTTAGTGAAAGTGTGTACAGTAGACCATGTAGCTGCCTTACATATGTCCTCCAACGGGAATGTTTCCTAGGAATGCAATGGATGCCCCCATTTTACGCGTTGAGTGTGCTTTTGGGGGAACTGTTATGAGTGCGTTTAGCTTTTTGATAGCATATTTGAATGCATTTAACTATCTGGCTATTCCTGATTTTGAAATGGGATTTCCCTTATGTTGTGGAGCGAAAGCAACGAATAGTTGCTTTGTTTTCCCGAATGATTTAGTTCTGTCAACGTAATATAGTAGAGCCCTTTTTACATCTAGTGTGTGTAGGGCTCTCTCAGCCACTGACTGCAGGTTTTGGAAGAAAGCTGGCAATTCTATGGACTGATTGATATGGAAAGTGGACATAACTTTTGGCATAAACTTGGTGTTAGTACGAAGCACTACCTTATTGTTGTGTATTTGCATGAAAGGCTCTTGAATGGTTAATGCCTGTAGCTCACTCACTCTCCTGGGGGAGGTAATGGCAATCAAAAATGCCACCTTCCATGTTAGAAATTATAATTCACATGAATGTAGTGGTTAAAACGGAGGTCCCATAAGTCTGGTAAGTACAAGGACATGTGTTGTCTGTTTTGGAGATATGCTGCCATAGCAGCAAGATGTAGCCTTATGGAAGAGTATGCTAGATTGCATCTTTGAAGATGCAATAGGTAACAGATAATGTTTGGGATGGAAGCATCTAATGGATTGATTTGGTTATTTTTGCAATAAATTAAAAATCTTTTCCATTTAGCTGCATAGCATGCTCTAGTAGTTGGGCGCCTTGCCTCCTTGATAATGTTCATGCAATCAGGAGGCAAGTTAAGGTATTCGAACCCTAAGACATCAGGAGCCAGATCGCCAGGGTCATCTGATTGGGATCTGGGTGCCTGATTTCTCCGTGGTTCCGAGTTAAAAGATGTGGCGAGAGGCGCAGTCTTTGGTGGGGAACTACTAAAAGTTCTAGGAACATTGTGTACCATGGTTGTCTTGCCCATGTGGGAGCAACCAGGATCATTGTGAGTGACTGCTGGCGTAGTTTGCGTGCCACCAGCGGAATCAGTGGGGCTGGTGGAAAAGCGTACGCAAATCTGCCTGACCAGTTCATCCATATCGCATTACCCTGTGACAACGGATGTGGGAACCTGGCGGCAAAGTACTGCCATTTTGAGTTTTCTTTTGTGGCAAACAGGTCTGTCTCTGGATGCCCCAATTCTTGGAAGAATGGTTGGAGCACCTGAGGGTGAATCTCCCATTCGTGTAGCTTTTGGCTGTGCCTGCTTAACAGATCTGCTACTTGATTGTCTTTCCCTGGCAGGTGTTATGCTAGGAGAAAAATGTTTTTGGGAATTGCCCACTTCCATGTGCTCTGTGCTAGGTGAGACAGCTGTCGAGAGTGTGTCCCTCCTTGTTTCTGTATGTAATACATGGCTGTCATGTTGTCCGTCCAGATCAACAGAGCCATGTTGTACAAGTATTTCTGGAATGCTTTCAGTGCCAGAAATACTGCTAGCAACTCTAAGTGTTTGATGTGCAGTGTCTTTTGTTTGCTTGTCCAGAGCCCTTGGACTGTGTATTGAAGTAGGTGGGCTCTACAACCTGTCAGTGATGCGTCCGCTGTTAGCAATACTTGTGGAACCGGCTCTTGGAACAGTCGCCCCTTGGAAAGGTTTTGTGGGTTACCCCACTGCAGAGAGTTGTAAGCGCAACTGTCCACCAACACTAGGTCTTTTAGTTGTCATTGAGCTTGGTTCCACTGCCGTGCTAGGCTTTCTTGCAATGGATGCATTTGAAGTCGGGCATGAGGGACAATGAATATGCAGGAGGCCATCATGCCTATGAGCTGCATGAACACTCGAGCTGGGAAAGAGTGTTGTGCCTTAAATTTTGGAATGAGAGTCTGCATGTTGGCTATCCTGGCTGGATTTGGATATGCCTTTGCTACTGAGGTATCTATTGTAGCTCACAGATATTGCTGTATGTGGGAGGGCTGTAGATGTGATTTTGGGTAATTTATGGAAAAACCCAGACTGTGCAGCAGTTGGAGTGTCTGAAACGTATGGCTTGCACACTGCGCATACGAGTTGGCCTTATGAGCCAATCGTCGAGGTATGGAAACACGTGGATGTGTTGCCTTCTGAGGTGTGCTGCTACAACCGCTAGGCATTTTGTGAAAACTCTTGGGGCTGTAGTTACACCGAAGGGGAGAACTTTTAATTGATAATGTTGACCTTCTATTGTGAACCTGAGGTATTTTCTGTGAGCTGGATGTATAGGTATGTGAAAGTATGCATCTTTGAGGTCCAATGTAGCAAGGAAGTCACCTTGCTGCAGTAACGTGAGTACTTGCTGTAGAGTAATCATATGGAAATGCTCTGAGAGTATGTATAGATTTACCTGTCTGAGGTCTAGTATGGGTCTGAGGGATCCATCTTTCTTGGGAATTTTGAAGTATAGAGAGTATACTCCTGTTCCTTGGTGTTGAAAAGGGACTGGCTCTATGGCTCCCTTTTCTAGCATGGACGCGACCTCTTGTTGTAATAGTGTGATGTTTTCTTTGGACACAGGACAGTGTTTGGGTGGTATGTTGGGTGGAGTAGAAGTGAGTTCTAGGCAGTAACCATACTGGATAATTTGTCTCACCCGCCTGTCTGTGGTAATGGTGTTCCAGACTGGTAGGAATTGTTTTATTCTGCCTCCGACCGGTGTTGGGCGGTCTGGAGAGAGTGCGATGAAGTCACTGTTTGGTGGCAGTGGAGGATCTGGTATTATTGCCGCCACGTCCCCTGACTTTATTATTGTTTCCCCTATAACCCCCTCTGTTGGAGCCTTTATTAAAGGTACTCTGGGTGTTACTTTTGAATGTAGAGGAAGTCTGTGATGTGTTGCCTCTTGCGGAGCCTCTGTAGGAGGAGCGACGAAAGGAACCTCTATGTTGTTGAAAGTGAAGTGCGCCCATAGACTTAGCAGTTTCCGTATCTTTTTTAATTTTGTCTAAGATGGTATCTACTGCAGGACCAAACAGGAATTCTTGGTTAACTGGTTGGTTGAGGATTGTGGATTGCACCTCATTCTTAAAACCAGAGATGCGTAGCCACACATGCCTGCGTAGTAATACGCTAGTATTAATGGATCTGGCTGATGTATCAGCTGCGTCAAGCGCACATTTAATGGAAGCATTAGTTATAAATTTGCCTTCCTGTATGAGGTCGTTAGCCTTAGCTTTAAAAGGTTCTGGCAGGTGTTGCAGTAAACCTTCAAGTTGATCGTAATGTGCTCTATCATAGCGTGCTAGTAGAGCTTGGGTGTTCGCAATCCTCCATGAATTAGCAGCCTGTGAGGCTACTCTTTTGCCTGAGTCTTCTAATATTTTAGACTCTTTGTCAGGAGGGGGAGCATCTCCTGATGTTTGTGAGTTATCTCTCTTTCGAGTGTTTGCTACTACTAGTGAGTCTAACGGCAACTGGGATTTAATATAAGTAGGGTCTGTAGGGGCCGCCTTATATTTGTTCTCAATCCTGGGATTGAGTACACGTGCTCTGGCTGGATCTTTGAATATGTCTGGCGCATGTTTTAGTACCCCTTTTAACATAGGAAGTGTCCTGACATTTTTCTCAGAAGTAGGAAAAGTGTCAAATAGAAAATCTTCTTCTATTGGGTCAGTGTGCATGTCGACATTGTGGTATTTTGCTGCCCTATCCAGCAGTTGGTTAAAAACAATGGTTTTGTCAGTAGGCGACGGCTCTGTAGGGTATGGGGAGGTGTCTGGGATGGGTTGTGGGTCATATGGATCATTCTGGTCATCCCATGTGTCATACTGTGCATCAGGATCCTCTGGTTCATTAAAATTATCCTGAGGATCTTCCCCCATGTTATCTCCATCATTATAATCTGAATGTGTAGGAAAGTAGGGCAAAAAAGGCATATTAGGAAAAAAAGGAGGAGGAGTAAAAGGCCTTGAGGGAGATGTCCCGAAGTCTTTTTTCTTTGGAGGAACAGGGGAAGGAGTGTCCGTGTCCAATGGTCTCTTTTTCCGGTGATGAAACTGTAACGTGTCCTGTTTCAGGGTCTATATACAGTTTAGGTTGTTCCTCAGTTACTGGATCAGGATGGAAGAGTTCTTCCTCAACTGTCCGTGGCTTCGGCGCCGATGTTTTTGGCTTAGTGACTTGTTTGTGACTTTTTGGCTTGAGGGCCTTTGGTTGTGGAGCTTTTTTCGGCTCGACTGTTGCTTTCGGGTTGGTAACCTTTTTCGGTTCTACGTCCTTTGTTGGTTTAACAGTCTTTTTTGGTTCTGCGACATTTTTTGGGTCGACGACCTATTTCGGATCGACCTTTTCGATATGTTTTTTATGCTCGACGGCCTTTTTCGGCTCAATGTTTTTGGTCGAGTCAATGGCTTTTTTCGGCTCGACAGGCTTTGTAGTGTGATCCTGTTTTTGTTGATCGACACTCATTTTAGGATCGACGGCCTTCTTTGGGTTGGGTGTTCTTTTTGGCTCGACGACCCGTTTTGGTTCGAGGCTCTTCTTTGGCTCAATAGCTTTCGGCTCGATAACCTTTTTGGGTTGAACGACCTTCTTTGGTTCGACCACCTTCTTCGGTTCGACCACCTTTGGTTCGACAACCTCTCGGGTCGACGACCTTTGGTTCGACGACCTTCTTCGGTTTGACGACCTTCGGTTCGACAACCCTCTTAGGGTCGACAACCTTCTTGGGGAGAGTGGTACTCGGTCCTGGGCTATCAGAAGGCCTGGTTTTGGGCTTCGGAGCCGAGCCGGAAGGCGGGGCTTCTGAAGGGGCTTGTCGATCTAGGCTAAGGCCTTTAGGCGATGCTTCGACCGGAGCCTTATCTTTTGGGATAAGCGGTGTTGGGGGCTGGGTACTCACTTTTTGGCCCGGCGTGATCTGGTCATCGGAGTCCGACTGGTCCTCAAAGGTGACGATTTCTAGATCCGAGCCCGGTGCTTCTGGGTAGTTGTGTTCATCATCGAAGATGTTCTCCGGTTCCGGTGCCGGCCGCTGCATCTCTTGCCTAGCAGCCTGTCGATTCCGGATGGTCTTCTTCGAACGGAATTGGGCACACGCTGGGCAATTTTCTTCGTTGTGCTCCGGTGATAAGCACTTGTTACATACTGTATGTTTGTCAGTATGCAGGAATTTGGAGTGGCATTGTGGGCACCATTTGAATGGGCTCCTTTCCATCGACAGCAGGCCCACGTGGCGTCGAAAGGCCCAACAGCCCGCGTCGACGACCGGATCGAAATGGAAAGTTTGGTTGAGTCAAAAAGTACCGAACGAGAACAATACCATCGAAGTAGAAGGCCTTTTGGCCTTAGAAAGTAGTTTAGTTTCGGTTCCGAAGTTGGAGTAGAGGAATAACATCCGAACCCAATGCCGGAAAAAAACAATCTAAGGATGGAGAAGATGCCCATGCGCATTGTAGTCCAGAGGAGGAGTCACCTATCTCGTGATAATTCGAAGACTCTTCCAGGACAACAAGGTGCAATCATCCGGAGCCAACACTAGGCGGCGATCTATGCTAAGATATGAATTCAGCAGCCTACATGCCTCAAACACTGAGTTTCCATCAGTTTTTGGCGATGATCTGGAAAAAATTACAGGATTCAAACATAAAATCATTGTCAGGGATGGTGATATCCCTGTTAAGCACAAACTCAGAGGTGTTGGTTTTAGCAACAGGGAAGACCTCAATAAGGAGCTTTTAACATTATGCGACTAAGGTATTATTGAACCTACCAAATCTTCCCTTTGGTTGTCGCCTCTTGTTGTCGCTCGAAAACGTGATGGGAAATTGTGTGTGTGTGTGGATCTCAGGTCCTTCTCTTTGTTGGGTTGATTCTCGTTCTTTGCCTAGAATCACTACCCCATTTACTAGTATAAAGGGTGCACGTGTATTTTCCAAGCTGGATTTGGCTAGCGCCTACCATCAGATAAAACTCCACCCTGATTCTCGCGCTCTAACAGCGTTCGTGTCCCCTCTTGGAATGTTTCGTTATCGGAGGATGCCTTTTGGGTTAGCCTCTGCTGCGTCAGTGTTCCAGAGGGTCATGCAGAACATGTTGAGAGATGTAGAAGGGGTTCTTGTTTTTCAGGACGATGTTCTTATTTATGCAAAAGACAATGACTCACATGATACTATTATCAGAAATGTTCTAGAGATTTTTAAGAAAAAGGGTGTTGTGCTCAAAACTGAGAAATGTAAGTTCTCTTGTAAAGAAATAGAATACCTTGGTCATCTTTTGTCTCATGAAGGAATCAGCCCAGAAACGGTCTTTTTGATGCCATTTTGAATACTTCCGTGCCCAAACACAAGACCGGTGTTAAATCCTTATTAGGCTTGTTGGAATATTACAATATATGTATTCCTAATTACGCATCGATGGTTAGACCCATTAGTAATCTTCTTAAGAGATAATCAAAATTTTTGTGGTGTTTAGAGTGTGATCGTGCTTTTAAAGAAGTTAAGAGTTCCTTAAAACAAAGTGATGCTTTACTCCTTTTGATCCTGACTTACCATGCGGCATAACTGTTGATGCTAGTCAGGTTGGTGGAGGGGCTATTCTTACACAGCAGTGTGGAAATCAAGAAAACACGGTTGCATTTGCTTCAAGAGTACTCAGGAGTGCTGAAGTTCAGTACTCTGAAAATTGAGAAAGAGTTACTTGCTTGTTTATGGGCTATTGATAAATATCGGCCCTATGTATGGGGAAGACGTTTTAATTTGATCACTGATCATAAGTCACTTGTTTCAATCTTGACTTCCGGTCCCAGCAAATGTTGTACACCAAGGATTCCCAGAATGGTCAGCAAGGTTCTTCAGTATCAATTCGAGGTAATACATATTGCTGGGGGGAAAGAACACAAAGGCTGATTTTATCTCATGGTTTCCTCAGAGTAGTGGGCTTAGTGAGGGGACCAGTTGTCAAGATTTAAATGAAGAAGATGTTGAAGATTGTTTTGTGGCCTCTCTAGATATTTCGGTTCTGGCAGTTGGCTCTGACGTAGATTGAAGGACAGCTCTTTAAGGGGATAGTCTTCTCCAACAAGTACGCATGTATGTCAAAAATGGTGGGCCAAAAGAAAAATCTTTGCCGAGCATACTTCAACCATATTGGAAAATTGAGTTGGAAATATCAGTAGAAGTTTGTTTACTCATGAGATGTGATAAGCTTATTCCACCTCATTCTCTTAGATCTACCATTATATGAAAAGCTCATGAGGGACATTTAATAGTAATAATAATAATAAAAACATGTATAAAGCGCCTAGTTACACTATAATCAGTGTGTCCCTGCGCTGTGAATGCAGTCCAAAAGGAGGCAGAAGCAAAGGCTATCAGCAGAAAGTAGAGGTCAAAAGACACAGATTCAAATCTTATTCTTCGGGAAAAGGTGAGTCTTGAGTTTCAGACGGAACCTTGATTCTGAAAGCTCCATCCAGAGTTCAATGGGTAGTTCATTCCACTGTTTGCAGGCTAAGTATCTAAAGGAGCGACCTCCCATCCGAGCTTTATGAATACGAGGGACATGAAATTGCATACTTCCATGAGATCTCAGGATTAGTTTAGGACGGTAAACGGTCAGCATATTTTGAAGATATGCAGGGCCCTTGCCCTGTGCAATCTGGTGAGCCATGCATAGTTTTAAACCAAATACGTTCCCGTATGGGAAGCCAGTGCAGGGTAGCTAAGGCTCGTTTCCCTGATGACTTCCTAGGCAGGTTGAGTGCAAGTCTTGCGGCAGCATTTTGGACACTTTGGAGTTGGTGCATCCCTTTCTTGTTAAGACCTATAAGCAAAGAGTTCCCATAGTCCAGGTGGGAGGTGACTAAGGCGTGTATCAACGTTGTCCTGTGTGTTGTTCGTCTGAGAAAACACTTAAGGTTGTCACCCCACCTTTATCTCCAATTGAATGTCCATCTGGTCCATGGGTCAAAGTAGGAATTGACATCATGGGACCATATGAGATTTTACCTTTGGGAATGAGATTCATTTTTGTTTCAATGGACTAAACTTTCAAATGGCCGGAAATTTAAGTTGTCAGAGAGGCCAGTTCTTCGAGTGTTGTCAAATTTCTCAAAGAGATATTTTTGAGGGAAGGGTTTCCTAAATTTTTGGTTTCTGACAATGGTACTCAATTATTGAGTGAAGAATTTCAGTCTTTTCTTAATTTGTGTGGTATTAAACATCTTAGAAGTTCCTTATATCAACCACAGACCAATGGTCTCGTGGAGAGAATGAATAGAGTTGTGGGTGAGTGTGTCAAGTGGGCTGTGAATGGTAGACATGATGTTTTTAGCTCACACGAAAGTATGTTGTGGTTCTAGAGAACCACGCCTCATTCATCCACTAAAACTTCTCCGTTAGAGGTGCTAAGGGGAAGGAAGGCTAATACCAGTTTTCGACCTGGATGGATAGGGAAATGGATAGATTATCTGACTAATGTTGAATACCTTATGGAAAAGGTTTAGACCAATTCTGATATTGTACAGGGAAAATAAAGAACATGGTTTGACAGAAAGAAAGGTTTGAAGATGGTTTCTGTTTGTGTTGGTGATTTTGTTCGTATCAAGAGTCCTGTGCACACCAAGAAAAGCTAATGTAAATTTGGTAAACCTGTCAAGGTTGTTAGAATTTGCAATAATGCTGTTCAGGTGGAGGGTGGTTGTTGGTGGAATTTATCCAAATTGGTCAAGACTAGATCTTGCCTAATTCCCAAAGCTCATAGTTCGAATGGACAGGAGAGTACTTTTACTCCTTCTTTTGGACAACGGAGGAAGTGCTCTGGAGTTTGTTACTCCTCGAACGTTTCATGATTAAGATTTTGTGTTGTATTTTCTTTAGCTTTTTTTATATTGTTGTTTTATGTTTTCTTTAGGTTGGAGAAAAGGAGGAATGTTATATTCTATGTTGAATGTTCTGTAGCATTCATTATTCAACTGCTTACAGATGTCATTGTGTCTATGATGTTACTGCAATTTGTCAAACTTAGAATGTTATGTTTCAACTCTGATGATCCAACTGACTTGGAAGATGGCTGTGCGTAGCACATGATCAGCTGTGTAGTTCTATCTACAAATAAACTACTCTTCAAATTGTATCCTGTTGAGTGAATTACTACAGTGTCCTCCTCTTCTTAGCTTCAGCACGCCTGTCCGGTCCTCCTTTTCTTTGTGGTCACTTCTCGTCTGAGGAGGCAATATTCAGGGGTGCCCCTAAATACTAGCTTTAGGGGAGTTACAGGTAAGTAAAAGGTTGGGACCAATGGGCCCCTTCCTTGGGGTAGGTACACCCCTTATTATGCCACCCTCCAGTGGGAGGGGGGCCTATGCCTCACTCTGGTTGGCTGGGTACCCACATCTGCAAGATGGCGGGGACTGAGAGCTGCTGGGGGTCAGAACCGGTGGGGACCTGTTACTGGAAGCAGCAAAAGGCCTGGGGAACCTAACAAAGGCAACAAGCCTTTGAAACACCCCCTTTGTGGACCCTGCCCATCCTGGGGGATGAGGCTTGGCACCTAATCCCAGGCTGTGCGTTGTTTTAGACCCCGAGAGCAGCATGCTTTCGACCCATGGGTCCGGAAACATGTCTGGTGGTGGCAGCTGGTGAGCAGCCACTCAGCCTGGACACTAGTGTTAGGTCAGTGTGGGTTTAATGAGCTGAGAAGTTTGATACCAAACTTCCCAGTTTTCAGTAAAGCCATCATGGTACTGTGGCGTTCGTAATGACCAACTCCCAGCACCATATACTCTTAATGTTATTACTGCACTTGCAATGTCTAAGAATTGGCTTAGACACTGTAAGGGTACAGGGCTCATGCCCCTGTACCATCACCACTGGTATAGTGCACCCAGCTAGAGGGGTGGCTGATCTATGCCAGGGCAGTGGGTTGTAGGCATGGCACACAGGGATTTGTGCCATGTTGACTCTTCACTTTGTTCTGCACCAAAACACACAGCCTGCAAAGACTCAGAAGTATCACACCCTCCCCTTGAGGAGAAGCCAGAACAAATGGTGGAGGCCAATCCACCTCCGCCAACAAAATGTCATATGAGGATGTGAGATTTTCACAGAAAACAGCAGTAAGTGTACGCTGTATATTTTCTTCAATCTGGAGGACTATTTCATATAGTCTATCAGGTGGTGCAACTTGTGTAGGTGTTGTTTCCACTGTAATAAATGTATCAGTTGCTCTCACGGCCAGAAAGTGACGCAGTGCCTCCCGTACTATGGTAACCTCTGCCGCGCTGTCAAGGAGTGTCCCTGCCCATGTCTAATCTGGGAGTAGGGTTCTCACCGTTTGAGGCATACTTCGCTGTTAAAGCAGCAACTTTTTTCTTCTTATAAGGGGTCTAAAAAGAGGCAGTTCCTCTGGTTTGGCTTTCACGTCAAACTGGCAAGGCGGATCACTTCTCTGCTGAGCAGTCGCGCCTTTGCTGTGATCCTGGCACTCTCCACCACTGACTTGAGACTCTGATGGGTCCTGTAAAGAACGAGGAGAGCGCTGAACAGGGACTTGAAATCTCTCCAGAGACTTAATTTTAGCTTGGTCACGCAAATCATATTTACTCTCAGAAGCTTCAGGTGTCGGCGAACCAGCACACAAACCCTGCTTCCGTTGCTGCTGCCGCTGATTTATATTCAAGTTCTTTTTTAGGAAAGAACGGGTGCCCATCTTTCTCAGGTTGGGCTTTTGGTTGAGTTTGAGTAAAAGGCTTAATCCCCGGACTATTGCGCCCTAAGGTTTTACAAGCTTTAACAATAATCTTTGGCAATCCACTCTATTTGTCTACGTCAGCAACAGCCTCCAAGAGCTCAGCCACCTGCAATCTTACTGCTTCTACCTTTACATTAGCAAGGATCATATCGCAAACAATATCGAACACCCCTACCAGTCTCATTCCTAACTCCAGGGCCGCTTAGTCCTCATGCTCATCTTGAACACATTTAATCACTGAAAGGAGAACGGTCATGGAGGGAGTGCCAAAATACTGTGAATATAGAGCTGCAAACACTTTTCCCCAAGTGTTACAATCAGCTAACTCTAGAATAAGTCCTTGAGGTAAGCTCATGGTCAAAATCCTGCATTCATACAACAGGCGAGGTATTCGGAAAAATAGCTTAGAATTGTTCAAACCTTTTAGCTAGCCAATAAGGGAGTTTGTCCTTTTTATGAGAATGTTTGCCCATCAGAGTTAATCATGATGGATGAGACATATAACCAGACCACCGTGTCCAGGCGGTTGTGCAGCAACTCCAGGCTGTACCACCTGTATGTTGCACGACATGAACTGTATAACAGCTTTATGTACACGTATCAATGACATATGTAATGTGCGTAGCTCTGCAACAGTAACATTAAGGTAATTTGGATGTGGTGTATACCCAGCCAAAACGGGCCACATGGCCCAATCAATTGATAAGGGGCCTAAACGGACCACTGTTAAAGGGGTGAGAAGGCCACTATTAAACAATATGGTATACTGCCAAGCTGTCAAAGGTAATTCAAGAGATCTATAAGGTTGATAATCCTGCAGAACTGCAATGGCAGTATATTTGTGAAACAAATTATCGTTTCCATACACTGCAAAAAGGTGACCCAAGAATAGAAGACTTTGCCGCGGGGATATATGATGTTAAAACGCATACTTTTACAACGCCTACCATTACAACGGGACTTTTACAACGCAAATACTATTACAACGCATGTATTTACAACGCAGTTTTTTACAACGCAGGTACCTTTACAACGCATACCATTACAACGTAAGTATTGGTAAGTATATATAATTATTTTAATTGTATATTATTTAAAATTATTTATATTTAATGTAATTGTATTTAATTTAATTTAATTTAAATTAATTTAATTTTATTAATTTAATTTATATTTAATTTTATTTTATTTTTTCTTGTACCCCTTTATCTAAAATTCCCAAAACTGACCCTAAACCCTAAAAATACCCCTTTACCCAAAAACTGAAAACTGACCCTATACCCTAAAAATACCCCTTTACCCAAAAACTGAATACTGACCCTGAACCCTAAAAATACCCCTTTACCCAAAAACTGAAAACTGACCCTAAACCCAAAAAATACCCCTTTACCCAAAAACTGAAAACTGACCCTGAACCCTAAAAATACCCCTTTACCCAAAAACTGAAAACTGACCCTAAACCCTAAAAATACCCCTTTACCCAAAAACTGAAAACTGACCCTGAACCCTAAAAATACCCTTTTACCCAAAAACTGAAAACTGACCCTAAACCCTAAAAATACCCCTTTACCCAAAAACTGAAAACTGACCCTAAACCCTAAAAATACCCCTTTACCCAAAAACTGAAAACTGACCCTAAACCCTAAAAATACCCATTTACCCAAAAACTGAAAACTGACCCTAAACCCTAAAAATACCCCTTTACCCAAAAACTGAAAACTGACCCTGAACCCTAAAAATACCCCTTTACCCAAAAACTGAAAACTGACCCTAAACCCTAAAAATACCCCTTTACCCAAAAACTGAAAACTGACCCTAAACCCTAAAAATACCCATTTACCCAAAAACTGAAAACTGACCCTGAACCCTAAAAATACCCCTTTACCCAAAAACTGAAAACTGACCATGAACCCTAAAAATACCCCTTTACCCAAAAACACAAAACTGACCCTGAACCCTAAAAATACCCTTTTACCCAAAATCCCAAAACTGACCCTGAACCCTAAAAATACCCCTTTAAAAAAAAACTAACATATAACATTTTAAATATAATTATATACTTACTTATACTTACGTTGTAATGGTATGCGTTGTAAAAGTACCTGCGTTGTAAAAAACTGCGTTGTAAATACATGCGTTGTAATAGTATTTGCGTTGTAAAAGTCCCGTTGTAATGGTAGTGCGTTGTAAAAAATGCGTTGTAATGTGTGTTTACCTTGCCGCGGTGTGCCTCATCCGCTTCAACAACGAAAATAAGAGCAGTACCAGCATTAGGGACTCCATGTTGACTCAAATGAGCTGTGACTGGAGCGCGGTTTGGAGCCACTATGGCAACTGCCATAATGAAAAGAAGATTAAAACCAACCTATCAGTAGCGGCTCAACAACGGACAATATGGAAAGGAAAAACCTTCTAAAATTCAAGCTTAAAAACCCTATAATATCTCAAATATAGGAAGCTATCCCATCAAAACTGTCTCAGAAAACAGAAGTGAGGGGATTGTGGACAAGCACTATTCAGGAGTCTTGCAGATGAGTACCAGACCAAATGTTGGTGGTGCCATGAGGCAGGGATTCTGCACATACACGGAACTAGGGGCTAAGCCTTCCTACCACCTCAGTACCCACAATCCCAAGACCGACTAGATATAGTGTCTCACTCACTCTCCTAAACACTCACAAAGATGCAAATGATTAGACAGCCCAGACCACACAACACTCCCAACTCTCTCAGGAATCACGGTAACAAGACATACCCTTTCGCTCACTCACTCGTACTTGTCCACAATAAGAATTGGCTGACACACTAGTATAGTTTAAAATGTTTATTTTAACTATTGTGCTCTATAACGCAGTATATGAGCCACTACCAACAGCAAAATGCATACACTCAACACAGTTAGCATTGTAGCAAGTCCTTATATCATAAAGGGAGATGTCATCATATAAAGACAGTGAATAAAGGACCATAAGGCCTAACCACCCACTCCTTGGTAAGAAGTAGTATTATTATATAAGAGAAGATCTCTGGCCTTTGTCAGCAGATCCCATACCTTAGATCCTAGATGGTATATCTACATCATAGGAACAGCATGGCTCTTCTCCCTGGAAAGGTCACTCTCCAAGTGTGTGTTAACCAAACATGCATTCCCATAATATCAAAGCACTATTATTCAGCAGCCGCAGCTCTGTTAGCATTTTTGTGTAGGTGCTAGGGACTGACAAAAACAGAATAAGAAGGGGCCTTGTTTATCGACCTTGTTCACCGTGTTCAGACTAAACTCCAGAAACAGACAGAGAACGCGCAAAACAGACGGTTCTCATGTGAAAGGCATAAAAAGAGTCTTGCAATATAAAGTCATGTAGTAACTTGCGCAAAAGCGGCATTATGCCAGAAGAGCTCATGCTATCTTAGCGATATCGACAATGTCCCTATCGGCCATATGACAGCGGTAAGGAAGTGCCCCTGAGCATTACGCAATGGTCATTTTATTTTCCTGGCTCCCCAAGTGGATAACCAGACTGTGCACGTCCTTGCTTCAGATTATCATTTTTGTGTTGTGTTTGCATGGTTTCCTATAAGTGGGGGCTTCCTGCTGTAAAAACACAGTCTTCAAATTAGGTAGAACGGAAGTAACTAGGGAGGTAGTAATAGACACAACAGAAACACACCAGACCTCAATTAATGTGATTGTCATGAAGTGAGGGGCAATTGATGTAGTTGAAAATTCAACTTGAAGGGGGGGGGGGGCTGGGGGGGGGAGAGAATATTAATAATGAAAAATATGATGTTGATGCATGCCACGATATATGTAAGTATAATAATGAACTTGCATCGCTGTTGTCGAATCCACATGGTATGACCTCCCCATCAACCCAGAGTCAGAAATGTGTGGCCAGGAAGGCCCTGCAACCTAGGCCTGAAGCGACTGATTGACAGGTCACTGGTGAGGTGACACGTAACCCTTAGACAAATGCACAAACAGGAAAATCCAGATCGATCCCGCAGATAGGAAGCAACACTACAATGGTCTTAGGAAATTGGACCCAATTAAACGCATTTGGACAGAGGGGCACACGTTCCCAAAACACCATGAAGTCAGATGCCACACTGAGTTAGGGAACACTCACAACAGCATGCACACTACATGTGTGGTCACGTCCTCCACATGCCGGACATCTGGACACGTACCCACCAGCCCCACATTGTGTCCACGCAAGGTCGAGATCCACCTGCGCTTCTTATCAAATGACCAGATTTATGGTGCCATGACTGGGCCCAATTTCTGCCTCCAAATTAATGTACAAATTACTTTATGATGCTTCATGTAATGCCTAAAATGACAGCCGAAACTAATGTACTTTGAGACAGTCTTCAGACCCGACTTAGTTGCCTGCTCTCCTGGCCGATATGTTTAATTAAACCAACTGTTCCTGTTTTGCCAAACGCTTCTCGTCTTTAATTTTTTTAGATATATTCACC
This sequence comes from Lissotriton helveticus, assembly GCF_964261635.1. Lineage (NCBI taxonomy): Eukaryota > Metazoa > Chordata > Amphibia > Caudata > Salamandridae > Lissotriton > Lissotriton helveticus. Next base: position 51,946,660 of record NC_136065.1, read on the forward strand.
TTCGAGCAACATCTGTATGTGGTATAAAGCTCCTGAGAAAAAATTCCGATTGTGTCAATACTTGAGCCAGTATTTGGAGGAGAATGCTAGGTCTGTCTCCTCCGCACAGGTGCTCTGGGTGGCTGGGAAGGCCTACCCGAGAGGTAACTTAATGAGCGATTCAATGGCCTGTAGGCACCGCTGTGAAGTGTCACGCTGTCAGTGGACGGAGGTCACTTGTCGCCTTGCTCAGGCGTATATCGTATCGCTGCCCCTGCCCTTCTTAAGTAGTTGCTTAGGGCCAAGTATGATCTGAACCACCATTACACCACGCAAGCAGACTCTGGGCATTTTCGCTTGTGGCACTACAAGGGGGGGGGGGGGGGGCTGGACAGCTATTGGCCAACCAGCGGCATCAGACACAGTCACATTAGATCCACATGTGATGTGCTCTTTACCAATCCACACAAAAAATTGCAGGAGATTTCTACTTTTTGTGAGGCCCTCTACTCCTCCTCAGTGCCCAGTCATACTGCCGTAGAGTAGGCGTTCATGACGGGGCGTGCCCTCCTAACACATCCTCAAAACCAAATTTTTCGGTGCTGACATCAGCATTGAGGAAACTGCGCAAGCCTTTGATGGAATCGCCACTATGAAGGCCGTGGCAAATGACACCTCCAGATTGAATTCTATAAAATCACTAAACCTCTGATAGTGTTAAATCCCGCAGCTCCTCTCTACGGAATTCAACTGGACATGTATCTCCTTGATTCCCAAACCAGGCCAATACCCATTTCAATGTACCACTATGGTGGTGTCATAGGAGAGTGGGGAATACTGTTTGCTTTGCAGATGGCTCACATGGAATACTTGGGGGAATACCGGAGTAGTGACTCCTCTAGGGAGCTGTTTAATGACATTGCTACAATTGTGGACAAGGTAGGGCTGAATCCAGCGCCTGACTTGCGTTTCATCTATCTCTGCTGGGCTGTGTTAAAATGATAATAATTAACGTGATGCTGAGATTTAATTACATATTTGGAATGCTTCCCCTGACGATTCCCTGTGGCCTGCTTTAGGGACACTGACCAAATGATCCAGACTTTTGCGTGGGAGGGACGCAGTCCTCACCTCAAGGCAGCTAAACTATGTGCCTAAAACCACAGCAGGGGGACTGCGACTTCTACATGTGGGGTTTTACTGGTTGGCCACGCAATTGTCACGTGTTGCAGATGCTGAAGGTTGCTAACGAGATATCCACGAGGGTCTTTCTGGGGCACCATCTGCTGCAATTGAAGGGAGAACTTACATCTCTCTACACGGGCCATAGACAATCCGGCTGCTTGGCTCAGCCAATTATCCATGCCACGCGCTTAGCTGGGCATCATGGTAATCGCTTGCTTCGCACCCCGTGCACGATCCATCTTAAGGCTCCGTTCTGGCGGAACAGTGACATTAAGATTAGGGGAGAGGAGATTCGCTGGTCACAGTGGAAGACTAGAGGGAAATGCTACGTGAGTGACATGGTCCGGGAGGTTGAATTGGTCCCCTTTGCTGCTCTCAGATGCAACTGGGGGCTGCCTAAATCGCAACACTGCCAAAATTGACAGCTCACACAGTCTGCAACACACGCTGGATGCCCCCCCACACAATCTGCAACACACGCTGGATGCCCCCCCCAACCCACGATGTAGTATCTGACATGCTGTTACAATACATTCTAACATGGAAGGGCTACAGGGGCACCATGGAGGGACTGTATCACTGCTACACACTGTCTGTATCAGAAAATTGTGTGTCAACTCAATACAAAATTGACACTTAAAAAAAAAAAGTAGCAGTTGTAATAAACAGACCTATGTGTTTCAGTTGTGTTGTTCGAATTGGTTTATTGTCACCCATCGCTTATCAAGTCGGCCTCATTTACACAAAACAAAACGTTTAACAGCTTACATCAATGGCAGATCCCAGGGGGATGAACAAAGTTAATAGTGCTCACCACTCATCTTCGAGGGGTATATTTCCTAGGGAAGCCATGGATGCCCCCATTTTCCGTATAGAGTGTGCTCTAGGGGGGACTGTTAACGTGCGTTTAGCTTTAAGATAACATATTTGAATGCATTTAACTATCCATCTGGCTATTCCTGACTTTGAAATAGGATTTCCCTTGTGTTGTGGTGCAAAAGCAACAAACAGTTGCTTTGTCTTCCTAAAGGATTTAGTTCTGTCCACATAGTACAGTAGAGCTCTTCGAACGTCTAGTGTGTGCAGGGCTCTTTCAGCTACTGATTGTGGATTCTGAAAGAATACTGCCAGTTCAATTGCTTGATTAATATGGAAGTTGGATACGACTTTGGGCATGAATTTAGGGTTTGTTCGAAGGACTACCCTGTTAGCATGTACCTGCATGAACGGTTCCTGAATTGTCAGTGCTTGCAATTCGCTCACTCTTCTGAGTGAGGTGATGGCAACTAAGAATGCGACCTTCCACGTTAGGAATTGCAATTCGCATGAGTGTAGAGGTTCCAAAGGAGGCCCCATGAGTCTGGTAAGCACTATATTTAGATTCCAGACTGGGGAAGGAGGGTGTCTTGGAGGGATCACTCTTTTCAAGCCCTTCATAAATGCTTTAATTGCTGGTACCCGGAAGAGTGAAAGGTGTTGCCTGTTTTGAAGGTACGCTGCTATAGCTGCGAGGTGTAGTCGTATGGAAGAGTATGCTAAGTTACATACTTGTAAATGCAGCAGGTAGCATATAATGTTTTGTATGGAAGCATCTAATGGGTTGATTTGGTTATTGTTGCAGTAAATAACAAATCTTTTCCATTTGGCTGCATAGCACGCTCGTGTGGTTGGTTTCCTTGCCTCCCTAATGATGTTCATGCAGTCTGGGGGCAAGTTAAGGTATCCGAACTCTAGGACCTTAGGAGCCAGATTGCTAGGTTCATCTGATTGGGATCTGGGTGTCTTATTTCTCCATGGTTCTGAGTTAGAAGATGTGGAGCAAGGCACAGTCTTTGATGAGGGACTACTGAAAGTTCTAGGAACGTTGTGTACCATGGTTGTCTCGCCCATGTGGGAGCACCTAGGATTAGAGTGACTGAGTGTTGTCGCAGTTTGCGTGCCACCAGCGGGATCAAGAGTGCTGGGGTAAAAGCGTACGCAAATCTGCCTGACCAGTTCATCCATATCGCATTGCCCAGTGACAACGGATGTGGGAATCTGGCGGCAAAGGACTGGCATTTGGAGTTTTCTTTTGTGGCAAAGAGGTCTACCTCTGGGTGACCCCATTCCTCGAAGAATGGTTGGAGAACTTGGGGGTGAATCTCCCATTCGTATATTTGTTGGCTGTGCCTGCTGAGCAGGTCGGCACTCTGATTGTCCTTCCCTGGGAGGTGTTCTGCTAGGAGAAAGATGTTCTTTTGAATTGCCCACTTCCAGATGCTCTGCGCCAGATGGGACAGCTGTGGAGAGTGGGTTCCTCCCTGTTTCTGGATATAGTACATTGCGGTCATGTTGTCCGTCCGGGTCAACACCGTCTTGTACACGTATTTTTGAAAGGCTTTTAGGGCTAGGAAGATCGCTAGCAACTCTAGTTGATTGATATGCAGCCTTCTTTGTTTGTTTGTCCAGAGCCCTTGTACTGTGTACTGAAGGAGATAAGCTCCCCAGCCTGCCAGTGATGCGTCCGCTGTTAGTACTAGTTGTGGAACCGGCTCTTGGAACAGTCGCCCCTGCGAAAGGTTCTGTGGGTTCCACCACTGCAGAGATTTGTGTGTGCGACTGTCCACCAACAGTAGGTCTTTTAGGTGTCCACGAGCCTGTTTCCATTGCCGTGCTAGGCATTCCTGTAATGGGCGCATTTGAAGTCTGGCGTGGAGGACAATAATTATGCAGGAGGCCATCATGCCTATGAGCTGCATGAAAACTTGGGCTGGCAGGGAGTGCTGTGGCAGGAATCTGTGAATGAGTATCTGCATGCTGGCTATCCTTGCTGTGTTGGGGTACGCCTTTGCCACTGAGGTGCCTATAGTGGCTCCTAAGTATTGCTGTATGTGGGAAGGTTGCAGATGCGATTTTGTGTAGTTGATTGAAAAGCCTAGGCTGTGTAGCAACTGAATAGTTTGGGACGTGTGTGTTGCACACTCTTGGTACGATTTTGCTTGTATTAGCCAATCGTCCAGATAAGGGTACACATTGACGTGTTGCCTTTTGAGATGCGCTGCTACGGTCGCTAAGCATTTTGTAAACACTCTTTGAGCCGTGGTAACCCCGAAGGGCAAAACCTTGAATTGGTAGTGCTGCCCTTCTATTGTGAACCAGAGGTATTTTCTGTGGGCTGGATGGATGGGTATGTGGAAGTACGCATCCTTGAGGTCCAGTGTTGCTAGGAAGTCTCCTTGTTGTAGCAACGGGAGCACTAGCTGTAGTGTGATCATATGGAAGTGCTCCGACAGTATGTTTTGATTTAGGGGTCTCAGGTCCAGTATTGGTCTGAGGGAACCGTCCTTCTTGGGAATAAGGAAGTATAGGGAGTATACTCCTGTCCCTTGCTAGTGGAAAGGGACTGGCTCTATGGCCCCCTTTTCCAGCATGCTTTTCACCTCTTGTTGAAGTAGGGTGATGTGTTCTATGGACATAGGACGATGTCTGGGTGGTATGTTATGTAATGTAGTAGTCAGTTCTAGGCAATAACCAGACTGGATAATTTCTCTTACCCACCCGTCTGTGGTGATTGCGTGCCAGACAGGTAGGAACTGTTGTAGTCTGCCTCCGACTGGTGTTAAGTGGTCTGGAGGCAGCGTAATGAAGTCACTGTTTTGTGGAGGCGGAGGCTCTGGTGTTATTGCCTCCGCGCCCCCTTTCCTTTGGATTGTTACCTCTGTAACCACCTCTGTTGGTGTTCTTTGTGAAGGAACCTTGTATGTTACCTTTGTAGGAGATAGATGTTTGTGAGGCATTTCCTCGTGTATTTGCTCTGTATGAGGAGCGCCGAAAGGAGCCCCTATGTTGCAGAAATTGCAATGCACCCATGGATTTGGCTGTTTCTGTGTCCTTTTTCATTTTGTCCAAGATGGTATCTACCTCAGGACAAAATAAAAAATCTGGGTTAACTGGTTGGTTTAGAATGGTGGACTGCACCTCATTCTTAAAACCTGAAACCCGCAGCCATGCATGTCTGCGGAGGAGGACACTAGTATTAATGGATCTAGCTGTGGTGTCTGCAGCGTCCAGCGCACATTTAACACCTTCAATGCTAAGGCAATTCCCGCTGGGTGCTGAACTATGACTTTTCCCATTGTTCATGACAAGGTCAGCTCGTCATAAGCACAGCTCCAGTGTACTGCATGACGAGCTGGCCTTGTCATTAGCATGGAAGTGGTTAATGGAGGCATTGGAGATGAACTTTCCCTCCTGAATGAGATCATTTGCTTGCGCTTTAAACGGCTCGGGCAAATGTTGCATAAGGCTTTCGAGCTGATCGTAATGTGCCCTATCGTAACGATCCAGTGGTGCCTGTGTGTTAGCAATTCTCCAAGAATTGGATGCCTGTGCCGCTACCCTTTTGCCTGATGCCTCAAGGATTTTGGACTCCTTATCAGGGGGAGGTGCTTCCCCTGTAGTCTGAGAGTTGGCTCTTTTTCCAGCGTTAGCAACCACTAGGGAGTCTAGTGGCAGCTGGCCCTTGATGTAAGTGGGGTCTGTAGGAGCCGGTCTATACTTTTTTTCTATTCTGGGATTGATTACCCGTGCCCTGGCTATGTCCTTGAATATGTTAGGTGCATGTTTCAGAATGTCCTTCAACATAGGAAGTGTTTTGACACTTTTCTCTGCAGTAGTGAAAGTGTCAAAGAGGAAGTCCTCTTCTACGGGGTCACTGTGCATGTCCACGTTGTGGAATTGCGCTGCCCTGTCTAAGTTAAATACTACTGTATCATCAGTGGGTGATGGTTTAGTAGGATAAGTGGGCACATCAGGGATAGGATGTGTATCATAAGGGTCTGTTGGCTCCTCCCAAGGTTCCTCTTGATCTGGATCTTGAGGAAAGTCATATAGGGGCTGTGGTTCATACCCTGTGTCTCCCTCATCGTCATCGTGGTTAGAAGATGAGGTAGGTGCAAGTGGTGTGGAGGGCATATTAGGTTGAAAAGGGAGGGAGGGTCTCGTAGGAGAAGTGCCAAAGTCCTTATTCTTGAGTGGGATAGGTGAATCAGGTGCAAAGTCCAAAGGTCTCTTTTTCCTATGCAGGATGGTAACTTTACCAGTGTCTGGGTTAATGTAAATTTTTGCTTGGTCCTCGGATGGATCTGGTGGAATAGTTCTTCCTCTACAGTCCTGGGCTTAGGCTTGGACCTTTTCGGGTTGACGAAAGCAGGTTTGTCGACGACCTTTGGTGTTTTTCTGGGTTTTTTCGGCTCGGGCCCTGATTACGGCTCGACTCGGGGTTTCGGGTTGACGGGAACTTTCCGGTCGACACGTTGTTTGTGCTCCTTATGCTTTTTTGGCTGAGTGTCTTCCACCGGATCGACGGTCTTTTTTGGATCGACCGGTGTCTTTGGAGCTGTTACTCTTGGGTCGACAGGTTTGTCCGGCTTCGATGGCTTCGGTACGGCACCGGATGCCGGGTCGACTGTTTTCGGAACCGCAGGCTTGTTCGGGTGAGCGACCTTCCTTGGTTCGACGCCCTTTGGCTGCGTGCTCTTGTTCAGGTCGACCGATTTTTTGGGGTCGACAGCTTTTGGCTGAGCGGCCTTTGTGGGGTCGACAGTCTTTTTTGTCTCAACGCTCTTTTGGCTGTGCGGCCTTTTTCGGATCGACGCCCTTCGGGTCGGTGACCTTTTTTGGCTCTGGAACCTTCTTCGGGGCGATGGTACTAGGCCCTGGGGTTTCTGAAGGTTTCGGTTTCGTTTTTGGAGCCGAGCCGGAAGGCGGGGCTGGCGAAAGTTTTTTATGATCTTGGCAAAGGCCTGTTGGCGATGGCTCGACCGGAGCCTCTGGTGACGGGTCAATTGGTGTCGGGGGCAGTGTACTCACGATTTGGCCTGGCGGTAGTTCGTCGTCGGAGTAGTCTTCGACCGTGACGATCTCTAGGTCCGAGTCTTGAGCGTCCGGTAGGTCCTGGTCATCATCGAAGATGTTGTCGGGTTCCGGTGCCTGTCGCTGCATCACTTGCCTAGCGGTCCTTCGGATCTGTATGTTTTTTTTCGACCGGAACTGGGCGCAAGCCGGGCAGGTTTCTTCCCTATGGTCTGGGGAAAGGCACTTGTTGCATACTGAATGTTTATCAGTATGGAGGAACTTTTGAGTTGCATTGTGAGCACCTTTTGAAAGGGCTTCTTTCCATCGACGGTCGGCTCCCGTGGCGTCTAAACGGCCCAACGGCCCGCATTGACGACCGATTCGAGATGGAAGGTTGTATGGAGTCGAGAGGTACCGAACGATAACAATACTGACGAAGTCGAAGGCCTTTTGGCCTTTAGAAAAGTTTTGTTTCGATTCCGAGTTGGAGTATAGGAGTTTGCATCCGAACCCAATGGCAGAAAAAAACAATCTGAGCATGGAAAGGATGCCCATGCGCACTGTAGTCCAGGGGAGGAGTCACCTATCTCGTGATACTTCGAAGACTCTTCCAGGACAACAAAGTGCAATCATCCGGACCCAACACTAGGTGGCGATCTATGCACAGATATGAATTCAGCAGCCCACATGCCTCGAACATACCTGATTCCCTGCGAGAGATTTCTATTAAATTCTATATATTTAAATACAATGAATCGATTACCAGGACAGTCCACCTTTGCAGCGACATTTAAACGCATTGGTAAATCTTTAGGACTGGAGTACGGAAGAAGGGCAGGAGTGACAAAGGCTTCATAAGAGGTGAAAGGGGCACTCGTAGGGGTAGGTTGTGCAGGGACAACTTGTACACAAGAATGAGAGACTGCAGCCCCACTCCGCACTCCTGGTCAGAGATTGGACTCCTTAGGACACCCATAGTCCAGCTTGGTGGGAGGATAAACAACATGTTTTGAAAAGGTTCAAGAAACAACTTATTAAAACAATTCCAGGGCATTGTTGCTGGTCGAAGACAAACTGCAGGGCAGTGCTTCTGGAAGCGGTCCACCTCCAGGGCCTTGGTTACCGAGGTATTGACAACTGTGGGTATTTTTGGCTGTCGAACTCCCTAAAGGGTACAGTCAGAGCTTGATGAGTTCTCGGTGGGTTGCTGCACCCTCCATCCTGATTCAAAGTCCATATGGAGAGACTTGAACAAACGGCAGCAAAGAGTCCTACCACCTGCGCTGGCTGGGTAGAGGGGGCCCTTCCAGGGCGTGTATTATGGAGAAGGCGAAGTTGCACAAGTCTATTAAATGGGGAAAGGGGGTTCACATATGGCCATTTATCTGGGGAGTCAACCAGCTCGCACATAGCATGGGGAGGAGACTATTATAGAGCACATGTTATCAGGAGCATGAGAGTTATCCCGCAAGGTACGGTGAGATGGCCCATTCATACAGGGCCTGCAATCTGGTCAGGGAACACCTTCGCACGGGGATTGGAAACACCAATCACCGGGCCTGAATCTGGGATGGCGGAGTCTCTGGACCTCTCAATAGAGCATGCAGTGATCACCTCTGGGAATCTCCATCCCCCCAAAACAATTCTGTATGTGGCCAACTCTATGACCCCACTAAAGTGAACTCTACAAGTAACCATCTCCACAACCCTTTGCATAGCCTACTCTGAGTTGTTCTATATGAACCCTTCCCTCCCCCAGGATACTCAGAAAAACAGCCTGGGACATATCAATAGGATAGTGAATGATTGTGTGACTCCCCGTTTGCCATATAAAGACCCCTTATAAAGAATACTGGGACAGCTTCTACTGCTCCTCTAAAGTGCACGCCCACTGACCATCTCTAGGGCACCTCCGAAGCGCACTCTACAAGTGATCGCCTCTGTCTCGCCTCTACAGCACACTTGTGAGCGCCAAAATCACCCTACAATACTCTTGGGAGCGCCAAAATCACCCTACAGCACACTCTTGTGAGCGCCAGATCCAATCACCTCACAGCACATTCTTGTGAGTGCCAAAATCACCCCACAGCACACTATTGTGAGCGCCAAATCCACAATCACCCCACAGCACACTCCAAAAGAACCAGTCTCAAGGGCCACTCTGTAGGGTGCTCTAACCTGATTGCCTCAATAGCCTTTCTGTAGCTCATTCAGTGAGCCAGTTTGTAGGACCCCTCAATAGGGCACTGTAGGGGTGAGAGCCTCTAGCAACCCCCATAGCACACTCTAGGAGAGACCGCCTCTAGGACCCCTGCACAGCACACTGAGTGCCAGTCTTTAGAATCACACTATAAGGCACTATACAACTCATCACCTCAAAGATTCATTTGAACGTCATTCTCCAATATCTCTTTATAGCACACTCTACGAGGGTCAGTCCCTGGGATCACTATATAGGGAATTCTACAAGTGATTGCCTCAAAGGCCCTTCTATAGGTTCTGTCTGTAGGACTCCTCTATAGGGTATACATTTTCAGTATCACTTTATAGCGCATTTTACAGCTGACCCCCTCAAAGAATCTTCTGCAACTCACTCTATTGCCTGTAGGACCCTCTATAGGGCGCACTGCATCAGTCTCTGTGATCACTCTATAGCGCATGCTACAGCTGACCACCTCAAAGACCCTACTGACTTCCTGTCTGGAAGACCCCTCTCTAATGCACTCTTCGATTGTCAGTCTCTGGAAGCACTGATCACCTCAAAGACCGTTCTCACTCTCCTGTCTGTAGGACCCCTCTATAGGAAACTCTGTGAGTGTCGGTCTCTGGGTTCAGTTTATGGCACATTCTTAAGCTGAGCGCCTCAAAGGCCCTTCTATAGCCCACTCTCCTATCTATAGGACCCCTCTATAGGGAAATGCGAGTGTCAGTCTCGAGATTTTTCTATAGCGTATTCTACAGCTGACTGCCTCAAAGACCCTTCTATAGCTCACTCTCCTGTCTCTAGGACCGTTCTATAGGGTGCTCTGTGAGTGATCACTTCTATAGGACACCTCTAAGGGGCACTCCGTGAGTGTCAGTCTCTTTGACCACTCTATAGTGCATTCGACAGCTGACTGCTGTAGGAAAGTAGGATCTTACTGACATGGCTGACCCCACTTTTTGCCTGGTGTCAGTGTGTTCAGACAGTATTACCCTGGGATCCTGGTAACCAGGGCCCCAGTGTCGGTGTTGTCTCCCCTAAATTGGTTTGGTAAGCACTTGGTATACCCCACGATTGGCATACTGGTATACCCCTGTAAGTTCCTAGTATATGATACTATGGTACCCAGGGCAGTGGTACACCAAGGGTCTTCTATGGGTGCAGCATGTATTATGCCACCAATGGGAGCCCATACAAACTGTGTCTACAGGGCTGCCATTGCAGACTGTGTTAAAAGGTGAATGCACCATTCACCGCAGATATAAAGTTTACCTTATATCCCAGTCACTGCACTTAAAATCTATATGTCACCCCTAAGGTTGGCTCCCCAGCCCAAGAGCAGGGTGCATGGTCCTAAGTGTGAGGGTGCCCCTGCATGAGCAGAGGCACTGCTACAAACCACGGATTCAATTTTCTGGGATTTGTAATTGTGGGGAAGCTATCTGAAGGTATGTAGAGGACACTGGTCAACACATGATGCACAGCTACATAATAGCTTCTCCGTTTGGCATCAAACATGTTTGAGTCATGGAACTACATGATTACAATGTTAATTGCATGATACCATATCCTGGGAGGCTCCTTAGAGGTGTCCCCCATGTCTACCTGTGTAGCCTTACAGGGACTGGGGCTGGGGGAGGCAGAACAAAGGATTTCCTATAAAGGAGAGGTGTAAGGAATAGGTGTCACAGGTCTAGGGCGGGGGTGCCCCCGAGTGCCACAAGACAGCTTTTAAAGGCCCATTTGGTGCCCTACTTGCATAAACCAGTTAGCCACAGCCCAGGAGGCCTTGGCTCCCGCTCTGGTGCAAAACCACAAAAAGGACAATAGAGTGACAATGCCCCTGCCCAGCCCCTCTTTTGGGGAGGTACCCACAGCTCTGCCAGGTGGCCACTTGAAAGCAAGTGAAGCAGAGGTACCCGTGAGCATATGACTGGTCAGTCCACCAGAATGGCGTCCCTGATCCACCGATAGGTGAGTCAGTCAGTCAATCCACTTTATCTGATTATTTAAAATCATAAAAGTACAAAGCACAATATACAAAAACCACAATCAAGTTAACAATAAATACATGTGAGCGATAAAAGAATAAAAACGGCGGCATCTTTAATATAATTCATCAGTCTTAAGACATAAATATATCAAGTTACATAGAATTTCCTTGAAATACAAAAATAGGGTATTTATACATGTTTACCATAGGGTTTTTCCTTTTTGTAGGAGGGTGGATACCTGACTATGGTTACCCCAGATTTTTTGCCTTGTGTTTAGCTGGTTTTGGACTTAGTTGGCCTGGGATCCTGCTAATCAGGGTCCCAGGCTATCTGCTCTCTCTTTAAAATGGACTCCATGTACCCTAGCTGCATACCTAATTGGATATTGGGTCACCTTATCAGCCCCTGTACAGTGTACTATAGGTACCCAGGGCATAGGTGGATCCAAGGCCTACCAGGGGCTGCAGCATATCTTTTGCCACCCCTGGCTGGCTATCCAAACAGACACAACTGGCTGATCACTCAGCTGGGGCAAGGTCTTGTAATCACCCCTTGCTTAGATATAGTATACCTACGTCTAAACCTATATCTGGGGGAGTGCAGCAACCTCCTGCACTGTTTTCTGTGAGACAGTTGCTTGTCAAATTTCACACTCATGCTTGTGTATATCTCGTTTTACCTACACACTTTACGTTTGACCCCACTTTGTTTATGTTAACACCATTTGGAGGCCGCTCCTCTTCCTGATACGTTGTACTCTTCATTTTCAGATTGCGATTTGTCCCCTGACGAAGGGCCACAGTACCGAAATGCATAGGGACACCAATAATGCAATTGGAATACCTTGAACATTGAATTGTGTATACAATTTTTCGACGTAGTCACTATGATTTAAAATGTGACTCAAAAATAAATCATACCTACAATGGAACATTGATGAATAGTGTAATTTCATTTTCGACTTTGCCAAAACTCATAGAATTTTTCTTGAAGAAGTTACCTTCTCTAACCGGAGTGCCACAGGAAACAGTGCAGGAGGTTCCTGCACTCCCCCATTTATAGTGTTGAAACCCGGAGCCCCCATTGGCCAGGAGGGACTCTTTCCTGGGCACCCGAAGATACACGTACGTTCCTATTTAAGTTGACCTAGCTGAATTTGTACAGAGGGTGTGCCGCCATCCCATTCCACTCAGCTTATAAACCTATATCTGGACACATATGCACCTATAAGTCACTCCTATGGCAGGCCTTAACAATCCTGGAGGCAGAGTGCTTTGTTTTATGTGAGATGGTGCTCTAGCATGAGCTGAGCCTGTCTGCAGCTTTCGGAACCATTTCCTTATAGCTGTTCCAGGGTATTGCCATACCATATACTCTTAAGTGCATTATAATCCTCGCTGTTTTTGCTAACTTTGGTTTGGCTTTATCAAAACATGTCGTGTAAGGTGTCATACACTTTGGAATACTACCCCCTCACCAGTTCTGGCGACGGGGGTAGCATTCCACCCTTCTAGAGGGAGAAGACATGTTACTTTACTTAAACGCGGTTAAATCTTACCAGAGCCTCAGCATCACAAAATGGATGCTGCTGCCACAGACACAAGTCTGGCCTCCTGCTGCTGACCGAAACTCCGGCAGGGGAGGCCTGGACAAAAGGTTTCCTGTCGCAGGGAGGTGTTACACCACCCCAGACAGGAGATAGTGGATTGAGGCAGGCAGGGCGAGTGAAACTAGACACTGCCTGGGGCGCACAAGGCTCCCCATGCATAGCCCAGTTCAAACCAGTGCTGGGACACTCCAATCCCAGCTCTGGCGCGAAACTTGACAAAGGGAAAGGGTGGAACCACCCCCTTCCTGGGTCCCACCCATAGGAGGGACCGAGCAGGTAATCCAGCCCCTTGATTTGGAATAAAGGTAGGAGCTGTGCCCAGGAGCATTAGATTATCCGGACTGAAACTTTGATACAGAACTCTGGACCCTTCGACATCCCACTCGACGTGGAAGACTGAAGAATCTCCCTTGTGGTCAAGGAGTGACAACACTGTGCAAACAGGCAGCATCCAGCGCCCAACGGTTTGCTTTGTTGCAGTTCCTGCCTGAACTTGAGCAACAGAGATCGACAAGACCCAGCTTCCCTGACTTCTAACAGCCCGATCCACAGTCCCAGCGAATCTGAGACCCGTGGAGGCGACGTGAAGCGTGGGGCCGGCCATCTTGATAAGACTTGCGAAGTGCTGACCGTGCAGCTCCCGAGGCACCCTCGAAGCTGTGCATTGGGGTTTGAGAAGCCCCAGCCCCGACGCGTTGGTCCGGTCACTTGCCCGTTGGCTAGTGGCCCCAGTACCGACGAACCTTTGAATCTACTCTGCTGGTCTGGTTGCTCCAGACTGGTCCTCGTTCCCCTGATAAGGAGCAACCTCTCTGACCTTGCTGGTCCGAGTAAGAAGCAATCATCAAATCCTGCGTGGGTTGCATTTGCCAAGGCCTGTTAACTCCGATCCGGAAGCCTACACCGCCGACAGCGAGAGCCTTCGTGGGACAGATCGTGATCCACTCCTGGTCATCCTCGATGCCCCAGAGTCCACGTGGCAGCGGAGACAGGCTTCTCGACAACCACCTGATTGCACCCGACATCGCCTGGTTCCTTCCTGGTTCAATCCTGGTCACCGGCTAGTGACCCAGACTCTGTCCCCTCTGCTTTCAGGTACTCTACATCTTCGATCCACCCTTGGATCCACCCGGACTCTTCTCTCCTGGCCGCCTGCAGCACCTGGCTCCATAGATCTCCATGACGAAACCCGACACACTTTGGCACCTATGCATCCGCTTCTTGTGGGTGAGGTAACGATCTAACACCGGTGCTCCTGTAGTGGTTTACACCTCTAGTGTCCTAGTTTAAAGTGGTTTAATTCTATTCCAGTCGGAAGACTTCCATAACAGTAACTTTCTAACGTTTACGCACCATTAACTTTGCATTGGTGCATGCGTGTGCTTTTAGAGCTGCACCCGACTAACTGCTGTTAGTCCAGTGTAGTCCCAGTGATTCACAAGGCCCTAGGCCTTACCATTGTTCGAGAAGTGGTTCTTATACCACTTATTTAGTATATGGTTTGAGTGGCCACCGGCCCTATCCATAATCGTGCAACTTGCGTATGTTTAACTGTGCTTTTGTTTAAATGCTTGTGCCTCTGGACTCATAAAGAGTACAGAGGATTATTCTAGTAATAAATACATATATTTTTATAATATATAACTTGTGTGGTGTCCTTTCATTTGATATTACATGATTTCATATGGTAAAACAGCTGGCTTCACATGCCCTCTTGAGTTTAGCCTAAGACTGCTTAGTCCATGCTACCCCTAGGATAGCTTGTCTATGAGGTTGACTTTACAACCACCAGCATAAGGGATTGTTTGGACTGATGCAAGGTGCTCACAAGAATAGTGAACATCATACATCAGGCCAACTTCTCACACTTTTCTTAACCCCTTCCATGCTCATGACGGAACGGTTCCGTCATCAGCGTCGGTGCTCCGGTGCTGATGACGGAACATTTCCGTCATGAGCCAATACGCTTTTAAACCCTTCAGCACTGCAGCGAAATTCCCGCAGCACTGAAGGGGTTAAGACGTACATCAGCAACAAGAAAACTGGCAATATTAAAACTCTTCCACTTCCTCCCTTCCAAGATGGCCGCCACCTTCACCACACAACCCTATGCTTCGGGCCCGAGTGGCTACCGCACATGCGCGGCTGGGGATGGGGGCGTCACTCTAGCGGCATAGTTGACTGGGCGCATTGAGGCTGGTTACTTAAATAATGGCGCTCCCCAGTGCTCCGTTACCAGCTGCTCTGCGCCTTGATCAGACGCTGTCCGTGGGGTAGGTGCATCGGCTTGGACCGTGCGCCGCCGAAGGTAAGGCTCTTAATCTGCTCCAGCCTGTGGTTGACACCCCGACACCAGTGAGTTGGGCGGCCAGAACTCTCGTCTACCTTGAGTTTTGGTTTCTAGTTAACCTATTGTTGCCTGGCCGCGGTACCGTCTGTGGGGCTGGTTGGCTGCCGGGGTGTCCGCGTGGTGCCGGGCCTCTATGCACCGCCGCGGTGCCGTTCTCTGCTGTCCTCCGGCGGGGATGCGACGCGGTGCTTACGGGCGCCTGGTAACGTCGTTTACACCCCAGGCGTTTCACCGGTGACCAGCCCATGTTGAGCCACGGAACAGTGGTCCTACCAGGACACACAGATACTCGGGATGCGAGGTAGTCTGCCTACCTCCAAGTGTTTGCCCCGGGTGGGGTTCTCCCACCCTTATCCCAGCTGTGATAATGTTATCACAGATTATCATTCTTAAATTTCCCCCACTAGGTACCATTCTTTTACCAGCCGGTCCTACGGAAGCAGACTGCGAGGTACCTCAGGGAATCTTCTGGGGTGAGCATTATTAACCCAGTCTTTTTCCATTTACCAGCAGTTTTGACTTCTTCAAATATCACTGTTATATGGTATTGCACAAACCAGTTGGTTGTGTGATACAATTACCAACTAACTAAGCTATATGCACGTTTTTAATCCTTCACTTTGTTTTTTTGTGTGTGTGTGTATATGGACTGAACTTGTGCAAACCCTTTATATAGGAATATTGCACTCAAGCTGCCATCTGTGAACTGTGTTTATTTCGATTTTACAGGTCACAATACTCCAGCAGGACCAATCGGCCTGCGCTTCGGTATTACCGACCATAAAAGGTTGTATACCATATTGCAAGTTTTATTTATCACTGTTATACTCTTTCACTGTGTGGTACTATACACTGAGGTCCTGAAGAATTGCCATCATGGCAAGAAACATGTCGACCAAACAAGAGGGTAGTAGTTAACGTGCTTGGATAGCTCCAGGACATTTAGCTCCCCTCCCACCCTTTTAAACAAGGAAGTCTACCACAAGAATAAAGTAGGTTGTGGACTGACCTACCGTTTTTAACTTCACCTTTTTCACGTCACGACCACACTCCCCCGCCCTCTCACACGCATGCACCATATGGCCGGAACAAAAAATCTCCGATAAAGAGCCCCGGTTTCGGGAGCCTGTCAGACATTGCAGCGCCAGTCTGACGAGGAGCAGAACCCATATGATGAAGCATGACACCTAGCTTGCTGGGTGTGTGAGGGTTTTAGTTCCAACAAGGGGATTCCCCCCTCTCTCCAGCACACACACCTCTACTCCTTCACTCTTCCAGGGGAACTTTGTACCCTCTTTGTGCTACTAGTTTGTGGACTTGTACGCTGGACCCCGTTAAATATTGTCCTTCTCCAGTCCCTCCTTTGGTCAAATATTAAAAATGTCCCAGGTGTTATTAACCGCATGCGTGCAGCCGCTATTTTTGAGCTGTGCGGCTATTTACAAAAAGCCGCCTTACATGACGAGCTGAGCTCGTCATGAGCATGCGAGCGGCGCAACTCATGACGAGCTCAGTTTGTCATGCGCATGGAAGGGGTTAAACATTTGAAGGTAGAGCTGTGCTGGTCTAACCTGTAAAAAGCCTTTGTCCATCTATAAAGGGACTAAAGATTTCCTGCGAATTTCATTATAATAACCACAAAACATCCTAAAATGCAGTGTGTCCTGTGAAGAATGATTATCACACTGGCACGGGGCTGCATCTTCTGGTTTACACCTCCCCGGCAGGTCACCAAGTGTGAAATGGATTAAATTAAAACGAATCCTGATCAGGAGCCAACGATGAAAAGGCTTAGGGCCCGATGTAGGTGGCAAATACCGGTCGGAAACGGCCGAATTCGGCCGTTTCCGAACGGAATTTGGCATCTTGAGATGTAGGGGGCCAGATTTCACAGATTCTGTAAATTTACCGAATCGGTAAATTTACAGATTCTGTAAATTTACCGAATCGGTAAATTTACAGAATCTATAAAATACCGAATCGGTATTTTTACCGATTCGGTACCTTCCAGATGTAGGTGGGACTCTTCTGAGTCCCAGAGGCCTTTAGGAGTCAGTATTTTACCACCCAATCCAATTGGGTGGTAAAATACCGAATCCAGGTGTGCATGCACATCTGTGCATGCACACCTGTGCCATGTGACACACAGACATGCCCTTAGGGCATGTATGTGCGCCACATGGCACACAAGCCTGTAATCGGGGTGCTAGAGGGTGTCAAAGTGACACCCCCTGCACCCTTGCAAGAATAGGTAATTACCGAATCGGTAAATACCGATTCGGTATTCCACATTGATTCCTATGGGCTTCAAGGCCCATAGGAATCAATGGGGGATACCGATTCGGTATTTACAGAATCGGTAAATACCGAATCATACAGATTCGGTATTTACAGAATCGGTAAATACCGAATCATACAGATTCGGTATTTACAGAATCAGAATTACCTATATTTCCCCCCCTCTAATTTACCACTTCTTAAATACCGAATCGGTATGCTTCGGTATTTTAGAAGTGGTTAATTAGATTTACCTACATCGGGCCCTTAGTCACAATTTTCAGATAGGTCTCAATTAACAAGGAAGATTTTGTCAAATAATGGGCCCTAACCTGAGGTTTCTGTAGCTCCTGCTCCTCACGTTTCATCGCCACTATATTCAAGTACTGAGATTTAACCCATTTCACATCTTTTTTATTCCCCTCGGGAGCATTAAAAAGTTCAGGACGCCCCAGTTTGGAAAATATAAGTTGGACATAAGCCAACCACAGGATGCTACTGGCTCTATCCAGCTTAACACAATCCCGCAGGATCGGATGATTCAGCGTTATATCTGGATTAAGCCAGGTTTAAAGCCAGCAGACCAACGGGGCTAGACTCAGCAGATTGGAAACATAGCCCAGCCCCAGTTCCTGATGGATAGCAAAGGTTCAGACAAGAGGGCACCTACAAATCTTTCTCTTTTCTGCTATCTGTACCCCTTCCTGCTGTTTATAGCCCCAGATAGACGAGCCATACATAGCAAAAGCCAGACATTTGGATCTATAGATGTTAAGCAAGGCCTCAAAAAGCCTTGCCCTCAGTCGCTGTGCAAACCCTACTAAAGCTGAGGTCGATCTGACTACTGCATTTTTTAAACATTTTCTGTTGGGGAACCCAAGAGCATCTTTCATCAAATAGTACCTAGAAATAAGTAAAGGAGGTCACCCCAGTCACCTTGGATCCATCACAGAAAAAAGGTTTACATTTTCTATTTCCTCGGCTCATTGTCCTAACATATGATTTCGAGATGTTCAATATCAAATCCAGAGACTGCTTGTAAGCCCCAAAGACATCCAAGAGGCTTTGTAGGCCTACAGCAGTATGGGCTAATAACACAGCGTCATCCACATATAGAAGAACCGGAATAGTCTTTTTGCCTACACGCGGAACGTCCAGCGTTGCCACAGTTAAAGATTTATCTAGCGAATTAATATACAGGGTAAAAAGCAGTGGCGCCATTATACACACCTGACGGACGCTCCCACCCGATTTGAAGTGCCTTGTGCAATTACCTTCCTGAGATACCCTAACTGATACTGATAGATCCCGGTGCAAATCTGTCAAAAAATAAACCAGGCAAGGATCAATGCCCATATCAAGCAAAATAATCCACAGCTTCGATCTGTTAACCAGATCGAACGCTGAGGAGAGGTCCATAAAGGCCATATGTAATGAACCTACTTTAGCCATAGTATATTTGCCTATTAAGAAATACAGGTTAAGGCACTGGTGCATGGTGCATCTGACTTATCTGAAGCCATATTGTAGGTTGGATAAAGGAATATGCTACTTACCAGTATGCATCTGTTCTTGGCATGTAGGGCTGCTGACATTCATATCTGTGCATAGATTGCCGCCTAGTGTTGGGTCCGGATGATTGCACGTTGTTGTCCTGGAAGAGTCTTCAAAGTATCACGAGATAGGTGGCTCCTCCCTTGGACTACAGTGAGCATGGCCATCCTCTCCATCCTCAGATTGTTTTTCGCCATTGTGGCAGAGATGGAGTATGGTACAGTAAAAGATGTCCATGCAAGAAAGTAAGAAAGTAACAATGAATGCTACAGCTGCAACAGGCACCGGGGAGGAGGGTGGTCGATATGAATGTCAGCAGCCCTACATGCCAAGAACAGATGCATACTAGTAAGTAGCATATTCCGTTCGAGGCATGTGGGCTGCTGAATTCACATCTGTGCATAAAATGTATAGCAGTCTCTCCCTTAGCGGTGGCTACCTGTGCCAGTTGCAGCAGTCTGAAAAAGAGTTTTTAGAACAGCCTGTCCTACAGCTGCTTGCTGTTTGGAATGTACATCTACACAGTAGTTTTTTGTGAATGTATGTATGGTAGACCATGTGGCTGCTCTACATATTTCCTCTAGAGGAATATTCCCTAGGAAAGCCATGAATGCCCCGAGTTTGCATGTAAAATGCGCTCTTGGGGAGACTGTTAAAGTGCATTTTGCTTTTAGATAACATATTTGGATGCTCTTAACTATCCATCTGGCTAACCCAGATTTTGAAATAGGGTTGCCCTTGTGTTGTGGTGAGAAGGCAACAAACAACTGTTTAGTTTTTCGAAAATCCTTAGTTCTATCAATGTAGTATAGAAGTGCTCTTTTGACATCTAGTGTGTGTAGAGCCCTTTCAGGTACTGACTGTGGATTTGGAAAGAACACTGGCAATTCTATTGTTTGATTGATATGAAACTGGGATACCACTTTGGGCATGAACTTGGGGTTTGTTCTAAGAACTACCCTATTGGCATGTATCTGGATGAATGGCTCTTGAATAGTTAGGGCTTGTAGCTCGCTAATTCTTCTAAGTGAAGTGATTGCCACTAGAAACGCCACCTTCCAAGTTAAAAATTGTAATTCGCATGAATGCAGTGGTTCAAATGGTGGTCCCATTAGTCTGGTTAAAACGATGTTAAGGTTCCTGACAGGTGAAGGTGGGTGTTTTGGGTGTATTATTCATTTGAGTCCCTCCATGAATACCTTAATTGCAGGTGCTCTGAATAGCGAAAGGTGCTGTCTGTTCTGAAGAAAAGCTGCAATGGCAGCGAAGTGTATTCTTATAGATGAATAAGCTAGATTGCAACGATGTAGGTGCAAAAGATAGCAATGAATATGCTAATTACCAGTATGCATCTGTTCTTGGCATGTAGGGCTGCTAACATTCATATCTATAGCATAGATCGCCGCCTAGTGTTGGGTCCGGATGATTGCACATTGTTGTCCTGGAAGAGTCTTCGAAGTATCACGAGATAGGTGGCTCCTACCCTGGACTACAGTGCGCATGGGCATCGACTCCATCCCCAGATTGTTTTTAGCCATTGTGTCAGAGATGAAGTGAAATAGTGTAAATGATGTCCATGCTAATGATTGAATGCAAGAAAGAATCTGCAGCCGCTACGGGCGCCGGGGAGGAGGGTGGGCGATATGAATGTTAGCAGCCCTACATGCCAAGAACAGATGCATACTGGTAAGTAGCATATTCAGTTCGAGGCATGTGGGCTGCTAAATTCATATCTATAGCATAGAATACATAGCAGTCCCTCCATTAACGGCGGCCGCCCGTGCCAGCTGCAGAAGTCTGAAAAAGTGTTTTAAGAACAGCCTGTCCCACAGCTGCCTGCTGCTTGGAATGCACATCTACGCAGTAATGTTTGGTAAACGTATGTGGTGTAGACCACGTGGCTGCTCTACAAATGTCTTCCAAAGGAATGTTCCCCAGGAACGCCATGGAGGCTCCCAACTTGCGTGTGGAGTGTGCCCTGGGGGGGACCGTTAAAGTGCGCTTAGCTTTCTGATAGCAAATCTGAATACATTTAACGATCCACCTGGCTATTCCTGCTTTGGAAATTGGGTTGCCTTTGTGCTGGGCTGAGAAGGCAACGAAAAGTTGCTGTGTCTTCTAAATTGTTGTGTTCTGTCAATATAGTACATTAACGCCCTTTTGACGTGAAGCGTATGGAGCATTCTTTCTGCTACTGTTTCTGGGTTTGGAAAGAATGCGGGCAGTTCAATTGTTTGATTGACATGAAACTGTGACACCACCTTCGGAAGGAACTTGGGGTTAGTGCGGAGCACTACCCTGTTTGAGTGAATTTGTATAAATGGCTCTTGTATTGTGAGCGCCTGCAGCTCACTAACACGTCTGAGAGATGTGATAGCAATGAGAAAAGCCACTTTCCATGTTAAGAACTGAATCTCACATGAATGTAAAGGCTCAAATGGTGGGCCCATCAGCCTAGTGAGGACCACATTGAGATTCCACACAGGAGCTGGTGGGGTTCTGGGAGGAATTACTCGTTTCAGTCCCTCCAGGAAGGCTTTAATGGCAGGCA
Source organism: Lissotriton helveticus (assembly GCF_964261635.1). Taxonomy (NCBI): domain Eukaryota; kingdom Metazoa; phylum Chordata; class Amphibia; order Caudata; family Salamandridae; genus Lissotriton; species Lissotriton helveticus. The sequence continues at coordinate 51,968,197 of NC_136065.1, forward strand.
CCCTGAAAACAGAGAGATGCTGCCTGTTCTGAAGATAAGCCGCTATGGCGGATAAGTGTATCCGAATGGAAGCATATACTAGATTGCATTTGTAAAGATGTAACAAGTAGCAGATGATGTTAGGAATGGATGCATCTAGCGGGTTGATATTATGGTCTGTACAATAAATGACAAACCGCTTCCATTTTGCTGCATAGCAAGCTATGGTATTGGGCTTTCTTGCCTCCCGGATGATGTCCATGCATTCAGGAGGCAGGTTAAGGTAGCCAAACTCTAAGACCTCAGGAGCCAGATCGCCAGATTGAGCTGTTGCGGATCTGGATGCTGAATGTCGCCATGGTTCTGCGTCAAGAGCCTGGGTGTGAGGTGTAGCCTTTGATGCGGTACCACGGAGAGTTCTAGAAACGTGGTGTACCATGGTTGGCGTGCCCACGTTGGAGCAACCAGGATGAGCGTCATCGAGTGTTGCTTGAGCTTTCATGCCACCAGCGGAATGAGAGGTGCTGGGGGAAAAGCGTACACAAATCTGCCTGACCAGTTCATCCATATCGCATTGCCCTGCGATTGTGGGTGAGGGAACCTGGCGGCAAAGCTTTGGCATATTGCGTTTTCCCTTGTGGCAAACAGGTCTATCTCTGGATGACCCCACTGCTGGAAGTACGGGCGGAGTACTGATGGATATATCTCCCACTCGTGCATCTGGTGGCTGTACCTGCTGAGCAGATCCGCCATCCGATTGTCCTTGCCCGGGAGGTGTTCCGCCATGAGGAAGACATTCCTCTGAATGGCCCACTTCCACATGCTCTGAGCCAGATGAGACAACTGTGGAGAGTGTGCACCTCCCTGCTTCTGGATGTAGTACATGGCTGTCATGTTGTCCGTCCGGATCAACACGACCTTGTTGCACAGATGTACTTTGAAGGATTTCAATGCCATGAAGATTGCCATCAGTTCTAGGTAGTTGATGTGCATCTTCTGTTGCTGCGTTGTCCATAGTCCCTGCACCGTGTAGTGGAGCACATGAGCTCCCCACCCTTGGAGAGATGCGTCCGTCGTCAGGATAATCTGTGGCACAGGCTCTTGAAACGGTCGGCCCTTGCAAAGGTTGTGTGGATTCCACCAATGCAGAGAGCTGGATGCCCGACCGGTCACCAACACTAGGTCTTTCAATTGTCCATGAGCCTGATTCCACTGACGTGCCAGGCACTCTTGGAGCGGACGCATATGTAGTCTCGCGTATGGGACTATGAAGATGCAGGAGGCCATCATGCCTATCAACTGCATGAACACTCTTGCAGGAAGTGAGTGTTGTGGTCTGAACTTTAGGATCAGCGACTGCATGTTGCTTATCCTCACTGGGTTTGGCTGAGCCGTAGCCGCCAAAGTGTCTATCGTCGCGCCCAAATACTGCTGCACATGTGCTGGCTGAAGGTGCGACTTTGGATAGTTGAGCGAAAACCCCAGACTGTGAAGAAGGTGAATTGTGTGGGACATGTCGGCCGCGCACTGCTGGGCCGACTTTGCTTGAACAAACCAGTCGTCCAGGTAAGGGTAGACATGGACGTTCTGTCTCCTGAGGTGCGCCGCCACTGTCGCCAGACATTTCGTAAACACTCTGGGGGCTGTGGTCACCCCGAAAGGAAGGACTTTGAATTGGTAATGCTTGTCTTGGATGGTAAACCTGAGATATTTCCTGTGGGAGGGGGAGTGGGATGTGAAAGTATGCATCCTTGAGGTCTAAGGTTGCGAGAAAATCTCCCTGGTTCAGCAAAGGAAGAACCTGTTGCAGTGTCAACATGTGAAAATGCTCTGAGAGGATGTACCGGTTCAAGGGCCGTAGGTCTAGAATCGGTCTGAGCGTGCCGTCCTTTTTTGGGATCAAGAAGTACAGGGAATATACCCCTGTGCCTTCTTCCTCCACTGGCACGAGCTCTATTGCGCCTTTTTGCAGCATGGTCAGAACTTCCTGCTGCAATAAGTGCAAATGCTCTTGTGACATAGGACGGTGTTTTGGGGGCATGTTGGGTGGAGTGTCTGTCAGCTCTAAACAATAGCCGAACTGGATAAGTTGTTGGACCCACCTGTCTGTGGTGATGGACTTCCACACTGACAGGAACCGCTGGAGTCTCCCCCCGACAGGTGTTGGATGGTCGGGGGGCAGTGACAGGGAGTCACTGTTCGTTGGTGGCAGAGGAACGGGAACTGTTGTTGCCTCTGCCTCTGCCCTTGGAGCTGTTGCCCCGGTATCCTCCTCTACTCTGGTGTAGGATGACTGCGCCCCGCTTTTGTTGAACTGCGTCTGCTGTGACATTTGTCCCCTGGTAACACCTCGATTGCCTGAGCGACGAAAAGTGTTCCCACGAAACTGTTGTGACTGTAGAGCCCCCATGGACTTGGCGGTCTCAGTATCCTTTTTAATTTTCTCCAGTGTGGTGTCGACCTCAGGACCAAACAGCCTGTCTGGGTTGACCGGTTGGTTGAGGATGGTTGTCTGTATCTCGGGTTTGAACCCGGAGATTCGGAGCCAAGCCTGCCTCCTCAACATCACGCAAGTATTGATCGCCCTTGCCGCTGTATCCGCGACGTCAAGGGCGCACTTGATAGCAGCGCTGGAAATGAGTTTGCCCTCTTGTACCAGCATCTCAGCCCCCTCCTTGTACTGCTCTGGCAGGTGTTGCAACAGGGTCTCTAGGGTGTCATAATGTGCCCTGTCGTATCTGGCCAACAGCGCCTGTGTGTTTGAAATGCGCCAGATGTTGGCCGCCTGTGCTGCTACCCTCTTCCCTGACGCCTCCAGCACTTTTGACTCTTTGTCCGGGGGAGGAGCTTCACCCGTGGTTTGAGAGTTAGCTCGTTTGCGAGCATTAGAGACCACCAAAGAGTCAAGTGGCAATTGGCCCCTTATGTACGTTGGATCGCCAGGTGCCGGTCTGTATTTCTTCTCAATACGAGGGTTAACAACCCTTGATCTTGTGGGCTCCTTAAAAATGTCCGCAGCATGCCTTAGGACCCCTTTTAACATGGGAAGAGTTTTTACAGTTTTGTCTGCCATGGAGAAAGTGTCAAAAAGGAAGTCAGCTTCCACAGGGTCAGCATGCATATCAACGTCATGGTTCTTAGCTGCCCTCTCTATCAAAGCATAAAACGCCGTTGAGTCCTCGGTGGGAGATGTTTTGACGTTAAACACCTGTGGGTCAAGGTTCGGCTGCTGATCCCCTTGACCACCAGTGTCCACCCACGAGTCCTGTTGCTCATCAGGCTCAGTGTGGGCTGGGAAATTATACTCCTCATCCTGCTCTCCCCCATCTTCTCCATCCGAATAGGTGGGTGATGGTGTTGCACCCCTTGCAGGGTGCTGAATCCTGGGTTCCACCAGTACAGGAGTGTCCTCCGCAGGCCTTTTGCGTTTCAGGGGAATCCTAAAGGACTCCAAGGGCTGTGACGCCGTAATCTTCCGCTTCAGAAGCGTCAGCTTCCCGGTGTCGGCGTCGATGTACTGCTCCGACTGCTCCGACAAAGAGTGTTGTGGACGCGTTAAACCCCCAGCCGGGGGAGTCGACTTCGACCTCTCCGGGTCCTTGGGCACTGATCGCGGTGCAAAGGCCTTCGGCGCCACCTTAGGTGGTAGCGTGAAAAGGATTTGCGTGGAAGCCTGTGACGTTGGGACAGCCTTCTTCGTTGCCGAAGGGATTTTCGGTTCCCACGCGGAAGCTCTGTCCTTAATACGTTTTAGTGAGTCCGCGACCTGCTTCGTGAAAGAAGCGGACGGCTTCGTCGATCCGACCGATGTCCTCGGGCCACCCCCAGAGGAAGACTAGAGTATCGGCCCCTTCTGCGTTTCCGATCGAGGTGCCGGAGCATCCGTCTGCGGAGCACTGCGATCCCGACCACAGTAGCGGACGTGGACGCCGACGACTTCGCCTCGGCAACCTTGACCCTTGGTGTCGTCGCGCCAGACTTCGGCTCCGCGCCCTTGGCAGCCGTTGTATCGACAGGCCTTTTGGATTTCGGCTCGACGGCCTTGGCGGGAACGGCCTCACCCGTCTTCTTGGGCTTCGGGTCGACCGCTGTGCTCGTATTCTTGGGCTTCGGCTCGACCGCCGTGCTCGACGCCAAATCAATGGTCTTTTGTGAGCTGGGCTCCTTGACCACTTTCGCCGCCTTCGAGGGTGCGACACTTTTCTTCGGCTTCGAGGCCTCCGAAGACGACGGCGTCGATGGGGGAGCAGACGTCTTCGGTGTCGATGGTTCGTCGGCCATTTTAGTTGTTGTCGAAACCGAAAGTTTCGGTTTCGATTTAGTTAATGGCGGCTCTGCCGAAGCGTCCGTGGCCGGCCGGAAGGCGGGGCCGTGGACATTGGAGTAGGGTCTATGGTAAGGCCATGTGGCGATCCTTCGACCCGAGCCTTATTAAAAGTACGAATGGGGTATAGCTCTTCCTCCGAGCTATCTTTCATGGCCCCGTAGGCCTCTTCGTCGTCCCCTACCTCCTCAACGAGTTCCTCCACGTCTTGGCCCTCGACGTCCGCTTCGTAGTCGGACTCGACGACCAACGAAGGAGGCGATACCTGAAGATGGACCTGTTGCCCGTCCGCTTCTTCATTGACGAAGATGTCCACTGGTGCTGGTGCTGGAGCCGATCGCCGGGCCTCGAGGCGCGCCGCGCGTCGAAGCTTGATGGTTTTCTTCGACCTAAACCTGGAACAGGCCATGCAGTTGGCCTCGTTGTGGTCCGGCGACAGGCATTTGTTGCAGACCGGGTGGACGTCGATGTGTGGGTATTTGGATCGACACACGGGACAGATTTTGAACGGGCTTCGTTCCATGTCGTCGAAGTCTTGCCACGTCGACTGGGCCTCGATCCTCGAAGTTTATCCGGGATATCCGACTTGAAGAGTTGGATGAAGTGAGGCGCCGAACGCGAACAATACCGACGGGTCAGAGAAGGCCTTTTGGCCTTAAAAAACTATGTTTCTATTGATTCCGAACCGGAGTTCACGAAATCACATCCGAACCCAATGGCGGAAAAAAACAATCTAGGGATGGAGTCGATGCCCATGCGCACTGTAGTCCAGGGGAGGAGCCACCTATCTCGTGATACTTCGAAGACTCTTCCAGGACAACAATGAGCAATCATCCGGACCCAACACTAGGCGGCGATCTATGCTACAGATATGAATTCAGCAGCCCACATGCCTCGAACACATTTAAAAGGTAAAAGAAAGGTGCCAGCAAAGTAGTCCCCTGTGGGCGTGTCTGCGTTGTGCTGTGGGCGTGTGCTGGAGGCGTGACAAACGCTGGGGGCGTGTGGTACGTTCCGCCCTTCATGCCATGTCTCATATCGTGTGCTAATCCCACCGTGCTCCCTTTAAATACCCCTACACCCCATAATCATAACCCACCGTTACTCCTTAAAATACCCCAACACCCTTAAACAGTAAGGGCCCGATTCACAGAACTAACTTAAGACAAAAACCTAAACTTACTACTTTTGGTATTCACAGAAGTTAGGATTTTGTCTTAAGTTTGTCTTAAGACAAACTTAAGACAGACTTAAGACAGACTTAAGTTAGGATTTTGTCTTAAGTCTGTCTTAAGACAAACTTAAGACAAAATCCAACTTCTGTGAATACCAAAAGTAGTACGTTTAGGATTTTGTCTTAAGTTAGTTCTGTGAATCGGCCCCTAACCCATCTTAACCCTATAAATATACCCTGTACCCCAAAACCCAAACCTATCCCTAAACCCTAAAAATACCCCTGTACCCCAAAACCCAAACCTAGCCCTGAACCCTATAAATACCCCTGTACCTCAAAACCCAAACCTACCCCTGAACCCTAAAAATACCCATGTACCTCAAACCCCAAACCTAGCCCTGAGCCCTAAAAATACCACTGTACCCCCAAAACCCAAACCTACCCCTGAACCCTAAAATACCCCTGTACCCCAAAACCCAAACCTAGCCCTGATCCCATAAAATACCCCTGTACCCCAAAACCCAAACCTACCCCTGAACCCTAAAAATACCCCTGTTCCCCAAAACCCAAACCTAGTCCTGAACCCTAAAAATAACCCTGTACCCCAAAACCCAAACCTACCCCTGAACCCCAAAACCCAAATTTATCCCTGAACCCTAAAAATACCCCTGTACCCCAAAACCCAAACCTAGCTCTGAACCCTTAAAATACCCCTGTACCCCAAAACCCAAACCTACCCCTGAACCCTAAAAATACCCCTATACCCCAAAACCCAAACGTATCCCTAAACCCTAAAACTACCCCTGTACCCCATATCCCAAAACCATATCTGAACCCTTAAAATACCCAAACACCCCAAAACATATACCTCAGTACCCCAAAACATATACCCCTATACACATACTTACCTTATCCAAACATTAAAAAAAACATGCTTTTACCATTCATGCATTTACAACGAATTTCGTTGTAAATGTATGCGTGGTAAAAGGATATAAAATGTAATGCCATGCGTTATAATGGCATTGCGGAGTCATGGTACTTTCGTAATGAAAGTATGCGGAGTCATGGTATGCGGAAAGAAAGTTGCGGAATAATGGGTGTTTACCCTCCCCCGGTAAGTACATTGTTGGCACAGCGGCCCACATCTCCAGCAACATACTCATATTTTTTCACCACCCATTTGAAAAATGCACAGGTCTCTCTCATTGATGGCCAGCATCGACATACACTTTTAGACACACCTCCCGCCACAAGTTCTAGAATTGCGAACTTTAGAGCTGGGGAGCTACGTTTGAATCTCCTCATCAGCTCAACATCCTGTGATTCCAGGCAAATCGCTTTGTCTCCCCGTGCCTACCACAAATGAATGTGTTCTTCTGTAATGTAAACTCTGCTCATGCCATGTTGTCGAGTTCGCGCTATATAATAATTTAAGGAAAATTAAAGTAGGGAAACTCGAGTTTACACACTACTGAACGCGCACTCTTAAGTGCATCAGCAGTGCACTGTGAATCGGAGTGTTTCACAGGCCTTTCACAGATAAGAAATGCTATCAAAACGAAATCCTACAAAACAATATACTACTGGCCGGCAGCAATTCATACCCGGACAACGTCGGGACGGGCTGCTAGTAAAGTTATATATGGAAAGCATCTTAGAATAAAATAAACAGCGCTCTCTGCTTGGAATGATTCACATGTCACAAAAATGACGACTTAGGGGCCGATTCCGATCCTGGAAAAACACTGTACAAATCGTGGTACGGAGCGTTTTCCCCATACAACTCGTACTTGTAAGGAGGCCCCTACAACCTAGGAAGTACGATCCGTTCAAATAGACGCACTCCATACAAACTGTAAAAAAGACCATACAACTCGTATATACAAGCGATTCCGATTCGGATTGCTCTGTACGCGACGTTCCCATGTATTCCCGGCAGCAGTTTACAACCCGGCAAGTCCGATTCGTACAAACGGAACTCCGTATGGCTCTTTTTTTACAAGACCCAAAAAGTGCCAGAAAAACCTTGTATGCCCCGAAAACAGTACGAGACAGACCCCCCTCATGTACGCGTCGTACACCCCATGAATACAGGGGTACGGTGCGTATGTACGGTGCGTACGGATGACACGGAAAGTGGGGTACGCACATATGCATGTGTACGCACCGTACCCCAAAATCGCGTAAGTACGCACCGTACCCCAAAATCGCGTATGTACGCACCGTACCCCAAAATCACGTACGTACGCACCGTACCCCGAAATCGCGTATGTAGGCACCGTACCCCAAAATCGGGTACGTACGCACCGTACCCCAAAATCACGTATGTACGCACCGTACCCCAAAATCGCGTACGTACGCACCGTACCCCAAAATCGCGTAGGTATGCACGCATCGTACCCCAAAATCGCGTATGTACGGTGCGTACATGCGCGATGTTGGGGTACGCACCATACACAGGCCTCGTATGTGGGGAGGCCCCTGTACGCCTCATACCCCTATACGACCCGTACCCCGGTATGAGTGGTACCCCCAGAACGAGTCATACCAGGGTACAAGGTGTATAGGGGTTCGCTTCCTTGCCCAGTACGAGTCATTCCCCGTTTACAGGCCATTTTCCATACAAATCGTATGCTGACAACCCGGTACGAATCTTACTTGACGGGTTGGAGAGCCTTTTTACAAATTGTATGGTCTTTTTTTACAAGTCTGTGTCGTACAGCTTTTCCCGATCCGATTTGTAAGGATCGGGACGATCTGTATGTATTTTTCCCGTACGAATCGTACTACACGGGTTGGAAGGGACTTTTACAATTTGTATGGAAAAAAATACAAATCCTATTTGTATGGAAAATAAAAATCCAGGATCAGAATCGGCCCCTTAGTGTATCGCAACCCAAGATTATCTAATGAGTGCTCGAAGAGCAAATTGCTTTTACTGAAAAATGTTAGTGAGATAAATAATCGAAAACAAAAACAAAAACAGGGGGACCAAATAGAATAGTCACTCCCACGTCCAGTGCACATCGGTGTATCATTCCCACACTCATACAAAAATGTGTGCAGAAAGGAAGAGTTGGCCCATCACCAAAACTGAAACTAGAAAGATTTGACCAGAAAGTATTTTCCTTTAAATAAGTCTAGTTACAAAGAGATACACATATACAAATGCTCAATACAGACTCGTAATGACTGTGGATATAGTAATATAAATATAAAAATAAGGAAACATGTCCTATAAATCATATACTAGAACTCATTAGGATGTCATTATTATAAAAAACGTGTCTTTCAATTCATACACTTAGAAACAAGCATTAGAATGGCGTCAAATGGTACATAACACATTCATTCGGTATACAGTGTTTACACCGAAAATCGGCTGAACCATGCTGCACAGGGATAATTGACAAGTATCTAGCTCAACTGGTTACTATAGAATGGGACTCTTCCATAGAATTGAGACTCTGATTAATACTGTTGCAACGGAGCACACACCGACACTCAGTTTTATTCAAGATATTCTAGATGCTCCCACCTCGTTCTGGAATTTTGGTACCTCAATGACCTGCCAACACATATCACCTGGACCATGATTAAACTGTTGATTATGTGCCACTAAGGGTGCATTTTCGGTCTGGCAGCGTATATGCGACTCTTGTGTTGGCCCAGTCGTGTCTTAATTTTCTGTGTCGTGTGACCGATACATATCAGATCACACGGACACCATATAGCATACACGACATTCGCCGTGTTGCAATTAGAGAAGTCTCGTAGGTCATGTTTGATGTTACCATGTACAAATTGTTTTGTATTCAGACTGGACACACAAGAGGCAGCCGCCACATTTGTAATGTCCTAGAGTTTTAATGAGACCCCACATTGATGACAAAGTAGGGCTCTCATCACGGGGAAAAGCTGCTCGTACCAAATGGTCACGAAGACTTTTTCCACGCTTAAAGGAAAACAGTGGCAACTCATTCGTGAACCCAGTGGCCACAACAAGTGGCCAGTGTTTCTTAATGATACCAGACAATTTATTACTACGTGTACCAAAAGTTGTCACACATGGGATACGAGTCATATGTTTTTTAATCTGAGGGGTTAAAAGAAAGTCACGATGGTTATACCATGCTCGTTTCTTAGAGCGTTTGACTAATTTTCGTGGATAACCACGTTGTTGTAGCTTCCTTGAAAGAATCTCTGCTTCACGAAAATAATCCTCTTTAAAATAACAATTTTGTCGAATCCTTAAAAATTGGCCGAAGGCGAGGCCATCCCTAAGTCCACGGGGATGATTACTTGAGTACTCCAAAAGAGTAGGCTTGGTGAACAGTTTCGTAGAAAGACGCCCTTCATGAGGGAAAATGGTATGGTCTGAAAAATCTACCATGCAGTTACTTGAGTGGGACGAGAATTTGAGGTCATTAGAGCACGAATTTAACCAAATCAAAAACATGTCCAACAAGTCCTTAGTCCCAGTCCGAATGAAAAAAACACCGTCAATATAACGTCGCAAATGGCGGACGTTGTAAAAAAAAAGGGCTATTAATGTTGTCAAAAATAAACCGTTTTTCAAAATCATCAACAAACAAAATAGCAAAATTGGGGGCATAAGAAGCCCCCATAGATGTACCCTTAACCTGCAAATAATATTGTCCGTCAAACTCAAAAGAATTCTTGGTCAAAGAAATAGTCAGAAGGTCAACAATAAAATCAGTGGGGACAGTCATTGGAGCAGCCTGTGTATCCAACACCTTGCGGATCACTTCAATGCCCTCACGTTGGGGAATATTTGTGTATAGGGACTCCATACAGGGCAAAATTGCATGGCTTCAACTTGAGAAATGATGTCGCCACTATCGCGCACATAACTGCGGGTGGCATACGCAAAATCCTTAATAAATACATCAATGTATTTGCATAGATGTTCCAGGACCGACCCACAGCCAGAGACAATGGGTCGGCCTCGAGGACAAAGAACACTCTTATGCACTTTCGGAAGTGTATATAACACCGTTGTGCTCGGCGATTTAGTATTCAGGAATGTAAATTCTTTCTGTGTTATAAAGCCTTCACGTTCGGCTTCTGTAGTCAGCGTAAGAATCATGCGCTGAATATCAGCCAGGGGACTAGTACTGAGGGGGAGATAGTGGTCACAGTTGGTAAATTTCAGTTTTATAATCAGTTTTAGACTGCACCACTATCCCCCCACCCTTGTCAGCCGGCTTGATTATGACCTCTTTATTGATGTTCAATTTGGTTAGTGCCTGTCGTTCTGACTAAGAAATATTGTATGGAATATATTCAAAATCTTTGTTCAGAGCAAGCATATCTTTTAAATCCATCGATTCAAAGGCCAATAATTCAGCAGGTACCTGGTTCATTGGTGGATTCAAAGTAGAGGGTGGTCTTAGTCCAGAGAAACTCTCTTTCATGTTGGTATCCTTCCCAAGGAAAAACGCCTTAATACGCAATTTACTAAAGAATTGCAGTAGTTCCAGTTGGGTGTTAAACAAACAAGATTTTTCTGTAGGCACAAAGCTTTCAGCCTTCTTGAGTGAAATCCCAAGGGACCTCCCCCACGTGGTCGCAGGGGATTTCAACTCACATTTTGAGCCACTGCCTGGCCTGCTCGATGGACCCTCTCAAGAGGAGGACTCAAGATGGCTGATACCAGCTACGGTGGCACCCCCACCAAGAGCCTGGACTCCCCTTGCTCTGCAGATAACTGCATTGACCCTCAACCACGGTATAAGAGCATGTAATGGGCACACAAATCAGATAACCCAAGTAACCACACTTTTAATAAACTAGGGAGCGAATCCAGACTTGATTATGTCCTAGTCCAATTGTCATATTGGTCACGTATTATTGACTTTAGGGTATTGGATAGAGAGGACAGTGACCATAATGCCCTCGAACTCGAATATGCCATGCCAGGCATCGAGGACACTGGACTGGACAAAGAGAATGTAACCACAGGATTACTCCTGGAGAATAACAGGAGGAGAGTGAGGTGGGCGAAATTGGCCTCAAGTGACGTTAAGCTTCCTAGGCTTTATGCTACAATCACCCCAGTGCTTGAAAAAGCATTTACTCATGCAAATGAATTAGATAAGGAGGAAAACAGAGAACAATTGTGGCAAATCCACGAAGAACTAATAAATACCCTGGAGTTAGACCTATTTCTTAAAGGAGCAGGCAAAACCAAGGAGACACACAAAAAGTCCTGGTATAATGCCACATGCCGGGATTCAAAGCGAGAGCTCCTACTCGCAATTAAAGCGCGGGGAAGTCGGGAGTTGATACAAGCCAAAAGACGGGCCCACAAGACACTGTTGGCAAACGCCAAGGCCGAATGGGATCACAAATATTGGGAGGACCTCTCTGGTGCACTAGCCGTTAAAGATTCTCGCAAATTTTGGCGGCTGGTTAATCATGGATCAGAAGATCTCCCCCCAGCAATTGAACCCAACATAGCCCCTGGCATATGGCAGGAGCATTATCAATCCCTGTATGCAATGGAGGATGCGTCCCATAGCACCCCCCATTTCACCATTTTGAGTGACCAGGAGGGCGAACCCTTCACAAAAAAAGAAGTCTGTGCTGCAATTGCGGGGTTGGCAGGAGGGAAAGCTCCAGGGCTGGACGGGGTCCCAGGAGATCTTTTTAAGCAGGAACCAGGGATATGGGCCCCGTACCTCCTGTCGATATTTAACGCGGTTCTCAAGGGCACGGAGGTCCCCGATACTTGGCTGGGCGCAGAGGTGGTCCCAATATTTAAAAAGGGATCCCCTCTGCTCCCAGCCAACTATCGTCCGATAAGCCTTATCGATGTTTCACAGAAACTTTTCGGTAAGCTAATATTGGATCGGCTGCAGAATTGGTTGGAGGAGACGGACACTCTTAGTCCTTACCAGGCAGGATTTAGGAGGGGGGGCTCCACAATCAACCAAGTCCTTGGACTGAACCTTATGTACTGGAGGACAGCACTTATCGAGGGCGGCACCTTATACACGGTCTTTGTGGATTTACGTGCCGCCTTCGATTTAGTGCCAAGATCAAAACTGTGGGAGGTAATGGCAGAGCTAGGCATCCCAAAAGACATCCTTGCAATTCTGATAAAATTACACCATAACAACTTTGCAAGGGTCAGGTGTGGGAGAAGTGGTAAACTAACCAAAAGATTCCCCGTTTGCAGAGGGGTGAGGCAAGGCTGTGTGCTCGCACCGACCCTGTTCTGCCTCTTTGTGAATGGTGTAATCGCACACCTGACCGGGATCGCCAATACCGATGCCCCTAAACTGACTGGCAGTAGGGTGCCCGCAATTATGTTTGCGGATGACACCCTGCTGCTGTCCAAAACCCCTATGGGCATACAGAGGGTGCTTGATGGCTTTCTAGAGTTCTGCACAGATAGGGGTCTTGAAATCAACCCACAAAAAACAAAATTCATGATCTTAAATCCCAAGTCCCCGAAACGCCCAAATCCTTTGCTTGGCACAGTACGACTGGAAAGGGTTCTTACAATAGAGTATTTGGGGATTACTCTAAACCAAAACCTCACGTGGGGGGCTCATCAGACCAAAGCGAATATGAAGCTGGCCCAGAAGGCGGGTGGCATTATGAGAATCGCGACTAAGTCAACCTATCGCCCCCTGATCCCTGCCATTCAAATATACAAAGCCCAGGCGCGGGCGGGAGTAACTTATGGGGGAGAGTTGTGGGGCTTCACCTCATCCTCGAAATTTGCAAACCACAGAAAACAAATTTCTAAGGCAGTTGACCGCCCTTCCGCCAAGCACCCCACTCCTGCCACTGAGATTGGACCTGGGTCTGAGGCCCATCACGGAGGAACTAGGGCTCAAACCCTTATTATTTTGGCGTCGCATTTGGAGTAGCCAAGACCTCACCTCCTATCGAGCTGAGCTTCAGGAATATTTATCTCTACCTAACGCAACTATGGTCCCTTGGTTAAAATATATCAAGAGAACATGCGAGACCATTGGAATACCAGAATTGTTGTCCGATCCAGAACGAACAAGTACCAGGATCCCAAGGAAAGTACTCTCTAGACTATATTGTGATAAAATGCTTTCCATAGTCCTGGACAGTGCACAAGAGGGTTCCCTGACACATCGTTTCATTACAATCAAAGATTTCTACGATTTTGAAAGTGTCCTGGACGGAATGTCTCCTGTTTTAACAAGAAAACTATTCCTGCAATGGAGGTATGGGACACTACCTCTAATGTCTTTTACCTCAGCATGGTCTGGCCGGCCCCCTAATGAGAAGTGCCCTGCTTGTGCTCACAACAAGGAGAACGAAGTACATGTTATCTTTTTCTGTCGAGCCTACCGAAAAAGCAGGCAACTCTGGCTCGTCCCCCTGCTTAGAAACTTGGGTTTCAGAACATTTCTCCCCGCATTTAGAATTCTAAAAACAGATTTATCCCCACCAATTGTGTTCGCCCTAGCCAAATATCTAACAGCAATGTGGCATGCTCGAGTTCGCTACTTAAAGATGGCAGGAGACTCTTGAAAATTCTTTATCCTTGATATATTGTTATTCACGTTTTAATATCTTTTAAATTTATGTATTCAACACAAATGAATATTGATGCTTTGAAATTTTTTTAAATGATGTGCTATTGTATATCTTTTATGATCTTTTCGATCGAAATAAAGATTTGAAATTTGAATTTGATAGTAATGAGACCTCGGCGGAGGACAATAGATGTTCGGAAAGATTAAAAATAGGTATAGTATTCACAACAGAGACATCCTGTTCGATCATTGGGGTGGACCCCACTGGTAAAATTTCCTGCGGGTCTGCCTCTCTCCTGACTGGAAATTCCAAGATTGTACTTGTGGGTTGGGTATTGGTGTTGGTGTTTTGGCTCTGCCCCTCCCCCTCCCGCGTGATTCTAAAAAAGGAGGTGGTGGGGGATAGTTAATATTGGAGGGGCCAGGGCGGGGACCAGCGCTTAAATCGCTGTCATCACCCGAACTAGCTGATGAATCAGAGAATGTTACCCCTATGCTTCTCTTAAATCGTCCCCAAGTGGGATAATTATCTGAGTACTGTTGTCTTGGTTGGGAAAAGAACTCATCTAATACATCGGAATGGAAACGGGTTTGATTAAAGTTGGCAATATCTTTCTCAATTTTATTTGTTTTCTTTGTCCTCTCAATATACTCAAATTCCGCTATGGTTTTGTTAACTTTATCCAATGCTGCCTTTGTATCTGTAACTAAATTGCATTACATTACATCCGCTAACAAGATGTCATATGAAGAAGTCAGATTCTCCCCAAAAATCTTGATTTACACGTGATATACACGTTCTATATCACCTTCAATTAAATATCCTATGTCATATAGTCTGTCAGGGGGAGCCACTTGAGTGTCAGCAGTTTCAACTGAGATGAAAGTGTCAGTTGCTGTCGCCTTCAGAAATGGACGCAGTGATTGCCGCACTATTGTAACCATCGCTGCACGGTCTAGCAGCGTTACTGCCCATGTTAGGTTCCGAAGTTGAGTTCTCACCGTCTGTGGCATATCTTGCTGTTAAGCTGCAACTTTCTTTTTGTGAAACAAAGGGGGTTGACGAGGAAAATCGTCCTGCTTGCCTTTACCGTCAGTCTGACGAGGTTGCTTGCATCCTTGCGGGGCACCCTGACCTCTGCCATGATCCTGCCGATCTCCTCCCCCGGCTTGTGAGCCTGATGTTTTCTGTGAAGAACGAGGAGAAAGCTGATCAGGGACCTGAAATCTATCAGGAGACCTCATTCTCGCGCAGTCGCGCAAATCATGTGCGCTCAGTACTTTCAGGTATTGGTGTTGCACCACGCGACCCTAGTTTCTGTTGTTCCTTCCCCTGCTTTTTATTTTTCCACTTCTTTTTCGGAAAAACTGGATGGTCGTCTTTATTAGACTGTGCCGTCTGAGTTTGTGGTTGCATTGCTGCTTTCGCAAAAAGCCTAAAACCCAAACGATTGTGGCTCATGGTTTTAAATGCCTCTACAATAATGTTCCGTAACTCCCGGGGTTTTGCGGCATCCGGGACAAGGCGCAAAGCATTAGACACCTGAAAGTTAACCGCATCTCCCTTTACATGAGCAAGGTTGAGATCAGCAACTACGTCAAACACTCCGACTAGCCTCATTACCAACTCAACTGCCGCCTCTGGACGTGATCATCCTGAACACGCTTGATCACAGAGAGCAGGACAGTCATATAAGGTGTGCCGAAGCACTTCGCATACACTGCTGCGAATACTTTACCCCATTTTCACAATCAGTTACTTCTGGTCTTAAGTCTTTCTGCAAACCAATAGTGAGTATCCTGTGTTTTTCCACAGGTGTAGTATTAGGAAATACTGCTTCTAGCTGGACAAACTTCTCAGCAAGCCAATAAGGTAAATCATCCTTATTCGTGGGACGCTTGCCCATAACCGAATTAACCATGACAGGACTAATCGACATCCCGACCGGTCCAGCGGGTTGTGCTGAAACCCCAGGTACCCTTACCTGGAGATTGCGGGAAACATATTGGACTAAAGCCCGATGCACCCCTAATAAAGAGGTGTGCAAAACACGTAATTCAACCACCGGAACTTGTAGAGAACGTGGATGGGTAAACATCCTTTACAACGCAACTTTTACCACGCAGTGCCTTTACGACACAACTATTACAACGCATGTCATTACAACGCATAGCGCTGGGGGGCACTCTAGGATAGGGAATAGATTTAATTTACTATCCAACACCTTCCCTATGCCGACAGAGATGTGGTGTTACACGAGGCGAGGGCCAAAGATCCGGTGATGTATAAAGGCGACAAGTTATCCTTTTTTCCTGACTACACGCCGGGGGTTCAAGCGGCTCAGAAGGAATTGGTGCCGGTAAAGAAACTGTTACGGGAGGCCTCTGTCCTATACGCCATGTTTTATCCGGCTAAACTGAAAATCACACACGAAGAGCAGGCACATTTCTTTACGGATGCAAAAATCAGCGTTGAAATTCACCAGGCATATCTGCAAGTGTAGACCAGCAAACCGTATGCAGGACCTGATATCCAGGGATTCTGGACTGAACGACACAGAATAGGCAGAAGCTACATCATCCACAAGTTTGATAAGTGCGACGGCAGCGGGACCCTATGTGGCCGTCCGGATGTCCTACATTCGCTGTCTATCTGGTTGAGATGATGGACGAGATAGATGGGGCCCAGTTGGCACCGAACACTGTCTGTTTGGCCTGTGGCACTAGTGACTATCTGATATGTCTTTTTGAAAACTGGCGGGTGGGCTGTTGCAGGCCGGCAGCCTCACTACGGTGCGGATACTCATGGCTGACCCGCTTCCCCTAGTGGGTGCTCCCCAACTGATGGGTCCGTATGGAGTCCAATACAAACCGATGGGAGGGTAGTGGGATCTTTTCTTGACCTGATTAGGAGGTTGGAGTGGGTGGCGGGGGGGAGGGGGAGGGGGGGAGATCTGCCATGGGGTTTGTTGTCTTTTATGCTTTATTTGTTTCACAACTTATTTTCTCACGTGAATGCAACGGCATGTACAGCGGGTGGATGGATGATAAGACGGCTGAACCGTCATGCGAGATGCTCCTTTGGGAATAGACGCTATAGGCTTGGTAATCAATGTTCAGAATATTATGGCTGATGCATGTAGAATGTTGACGTGGAATGTCAGGGGCCTGACCTCGCCTAAAAAAGTGAGACAGGTGATAGCGTATTTGGACCGTCATGCGATACATATAGCTCTGTTACAGGAGACACATTTAACTAAGTATACAGATGGACGGCTGGCCAGTAGATGGGCGGGTTATAGGATGACCGCGTCGTACTCTTCCTATGCCAGGGGGGTTATGATACTGATAAAGAGGGGAGTGGACTTTCAACCTTTGCACACATATAAGGACGATGAGGGCAGATGGGTTATGGTCTGTGGTAGATTGAATGGTCGACTGATTACCATGGGGAATATGTATGGTCCCATTGTGGATGATGTGACCTGTGTGAATCGCATATGTGGGGTGTTGCGTGAATGGCCGGAGACCCCTATATTTTTGAGAGGCGATCTGAATACGTATTTGGATGCAGATCTGGACAAATCTAACCTTTTATCCCACCGTACCCCTAATGTGGCCAAGGTGTTGATCTGTGCAATGGAAGAATTTTGTTTGAGAGATGTGTGGCATGTCCGCAATCAGCAGGTAACGGCAGGAACACATGCAACACCTGCACATGGCAGCTGGTCACGGCTGTATTGGTTAGTTGGAGCGGAGGTGATGGGCTGGGTGCGGGGGATTACGCCGCTAGCTCCTACACTGTCAGATCATGACCCAGTTAGGCTGGATGTGCTCCTCCCCTCAGCAAGATGCCCACCTTTCATGTGGCGCCTGAGATCTGAGGCCTTGCTGGATCCTGTATATGAAGCGACAGTCAGAGATGTCATTACACAATATTTTGAGCTGAACAAGGGCTCGGTTGCGGAGGCTTCTACACTGTGGGAGGCCTTTAATGTCACAATACGGGGTGTCTGCATTAGCACAGCGGCGGGTATACTAAAAGACATACGCACCCAGCTGAGGAACACTGAGGCTGCATTGCGAGAGGTGGAGCGCAAGTATGAGGCAGACCCTAGAGCGGACACGCTGGCGGATTTACAGAAGTTGCTTAAAGACTTTGAGGAACTGGCTGCTACAGAAGTAAAATACCTGTCGCGGAGACACACGGCTCGCCGTTATGGGGAGGGGGGACGGCCAGGAGCGATCTAGCGCTTCGGATCAAAACACGTATCGAACAACCGCGAGTAGATAGAATTGTGGATGAGCTGTGTATCTTGATCAAGGAGACATATTAGAACAATTCCGGAGATTTAATGCAGACCTGTATACGTCTCGTGGGCAAGAGTCGGAGACAGAATTTGATGACTACCTAGACGACATAGCGTGCGCATGGCTATCTGATGCTCACAGAGAATATTTGTGTCTGTCGGTAGATGAACAGGATGTGAAAACTGCGATTGCGGCACTGGCTATCAGTAAAGCTCCTGGTCCGGACGGACTGATGGTTGAATTTTATAAAAAATATGCAGATCTCCTGGCACCGCATCTCCATGAAATGTATGTAGAGGCCCACGAATCTGGAGAGCTACCCCCGTCCCTGAGAGAGGCGCTGATGATTACGTTGCTTAAAAAAGACAATCCGCCAGACAGGTGTGACTCGCATCGCCCGTTGTCTCTGCTTAATATAGACGCTAAGATTCTGGCCAAGATTCTGGCGACTAGGTTGCAACCACTGATGCAGAAATTGGTGCTGCCGGATCAGTCGGGTTTCATACCCGAACGATCCACATCTTATAATCTGCGCACGGTCTTTTCAATGTTCCATGTTTTGGAGTCAGGGCTGCGGGCGGCGGCAGTGTTCTTAGACGCAGCCAAGGCATTCGACTCGGTTGAATGGCACTATCTCAAGTATGTGTTGCGGCGTATGGGATTCCCGACATTGTTTTTGCAGTGGATAACAGTGCTATATTCCAAGCCGAGCACGTGAGTGCGCGTAGGAGGTCTCACATCAGACTCATTCCCAATAGGAAGAGGCACGCGTCAGGGGTGTCCCCTGTCGCCGCTAATATTCGCGTTGTTATTAGAACCACTGGCGTGTGTGATCAGGCAGCGACATAGGGAGGCAGCACTTAATTTCAACTTCCGGCGGGTGGCTATATCACTCTATGCAGATGACATGGTCCTCTTTGTTCGCGAACCATCTAAATATCTGGCACAACTGCTCAGAGAATATGTTCGCTTTGGTTACCTGTTGGGCTTGCTATAAATTGGGATAAGTCTTTTCTAATACCACTGACCACCTCGAGTGCATGTCTGGATTTGGACTTCCCACTGGTGTGGGCCACAGATCCGATTAAATACCTAGGAGTCTGGGTACACAGGGACCCGAAGGTAGTGGTCAGAGAGAAATATGGCAAAGCATACTTGGCGTTGGGAAGCCAGGTCGATGCTTGGATAGCGCTGTCGCTAGTGGACTGAATTGCCCTGATAAAGATGGTGGTGTTGCAGCGGTTTCTCTATTTATTTCTTAACATCCCCATAGTGCTCACACAGCAGTTTTTCAAGACTATAAGGAGTCAGTTGATCAGGCTAGCAAGGGGAGGAAGACATGCTCGCGTGCAGTGGACGACACTGGCTAAAGGGTACGAGAAAGGTGGGTTTGAGGCCCCTGATTTTTATGTTTACTATTTGAGTGTGCAAGCTCAATATCTATATTATTGGTATAGGCCAAATGCTTTTCCACCGCATGTCGTGGTAGAAGAGGGTGATGTAGCCCCGCTCCCGCTTCATAGTGTGATCACTCAGTGCAGGAGCGGTACTCCAAAGACGAAGATTAACGCGGTTGACGCTACTGTCGCTGCTTGGTGGAGCATTGGACAATTGGCTAGGAAACTACAGCTATATGCACCGGATTTATACCTGGAGCATCATGCTGCGCTGTCTGTGGCGCAGGAGACGCCATCGCTCCGTCTATTGCATGAGGCAGGTCTCAGACATATGTCAGATGTTTATGTAAATGGCTCTGTTCTGGCGGAGGAGGATTTGGCTTATATCAACAATCAATCGTTGCTGTTTAGGTTTGCAATGCACTGCTTGAGATATGCACTTAAAGTACACTACACTACGTACCCACAGGAACCTCCCGTGTTGGCCTCTTTACAGTATGCGCTCACCACCTCCAGCAATAAAAGTTTAGTTTCGAAACTGTATAAAATGATAAATCTCGAAAGTGTGGAGGTCCGAGATTGTAGTTGGGAGCACCGGTCTGCTTGTTTGCCTGAACCCATTTCTGAGACAGACTGGAAATATATATGTGGCCTAACGGGACCGCTGAGTATGAATGGAAACCTGAGGATAATTCATTTTAAGTATATACACCAAGTGTATTATACCCCAATGTGGCTGCCTGGGTATGGATTGCGTGCATCTACAGAATGCAGATTTTATGCATCTGGCTTGGGACTGTCAGACAGTATGGGAATTCTGGGAAAAAGTGGTGAGCTGCTTGAAAGTAATGGTGAGTGTGGAGCTGCGATGTGATCCGCTTGCCTGTCTCTTATGCTGTGTACCGCACATTAGAGGAGTAACTGGCGAGTTTGTGCGTCTGGCCCTGTTAATGGCAGCTCGAAGAGTGGCGATTACATGGGGGGGCAGGTGCAGACCAAAGGTTGACTTATGGATCAAAGACCTGGTCTATTGCAGGGACAATTTGGTGACATATGCTGAAGAGTTGCCCGAGATTTCGAGGCCCAGGGACAGTGCAGGACAGAGCACATGGCGAGAATGTGGTAGCACATGGCATACAAAATGGCGGATAGACATACAAAATGGATTCCATAAAACGGGCAAGTTAGCTTCTAAATACAAGATGGCTTCTGCTAATGCTAACCCAATCGCTGCCGAATTACAACATCCTAATCTAACTAATTTTACCATCAAATGTGGAGCAGGACAGGGGGATTTGCACCCTCCACTATCTGGAGATGCCTGGCATGCACTTCAAAGGCAACACCGCCTTTCAAACTTCCCGCATTGGACTGTCTTTCATGGCTGAAAGAGGTGTGAAGCACCTCCGCCCAGTGCAAGCTGGCCTCTGAGAGCAGAGGCTCTTACTCCAAGTGGTCAGAAACATGTCTGGTGGTGGGAGGCTGCCTAAGACTTGTCAGAGACCAAAACATTGCTTTGTAGGTTTCAGTGGACTCTCTAAAGAGTTCTCTGTGTGTATTCATTAATAAAGCCAACAGTGAGGATTTATTAAGACAAGATGTTTGATACCAAATATCTTAGGGTACAGTGAAGCCATCATGGAGCTAAGAAACTCGTAATGACACGTATCCAGCCATTGCAATCTCTATGGCTTCCCTGGGCACTTATTACATCCAAAACTGGCCTTGGATATTATAGGGTCATATCTGCTCATGCAGATATGTCCACACATAGGGTACAGAGCACCCTGCCTTAGGGTAACTAAGCCTGCAGCACGGGTGATTTACTGTAGGCAGCTGGCATTTTATATACCCTACCAGAGTGAGGTATAGTGTGCACAGAGTCCAGTGGAACCCCTAAGGTAGGCAGAGGTAAAGTTAGATAGCACCTTACTCTCTATTGGTGGTAGTGTGGTCGAGCAGTAAGGCAGTATCAGGGCGGTGTTAAGTATTTCTTGTACACATTCAGTCACCAAATGAATTCACCCACTCAAAAGACTGAACTTCAGACCAATTGTTTTTGTATACAAAAGTATGACTTTAGTTATTTTATTTTCTAGAACCAAGCTAGCCTGGCACCGGTAAGTAAGAAATACTTTACAGTATTAATGCAGTTTGTATACAGTTTGAATTGTAATTGTATATGCACTTTGTTTTGACTTACAGTATGGTTTTAGAGAAATGCAATACTTTGTAAATACAGTACATAGACTTGAATGGGCTTTTAGTAAATTACAGGTAAATTACTTTTGAGATTACATTCTTACTCAGAATAGTATATCTGGATACTACTCTGGGACATTTTTCTTGTAAACAGGTAAGTAAAATCGTTTTGGTTAGTTAGTGCAATTGAAAAAAAATGTCTTTAGGTTTTCAAATTCCACGCTTAGAAACTTTTACATCGTGCAGAGTGCCGACACCCAATGTTATCCTAAGGGGGACAGGGGGCCTCCGGTTGCTGGCTGCAAACGAGCAGGCCACTTGGTTGTAGGAACCAAGCTCCTGGACTTTACCTCAGGGCAAATGGAGAAGCAAAGTAGCACCAAAGGTGCACCCTCAGCGGCACTAGGGAGGCCAGGTGCAGGGTGCTGTTTCGACATTGGGCATCCTGTTGTTTGCAATGGGGATCCTCCGGTTTGCAAAGACACTGCAGGCTTGGGGACGAAGTCTTCAGGGTGCGACCACCACTTCAAGAGGTAAGTTGTGAAGTTAGGGGTTGGTTAGGCACCTTTGCTTTGGCCACCCAAGTCCATGGGTGTCGGGGTGCCTTTTGGGATCGGATCTTCTTACCAGTTCCTGATCACAGTTGGGAGGACCTTCTGGATTTAGGCTGCAGGCGTCGGCTAGAGGCTTGAGGCAGGTATGGGGTTGCTGGATCTCGGGTCAGGATCGCCGGGTGACCTCTTTGTGGTGTTTACCCACTCGAGTTCGGGCTGAGGACAGCGGGTGCAGAGTGGGGTGGATTTGCGGTGTCCGGCCAGAGCCAGAGGTTTCAGATGAACAAATCAGGTGTTCACGGGAGACAAAGTCTTTGTGGTTGAAGGCAGGCAGGTCCTCCGGGGTTTCGGAGGTTGCTGGCTGCGGGACACACAGGGATTTTGCAGGAGCAGGTTCGAGGTGGAGACAGGTCGGTAGGGCTGGGGCAAAGTCAGTGTGTGTCTTCGGCACAGCTGTTCAGTCCTTCTTTTCTTGCTGCAGGTTCTTGTCTGAGGTTCAGGGGTGCCCCTAAAGTGAGGGAGGTTACACGCAGGTAAAAGGCAGGGACCAATGGGTCCCTTCCCTGGGGTGGATACACCCCTATTATGCCACCCTCCAGTGGGAGGGGGGCATGAGCCTGTCCCTGGTTGGCTGAGTCCCCGCATCTGCAAGATGGCGGTAACTGAGTTGTGCTTCACCTCGCCTCCCCCACCCGAGGGGTGGAGTTGGCAGAGGAAAGCACTACTCTCTTTCTCACTTGTTTTTCCTGTCAGTTATCCCACCCAAAATGGGGGTCAGAACCAGCGGGGACCAGTTGTTGAAAGCAGCAAGTGGCCTGGGGAAGCTCACAAAGGAGGCAAGCCTTTGAAGCTTCCCCTTCGTGAACCATGCCCATCCTGGGGAGTACGCTTGGCACCTCGTCCCAGAATGTCCATTGTTTCAGGCCCCAGAGAGCAGCAGGCTCTCGGCCCAGGGGTACAGAAACATGTCTGGTGGTGGCAGTTGCTGAAAGCAGCCACTCAGTCTGGACACTAGTGGTAGATTCGTTTTCAGGGGGCATGTCTATCAATCAATCAATCAATCATAGCATTTATATAGCGCACTACTCACCCGGAGGGTCTCAAGGCGCTTTGGGAGGGGGGGTCAGCTACTGCTCGAACAGCCAGGTCTTGAGCTGCTTTCTGAAGGCGAGATGGTCTTGGGTCAGGCGGAGGTGGGCCGGGAGGGAGTTCCAGGTCTTGGTGGCCAGGTAGGAGAAGGACCTCCCTCCTGTGGTGGCTCTTCGGATGCGGGGGACGGCGGCGAGGGCGTGGCTGGTCAATCAGAGCTGGCGTTTGGGAGCGTAGAAGTTGAGGCGGCTGTTGAGGTAACTCGGGCCTTGGTTGTGCAGGGCCTTGTGTGCGTGGGTTGTTGACCGGGAGCCAGTGCAGGTCTCTCAGGTGTCCGGAGATGTAGCCGTGACGGGGGACGTCGAGGATGAGTCTCGCCGAGGCGTTCTGGATTCGCTGGAGTCTCTTCTGGAGCTTGGCGGTGGTTCCGGCGTAGAGGGCGTAGCCGTAGTCCAGTCGGCTGGTGACGAGGGCCTGGGTGACCGTCTTCCTGGTCTCGGTGGGGATCCACCGGAAGATCTTACGTAGCATGCGCAGGATGTTGAAGCAGGATGAGGAGACGGCGTTGACTTGTCTGGTCATGGAGAGGGAGGGGTCCAGGATGAAGCCCAGGTTGCGTGCGTGGTCTGTCGGTTTGGGTGCAGTGCCCAGGGCAGGGGGCCACCAGGAGTCGTCCCAGGCGGAGGACGAGGAGCCCAGGATGAGGACTTCCGTCTTGTCTGAGTTCAGTTTCAGGCGGCTGGTCATCATCCACTCGGCTACGTCTTTCATCCCTTCGTGTAGGTTGGCTCTGGCGGTGGCGGGGTCGTTGGTGAGGGAGAGGATCAGCTGGGTGTCGTCGGCGTAGGAGATGATGTTGAGGTTGTGTTGGCGAGCGATGGCCGCAAGGGGGCTCATGTAGACATTGAAGAGGGTGGGGCTGAGCGAGGAGCCCTGGGGAATGCCGCAGATGACTTTGGTGGCCTCTGATCTGAACGGGGGTAGGCGGACTCTCTGTGTCCTTCCAGCGAGGAAGGAGATGATCCACTCCAGAGCCTTCTCCTGGATTCCGGCGTTGCTGAGGCGCTGCACTAGGGTGCGGTGGCAGACAGTGTCGAATGCCGCGGAGAGGTCCAAGAGGATGAGGGCCGCTGTTTCTCCGTTGTCGAGCAGGGCTCGGATGTCATCGGTGGCTGCGATGAGGGCGGTCTCGGTGCTGTGGTTGGCCCAGAAGCCAGACTGTGAGAAGTCGAGGGATCCATTCGTCTCGAGGAAGGCAGCCAGTTGCTTGTTGACGGTCTTCTCGGTGACTTTGGCTGGAAACGGGAGGAGCGAGATGGGGCAGTAGTTTTTGAGTTCGGTGGGGTCCGCTGTTAGTTTCTTCAGTAGAGCGCTGAGTTCGGCGTGCTTCCAGCTCTCCGGGAAGGTGGCGGTGTCGAAGGAGGTGTTGATGATGTCCCGCAGGTGGGGTGCGATGACAGCGTCAGCCTTGTTGAAGACGTGGTGAGGGCAGGGGTCGGTAGGAGATCCGGCGTGGATGGAGTTCATCGTGCGGATGGTGTCTTCGGTGCTGATCGGGGTCCAGGCGCGGAGGGTGGTGGTGGGGGGCGTAGGTGCGGTCGTGGGGAGCGTTGGTTGCGTGCTGAAGCTGTTGTGAATGTCAGCGATCTTGTTGTGGAAGTAGGAGGCGAGGGAGTTGCAGAGATCTTGAGATGGGGTGATGTCGTTGTTTCCGGCGTTGGGGTTGGAGAGCTCTTTCACGATGTTGAAGAGTTCCTTGCTGTTGTGTGCGTTGTTGTCCAGTCGTTCCTTGAATGCTGTTTTCTTGGTGGTGTGGATCAGTTGGTGGTGTTTTCGGGTGGCGAGCTTGAGGGTGGTCATGTTGTCTGGTGTTGGGTTTCTGCGCCAGGCTTTCTCGAGGGCTCTGCAGTTCTTCTTGGATGTCTTGAGTTCGTCGGTGAACCATGGGGCTTTCTTGCTGCCGGGTCTGCTAGGCAGGGTCCTCAGAGGGGCGAGGTTGTCTGCGCAGTTGCTGATCCACTTCGTGAGGTTGTTTGCGGCCTGGCTGGGGTTCGCTGAGCTGGCGGGGGGGGCCCAGGCTCAGGGATGAGGCGAGCTGGTCGGCTGTGATCTTGTTCCAGCTTTCTGCGTCCAACCTGTTGCTGGTAGTGGTGGGTCGTGTTCTTTCTGAAGCTGAAGTGGATGCAGCTGTGGTCCGTCCAATGGAGTCCCGTGGCGTGGCTAAAGGTGATGTCCTTGCTGGATGAGAAGACGGGGTCGAGCGTGTGTCCGGCGTAGTGGGTGGGGGTGGTCACCAGCTGCTTGAGACCGAGGTTGGCGAGGTTGTCCAGCAGGGTGGTGGTGGTGCGGTCGTTGTTGTTCTCCAGGTGGAAGTTGAAGTACCCGAGGAGGATGTAGTCAGCGGAGGGGAGGGTGAGCGGGCTGATGAAGTCGGCGATGTCTTCGCTGAATTGTGTGCGTGGTCCTGGGGGTCTGTAGATGAGGGTGCCTCTGAGGGTGGTCTTGGGGTCGGTGTGGATCTGGAAGTGCAGGTGTTCGGCGGCTGTGAAGGTGCCGTCGGTGTTGGTCGTTATGCGGATGGTGTTCCTGTGGATGATGGCGATGCCTCCTCCCGTCTGGTTGGTGCGGTCCCTCCGGGTGATCTTGTAGCCCTCCGGGATGGCGATGGGGATGTCGGGCGCTGAAGAGGCGTTCATCCAGGTTTCCGTGAGGAAGGCAACGTCTGGAGCTGTGGTGTCGAGGAGGTTCCAGATTTCGACGGCGTGTCTGTCGATGGAGCGGGTGTTGAGTAGGATGCACTTGAGGTGATTGCTGCTGGTGTTTGGCTTGGCGGGTGCCTGTGTGGTGCAGGTCCGGTTGCAGGTGTACTTGCAGGAGTGGCAGCTAAAGGGTCCGTGGGTGCGTCTCGGGGTGGCTCGGTAGCATCTCGGGATTCTGCCGTTGTTGAGTGCGTGGAGTTCGGTGGAGTTGTAGGTTCGGCGGGTGGGCTGGTGTCTGCGGGGGGCCAGGGGTCCTGGCACTGGGCGAGGTCCAGGCGCGGACGGGCGCAGACGGGCTTACCTTTGGTGCACCTTCGGCGCTCAGTCGGTGCTGCCGCAGGAGGGGGGCGGAGTCGTCGGAGGTCTGTGGGGGAAGGGGGACTGAGGGCGGCTCGGCGGCGGCTGGGTCGTCCGGCGGTAGAGAGCGGCACCCAAGGTAGGGGGAGGGCAGCAGAAGGGGGGAAAACAGGGGGCAGTCGAGGCAAGAGGCTAACACAAAAGGGGAAAGGCTAACACAGAAGGCAAGAGGCTAATACAAAAGGCAAAAGGCTAACAGGGAAAAAACACAAAGGCGGCACTGGAGGCAACAACGAGGTAGCAGAGGGGGGAGGTTAACAGGAGGCAGCAGCGAGGCAGCAGAGAAGCTCAGCAGAGCAGCGGGCAGGAGCAGCGGAGTTGGGGCGACCTCGCCTGGACAGGCTCAGCGGTCACTAAGATGCACTGTGTGCATTTTCAATAAATCCCCCACGGGCATCAGTGTGAGTTTAATGTGCTAAGAAGCTTGAACCCTAACTTCTCAGTTTTCAGTGTAGCCATTATGGTGCTGTGGTGTTCATAATGACAAACTCCCAGCACCATATACTCTTAATGCAGGACTGTACTTACAATGTCTAAGAATGGCCTTAGACACTGTAGGGGTACAGGGCTCATGCACCTGTACCCTCACCACTGGTACAGTGCACCCAGCTGAAGAAGTGACTGATCTATGCCAGGGCAGTGGGTTGTAGGCATGGCACACAGGATGTGTGCCATGTCGACTCTTCACGTTGTTCTGCACCAAAACACGCAGCCTGCAAAGGCAGTGTGTGAGTGTTAGATTTGGGGGTCTCTGGTTGGCACAGGTATACACTTGTGACAAACAGGGACCCTCTCCTCTAGTCAGGGCAAGGGACTTACTCCTTAAGAATAACCCCTGCTCACCCTTTAGGTTGCGTGGCGCGAGCAGACAAGGCTAATCCTCAGGGCGTTAGTTTAATTAAGCATTTATGACCATATACAGTAATACAATGATCCACCACAAAAGGGACACCAGTCTAGGAGGTATGTAAAAATAAGTATTCTCTTTATATAGATCTCAAAAATGCAGGCTTAATACAAAACCATAAATAACGTTTTTAGATTATGCCACAATACTTTTGGTACAAGAAGAGTTCTTAAAAATGCTTGGTTTTAAAATAGTCAGTGCAAAGCGGGCCTCTTAGATTGACACTGCAGGGACGAAGTGCTGCCACAGTGTTTAAATACACGAAGCGGACACTCTGGTCTGAAGCGCTTCGTTTGCAAGGGGGGGGGGGAGTTGCACACAGTACCTGGGGTTTGTCACGGACTCGGCGTTGAGCGAACTTCAAGCGTTACAGGTGGTGTTGTCTTCCTTCGTGTTGCGAGCTACGGCTCGTATGGGCCCAGAGTCGCGTTACTGGAGGAGACGGGGCTTTCTGTGGTGCAGGGGCTGCTCGATGCGGCATACACGCTGAACTTGGGGAGCGGATGCCGGGATTTGCTTCTCAGTGCAGGGCGATGCTGGCAGTATTGTGGTAAATAAATAAATAATACCCTATTTTTGAATGCATAAATGAATGACAGATAGCTCAATAAATAAGAGTCAAGATTCGAGGTAGTAGGAGTTTTGCAGGTTTAATACAGCATAAGGACAGGAACAGGACAACCTGCACAGGAATAGGATGGCAAGCCCTGGCAGCGCTGCCGGGGTCAGGATCGGGACAAGAAGGCTAACTTTTAATAACAGTGCACAAGTATATATACATTAGATCAATTACATAGCACTTAATTGCAACAGGCCTTAGCAGTGGGTGGAGCAATAGGTGTGACGCGTAGCAGTCGCGAAAGATAAGGGTGAAAAGAGGTGTAACAGGGCGTATACATAGACATGTGATGCAAACGTAACAGAATATGTCATGAATGGGGCGGAAACCATGGAGGGGGCTACCTAAGGAGCCGGGACCTCTAACCTGATGGTGCGCGCAAACTAGCAATGACGTGTTACTAGGAGAAGCTGGGGGCTATGAACTCTGTGCTAGGAGCAGAGACTGAAGTCTGGAGAGTCAGAGCGACATGTACCTAAGCAGTATCTAGTATCTGATGTTTAGAGAACATGTTGATATAAACTAGAAGTCAGGAGGGGAAAAGGTAACAGACACTAAGACTGGAGCATGCATTATTCTACATGTAGTGCGTGATGAGGAATATTAAATGACCATTAAATGCAGTATTTCCCTTACATGGAGCCGTAAGGGCTAGACAATGACGGAAACTATTGATGCAGTTCAGTAGCTTAGGAATGCAGAGAAGGAGGACTGAACTGATAACTGGAACCATAACATACTCTTGGCAGACTCAGAGGCAGAGCCAGGCTGAACCGGGCACTGCGAGGCAGGAAGTAAGTGAAGGGTCGAGGATACAGGTGGGGGCTGTATCGCTCCTCAGCAAGAGCTCAGGAGACAGGAGCTGAATCTGATGTCCGGGCCCTTTTGAGGCCTAGAAACGGGGACATTATAATGAAATAACGTACACACTGGGAAACGTGGCAACGTAGCTTTGCATAGGCCTGATATTCGTAGTATTCACGAGGACTGGAAACTGGCATACTAGAGGTGGACACAACTATAATTGCGTCTTTAATCGAACATGGGGAATACATATGCATATTAATCATGCACACATAACATATGATGGAGGACGCGTAGGGACACAGAACATGGCAGAATTTACTTTTCCACATTATTTTATTTTTATTTTATTTTTGGTTTTTGTATAGCGCGTAGTCACCCTTGAGTATCCCAGTGCTGAAACCTCGAACTCCTAACGGGGGGCACAGGAAAAGAAAAAAAAAAAAAAAAAAGAAAGAAAATTCGGAGAGAATCAGGGAAAAAGGAGGGTTTTGAGGGACTTTCTGAATCGAAGGAGGTTTGGCTCAGCTCTGAGGTTTGGGGGGAGAGCGTTCCATTTTCTGGCTGTGTTCACCGAAAATCTGCGGCCGCCTATGCGGGTTTTCTTCACCCTGGGGACGACAATAAGGTTTCCTTGTTCGGACCGAAGCGCTCTCGAGGGTCTGTATGGAGTGATCCAGGCGCTCAGAATGGGGGGACCTGTATTGTTCAGGACCTTGTGTGCCAGACAAAGGGCCTTGAAAGCGACTCTTTCCCTTACATTCCCTCCTTGTCACTACGTTTCCATCAGGAAACATCAATATTCATGATACCATCTATCATTTCATACAGTATCATTTGCTCGTCTCGGATTTTCTTGGAACGGGGTTTAGAACGGGGCTTGGGACTAGGAATACAAGAGGTAGCACAAATGCCGCAAATCGCAGGGCCACATTGTATACAGAGGCAGCAGCTGAATATGATCGCTACTGCAATACCTAGAAAGGACAATACTTTCCATCCCCAGGCGGAAATTATATTCCAGAACCAACCGGACCAGGTCCAGGTGCCTGGATCTTGGTGTAACAGATGGGCAATTTTATGAAGTCTGGTTATAGCTGAATAAACAGACGGCGCGTTATTTGGAATGAAAATGCAGCAACTAGATCCGATGACTCTACAGGCCCCGCCCCTATCGGCCAGTATGACGTCAAGGACGAGACGATTTTGCAAAACTACAAATCTCATAGCAGATTGCTCTTCGGTTAAGTTACCTAGAGCAGAGGCAGTCTCATTTACTACAGCTTCAAGGGTTCTTGTTAACCTACGGATCAGCTTACTATTCTGGATAGGTCCTATAAAGAAGAAGAAACCTCTATTGAAATCTGTATATTGTTCTAGAGCAGTTTCAGTATAATCGACAATTGGGGACTCGATCTCCCTTCTGTGTCTATTGTGTACTAGATGTGTGTTTCTGTGATAATCAGATGGGGCTAGGAAAACTGGTGGCAGTAGGAAGGCAATGTAACAGGTTCCCTCCCAATCGAGGGGCAGACGAACATATGCGGTTTGACCACAAATAAAATATGAATGACGTGAAGCTTTGAAAATAGATTTCCCACTGTCACTATAACTGACAATAGTAGTACAATCACTATGTCCTACATGTACGGAACCATTATTTCGGACACATAATTCACCTTTGACTGGTAGTACTGAAATAGCAGGTAAGTCTGGAGTAGTATCAGACTGAACATTCAGGACCATGAAATTCGAAGAATAATTACCTAAATTGTACACTTCATTTTCTAGATCTAACCCGGTTCTATGGGGAAGACCTTGCTTGTCTGGAAAACATGTACTGTTAAGAAAAGACATATCTGTTGAGGATGACGTTAACGTGGACCATGCTCCACACGAACCATTATGTGAAAACGGATAAGGAAAGAGTGGCAGAACTCCCTTCGGCGTCTGGAAAGGGGGGAGTCGACCACACACCCAACAATTTGTGGCATTGCTGGTCTGGTGCGAGTAATGCAACATGCGGATAAAATAATTATTTCGCATAGCGAGGCGGTAAGAGAGTTCATGAGGAGGCAGATCACTAAACGTGTGCTCTACTGTAACATTAGAAGACGTATTTACATGCGAAACTGGAAGATACAGGTAAAATGCATAACTGGTGCAGGAAATCATAATGCTGAGAAATAAAACGAAACTTAGAAAAACGATACATCGGATTGAGTTTTGACTAACTCTCTCACTATGGGGGTCTATTTTATACATGTCAGAAACAGTCTAACCGTTTCACCTAGGGGAGGACTTAGACAATCAAACTGGCTGACTTATTTTACTAGACCGGAGTTTCAACTTATACTCCTGCTGCGGAGTTTTCTCTAACAGGGAGGGTGCAGTATCATTGTTCTTTGCGGGACAGTCCTTAAGAATAGTACTTTGGCAATCCTTCAAATCCTGGGAAATGTTCTTTGAGACGGGTTTCAGTCCATAAAATTTCTTTATGTGCGAAAGGTGCACCCAGCCTTTGCGACCTTCCAACTTCACGGCTGTACGGGTGGCGAGGAGGACCTGTCGGGGCTCCTTCCAGCGAGGCTCCAGCGGACTTGATCGGTCGAAATTACGCACTAAGACCATGGATCCAGGAACGATTTCATGCGGTGCCACCTCGGTATTGTCTGGAAATGCGGCGGCAACCTGTGAACGACAAGAGTTGAGGGCAGACATCAAGGAAGCTAGGTAATCTGTCAGCATATTACTTGAAACATCGGTAATACTTCGGGGTCTAGGAGTACCCCACATGTTAGGGGGGCGGCCGAAAACGACCTCGTACGGGGACAGACCTGATCTAGAATGTGCGACCATGCGCATATAGAACAAAGCGACTGGCAGATCTACTAGCCAGTCCACACCTTTCTCTTTACATACTTTGGCGATGCGAATTTTCAGGGTCTGATTATGTCTCTCTACGAGACCGGCTGCTTCAGGATGGCGTACACAATGGAACTTCCACTGGTATCCTAACAATAGGGAAACGTGTCTCATGAGTTCAGATGAGAATGGCTGGCCGTTGTCAGAATATACGACTCTAGGGAGTCCATAACGGGGGAAAAACTCACGAACCAACTGCTTGGCAGTGGTCGCGGCTGTGTAATCTGGAACTGGATATGCTTCTGTCCACCTGGACAAAGCGCATACAACTACAAGGACATACTTGAAACCTCGACATCGCTCCATCTGAATGTAATCCATCTGGAGGACTTCAAAAGGGTGGTCAGGGGGCTGGAATCCACCTTGTTCCACCGGGACACTTTTACCTGGATTAAACTGGCAACATATCATACAGGTACGGACTTTCTGCTTGGCTGCAGCTCGTAAATGCTTGTTGAACCAAATGTTCTGGATACTGTCTAACATAGCTTTTTCTCCTAAATGTGCTGGACTATGTGTCTTGAACCATAGAGTCGGGGAGAAACCATGTGGCTCTTCCTTTCGTTAACCATCCCTGATCTGTCTGGACCCCTCCTTGTTCGGACCATTTCTTTATTTCTTCAGAAGTAGCATGTAACTGTATGTCTATGACATCTTGAGTAGGGTCCTTAACTGTCATACATGTAGTCGGATCTGGAGTATGTGTCTGTGTCGGATTAACTGGAATGTCTGGAGTCTGTGCTGTAAGCTTGGCTGTGCGATCTGCTAGATCGTTACCTTGAGAAATAGTGTCAGTAACTTTCGTATGTGCTTTGCATTTCATGATAGCAATGGATGTCGGTAAGTGTATTGCATCTAACAGAGCTTGAATAAGGAGACCATGCTGAATCTTGGTTCCATGAGAAGTCATGAAACCTCTCTCCTGCCAGAGCACTCCGAAGTTGTGTACGACTCCAAATGCGTAGCGTGAATCTGTGTAAACATTAACCTTCAGGTTCTTGGCATGTATGCAGGCTTGAGTCAGAGCAACTAGCTCTGCCGCTTGAGCGGACAGAGTGTCAATGCGGTGTGTCTCTATAACTTCGGTGTCAGTAGTCACTGCATATGCGGCGACTAGTTCTCCTGTACTAGTTCTCATGCATGAACCATCCACATAAAGTGTCAGGTCAGGATCTGGTAGTGGAATATCTGTCAGATCATGTCTTGGCTTTGTCGTAATGTTGACTACTTCCACACAATCGTGTGCGGCAGAATTTGAATTAACTGATGGTAACAGTGTAGCAGGATTAAGGACGTTGCAGCGTCTGATTTCTATGTGTGGCTGGAATAGTGTCAATTCATAACCTGTTAAACGTGCAATTGTCAAGTGCTGAGTTTGTGTTCGATTCAAAAGAACTTCCACGGAGTGTGGAACTTGTACTGTCAAGGAATGTCCTAATACTATGGAATCACTTTGTCTGATAGCCAGTGCTGTGGCTGCAACTGACTTGAGGCACGCAGGCAGAGCCTGGGCTACAGGATCTAATGTGCTCGAAAAATAAGCACATGGCTTGTATTGTCCTGCTTGATCTTGTGTGAGAACAGATAATGCTGTACCTTCACGTTCAGTGACGAAAAGTGTAAAAGGCTTACTGTAGTTCGGTGTAGCTAGAACTGGAGCTTGGCATAGGGCTTTCTTTAACTCATTGAAACTAAGTGTATGTTCAGATGTCCAAGGGAGGACAGTCGATACGGCTGCCTCCTGTGTCGTTAACTGTATCAGTGGTTTAGCTAGAAATGCATACTGAGGAATCCATTGTCTGCAATAGGAAGTAAGGCCAATAAAAGCACGTACCTCCTTCTGGGTCTTTGGCTGAGGAAGACTCGCTATTAACTGGATACGGTCTGGTGTCAACTGCCTACCCCTCTTGGACAGTAAGTGTCCTAAGTAGACCACTTGCTGGACACAGAATTGAAGCTTAGAAGGGGACACCTTGTGCCCCATCTCGGCTAGGTAATACAAGACTGTAAGGGATGCTTGCTCGCAAGCACGTTCAGAACGGGCTGTGATCAGTAGATCATCGACATATTGGAGCAGGGCAGTGTCAATTGGCATGTGAATGTTGTCTAGTTGTCTCTTAAGTGCTTGACTATAAATACTAGGACTTTCTGTGAAACCTTGAGGAGCTCGTGTGAACATATAGCTCCTTCCATTTAGACAAAATCCGAAAAGAAACTGGCTGTCTGGATGAATGGGGACACTGAAAAATGCGTTCTTGAGGTCGATTACAGTAAAGAACGTGGCTTCGGAATCAATGGCTGTCAATAGGGAAGAGATGTCTGGGACAACTGGGTACTGGGGAATAATACATTTATTAAGTTCTCGTAGATCAATCACTAATCGATATACTGGGGGTGCATTTGGATCAGTACGTTTCATGACAGGAATGATCGGAGAATTGCATACATTGGAGTCAGTTTCTACAACTACTCCTTGAGCGATGAGGTCGTTAATAATTTTGGATAAGGCTGCTACAGCCTCAGGTGGCAATCTGTACTGTCTGATTCGTGGTAACACTACACCTGGCTTGATAGTCACACGATGGGGTGCGATTTGCATGTAACCTACATCAGTTGGACCTTGCGCCCATAAATGCTGTGGAACATTGGACAATCTCGGATCAAAATCTCGTAATACATAGTGACCCTTGAAGTCGCGTAGGAACAATCGTATTCCCTCTGGGGAACAGCATATAACTGCACCTAACTCTTTCAGTGTTTTAATGCCTAATAGATTTTCTGGACATGACTTAGTAAGTAACAGATCAGTAGTGCGGGACAATGGACCTACTTCTAGAGTAACTGGCTTTGAGATTTCATTTACGATAGGCTTTCCTGAAAATCCAAGGGAAACATTTCTTGAGCCTGAGAGCGGAGCCCCTGGAACTTCGGCGTGACTAATTGTGGTCCTACTTGCCCCTGTATCAATCAGAAACGTTCTGTCTTTCCCTAATACTTGACTGTGAACATAGGGACCTTCTTGATCTACAGGTATCTCGATGAGAGGCAAGCCTACCTCCCTCTCTAGGCTGTTTCATGAATACTGTTGGTACTCTGGATACTCGGACTGTGCATACTGGTACATCTGCTGTGTAACATGCTGTGTTGCAGCAATAGGCTGCGGTACTGTAACTGTCTGTGGTGCATTCTGTGGCTGGGGAGTCTGTGAAACTTGCTCTTGTCTAGGCGGACGTGGTCTTTCTTTAGTCTTACCGGTAGCTATGTTGTGTTTCAGAACTGCACACTCGTTTATAAAATGACCTGGCTGTTTACAATAATTGCAGTTCCCTTTAACGGGAGCTGCAGGATGACTGGCTTGATTCGGACCCCTCTTCTGGCTGTCTTGAGGAACAGATTGTGCAACTAGTACTTTCATTTTCGTGTCTTTCATACGTTTTCTCTCGTGATCTTGCTCTTCTCTGATTCTATTCTGGTGGTATTGGAGCATCTGTAACATCTGGGACGGGGTATTAGCTTGCCAGGTACTTTCGACTTTCAAAACTCGATTTTTAATTGGTGGACTTGAATTCTCGACTAATTTAGTAACAAAAAGGTGAGGGTATGACTCGCTACTTGTCTTGAGGCCACTGTTGATGCTAAAACATTTCTCAAATCTAGAATAAAAATCACTAATGTCTTCGTCTTGTTTCTGTTTACAGGCTGAGATTGCATCCCAGTCTTCCTTTTTAGTTGTCAGTAATCTGGGTAAAACTCGAATCAATAATTCAGGTAATTCTTTACATTTATCTCCAAGACCGGTACCTGGTACTCGTATCTTATCTTCAGCTTCTAGAACTGCCCAATCTATCTTTTTCTCTCCCACCTCCCAATCTTTTTCCTTGAGCTTTTCATACACCCCTGCGGGCAACAGAACCTTTAACATTTTAATTACATCTGGATACGTGTATTCTCCCATACGGAGCATGTCTTTTAATTCTCTATGGAACCCTGCTGGATCTTTATCATGGCAGGGAATTAATTTTTTCATCTCTAGGAGTTCCATCTTTGTGATCGGAGTGTAAACAAACACTTGTTGCATTTCGCCACCCGTTCCTCTAACTGGGTGGACTTCTCGTAACGGATTCTGTCTGTCTATGTAAAAGGGTTTACTTTCTGGGGGTGAGACATGAACAAAATGCGGGTTCAGAAACGTTCTATATTTGTGGCGCTGTTCTAGAATGACACTAATTAAATCGGTACCTAGACCTTTCCATCTATACTGGAGTAACTCGTTCAGGATATCATGTAACGGACCTGGATCAGAGTGCTGACCCTCATACAGAGTAATGAGGTGCTGGATCATATACATACCCACCAGTCGCTGCTCGGCTGGGGGCAATTTCAGAAACATTTGTGCCACTATTTCGTCTGGAAAAGTGGTAGAATCAGTAATCCATCGGACTGCTGATCGGACTAGTTCTTGTTCATGCATGGTACTTAACTCACTGTAACCGATTCGTGATTTCAGAATGTGATCGGTAGCTTGAAATACTTGTTCTAGAGAACCTTGTTCTGGTGCTGGATGATGGAAAGTAGATTTGTGTTCCAGACGTAAATGGCGATCTGGAAATCTAGATTTTCCTACATACGCTATTCTGGCGGAATTCTCGTCGTCTAACTCTTCAGGATCAGAGTTACTTTCTTTCTCGCTTACTTGTGCTGCTTTACGTTGTTCGTGTAACTTTATTATTTCTTTACGAATCTTCTTGTACATACTCTCCATAGCACCGATGGTCTTATGCTTACCCTCGGCTATACTATTACTCCACTTTGTCAGGGTTCTCATTTCGATCGGATCTTTGGACGGGTAATCTTGTTCCCTTATCAAACAATTGATCAGAAACTTTAATATCATGAGCTGGATCTCAGCTTTTCTTTGCGACATGACATCACTAATACTTTCTGGATCATCCCCTGTACGGATGAAACGGTATATTCTGTCTAGATCTTCCTTCATATCCGGTAGGGTGACGAGATACTCGGCCACCTTTCTTACGCGTAATGAATATAAAACCATATCATCCTCGCCTGGGACTGGATCATAGCCGCATTCGGCAAGGGATTTTCTTATTTCTGCAACAGACTGATGTCTGGGCGTACGCTGTGACGCTTGTGCATGTAATTCGGCTAACGCTAAACGCTTGTGTGGCGGTGGGGTTTGAGGAGGACCTCCTCCTGCGGCCCCTAGACTAGAATCGTCGACTGATACTCTTCGTACTAGTGTGGCGGGAAATTGAAATGCGGGCTGGACTTGTGTGGCGGGCTGGACCGGGGGGACCGTAGCAGGTACTGCAAAGGGTGCCCCGGTGTCTGGAGGAACGGGAAGTGCCTGATTTACAGGGACTGGTGGAGCGAGAACGGGATTTGCATATTCTGGGACTGTGTCGTCCAAATAGGACGAGATGAAAATATCAGCTGCGGTCGGTTTGTGACGTAGCTTGGTTGGAACTAGTGGTGGCGGAAAATTACTGGATGCCTCCGGGGTCGCTTTTGGCAAGCCCTCGGCAAGAAGAGGGTACATACCCTTAATGAGGGCATTCCTCTGTCTATCTGACTGTTCAGTTCTAACTCGTTCACCTATCTCGATTAATTCTTTTTCTTGTGCTCGTTCTGAGGATTCTCTACTTAATTCTGACTTTCTGATGTCTTTTTCGGTTCTTTTATGAGCTTCTTTGCGCCATAACTCGATGGCATCTTTCTGTGATTGTCTGGCTTTCTTTTTCCATAATGCCTCTTCTACTCTCATGATGCACTCGGCATCCCACGTACCTGATACGGGCCATCTATACTTTTCTTCTAACTCCTTGGTATACTCTACCCATAAATCTAGATATAATATGGCGCTTATGCCATGCTTCTGATACATAAAATGACCTGGACTGTCCCTAGGCGGGACAGGAACTGCTGCTTCCAGCAGACCTTTTCGGGTTTTTAACTGACGCAGTTTTGAAATGAGTGGCATGACTGAACTATAATCTGGACACAATACAATACACAATAACCACGAAAATCACTTCGCACTCATACCACGACATTAAAATACATGAAGAACATTATGAATAACAGTTCGAACAGAATATTACCTGGAATACGGAAAACAGAATACATGAATTTTCTCGAGAACAGAACTGACTAGAACAGGAACTAGATGCACTGCTGAAACAGTACGAAACTTACCGGTCTCATAAAGAGACACGTCAGGACCCGCATCCACCGAAGTGGACACTTCGTTTGTGGGCCTGTGTACCACCAACCCACGGACCAGAGTCAATTTAGATTGACCCTGTCTAGATACTACCCCAGCGACGGTACTCACCGGGCAGCAAGAACGGAAGGCCTCGGACTGGACTGGACTGCTACGACGACGGACAACGAACTTCGGACTTCAGTTACGGGTGGACCTCCGGATACCTCGGACCTTGGACTCTCGGCTTGGGCTCTGGTCGGGACTCGCCGCGTTCCTCCACCGCCTCGTCTGGATGCTGGACCGCCTCCTCCGTCTCCTCCGTGGGCCTGAGGGATACTTGAAGCAGAAATATCTGCCGGTGCGCAGAAGAGTTCCGTCACGACTGCAGAGGGTCAGGGGGTCGGCGTGGCTTCACCGACGCGTGGGGAAAGGGCAAGTCCCTATTCGGGCGCCATTATGTGGTAAATAAATAAATAATACCCTATTTTTGAATGCATAAATGAATGACAGATAGCTCAATAAATAAGAGTCAAGATTCGAGGTAGTAGGAGTTTTGCAGGTTTAATACAGCATAAGGACAGGAACAGGACAACCTGCACAGGAATAGGATGGCAAGCCCTGGCAGCGCTGCCGGGGTCAGGATCGGGACAAGAAGGCTAACTTTTAATAACAGTGCACAAGTATATATACATTAGATCAATTACATAGCACTTCATTGCAACAGGCGTAGCAGTGGGTGGAGCAATAGGTGTGACGCGTAGCAGTCGCGAAAGATAAGGGTGAAAAGAGGTGTAACAGGGCGTATACATAGACATGTGATGCAAACGTAACAGAATATGTCATGAATGGGGCGGAAACCATGGAGGGGGCTACCTAAGGAGCCGCGACCTCTAACCTGATGGTGCGCGCAAACTAGCAATGACGTGTTACTAGGAGAAGCTGGGGGCTATGAACTCTGTGCTAGGAGCAGAGACTGAAGTCTGGAGAGTCAGAGCGACATGTACCTAAGCAGTATCTAGTATCTGATGTTTAGAGAACATGTTGATATAAACTAGAAGTCAGGAGGGGAAAAGCTAACAGACACTAAGACTGGAGCATGCATTATTCTACATGTAGTGCGTGATGAGGAATATTAAATGACCATTAAATGCAGTATTTCCCTTACATGGAGCCGTAAGGGCTAGACAATGACGGAAACTATTGATGCAGTTCAGTAGCTTAGGAATGCAGAGAAGGAGGACTGAACTGATAACTGGAACCATAACATACTCTTGGCAGACTCAGAGGCAGAGCCAGGCTGAACCGGGCACTGCGAGGCAGGAAGTAAGTGAAGGGTCGAGGATACAGGTGGGGGCTGTATCGCTCCTCAGCGAGAGCTCAGGAGACAGGAGCTGAATCTGATGTCCGGGCCCTTTTGAGGCCTAGAAACGGGGACATTATAATGAAATAACGTACACACTGGGAAACGTGGCAACGTAGCTTTGCATAGGCCTGATATTCGTAGTATTCACGAGGACTGGAAACTGGCATACTAGAGGTGGACACAACTATAATTGCGTCTTTAATCGAACATGGGGAATACATATGCATATTAATCATGCACACATAACATATGATGGAGGACGCGTAGGGACACAGAACATGGCAGAATTTACTTTTCCACAGTATGCTCCGAACTGCGAGACGTACCTGCTGGAGGTAATCCTGGGCGCGCAGGCTCATGCGGGTAGTATGCTCCGAACTGCGAGACGTACCTGCAGGGGGTGATACTGGAAGCGCAGGCTGATGCGAGCAGTACGCTCCGAACTGCGAGACGTACCTGCCGGGGATGATCCTGGAAGCGCAGCCGCCAGACGATGTCAGAAGCAGGGTGAGGGGGGGAACAGGACGGTGCGATGGGCTGAAGCCAGTGGACACAGCAGATTCCAGCCTTCACGTTGCGAGCTACGGCTCGTAGGGCCAAGAAGTCGCGTTGCTCGGGCCGGGCGAGTCCTGCCTTCACGTTGCGAGCTACGGGCTCGTAGGGCCAAGAAGTAGCGTTGCTCGGGCCGGGCGAGTCCTGCCTTCACGTTGCGAGCTATGGCTCGTACGGGGGCCAAGTAGTCACTTGGTAGGACGGACAGCTGGGCACAGGTCCTTAGGGTGCGCGGTGCTTCTCCACAAGGCGCACACGGCTCACTGCTTCAGGGCGGCGTGGAAGACGGCGATTTCAGCTCTGCTCCAGGTTGTTAGAACCCAATGGTCCTGGGGCTCTGTTCAGGGGGCAAGCTCAGACACAGGCACTTGGAGATCGTTTGTTTTAAAGATGCACAAGTTGAACATAAAAAGTCTTTCTCAGTCTTTGGGTTCTCTCCTTCTTGCAGCCAGGCACCCACCACAGGCCAGTCTCTCAGGCTAGAGACAGTAATCCTCCATGTAGCTTTCCCGGGTCCTCCTCTTCGGGCATAGTTTCTTCTTGGCGAAAACAGGATCTGATGTTCAGGTGAAGGGCTACTACTTGTATACACAGTTTCTTTTGTCTTTGAAGGCCAGGGGGCCTGAACCTGGTTCAACCCAGTTTTGGAGCACTTTGTTTTTGAGACTCTTGCTGTTTCTTTCAGGGTGCAGGGCAGGGACATCAGACGCTCCGCAGGAGGTGGAGCCAGCATTGTGGTGGCAGAGCATAGCCCTATTCAGAGTCAAGGGGCACTCCTCCCACCTATCCTAGGGGTAATCCCTCTATTCACCACCTGGCAGCCCAGACTGTCTCCTGGAATACCCCAGAACTGTCACTCACAGAAAGTAAACAGCAGATACACATCCTAGCAGAGGCAGGCTGAAATGGTCAAGCAAGCAAATGCTAACTTTCTAAAAGTAGCATTTGCAAACACAGGATATTAAAATAAACTTTACTAAAGGAAGTATTTAATTATTCTGAGTTCAGGCATACTAAACTTGACTTTCTACCATTTTCCCTGAGCCTGCTGGGATTATAGAGTGTAATAGTTCCAGCAGCCCATTATGGCCTATGAGAACAGGTAGCCTTAGAATAGTGAAAAACGAAAATGGCTGTAATTCACTATTAGGACATGCCACACACATCAGGGCTTCTCCTACCTTATACTTACAATGCACCCTGCCCTTGGGCCTACCATAGGGGTGACTAATATGAAGTAAGGGAAGGTCTAGGGGCTGGCAAGTGGGTGCACTTGCGCAGTTAGCATGACAGTACCAGACTGCACGCAGGTTCTGCAATGGTAGACCTTAGACACATTTTTACCAGGCCGCTTCTGTGGGTGGCACAACCAGTGCTGCAGGCACACTAGCAGTATTTATATTTACAAGCCCTGGCACTCCTGGTGCACTTTACTGGTGCACTTTACTGGGGTCTGACAGTAAACTAAATAAGCCAATCATGGAAACCAATCAATGTATACACTTTTCATAGGGAGCACTTGCACTGTGGCACTGATTGGCAGTGACACAGTGCCCTGAGCAGCTAACACCAGCAAAACACATGAGGCACATCAGCAAAGAGTGGAAGGGAGACTCACGCCAAGGTGCCAGGTCTAACAGTGAGTATAAGGGTGCAGGACCTCTAAGGGTGGCACGATAAGTGCTGCAGCCCTTAGGGGCCTTCTCTGGTCACAGTGCCCTGGGTACCTGTGGTACCATTTACCAGGGGCTGACCTGTGGCCAGAGATGCCAATTGGGTTTGGGCTTTAATGCAGTTTAAGGGAAAGAACATAGGCTCTGTTTACCTGATTAGCAGGAGGCCATGGAACACCTAGTCAAAGTACATCAGCAATGCAGCAAAAAGTGGGGGCAACTATGCAGAAAGAGGGCACTTTCTCACACTTACCTATATCTCAAGCAGTGTGTGAGGGCACGGCACACAGGGCTGTATGTCATGTTGAGGTTTCTCCGCACCTAGACACAGAGCCTACAATGGAAGTGTGATTGGTCTTGTTGAGGGGTCTCTGGGGTGCTACAATTTGTGCTGCAGCCCCAGAGGACCCTCTTTAATACCAATGCCCTAGGTACCAGGGGTTCCATTTTCTAGAAACGTGCAGGGGTTGCTGAAGTTGTTATTCACAAATAGAGGAACAAAGGGCTTTTATACATGAGGTCCAGCACAGTTGTCCAAATGCAATATGAAAATTAAAGTTGTGCTGTTCCTGAATGATCTACAATTTAGCAATATACAAAGGACAGTAGGCTACAGAGTCAAAGAGATGGGAATCCATTTCTTTGGAATGTAATACCCTCACACACCCAGTTGGGTGTCACGCTTCATCATCGGGCTGCTCCTCGTCTGGCCAGCGCTGTAATGCCTGACGGGCTCCCGATAAGAGGCACTTTGGCGGAGGGAATATGCTACTTACCAGTATGCATCTGTTCTTGGCATGTAGGGCTGCTGACATTCATATCTGT
Organism: Lissotriton helveticus; assembly: GCF_964261635.1. Lineage (NCBI taxonomy): Eukaryota > Metazoa > Chordata > Amphibia > Caudata > Salamandridae > Lissotriton > Lissotriton helveticus. The sequence goes on from NC_136065.1 coordinate 52,010,789, forward strand.
GCATAGATCGCCGCCTAATGTTGGGTCCGGATGATTGCACCTTGTTGTCCTGGAAGAGTCTTTGAAGTATCACGAGATAGATGACTCCTCCCCTGGACTACAGTGCGCATGGGCATCTTCTCCATCCTCAGATTGTTTTTCGCCATTGTGGCAAAGATGGAGCATAGAAAAGTAAGAGATGACCATGTAAATGTATGTAGAAAAGTACTGCAGCTGTGACAGGCACCGGGGAAGAGGGTGGGTGATATGAATGTCAGCAGCCCTACATGCCAAGAACAGATGCATACTGGTAAGTAGCATTTTCCGTTCGAGGCATGTGGGCTGCTTAATTCATATCTGTGCATAGACTGTATAGCAGTATCTCCTCTAGTGGTGGTCACCTGTAACAGCTGCAGCAGTTTGAAAAAGAGTTTTCAGGACAGCCTGGCATACGGCAGCTTGCTGCTTTGCTTGCACATCTACACAGTAGTGTTTAGTGAAAGTGTGTACAGTAGACCATGTAGCTGCCTTACATATGTCCTCCAACGGGAATGTTTCCTAGGAATGCAATGGATGCCCCCATTTTACGCGTTGAGTGTGCTTTTGGGGGAACTGTTATGAGTGCGTTTAGCTTTTTGATAGCATATTTGAATGCATTTAACTATCTGGCTATTCCTGATTTTGAAATGGGATTTCCCTTATGTTGTGGAGCGAAAGCAACGAATAGTTGCTTTGTTTTCCCGAATGATTTAGTTCTGTCAACGTAATATAGTAGAGCCCTTTTTACATCTAGTGTGTGTAGGGCTCTCTCAGCCACTGACTGCAGGTTTTGGAAGAAAGCTGGCAATTCTATGGACTGATTGATATGGAAAGTGGACATAACTTTTGGCATAAACTTGGTGTTAGTACGAAGCACTACCTTATTGTTGTGTATTTGCATGAAAGGCTCTTGAATGGTTAATGCCTGTAGCTCACTCACTCTCCTGGGGGAGGTAATGGCAATCAAAAATGCCACCTTCCATGTTAGAAATTATAATTCACATGAATGTAGTGGTTAAAACGGAGGTCCCATAAGTCTGGTAAGTACAAGGACATGTGTTGTCTGTTTTGGAGATATGCTGCCATAGCAGCAAGATGTAGCCTTATGGAAGAGTATGCTAGATTGCATCTTTGAAGATGCAATAGGTAACAGATAATGTTTGGGATGGAAGCATCTAATGGATTGATTTGGTTATTTTTGCAATAAATTAAAAATCTTTTCCATTTAGCTGCATAGCATGCTCTAGTAGTTGGGCGCCTTGCCTCCTTGATAATGTTCATGCAATCAGGAGGCAAGTTAAGGTATTCGAACCCTAAGACATCAGGAGCCAGATCGCCAGGGTCATCTGATTGGGATCTGGGTGCCTGATTTCTCCGTGGTTCCGAGTTAAAAGATGTGGCGAGAGGCGCAGTCTTTGGTGGGGAACTACTAAAAGTTCTAGGAACATTGTGTACCATGGTTGTCTTGCCCATGTGGGAGCAACCAGGATCATTGTGAGTGACTGCTGGCGTAGTTTGCGTGCCACCAGCGGAATCAGTGGGGCTGGTGGAAAAGCGTACGCAAATCTGCCTGACCAGTTCATCCATATCGCATTACCCTGTGACAACGGATGTGGGAACCTGGCGGCAAAGTACTGCCATTTTGAGTTTTCTTTTGTGGCAAACAGGTCTGTCTCTGGATGCCCCAATTCTTGGAAGAATGGTTGGAGCACCTGAGGGTGAATCTCCCATTCGTGTAGCTTTTGGCTGTGCCTGCTTAACAGATCTGCTACTTGATTGTCTTTCCCTGGCAGGTGTTATGCTAGGAGAAAAATGTTTTTGGGAATTGCCCACTTCCATGTGCTCTGTGCTAGGTGAGACAGCTGTCGAGAGTGTGTCCCTCCTTGTTTCTGTATGTAATACATGGCTGTCATGTTGTCCGTCCAGATCAACAGAGCCATGTTGTACAAGTATTTCTGGAATGCTTTCAGTGCCAGAAATACTGCTAGCAACTCTAAGTGTTTGATGTGCAGTGTCTTTTGTTTGCTTGTCCAGAGCCCTTGGACTGTGTATTGAAGTAGGTGGGCTCTACAACCTGTCAGTGATGCGTCCGCTGTTAGCAATACTTGTGGAACCGGCTCTTGGAACAGTCGCCCCTTGGAAAGGTTTTGTGGGTTACCCCACTGCAGAGAGTTGTAAGCGCAACTGTCCACCAACACTAGGTCTTTTAGTTGTCATTGAGCTTGGTTCCACTGCCGTGCTAGGCTTTCTTGCAATGGATGCATTTGAAGTCGGGCATGAGGGACAATGAATATGCAGGAGGCCATCATGCCTATGAGCTGCATGAACACTCGAGCTGGGAAAGAGTGTTGTGCCTTAAATTTTGGAATGAGAGTCTGCATGTTGGCTATCCTGGCTGGATTTGGATATGCCTTTGCTACTGAGGTATCTATTGTAGCTCACAGATATTGCTGTATGTGGGAGGGCTGTAGATGTGATTTTGGGTAATTTATGGAAAAACCCAGACTGTGCAGCAGTTGGAGTGTCTGAAACGTATGGCTTGCACACTGCGCATACGAGTTGGCCTTATGAGCCAATCGTCGAGGTATGGAAACACGTGGATGTGTTGCCTTCTGAGGTGTGCTGCTACAACCGCTAGGCATTTTGTGAAAACTCTTGGGGCTGTAGTTACACCGAAGGGGAGAACTTTTAATTGATAATGTTGACCTTCTATTGTGAACCTGAGGTATTTTCTGTGAGCTGGATGTATAGGTATGTGAAAGTATGCATCTTTGAGGTCCAATGTAGCAAGGAAGTCACCTTGCTGCAGTAACGTGAGTACTTGCTGTAGAGTAATCATATGGAAATGCTCTGAGAGTATGTATAGATTTACCTGTCTGAGGTCTAGTATGGGTCTGAGGGATCCATCTTTCTTGGGAATTTTGAAGTATAGAGAGTATACTCCTGTTCCTTGGTGTTGAAAAGGGACTGGCTCTATGGCTCCCTTTTCTAGCATGGACGCGACCTCTTGTTGTAATAGTGTGATGTTTTCTTTGGACACAGGACAGTGTTTGGGTGGTATGTTGGGTGGAGTAGAAGTGAGTTCTAGGCAGTAACCATACTGGATAATTTGTCTCACCCGCCTGTCTGTGGTAATGGTGTTCCAGACTGGTAGGAATTGTTTTATTCTGCCTCCGACCGGTGTTGGGCGGTCTGGAGAGAGTGCGATGAAGTCACTGTTTGGTGGCAGTGGAGGATCTGGTATTATTGCCGCCACGTCCCCTGACTTTATTATTGTTTCCCCTATAACCCCCTCTGTTGGAGCCTTTATTAAAGGTACTCTGGGTGTTACTTTTGAATGTAGAGGAAGTCTGTGATGTGTTGCCTCTTGCGGAGCCTCTGTAGGAGGAGCGACGAAAGGAACCTCTATGTTGTTGAAAGTGAAGTGCGCCCATAGACTTAGCAGTTTCCGTATCTTTTTTAATTTTGTCTAAGATGGTATCTACTGCAGGACCAAACAGGAATTCTTGGTTAACTGGTTGGTTGAGGATTGTGGATTGCACCTCATTCTTAAAACCAGAGATGCGTAGCCACACATGCCTGCGTAGTAATACGCTAGTATTAATGGATCTGGCTGATGTATCAGCTGCGTCAAGCGCACATTTAATGGAAGCATTAGTTATAAATTTGCCTTCCTGTATGAGGTCGTTAGCCTTAGCTTTAAAAGGTTCTGGCAGGTGTTGCAGTAAACCTTCAAGTTGATCGTAATGTGCTCTATCATAGCGTGCTAGTAGAGCTTGGGTGTTCGCAATCCTCCATGAATTAGCAGCCTGTGAGGCTACTCTTTTGCCTGAGTCTTCTAATATTTTAGACTCTTTGTCAGGAGGGGGAGCATCTCCTGATGTTTGTGAGTTATCTCTCTTTTGAGTGTTTGCTACTACTAGTGAGTCTAACGGCAACTGGGATTTAATATAAGTAGGGTCTGTAGGGGCCGCCTTATATTTGTTCTCAATCCTGGGATTGAGTACACGTGCTCTGGCTGGATCTTTGAATATGTCTGGCGCATGTTTTAGTACCCCTTTTAACATAGGAAGTGTCCTGACATTTTTCTCAGAAGTAGGAAAAGTGTCAAATAGAAAATCTTCTTCTATTGGGTCAGTGTGCATGTCGACATTGTGGTATTTTGCTGCCCTATCCAGCAGTTGGTTAAAAACAATGGTTTTGTCAGTAGGCGACGGCTCTGTAGGGTATGGGGAGGTGTCTGGGATGGGTTGTGGGTCATATGGATCATTCTGGTCATCCCATGTGTCATACTGTGCATCAGGATCCTCTGGTTCATTAAAATTATCCTGAGGATCTTCCCCCATGTTATCTCCATCATTATAATCTGAATGTGTAGGAAAGTAGGGCAAAAAAGGCATATTAGGAAAAAAAGGAGGAGGAGTAAAAGGCCTTGAGGGAGATGTCCCGAAGTCTTTTTTCTTTGGAGGAACAGGGGAAGGAGTGTCCGTGTCCAATGGTCTCTTTTTCCGGTGATGAAACTGTAACGTGTCCTGTTTCAGGGTCTATATACAGTTTAGGTTGTTCCTCAGTTACTGGATCAGGATGGAAGAGTTCTTCCTCAACTGTCCGTGGCTTCGGCGCCGATGTTTTTGGCTTAGTGACTTGTTTGTGACTTTTTGGCTTGAGGGCCTTTGGTTGTGGAGCTTTTTTCGGCTCGACTGTTGCTTTCGGGTTGGTAACCTTTTTCGGTTCTACGTCCTTTGTTGGTTTAACAGTCTTTTTTGGTTCTGCGACATTTTTTGGGTCGACGACCTATTTCGGATCGACCGGTTCGATATGTTTTTTATGCTCGACGGCCTTTTTCGGCTCAATGTTTTTGGTCGAGTCAATGGCTTTTTTCGGCTCGACAGGCTTTGTAGTGTGATCCTGTTTTTGTTGATCGACACTCATTTTAGGATCGACGGCCTTCTTTGGGTTGGGTGTTCTTTTTGGCTCGACGACCCGTTTTGGTTCGAGGCTCTTCTTTGGCTCAATAGCTTTCGGCTCGATAACCTTTTTGGGTTGAACGACCTTCTTTGGTTCGACCACCTTCTTCGGTTCGACCACCTTTGGTTCGACAACCTCTCGGGTCGACGACCTTTGGTTCGACGACCTTCTTCGGTTTGACGACCTTCGGTTCGACAACCCTCTTAGGGTCGACAACCTTCTTGGGGAGAGTGGTACTCGGTCCTGGGCTATCAGAAGGCCTGGTTTTGGGCTTCGGAGCCGAGCCGGAAGGCGGGGCTTCTGAAGGGGCTTGTCGATCTAGGCTAAGGCCTTTAGGCGATGCTTCGACCGGAGCCTTATCTTTTGGGATAAGCGGTGTTGGGGGCTGGGTACTCACTTTTTGGCCCGGCGTGATCTGGTCATCGGAGTCCGACTGGTCCTCAAAGGTGACGATTTCTAGATCCGAGCCCGGTGCTTCTGGGTAGTTGTGTTCATCATCGAAGATGTTCTCCGGTTCCGGTGCCGGCCGCTGCATCTCTTGCCTAGCAGCCCGTCGATTCCGGATGGTCTTCTTCGAACGGAATTGGGCACACGCTGGGCAATTTTCTTCGTTGTGCTCCGGTGATAAGCACTTGTTACATACTGTATGTTTGTCAGTATGCAGGAATTTGGAGTGGCATTGTGGGCACCATTTGAATGGGCTCCTTTCCATCGACAGCAGGCCCACGTGGCGTCGAAAGGCCCAACAGCCCGCGTCGACGACCGGATCGAAATGGAAAGTTTGGTTGAGTCAAAAAGTACCGAACGAGAACAATACCATCGAAGTAGAAGGCCTTTTGGCCTTAGAAAGTAGTTTAGTTTCGGTTCCGAAGTTGGAGTAGAGGAATAACATCCGAACCCAATGCCGGAAAAAAACAATCTAAGGATGGAGAAGATGCCCATGCGCATTGTAGTCCAGAGGAGGAGTCACCTATCTCGTGATAATTCGAAGACTCTTCCAGGACAACAAGGTGCAATCATCCGGAGCCAACACTAGGCGGCGATCTATGCTAAGATATGAATTCAGCAGCCTACATGCCTCAAACACTGAGTTTCCATCAGTTTTTGGCGATGATCTGGAAAAAATTACAGGATTCAAACATAAAATCATTGTCAGGGATGGTGATATCCCTGTTAAGCACAAACTCAGAGGTGTTGGTTTTAGCAACAGGGAAGACCTCAATAAGGAGCTTTTAACATTATGCGACTAAGGTATTATTGAACCTACCAAATCTTCCCTTTGGTTGTCGCCTCTTGTTGTCGCTCGAAAACGTGATGGGAAATTGTGTGTGTGTGTGGATCTCAGGTCCTTCTCTTTGTTGGGTTGATTCTCGTTCTTTGCCTAGAATCACTACCCCATTTACTAGTATAAAGGGTGCACGTGTATTTTCCAAGCTGGATTTGGCTAGCGCCTACCATCAGATAAAACTCCACCCTGATTCTCGCGCTCTAACAGCGTTCGTGTCCCCTCTTGGAATGTTTCGTTATCGGAGGATGCCTTTTGGGTTAGCCTCTGCTGCGTCAGTGTTCCAGAGGGTCATGCAGAACATGTTGAGAGATGTAGAAGGGGTTCTTGTTTTTCAGGACGATGTTCTTATTTATGCAAAAGACAATGACTCACATGATACTATTATCAGAAATGTTCTAGAGATTTTTAAGAAAAAGGGTGTTGTGCTCAAAACTGAGAAATGTAAGTTCTCTTGTAAAGAAATAGAATACCTTGGTCATCTTTTGTCTCATGAAGGAATCAGCCCAGAAACGGTCTTTTTGATGCCATTTTGAATACTTCCGTGCCCAAACACAAGACCGGTGTTAAATCCTTATTAGGCTTGTTGGAATATTACAATATATGTATTCCTAATTACGCATCGATGGTTAGACCCATTAGTAATCTTCTTAAGAGATAATCAAAATTTTTGTGGTGTTTAGAGTGTGATCGTGCTTTTAAAGAAGTTAAGAATTCCTTAAAACAAAGTGATGCTTTACTCCTTTTGATCCTGACTTACCATGCGGCATAACTGTTGATGCTAGTCAGGTTGGTGGAGGGGCTATTCTTACACAGCAGTGTGGAAATCAAGAAAACACGGTTGCATTTGCTTCAAGAGTACTCAGGAGTGCTGAAGTTCAGTACTCTGAAAATTGAGAAAGAGTTACTTGCTTGTTTATGGGCTATTGATAAATATCGGCCCTATGTATGGGGAAGACGTTTTAATTTGATCACTGATCATAAGTCACTTGTTTCAATCTTGACTTCCGGTCCCAGCAAATGTTGTACACCAAGGATTCCCAGAATGGTCAGCAAGGTTCTTCAGTATCAATTCGAGGTAATACATATTGCTGGGGGGAAAGAACACAAAGGCTGATTTTATCTCATGGTTTCCTCAGAGTAGTGGGCTTAGTGAGGGGACCAGTTGTCAAGATTTAAATGAAGAAGATGTTGAAGATTGTTTTGTGGCCTCTCTAGATATTTCGGTTCTGGCAGTTGGCTCTGACGTAGATTGAAGGACAGCTCTTTAAGGGGATAGTCTTCTCCAACAAGTACGCATGTATGTCAAAAATGGTGGGCCAAAAGAAAAATCTTTGCCGAGCATACTTCAACCATATTGGAAAATTGAGTTGGAAATATCAGTAGAAGTTTGTTTACTCATGAGATGTGATAAGCTTATTCCACCTCATTCTCTTAGATCTACCATTATATGAAAAGCTCATGAGGGACATTTAATAGTAATAATAATAATAAAAACATGTATAAAGCGCCTAGTTACACTATAATCAGTGTGTCCCTGCGCTGTGAATGCAGTCCAAAAGGAGGCAGAAGCAAAGGCTATCAGCAGAAAGTAGAGGTCAAAAGACACAGATTCAAATCTTATTCTTCGGGAAAAGGTGAGTCTTGAGTTTCAGACGGAACCTTGATTCTGAAAGCTCCATCCAGAGTTCAATGGGTAGTTCATTCCACTGTTTGCAGGCTAAGTATCTAAAGGAGCGACCTCCCATCCGAGCTTTATGAATACGAGGGACATGAAATTGCATACTTCCATGAGATCTCAGGATTAGTTTAGGACGGTAAACGGTCAGCATATTTTGAAGATATGCAGGGCCCTTGCCCTGTGCAATCTGGTGAGCCATGCATAGTTTTAAACCAAATACGTTCCCGTATGGGAAGCCAGTGCAGGGTAGCTAAGGCTCGTTTCCCTGATGACTTCCTAGGCAGGTTGAGTGCAAGTCTTGCGGCAGCATTTTGGACACTTTGGAGTTGGTGCATCCCTTTCTTGTTAAGACCTATAAGCAAAGAGTTCCCATAGTCCAGGTGGGAGGTGACTAAGGCGTGTATCAACGTTGTCCTGTGTGTTGTTCGTCTGAGAAAACACTTAAGGTTGTCACCCCACCTTTATCTCCAATTGAATGTCCATCTGGTCCATGGGTCAAAGTAGGAATTGACATCATGGGACCATATGAGATTTTACCTTTGGGAATGAGATTCATTTTTGTTTCAATGGACTAAACTTTCAAATGGCCGGAAATTTAAGTTGTCAGAGAGGCCAGTTCTTCGAGTGTTGTCAAATTTCTCAAAGAGATATTTTTGAGGGAAGGGTTTCCTAAATTTATGGTTTCTGACAATGGTACTCAATTATTGAGTGAAGAATTTCAGTCTTTTCTTAATTTGTGTGGTATTAAACATCTTAGAAGTTCCTTATATCAACCACAGACCAATGGTCTCGTGGAGAGAATGAATAGAGTTGTGGGTGAGTGTGTCAAGTGGGCTGTGAATGGTAGACATGATGTTTTTAGCTCACACGAAAGTATGTTGTGGTTCTAGAGAACCACGCCTCATTCATCCACTAAAACTTCTCCGTTAGAGGTGCTAAGGGGAAGGAAGGCTAATACCAGTTTTCGACCTGGATGGATAGGGAAATGGATAGATTATCTGACTAATGTTGAATACCTTATGGAAAAGGTTTAGACCAATTCTGATATTGTACAGGGAAAATAAAGAACATGGTTTGACAGAAAGAAAGGTTTGAAGATGGTTTCTGTTTGTGTTGGTGATTTTGTTCGTATCAAGAGTCCTGTGCACACCAAGAAAAGCTAATGTAAATTTGGTAAACCTGTCAAGGTTGTTAGAATTTGCAATAATGCTTTTCAGGTGGAGGGTGGTTGTTGGTGGAATTTATCCAAATTGGTCAAGACTAGATCTTGCCTAATTCCCAAAGCTCATAGTTCGAATGGACAGGAGAGTACTTTTACTCCTTCTTTTGGACAACGGAGGAAGTGCTCTGGAGTTTGTTACTCCTCGAACGTTTCATGATTAAGATTTTGTGTTGTATTTTCTTTAGCTTTTTTTATATTGTTGTTTTATGTTTTCTTTAGGTTGGAGAAAAGGAGGAATGTTATATTCTATGTTGAATGTTCTGTAGCATTCATTATTCAACTGCTTACAGATGTCATTGTGTCTATGATGTTACTGCAATTTGTCAAACTTAGAATGTTATGTTTCAACTCTGATGATCCAACTGACTTGGAAGATGGCTGTGCGTAGCACATGATCAGCTGTGTAGTTCTATCTACAAATAAACTACTCTTCAAATTGTATCCTGTTGAGTGAATTACTACAGTGTCCTCCTCTTCTTAGCTTCAGCACGCCTGTCCGGTCCTCCTTTTCTTTGTGGTCACTTCTCGTCTGAGGAGGCAATATTCAGGGGTGCCCCTAAATACTAGATTTAGGGGAGTTACAGGTAAGTAAAAGGTTGGGACCAATGGGCCCCTTCCTTGGGGTAGGTACACCCCTTATTATGCCACCCTCCAGTGGGAGGGGGGCCTATGCCTCACTCTGGTTGGCTGGGTACCCACATCTGCAAGATGGCGGGGACTGAGAGCTGCTGGGGGTCAGAACCGGTGGGGACCTGTTACTGGAAGCAGCAAAAGGCCTGGGGAACCTAACAAAGGCAACAAGCCTTTGAAACACCCCCTTTGTGGACCCTGCCCATCCTGGGGGATGAGGCTTGGCACCTAATCCCAGGCTGTGCGTTGTTTTAGACCCCGAGAGCAGCATGCTTTCGACCCATGGGTCCGGAAACATGTCTGGTGGTGGCAGCTGGTGAGCAGCCACTCAGCCTGGACACTAGTGTTAGGTCAGTGTGGGTTTAATGAGCTGAGAAGTTTGATACCAAACTTCCCAGTTTTCAGTAAAGCCATCATGGTACTGTGGCGTTCGTAATGACCAACTCCCAGCACCATATACTCTTAATGTTATTACTGCACTTGCAATGTCTAAGAATTGGCTTAGACACTGTAAGGGTACAGGGCTCATGCCCCTGTACCATCACCACTGGTATAGTGCACCCAGCTAGAGGGGTGGCTGATCTATGCCAGGGCAGTGGGTTGTAGGCATGGCACACAGGGATTTGTGCCATGTTGACTCTTCACTTTGTTCTGCACCAAAACACACAGCCTGCAAAGACTCAGAAGTATCACACCCTCCCCTTGAGGAGAAGCCAGAACAAATGGTGGAGGTCAATCCACCTCCGCCAACAAAATGTCATATGAGGATGTGAGATTTTCACAGAAAACAGCAGTAAGTGTACGCTGTATATTTTCTTCAATCTGGAGGACTATTTCATATAGTCTATCAGGTGGTGCAACTTGTGTAGGTGTTGTTTCCACTGTAATAAATGTATCAGTTGCTCTCACGGCCAGAAAGTGACGCAGTGCCTCCCGTACTATGGTAACCTCTGCCGCGCTGTCAAGGAGTGTCCCTGCCCATGTCTAATCTGGGAGTAGGGTTCTCACCGTTTGAGGCATACTTCGCTGTTAAAGCAGCAACTTTTTTCTTCTTATAAGGGGTCTAAAAAGAGGCAGTTCCTCTGGTTTGGCTTTCACGTCAAACTGGCAAGGCGGATCACTTCTCTGCTGAGCAGTCGCGCCTTTGCTGTGATCCTGGCACTCTCCACCACTGACTTGAGACTCTGATGGGTCCCGTAAAGAACGAGGAGAGCGCTGAACAGGGACTTGAAATCTCTCCAGAGACTTAATTTTAGCTTGGTCACGCAAATCATATTTACTCTCAGAAGCTTCAGGTGTCGGCGAACCAGCACACAAACCCTGCTTCCGTTGCTGCTGCCGCTGATTTATATTCAAGTTCTTTTTTAGGAAAGAACGGGTGCCCATCTTTCTCAGGTTGGGCTTTTGGTTGAGTTTGAGTAAAAGGCTTAATCCCCGGACTATTGCGCCCTAAGGTTTTACAAGCTTTAACAATAATCTTTGGCAATCCACTCTATTTGTCTACGTCAGCAACAGCCTCCAAGAGCTCAGCCACCTGCAATCTTACTGCTTCTACCTTTACATTAGCAAGGATCATATCGCAAACAATATCGAACACCCCTACCAGTCTCATTCCTAACTCCAGGGCCGCTTAGTCCTCATGCTCATCTTGAACACATTTAATCACTGAAAGGAGAACGGTCATGGAGGGAGTGCCAAAATACTGTGAATATAGAGCTGCAAACACTTTTCCCCAAGTGTTACAATCAGCTAACTCTAGAATAAGTCCTTTAGGTAAGCTCATGGTCAAAATCCTGCATTCATACAACAGGCGAGGTATTCGGAAAAATAGCTTAGAATTGTTCAAACCTTTTAGCTAGCCAATAAGGGAGTTTGTCATTTTTATGAGAATGTTTGCCCATCAGAGTTAATCATGATGGATGAGACATATAACCAGACCACCGTGTCCAGGCGGTTGTGCAGCAACTCCAGGCTGTACCACCTGTATGTTGCACGACATGAACTGTATAACAGCTTTATGTACACGTATCAATGACATATGTAATGTGCGTAGCTCTGCAACAGTAACATTAAGGTAATTTGGATGTGGTGTATACCCAGCCAAAACGGGCCACATGGCCCAATCAATTGATAAGGGGCCTAAACGGACCACTGTTAAAGGGGTGAGAAGGCCACTATTAAACAATATGGTATACTGCCAAGCTGTCAAAGGTAATTCAAGAGATCTATAAGGTTGATAATCCTGCAGAACTGCAATGGCAGTATATTTGTGAAACAAATTATCGTTTCCATACACTGCAAAAAGGTGACCCAAGAATAGAAGACTTTGCCGCGGTGTGCCTCATCCGCTTCAACAACGAAAATAAGAGCAGTACCAGCATTAGGGACTCCATGTTGACTCAAATGAGCTGTGACTGGAGCGCGGTTTGGAGCCACTATGGCAACTGCCATAATGAAAAGAAGATTAAAACCAACCTATCAGTAGCGGCTCAACAACGGACAATATGGAAAGGAAAAACCTTCTAAAATTCAAGCTTAAAAACCCTATAATATCTCAAATATAGGAAGCTATCCCATCAAAACTGTCTCAGAAAACAGAAGTGAGGGGATTGTGGACAAGCACTATTCAGGAGTCTTGCAGATGAGTACCAGACCAAATGTTGGTGGTGCCATGCACGGAACTAGGGGCTAAGCCTTCCTACCACCTCAGTACCCACAATCCCAAGACCGACTAGATATAGTGTCTCACTCACTCTCCTAAACACTCACAAAGATGCAAATGATTAGACAGCCCAGACCACACAACACTCCCAACTCTCTCAGGAATCACGGTAACAAGACATACCCTTTCGCTCACTCACTCGTACTTGTCCACAATAAGAATTGGCTGACACACTAGTATAGTTTAAAATGTTTATTTTAACTATTGTGCTCTATAACGCAGTATATGAGCCACTACCAACAGCAAAATGCATACACTCAACACAGTTAGCATTGTAGCAAGTCCTTATATCATAAAGGGAGATGTCATCATATAAAGACAGTGGATAAAGGACCATAAGGCCTAACCACCCTCTCCTTGGTAAGAAGTAGTATTATTATATAAGAGAAGATCTCTGGCCTTTGTCAGCAGATCCCATACCTTAGATCCTAGATGGTATATCTACATCATAGGAACAGCATGGCTCTTCTCCCTGGAAAGGTCACTCTCCAAGTGTGTGTTAACCAAACATGCATTCCCATAATATCAAAGCACTATTATTCAGCAGCCGCAGCTCTGTTAGCATTTTTGTGTAGGTGCTAGGGACTGACAAAAACAGAATAAGAAGGGGCCTTGTTTATCGACCTTGTTCACCGTGTTCAGACTAAACTCCAGAAACAGACAGAGAACGCGCAAAACAGACGGTTCTCATGTGAAAGGCATAAAAAGAGTCTTGCAATATAAAGTCATGTAGTAACTTGCGCAAAAGCGGCATTATGCCAGAAGAGCTCATGCTATCTTAGCGATATCGACAATGTCCCTATCGGCCATATGACAGCGGTAAGGAAGTGCCCCTGAGCATTACGCAATGGTCATTTTATTTTCCTGGCTCCCCAAGTGGATAACCAGACTGTGCACGTCCTTGCTTCAGATTATCATTTTTGTGTTGTGTTTGCATGGTTTCCTATAAGTGGGGGCTTCCTGCTGTAAAAACACAGTCTTCAAATTAGGTAGAACGGAAGTAACTAGGGAGGTAGTAATAGACACAACAGAAACACACCAGACCTCAATTAATGTGATTGTCATGAAGTGAGGGGCAATTGATGTAGTTGAAAATTCAACTTGAAGGGGGGGGGGGGCTGGGGGGGGAGAGAATATTAATAATGAAAAATATGATGTTGATGCATGCCACGATATATGTAAGTATAATAATGAACTTGCATCGCTGTTGTCGAATCCACATGGTATGACCTCCCCATCAACCCAGAGTCAGAAATGTGTGGCCAGGAAGGCCCTGCAACCTAGGCCTGAAGCGACTGATTGACAGGTCACTGGTGAGGTGACACGTAACCCTTAGACAAATGCACAAACAGGAAAATCCAGATCGATCCCGCAGATAGGAAGCAACACTACAATGGTCTTAGGAAATTGGACCCAATTAAACGCATTTGGACAGAGGGGCACACGTTCCCAAAACACCATGAAGTCAGATGCCACACTGAGTTAGGGAACACTCACAACAGCATGCACACTACATGTGTGGTCACGTCCTCCACATGCCGGACATCTGGACACGTACCCACCAGCCCCACATTGTGTCCACGCAAGGTCGAGATCCACCTGCGCTTCTTATCAAATGACCAGATTTATGGTGCCATGACTGGGCCCAATTTCTGCCTCCAAATTAATGTACAAATTACTTTATGATGCTTCATGTAATGCCTAAAATGACAGCCGAAACTAATGTACTTTGAGACAGTCTTCAGACCCGACTTAGTTGCCTGCTCTCCTGGCCGATATGTTTAATTAAACCAACTGTTCCTGTTTTGCCAAACGCTTCTCGTCTTTAATTTTTTTAGATATATTCACCTTCGAGCAACATCTGTATGTGGTATAAAGCTCCTGAGAAAAAATTCCGATTGTGTCAATACTTGAGCCAGTATTTGGAGGAGAATGCTAGGTCTGTCTCCTCCGCACAGGTGCTCTGGGTGGCTGGGAAGGCCTACCCGAGAGGTAACTTAATGAGCGATTCAATGGCCTGTAGGCACCGCTGTGAAGTGTCACGCTGTCAGTGGACGGAGGTCACTTGTCGCCTTGCTCAGGCGTATATCGCATCGCTGCCCCTGCCCTTCTTAAGTAGTTGCTTAGGGCCAAGTATGATCTGAACCACCATTACACCACGCAAGCAGACTCTGGGCATTTTCGCTTGTGGCACTACAAGGGGGGGGGGGGGGCTGGACAGCTATTGGCCAACCAGCGGCATCAGACACAGTCACATTAGATCCACATGTGATGTGCTCTTTACCAATCCACACAAAAAATTGCAGGAGATTTCTACTTTTTGTGAGGCCCTCTACTCCTCCTCAGTGCCCAGTCATACTGCCGTAGAGTAGGCGTTCATGACGGGGCGTGCCCTCCTAACACATCCTCAAAACCAAATTTTTCGGTGCTGACATCAGCATTGAGGAAACTGCGCAAGCCTTTGATGGAATCGCCACTATGAAGGCCGTGGCAAATGACACCTCCAGATTGAATTCTATAAAATCACTAAACCTCTGATAGTGTTAAATCCCGCAGCTCCTCTCTACGGAATTCAACTGGACATGTATCTCCTTGATTCCCAAACCAGGCCAATACCCATTTCAATGTACCACTATGGTGGTGTCATAGGAGAGTGGGGAATACTGTTTGCTTTGCAGATGGCTCACATGGAATACTTGGGGGAATACCGGAGTAGTGACTCCTCTAGGGAGCTGTTTAATGACATTGCTACAATTGTGGACAAGGTAGGGCTGAATCCAGCGCCTGACTTGCGTTTCATCTATCTCTGCTGGGCTGTGTTAAAATGATAATAATTAACGTGATGCTGAGATTTAATTACATATTTGGAATGCTTCCCCTGACGATTCCCTGTGGCCTGCTTTAGGGACACTGACCAAATGATCCAGACTTTTGCGTGGGAGGGACGCAGTCCTCACCTCAAGGCAGCTAAACTATGTGCCTAAAACCACAGCAGGGGGACTGCGACTTCTACATGTGGGGTTTTACTGGTTGGCCACGCAATTGTCACGTGTTGCAGATGCTGAAGGTTGCTAACGAGATATCCACGAGGGTCTTTCTGGGGCACCATCTGCTGCAATTGAAGGGAGAACTTACATCTCTCTACACGGGCCATAGACAATCCGGCTGCTTGGCTCAGCCAATTATCCATGCCACGCGCTTAGCTGGGCATCATGGTAATCGCTTGCTTCGCACCCCGTGCACGATCCATCTTAAGGCTCCGTTCTGGCGGAACAGTGACATTAAGATTAGGGGAGAGGAGATTCGCTGGTCACAGTGGAAGACTAGAGGGAAATGCTACGTGAGTGACATGGTCCGGGAGGTTGAATTGGTCCCCTTTGCTGCTCTCAGATGCAACTGGGGGCTGCCTAAATCGCAACACTGCCAAAATTGACAGCTCACACAGTCTGCAACACACGCTGGATGCCCCCCCACACAATCTGCAACACACGCTGGATGCCCCCCCCAAACCCCCCCCAACCCACGATGTAGTATCTGACATGCTGTTACAATACATTCTAACATGGAAGGGCTACAGGGGCACCATGGAGGGACTGTATCACTGCTACACACTGTCTGTATCAGAAAATTGTGTGTCAACTCAATACAAAATTGACACTTAAAAAAAAAAAGTAGCAGTTGTAATAAACAGACCTATGTGTTTCAGTTGTGTTGTTCGAATTGGTTTATTGTCACCCATCGCTTATCAAGTCGGCCTCATTTACACAAAACAAAACGTTTAACAGCTTACATCAATGGCAGATCCCAGGGGGATGAACAAAGTTAATAGTGCTCCCACTCATCTTCGGGGGGTATATTTCCTAGGGAAGCCATGGATGCCCCCATTTTCCGTATAGAGTGTGCTCTAGGGGGGACTGTTAAAGTGCGTTTAGCTTTAAGATAACATATTTGAATGCATTTAACTATCCATCTGGCTATTCCTGACTTTGAAATAGGATTTCCCTTGTGTTGTGGTGCAAAAGCAACAAACAGTTGCTTTGTCTTCCTAAAGGATTTAGTTCTGTCCACATAGTACAGTAGAGCTCTTCGAACGTCTAGTGTGTGCAGGGCTCTTTCAGCTACTGATTGTGGATTCTGAAAGAATACTGCCAGTTCAATTGCTTGATTAATATGGAAGTTGGATACGACTTTGGGCATGAATTTAGGGTTTGTTCGAAGGACTACCCTGTTAGCATGTACCTGCATGAACGGTTCCTGAATTGTCAGTGCTTGCAATTCGCTCACTCTTCTGAGTGAGGTGATGGCAACTAAGAATGCGACCTTCCACGTTAGGAATTGCAATTCGCATGAGTGTAGAGGTTCCAAAGGAGGCCCCATGAGTCTGGTAAGCACTATATTTAGATTCCAGACTGGGGAAGGAGGGTGTCTTGGAGGGATCACTCTTTTCAAGCCCTTCATAAATGCTTTAATTGCTGGTACCCGGAAGAGTGAAAGGTGTTGCCTGTTTTGAAGGTACGCTGCTATAGCTGCGAGGTGTAGTCGTATGGAAGAGTATGCTAAGTTACATATTTGTAAATGCAGCAGGTAGCATATAATGTTTTGTATGGAAGCATCTAATGGGTTGATTTGGTTATTGTTGCAGTAAATAACAAATCTTTTCCATTTGGCTGCATAGCACGCTCGTGTGGTTGGTTTCCTTGCCTCCCTAATGATGTTCATGCAGTCTGGGGGCAAGTTAAGGTATCCGAACTCTAGGACCTTAGGAGCCAGATTGCTAGGTTCATCTGATTGGGATCTGGGTGTCTTATTTCTCCATGGTTCTGAGTTAGAAGATGTGGAGCAAGGCACAGTCTTTGATGAGGGACTACTGAAAGTTCTAGGAACGTTGTGTACCATGGTTGTCTCGCCCATGTGGGAGCACCTAGGATTAGAGTGACTGAGTGTTGTCGCAGTTTGCGTGCCACCAGCGGGATCAAGAGTGCTGGGGTAAAAGCGTACGCAAATCTGCCTGACCAGTTCATCCATATCGCATTGCCCAGTGACAACGGATGTGGGAATCTGGCGGCAAAGGACTGGCATTTGGAGTTTTCTTTTGTGGCAAAGAGGTCTACCTCTGGGTGACCCCATTCCTCGAAGAATGGTTGGAGAACTTGGGGGTGAATCTCCCATTCGTATATTTGTTGGCTGTGCCTGCTGAGCAGGTCGGCACTCTGATTGTCCTTCCCTGGGAGGTGTTCTGCTAGGAGAAAGATGTTCTTTTGAATTGCCCACTTCCAGATGCTCTGCGCCAGATGGGACAGCTGTGGAGAGTGGGTTCCTCCCTGTTTCTGGATATAGTACATTGCGGTCATGTTGTCCGTCCGGGTCAACACCGTCTTGTACACGTATTTTTGAAAGGCTTTTAGGGCTAGGAAGATCGCTAGCAACTCTAGTTGATTGATATGCAGCCTTCTTTGTTTGTTTGTCCAGAGCCCTTGTACTGTGTACTGAAGGAGATAAGCTCCCCAGCCTGCCAGTGATGCGTCCGCTGTTAGTACTAGTTGTGGAACCGGCTCTTGGAACAGTCGCCCCTGCGAAAGGTTCTGTGGGTTCCACCACTGCAGAGATTTGTGTGTGCGACTGTCCACCAACAGTAGGTCTTTTAGGTGTCCACGAGCCTGTTTCCATTGCCGTGCTAGGCATTCCTGTAATGGGCGCATTTGAAGTCTGGCGTGGAGGACAATAATTATGCAGGAGGCCATCATGCCTATGAGCTGCATGAAAACTTGGGCTGGCAGGGAGTGCTGTGGCAGGAATCTGTGAATGAGTATCTGCATGCTGGCTATCCTTGCTGTGTTGGGGTACGCCTTTGCCACTGAGGTGCCTATAGTGGCTCCTAAGTATTGCTGTATGTGGGAAGGTTGCAGATGCGATTTTGTGTAGTTGATTGAAAAGCCTAGGCTGTGTAGCAACTGAATAGTTTGGGACGTGTGTGTTGCACACTCTTGGTACGATTTTGCTTGTATTAGCCAATCGTCCAGATAAGGGTACACATTGACGTGTTGCCTTTTGAGATGCGCTGCTACGGTCGCTAAGCATTTTGTAAACACTCTTTGAGCCGTGGTAACCCCGAAGGGCAAAACCTTGAATTGGTAGTGCTGCCCTTCTATTGTGAACCAGAGGTATTTTCTGTGGGCTGGATGGATGGGTATGTGGAAGTACGCATCCTTGAGGTCCAGTGTTGCTAGGAAGTCTCCTTGTTGTAGCAACGGGAGCACTAGCTGTAGTGTGATCATATGGAAGTGCTCCGACAGTATGTTTTGATTTAGGGGTCTCAGGTCCAGTATTGGTCTGAGGGAACCGTCCTTCTTGGGAATAAGGAAGTATAGGGAGTATACTCCTGTCCCTTGCTAGTGGAAAGGGACTGGCTCTATGGCCCCCTTTTCCAGCATGCTTTTCACCTCTTGTTGAAGTAGGGTGATGTGTTCTATGGACATAGGACGATGTCTGGGTGGTATGTTATGTAATGTAGTAGTCAGTTCTAGGCAATAACCAGACTGGATAATTTCTCTTACCCACCCGTCTGTGGTGATTGCGTGCCAGACAGGTAGGAACTGTTGTAGTCTGCCTCCGACTGGTGTTAAGTGGTCTGGAGGCAGCGTAATGAAGTCACTGTTTTGTGGAGGCGGAGGCTCTGGTGTTATTGCCTCCGCGCCCCCTTTCCTTTGGATTGTTACCTCTGTAACCACCTCTGTTGGTGTTCTTTGTGAAGGAACCTTGTATGTTACCTTTGTAGGAGATAGATGTTTGTGAGGCATTTCCTCGTGTATTTGCTCTGTATGAGGAGCGCCGAAAGGAGCCCCTATGTTGCAGAAATTGCAATGCACCCATGGATTTGGCTGTTTCTGTGTCCTTTTTCATTTTGTCCAAGATGGTATCTACCTCAGGACAAAATAAAAAATCTGGGTTAACTGGTTGGTTTAGAATGGTGGACTGCACCTCATTCTTAAAACCTGAAACCCGCAGCCATGCATGTCTGCGGAGGAGGACACTAGTATTAATGGATCTAGCTGTGGTGTCTGCAGCGTCCAGCGCACATTTAACACCTTCAATGCTAAGGCAATTCCCGCTGGGTGCTGAACTATGACTTTTCCCATTGTTCATGACAAGGTCAGCTCGTCATAAGCACAGCTCCAGTGTACTGCATGACGAGCTGGCCTTGTCATTAGCATGGAAGTGGTTAATGGAGGCATTGGAGATGAACTTTCCCTCCTGAATGAGATCATTTGCTTGCGCTTTAAACGGCTCGGGCAAATGTTGCATAAGGCTTTCGAGCTGATCGTAATGTGCCCTATCGTAACGATCCAGTGGTGCCTGTGTGTTAGCAATTCTCCAAGAATTGGATGCCTGTGCCGCTACCCTTTTGCCTGATGCCTCAAGGATTTTGGACTCCTTATCAGGGGGAGGTGCTTCCCCTGTAGTCTGAGAGTTGGCTCTTTTTCCAGCGTTAGCAACCACTAGGGAGTCTAGTGGCAGCTGGCCCTTGATGTAAGTGGGGTCTGTAGGAGCCGGTCTATACTTTTTTTCTATTCTGGGATTGATTACCCGTGCCCTGGCTATGTCCTTGAATATGTTAGGTGCATGTTTCAGAATGTCCTTCAACATAGGAAGTGTTTTGACACTTTTCTCTGCAGTAGTGAAAGTGTCAAAGAGGAAGTCCTCTTCTACGGGGTCACTGTGCATGTCCACGTTGTGGAATTGCGCTGCTCTGTCTAAGTTAAATACTACTGTATCATCAGTGGGTGATGGTTTAGTAGGATAAGTGGGCACATCAGGGATAGGATGTGTATCATAAGGGTCTGTTGGCTCCTCCCAAGGTTCCTCTTGATCTGGATCTTGAGGAAAGTCATATAGGGGCTGTGGTTCATACCCTGTGTCTCCCTCATCGTCATCGTGGTTAGAAGATGAGGTAGGTGCAAGTGGTGTGGAGGGCATATTAGGTTGAAAAGGGAG
This sequence comes from Lissotriton helveticus, assembly GCF_964261635.1. Classification (NCBI taxonomy): domain Eukaryota; kingdom Metazoa; phylum Chordata; class Amphibia; order Caudata; family Salamandridae; genus Lissotriton; species Lissotriton helveticus. Next base: position 52,031,307 of record NC_136065.1, read on the forward strand.
GGAGGGTCTCGTGGGAGAAGTGCCAAAGTCCTTATTCTTGAGTGGGATAGGTGAATCAGGTGCAAAGTCCAAAGGTCTCTTTTTCCTATGCAGGATGGTAACTTTACCAGTGTCTGGGTTAATGTAAATTTTTGCTTGGTCCTCGGATGGATCTGGTGGAATAGTTCTTCCTCTACAGTCCTGGGCTTAGGCTTGGACCTTTTCGGGTTGACGAAAGCAGGTTTGTCGACGACCTTTGGTGTTTTTCTGGGTTTTTTCGGCTCGGGCCCTGATTACGGCTCGACTCGGGGTTTCAGGTTGACGGGAACTTTCCGGTCGACACGTTGTTTGTGCTCCTTATGCTTTTTTGGCTGAGTGTCTTCCACCGGATCGACGGTCTTTTTTGGATCGACCGGTGTCTTTGGAGCTGTTACTCTTGGGTCGACAGGTTTGTCCGGCTTCGATGGCTTCGGTACGGCACCGGATGCCGGGTCGACTGTTTTCGGAACCGCAGGCTTGTTCGGGTGAGCGACCTTCCTTGGTTCGACGCCCTTTGGCTGCGTGCTCTTGTTCAGGTCGACCGATTTTTTGGGGTCGACAGCTTTTGGCTGAGCGGCCTTTGTGGGGTCGACAGTCTTTTTTGTCTCAACGCTCTTTTGGCTGTGCGGCCTTTTTCGGATCGACGCCCTTCGGGTCGGTGACCTTTTTTGGCTCTGGAACCTTCTTCGGGGCGATGGTACTAGGCCCTGGGGTTTCTGAAGGTTTCGGTTTCGTTTTTGGAGCCGAGCCGGAAGGCGGGGCTGGCGAAAGTTTTTTATGATCTTGGCAAAGGCCTGTTGGCGATGGCTCGACCGGAGCCTCTGGTGACGGGTCAATTGGTGTCGGGGGCAGTGTACTCACGATTTGGCCTGGCGGTAGTTCGTCGTCGGAGTAGTCTTCGACCGTGACGATCTCTAGGTCCGAGTCTTGAGCGTCCGGTAGGTCCTGGTCATCATCGAAGATGTTGTCGGGTTCCGGTGCCTGTCGCTGCATCACTTGCCTAGCGGCCCTTCGGATCTGTATGTTTTTTTTCGACCGGAACTGGGCGCAAGCCGGGCAGGTTTCTTCCCTATGGTCTGGGGAAAGGCACTTGTTGCATACTGAATGTTTATCAGTATGGAGGAACTTTTGAGTTGCATTGTGAGCACCTTTTGAAAGGGCTTCTTTCCATCGACGGTCGGCTCCCGTGGCGTCTAAACGGCCCAACGGCCCGCATTGACGACCGATTCGAGATGGAAGGTTGTATGGAGTCGAGAGGTACCGAACGATAACAATACTGACGAAGTCGAAGGCCTTTTGGCCTTTAGAAAAGTTTTGTTTCGATTCCGAGTTGGAGTATAGGAGTTTGCATCCGAACCCAATGGCAGAAAAAAACAATCTGAGCATGGAAAGGATGCCCATGCGCACTGTAGTCCAGGGGAGGAGTCACCTATCTCGTGATACTTCGAAGACTCTTCCAGGACAACAAAGTGCAATCATCCGGACCCAACACTAGGTGGCGATCTATGCACAGATATGAATTCAGCAGCCCACATGCCTCGAACATACCTGATTCCCTGCGAGAGATTTCTATTAAATTCTATATATTTAAATACAATGAATCGATTACCAGGACAGTCCACCTTTGCAGCGACATTTAAACGCATTGGTAAATCTTTAGGACTGGAGTACGGAAGAAGGGCAGGAGTGACAAAGGCTTCATAAGAGGTGAAAGGGGCACTCGTAGGGGTAGGTTGTGCAGGGACAACTTGTACACAAGAATGAGAGACTGCAGCCCCACTCCGCACTCCTGGTCAGAGATTGGACTCCTTAGGACACCCATAGTCCAGCTTGGTGGGAGGATAAACAACATGTTTTGAAAAGGTTCAAGAAACAACTTATTAAAACAATTCCAGGGCATTGTTGCTGGTCGAAGACAAACTGCAGGGCAGTACTTCTGGAAGCGGTCCACCTCCAGGGCCTTGGTTACCGAGGTATTGACAACTGTGGGTATTTTTGGCTGTCGAACTCCCTAAAGGGTACAGTCAGAGCTTGATGAGTTCTCGGTGGGTTGCTGCACCCTCCATCCTGATTCAAAGTCCATATGGAGAGACTTGAACAAACGGCAGCAAAGAGTCCTACCACCTGCGCTGGCTGGGTAGAGGGGGCCCTTCCAGGGCGTGTATTATGGAGAAGGCGAAGTTGCACAAGTCTATTAAATGGGGAAAGGGGGTTCACATATGGCCATTTATCTGGGGAGTCAACCAGCTCGCACATAGCATGGGGAGGAGACTATTATAGAGCACATGTTATCAGGAGCATGAGAGTTATCCCGCAAGGTACGGTGAGATGGCCCATTCATACAGGGCCTGCAATCTGGTCAGGGAACACCTTCGCACGGGGATTGGAAACACCAATCACCGGGCCTGAATCTGGGATGGCGGAGTCTCTGGACCTCTCAATAGAGCATGCAGTGATCACCTCTGGGAATCTCCATCCCCCCCAAAACAATTCTGTATGTGGCCAACTCTATGACCCCACTAAAGTGAACTCTACAAGTAACCATCTCCACAACCCTTTGCATAGCCTACTCTGAGTTGTTCTATATGAACCCTTCCCTCCCCCAGGATACTCAGAAAAACAGCCTGGGACATATCAATAGGATAGTGAATGATTGTGTGACTCCCCGTTTGCCATATAAAGACCCCTTATAAAGAATACTGGGACAGCTTCTACTGCTCCTCTAAAGTGCACGCCCACTGACCATCTCTAGGGCACCTCCGAAGCGCACTCTACAAGTGATCGCCTCTGTCTCGCCTCTACAGCACACTTGTGAGCGCCAAAATCACCCTACAATACTCTTGGGAGCGCCAAAATCACCCTACAGCACACTCTTGTGAGCGCCAGATCCAATCACCTCACAGCACATTCTTGTGAGTGCCAAAATCACCCCACAGCACACTATTGTGAGCGCCAAATCCACAATCACCCCACAGCACACTCCAAAAGAACCAGTCTCAAGGGCCACTCTGTAGGGTGCTCTAACCTGATTGCCTCAATAGCCTTTCTGTAGCTCATTCAGTGAGCCAGTTTGTAGGACCCCTCAATAGGGCACTGTAGGGGTGAGAGCCTCTAGCAACCCCCATAGCACACTCTAGGAGAGACCGCCTCTAGGACCCCTGCACAGCACACTGAGTGCCAGTCTTTAGAATCACACTATAAGGCACTATACAACTCATCACCTCAAAGATTCATTTGAACGTCATTCTCCAATATCTCTTTATAGCACACTCTACGAGGGTCAGTCCCTGGGATCACTATATAGGGAATTCTACAAGTGATTGCCTCAAAGGCCCTTCTATAGGTTCTGTCTGTAGGACTCCTCTATAGGGTATACATTTTCAGTATCACTTTATAGCGCATTTTACAGCTGACCCCCTCAAAGAATCTTCTGCAACTCACTCTATTGCCTGTAGGACCCTCTATAGGGCGCACTGCATCAGTCTCTGTGATCACTCTATAGCGCATGCTACAGCTGACCACCTCAAAGACCCTACTGACTTCCTGTCTGGAAGACCCCTCTCTAATGCACTCTTCGATTGTCAGTCTCTGGAAGCACTGATCACCTCAAAGACCGTTCTCACTCTCCTGTCTGTAGGACCCCTCTATAGGAAACTCTGTGAGTGTCGGTCTCTGGGTTCAGTTTATGGCACATTCTTAAGCTGAGCGCCTCAAAGGCCCTTCTATAGCCCACTCTCCTATCTATAGGACCCCTCTATAGGGAAATGCGAGTGTCAGTCTCGAGATTTTTCTATAGCGTATTCTACAGCTGACTGCCTCAAAGACCCTTCTATAGCTCACTCTCCTGTCTCTAGGACCGTTCTATAGGGTGCTCTGTGAGTGATCACTTCTATAGGACACCTCTAAGGGGCACTCCGTGAGTGTCAGTCTCTTTGACCACTCTATAGTGCATTCGACAGCTGACTGCTGTAGGAAAGTAGGATCTTACTGACATGGCTGACCCCACTTTTTGCCTGGTGTCAGTGTGTTCAGACAGTATTACCCTGGGATCCTGGTAACCAGGGCCCCAGTGTCGGTGTTGTCTCCCCTAAATTGGTTTGGTAAGCACTTGGTATACCCCACGATTGGCATACTGGTATACCCCTGTAAGTTCCTAGTATATGATACTATGGTACCCAGGGCAGTGGTACACCAGGGGTCTTCTATGGGTGCAGCATGTATTATGCCACCAATGGGAGCCCATACAAACTGTGTCTACAGGGCTGCCATTGCAGACTGTGTTAAAAGGTGAATGCACCATTCACCGCAGATATAAAGTTTACCTTATATCCCAGTCACTGCACTTAAAATCTATATGTCACCCCTAAGGTTGGCTCCCCAGCCCAAGAGCAGGGTGCATGGTCCTAAGTGTGAGGGTGCCCCTGCATGAGCAGAGGCACTGCTACAAACCACGGATTCAATTTTCTGGGATTTGTAATTGTGGGGAAGCTATCTGAAGGTATGTAGAGGACACTGGTCAACACATGATGCACAGCTACATAATAGCTTCTCCGTTTGGCATCAAACATGTTTGAGTCATGGAACTACATGATTACAATGTTAATTGCATGATACCATATCCTGGGAGGCTCCTTAGAGGTGTCCCCCATGTCTACCTGTGTAGCCTTACAGGGACTGGGGCTGGGGGAGGCAGAACAAAGGATTTCCTATAAAGGAGAGGTGTAACCACCTCTCCTTAAGGAATAGGTGTCACAGGTCTAGGGCGGGGGTGCCCCCGAGTGCCACAAGACAGCTTTTAAAGGCCCATTTGGTGCCCTACTTGCATAAACCAGTTAGCCACAGCCCAGGAGGCCTTGGCTCCCGCTCTGGTGCAAAACCACAAAAAGGACAATAGAGTGACAATGCCCCTGCCCAGCCCCTCTTTTGGGGAGGTACCCACAGCTCTGCCAGGTGGCCACTTGAAAGCAAGTGAAGCAGAGGTACCCGTGAGCATATGACTGGTCAGTCCACCAGAATGGCGTCCCTGATCCACCGATAGGTGAGTCAGTCAGTCAATCCACTTTATCTGATTATTTAAAATCATAAAAGTACAAAGCACAATATACAAAAACCACAATCAAGTTAACAATAAATACATGTGAGCGATAAAAGAATAAAAACGGCGGCATCTTTAATATAATTCATCAGTCTTAAGACATAAATATATCAAGTTACATAGAATTTCCTTGAAATACAAAAATAGGGTATTTATACATGTTTACCATAGGGTTTTTCCTTTTTGTAGGAGGGTGGATACCTGACTATGGTTACCCCAGATTTTTTGCCTTGTGTTTAGCTGGTTTTGGACTTAGTTGGCCTGGGATCCTGCTAATCAGGGTCCCAGGCTATCTGCTCTCTCTTTAAAATGGACTCCATGTACCCTAGCTGCATACCTAATTGGATATTGGGTCACCTTATCAGCCCCTGTACAGTGTACTATAGGTACCCAGGGCATAGGTGGATCCAAGGCCTACCAGGGGCTGCAGCATATCTTTTGCCACCCCTGGCTGGCTATCCAAACAGACACAACTGGCTGATCACTCAGCTGGGGCAAGGTCTTGTAATCACCCCTTGCTTAGATATAGTATACCTACGTCTAAACCTATATCTGGGGGAGTGCAGCAACCTCCTGCACTGTTTTCTGTGAGACAGTTGCTTGTCAAATTTCACACTCATGCTTGTGTATATCTCGTTTTACCTACACACTTTACGTTTGACCCCACTTTGTTTATGTTAACACCATTTGGAGGCCGCTCCTCTTCCTGATACGTTGTACTCTTCATTTTCAGATTGCGATTTGTCCCCTGACGAAGGGCCACAGTACCGAAATGCATAGGGACACCAATAATGCAATTGGAATACCTTGAACATTGAATTGTGTATACAATTTTTCGACGTAGTCACTATGATTTAAAATGTGACTCAAAAATAAATCATACCTACAATGGAACATTGATGAATAGTGTAATTTCATTTTCGACTTTGCCAAAACTCATAGAATTTTTCTTGAAGAAGTTACCTTCTCTAACCGGAGTGCCACAGGAAACAGTGCAGGAGGTTCCTGCACTCCCCCATTTATAGTGTTGAAACCCGGAGCCCCCATTGGCCAGGAGGGACTCTTTCCTGGGCACCCGAAGATACACGTACGTTCCTATTTAAGTTGACCTAGCTGAATTTGTACAGAGGGTGTGCCGCCATCCCATTCCACTCAGCTTATAAACCTATATCTGGACACATATGCACCTATAAGTCACTCCTATGGCAGGCCTTAACAATCCTGGAGGCAGAGTGCTTTGTTTTATGTGAGATGGTGCTCTAGCATGAGCTGAGCCTGTCTGCAGCTTTCGGAACCATTTCCTTATAGCTGTTCCAGGGTATTGCCATACCATATACTCTTAAGTGCATTATAATCCTCGCTGTTTTTGCTAACTTTGGTTTGGCTTTATCAAAACATGTCGTGTAAGGTGTCATACACTTTGGAATACTACCCCCTCACCAGTTCTGGCGACGGGGGTAGCATTCCACCCTTCTAGAGGGAGAAGACATGTTACTTTACTTAAACGCGGTTAAATCTTACCAGAGCCTCAGCATCACAAAATGGATGCTGCTGCCACAGACACAAGTCTGGCCTCCTGCTGCTGACCGAAACTCCGGCAGGGGAGGCCTGGACAAAAGGTTTCCTGTCGCAGGGAGGTGTTACACCACCCCAGACAGGAGATAGTGGATTGAGGCAGGCAGGGCGAGTGAAACTAGACACTGCCTGGGGCGCACAAGGCTCCCCATGCATAGCCCAGTTCAAACCAGTGCTGGGACACTCCAATCCCAGCTCTGGCGCGAAACTTGACAAAGGGAAAGGGTGGAACCACCCCCTTCCTGGGTCCCACCCATAGGAGGGACCGAGCAGGTAATCCAGCCCCTTGATTTGGAATAAAGGTAGGAGCTGTGCCCAGGAGCATTAGATTATCCGGACTGAAACTTTGATACAGAACTCTGGACCCTTCGACATCCCACTCGACGTGGAAGACTGAAGAATCTCCCTTGTGGTCAAGGAGTGACAACACTGTGCAAACAGGCAGCATCCAGCGCCCAACGGTTTGCTTTGTTGCAGTTCCTGCCTGAACTTGAGCAACAGAGATCGACAAGACCCAGCTTCCCTGACTTCTAACAGCCCGATCCACAGTCCCAGCGAATCTGAGACCCGTGGAGGCGACGTGAAGCGTGGGGCCGGCCATCTTGATAAGACTTGCGAAGTGCTGACCGTGCAGCTCCCGAGGCACCCTCGAAGCTGTGCATTGGGGTTTGAGAAGCCCCAGCCCCGACGCGTTGGTCCGGTCACTTGCCCGTTGGCTAGTGGCCCCAGTACCGACGAACCTTTGAATCTACTCTGCTGGTCTGGTTGCTCCAGACTGGTCCTCGTTCCCCTGATAAGGAGCAACCTCTCTGACCTTGCTGGTCCGAGTAAGAAGCAATCATCAAATCCTGCGTGGGTTGCATTTGCCAAGGCCTGTTAACTCCGATCCGGAAGCCTACACCGCCGACAGCGAGAGCCTTCGTGGGACAGATCGTGATCCACTCCTGGTCATCCTCGATGCCCCAGAGTCCACGTGGCAGCGGAGACAGGCTTCTCGACAACCACCTGATTGCACCCGACATCGCCTGGTTCCTTCCTGGTTCAATCCTGGTCACCGGCTAGTGACCCAGACTCTGTCCCCTCTGCTTTCAGGTACTCTACATCTTCGATCCACCCTTGGATCCACCCGGACTCTTCTCTCCTGGCCGCCTGCAGCACCTGGCTCCATAGATCTCCACGACGAAACCCGACACACTTTGGCACCTATGCATCCGCTTCTTGTGGGTGAGGTAACGATCTAACACCGGTGCTCCTGTAGTGGTTTACACCTCTAGTGTCCTAGTTTAAAGTGGTTTAATTCTATTCCAGTCGGAAGACTTCCATAACAGTAACTTTCTAACGTTTACGCACCATTAACTTTGCATTGGTGCATGCGTGTGCTTTTAGAGCTGCACCCGACTAACTGCTGTTAGTCCAGTGTAGTCCCAGTGATTCACAAGGCCCTAGGCCTTACCATTGTTCGAGAAGTGGTTCTTATACCACTTATTTAGTATATGGTTTGAGTGGCCACCGGCCCTATCCATAATCGTGCAACTTGCGTATGTTTAACTGTGCTTTTGTTTAAATGCTTGTGCCTCTGGACTCATAAAGAGTACAGAGGATTATTCTAGTAATAAATACATATATTTTTATAATATATAACTTGTGTGGTGTCCTTTCATTTGATATTACATGATTTCATATGGTAAAACAGCTGGCTTCACATGCCCTCTTGAGTTTAGCCTAAGACTGCTTAGTCCATGCTACCCCTAGGATAGCTTGTCTATGAGGTTGACTTTACAACCACCAGCATAAGGGATTGTTTGGACTGATGCAAGGTGCTCACAAGAATAGTGAACATCATACATCAGGCCAACTTCTCACACTTTTCTTAACCCCTTCCATGCTCATGACGGAACGGTTCCGTCATCAGCGTCGGTGCTCCGGTGCTGATGACGGAACATTTCCGTCATGAGCCAATACGCTTTTAAACCCTTCAGCACTGCAGCGAAATTCCCGCAGCACTGAAGGGGTTAAGACGTACATCAGCAACAAGAAAACTGGCAATATTAAAACTCTTCCACTTCCTCCCTTCCAAGATGGCCGCCACCTTCACCACACAACCCTATGCTTCGGGCCCGAGTGGCTACCGCACATGCGCGGCTGGGGATGGGGGCGTCACTCTAGCGGCATAGTTGACTGGGCGCATTGAGGCTGGTTACTTAAATAATGGCGCTCCCCAGTGCTCCGTTACCAGCTGCTCTGCGCCTTGATCAGACGCTGTCCGTGGGGTAGGTGCATCGGCTTGGACCGTGCGCCGCCGAAGGTAAGGCTCTTAATCTGCTCCAGCCTGTGGTTGACACCCCGACACCAGTGAGTTGGGCGGCCAGAACTCTCGTCTGAAAACGAGTTACTTACCTGTAACTACGGTTATCCAGTATTGGTATCTTTCATAGATTCACATGCCTGAATCATTCCCCGTCGTCGAGGCGGGAGTCCCACGGTAAATAAAATATATAATAGCAGTGCCTAAAATTTCTTGTAGTAGGCTGGAAAAGCCTAAAGGCCTAACTAGGCCTCAAAACTTAGCAGCCTATCTACATCATTATGTAAGAAGACCTGAAATATTAGCCTCAGCCAATCAGCTGTCCTCACCCTCTAGAACCTTCCCTGCTCAGGCAGTTCTCCTCAGATTTTCCCAGCACAAGTGAGAAGTAGTATCCATAGTCAGAACTGCCCTACCGGGGAGGAGGGTGGGTGCATGTGAATCTATGAAAGATACCAATACTGGATAACCGTAGTTACAGGTAAGTAACTCGTTTTCTTATCCAGTATTAGGGTATCTTTCATAGATTCACATGCCTGAATCAGAATAGCAAGCAGTAACATCATGTCTGTCGATAGAGGAAGGTGGGAGACAAATAAAATAGAAATCAATCCCCACACAACCAGGAAGGTAATAGAGTACAAAACATGTCAACATAACATATGCATCAAAACCTTCGAATATAACAGATAGGACAGCATTATAAAATGTAAAGTATAAAATATATAATCTTTCCAACCTTAGTGAAGAAGATGCTGCAGCACTGCATCACCAACAGCTGTGTCATCTTGAACTGCCGACTGCAGACAGTAATGTTCGGTAAAAGTGTGCACACTTTTCCAAGTAGCAGCTCGGCAAATGTTCTCTAGAGTCACTCCAGCGAAAAGGGCCGTAGAGGTCGACACTGTTCTCGTGGAATGAGCTTTAACCTTCCTTGATAAAGGTCTATTGGCCTTGTCGTGACAGAAGGTAATTGTGGAGGACAACCACCTGGCAATAGTTGCTTTTGTGACAGCTTGACCGAAGGTGGGTCTTCCATAGGCAACAAACAGTTGTGTAGATTTACGCATGTCTTTTGTCTTTTGCAGATAGAATTTCAGACATCTTTTGACATCTAGAGAATGTAAAACCCTTTCTGCAGGAGTTTTCGGATCCGGGAAAAAAGTTCTAAGCTTGACCGGTTGATTAATGTGGAATTGAGTCGGCACTTTAGGAATGAATTTAGGGTTGGTCCTAAGTGTAACAAAGTCCTTAGAAAATTGCAGAAAAGGTGGAGCAATAGTGAACGCCTGTATTTCACTAACTCTGCGAGCAGAAGTAAGAGCCAACAGAATTGCAACTTTCCAAGTCAGAAATTTCAGTTCCGCTTTATGGATTGGTTCAAAGGGCCTTTTAAGAAGTTGGGAAAGGACTACATTAAGATCCCATTCCGGAGGAGGAGGACGAACTGGCGGAAAAACTCTGAAGAGACCTTTAAGGAATTGCTTAATCAAAGAGGAAGAACATAAGGATGGTTTGTTAGAGTGCTTCCTGAACCTGGAGATTGCTGCCAAATGTACTTTAATGGAAGAAAAAGCTAGACCTGATTTAGCCAGAGAAAGCAGGTATGGAAGAATGGCTTCAGGAGGAGCTTGCAGCGGATGAACATCATTATCTCCACACCATGAACAAAACCTCTTCCACTTGAAACGGTATGTTTTGATGGTACTTTGTGCACGTGCTTGCGACAATATTTTCCTGCATTCCGAGGGAATGTTTAGGTCTTTGAACTCTAGGAAATCAGGAGCCAAGCGTGCAAGTGCAGCGATTGAGGATCTGGATGTTGAATCTGACCGTTGTCTCTTGTCAGCATCGACATAGTCGGTTTGAGCCGAAACGGAGGCTGTTGAGACAGCAGGAGAAGTTCTTGAAACCAATATTGTCTCGGCCAACGTGGAGCAATGAGAATGAGAGTGCAGTGTTCTCTCTTCATCTTTTGCAGGACTTTTGGAATGAGCGGAATCGGAGGATAAGCGTACGCAAACATTCCGGTCCATCTCATGAGGAGGGCGTTTCCTCTTGACCCCCGTTCTGGGAACCTGCTGGCATAAAACAGGCACTTGCTGTTTTGTTGCGTGGCAAACAAATCCAGCGTTGGTCTCCCCCAAAGGCGAAAGACTGTGTCTACTTGATGTTGTTCGAGCTCCCATTCGTGACAGTCCACAAAAGTTCTGCTGAGACTGTCTGCAAGAGAGTTTCGAATCCCTTGAACATGCTCCGCTTTGAGGGATATGTTGTGCTGTAAGGCCCATTCCCACATTTCCTGAGCTTGCAGTGACAGGGTAAGAGATTTCGTTCCTCCCTGTTTGTTTATGTAGAACATGCTGGTGGTATTGTCCGTGCGCACCAGGACGGACGAATTCACTATCCTTGGTAGGAAAGCTTGCAGGGAAAGAAAAATGGCCCTGAGTTCCAATATGTTGATGTGCATCTGTTGGTACTGATGAGACCATCTTCCTTGGATTTGAAGATCCTGAAGGTGACCTCCCCAACCTTCCATGGACGCATCCGTAGTCAAAGTGTAGTCCGGAATCTCTTGGAGGAAGGTGAGACCCTGCGACAAGTTGTGTGTCTTCGACCACCAGAGAAGAGCCTGTTTCATTTTGACCGTGACTTTGATGCGGTCGTCGAATGATCCTTCGATCTGCTTCCACTGACGAAGCAACTCTTCCTGCAACGGTCTCATTCTGAGTCTTGCCAGAGGAATGAGATTGATCGCAGCTGAACACATCCCCAGAAGGGAAGCATACATCCGAACTGAAAGTGACTTTTTTGCGGATATTTGTTTTGCCAGTTTGACGAGCTTGTTTTGACGCTCCTGTGTCAAGTATGCCTTGCACTGGCATGTGTCCAAGACTGCACCCAGAAAAGTTAGTCGTTGATGAGGGTGGAGCTGAGATTTTTGAGAATTGAGGGTCAATCCTAGGTTCGAGAACAGTGAAAGTGTTTTGTTGACTGCCTCCATGGTCGAATGATTGGTGGGACCCTTCAACAGCCAATCGTCGAGGTATGGGAACACCTGGAGTCCCAGGGACCTCAACATTGCAGCCACTGGGGCTAGACATTTCGTGAAGATTCTGGGGGCCGATTTGAGGCCGAATGGGAGGACTTTGAATTGGAAATGGACGCCGGCCACTTGAAATCTTAGGAATTTGCGGTGGTTGGGGTGAATAGGGATGTGGAAATATGCGTCTTGCATATCCAGAGAAGCCAGAAAGTCTCCTTCGTTCAGACAATTCAGAATGTCCTTCAACGTTACCATGCGGAAACTCTGTTTCTTTAGATATTTGTTGAGTTTGCGCAGGTCCAATATTGGACGCCACTCTTCTGAATTCTTTTCCACAAGGAAGAAACGTGAATAAAAGCCCAGCCCTTTCTGAGAAGGATGGACTAGCTCTATAGCGTTCTTGTGTAGCATCTTTAAGGCTTCTTTGAAGAGTAAGCGCAGACGAGGGGGAGGAGGACCCCTGGGCGGCGTTGTGGGAGGTTTCTGTAAGAACTCCAAAGTGTGTCCCTTGCTGACTAAATCCAGGACCCACTGATCTGAAGTTATTTTCCTCCAGTGATGGTAAAAGGCAGAAATCTTGGCGCCCACGGGAAGGGAAAGAGGAGTGGTCGACATCCGGCAAAGCTCATTGGCGCTTGTTAGAATCTCTCCTTTGATTACCTGAGCGCCGTTGTCCTCCCTGCCGAGAGAAAGAACCAGAGGCAGGCTGCCTGTTAGAAGATTGATAGTATGGTTTGTTGTAGGACGATTGATACTGGCGATTTTGTTGGTTTGAATAATTTCCACTGGAGGAGTAACCACGACCTCTTGCACCTCTAAAGGACCCTCTCTTGTATTGCAGGGTTCCTAGAGATTTCGCTGTATCGGTATCGGTTTTAATAGCCAATAAAGCGTCATCAATGTGCTTCCCAAACAAGGACTCACCATCGAAGGACATGTCCAAGATCTTGGTTTGGACCTCAGGTCTAAAGGTGGTAGCCTTGAGCCAACCTTGACGTCTAAGGACAATTGCTCCAGCCAGTTGTCGAAAGTTGGTATTAGAAATGTCTAGGGCGCAATCAATAATTTCTGAGGCCGCCCTTTCACCTTCCTGCACAATTCTGCGTACATCCATCTGATGATCCTCCGGGATCAGCTCAAGATATTCCGAAAGCTCCGACCACATCTGCCTGTCATATCGAGCCAGGATAGCTAAGGAATTAGCTGCTTTAATGGATGCTGCTGCGTTTGCAGAAAATTTCTTCCCAATGGCGTCAAGCCTTCTTCCCTCCTTGTCAGGTGGCGTTGAGATGGGAGCAGAAGGATTCTTGGACTTTTGCTGCGCCGCCTGGGAAATGACCGAATCCGGTCGAGGATGGCCGATCAAACAAGCAGGTGTATCGGATGGCGCTCGATACTTTTTATCAATCCTTTGTAGAACTGCTGGAATGGAGGCTGGTGTTTTCATAATATTGAGGCCTTCCTTCCAGATATAGTCAATAATAGGTATGGCTCTGATCACTCTCCGATACCCTTCCTTAAAGTCATGTAAGAAGCAGTCCGACTGCTCAACTGTGACAACCAATTGAAATCTATTAGCAGCTCTCTGCATAATATTGTGAAAACCCCCAATATCTTCAGGTGGAGAGTCTGAAGGACGGGGAGGAGGCGGAGAAGGCGTAGGGATGACATAATCCTCCCAAGGGTCAACTGGAGTGTTATCCGGTAATTCTCCCTCTTCTCTACTTTCGTCACCATCAGAGGACGAACTGTCCAAAACCTGAGGAATTGGTGAAGTACGTGGTTGTGGAGACAAAGGAGCTCTTGGCGACGGAGGTCGAGGCACAGGCGCCGGAGCAGATGAACCAGCGGGCGCACCCTCAGTTGGAGGAAATCTCTGTCGATAATCTGCCAACATAGCTTGCAAGTCCTGTATTAAGGAAGTAGGTAAATGTGTTGTGTCCTCAGACCGAGGAAGTCTAGAACGAGGTGATTGATATGGAGTGGAGTAGACGTCATGCGTGTATTGCTCCTGAAACTCTTCATCATCATCCTCTTGAAGTTTAATATGCAATTGAGAAGGGTGACAGGCAATCCCAAAGCGGTCATCATCCTCTTCTCCTTCTTCTGACTCTCCTTGCATGTATGTTTCCAAAATGTGTGATGGCAAAAGCGGAGATATATGTGAATAATCCTGCCTTTTGTAAGTTTTCATTTGGAAATGAGTGAATTGTATCTTTGCAGGTGGGGAACCGTGCAGCCGATGAGCAGAAGCCCCAGTAAACGGATTCTCCGTCGACGGCGCTGCCAACGCCAAAGATTTTGTCGTCGACGAGGCCGTCAAAGGTATGGTCAATGACGAGTCCTTCGCTGTTGAAAGTGTCGATAACGCCGTCATCGACGAGGCAGTCATCGGCGGATCCCTCGTCGTCGAGACCGTCGCCGGCGTCTTCGTCGACGGGTCCCTAGTCGACGGGACCGTCGATGGTATCTTCGTCGACGGGCCCCTCGTCGACGGAGCCGTCGACGGTGTCTTTGTCGACGAGTCCCTCGTCGACGGGGCCGTCGATGGTGTCTTCGTCGACGGGTCCCTCGTCGACGGGGCCGTCGATGGTGTCTTCGACGACGATCCCTTCGTCGTCGGGGTCGTCGATGATGTTCTCGTCGACGACGCCGTCGTCGACGTGTCTGATGGTGTCGTCTTCGTCGACGAGATCTTCGTCGACGAGGTCGTCGATGATGTCTTTGACGACGAATCCTTTGGAGACATTGTTTTCGTCGACGACGGCCGTGCGGTCGTCGACGGAGCAGACGTTTTAGTCGATGGAGCCTTCGCAGAGAAGGATTTCACAGACTGTGACTTGGTTTTTGATACTAAAGGTGGAACAGACATCAAAGGTGACGTGATAGCCGAAGTGGTAACCACAGAAGTAGAAGAGGAGGTAGAAGTCCAAGTAGTAGTTGGTACAGACACCAGAGTTAAAGTTTTGGTCTGGGTAGTACTCACATGTGAAGAAGCCGATGCACTCTGAGAGGGTTCTGAAGCTTTCTGAGAGGATTTCAACAATTTCTTTCTCTCAGGAGAAGCATTGTCCGTGGATCTAGCTCTCTTGCTAGAAGTTGAGGCTTTGTCCTCCTCATCAGCAGATGAAGACTTTAGCCACAAAAGAACCCTTGCCTCTCTATCCCTGATGGTTTTCTGAGGGAAGGTACGGCAAATTCTACAGTCCTTCACCACATGAGAAGGATGTAGGCAATAAATACAATCCGAGTGCTTGTCATCCACATGGACTCTCTTCTTGAAGCAGGTTCCACAGGGTTTGAAAAGAGCTTTCTTTTCAGACATTTTAAGCTTGAAAATCCAAAAAACTGAGTAGGCACTCAGGGAGACTCCCTTACACACGAAGTGCGGTGAAAATCTGAGGAGAACTGCCTGAGCAGGGAAGGTTCTAGAGGGTGAGGACAGCTGATTGGCTGAGGCTAATATTTCAGGTCTTCTTACATAATGATGTAGATAGGCTGCTAAGTTTTGAGGCCTAGTTAGGCCTTTAGGCTTTTCCAGCCTACTACAAGAAATTTTAGGCACTGCTATTATATATTTTATTTACCGTGGGACTCCCGCCTCGACGACGGGGAATGATTCAGGCATGTGAATCTATGAAAGATACCCTAATACTGGATAAACCTTGAGTTTTGGTTTCTAGTTAACCTATTGTTGCCTGGCCGCGGTACCGTCTGTGGGGCTGGTTGGCTGCCGGGGTGTCCGCGTGGTGCCGGGCCTCTATGCACCGCCGCGGTGCCGTTCTCTGCTGTCCTCCGGCGGGGATGCGACGCGGTGCTTACGGGCGCCTGGTAACGTCGTTTACACCCCAGGCGTTTCACCGGTGACCAGCCCATGTTGAGCCACGGAACAGTGGTCCTACCAGGACACACAGATACTCGGGATGCGAGGTAGTCTGCCTACCTCCAAGTGTTTGCCCCGGGTGGGGTTCTCCCACCCTTATCCCAGCTGTGATAATGTTATCACAGATTATCATTCTTAAATTTCCCCCACTAGGTACCATTCTTTTACCAGCCGGTCCTACGGAAGCAGACTGCGAGGTACCTCAGGGAATCTTCTGGGGTGAGCATTATTAACCCAGTCTTTTTCCATTTACCAGCAGTTTTGACTTCTTCAAATATCACTGTTATATGGTATTGCACAAACCAGTTGGTTGTGTGATACAATTACCAACTAACTAAGCTATATGCACGTTTTTAATCCTTCACTTTGTTTTTTTGTGTGTGTGTGTATATGGACTGAACTTGTGCAAACCCTTTATATAGGAATATTGCACTCAAGCTGCCATCTGTGAACTGTGTTTATTTCGATTTTACAGGTCACAATACTCCAGCAGGACCAATCGGCCTGCGCTTCGGTATTACCGACCATAAAAGGTTGTATACCATATTGCAAGTTTTATTTATCACTGTTATACTCTTTCACTGTGTGGTACTATACACTCAGGTCCTGAAGAATTGCCATCATGGCAAGAAACATGTCGACCAAACAAGAGGGTAGTAGTTAACGTGCTTGGATAGCTCCAGGACATTTAGCTCCCCTCCCACCCTTTTAAACAAGGAAGTCTACCACAAGAATAAAGTAGGTTGTGGACTGACCTACCGTTTTTAACTTCACCTTTTTCACGTCACGACCACACTCCCCCGCCCTCTCACACGCATGCACCATATGGCCGGAACAAAAAATCTCCGATAAAGAGCCCCGGTTTCGGGAGCCTGTCAGACATTGCAGCGCCAGTCTGACGAGGAGCAGAACCCATATGATGAAGCATGACACCTAGCTTGCTGGGTGTGTGAGGGTTTTAGTTCCAACAAGGGGATTCCCCCCTCTCTCCAGCACACACACCTCTACTCCTTCACTCTTCCAGGGGAACTTTGTACCCTCTTTGTGCTACTAGTTTGTGGACTTGTACGCTGGACCCCGTTAAATATTGTCCTTCTCCAGTCCCTCCTTTGGTCAAATATTAAAAATGTCCCAGGTGTTATTAACCGCATGCGTGCAGCCGCTATTTTTGAGCTGTGCGGCTATTTACAAAAAGCCGCCTTACATGACGAGCTGAGCTCGTCATGAGCATGCGAGCGGCGCAACTCATGACGAGCTCAGTTTGTCATGCGCATGGAAGGGGTTAAACATTTGAAGGTAGAGCTGTGCTGGTCTAACCTGTAAAAAGCCTTTGTCCATCTATAAAGGGACTAAAGATTTCCTGCGAATTTCATTATAATAACCACAAAACATCCTAAAATGCAGTGTGTCCTGTGAAGAATGATTATCACACTGGCACGGGGCTGCATCTTCTGGTTTACACCTCCCCGGCAGGTCACCAAGTGTGAAATGGATTAAATTAAAACGAATCCTGATCAGGAGCCAACGATGAAAAGGCTTAGGGCCCGATGTAGGTGGCAAATACCGGTCGGAAACGGCCGAATTCGGCCGTTTCCGAACGGAATTTGGCATCTTGAGATGTAGGGGGCCAGATTTCACAGATTCTGTAAATTTACCGAATCGGTAAATTTACAGATTCTGTAAATTTACCGAATCGGTAAATTTACAGAATCTATAAAATACCGAATCGGTATTTTTACCGATTCGGTACCTTCCAGATGTAGGTGGGACTCTTCTGAGTCCCACAGGCCTTTAGGAGTCAGTATTTTACCACCCAATCCAATTGGGTGGTAAAATACCGAATCCAGGTGTGCATGCACATCTGTGCATGCACACCTGTGCCATGTGACACACAGACATGCCCTTAGGGCATGTATGTGCGCCACATGGCACACAAGCCTGTAATCGGGGTGCTAGAGGGTGTCAAAGTGACACCCCCTGCACCCTTGCAAGAATAGGTAATTACCGAATCGGTAAATACCGATTCGGTATTCCACATTGATTCCTATGGGCTTCAAGGCCCATAGGAATCAATGGGGGATACCGATTCGGTATTTACAGAATCGGTAAATACCGAATCATACAGATTCGGTATTTACAGAATCGGTAAATACCGAATCATACAGATTCGGTATTTACAGAATCAGAATTACCTATATTTCCCCCCCTCTAATTTACCACTTCTTAAATACCGAATCGGTATGCTTCGGTATTTTAGAAGTGGTTAATTAGATTTACCTACATCGGGCCCTTAGTCACAATTTTCAGATAGGTCTCAATTAACAAGGAAGATTTTGTCAAATAATGGGCCCTAACCTGAGGTTTCTGTAGCTCCTGCTCCTCACGTTTCATCGCCACTATATTCAAGTACTGAGATTTAACCCATTTCACATCTTTTTTATTCCCCTCGGGAGCATTAAAAAGTTCAGGACGCCCCAGTTTGGAAAATATAAGTTGGACATAAGCCAACCACAGGATGCTACTGGCTCTATCCAGCTTAACACAATCCCGCAGGATCGGATGATTCAGCGTTATATCTGGATTAAGCCAGGTTTAAAGCCAGCAGACCAACGGGGCTAGACTCAGCAGATTGGAAACATAGCCCAGCCCCAGTTCCTGATGGATAGCAAAGGTTCAGACAAGAGGGCACCTACAAATCTTTCTCTTTTCTGCTATCTGTACCCCTTCCTGCTGTTTATAGCCCCAGATAGACGAGCCATACATAGCAAAAGCCAGACATTTGGATCTATAGATGTAAAGCAAGGCCTCAAAAAGCCTTGCCCTCAGTCGCTGTGCAAACCCTACTAAAGCTGAGGTCGATCTGACTACTGCATTTTTTAAACATTTTCTGTTGGGGAACCCAAGAGCATCTTTCATCAAATAGTACCTAGAAATAAGTAAAGGAGGTCACCCCAGTCACCTTGGATCCATCACAGAAAAAAGGTTTACATTTTCTATTTCCTCGGCTCATTGTCCTAACATATGATTTCGAGATGTTCAATATCAAATCCAGAGACTGCTTGTAAGCCCCAAAGACATCCAAGAGGCTTTGTAGGCCTACAGCAGTATGGGCTAATAACACAGCGTCATCCACATATAGAAGAACCGGAATAGTCTTTTTGCCTACACGCGGAACGTCCAGCGTTGCCACAGTTAAAGATTTATCTAGCGAATTAATATACAGGGTAAAAAGCAGTGGCGCCATTATACACACCTGACGGACGCTCCCACCCGATTTGAAGTGCCTTGTGCAATTACCTTCCTGAGATACCCTAACTGATACTGATAGATCCCGGTGCAAATCTGTCAAAAAATAAACCAGGCAAGGATCAATGCCCATATCAAGCAAAATAATCCACAGCTTCGATCTGTTAACCAGATCGAACGCTGAGGAGAGGTCCATAAAGGCCATATGTAATGAACCTACTTTAGCCATAGTATATTTGCCTATTAAGAAATACAGGTTAAGGCACTGGTGCATGGTGCATCTGACTTATCTGAAGCCATATTGTAGGTTGGATAAAGGAATATGCTACTTACCAGTATGCATCTGTTCTTGGCATGTAGGGCTGCTGACATTCATATCTGTGCATAGATTGCCGCCTAGTGTTGGGTCCGGATGATTGCACGTTGTTGTCCTGGAAGAGTCTTCAAAGTATCACGAGATAGGTGGCTCCTCCCTTGGACTACAGTGAGCATGGCCATCCTCTCCATCCTCAGATTGTTTTTCGCCATTGTGGCAGAGATGGAGTATGGTACAGTAAAAGATGTCCATGCAAGAAAGTAAGAAAGTAACAATGAATGCTACAGCTGCAACAGGCACCGGGGAGGAGGGTGGTCGATATGAATGTCAGCAGCCCTACATGCCAAGAACAGATGCATACTAGTAAGTAGCATATTCCGTTCGAGGCATGTGGGCTGCTGAATTCACATCTGTGCATAAAATGTATAGCAGTCTCTCCCTTAGCGGTGGCTACCTGTGCCAGTTGCAGCAGTCTGAAAAAGAGTTTTTAGAACAGCCTGTCCTACAGCTGCTTGCTGTTTGGAATGTACATCTACACAGTAGTTTTTTGTGAATGTATGTATGGTAGACCATGTGGCTGCTCTACATATTTCCTCTAGAGGAATATTCCCTAGGAAAGCCATGAATGCCCCGAGTTTGCATGTAAAATGCGCTCTTGGGGAGACTGTTAAAGTGCATTTTGCTTTTAGATAACATATTTGGATGCTCTTAACTATCCATCTGGCTAACCCAGATTTTGAAATAGGGTTGCCCTTGTGTTGTGGTGAGAAGGCAACAAACAACTGTTTAGTTTTTCGAAAATCCTTAGTTCTATCAATGTAGTATAGAAGTGCTCTTTTGACATCTAGTGTGTGTAGAGCCCTTTCAGGTACTGACTGTGGATTTGGAAAGAACACTGGCAATTCTATTGTTTGATTGATATGAAACTGGGATACCACTTTGGGCATGAACTTGGGGTTTGTTCTAAGAACTACCCTATTGGCATGTATCTGGATGAATGGCTCTTGAATAGTTAGGGCTTGTAGCTCGCTAACTCTTCTAAGTGAAGTGATTGCCACTAGAAACGCCACCTTCCAAGTTAAAAATTGTAATTCGCATGAATGCAGTGGTTCAAATGGTGGTCCCATTAGTCTGGTTAAAACGATGTTAAGGTTCCTGACAGGTGAAGGTGGGTGTTTTGGGTGTATTATTCATTTGAGTCCCTCCATGAATACCTTAATTGCAGGTGCTCTGAATAGCGAAAGGTGCTGTCTGTTCTGAAGAAAAGCTGCAATGGCAGCGAAGTGTATTCTTATAGATGAATAAGCTAGATTGCAACGATGTAGGTGCAAAAGATAGCAATGAATATGCTAATTACCAGTATGCATCTGTTCTTGGCATGTAGGGCTGCTAACATTCATATCTATAGCATAGATCGCCGCCTAGTGTTGGGTCCGGATGATTGCACATTGTTGTCCTGGAAGAGTCTTCGAAGTATCACGAGATAGGTGGCTCCTACCCTGGACTACAGTGCGCATGGGCATCGACTCCATCCCCAGATTGTTTTTAGCCATTGTGTCAGAGATGAAGTGAAATAGTGTAAATGATGTCCATGCTAATGATTGAATGCAAGAAAGAATCTGCAGCCGCTACGGGCGCCGGGGAGGAGGGTGGGCGATATGAATGTTAGCAGCCCTACATGCCAAGAACAGATGCATACTGGTAAGTAGCATATTCAGTTCGAGGCATGTGGGCTGCTAAATTCATATCTATAGCATAGAATACATAGCAGTCCCTCCATTAACGGCGGCCGCCCGTGCCAGCTGCAGAAGTCTGAAAAAGTGTTTTAAGAACAGCCTGTCCCACAGCTGCCTGCTGCTTGGAATGCACATCTACGCAGTAATGTTTGGTAAACGTATGTGGTGTAGACCACGTGGCTGCTCTACAAATGTCTTCCAAAGGAATGTTCCCCAGGAACGCCATGGAGGCTCCCAACTTGCGTGTGGAGTGTGCCCTGGGGGGGACCGTTAAAGTGCGCTTAGCTTTCTGATAGCAAATCTGAATACATTTAACGATCCACCTGGCTATTCCTGCTTTGGAAATTGGGTTGCCTTTGTGCTGGGCTGAGAAGGCAACGAAAAGTTGCTGTGTCTTCTAAATTGTTGTGTTCTGTCAATATAGTACATTAACGCCCTTTTGACGTGAAGCGTATGGAGCATTCTTTCTGCTACTGTTTCTGGGTTTGGAAAGAATGCGGGCAGTTCAATTGTTTGATTGACATGAAACTGTGACACCACCTTCGGAAGGAACTTGGGGTTAGTGCGGAGCACTACCCTGTTTGAGTGAATTTGTATAAATGGCTCTTGTATTGTGAGCGCCTGCAGCTCATTAACACGTCTGAGAGATGTGATAGCAATGAGAAAAGCCACTTTCCATGTTAAGAACTGAATCTCACATGAATGTAAAGGCTCAAATGGTGGGCCCATCAGCCTAGTGAGGACCACATTGAGATTCCACACAGGAGCTGGTGGGGTTCTGGGAGGAATTACTCGTTTCAGTCCCTCCAGGAAGGCTTTAATGGCAGGCACCCTGAAAACAGAGAGATGCTGCCTGTTCTGAAGATAAGCCGCTATGGCGGATAAGTGTATCCGAATGGAAGCATATACTAGATTGCATTTGTAAAGATGTAACAAGTAGCAGATGATGTTAGGAATGGATGCATCTAGCGGGTTGATATTATGGTCTGTACAATAAATGACAAACCGCTTCCATTTTGCTGCATAGCAAGCTATGGTATTGGGCTTTCTTGCCTCCCGGATGATGTCCATGCATTCAGGAGGCAGGTTAAGGTAGCCAAACTCTAAGACCTCAGGAGCCAGATCGCCAGATTGAGCTGTTGCGGATCTGGATGCTGAATGTCGCCATGGTTCTGCGTCAAGAGCCTGCGTGTGAGGTGTAGCCTTTGATGCGGTACCACGGAGAGTTCTAGAAACGTGGTGTACCATGGTTGGCGTGCCCACGTTGGAGCAACCAGGATGAGCGTCATCGAGTGTTGCTTGAGCTTTCATGCCACCAGCGGAATGAGAGGTGCTGGGGGAAAAGCGTACACAAATCTGCCTGACCAGTTCATCCATATCGCATTGCCCTGCGATTGTGGGTGAGGGAACCTGGCGGCAAAGCTTTGGCATATTGCGTTTTCCCTTGTGGCAAACAGGTCTATCTCTGGATGACCCCACTGCTGGAAGTACGGGCGGAGTACTGATGGATATATCTCCCACTCGTGCATCTGGTGGCTGTACCTGCTGAGCAGATCCGCCATCCGATTGTCCTTGCCCGGGAGGTGTTCCGCCATGAGGAAGACATTCCTCTGAATGGCCCACTTCCACATGCTCTGAGCCAGATGAGACAACTGTGGAGAGTGTGCACCTCCCTGCTTCTGGATGTAGTACATGGCTGTCATGTTGTCCGTCCGGATCAACACGACCTTGTTGCACAGATGTACTTTGAAGGATTTCAATGCCATGAAGATTGCCATCAGTTCTAGGTAGTTGATGTGCATCTTCTGTTGCTGCGTTGTCCATAGTCCCTGCACCGTGTAGTGGAGCACATGAGCTCCCCACCCTTGGAGAGATGCGTCCGTCGTCAGGATAATCTGTGGCACAGGCTCTTGAAACGGTCGGCCCTTGCAAAGGTTGTGTGGATTCCACCAATGCAGAGAGCTGGATGCCCGACCGGTCACCAACACTAGGTCTTTCAATTGTCCATGAGCCTGATTCCACTGACGTGCCAGGCACTCTTGGAGCGGACGCATATGTAGTCTCGCGTATGGGACTATGAAGATGCAGGAGGCCATCATGCCTATCAACTGCATGAACACTCTTGCAGGAAGTGAGTGTTGTGGTCTGAACTTTAGGATCAGCGACTGCATGTTGCTTATCCTCACTGGGTTTGGCTGAGCCGTAGCCGCCAAAGTGTCTATCGTCGCGCCCAAATACTGCTGCACATGTGCTGGCTGAAGGTGCGACTTTGGATAGTTGAGCGAAAACCCCAGACTGTGAAGAAGGTGAATTGTGTGGGACATGTCGGCCGCGCACTGCTGGGCCGACTTTGCTTGAACAAACCAGTCGTCCAGGTAAGGGTAGACATGGACGTTCTGTCTCCTGAGGTGCGCCGCCACTGTCGCCAGACATTTCGTAAACACTCTGGGGGCTGTGGTCACCCCGAAAGGAAGGACTTTGAATTGGTAATGCTTGTCTTGGATGGTGAACCTGAGATATTTCCTGTGGGAGGGGGAGTGGGATGTGAAAGTATGCATCCTTGAGGTCTAAGGTTGCGAGAAAATCTCCCTGGTTCAGCAAAGGAAGAACCTGTTGCAGTGTCAACATGTGAAAATGCTCTGAGAGGATGTACCGGTTCAAGGGCCGTAGGTCTAGAATCGGTCTGAGCGTGCCGTCCTTTTTTGGGATCAAGAAGTACAGGGAATATACCCCTGTGCCTTCTTCCTCCACTGGCACGAGCTCTATTGCGCCTTTTTGCAGCATGGTCAGAACTTCCTGCTGCAATAAGTGCAAATGCTCTTGTGACATAGGACGGTGTTTTGGGGGCATGTTGGGTGGAGTGTCTGTCAGCTCTAAACAATAGCCGAACTGGATAAGTTGTTGGACCCACCTGTCTGTGGTGATGGACTTCCACACTGACAGGAACCGCTGGAGTCTCCCCCCGACAGGTGTTGGATGGTCGGGGGGCAGTGACAGGGAGTCACTGTTCGTTGGTGGCAGAGGAACGGGAACTGTTGTTGCCTCTGCCTCTGCCCTTGGAGCTGTTGCCCCGGTATCCTCCTCTACTCTGGTGTAGGATGACTGCGCCCCGCTTTTGTTGAACTGCGTCTGCTGTGACATTTGTCCCCTGGTAACACCTCGATTGCCTGAGCGACGAAAAGTGTTCCCACGAAACTGTTGTGACTGTAGAGCCCCCATGGACTTGGCGGTCTCAGTATCCTTTTTAATTTTCTCCAGTGTGGTGTCGACCTCAGGACCAAACAGCCTGTCTGGGTTGACCGGTTGGTTGAGGATGGTTGTCTGTATCTCGGGTTTGAACCCGGAGATTCGGAGCCAAGCCTGCCTCCTCAACATCACGCAAGTATTGATCGCCCTTGCCGCTGTATCCGCGACGTCAAGGGCGCACTTGATAGCAGCGCTGGAAATGAGTTTGCCCTCTTGTACCAGCATCTCAGCCCCCTCCTTGTACTGCTCTGGCAGGTGTTGCAACAGGGTCTCTAGGGTGTCATAATGTGCCCTGTCGTATCTGGCCAACAGCGCCTGTGTGTTTGAAATGCGCCAGATGTTGGCCGCCTGTGCTGCTACCCTCTTCCCTGACGCCTCCAGCACTTTTGACTCTTTGTCCGGGGGAGGAGCTTCACCCGTGGTTTGAGAGTTAGCTCGTTTGCGAGCATTAGAGACCACCAAAGAGTCAAGTGGCAATTGGCCCCTTATGTACGTTGGATCGCCAGGTGCCGGTCTGTATTTCTTCTCAATACGAGGGTTAACAACCCTTGATCTTGTGGGCTCCTTAAAAATGTCCGCAGCATGCCTTAGGACCCCTTTTAACATGGGAAGAGTTTTTACAGTTTTGTCTGCCATGGAGAAAGTGTCAAAAAGGAAGTCAGCTTCCACAGGGTCAGCATGCATATCAACGTCATGGTTCTTAGCTGCCCTCTCTATCAAAGCATAAAACGCCGTTGAGTCCTCGGTGGGAGATGTTTTGACGTTAAACACCTGTGGGTCAAGGTTCGGCTGCTGATCCCCTTGACCACCAGTGTCCACCCACGAGTCCTGTTGCTCATCAGGCTCAGTGTGGGCTGGGAAATTATACTCCTCATCCTGCTCTCCCCCATCTTCTCCATCCGAATAGGTGGGTGATGGTGTTGCACCCCTTGCAGGGTGCTGAATCCTGGGTTCCACCAGTACAGGAGTGTCCTCCGCAGGCCTTTTGCGTTTCAGGGGAATCCTAAAGGACTCCAAGGGCTGTGACGCCGTAATCTTCCGCTTCAGAAGCGTCAGCTTCCCGGTGTCGGCGTCGATGTACTGCTCCGACTGCTCCGACAAAGAGTGTTGTGGACGCGTTAAACCCCCAGCCGGGGGAGTCGACTTCGACCTCTCCGGGTCCTTGGGCACTGATCGCGGTGCAAAGGCCTTCGGCGCCACCTTAGGTGGTAGCGTGAAAAGGATTTGCGTGGAAGCCTGTGACGTTGGGACAGCCTTCTTCGTTGCCGAAGGGATTTTCGGTTCCCACGCGGAAGCTCTGTCCTTAATACGTTTTAGTGAGTCCGCGACCTGCTTCGTGAAAGAAGCGGACGGCTTCGTCGATCCGACCGATGTCCTCGGGCCACCCCCAGAGGAAGACTAGAGTATCGGCCCCTTCTGCGTTTCCGATCGAGGTGCCGGAGCATCCGTCTGCGGAGCACTGCGATCCCGACCACAGTAGCGGACGTGGACGCCGACGACTTCGCCTCGGCAACCTTGACCCTTGGTGTCGTCGCGCCAGACTTCGGCTCCGCGCCCTTGGCAGCCGTTGTATCGACAGGCCTTTTGGATTTCGGCTCGACGGCCTTGGCGGGAACGGCCTCACCCGTCTTCTTGGGCTTCGGGTCGACCGCTGTGCTCGTATTCTTGGGCTTCGGCTCGACCGCCGTGCTCGACGCCAAATCAATGGTCTTTTGTGAGCTGGGCTCCTTGACCACTTTCGCCGCCTTCGAGGGTGCGACACTTTTCTTCGGCTTCGAGGCCTCCGAAGACGACGGCGTCGATGGGGGAGCAGACGTCTTCGGTGTCGATGGTTCGTCGGCCATTTTAGTTGTTGTCGAAACCGAAAGTTTCGGTTTCGATTTAGTTAATGGCGGCTCTGCCGAAGCGTCCGTGGCCGGCCGGAAGGCGGGGCCGTGGACATTGGAGTAGGGTCTATGGTAAGGCCATGTGGCGATCCTTCGACCCAAGCCTTATTAAAAGTACGAATGGGGTATAGCTCTTCCTCCGAGCTATCTTTCATGGCCCCGTAGGCCTCTTCGTCGTCCCCTACCTCCTCAACGAGTTCCTCCACGTCTTGGCCCTCGACGTCCGCTTCGTAGTCGGACTCGACGACCAACGAAGGAGGCGATACCTGAAGATGGACCTGTTGCCCGTCCGCTTCTTCATTGACGAAGATGTCCACTGGTGCTGGTGCTGGAGCCGATCGCCGGGCCTCGAGGCGGGCCGCGCGTCGAAGCTTGATGGTTTTCTTCGACCTAAACCTGGAACAGGCCATGCAGTTGGCCTCGTTGTGGTCCGGCGACAGGCATTTGTTGCAGACCGGGTGGACGTCGATGTGTGGGTATTTGGATCGACACACGGGACAGATTTTGAACGGGCTTCGTTCCATGTCGTCGAAGTCTTGCCACGTCGACTGGGCCTCGATCCTCGAAGTTTATCCGGGATATCCGACTTGAAGAGTTGGATGAAGTGAGGCGCCGAACGCGAACAATACCGACGGGTCAGAGAAGGCCTTTTGGCCTTAAAAAACTATGGGGTATATTACCAACAACTAGCGATAATTTTTGTCTCTAACTTGTTTAGAGACAAAAATTATCGCCGCACATCGGCGATTTTTATCGCAGATAAACCTTGCTATTAGCAAGGTTTATCGCAAATGCGATAAAAAACGGCCGCAATGCATGAATATCGCTGAAAAGTCAGCGATATTCATGCATTATCGAGCAAATGCTCTTAGCCATGTTATCCACCTCCCATTGGTTAACATGGTGAAGAACTGCTCAGGGCAGGTGTTAGCTTTTGGAGATATTCGCGCTTAGCGCGAATATCTCCAAAAGTTGGTAATAGGAGATAGCGATGTTAGCGACTGTTTCCAGTCGCTAACATCTTGGCACGCCCACTTTGCATGTCATTAGTGATAAATATCACTGACATGCAAAGCGGGGCCCAAGAGGGTCGCTATCTCCTATTAGCTGTCACTAACTGGTGTTAGCGACAGCTTGGTAATAGGGAGATAATTTTATCTCCGCTTTCTTGGCTTTTAAAGCCAAAAAAGCGGAGATAAACCCCTTGATAATATACCCCTATGTTTCTATTGATTCCGAACCGGAGTTCACGAAATCACATCCGAACCCAATGGCGGAAAAAAACAATCTAGGGATGGAGTCGATGCCCATGCGCACTGTAGTCCAGGGGAGGAGCCACCTATCTCGTGATACTTCGAAGACTCTTCCAGGACAACAATGAGCAATCATCCGGACCCAACACTAGGCGGCGATCTATGCTACAGATATGAATTCAGCAGCCCACATGCCTCGAACACATTTAAAAGGTAAAAGAAAGGTGCCAGCAAAGTAGTCCCCTGTGGGCGTGTCTGCGTTGTGCTGTGGGCGTGTGCTGGAGGCGTGACAAACGCTGGGGGCGTGTGGTACGTTCCGCCCTTCATGCCATGTCTCATATCGTGTGCTAATCCCACCGTGCTCCCTTTAAATACCCCTACACCCCATAATCATAACCCACCGTTACTCCTTAAAATACCCCAACACCCTTAAACAGTAAGGGCCCGATTCACAGAACTAACTTAAGACAAAAACCTAAACTTACTACTTTTGGTATTCACAGAAGTTAGGATTTTGTCTTAAGTTTGTCTTAAGACAAACTTAAGACAGACTTAAGACAGACTTAAGTTAGGATTTTGTCTTAAGTCTGTCTTAAGACAAACTTAAGACAAAATCCAACTTCTGTGAATACCAAAAGTAGTACGTTTAGGATTTTGTCTTAAGTTAGTTCTGTGAATCGGCCCCTAACCCATCTTAACCCTATAAATATACCCTGTACCCCAAAACCCAAACCTATCCCTAAACCCTAAAAATACCCCTGTACCCCAAAACCCAAACCTAGCCCTGAACCCTATAAATACCCCTGTACCTCAAAACCCAAACCTACCCCTGAACCCTAAAAATACCCATGTACCTCAAACCCCAAACCTAGCCCTGAGCCCTAAAAATACCACTGTACCCCCAAAACCCAAACCTACCCCTGAACCCTAAAATACCCCTGTACCCCAAAACCCAAACCTAGCCCTGATCCCATAAAATACCCCTGTACCCCAAAACCCAAACCTACCCCTGAACCCTAAAAATACCCCTGTTCCCCAAAACCCAAACCTAGTCCTGAACCCTAAAAATAACCCTGTACCCCAAAACCCAAACCTACCCCTGAACCCCAAAACCTAAATTTATCCCTGAACCCTAAAAATACCCCTGTACCCCAAAACCCAAACCTAGCTCTGAACCCTTAAAATACCCCTGTACCCCAAAACCCAAACCTACCCCTGAACCCTAAAAATACCCCTATACCCCAAAACCCAAACGTATCCCTAAACCCTAAAACTACCCCTGTACCCCATATCCCAAAACCATATCTGAACCCTTAAAATACCCAAACACCCCAAAACATATACCTCAGTACCCCAAAACATATACCCCTATACACATACTTACCTTATCCAAACATTAAAAAAAACATGCTTTTACCATTCATGCATTTACAACGAATTTCGTTGTAAATGTATGCGTGGTAAAAGCATATAAAATGTAATGCCATGCGTTATAATGGCATTGCGGAGTCATGGTACTTTCGTAATGAAAGTATGCGGAGTCATGGTATGCGGAAAGAAAGTTGCGGAATAATGGGTGTTTACCCTCCCCCGGTAAGTACATTGTTGGCACAGCGGCCCACATCTCCAGCAACATACTCATATTTTTTCACCACCCATTTGAAAAATGCACAGGTCTCTCTCATTGATGGCCAGCATCGACATACACTTTTAGACACACCTCCCGCCACAAGTTCTAGAATTGCGAACTTTAGAGCTGGGGAGCTACGTTTGAATCTCCTCATCAGCTCAACATCCTGTGATTCCAGGCAAATCGCTTTGTCTCCCCGTGCCTACCACAAATGAATGTGTTCTTCTGTAATGTAAACTCTGCTCATGCCATGTTGTCGAGTTCGCGCTATATAATAATTTAAGGAAAATTAAAGTAGGGAAACTCGAGTTTACACACTACTGAACGCGCACTCTTAAGTGCATCAGCAGTGCACTGTGAATCGGAGTGTTTCACAGGCCTTTCACAGATAAGAAATGCTATCAAAACGAAATCCTACAAAACAATATACTAATGGCCGGCAGCAATTCATACCCGGACAACGTCGGGACGGGCTGCTAGTAAAGTTATATATGGAAAGCATCTTAGAATAAAATAAACAGCGCTCTCTGCTTGGAATGATTCACATGTCACAAAAATGACGACTTAGGGGCCGATTCCGATCCTGGAAAAACACTGTACAAATCGTGGTACGGAGCGTTTTCCCCATACAACTCGTACTTGTAAGGAGGCCCCTACAACCTAGGAAGTACGATCCGTTCAAATAGACGCACTCCATACAAACTGTAAAAAAGACCATACAACTCGTATATACAAGCGATTCCGATTCGGATTGCTCTGTACGCGACGTTCCCATGTATTCCCGGCAGCAGTTTACAACCCGGCAAGTCCGATTCGTACAAACGGAACTCCGTATGGCTCTTTTTTTACAAGACCCAAAAAGTGCCAGAAAAACCTTGTATGCCCCGAAAACAGTACGAGACAGACCCCCCTCATGTACGCGTCGTACACCCCATGAATACAGGGGTACGGTGCGTATGTACGGTGCGTACGGATGACACGGAAAGTGGGGTACGCACATATGCATGTGTACGCACCGTACCCCAAAATCGCGTAAGTACGCACCGTACCCCAAAATCGCGTATGTACGCACCGTACCCCAAAATCACGTACGTACGCACCGTACCCCGAAATCGCGTATGTAGGCACCGTACCCCAAAATCGGGTACGTACGCACCGTACCCCAAAATCACGTATGTACGCACCGTACCCCAAAATCGCGTACGTACGCATTGTACCCCAAAATCGCGTAGGTATGCACGCATCGTACCCCAAAATTGCGTATGTACGGTGCGTACATGCGCGATGTTGGGGTACGCACCATACACAGGCCTCGTATGTGGGGAGGCCCCTGTACGCCTCATACCCCTATACGACCCGTACCCCGGTATGAGTGGTACCCCCAGAACGAGTCATACCAGGGTACAAGGTGTATAGGGGTTCGCTTCCTTGCCCAGTACGAGTCATTCCCCGTTTACAGGCCATTTTCCATACAAATCGTATGCTGACAACCCGGTACGAATCTTACTTGACGGGTTGGAGAGCCTTTTTACAAATTGTATGGTCTTTTTTTACAAGTCTGTGTCGTACAGCTTTTCCCGATCCGATTTGTAAGGATCGGGACGATCTGTATGTATTTTTCCCGTACGAATCGTACTACACGGGTTGGAAGGGACTTTTACAATTTGTATGGAAAAAAATACAAATCCTATTTGTATGGAAAATAAAAATCCAGGATCAGAATCGGCCCCTTAGTGTATCGCAACCCAAGATTATCTAATGAGTGCTCGAAGAGCAAATTGCTTTTACTGAAAAATGTTAGTGAGATAAATAATCGAAAACAAAAACAAAAACAGGGGGACCAAATAGAATAGTCACTCCCACGTCCAGTGCACATCGGTGTATCATTCCCACACTCATACAAAAATGTGTGCAGAAAGGAAGAGTTGGCCCATCACCAAAACTGAAACTAGAAAGATTTGACCAGAAAGTATTTTCCTTTAAATAAGTCTAGTTACAAAGAGATACACATATACAAATGCTCAATACAGACTCGTAATGACTGTGGATATAGTAATATAAATATAAAAATAAGGAAACATGTCCTATAAATCATATACTAGAACTCATTAGGATGTCATTATTATAAAAAACGTGTCTTTCAATTCATACACTTAGAAACAAGCATTAGAATGGCGTCAAATGGTACATAACACATTCATTCGGTATACAGTGTTTACACCGAAAATCTGCTGAACCATGCTGCACAGGGATAATTGACAAGTATCTAGCTCAACTGGTTACTATAGAATGGGACTCTTCCATAGAATTGAGACTCTGATTAATACTGTTGCAACGGAGCACACACCGACACTCAGTTTTATTCAAGATATTCTAGATGCTCCCACCTCGTTCTGGAATTTTGGTACCTCAATGACCTGCCAACACATATCACCTGGACCATGATTAAACTGTTGATTATGTGCCACTAAGGGTGCATTTTCGGTCTGGCAGCGTATATGCGACTCTTGTGTTGGCCCAGTCGTGTCTTAATTTTCTGTGTCGTGTGACCGATACATATCAGATCACACGGACACCATATAGCATACACGACATTCGCCGTGTTGCAATTAGAGAAGTCTCGTAGGTCATGTTTGATGTTACCATGTACAAATTGTTTTGTATTCAGA
The DNA here is from genome assembly GCF_964261635.1 of Lissotriton helveticus. Taxonomy (NCBI): domain Eukaryota; kingdom Metazoa; phylum Chordata; class Amphibia; order Caudata; family Salamandridae; genus Lissotriton; species Lissotriton helveticus. The sequence goes on from NC_136065.1 coordinate 52,063,211, forward strand.
CTGGACACACAAGAGGCAGCCGCCACATTTGTAATGTCCTAGAGTTTTAATGAGACCCCACATTGATGACAAAGTAGGGCTCTCATCACGGGGAAAAGCTGCTCGTACCAAATGGTCACGAAGACTTTTTCCACGCTTAAAGGAAAACAGTGGCAACTCATTCGTGAACCCAGTGGCCACAACAAGTGGCCAGTGTTTCTTAATGATACCAGACAATTTATTACTACGTGTACCAAAAGTTGTCACACATGGGATACGAGTCATATGTTTTTTAATCTGAGGGGTTAAAAGAAAGTCACGATGGTTATACCATGCTCGTTTCTTAGAGCGTTTGACTAATTTTCGTGGATAACCACGTTGTTGTAGCTTCCTTGAAAGAATCTCTGCTTCACGAAAATAATCCTCTTTAAAATAACAATTTTGTCGAATCCTTAAAAATTGGCCGAAGGCGAGGCCATCCCTAAGTCCACGGGGATGATTACTTGAGTACTCCAAAAGAGTAGGCTTGGTGAACAGTTTCGTAGAAAGACGCCCTTCATGAGGGAAAATGGTATGGTCTGAAAAATCTACCATGCAGTTACTTGAGTGGGACGAGAATTTGAGGTCATTAGAGCACGAATTTAACCAAATCAAAAACATGTCCAACAAGTCCTTAGTCCCAGTCCGAATGAAAAAAACACCGTCAATATAACGTCGCAAATGGCGGACGTTGTAAAAAAAAAGGGCTATTAATGTTGTCAAAAATAAACCGTTTTTCAAAATCATCAACAAACAAAATAGCAAAATTGGGGGCATAAGAAGCCCCCATAGATGTACCCTTAACCTGCAAATAATATTGTCCGTCAAACTCAAAAGAATTCTTGGTCAAAGAAATAGTCAGAAGGTCAACAATAAAATCAGTGGGGACAGTCATTGGAGCAGCCTGTGTATCCAACACCTTGCGGATCACTTCAATGCCCTCACGTTGGGGAATATTTGTGTATAGGGACTCCATACAGGGCAAAATTGCATGGCTTCAACTTGAGAAATGATGTCGCCACTATCGCGCACATAACTGCGGGTGGCATACGCAAAATCCTTAATAAATACATCAATGTATTTGCATAGATGTTCCAGGACCGACCCACAGCCAGAGACAATGGGTCGGCCTCGAGGACAAAGAACACTCTTATGCACTTTCGGAAGTGTATATAACACCGTTGTGCTCGGCGATTTAGTATTCAGGAATGTAAATTCTTTCTGTGTTATAAAGCCTTCACGTTCGGCTTCTGTAGTCAGCGTAAGAATCATGCGCTGAATATCAGCCAGGGGACTAGTACTGAGGGGGAGATAGTGGTCACAGTTGGTAAATTTCAGTTTTATAATCAGTTTTAGACTGCACCACTATCCCCCCACCCTTGTCAGCCGGCTTGATTATGACCTCTTTATTGATGTTCAATTTGGTTAGTGCCTGTCGTTCTGACTAAGAAATATTGTATGGAATATATTCAAAATCTTTGTTCAGAGCAAGCATATCTTTTAAATCCATCGATTCAAAGGCCAATAATTCAGCAGGTACCTGGTTCATTGGTGGATTCAAAGTAGAGGGTGGTCTTAGTCCAGAGAAACTCTCTTTCATGTTGGTATCCTTCCCAAGGAAAAACGCCTTAATACGCAATTTCCTAAAGAATTGCAGTAGTTCCAGTTGGGTGTTAAACAAACAAGATTTTTCTGTAGGCACAAAGCTTTCAGCCTTCTTGAGTGAAATCCCAAGGGACCTCCCCCACGTGGTCGCAGGGGATTTCAACTCACATTTTGAGCCACTGCCTGGCCTGCTCGATGGACCCTCTCAAGAGGAGGACTCAAGATGGCTGATACCAGCTACGGTGGCACCCCCACCAAGAGCCTGGACTCCCCTTGCTCTGCAGATAACTGCATTGACCCTCAACCACGGTATAAGAGCATGTAATGGGCACACAAATCAGATAACCCAAGTAACCACACTTTTAATAAACTAGGGAGCGAATCCAGACTTGATTATGTCCTAGTCCAATTGTCATATTGGTCACGTATTATTGACTTTAGGGTATTGGATAGAGAGGACAGTGACCATAATGCCCTCGAACTCGAATATGCCATGCCAGGCATCGAGGACACTGGACTGGACAAAGAGAATGTAACCACAGGATTACTCCTGGAGAATAACAGGAGGAGAGTGAGGTGGGCGAAATTGGCCTCAAGTGACGTTAAGCTTCCTAGGCTTTATGCTAGAATCACCCCAGTGCTTGAAAAAGCATTTACTCATGCAAATGAATTAGATAAGGAGGAAAACAGAGAACAATTGTGGCAAATCCACGAAGAACTAATAAATACCCTGGAGTTAGACCTATTTCTTAAAGGAGCAGGCAAAACCAAGGAGACACACAAAAAGTCCTGGTATAATGCCACATGCCGGGATTCAAAGCGAGAGCTCCTACTCGCAATTAAAGCGCGGGGAAGTCGGGAGTTGATACAAGCCAAAAGACGGGCCCACAAGACACTGTTGGCAAACGCCAAGGCCGAATGGGATCACAAATATTGGGAGGACCTCTCTGGTGCACTAGCCGTTAAAGATTCTCGCAAATTTTGGCGGCTGGTTAATCATGGATCAGAAGATCTCCCCCCAGCAATTGAACCCAACATAGCCCCTGGCATATGGCAGGAGCATTATCAATCCCTGTATGCAATGGAGGATGCGTCCCATAGCACCCCCCATTTCACCATTTTGAGTGACCAGGAGGGCGAACCCTTCACAAAAAAAGAAGTCTGTGCTGCAATTGCGGGGTTGGCAGGAGGGAAAGCTCCAGGGCTGGACGGGGTCCCAGGAGATCTTTTTAAGCAGGAACCAGGGATATGGGCCCCGTACCTCCTGTCGATATTTAACGCGGTTCTCAAGGGCACGGAGGTCCCCGATACTTGGCTGGGCGCAGAGGTGGTCCCAATATTTAAAAAGGGATCCCCTCTGCTCCCAGCCAACTATCGTCCGATAAGCCTTATCGATGTTTCACAGAAACTTTTCGGTAAGCTAATATTGGATCGGCTGCAGAATTGGTTGGAGGAGACGGACACTCTTAGTCCTTACCAGGCAGGATTTAGGAGGGGGGGCTCCACAATCAACCAAGTCCTTGGACTGAACCTTATGTACTGGAGGACAGCACTTATCGAGGGCGGCACCTTATACACGGTCTTTGTGGATTTACGTGCCGCCTTCGATTTAGTGCCAAGATCAAAACTGTGGGAGGTAATGGCAGAGCTAGGCATCCCAAAAGACATCCTTGCAATTCTGATAAAATTACACCATAACAACTTTGCAAGGGTCAGGTGTGGGAGAAGTGGTAAACTAACCAAAAGATTCCCCGTTTGCAGAGGGGTGAGGCAAGGCTGTGTGCTCGCACCGACCCTGTTCTGCCTCTTTGTGAATGGTGTAATCGCACACCTGACCGGGATCGCCAATACCGATGCCCCTAAACTGACTGGCAGTAGGGTGCCCGCAATTATGTTTGCGGATGACACCCTGCTGCTGTCCAAAACCCCTATGGGCATACAGAGGGTGCTTGATGGCTTTCTAGAGTTCTGCACAGATAGGGGTCTTGAAATCAACCCACAAAAAACAAAATTCATGATCTTAAATCCCAAGTCCCCGAAACGCCCAAATCCTTTGCTTGGCACAGTACGACTGGAAAGGGTTCTTACAATAGAGTATTTGGGGATTACTCTAAACCAAAACCTCACGTGGGGGGCTCATCAGACCAAAGCGAATATGAAGCTGGCCCAGAAGGCGGGTGGCATTATGAGAATCGCGACTAAGTCAACCTATCGCCCCCTGATCCCTGCCATTCAAATATACAAAGCCCAGGCGCGGGCGGGAGTAACTTATGGGGGAGAGTTGTGGGGCTTCACCTCATCCTCGAAATTTGCAAACCACAGAAAACAAATTTCTAAGGCAGTTGACCGCCCTTCCGCCAAGCACCCCACTCCTGCCACTGAGATTGGACCTGGGTCTGAGGCCCATCACGGAGGAACTAGGGCTCAAACCCTTATTATTTTGGCGTCGCATTTGGAGTAGCCAAGACCTCACCTCCTATCGAGCTGAGCTTCAGGAATATTTATCTCTACCTAACGCAACTATGGTCCCTTGGTTAAAATATATCAAGAGAACATGCGAGACCATTGGAATACCAGAATTGTTGTCCGATCCAGAACGAACAAGTACCAGGATCCCAAGGAAAGTACTCTCTAGACTATATTGTGATAAAATGCTTTCCATAGTCCTGGACAGTGCACAAGAGGGTTCCCTGACACATCGTTTCATTACAATCAAAGATTTCTACGATTTTGAAAGTGTCCTGGACGGAATGTCTCCTGTTTTAACAAGAAAACTATTCCTGCAATGGAGGTATGGGACACTACCTCTAATGTCTTTTACCTCAGCATGGTCTGGCCGGCCCCCTAATGAGAAGTGCCCTGCTTGTGCTCACAACAAGGAGAACGAAGTACATGTTATCTTTTTCTGTCGAGCCTACCGAAAAAGCAGGCAACTCTGGCTCGTCCCCCTGCTTAGAAACTTGGGTTTCAGAACATTTCTCCCCGCATTTAGAATTCTAAAAACAGATTTATCCCCACCAATTGTGTTCGCCCTAGCCAAATATCTAACAGCAATGTGGCATGCTCGAGTTCGCTACTTAAAGATGGCAGGAGACTCTTGAAAATTCTTTATCCTTGATATATTGTTATTCACGTTTTAATATCTTTTAAATTTATGTATTCAACACAAATGAATATTGATGCTTTGAAATTTTTTTAAATGATGTGCTATTGTATATCTTTTATGATCTTTTCGATCGAAATAAAGATTTGAAATTTGAATTTGATAGTAATGAGACCTCGGCGGAGGACAATAGATGTTCGGAAAGATTAAAAATAGGTATAGTATTCACAACAGAGACATCCTGTTCGATCATTGGGGTGGACCCCACTGGTAAAATTTCCTGCGGGTCTGCCTCTCTCCTGACTGGAAATTCCAAGATTGTACTTGTGGGTTGGGTATTGGTGTTGGTGTTTTGGCTCTGCCCCTCCCCCTCCCGCGTGATTCTAAAAAAGGAGGTGGTGGGGGATAGTTAAGATTGGAGGGGCCAGGGCGGGGACCAGCGCTTAAATCGCTGTCATCACCCGAACTAGCTGATGAATCAGAGAATGTTACCCCTATGCTTCTCTTAAATCGTCCCCAAGTGGGATAATTATCTGAGTACTGTTGTCTTGGTTGGGAAAAGAACTCATCTAATACATCGGAATGGAAACGGGTTTGATTAAAGTTGGCAATATCTTTCTCAATTTTATTTGTTTTCTTTGTCCTCTCAATATACTCAAATTCCGCTATGGTTTTGTTAACTTTATCCAATGCTGCCTTTGTATCTGTAACTAAATTGCATTACATTACATCCGCTAACAAGATGTCATATGAAGAAGTCAGATTCTCCCCAAAAATCTTGATTTACACGTGATATACACGTTCTATATCACCTTCAATTAAATATCCTATGTCATATAGTCTGTCAGGGGGAGCCACTTGAGTGTCAGCAGTTTCAACTGAGATGAAAGTGTCAGTTGCTGTCGCCTTCAGAAATGGACGCAGTGATTGCCGCACTATTGTAACCATCGCTGCACGGTCTAGCAGCGTTACTGCCCATGTTAGGTTCCGAAGTTGAGTTCTCACCGTCTGTGGCATATCTTGCTGTTAAGCTGCAACTTTCTTTTTGTGAAACAAAGGGGGTTGACGAGGAAAATCGTCCTGCTTGCCTTTACCGTCAGTCTGACGAGGTTGCTTGCATCCTTGCGGGGCACCCTGACCTCTGCCATGATCCTGCCGATCTCCTCCCCCGGCTTGTGAGCCTGATGTTTTCTGTGAAGAACGAGGAGAAAGCTGATCAGGGACCTGAAATCTATCAGGAGACCTCATTCTCGCGCAGTCGCGCAAATCATGTGCGCTCAGTACTTTCAGGTATTGGTGTTGCACCACGCGACCCTAGTTTCTGTTGTTCCTTCCCCTGCTTTTTATTTTTCCACTTCTTTTTCGGAAAAACTGGATGGTCGTCTTTATTAGACTGTGCCGTCTGAGTTTGTGGTTGCATTGCTGCTTTCGCAAAAAGCCTAAAACCCAAACGATTGTGGCTCATGGTTTTAAATGCCTCTACAATAATGTTCCGTAACTCCCGGGGTTTTGCGGCATCCGGGACAAGGCGCAAAGCATTAGACACCTGAAAGTTAACCGCATCTCCCTTTACATGAGCAAGGTTGAGATCAGCAACTACGTCAAACACTCCGACTAGCCTCATTACCAACTCAACTGCCGCCTCTGGACGTGATCATCCTGAACACGCTTGATCACAGAGAGCAGGACAGTCATATAAGGTGTGCCGAAGCACTTCGCATACACTGCTGCGAATACTTTACCCCATTTTCACAATCAGTTACTTCTGGTCTTAAGTCTTTCTGCAAACCAATAGTGAGTATCCTGTGTTTTTCCACAGGTGTAGTATTAGGAAATACTGCTTCTAGCTGGACAAACTTCTCAGCAAGCCAATAAGGTAAATCATCCTTATTCGTGGGACGCTTGCCCATAACCGAATTAACCATGACAGGACTAATCGACATCCCGACCGGTCCAGCGGGTTGTGCTGAAACCCCAGGTACCCTTACCTGGAGATTGCGGGAAACATATTGGACTAAAGCCCGATGCACCCCTAATAAAGAGGTGTGCAAAACACGTAATTCAACCACCGGAACTTGTAGAGAACGTGGATGGGTAAACATCCTTTACAACGCAACTTTTACCACGCAGTGCCTTTACGACACAACTATTACAACGCATGTCATTACAACGCATAGCGCTGGGGGGCACTCTAGGATAGGGAATAGATTTAATTTACTATCCAACACCTTCCCTATGCCGACAGAGATGTGGTGTTACACGAGGCGAGGGCCAAAGATCCGGTGATGTATAAAGGCGACAAGTTATCCTTTTTTCCTGACTACACGCCGGGGGTTCAAGCGGCTCAGAAGGAATTGGTGCCGGTAAAGAAACTGTTACGGGAGGCCTCTGTCCTATACGCCATGTTTTATCCGGCTAAACTGAAAATCACACACGAAGAGCAGGCACATTTCTTTACGGATGCAAAAATCAGCGTTGAAATTCACCAGGCATATCTGCAAGTGTAGACCAGCAAACCGTATGCAGGACCTGATATCCAGGGATTCTGGACTGAACGACACAGAATAGGCAGAAGCTACATCATCCACAAGTTTGATAAGTGCGACGGCAGCGGGACCCTATGTGGCCGTCCGGATGTCCTACATTCGCTGTCTATCTGGTTGAGATGATGGACGAGATAGATGGGGCCCAGTTGGCACCGAACACTGTCTGTTTGGCCTGTGGCACTAGTGACTATCTGATATGTCTTTTTGAAAACTGGCGGGTGGGCTGTTGCAGGCCGGCAGCCTCACTACGGTGCGGATACTCATGGCTGACCCGCTTCCCCTAGTGGGTGCTCCCCAACTGATGGGTCCGTATGGAGTCCAATACAAACCGATGGGAGGGTAGTGGGATCTTTTCTTGACCTGATTAGGAGGTTGGAGTGGGTGGCGGGGGGGAGGGGGAGGGGGGGAGATCTGCCATGGGGTTTGTTGTCTTTTATGCTTTATTTGTTTCACAACTTATTTTCTCACGTGAATGCAACGGCATGTACAGCGGGTGGATGGATGATAAGACGGCTGAACCGTCATGCGAGATGCTCCTTTGGGAATAGACGCTATAGGCTTGGTAATCAATGTTCAGAATATTATGGCTGATGCATGTAGAATGTTGACGTGGAATGTCAGGGGCCTGACCTCGCCTAAAAAAGTGAGACAGGTGATAGCGTATTTGGACCGTCATGCGATACATATAGCTCTGTTACAGGAGACACATTTAACTAAGTATACAGATGGACGGCTGGCCAGTAGATGGGCGGGTTATAGGATGACCGCGTCGTACTCTTCCTATGCCAGGGGGGTTATGATACTGATAAAGAGGGGAGTGGACTTTCAACCTTTGCACACATATAAGGACGATGAGGGCAGATGGGTTATGGTCTGTGGTAGATTGAATGGTCGACTGATTACCATGGGGAATATGTATGGTCCCATTGTGGATGATGTGACCTGTGTGAATCGCATATGTGGGGTGTTGCGTGAATGGCCGGAGACCCCTATATTTTTGAGAGGCGATCTGAATACGTATTTGGATGCAGATCTGGACAAATCTAACCTTTTATCCCACCGTACCCCTAATGTGGCCAAGGTGTTGATCTGTGCAATGGAAGAATTTTGTTTGAGAGATGTGTGGCATGTCCGCAATCAGCAGGTAACGGCAGGAACACATGCAACACCTGCACATGGCAGCTGGTCACGGCTGTATTGGTTAGTTGGAGCGGAGGTGATGGGCTGGGTGCGGGGGATTACGCCGCTAGCTCCTACACTGTCAGATCATGACCCAGTTAGGCTGGATGTGCTCCTCCCCTCAGCAAGATGCCCACCTTTCATGTGGCGCCTGAGATCTGAGGCCTTGCTGGATCCTGTATATGAAGCGACAGTCAGAGATGTCATTACACAATATTTTGAGCTGAACAAGGGCTCGGTTGCGGAGGCTTCTACACTGTGGGAGGCCTTTAATGTCACAATACGGGGTGTCTGCATTAGCACAGCGGCGGGTATACTAAAAGACATACGCACCCAGCTGAGGAACACTGAGGCTGCATTGCGAGAGGTGGAGCGCAAGTATGAGGCAGACCCTAGAGCGGACACGCTGGCGGATTTACAGAAGTTGCTTAAAGACTTTGAGGAACTGGCTGCTACAGAAGTAAAATACCTGTCGCGGAGACACACGGCTCGCCGTTATGGGGAGGGGGGACGGCCAGGAGCGATCTAGCGCTTCGGATCAAAACACGTATCGAACAACCGCGAGTAGATAGAATTGTGGATGAGCTGTGTATCTTGATCAAGGAGACATATTAGAACAATTCCGGAGATTTAATGCAGACCTGTATACGTCTCGTGGGCAAGAGTCGGAGACAGAATTTGATGACTACCTAGACGACATAGCGTGCGCATGGCTATCTGATGCTCACAGAGAATATTTGTGTCTGTCGGTAGATGAACAGGATGTGAAAACTGCGATTGCGGCACTGGCTATCAGTAAAGCTCCTGGTCCGGACGGACTGATGGTTGAATTTTATAAAAAATATGCAGATCTCCTGGCACCGCATCTCCATGAAATGTATGTAGAGGCCCACGAATCTGGAGAGCTACCCCCGTCCCTGAGAGAGGCGCTGATGATTACGTTGCTTAAAAAAGACAATCCGCCAGACAGGTGTGACTCGCATCGCCCGTTGTCTCTGCTTAATATAGACGCTAAGATTCTGGCCAAGATTCTGGCGACTAGGTTGCAACCACTGATGCAGAAATTGGTGCTGCCGGATCAGTCGGGTTTCATACCCGAACGATCCACATCTTATAATCTGCGCACGGTCTTTTCAATGTTCCATGTTTTGGAGTCAGGGCTGCGGGCGGCGGCAGTGTTCTTAGACGCAGCCAAGGCATTCGACTCGGTTGAATGGCACTATCTCAAGTATGTGTTGCGGCGTATGGGATTCCCGACATTGTTTTTGCAGTGGATAACAGTGCTATATTCCAAGCCGAGCACGTGAGTGCGCGTAGGAGGTCTCACATCAGACTCATTCCCAATAGGAAGAGGCACGCGTCAGGGGTGTCCCCTGTCGCCGCTAATATTCGCGTTGTTATTAGAACCACTGGCGTGTGTGATCAGGCAGCGACATAGGGAGGCAGCACTTAATTTCAACTTCCGGCGGGTGGCTATATCACTCTATGCAGATGACATGGTCCTCTTTGTTCGCGAACCATCTAAATATCTGGCACAACTGCTCAGAGAATATGTTCGCTTTGGTTACCTGTTGGGCTTGCTATAAATTGGGATAAGTCTTTTCTAATACCACTGACCACCTCGAGTGCATGTCTGGATTTGGACTTCCCACTGGTGTGGGCCACAGATCCGATTAAATACCTAGGAGTCTGGGTACACAGGGACCCGAAGGTAGTGGTCAGAGAGAAATATGGCAAAGCATACTTGGCGTTGGGAAGCCAGGTCGATGCTTGGATAGCGCTGTCGCTAGTGGACTGAATTGCCCTGATAAAGATGGTGGTGTTGCAGCGGTTTCTCTATTTATTTCTTAACATCCCCATAGTGCTCACACAGCAGTTTTTCAAGACTATAAGGAGTCAGTTGATCAGGCTAGCAAGGGGAGGAAGACATGCTCGCGTGCAGTGGACGACACTGGCTAAAGGGTACGAGAAAGGTGGGTTTGAGGCCCCTGATTTTTATGTTTACTATTTGAGTGTGCAAGCTCAATATCTATATTATTGGTATAGGCCAAATGCTTTTCCACCGCATGTCGTGGTAGAAGAGGGTGATGTAGCCCCGCTCCCGCTTCATAGTGTGATCACTCAGTGCAGGAGCGGTACTCCAAAGACGAAGATTAACGCGGTTGACGCTACTGTCGCTGCTTGGTGGAGCATTGGACAATTGGCTCGGAAACTACAGCTATATGCACCGGATTTATACCTGGAGCATCATGCTGCGCTGTCTGTGGCGCAGGAGACACCATCGCTCCGTCTATTGCATGAGGCAGGTCTCAGACATATGTCAGATGTTTATGTAAATGGCTCTGTTCTGGCGGAGGAGGATTTGGCTTATATCAACAATCAATCGTTGCTGTTTAGGTTTGCAATGCACTGCTTGAGATATGCACTTAAAGTACACTACACTACGTACCCACAGGAACCTCCCGTGTTGGCCTCTTTACAGTATGCGCTCACCACCTCCAGCAATAAAAGTTTAGTTTCGAAACTGTATAAAATGATAAATCTCGAAAGTGTGGAGGTCCGAGATTGTAGTTGGGAGCACCGGTCTGCTTGTTTGCCTGAACCCATTTCTGAGACAGACTGGAAATATATATGTGGCCTAACGGGACCGCTGAGTATGAATGGAAACCTGAGGATAATTCATTTTAAGTATATACACCAAGTGTATTATACCCCAATGTGGCTGCCTGGGTATGGATTGCGTGCATCTACAGAATGCAGATTTTATGCATCTGGCTTGGGACTGTCAGACAGTATGGGAATTCTGGGAAAAAGTGGTGAGCTGCTTGAAAGTAATGGTGAGTGTGGAGCTGCGATGTGATCCGCTTGCCTGTCTCTTATGCTGTGTACCGCACATTAGAGGAGTAACTGGCGAGTTTGTGCGTCTGGCCCTGTTAATGGCAGCTCGAAGAGTGGCGATTACATGGGGGGGCAGGTGCAGACCAAAGGTTGACTTATGGATCAAAGACCTGGTCTATTGCAGGGACAATTTGGTGACATATGCTGAAGAGTTGCCCGAGATTTCGAGGCCCAGGGACAGTGCAGGACAGAGCACATGGCGAGAATGTGGTAGCACATGGCATACAAAATGGCGGATAGACATACAAAATGGATTCCATAAAACGGGCAAGTTAGCTTCTAAATACAAGATGGCTTCTGCTAATGCTAACCCAATCGCTGCCGAATTACAACATCCTAATCTAACTAATTTTACCATCAAATGTGGAGCAGGACAGGGGGATTTGCACCCTCCACTATCTGGAGATGCCTGGCATGCACTTCAAAGGCAACACCGCCTTTCAAACTTCCCGCATTGGACTGTCTTTCATGGCTGAAAGAGGTGTGAAGCACCTCCGCCCAGTGCAAGCTGGCCTCTGAGAGCAGAGGCTCTTACTCCAAGTGGTCAGAAACATGTCTGGTGGTGGGAGGCTGCCTAAGACTTGTCAGAGACCAAAACATTGCTTTGTAGGTTTCAGTGGACTCTCTAAAGAGTTCTCTGTGTGTATTCATTAATAAAGCCAACAGTGAGGATTTATTAAGACAAGATGTTTGATACCAAATATCTTAGGGTACAGTGAAGCCATCATGGAGCTAAGAAACTCGTAATGACACGTATCCAGCCATTGCAATCTCTATGGCTTCCCTGGGCACTTATTACATCCAAAACTGGCCTTGGATATTATAGGGTCATATCTGCTCATGCAGATATGTCCACACATAGGGTACAGAGCACCCTGCCTTAGGGTAACTAAGCCTGCAGCACGGGTGATTTACTGTAGGCAGCTGGCATTTTATATACCCTACCAGAGTGAGGTATAGTGTGCACAGAGTCCAGTGGAACCCCTAAGGTAGGCAGAGGTAAAGTTAGATAGCACCTTACTCTCTATTGGTGGTAGTGTGGTCGAGCAGTAAGGCAGTATCAGGGCGGTGTTAAGTATTTCTTGTACACATTCAGTCACCAAATAAATTCACCCACTCAAAAGACTGAACTTCAGACCAATTGTTTTTGTATACAAAAATATGACTTTAGTTATTTTATTTTCTAGAACCAAGCTAGCCTGGCACCGGTAAGTAAGAAATACTTTACAGTATTAATGCAGTTTGTATACAGTTTGAATTGTAATTGTATATGCACTTTGTTTTGACTTACAGTATGGTTTTAGAGAAATGCAATACTTTGTAAATACAGTACATAGACTTGAATGGGCTTTTAGTAAATTACAGGTAAATTACTTTTGAGATTACATTCTTACTCAGAATAGTATATCTGGATACTACTCTGGGACATTTTTCTTGTAAACAGGTAAGTAAAATCGTTTTGGTTAGTTAGTGCAATTGAAAAAAAATGTCTTTAGGTTTTCAAATTCCACGCTTAGAAACTTTTACATCGTGCAGAGTGCCGACACCCAATGTTATCCTAAGGGGGACAGGGGGCCTCCGGTTGCTGGCTGCAAACGAGCAGGCCACTTGGTTGTAGGAACCAAGCTCCTGGACTTTACCTCAGGGCAAATGGAGAAGCAAAGTAGCACCAAAGGTGCACCCTCAGCGGCACTAGGGAGGCCAGGTGCAGGGTGCTGTTTCGACATTGGGCATCCTGTTGTTTGCAATGGGGATCCTCCGGTTTGCAAAGACACTGCAGGCTTGGGGACGAAGTCTTCAGGGTGCGACCACCACTTCAAGAGGTAAGTTGTGAAGTTAGGGGTTGGTTAGGCACCTTTGCTTTGGCCACCCAAGTCCATGGGTGTCGGGGTGCCTTTTGGGATCGGATCTTCTTACCAGTTCCTGATCACAGTTGGGAGGACCTTCTGGATTTAGGCTGCAGGCGTCGGCTAGAGGCTTGAGGCAGGTCAGGGGTTGCTGGATCTCGGGTCAGGATCGCCGGGGTGATCTCCTTGTGGTGTTTACCCACTCGAGTTCGGGCTGAGGACAGCGGGTGCAGAGTGGGGTGGATTTGCGGTGTCCGGCCAGAGCCAGAGGTTTCAGATGAACAAATCAGGTGTTCACGGGAGACAAAGTCTTTGTGGTTGAAGGCAGGCAGGTCCTCCGGGGTTTCCGAGGTTGCTGGCTGCGGGACACACAGGGATTTTGCAGGAGCAGGTTCGAGGTGGAGACAGGTCGGTAGGGCTGGGGCAAAGTCAGTGTGTGTCTTCGGCACAGCTGTTCAGTCCTTCTTTTCTTGCTGCAGGTTCTTGTCTGAGGTTCAGGGGTGCCCCTAAAGTGAGGGAGGTTACACGCAGGTAAAAGGCAGGGACCAATGGGTCCCTTCCCTGGGGTGGATACACCCCTATTATGCCACCCTCCAGTGGGAGGGGGGCATGAGCCTGTCCCTGGTTGGCTGAGTCCCCGCATCTGCAAGATGGCGGTAACTGAGTTGTGCTTCACCTCGCCTCCCCCACCCGAGGGGTGGAGTTGGCAGAGGAAAGCACTACTCTCTTTCTCACTTGTTTTTCCTGTCAGTTATCCCACCCAAAATGGGGGTCAGAACCAGCGGGGACCAGTTGTTGAAAGCAGCAAGTGGCCTGGGGAAGCTCACAAAGGAGGCAAGCCTTTGAAGCTTCCCCTTCGTGAACCATGCCCATCCTGGGGAGTACGCTTGGCACCTCGTCCCAGAATGTCCATTGTTTCAGGCCCCAGAGAGCAGCAGGCTCTCGGCCCAGGGGTACAGAAACATGTCTGGTGGTGGCAGTTGCTGAAAGCAGCCACTCAGTCTGGACACTAGTGGTAGATTCGTTTTCAGGGGGCATGTCTATCAATCAATCAATCAATCATAGCATTTATATAGCGCACTACTCACCCGGAGGGTCTCAAGGCGCTTTGGGAGGGGGGGTCAGCTACTGCTCGAACAGCCAGGTCTTGAGCTGCTTTCTGAAGGCGAGATGGTCTTGGGTCAGGCGGAGGTGGGCCGGGAGGGAGTTCCAGGTCTTGGTGGCCAGGTAGGAGAAGGACCTCCCTCCTGTGGTGGCTCTTCGGATGCGGGGGACGGTGGCGAGGGCGTGGCTGGTCAATCAGAGCTGGCGTTTGGGAGCGTAGAAGTTGAGGCGGCTGTTGAGGTAACTCGGGCCTTGGTTGTGCAGGGCCTTGTGTGCGTGGGTTGTTGACCGGGAGCCAGTGCAGGTCTCTCAGGTGTCCGGAGATGTAGCCGTGACGGGGGACGTCGAGGATGAGTCTCGCCGAGGCGTTCTGGATTCGCTGGAGTCTCTTCTGGAGCTTGGCGGTGGTTCCGGCGTAGAGGGCGTAGCCGTAGTCCAGTCGGCTGGTGACGAGGGCCTGGGTGACCGTCTTCCTGGTCTCGGTGGGGATCCACCGGAAGATCTTACGTAGCATGCGCAGGATGTTGAAGCAGGATGAGGAGACGGCGTTGACTTGTCTGGTCATGGAGAGGTCCAGGATGAAGCCCAGGTTGCGTGCGTGGTCTGTCGGTTTGGGTGCAGTGCCCAGGGCAGGGGGCCACCAGGAGTCGTCCCAGGCGGAGGACGAGGAGCCCAGGATGAGGACTTCCGTCTTGTCTGAGTTCAGTTTCAGGCGGCTGGTCATCATCCACTCGGCTACGTCTTTCATCCCTTCGTGTAGGTTGGCTCTGGCGGTGGCGGGGTCGTTGGTGAGGGAGAGGATCAGCTGGGTGTCGTCGGCGTAGGAGATGATGTTGAGGTTGTGTTGGCGAGCGATGGCCGCAAGGGGGCTCATGTAGACATTGAAGAGGGTGGGGCTGAGCGAGGAGCCCTGGGGAATGCCGCAGATGACTTTGGTGGCCTCTGATCTGAACGGGGGTAGGCGGACTCTCTGTGTCCTTCCAGCGAGGAAGGAGATGATCCACTCCAGAGCCTTCTCCTGGATTCCGGCGTTGCTGAGGCGCTGCACTAGGGTGCGGTGGCAGACAGTGTCGAATGCCGCGGAGAGGTCCAAGAGGATGAGGGCCGCTGTTTCTCCGTTGTCGAGCAGGGCTCGGATGTCATCGGTGGCTGCGATGAGGGCGGTCTCGGTGCTGTGGTTGGCCCAGAAGCCAGACTGTGAGAAGTCGAGGGATCCATTCGTCTCGAGGAAGGCAGCCAGTTGCTTGTTGACGGTCTTCTCGGTGACTTTGGCTGGAAACGGGAGGAGCGAGATGGGGCAGTAGTTTTTGAGTTCGGTGGGGTCCGCTGTTAGTTTCTTCAGTAGAGCGCTGAGTTCGGCGTGCTTCCAGCTCTCCGGGAAGGTGGCGGTGTCGAAGGAGGTGTTGATGATGTCCCGCAGGTGGGGTGCGATGACAGCGTCAGCCTTGTTGAAGACGTGGTGAGGGCAGGGGTCGGTAGGAGATCCGGCGTGGATGGAGTTCATCGTGCGGATGGTGTCTTCGGTGCTGATCGGGGTCCAGGCGCGGAGGGTGGTGGTGGGGGGCGTAGGTGCGGTCGTGGGGAGCGTTGGTTGCGTGCTGAAGCTGTTGTGAATGTCAGCGATCTTGTTGTGGAAGTAGGAGGCGAGGGAGTTGCAGAGATCTTGAGATGGGGTGATGTCGTTGTTTCCGGCGTTGGGGTTGGAGAGCTCTTTCACGATGTTGAAGAGTTCCTTGCTGTTGTGTGCGTTGTTGTCCAGTCGTTCCTTGAATGCTGTTTTCTTGGTGGTGTGGATCAGTTGGTGGTGTTTTCGGGTGGCGAGCTTGAGGGTGGTCATGTTGTCTGGTGTTGGGTTTCTGCGCCAGGCTTTCTCGAGGGCTCTGCAGTTCTTCTTGGAGGTCTTGAGTTCGTCGGTGAACCATGGGGCTTTCTTGCTGCCGGGTCTGCTAGGCAGGGTCCTCAGAGGGGCGAGGTTGTCTGCGCAGTTGCTGATCCACTTCGTGAGGTTGTTTGCGGCCTGGCTGGGGTTCGCTGAGCTGGCGGGGGGGGCCCAGGCTCAGGGATGAGGCGAGCTGGTCGGCTGTGATCTTGTTCCAGCTTTCTGCGTCCAACCTGTTGCTGGTAGTGGTGGGTTGTGTTCTTTCTGAAGCTGAAGTGGATGCAGCTGTGGTCCGTCCAATGGAGTCCCGTGGCGTGGCTAAAGGTGATGTCCTTGCTGGATGAGAAGACGGGGTCGAGCGTGTGTCCGGCGTAGTGGGTGGGGGTGGTCACCAGCTGCTTGAGACCGAGGTTGGCGAGGTTGTCCAGCAGGGTGGTGGTGGTGCGGTCGTTGTTGTTCTCCAGGTGGAAGTTGAAGTCCCCGAGGAGGATGTAGTCAGCGGAGGGGAGGGTGAGCGGGCTGATGAAGTCGGCGATGTCTTCGCTGAATTGTGTGCGTGGTCCTGGGGGTCTGTAGATGAGGGTGCCTCTGAGGGTGGTCTTGGGGTCGGTGTGGATCTGGAAGTGCAGGTGTTCGGCGGCTGTGAAG
Organism: Lissotriton helveticus; assembly: GCF_964261635.1. Taxonomy (NCBI): domain Eukaryota; kingdom Metazoa; phylum Chordata; class Amphibia; order Caudata; family Salamandridae; genus Lissotriton; species Lissotriton helveticus. The sequence goes on from NC_136065.1 coordinate 52,080,038, forward strand.
GTGCCGTCGGTGTTGGTCGTGATGCGGATGGTGTTCCTGTGGATGATGGCGATGCCTCCTCCCGTCTGGTTGGTGCGGTCCCTCCGGGTGATCTTGTAGCCCTCCGGGATGGCAATGGGGATGTCGGGCGCTGAAGAGGCGTTCATCCAGGTTTCCGTGAGGAAGGCAACGTCTGGAGCTGTGGTGTCGAGGAGGTTCCAGATTTCGACGGCGTGTCTGTCGATGGAGCGGGTGTTGAGTAGGATGCACTTGAGGTGATTGCTGCTGGTGTTTGGCTTGGCGGGTGCCTGTGTGGTGCAGGTCCGGTTGCAGGTGTACTTGCAGGAGTGGCAGCTAAAGGGTCCGTGGGTGCGTCTCGGGGTGGCTCGGTAGCATCTCGGGATTCTGCCGTTGTTGAGTGCGTGGAGTTCGGTGGAGTTGTAGGTTCGGCGGGTGGGCTGGTGTCTGCGGGGGGCCAGGGGTCCTGGCACTGGGCGAGGTCCAGGCGCGGACGGGCGCAGACGGGCTTACCTTTGGTGCACCTTCGGCGCTCAGTCGGTGCTGCCGCAGGAGGGGGCGGAGTCGTCGGAGGTCTGTGGGGGAAGGGGGACTGAGGGCGGCTCGGCGGCGGCTGGGTCGTCCGGCGGTAGAGAGCGGCACCCAAGGTAGGGGGAGGGCAGCAGAAGGGGGGAAAACAGGGGGCAGTCGAGGCAAGAGGCTAACACAAAAGGGGAAAGGCTAACACAGAAGGCAAGAGACTAATACAAAAGGCAAAAGGCTAACAGGGAAAAAACACAAAGGCGGCACTGGAGGCAACAACGAGGTAGCAGAGGGGGGAGGTTAACAGGAGGCAGCAGCGAGGCAGCAGAGAAGCTCAGCAGAGCAGCGGGCAGGAGCAGCGGAGTTGGGGCGACCTCGCCTGGACAGGCTCAGCGGTCACTAAGATGCACTGTGTGCATTTTCAATAAATCCCCCACGGGCATCAGTGTGAGTTTAATGTGCTAAGAAGCTTGAACCCTAACTTCTCAGTTTTCAGTGTAGCCATTATGGTGCTGTGGTGTTCATAATGACAAACTCCCAGCACCATATACTCTTAATGCAGGACTGTACTTACAATGTCTAAGAATGGCCTTAGACACTGTAGGGGTACAGGGCTCATGCACCTGTACCCTCACCACTGGTACAGTGCACCCAGCTGAAGAAGTGACTGATCTATGCCAGGGCAGTGGGTTGTAGGCATGGCACACAGGATGTGTGCCATGTCGACTCTTCACGTTGTTCTGCACCAAAACACGCAGCCTGCAAAGGCAGTGTGTGAGTGTTAGATTTGGGGGTCTCTGGTTGGCACAGGTATACACTTGTGACAAACAGGGACCCTCTCCTCTAGTCAGGGCAAGGGACTTACTCCTTAAGAATAACCCCTGCTCACCCTTTAGGTTGCGTGGCGCGAGCAGACAAGGCTAATCCTCAGGGCGTTAGTTTAATTAAGCATTTATGACCATATACAGTAATACAATGATCCACCACAAAAGGGACACCAGTCTAGGAGGTATGTAAAAATAAGTATTCTCTTTATATAGATCTCAAAAATGCAGGCTTAATACAAAACCATAAATAACGTTTTTAGATTATGCCACAATACTTTTGGTACAAGAAGAGTTCTTAAAAATGCTTGGTTTTAAAATAGTCAGTGCAAAGCGGGCCTCTTAGATTGACACTGCAGGGACGAAGTGCTGCCACAGTGTTTAAATACACGAAGCGGACACTCTGGTCTGAAGCGCTTCGTTTGCAAGGGGGGGGGGGGAGTTGCACACAGTACCTGGGGTTTGTCACGGACTCGGCGTTGAGCGAACTTCAAGCGTTACAGGTGGTGTTGTCTTCCTTCGTGTTGCGAGCTACGGCTCGTATGGGCCCAGAGTCGCGTTACTGGAGGAGACGGGGCTTTCTGTGGTGCAGGGGCTGCTCGATGCGGCATACACGCTGAACTTGGGGAGCGGATGCCGGGATTTGCTTCTCCGTGCAGGGCGATGCTGGCAGTATTGTGGTAAATAAATAAATAATACCCTATTTTTGAATGCATAAATGAATGACAGATAGCTCAATAAATAAGAGTCAAGATTCGAGGTAGTAGGAGTTTTGCAGGTTTAATACAGCATAAGGACAGGAACAGGACAACCTGCACAGGAATAGGATGGCAAGCCCTGGCAGCGCTGCCGGGGTCAGGATCGGGACAAGAAGGCTAACTTTTAATAACAGTGCACAAGTATATATACATTAGATCAATTACATAGCACTTAATTGCAACAGGCCTTAGCAGTGGGTGGAGCAATAGGTGTGACGCGTAGCAGTCGCGAAAGATAAGGGTGAAAAGAGGTGTAACAGGGCGTATACATAGACATGTGATGCAAACGTAACAGAATATGTCATGAATGGGGCGGAAACCATGGAGGGGGCTACCTAAGGAGCCGGGACCTCTAACCTGATAGGGCGCGCAAACTAGCAATGACGTGTTACTAGGAGAAGCTGGGGGCTATGAACTCTGTGCTAGGAGCAGAGACTGAAGTCTGGAGAGTCAGAGCGACATGTACCTAAGCAGTATCTAGTATCTGATGTTTAGAGAACATGTTGATATAAACTAGAAGTCAGGAGGGGAAAAGGTAACAGACACTAAGACTGGAGCATGCATTATTCTACATGTAGTGCGTGATGAGGAATATTAAATGACCATTAAATGCAGTATTTCCCTTACATGGAGCCGTAAGGGCTAGACAATGACGGAAACTATTGATGCAGTTCAGTAGCTTAGGAATGCAGAGAAGGAGGACTGAACTGATAACTGGAACCATAACATACTCTTGGCAGACTCAGAGGCAGAGCCAGGCTGAACCGGGCACTGCGAGGCAGGAAGTAAGTGAAGGGTCGAGGATACAGGTGGGGGCTGTATCGCTCCTCAGCAAGAGCTCAGGAGACAGGAGCTGAATCTGATGTCCGGGCCCTTTTGAGGCCTAGAAACGGGGACATTATAATGAAATAACGTACACACTGGGAAACGTGGCAACGTAGCTTTGCATAGGCCTGATATTCGTAGTATTCACGAGGACTGGAAACTGGCATACTAGAGGTGGACACAACTATAATTGCGTCTTTAATCGAACATGGGGAATACATATGCATATTAATCATGCACACATAACATATGATGGAGGACGCGTAGGGACACAGAACATGGCAGAATTTACTTTTCCACATTATTTTATTTTTATTTTATTTTTGGTTTTTGTATAGCGCGTAGTCACCCTTGAGTATCCCAGCGCTGAAACCTCGAACTCCTAACGGGGGGCACAGGAAAAGAAAAAAAAAAAAAAAAAAGAAAGAAAATTCGGAGAGAATCAGGGAAAAAGGAGGGTTTTGAGGGACTTTCTGAATCGAAGGAGGTTTGGCTCAGCTCTGAGGTTTGGGGGGAGAGCGTTCCATTTTCTGGCTGTGTTCACCGAAAATCTGCGGCCGCCTATGCGGGTTTTCTTCACCCTGGGGACGACAATAAGGTTTCCTTGTTCGGACCGAAGCGCTCTCGAGGGTCTGTATGGAGTGATCCAGGCGCTCAGAATGGGGGGACCTGTATTGTTCAGGACCTTGTGTGCCAGACAAAGGGCCTTGAAAGCGACTCTTTCCCTTACATTCCCTCCTTGTCACTACGTTTCCATCAGGAAACATCAATATTCATGATACCATCTATCATTTCATACAGTATCATTTGCTCGTCTCGGATTTTCTTGGAACGGGGTTTAGAACGGGGCTTGGGACTAGGAATACAAGAGGTAGCACAAATGCCGCAAATCGCAGGGCCACATTGTATACAGAGGCAGCAGCTGAATATGATCGCTACTGCAATACCTAGAAAGGACAATACTTTCCATCCCCAGGCGGAAATTATATTCCAGAACCAACCGGACCAGGTCCAGGTGCCTGGATCTTGGTGTAACAGATGGGCAATTTTATGAAGTCTGGTTATAGCTGAATAAACAGACGGCGCGTTATTTGGAATGAAAATGCAGCAACTAGATCCGATGACTCTACAGGCCCCGCCCCTATCGGCCAGTATGACGTCAAGGACGAGACGATTTTGCAAAACTACAAATCTCATAGCAGATTGCTCTTCGGTTAAGTTACCTAGAGCAGAGGCAGTCTCATTTACTACAGCTTCAAGGGTTCTTGTTAACCTACGGATCAGCTTACTATTCTGGATAGGTCCTATAAAGAAAAAGAAACCTCTATTGAAATCTGTATATTGTTCTAGAGCAGTTTCAGTATAATCGACAATTGGGGACTCGATCTCCCTTCTGTGTCTAATGTGTACTAGATGTGTGTTTCTGTGATAATCAGATGGGGCTAGGAAAACTGGTGGCAGTAGGAAGGCAATGTAACAGGTTCCCTCCCAATCGAGGGGCAGACGAACATATGCGGTTTGACCACAAATAAAATATGAATGACGTGAAGCTTTGAAAATAGATTTCCCACTGTCACTATAACTGACAATAGTAGTACAATCACTATGTCCTACATGTACGGAACCATTATTTCGGACACATAATTCACCTTTGACTGGTAGTACTGAAATAGCAGGTAAGTCTGGAGTAGTATCAGACTGAACATTCAGGACCATGAAATTCGAAGAATAATTACCTAAATTGTACACTTCATTTTCTAGATCTAACCCGGTTCTATGGGGAAGACCTTGCTTGTCTGGAAAACATGTACTGTTAAGAAAAGACATATCTGTTGAGGATGACGTTAACGTGGACCATGCTCCACACGAACCATTATGTGAAAACGGATAAGGAAAGAGTGGCAGAACTCCCTTCGGCGTCTGGAAAGGGGGGAGTCGACCACACACCCAACAATTTGTGGCATTGCTGGTCTGGTGTGAGTAATGCAACATGCGGATAAAAGAATTATTTCGCATAGCGAGGCGGTAAGAGAGTTCATGAGGAGGCAGATCACTAAACGTGTGCTCTACTGTAACATTAGAAGACGTATTTACATGCGAAACTGGAAGATACAGGTAAAATGCATAACTGGTGCAGGAAATCATAATGCTGAGAAATAAAACGAAACTTAGAAAAACGATACATCGGATTGAGTTTTGACTAACTCTCTCACTATGGGGGTCTATTTTATACATGTCAGAAACAGTCTAACCGTTTCACCTAGGGGAGGACTTAGACAATCAAACTGGCTGACTTATTTTACTAGACCGGAGTTTCAACTTATACTCCTGCTGCGGAGTTTTCTCTAACAGGGAGGGTGCAGTATCATTGTTCTTTGCGGGACAGTCCTTAAGAATAGTACTTTGGCAATCCTTCAAATCCTGGGAAATGTTCTTTGAGACGGGTTTCAGTCCATAAAATTTCTTTATGTGCGAAAGGTGCACCCAGCCTTTGCGACCTTCCAACTTCACGGCTGTACGGGTGGCGAGGAGGACCTGTCGGGGCTCCTTCCAGCGAGGCTCCAGCGGACTTGATCGGTCGAAATTACGCACTAAGACCATGGATCCAGGAACGATTTCATGCGGTGCCACCTCGGTATTGTCTGGAAATGCGGCGGCAACCTGTGAACGACAAGAGTTGAGGGCAGACATCAAGGAAGCTAGGTAATCTGTCAGCATATTACTTGAAACATCGGTAATACTTCGGGGTCTAGGAGTACCCCACATGTTAGGGGGGCGGCCGAAAACGACCTCGTACGGGGACAGACCTGATCTAGAATGTGCGACCATGCGCATATAGAACAAAGCGACTGGCAGATCTACTAGCCAGTCCACACCTTTCTCTTTACATACTTTGGCGATGCGAATTTTCAGGGTCTGATTATGTCTCTCTACGAGACCGGCTGCTTCAGGATGGCGTACACAATGGAACTTCCACTGGTATCCTAACAATAGGGAAACGTGTCTCATGAGTTCAGATGAGAATGGCTGGCCGTTGTCAGAATATACGACTCTAGGGAGTCCATAACGGGGGAAAAACTCACGAACCAACTGCTTGGCAGTGGTCGCGGCTGTGTAATCTGGAACTGGATATGCTTCTGTCCACCTGGACAAAGCGCATACAACTACAAGGACATACTTGAAACCTCGACATCGCTCCATCTGAATGTAATCCATCTGGAGGACTTCAAAAGGGTGGTCAGGGGGCTGGAATCCACCTTGTTCCACCGGGACACTTTTACCTGGATTAAACTGGCAACATATCATACAGGTACGGACTTTCTGCTTGGCTGCAGCTCGTAAATGCTTGTTGAACCAAATGTTCTGGATACTGTCTAACATAGCTTTTTCTCCTAAATGTGCTGGACTATGTGCGGTATTAATAATGACTTGAACCATAGAGTCGGGGAGAAACCATGTGGCTCTTCCTTTCGTTAACCATCCCTGATCTGTCTGGACCCCTCCTTGTTCGGACCATTTCTTTATTTCTTCAGAAGTAGCATGTAACTGTATGTCTATGACATCTTGAGTAGGGTCCTTAACTGTCATACATGTAGTCGGATCTGGAGTATGTGTCTGTGTCGGATTAACTGGAATGTCTGGAGTCTGTGCTGTAAGCTTGGCTGTGCGATCTGCTAGATCGTTACCTTGAGAAATAGTGTCAGTAACTTTCGTATGTGCTTTGCATTTCATGATAGCAATGGATGTCGGTAAGTGTATTGCATCTAACAGAGCTTGAATAAGGAGACCATGCTGAATCTTGGTTCCATGAGAAGTCATGAAACCTCTCTCCTGCCAGAGCACTCCGAAGTCGTGTACGACTCCAAATGCGTAGCGTGAATCTGTGTAAACATTAACCTTCAGGTTCTTGGCATGTATGCAGGCTTGAGTCAGAGCAACTAGCTCTGCCGCTTGAGCGGACAGAGTGTCAATGCGGTGTGTCTCTATAACTTCGGTGTCAGTAGTCACTGCATATGCGGCGACTAGTTCTCCTGTACTAGTTCTCATGCATGAACCATCCACATAAAGTGTCAGGTCAGGATCTGGTAGTGGAATATCTGTCAGATCATGTCTTGGCTTTGTCGTAATGTTGACTACTTCCACACAATCGTGTGCGGCAGAATTTGAATTAACTGATGGTAACAGTGTAGCAGGATTAAGGACGTTGCAGCGTCTGATTTCTATGTGTGGCTGGAATAGTGTCAATTCATAACCTGTTAAACGTGCAATTGTCAAGTGCTGAGTTTGTGTTCGATTCAAAAGAACTTCCACGGAGTGTGGAACTTGTACTGTCAAGGAATGTCCTAATACTATGGAATCACTTTGTCTGATAGCCAGTGCTGTGGCTGCAACTGACTTGAGGCACGCAGGCAGAGCCTGGGCTACAGGATCTAATGTGCTCGAAAAATAAGCACATGGCTTGTATTGTCCTGCTTGATCTTGTGTGAGAACAGATAATGCTGTACCTTCACGTTCAGTGACGAAAAGTGTAAAAGGCTTACTGTAGTTCGGTGTAGCTAGAACTGGAGCTTGGCATAGGGCTTTCTTTAACTCATTGAAACTAAGTGTATGTTCAGATGTCCAAGGGAGGACAGTCGATACGGCTGCCTCCTGTGTCGTTAACTGTATCAGTGGTTTAGCTAGAAATGCATACTGAGGAATCCATTGTCTGCAATAGGAAGTAAGGCCAATAAAAGCACGTACCTCCTTCTGGGTCTTTGGCTGAGGAAGACTCGCTATTAACTGGATACGGTCTGGTGTCAACTGCCTACCCCTCTTGGACAGTAAGTGTCCTAAGTAGACCACTTGCTGGACACAGAATTGAAGCTTAGAAGGGGACACCTTGTGCCCCATCTCGGCTAGGTAATACAAGACTGTAAGGGATGCTTGCTCGCAAGCACGTTCAGAACGGGCTGTGATCAGTAGATCATCGACATATTGGAGCAGGGCAGTGTCAATTGGCATGTGAATGTTGTCTAGTTGTCTCTTAAGTGCTTGACTATAAATACTAGGACTTTCTGTGAAACCTTGAGGAGCTCGTGTGAACATATAGCTCCTTCCATTTAGACAAAATCCGAAAAGAAACTGGCTGTCTGGATGAATGGGGACACTGAAAAATGCGTTCTTGAGGTCGATTACAGTAAAGAACGTGGCTTCGGAATCAATGGCTGTCAATAGGGAAGAGATGTCTGGGACAACTGGGTACTGGGGAATAATACATTTATTAAGTTCTCGTAGATCAATCACTAATCGATATACTGGGGGTGCATTTGGATCAGTACGTTTCATGACAGGAATGATCGGAGAATTGCATACATTGGAGTCAGTTTCTACAACTACTCCTTGAGCGATGAGGTCGTTAATAATTTTGGATAAGGCTGCTACAGCCTCAGGTGGCAATCTGTACTGTCTGATTCGTGGTAACACTACACCTGGCTTGATAGTCACACGATGGGGTGTGATTTGCATGTAACCTACATCAGTTGGACCTTGCGCCCATAAATGCTGTGGAACATTGGACAATCTCGGATCAAAATCTCGTAATACATAGTGACCCTTGAAGTCGCGTAGGAACAATCGTATTCCCTCTGGGGAACAGCATATAACTGCACCTAACTCTTTCAGTGTTTTAATGCCTAATAGATTTTCTGGACATGACTTAGTAAGTAACAGATCAGTAGTGCGGGACAATGGACCTACTTCTAGAGTAACTGGCTTTGAGATTTCATTTACGATAGGCTTTCCTGAAAATCCAAGGGAAACATTTCTTGAGCCTGAGAGCGGAGCCCCTGGAACTTCGGCGTGACTAATTGTGGTCCTACTTGCCCCTGTATCAATCAGAAACTTTCTGTCTTTCCCTAATACTTGACTGTGAACATAGGGACCTTCTTGATCTACAGGTATCTCGATGAGAGGCAAGCCTACCTCCCTCTCTAGGCTGTTTCATGAATACTGTTGGTACTCTGGATACTCGGACTGTGCATACTGGTATATCTGCTGTGTAACATGCTGTGTTGCAGCAATAGGCTGCGGTACTGTAACTGTCTGTGGTGCATTCTGTGGCTGGGGAGTCTGTGAAACTTGCTCTTGTCTAGGCGGACGTGGTCTTTCTTTAGTCTTACCGGTAGCTATGTTGTGTTTCAGAACTGCACACTCGTTTATAAAATGACCTGGCTGTTTACAATAATTGCAGTTCCCTTTAACGGGAGCTGCAGGATGACTGGCTTGATTCGGACCCCTCTTCTGGCTGTCTTGAGGAACAGATTGTGCAACTAGTACTTTCATTTTCGTGTCTTTCATACGTTTTCTCTCGTGATCTTGCTCTTCTCTGATTCTATTCTGGTGGTATTGGAGCATCTGTAACATCTGGGACGGGGTATTAGCTTGCCAGGTACTTTCGACTTTCAAAACTCGATTTTTAATTGGTGGACTTGAATTCTCGACTAATTTAGTAACAAAAAGGTGAGGGTATGACTCGCTACTTGTCTTGAGGCCACTGTTGATGCTAAAACATTTCTCAAATCTAGAATAAAAATCACTAATGTCTTCGTCTTGTTTCTGTTTACAGGCTGAGATTGCATCCCAGTCTTCCTTTTTAGTTGTCAGTAATCTGGGTAAAACTTGAATCAATAATTCAGGTAATTCTTTACATTTATCTCCAAGACCGGTACCTGGTACTCGTATCTTATCTTCAGCTTCTAGAACTGCCCAATCTATCTTTTTCTCTCCCACCTCCCAATCTTTTTCCTTGAGCTTTTCATACACCCCTGCGGGCAACAGAACCTTTAACATTTTAATTACATCTGGATACGTGTATTCTCCCATACGGAGCATGTCTTTTAATTCTCTATGGAACCCTGCTGGATCTTTATCATGGCAGGGAATTAATTTTTTCATCTCTAGGAGTTCCATCTTTGTGATCGGAGTGTAAACAAACACTCGTTGCATTTCGCCACCCGTTCCTCTAACTGGGTGGACTTCTCGTAACGGATTCTGTCTGTCTATGTAAAAGGGTTTACTTTCTGGGGGTGAGACATGAACAAAATGCGGGTTCAGAAACGTTCTATATTTGTGGCGCTGTTCTAGAATGACACTAATTAAATCGGTACCTAGACCTTTCCATCTATACTGGAGTAACTCGTTCAGGATATCATGTAACGGACCTGGATCAGAGTGCTGACCCTCATACAGAGTAATGAGGTGCTGGATCATATACATACCCACCAGTCGCTGCTCGGCTGGGGGCAATTTCAGAAACATTTGTGCCACTATTTCGTCTGGAAAAGTGGTAGAATCAGTAATCCATCGGACTGCTGATCGGACTAGTTCTTGTTCATGCATGGTACTTAACTCACTGTAACCGATTCGTGATTTCAGAATGTGATCGGTAGCTTGAAATACTTGTTCTAGAGAACCTTGTTCTGGTGCTGGATGATGGAAAGTAGATTTGTGTTCCAGACGTAAATGGCGATCTGGAAATCTAGATTTTCCTACATACGCTATTCTGGCGGAATTCTCGTCGTCTAACTCTTCAGGATCAGAGTTACTTTCTTTCTCGCTTACTTGTGCTGCTTTACGTTGTTCGTGTAACTTTATTATTTCTTTACGAATCTTCTTGTACATACTCTCCATAGCACCGATGGTCTTATGCTTACCCTCGGCTATACTATTACTCCACTTTGTCAGGGTTCTCATTTCGATCGGATCTTTGGACGGGTAATCTTGTTCCCTTATCAAACAATTGATCAGAAACTTTAATATCATGAGCTGGATCTCAGCTTTTCTTTGCGACATGACATCACTAATACTTTCTGGATCATCCCCTGTACGGATGAAACGGTATATTCTGTCTAGATCTTCCTTCATATCCGGTAGGGTGACGAGATACTCGGCCACCTTTCTTACGCGTAATGAATATAAAACCATATCATCCTCGCCTGGGACTGGATCATAGCCGCATTCGGCAAGGGATTTTCTTATTTCTGCAACAGACTGATGTCTGGGCGTACGCTGTGACGCTTGTGCATGTAATTCGGCTAACGCTAAACGCTTGTGTGGCGGTGGGGTTTGAGGAGGACCTCCTCCTGCGGCCCCTAGACTAGAATCGTCGACTGATACTCTTCGTACTAGTGTGGCGGGAAATTGAAATGCGGGCTGGACTTGTGTGGCGGGCTGGACCGGGGGGACCGTAGCAGGTACTGCAAAGGGTGCCCCGGTGTCTGGAGGAACGGGAAGTGCCTGATTTACAGGGACTGGTGGAGCGAGAACGGGATTTGCATATTCTGGGACTGTGTCGTCCAAATAGGACGAGATGAAAATATCAGCTGCGGTCGGTTTGTGACGTAGCTTGGTTGGAACTAGTGGTGGCGGAAAATTACTGGATGCCTCCGGGGTCGCTTTTGGCAAGCCCTCGGCAAGAAGAGGGTACATACCCTTAATGAGGGCATTCCTCTGTCTATCTGACTGTTCAGTTCTAACTCGTTCACCTATCTCGATTAATTCTTTTTCTTGTGCTCGTTCTGAGGATTCTCTACTTAATTCTGACTTTCTGATGTCTTTTTCGGTTCTTTTATGAGCTTCTTTGCGCCATAACTCGATGGCATCTTTCTGTGATTGTCTGGCTTTCTTTTTCCATAATGCCTCTTCTACTCTCATGATGCACTCGGCATCCCACGTACCTGATACGGGCCATCTATACTTTTCTTCTAACTCCTTGGTATACTCTACCCATAAATCTAGATATAATATGGCGCTTATGCCATGCTTCTGATACATAAAATGACCTGGACTGTCCCTAGGCGGGACAGGAACTGCTGCTTCCAGCAGACCTTTTCGGGTTTTTAACTGACGCAGTTTTGAAAAGAGTGGCATGACTGAACTATAATCTGGACACAATACAATACACAATAACCACGAAAATCACTTCGCACTCATACCACGACATTAAAATACATGAAGAACATTATGAATAACAGTTCGAACAGAATATTACCTGGAATACGGAAAACAGAATACATGAATTTTCTCGAGAACAGAACTGACTAGAACAGGAACTAGATGCACTGCTGAAACAGTACGAAACTTACCGGTCTCATTAAGAGACACGTCAGGACCCGCATCCACCGAAGTGGACACTTCGTTTGTGGGCCTGTGTACCACCAACCCACGGACCAGAGTCAATTTAGATTGACCCTGTCTAGATACTACCCCAGCGACGGTACTCACCGGGCAGCAAGAACGGAAGGCCTCGGACTGGACTGGACTGCTACGACGACGGACAACGAACTTCGGACTTCAGTTACGGGTGGACCTCCGGATACCTCGGACCTTGGACTCTCGGCTTGGGCTCTGGTCGGGACTCGCCGCGTTCCTCCACCGCCTCGTCTGGATGCTGGACCGCCTCCTCCGTCTCCTCCGTGGGCCTGAGGGATACTTGAAGCAGAAATATCTGCCGGTGCGCAGAAGAGTTCCGTCACGACTGCAGAGGGTCAGGGGGTCGGCGTGGCTTCACCGACGCGTGGGGAAAGGGCAAGTCCCTATTCGGGCGCCATTATGTGGTAAATAAATAAATAATACCCTATTTTTGAATGCATAAATGAATGACAGATAGCTCAATAAATAAGAGTCAAGATTCGAGGTAGTAGGAGTTTTGCAGGTTTAATACAGCATAAGGACAGGAACAGGACAACCTGCACAGGAATAGGATGGCAAGCCCTGGCAGCGCTGCCGGGGTCAGGATCGGGACAAGAAGGCTAACTTTTAATAACAGTGCACAAGTATATATACATTAGATCAATTACATAGCACTTCATTGCAACAGGCGTAGCAGTGGGTGGAGCAATAGGTGTGACGCGTAGCAGTCGCGAAAGATAAGGGTGAAAAGAGGTGTAACAGGGCGTATACATAGACATGTGATGCAAACGTAACAGAATATGTCATGAATGGGGCGGAAACCATGGAGGCGGCTACCTAAGGAGCCGGGACCTCTAACCTGATGGTGCGCGCAAACTAGCAATGACGTGTTACTAGGAGAAGCTGGGGGCTATGAACTCTGTGCTAGGAGCAGAGACTGAAGTCTGGAGAGTCAGAGCGACATGTACCTAAGCAGTATCTAGTATCTGATGTTTAGAGAACATGTTGATATAAACTAGAAGTCAGGAGGGGAAAAGCTAACAGACACTAAGACTGGAGCATGCATTATTCTACATGTAGTGCGTGATGAGGAATATTAAATGACCATTAAATGCAGTATTTCCCTTACATGGAGCCGTAAGGGCTAGACAATGACGGAAACTATTGATGCAGTTCAGTAGCTTAGGAATGCAGAGAAGGAGGACTGAACTGATAACTGGAACCATAACATACTCTTGGCAGACTCAGAGGCAGAGCCAGGCTGAACCGGGCACTGCGAGGCAGGAAGTAAGTGAAGGGTCGAGGATACAGGTGGGGGCTGTATCGCTCCTCAGCGAGAGCTCAGGAGACAGGAGCTGAATCTGATGTCCGGGCCCTTTTGAGGCCTAGAAACGGGGACATTATAATGAAATAACGTACACACTGGGAAACGTGGCAACGTAGCTTTGCATAGGCCTGATATTCGTAGTATTCACGAGGACTGGAAACTGGCATACTAGAGGTGGACACAACTATAATTGCGTCTTTAATCGAACATGGGGAATACATATGCATATTAATCATGCACACATAACATATGATGGAGGACGCGTAGGGACACAGAACATGGCAGAATTTACTTTTCCACAGTATGCTCCGAACTGCGAGACGTACCTGCTGGAGGTAATCCTGGGCGCGCAGGCTCATGCGGGTAGTATGCTCCGAACTGCGAGACGTACCTGCAGGGGATGATACTGGAAGCGCAGGCTGATGCGAGCAGTACGCTCCGAACTGCGAGACGTACCTGCCGGGGATGATCCTGGAAGCGCAGCCGCCAGACGATGTCAGAAGCAGGGTGAGGGGGGGAACAGGACGGTGCGATGGGCTGAAGCCAGTGGACACAGCAGATTCCAGCCTTCACGTTGCGAGCTACGGCTCGTAGGGCCAAGAAGTCGCGTTGCTCGGGCCGGGCGAGTCCTACCTTCACGTTGCGAGCTACGGGCTCGTAGGGCCAAGAAGTAGCGTTGCTCGGGCCGGGCGAGTCCTGCCTTCACGTTGCGAGCTATGGCTCGTACGGGGGCCAAGTAGTCACTTGGTAGGACGGACAGCTGGGCACAGGTCCTTAGGGTGCGCGGTGCTTCTCCACAAGGCGCACACGGCTCACTGCTTCAGGGCGGCGTGGAAGACGGCGATTTCAGCTCTGCTCCAGGTTGTTAGAACCCAATGGTCCTGGGGCTCTGTTCAGGGGGCAAGCTCAGACACAGGCACTTGGAGATCGTTTGTTTTAAAGATGCACAAGTTGAACATAAAAAGTCTTTCTCAGTCTTTGGGTTCTCTCCTTCTTGCAGCCAGGCACCCACCACAGGCCAGTCTCTCAGGCTAGAGACAGTAATCCTCCATGTAGCTTTCCCGGGTCCTCCTCTTCGGGCATAGTTTCTTCTTGGCGAAAACAGGATCTGATGTTCAGGTGAAGGGCTACTACTTGTATACACAGTTTCTTTTGTCTTTGAAGGCCAGGGGGCCTGAACCTGGTTCAACCCAGTTTTGGAGCACTTTGTTTTTGAGACTCTTGCTGTTTCTTTCAGGGTGCAGGGCAGGGACATCAGACGCTCCGCAGGAGGTGGAGCCAGCATTGTGGTGGCAGAGCATAGCCCTATTCAGAGTCAAGGGGCACTCCTCCCACCTATCCTAGGGGTAATCCCTCTATTCACCACCTGGCAGCCCAGACTGTCTCCTGGAATACCCCAGAACTGTCACTCACAGAAAGTAAACAGCAGATACACATCCTAGCAGAGGCAGGCTGAAATGGTCAAGCAAGCAAATGCTAACTTTCTAAAAGTAGCATTTGCAAACACAGGATATTAAAATAAACTTTACTAAAGGAAGTATTTAATTATTCTGAGTTCAGGCATACTAAACTTGACTTTCTACCATTTTCCCTGAGCCTGCTGGGATTATAGAGTGTAATAGTTCCAGCAGCCCATTATGGCCTATGAGAACAGGTAGCCTTAGAATAGTGAAAAACAAAAATGGCTGTAATTCACTATTAGGACATGCCACACACATCAGGGCTTCTCCTACCTTATACTTACAATGCACCCTGCCCTTGGGCCTACCATAGGGGTGACTAATATGAAGTAAGGGAAGGTCTAGGGGCTGGCAAGTGGGTGCACTTGCGCAGTTAGCATGACAGTACCAGACTACACGCAGGTTCTGCAATGGTAGACCTTAGACACATTTTTACCAGGCCGCTTCTGTGGGTGGCACAACCAGTGCTGCAGGCACACTAGCAGTATTTATATTTACAAGCCCTGGCACTCCTGGTGCACTTTACTGGTGCACTTTACTGGGGTCTGACAGTAAACTAAATAAGCCAATCATGGAAACCAATCAATGTATACACTTTTCATAGGGAGCACTTGCACTGTGGCACTGATTGGCAGTGACACAGTGCCCTGAGCAGCTAACACCAGCAAAACACATGAGGCACATCAGCAAAGAGTGGAAGGGAGACTCACGCCAAGGTGCCAGGTCTAACAGTGAGTATAAGGGTGCAGGACCTCTAAGGGTGGCACGATAAGTGCTGCAGCCCTTAGGGGCCTTCTCTGGTCACAGTGCCCTGGGTACCTGTGGTACCATTTACCAGGGGCTGACCTGTGGCCAGAGATGCCAATTGGGTTTGGGCTTTAATGCAGTTTAAGGGAAAGAACATAGGCTCTGTTTACCTGATTAGCAGGAGGCCATGGAACACCTAGTCAAAGTACATCAGCAATGCAGCAAAAAGTGGGGGCAACTATGCAGAAAGAGGGCACTTTCTCACACTTACCTATATCTCAAGCAGTGTGTGAGGGCACGGCACACAGGGCTGTATGTCATGTTGAGGTTTCTCCGCACCTAGACACAGAGCCTACAATGGAAGTGTGATTGGTCTTGTTGAGGGGTCTCTGGGGTGCTACAATTTGTGCTGCAGCCCCAGAGGACCCTCTTTAATACCAATGCCCTAGGTACCAGGGGTTCCATTTTCTAGAAACGTGCAGGGGTTGCTGAAGTTGTTATTCACAAATAGAGGAACAAAGGGCTTTTATACATGAGGTCCAGCACAGTTGTCCAAATGCAATATGAAAATTAAAGTTGTGCTGTTCCTGAATGATCTACAATTTAGCAATATACAAAGGACAGTAGGCTACAGAGTCAAAGAGATGGGAATCCATTTCTTTGGAATGTAATACCCTCACACACCCAGTTGGGTGTCATGCTTCATCATCGGGCTGCTCCTCGTCTGGCCAGCGCTGTAATGCCTGACGGGCTCCCGATAAGAGGCACTTTGGCGGAGGGAATATGCTACTTACCAGTATGCATCTGTTCTTGGCATGTAGGGCTGCTGACATTCATATCTGTGCATAGATCGCCGCCTAATGTTGGGTCCGGATGATTGCACCTTGTTGTCCTGGAAGAGTCTTTGAAGTATCACGAGATAGATGACTCCTCCCCTGGACTACAGTGCGCATGGGCATCTTCTCCATCCTCAGATTGTTTTTCGCCATTGTGGCAAAGATGGAGCATAGAAAAGTAAGAGATGACCATGTAAATGTATGTAGAAAAGTACTGCAGCTGTGACAGGCACCGGGGAAGAGGGTGGGTGATATGAATGTCAGCAGCCCTACATGCCAAGAACAGATGCATACTGGTAAGTAGCATTTTCCGTTCGAGGCATGTGGGCTGCTTAATTCATATCTGTGCATAGACTGTATAGCAGTATCTCCTCTAGTGGTGGTCACCTGTAACAGCTGCAGCAGTTTGAAAAAGAGTTTTCAGGACAGCCTGGCATACGGCAGCTTGCTGCTTTGCTTGCACATCTACACAGTAGTGTTTAGTGAAAGTGTGTACAGTAGACCATGTAGCTGCCTTACATATGTCCTCCAACGGGAATGTTTCCTAGGAATGCAATGGATGCCCCCATTTTACGCGTTGAGTGTGCTTTTGGGGGAACTGTTATGAGTGCGTTTAGCTTTTTGATAGCATATTTGAATGCATTTAACTATCTGGCTATTCCTGATTTTGAAATGGGATTTCCCTTATGTTGTGGAGCGAAAGCAACGAATAGTTGCTTTGTTTTCCCGAATGATTTAGTTCTGTCAACGTAATATAGTAGAGCCCTTTTTACATCTAGTGTGTGTAGGGCTCTCTCAGCCACTGACTGCAGGTTTTGGAAGAAAGCTGGCAATTCTATGGACTGATTGATATGGAAAGTGGACATAACTTTTGGCATAAACTTGGTGTTAGTACGAAGCACTACCTTATTGTTGTGTATTTGCATGAAAGGCTCTTGAATGGTTAATGCCTGTAGCTCACTCACTCTCCTGGGGGAGGTAATGGCAATCAAAAATGCCACCTTCCATGTTAGAAATTATAATTCACATGAATGTAGTGGTTAAAACGGAGGTCCCATAAGTCTGGTAAGTACAAGGACATGTGTTGTCTGTTTTGGAGATATGCTGCCATAGCAGCAAGATGTAGCCTTATGGAAGAGTATGCTAGATTGCATCTTTGAAGATGCAATAGGTAACAGATAATGTTTGGGATGGAAGCATCTAATGGATTGATTTGGTTATTTTTGCAATAAATTAAAAATCTTTTCCATTTAGCTGCATAGCATGCTCTAGTAGTTGGGCGCCTTGCCTCCTTGATAATGTTCATGCAATCAGGAGGCAAGTTAAGGTATTCGAACCCTAAGACATCAGGAGCCAGATCGCCAGGGTCATCTGATTGGGATCTGGGTGCCTGATTTCTCCGTGGTTCCGAGTTAAAAGATGTGGCGAGAGGCGCAGTCTTTGGTGGGGAACTACTAAAAGTTCTAGGAACATTGTGTACCATGGTTGTCTTGCCCATGTGGGAGCAACCAGGATCATTGTGAGTGACTGCTGGCGTAGTTTGCGTGCCACCAGCGGAATCAGTGGGGCTGGTGGAAAAGCGTACGCAAATCTGCCTGACCAGTTCATCCATATCGCATTACCCTGTGACAACGGATGTGGGAACCTGGCGGCAAAGTACTGCCATTTTGAGTTTTCTTTTGTGGCAAACAGGTCTGTCTCTGGATGCCCCAATTCTTGGAAGAATGGTTGGAGCACCTGAGGGTGAATCTCCCATTCGTGTAGCTTTTGGCTGTGCCTGCTTAACAGATCTGCTACTTGATTGTCTTTCCCTGGCAGGTGTTATGCTAGGAGAAAAATGTTTTTGGGAATTGCCCACTTCCATGTGCTCTGTGCTAGGTGAGACAGCTGTCGAGAGTGTGTCCCTCCTTGTTTCTGTATGTAATACATGGCTGTCATGTTGTCCGTCCAGATCAACAGAGCCATGTTGTACAAGTATTTCTGGAATGCTTTCAGTGCCAGAAATACTGCTAGCAACTCTAAGTGTTTGATGTGCAGTGTCTTTTGTTTGCTTGTCCAGAGCCCTTGGACTGTGTATTGAAGTAGGTGGGCTCTACAACCTGTCAGTGATGCGTCCGCTGTTAGCAATACTTGTGGAACCGGCTCTTGGAACAGTCGCCCCTTGGAAAGGTTTTGTGGGTTACCCCACTGCAGAGAGTTGTAAGCGCAACTGTCCACCAACACTAGGTCTTTTAGTTGTCATTGAGCTTGGTTCCACTGCCGTGCTAGGCTTTCTTGCAATGGATGCATTTGAAGTCGGGCATGAGGGACAATGAATATGCAGGAGGCCATCATGCCTATGAGCTGCATGAACACTCGAGCTGGGAAAGAGTGTTGTGCCTTAAATTTTGGAATGAGAGTCTGCATGTTGGCTATCCTGGCTGGATTTGGATATGCCTTTGCTACTGAGGTATCTATTGTAGCTCACAGATATTGCTGTATGTGGGAGGGCTGTAGATGTGATTTTGGGTAATTTATGGAAAAACCCAGACTGTGCAGCAGTTGGAGTGTCTGAAACGTATGGCTTGCACACTGCGCATACGAGTTGGCCTTATGAGCCAATCGTCGAGGTATGGAAACACGTGGATGTGTTGCCTTCTGAGGTGTGCTGCTACAACCGCTAGGCATTTTGTGAAAACTCTTGGGGCTGTAGTTACACCGAAGGGGAGAACTTTTAATTGATAATGTTGACCTTCTATTGTGAACCTGAGGTATTTTCTGTGAGCTGGATGTATAGGTATGTGAAAGTATGCATCTTTGAGGTCCAATGTAGCAAGGAAGTCACCTTGCTGCAGTAACGTGAGTACTTGCTGTAGAGTAATCATATGGAAATGCTCTGAGAGTATGTATAGATTTACCTGTCTGAGGTCTAGTATGGGTCTGAGGGATCCATCTTTCTTGGGAATTTTGAAGTATAGAGAGTATACTCCTGTTCCTTGGTGTTGAAAAGGGACTGGCTCTATGGCTCCCTTTTCTAGCATGGACGCGACCTCTTGTTGTAATAGTGTGATGTTTTCTTTGGACACAGGACAGTGTTTGGGTGGTATGTTGGGTGGAGTAGAAGTGAGTTCTAGGCAGTAACCATACTGGATAATTTGTCTCACCCGCCTGTCTGTGGTAATGGTGTTCCAGACTGGTAGGAATTGTTTTATTCTGCCTCCGACCGGTGTTGGGCGGTCTGGAGAGAGTGCGATGAAGTCACTGTTTGGTGGCAGTGGAGGATCTGGTATTATTGCCGCCACGTCCCCTGACTTTATTATTGTTTCCCCTATAACCCCCTCTGTTGGAGCCTTTATTAAAGGTACTCTGGGTGTTACTTTTGAATGTAGAGGAAGTCTGTGATGTGTTGCCTCTTGCGGAGCCTCTGTAGGAGGAGCGACGAAAGGAACCTCTATGTTGTTGAAAGTGAAGTGCGCCCATAGACTTAGCAGTTTCCGTATCTTTTTTAATTTTGTCTAAGATGGTATCTACTGCAGGACCAAACAGGAATTCTTGGTTAACTGGTTGGTTGAGGATTGTGGATTGCACCTCATTCTTAAAACCAGAGATGCGTAGCCACACATGCCTGCGTAGTAATACGCTAGTATTAATGGATCTGGCTGATGTATCAGCTGCGTCAAGCGCACATTTAATGGAAGCATTAGTTATAAATTTGCCTTCCTGTATGAGGTCGTTAGCCTTAGCTTTAAAAGGTTCTGGCAGGTGTTGCAGTAAACCTTCAAGTTGATCGTAATGTGCTCTATCATAGCGTGCTAGTAGAGCTTGGGTGTTCGCAATCCTCCATGAATTAGCAGCCTGTGAGGCTACTCTTTTGCCTGAGTCTTCTAATATTTTAGACTCTTTGTCAGGAGGGGGAGCATCTCCTGATGTTTGTGAGTTATCTCTCTTTCGAGTGTTTGCTACTACTAGTGAGTCTAACGGCAACTGGGATTTAATATAAGTAGGGTCTGTAGGGGCCGCCTTATATTTGTTCTCAATCCTGGGATTGAGTACACGTGCTCTGGCTGGATCTTTGAATATGTCTGGCGCATGTTTTAGTACCCCTTTTAACATAGGAAGTGTCCTGACATTTTTCTCAGAAGTAGGAAAAGTGTCAAATAGAAAATCTTCTTCTATTGGGTCAGTGTGCATGTCGACATTGTGGTATTTTGCTGCCCTATCCAGCAGTTGGTTAAAAACAATGGTTTTGTCAGTAGGCGACGGCTCTGTAGGGTATGGGGAGGTGTCTGGGATGGGTTGTGGGTCATATGGATCATTCTGGTCATCCCATGTGTCATACTGTGCATCAGGATCCTCTGGTTCATTAAAATTATCCTGAGGATCTTCCCCCATGTTATCTCCATCATTATAATCTGAATGTGTAGGAAAGTAGGGCAAAAAAGGCATATTAGGAAAAAAAGGAGGAGGAGTAAAAGGCCTTGAGGGAGATGTCCCGAAGTCTTTTTTCTTTGGAGGAACAGGGGAAGGAGTGTCCGTGTCCAATGGTCTCTTTTTCCGGTGATGAAACTGTAACGTGTCCTGTTTCAGGGTCTATATACAGTTTAGGTTGTTCCTCAGTTACTGGATCAGGATGGAAGAGTTCTTCCTCAACTGTCCGTGGCTTCGGCGCCGATGTTTTTGGCTTAGTGACTTGTTTGTGACTTTTTGGCTTGAGGGCCTTTGGTTGTGGAGCTTTTTTCGGCTCGACTGTTGCTTTCGGGTTGGTAACCTTTTTCGGTTCTACGTCCTTTGTTGGTTTAACAGTCTTTTTTGGTTCTGCGACATTTTTTGGGTCGACGACCTATTTCGGATCGACCTTTTCGATATGTTTTTTATGCTCGACGGCCTTTTTCGGCTCAATGTTTTTGGTCGAGTCAATGGCTTTTTTCGGCTCGACAGGCTTTGTAGTGTGATCCTGTTTTTGTTGATCGACACTCATTTTAGGATCGACGGCCTTCTTTGGGTTGGGTGTTCTTTTTGGCTCGACGACCCGTTTTGGTTCGAGGCTCTTCTTTGGCTCAATAGCTTTCGGCTCGATAACCTTTTTGGGTTGAACGACCTTCTTTGGTTCGACCACCTTCTTCGGTTCGACCACCTTTGGTTCGACAACCTCTCGGGTCGACGACCTTTGGTTCGACGACCTTCTTCGGTTTGACGACCTTCGGTTCGACAACCCTCTTAGGGTCGACAACCTTCTTGGGGAGAGTGGTACTCGGTCCTGGGCTATCAGAAGGCCTGGTTTTGGGCTTCGGAGCCGAGCCGGAAGGCGGGGCTTCTGAAGGGGCTTGTCGATCTAGGCTAAGGCCTTTAGGCGATGCTTCGACCGGAGCCTTATCTTTTGGGATAAGCGGTGTTGGGGGCTGGGTACTCACTTTTTGGCCCGGCGTGATCTGGTCATCGGAGTCCGACTGGTCCTCAAAGGTGACGATTTCTAGATCCGAGCCCGGTGCTTCTGGGTAGTTGTGTTCATCATCGAAGATGTTCTCCGGTTCCGGTGCCGGCCGCTGCATCTCTTGCCTAGCAGCCTGTCGATTCCGGATGGTCTTCTTCGAACGGAATTGGGCACACGCTGGGCAATTTTCTTCGTTGTGCTCCGGTGATAAGCACTTGTTACATACTGTATGTTTGTCAGTATGCAGGAATTTGGAGTGGCATTGTGGGCACCATTTGAATGGGCTCCTTTCCATCGACAGCAGGCCCACGTGGCGTCGAAAGGCCCAACAGCCCGCGTCGACGACCGGATCGAAATGGAAAGTTTGGTTGAGTCAAAAAGTACCGAACGAGAACAATACCATCGAAGTAGAAGGCCTTTTGGCCTTAGAAAGTAGTTTAGTTTCGGTTCCGAAGTTGGAGTAGAGGAATAACATCCGAACCCAATGCCGGAAAAAAACAATCTAAGGATGGAGAAGATGCCCATGCGCATTGTAGTCCAGAGGAGGAGTCACCTATCTCGTGATAATTCGAAGACTCTTCCAGGACAACAAGGTGCAATCATCCGGAGCCAACACTAGGCGGCGATCTATGCTAAGATATGAATTCAGCAGCCTACATGCCTCAAACACTGAGTTTCCATCAGTTTTTGGCGATGATCTGGAAAAAATTACAGGATTCAAACATAAAATCATTGTCAGGGATGGTGATATCCCTGTTAAGCACAAACTCAGAGGTGTTGGTTTTAGCAACAGGGAAGACCTCAATAAGGAGCTTTTAACATTATGCGACTAAGGTATTATTGAACCTACCAAATCTTCCCTTTGGTTGTCGCCTCTTGTTGTCGCTCGAAAACGTGATGGGAAATTGTGTGTGTGTGTGGATCTCAGGTCCTTCTCTTTGTTGGGTTGATTCTCGTTCTTTGCCTAGAATCACTACCCCATTTACTAGTATAAAGGGTGCACGTGTATTTTCCAAGCTGGATTTGGCTAGCGCCTACCATCAGATAAAACTCCACCCTGATTCTCGCGCTCTAACAGCGTTCGTGTCCCCTCTTGGAATGTTTCGTTATCGGAGGATGCCTTTTGGGTTAGCCTCTGCTGCGTCAGTGTTCCAGAGGGTCATGCAGAACATGTTGAGAGATGTAGAAGGGGTTCTTGTTTTTCAGGACGATGTTCTTATTTATGCAAAAGACAATGACTCACATGATACTATTATCAGAAATGTTCTAGAGATTTTTAAGAAAAAGGGTGTTGTGCTCAAAACTGAGAAATGTAAGTTCTCTTGTAAAGAAATAGAATACCTTGGTCATCTTTTGTCTCATGAAGGAATCAGCCCAGAAACGGTCTTTTTGATGCCATTTTGAATACTTCCGTGCCCAAACACAAGACCGGTGTTAAATCCTTATTAGGCTTGTTGGAATATTACAATATATGTATTCCTAATTACGCATCGATGGTTAGACCCATTAGTAATCTTCTTAAGAGATAATCAAAATTTTTGTGGTGTTTAGAGTGTGATCGTGCTTTTAAAGAAGTTAAGAGTTCCTTAAAACAAAGTGATGCTTTACTCCTTTTGATCCTGACTTACCATGCGGCATAACTGTTGATGCTAGTCAGGTTGGTGGAGGGGCTATTCTTACACAGCAGTGTGGAAATCAAGAAAACACGGTTGCATTTGCTTCAAGAGTACTCAGGAGTGCTGAAGTTCAGTACTCTGAAAATTGAGAAAGAGTTACTTGCTTGTTTATGGGCTATTGATAAATATCGGCCCTATGTATGGGGAAGACGTTTTAATTTGATCACTGATCATAAGTCACTTGTTTCAATCTTGACTTCCGGTCCCAGCAAATGTTGTACACCAAGGATTCCCAGAATGGTCAGCAAGGTTCTTCAGTATCAATTCGAGGTAATACATATTGCTGGGGGGAAAGAACACAAAGGCTGATTTTATCTCATGGTTTCCTCAGAGTAGTGGGCTTAGTGAGGGGACCAGTTGTCAAGATTTAAATGAAGAAGATGTTGAAGATTGTTTTGTGGCCTCTCTAGATATTTCGGTTCTGGCAGTTGGCTCTGACGTAGATTGAAGGACAGCTCTTTAAGGGGATAGTCTTCTCCAACAAGTACGCATGTATGTCAAAAATGGTGGGCCAAAAGAAAAATCTTTGCCGAGCATACTTCAACCATATTGGAAAATTGAGTTGGAAATATCAGTAGAAGTTTGTTTACTCATGAGATGTGATAAGCTTATTCCACCTCATTCTCTTAGATCTACCATTATATGAAAAGCTCATGAGGGACATTTAATAGTAATAATAATAATAAAAACATGTATAAAGCGCCTAGTTACACTATAATCAGTGTGTCCCTGCGCTGTGAATGCAGTCCAAAAGGAGGCAGAAGCAAAGGCTATCAGCAGAAAGTAGAGGTCAAAAGACACAGATTCAAATCTTATTCTTCGGGAAAAGGTGAGTCTTGAGTTTCAGACGGAACCTTGATTCTGAAAGCTCCATCCAGAGTTCAATGGGTAGTTCATTCCACTGTTTGCAGGCTAAGTATCTAAAGGAGCGACCTCCCATCCGAGCTTTATGAATACGAGGGACATGAAATTGCATACTTCCATGAGATCTCAGGATTAGTTTAGGACGGTAAACGGTCAGCATATTTTGAAGATATGCAGGGCCCTTGCCCTGTGCAATCTGGTGAGCCATGCATAGTTTTAAACCAAATACGTTCCCGTATGGGAAGCCAGTGCAGGGTAGCTAAGGCTCGTTTCCCTGATGACTTCCTAGGCAGGTTGAGTGCAAGTCTTGCGGCAGCATTTTGGACACTTTGGAGTTGGTGCATCCCTTTCTTGTTAAGACCTATAAGCAAAGAGTTCCCATAGTCCAGGTGGGAGGTGACTAAGGCGTGTATCAACGTTGTCCTGTGTGTTGTTCGTCTGAGAAAACACTTAAGGTTGTCACCCCACCTTTATCTCCAATTGAATGTCCATCTGGTCCATGGGTCAAAGTAGGAATTGACATCATGGGACCATATGAGATTTTACCTTTGGGAATGAGATTCATTTTTGTTTCAATGGACTAAACTTTCAAATGGCCGGAAATTTAAGTTGTCAGAGAGGCCAGTTCTTCGAGTGTTGTCAAATTTCTCAAAGAGATATTTTTGAGGGAAGGGTTTCCTAAATTTTTGGTTTCTGACAATGGTACTCAATTATTGAGTGAAGAATTTCAGTCTTTTCTTAATTTGTGTGGTATTAAACATCTTAGAAGTTCCTTATATCAACCACAGACCAATGGTCTCGTGGAGAGAATGAATAGAGTTGTGGGTGAGTGTGTCAAGTGGGCTGTGAATGGTAGACATGATGTTTTTAGCTCACACGAAAGTATGTTGTGGTTCTAGAGAACCACGCCTCATTCATCCACTAAAACTTCTCCGTTAGAGGTGCTAAGGGGAAGGAAGGCTAATACCAGTTTTCGACCTGGATGGATAGGGAAATGGATAGATTATCTGACTAATGTTGAATACCTTATGGAAAAGGTTTAGACCAATTCTGATATTGTACAGGGAAAATAAAGAACATGGTTTGACAGAAAGAAAGGTTTGAAGATGGTTTCTGTTTGTGTTGGTGATTTTGTTCGTATCAAGAGTCCTGTGCACACCAAGAAAAGCTAATGTAAATTTGGTAAACCTGTCAAGGTTGTTAGAATTTGCAATAATGCTGTTCAGGTGGAGGGTGGTTGTTGGTGGAATTTATCCAAATTGGTCAAGACTAGATCTTGCCTAATTCCCAAAGCTCATAGTTCGAATGGACAGGAGAGTACTTTTACTCCTTCTTTTGGACAACGGAGGAAGTGCTCTGGAGTTTGTTACTCCTCGAACGTTTCATGATTAAGATTTTGTGTTGTATTTTCTTTAGCTTTTTTTATATTGTTGTTTTATGTTTTCTTTAGGTTGGAGAAAAGGAGGAATGTTATATTCTATGTTGAATGTTCTGTAGCATTCATTATTCAACTGCTTACAGATGTCATTGTGTCTATGATGTTACTGCAATTTGTCAAACTTAGAATGTTATGTTTCAACTCTGATGATCCAACTGACTTGGAAGATGGCTGTGCGTAGCACATGATCAGCTGTGTAGTTCTATCTACAAATAAACTACTCTTCAAATTGTATCCTGTTGAGTGAATTACTACAGTGTCCTCCTCTTCTTAGCTTCAGCACGCCTGTCCGGTCCTCCTTTTCTTTGTGGTCACTTCTCGTCTGAGGAGGCAATATTCAGGGGTGCCCCTAAATACTAGCTTTAGGGGAGTTACAGGTAAGTAAAAGGTTGGGACCAATGGGCCCCTTCCTTGGGGTAGGTACACCCCTTATTATGCCACCCTCCAGTGGGAGGGGGGCCTATGCCTCACTCTGGTTGGCTGGGTACCCACATCTGCAAGATGGCGGGGACTGAGAGCTGCTGGGGGTCAGAACCGGTGGGGACCTGTTACTGGAAGCAGCAAAAGGCCTGGGGAACCTAACAAAGGCAACAAGCCTTTGAAACACCCCCTTTGTGGACCCTGCCCATCCTGGGGGATGAGGCTTGGCACCTAATCCCAGGCTGTGCGTTGTTTTAGACCCCGAGAGCAGCATGCTTTCGACCCATGGGTCCGGAAACATGTCTGGTGGTGGCAGCTGGTGAGCAGCCACTCAGCCTGGACACTAGTGTTAGGTCAGTGTGGGTTTAATGAGCTGAGAAGTTTGATACCAAACTTCCCAGTTTTCAGTAAAGCCATCATGGTACTGTGGCGTTCGTAATGACCAACTCCCAGCACCATATACTCTTAATGTTATTACTGCACTTGCAATGTCTAAGAATTGGCTTAGACACTGTAAGGGTACAGGGCTCATGCCCCTGTACCATCACCACTGGTATAGTGCACCCAGCTAGAGGGGTGGCTGATCTATGCCAGGGCAGTGGGTTGTAGGCATGGCACACAGGGATTTGTGCCATGTTGACTCTTCACTTTGTTCTGCACCAAAACACACAGCCTGCAAAGACTCAGAAGTATCACACCCTCCCCTTGAGGAGAAGCCAGAACAAATGGTGGAGGCCAATCCACCTCCGCCAACAAAATGTCATATGAGGATGTGAGATTTTCACAGAAAACAGCAGTAAGTGTACGCTGTATATTTTCTTCAATCTGGAGGACTATTTCATATAGTCTATCAGGTGGTGCAACTTGTGTAGGTGTTGTTTCCACTGTAATAAATGTATCAGTTGCTCTCACGGCCAGAAAGTGACGCAGTGCCTCCCGTACTATGGTAACCTCTGCCGCGCTGTCAAGGAGTGTCCCTGCCCATGTCTAATCTGGGAGTAGGGTTCTCACCGTTTGAGGCATACTTCGCTGTTAAAGCAGCAACTTTTTTCTTCTTATAAGGGGTCTAAAAAGAGGCAGTTCCTCTGGTTTGGCTTTCACGTCAAACTGGCAAGGCGGATCACTTCTCTGCTGAGCAGTCGCGCCTTTGCTGTGATCCTGGCACTCTCCACCACTGACTTGAGACTCTGATGGGTCCTGTAAAGAACGAGGAGAGCGCTGAACAGGGACTTGAAATCTCTCCAGAGACTTAATTTTAGCTTGGTCACGCAAATCATATTTACTCTCAGAAGCTTCAGGTGTCGGCGAACCAGCACACAAACCCTGCTTCCGTTGCTGCTGCCGCTGATTTATATTCAAGTTCTTTTTTAGGAAAGAACGGGTGCCCATCTTTCTCAGGTTGGGCTTTTGGTTGAGTTTGAGTAAAAGGCTTAATCCCCGGACTATTGCGCCCTAAGGTTTTACAAGCTTTAACAATAATCTTTGGCAATCCACTCTATTTGTCTACGTCAGCAACAGCCTCCAAGAGCTCAGCCACCTGCAATCTTACTGCTTCTACCTTTACATTAGCAAGGATCATATCGCAAACAATATCGAACACCCCTACCAGTCTCATTCCTAACTCCAGGGCCGCTTAGTCCTCATGCTCATCTTGAACACATTTAATCACTGAAAGGAGAACGGTCATGGAGGGAGTGCCAAAATACTGTGAATATAGAGCTGCAAACACTTTTCCCCAAGTGTTACAATCAGCTAACTCTAGAATAAGTCCTTGAGGTAAGCTCATGGTCAAAATCCTGCATTCATACAACAGGCGAGGTATTCGGAAAAATAGCTTAGAATTGTTCAAACCTTTTAGCTAGCCAATAAGGGAGTTTGTCCTTTTTATGAGAATGTTTGCCCATCAGAGTTAATCATGATGGATGAGACATATAACCAGACCACCGTGTCCAGGCGGTTGTGCAGCAACTCCAGGCTGTACCACCTGTATGTTGCACGACATGAACTGTATAACAGCTTTATGTACACGTATCAATGACATATGTAATGTGCGTAGCTCTGCAACAGTAACATTAAGGTAATTTGGATGTGGTGTATACCCAGCCAAAACGGGCCACATGGCCCAATCAATTGATAAGGGGCCTAAACGGACCACTGTTAAAGGGGTGAGAAGGCCACTATTAAACAATATGGTATACTGCCAAGCTGTCAAAGGTAATTCAAGAGATCTATAAGGTTGATAATCCTGCAGAACTGCAATGGCAGTATATTTGTGAAACAAATTATCGTTTCCATACACTGCAAAAAGGTGACCCAAGAATAGAAGACTTTGCCGCGGGGATATATGATGTTAAAACGCATACTTTTACAACGCCTACCATTACAACGGGACTTTTACAACGCAAATACTATTACAACGCATGTATTTACAACGCAGTTTTTTACAACGCAGGTACCTTTACAACGCATACCATTACAACGTAAGTATTGGTAAGTATATATAATTATTTTAATTGTATATTATTTAAAATTATTTATATTTAATGTAATTGTATTTAATTTAATTTAATTTAAATTAATTTAATTTTATTAATTTAATTTATATTTAATTTTATTTTATTTTTTCTTGTACCCCTTTATCTAAAATTCCCAAAACTGACCCTAAACCCTAAAAATACCCCTTTACCCAAAAACTGAAAACTGACCCTATACCCTAAAAATACCCCTTTACCCAAAAACTGAATACTGACCCTGAACCCTAAAAATACCCCTTTACCCAAAAACTGAAAACTGACCCTAAACCCAAAAAATACCCCTTTACCCAAAAACTGAAAACTGACCCTGAACCCTAAAAATACCCCTTTACCCAAAAACTGAAAACTGACCCTAAACCCTAAAAATACCCCTTTACCCAAAAACTGAAAACTGACCCTGAACCCTAAAAATACCCTTTTACCCAAAAACTGAAAACTGACCCTAAACCCTAAAAATACCCCTTTACCCAAAAACTGAAAACTGACCCTAAACCCTAAAAATACCCCTTTACCCAAAAACTGAAAACTGACCCTAAACCCTAAAAATACCCATTTACCCAAAAACTGAAAACTGACCCTAAACCCTAAAAATACCCCTTTACCCAAAAACTGAAAACTGACCCTGAACCCTAAAAATACCCCTTTACCCAAAAACTGAAAACTGACCCTAAACCCTAAAAATACCCCTTTACCCAAAAACTGAAAACTGACCCTAAACCCTAAAAATACCCATTTACCCAAAAACTGAAAACTGACCCTGAACCCTAAAAATACCCCTTTACCCAAAAACTGAAAACTGACCATGAACCCTAAAAATACCCCTTTACCCAAAAACACAAAACTGACCCTGAACCCTAAAAATACCCTTTTACCCAAAATCCCAAAACTGACCCTGAACCCTAAAAATACCCCTTTAAAAAAAAACTAACATATAACATTTTAAATATAATTATATACTTACTTATACTTACGTTGTAATGGTATGCGTTGTAAAAGTACCTGCGTTGTAAAAAACTGCGTTGTAAATACATGCGTTGTAATAGTATTTGCGTTGTAAAAGTCCCGTTGTAATGGTAGTGCGTTGTAAAAAATGCGTTGTAATGTGTGTTTACCTTGCCGCGGTGTGCCTCATCCGCTTCAACAACGAAAATAAGAGCAGTACCAGCATTAGGGACTCCATGTTGACTCAAATGAGCTGTGACTGGAGCGCGGTTTGGAGCCACTATGGCAACTGCCATAATGAAAAGAAGATTAAAACCAACCTATCAGTAGCGGCTCAACAACGGACAATATGGAAAGGAAAAACCTTCTAAAATTCAAGCTTAAAAACCCTATAATATCTCAAATATAGGAAGCTATCCCATCAAAACTGTCTCAGAAAACAGAAGTGAGGGGATTGTGGACAAGCACTATTCAGGAGTCTTGCAGATGAGTACCAGACCAAATGTTGGTGGTGCCATGAGGCAGGGATTCTGCACATACACGGAACTAGGGGCTAAGCCTTCCTACCACCTCAGTACCCACAATCCCAAGACCGACTAGATATAGTGTCTCACTCACTCTCCTAAACACTCACAAAGATGCAAATGATTAGACAGCCCAGACCACACAACACTCCCAACTCTCTCAGGAATCACGGTAACAAGACATACCCTTTCGCTCACTCACTCGTACTTGTCCACAATAAGAATTGGCTGACACACTAGTATAGTTTAAAATGTTTATTTTAACTATTGTGCTCTATAACGCAGTATATGAGCCACTACCAACAGCAAAATGCATACACTCAACACAGTTAGCATTGTAGCAAGTCCTTATATCATAAAGGGAGATGTCATCATATAAAGACAGTGAATAAAGGACCATAAGGCCTAACCACCCACTCCTTGGTAAGAAGTAGTATTATTATATAAGAGAAGATCTCTGGCCTTTGTCAGCAGATCCCATACCTTAGATCCTAGATGGTATATCTACATCATAGGAACAGCATGGCTCTTCTCCCTGGAAAGGTCACTCTCCAAGTGTGTGTTAACCAAACATGCATTCCCATAATATCAAAGCACTATTATTCAGCAGCCGCAGCTCTGTTAGCATTTTTGTGTAGGTGCTAGGGACTGACAAAAACAGAATAAGAAGGGGCCTTGTTTATCGACCTTGTTCACCGTGTTCAGACTAAACTCCAGAAACAGACAGAGAACGCGCAAAACAGACGGTTCTCATGTGAAAGGCATAAAAAGAGTCTTGCAATATAAAGTCATGTAGTAACTTGCGCAAAAGCGGCATTATGCCAGAAGAGCTCATGCTATCTTAGCGATATCGACAATGTCCCTATCGGCCATATGACAGCGGTAAGGAAGTGCCCCTGAGCATTACGCAATGGTCATTTTATTTTCCTGGCTCCCCAAGTGGATAACCAGACTGTGCACGTCCTTGCTTCAGATTATCATTTTTGTGTTGTGTTTGCATGGTTTCCTATAAGTGGGGGCTTCCTGCTGTAAAAACACAGTCTTCAAATTAGGTAGAACGGAAGTAACTAGGGAGGTAGTAATAGACACAACAGAAACACACCAGACCTCAATTAATGTGATTGTCATGAAGTGAGGGGCAATTGATGTAGTTGAAAATTCAACTTGAAGGGGGGGGGGGGCTGGGGGGGGGAGAGAATATTAATAATGAAAAATATGATGTTGATGCATGCCACGATATATGTAAGTATAATAATGAACTTGCATCGCTGTTGTCGAATCCACATGGTATGACCTCCCCATCAACCCAGAGTCAGAAATGTGTGGCCAGGAAGGCCCTGCAACCTAGGCCTGAAGCGACTGATTGACAGGTCACTGGTGAGGTGACACGTAACCCTTAGACAAATGCACAAACAGGAAAATCCAGATCGATCCCGCAGATAGGAAGCAACACTACAATGGTCTTAGGAAATTGGACCCAATTAAACGCATTTGGACAGAGGGGCACACGTTCCCAAAACACCATGAAGTCAGATGCCACACTGAGTTAGGGAACACTCACAACAGCATGCACACTACATGTGTGGTCACGTCCTCCACATGCCGGACATCTGGACACGTACCCACCAGCCCCACATTGTGTCCACGCAAGGTCGAGATCCACCTGCGCTTCTTATCAAATGACCAGATTTATGGTGCCATGACTGGGCCCAATTTCTGCCTCCAAATTAATGTACAAATTACTTTATGATGCTTCATGTAATGCCTAAAATGACAGCCGAAACTAATGTACTTTGAGACAGTCTTCAGACCCGACTTAGTTGCCTGCTCTCCTGGCCGATATGTTTAATTAAACCAACTGTTCCTGTTTTGCCAAACGCTTCTCGTCTTTAATTTTTTTAGATATATTCACCTTCGAGCAACATCTGTATGTGGTATAAAGCTCCTGAGAAAAAATTCCGATTGTGTCAATACTTGAGCCAGTATTTGGAGGAGAATGCTAGGTCTGTCTCCTCCGCACAGGTGCTCTGGGTGGCTGGGAAGGCCTACCCGAGAGGTAACTTAATGAGCGATTCAATGGCCTGTAGGCACCGCTGTGAAGTGTCACGCTGTCAGTGGACGGAGGTCACTTGTCGCCTTGCTCAGGCGTATATCGTATCGCTGCCCCTGCCCTTCTTAAGTAGTTGCTTAGGGCCAAGTATGATCTGAACCACCATTACACCACGCAAGCAGACTCTGGGCATTTTCGCTTGTGGCACTACAAGGGGGGGGGGGGGGGGCTGGACAGCTATTGGCCAACCAGCGGCATCAGACACAGTCACATTAGATCCACATGTGATGTGCTCTTTACCAATCCACACAAAAAATTGCAGGAGATTTCTACTTTTTGTGAGGCCCTCTACTCCTCCTCAGTGCCCAGTCATACTGCCGTAGAGTAGGCGTTCATGACGGGGCGTGCCCTCCTAACACATCCTCAAAACCAAATTTTTCGGTGCTGACATCAGCATTGAGGAAACTGCGCAAGCCTTTGATGGAATCGCCACTATGAAGGCCGTGGCAAATGACACCTCCAGATTGAATTCTATAAAATCACTAAACCTCTGATAGTGTTAAATCCCGCAGCTCCTCTCTACGGAATTCAACTGGACATGTATCTCCTTGATTCCCAAACCAGGCCAATACCCATTTCAATGTACCACTATGGTGGTGTCATAGGAGAGTGGGGAATACTGTTTGCTTTGCAGATGGCTCACATGGAATACTTGGGGGAATACCGGAGTAGTGACTCCTCTAGGGAGCTGTTTAATGACATTGCTACAATTGTGGACAAGGTAGGGCTGAATCCAGCGCCTGACTTGCGTTTCATCTATCTCTGCTGGGCTGTGTTAAAATGATAATAATTAACGTGATGCTGAGATTTAATTACATATTTGGAATGCTTCCCCTGACGATTCCCTGTGGCCTGCTTTAGGGACACTGACCAAATGATCCAGACTTTTGCGTGGGAGGGACGCAGTCCTCACCTCAAGGCAGCTAAACTATGTGCCTAAAACCACAGCAGGGGGACTGCGACTTCTACATGTGGGGTTTTACTGGTTGGCCACGCAATTGTCACGTGTTGCAGATGCTGAAGGTTGCTAACGAGATATCCACGAGGGTCTTTCTGGGGCACCATCTGCTGCAATTGAAGGGAGAACTTACATCTCTCTACACGGGCCATAGACAATCCGGCTGCTTGGCTCAGCCAATTATCCATGCCACGCGCTTAGCTGGGCATCATGGTAATCGCTTGCTTCGCACCCCGTGCACGATCCATCTTAAGGCTCCGTTCTGGCGGAACAGTGACATTAAGATTAGGGGAGAGGAGATTCGCTGGTCACAGTGGAAGACTAGAGGGAAATGCTACGTGAGTGACATGGTCCGGGAGGTTGAATTGGTCCCCTTTGCTGCTCTCAGATGCAACTGGGGGCTGCCTAAATCGCAACACTGCCAAAATTGACAGCTCACACAGTCTGCAACACACGCTGGATGCCCCCCCACACAATCTGCAACACACGCTGGATGCCCCCCCCAACCCACGATGTAGTATCTGACATGCTGTTACAATACATTCTAACATGGAAGGGCTACAGGGGCACCATGGAGGGACTGTATCACTGCTACACACTGTCTGTATCAGAAAATTGTGTGTCAACTCAATACAAAATTGACACTTAAAAAAAAAAAGTAGCAGTTGTAATAAACAGACCTATGTGTTTCAGTTGTGTTGTTCGAATTGGTTTATTGTCACCCATCGCTTATCAAGTCGGCCTCATTTACACAAAACAAAACGTTTAACAGCTTACATCAATGGCAGATCCCAGGGGGATGAACAAAGTTAATAGTGCTCACCACTCATCTTCGAGGGGTATATTTCCTAGGGAAGCCATGGATGCCCCCATTTTCCGTATAGAGTGTGCTCTAGGGGGGACTGTTAACGTGCGTTTAGCTTTAAGATAACATATTTGAATGCATTTAACTATCCATCTGGCTATTCCTGACTTTGAAATAGGATTTCCCTTGTGTTGTGGTGCAAAAGCAACAAACAGTTGCTTTGTCTTCCTAAAGGATTTAGTTCTGTCCACATAGTACAGTAGAGCTCTTCGAACGTCTAGTGTGTGCAGGGCTCTTTCAGCTACTGATTGTGGATTCTGAAAGAATACTGCCAGTTCAATTGCTTGATTAATATGGAAGTTGGATACGACTTTGGGCATGAATTTAGGGTTTGTTCGAAGGACTACCCTGTTAGCATGTACCTGCATGAACGGTTCCTGAATTGTCAGTGCTTGCAATTCGCTCACTCTTCTGAGTGAGGTGATGGCAACTAAGAATGCGACCTTCCACGTTAGGAATTGCAATTCGCATGAGTGTAGAGGTTCCAAAGGAGGCCCCATGAGTCTGGTAAGCACTATATTTAGATTCCAGACTGGGGAAGGAGGGTGTCTTGGAGGGATCACTCTTTTCAAGCCCTTCATAAATGCTTTAATTGCTGGTACCCGGAAGAGTGAAAGGTGTTGCCTGTTTTGAAGGTACGCTGCTATAGCTGCGAGGTGTAGTCGTATGGAAGAGTATGCTAAGTTACATACTTGTAAATGCAGCAGGTAGCATATAATGTTTTGTATGGAAGCATCTAATGGGTTGATTTGGTTATTGTTGCAGTAAATAACAAATCTTTTCCATTTGGCTGCATAGCACGCTCGTGTGGTTGGTTTCCTTGCCTCCCTAATGATGTTCATGCAGTCTGGGGGCAAGTTAAGGTATCCGAACTCTAGGACCTTAGGAGCCAGATTGCTAGGTTCATCTGATTGGGATCTGGGTGTCTTATTTCTCCATGGTTCTGAGTTAGAAGATGTGGAGCAAGGCACAGTCTTTGATGAGGGACTACTGAAAGTTCTAGGAACGTTGTGTACCATGGTTGTCTCGCCCATGTGGGAGCACCTAGGATTAGAGTGACTGAGTGTTGTCGCAGTTTGCGTGCCACCAGCGGGATCAAGAGTGCTGGGGTAAAAGCGTACGCAAATCTGCCTGACCAGTTCATCCATATCGCATTGCCCAGTGACAACGGATGTGGGAATCTGGCGGCAAAGGACTGGCATTTGGAGTTTTCTTTTGTGGCAAAGAGGTCTACCTCTGGGTGACCCCATTCCTCGAAGAATGGTTGGAGAACTTGGGGGTGAATCTCCCATTCGTATATTTGTTGGCTGTGCCTGCTGAGCAGGTCGGCACTCTGATTGTCCTTCCCTGGGAGGTGTTCTGCTAGGAGAAAGATGTTCTTTTGAATTGCCCACTTCCAGATGCTCTGCGCCAGATGGGACAGCTGTGGAGAGTGGGTTCCTCCCTGT
Organism: Lissotriton helveticus; assembly: GCF_964261635.1. NCBI lineage: Eukaryota > Metazoa > Chordata > Amphibia > Caudata > Salamandridae > Lissotriton > Lissotriton helveticus. The sequence continues at coordinate 52,115,694 of NC_136065.1, forward strand.
TTCTGGATATAGTACATTGCGGTCATGTTGTCCGTCCGGGTCAACACCGTCTTGTACACGTATTTTTGAAAGGCTTTTAGGGCTAGGAAGATCGCTAGCAACTCTAGTTGATTGATATGCAGCCTTCTTTGTTTGTTTGTCCAGAGCCCTTGTACTGTGTACTGAAGGAGATAAGCTCCCCAGCCTGCCAGTGATGCGTCCGCTGTTAGTACTAGTTGTGGAACCGGCTCTTGGAACAGTCGCCCCTGCGAAAGGTTCTGTGGGTTCCACCACTGCAGAGATTTGTGTGTGCGACTGTCCACCAACAGTAGGTCTTTTAGGTGTCCACGAGCCTGTTTCCATTGCCGTGCTAGGCATTCCTGTAATGGGCGCATTTGAAGTCTGGCGTGGAGGACAATAATTATGCAGGAGGCCATCATGCCTATGAGCTGCATGAAAACTTGGGCTGGCAGGGAGTGCTGTGGCAGGAATCTGTGAATGAGTATCTGCATGCTGGCTATCCTTGCTGTGTTGGGGTACGCCTTTGCCACTGAGGTGCCTATAGTGGCTCCTAAGTATTGCTGTATGTGGGAAGGTTGCAGATGCGATTTTGTGTAGTTGATTGAAAAGCCTAGGCTGTGTAGCAACTGAATAGTTTGGGACGTGTGTGTTGCACACTCTTGGTACGATTTTGCTTGTATTAGCCAATCGTCCAGATAAGGGTACACATTGACGTGTTGCCTTTTGAGATGCGCTGCTACGGTCGCTAAGCATTTTGTAAACACTCTTTGAGCCGTGGTAACCCCGAAGGGCAAAACCTTGAATTGGTAGTGCTGCCCTTCTATTGTGAACCAGAGGTATTTTCTGTGGGCTGGATGGATGGGTATGTGGAAGTACGCATCCTTGAGGTCCAGTGTTGCTAGGAAGTCTCCTTGTTGTAGCAACGGGAGCACTAGCTGTAGTGTGATCATATGGAAGTGCTCCGACAGTATGTTTTGATTTAGGGGTCTCAGGTCCAGTATTGGTCTGAGGGAACCGTCCTTCTTGGGAATAAGGAAGTATAGGGAGTATACTCCTGTCCCTTGCTAGTGGAAAGGGACTGGCTCTATGGCCCCCTTTTCCAGCATGCTTTTCACCTCTTGTTGAAGTAGGGTGATGTGTTCTATGGACATAGGACGATGTCTGGGTGGTATGTTATGTAATGTAGTAGTCAGTTCTAGGCAATAACCAGACTGGATAATTTCTCTTACCCACCCGTCTGTGGTGATTGCGTGCCAGACAGGTAGGAACTGTTGTAGTCTGCCTCCGACTGGTGTTAAGTGGTCTGGAGGCAGCGTAATGAAGTCACTGTTTTGTGGAGGCGGAGGCTCTGGTGTTATTGCCTCCGCGCCCCCTTTCCTTTGGATTGTTACCTCTGTAACCACCTCTGTTGGTGTTCTTTGTGAAGGAACCTTGTATGTTACCTTTGTAGGAGATAGATGTTTGTGAGGCATTTCCTCGTGTATTTGCTCTGTATGAGGAGCGCCGAAAGGAGCCCCTATGTTGCAGAAATTGCAATGCACCCATGGATTTGGCTGTTTCTGTGTCCTTTTTCATTTTGTCCAAGATGGTATCTACCTCAGGACAAAATAAAAAATCTGGGTTAACTGGTTGGTTTAGAATGGTGGACTGCACCTCATTCTTAAAACCTGAAACCCGCAGCCATGCATGTCTGCGGAGGAGGACACTAGTATTAATGGATCTAGCTGTGGTGTCTGCAGCGTCCAGCGCACATTTAACACCTTCAATGCTAAGGCAATTCCCGCTGGGTGCTGAACTATGACTTTTCCCATTGTTCATGACAAGGTCAGCTCGTCATAAGCACAGCTCCAGTGTACTGCATGACGAGCTGGCCTTGTCATTAGCATGGAAGTGGTTAATGGAGGCATTGGAGATGAACTTTCCCTCCTGAATGAGATCATTTGCTTGCGCTTTAAACGGCTCGGGCAAATGTTGCATAAGGCTTTCGAGCTGATCGTAATGTGCCCTATCGTAACGATCCAGTGGTGCCTGTGTGTTAGCAATTCTCCAAGAATTGGATGCCTGTGCCGCTACCCTTTTGCCTGATGCCTCAAGGATTTTGGACTCCTTATCAGGGGGAGGTGCTTCCCCTGTAGTCTGAGAGTTGGCTCTTTTTCCAGCGTTAGCAACCACTAGGGAGTCTAGTGGCAGCTGGCCCTTGATGTAAGTGGGGTCTGTAGGAGCCGGTCTATACTTTTTTTCTATTCTGGGATTGATTACCCGTGCCCTGGCTATGTCCTTGAATATGTTAGGTGCATGTTTCAGAATGTCCTTCAACATAGGAAGTGTTTTGACACTTTTCTCTGCAGTAGTGAAAGTGTCAAAGAGGAAGTCCTCTTCTACGGGGTCACTGTGCATGTCCACGTTGTGGAATTGCGCTGCCCTGTCTAAGTTAAATACTACTGTATCATCAGTGGGTGATGGTTTAGTAGGATAAGTGGGCACATCAGGGATAGGATGTGTATCATAAGGGTCTGTTGGCTCCTCCCAAGGTTCCTCTTGATCTGGATCTTGAGGAAAGTCATATAGGGGCTGTGGTTCATACCCTGTGTCTCCCTCATCGTCATCGTGGTTAGAAGATGAGGTAGGTGCAAGTGGTGTGGAGGGCATATTAGGTTGAAAAGGGAGGGAGGGTCTCGTAGGAGAAGTGCCAAAGTCCTTATTCTTGAGTGGGATAGGTGAATCAGGTGCAAAGTCCAAAGGTCTCTTTTTCCTATGCAGGATGGTAACTTTACCAGTGTCTGGGTTAATGTAAATTTTTGCTTGGTCCTCGGATGGATCTGGTGGAATAGTTCTTCCTCTACAGTCCTGGGCTTAGGCTTGGACCTTTTCGGGTTGACGAAAGCAGGTTTGTCGACGACCTTTGGTGTTTTTCTGGGTTTTTTCGGCTCGGGCCCTGATTACGGCTCGACTCGGGGTTTCGGGTTGACGGGAACTTTCCGGTCGACACGTTGTTTGTGCTCCTTATGCTTTTTTGGCTGAGTGTCTTCCACCGGATCGACGGTCTTTTTTGGATCGACCGGTGTCTTTGGAGCTGTTACTCTTGGGTCGACAGGTTTGTCCGGCTTCGATGGCTTCGGTACGGCACCGGATGCCGGGTCGACTGTTTTCGGAACCGCAGGCTTGTTCGGGTGAGCGACCTTCCTTGGTTCGACGCCCTTTGGCTGCGTGCTCTTGTTCAGGTCGACCGATTTTTTGGGGTCGACAGCTTTTGGCTGAGCGGCCTTTGTGGGGTCGACAGTCTTTTTTGTCTCAACGCTCTTTTGGCTGTGCGGCCTTTTTCGGATCGACGCCCTTCGGGTCGGTGACCTTTTTTGGCTCTGGAACCTTCTTCGGGGCGATGGTACTAGGCCCTGGGGTTTCTGAAGGTTTCGGTTTCGTTTTTGGAGCCGAGCCGGAAGGCGGGGCTGGCGAAAGTTTTTTATGATCTTGGCAAAGGCCTGTTGGCGATGGCTCGACCGGAGCCTCTGGTGACGGGTCAATTGGTGTCGGGGGCAGTGTACTCACGATTTGGCCTGGCGGTAGTTCGTCGTCGGAGTAGTCTTCGACCGTGACGATCTCTAGGTCCGAGTCTTGAGCGTCCGGTAGGTCCTGGTCATCATCGAAGATGTTGTCGGGTTCCGGTGCCTGTCGCTGCATCACTTGCCTAGCGGTCCTTCGGATCTGTATGTTTTTTTTCGACCGGAACTGGGCGCAAGCCGGGCAGGTTTCTTCCCTATGGTCTGGGGAAAGGCACTTGTTGCATACTGAATGTTTATCAGTATGGAGGAACTTTTGAGTTGCATTGTGAGCACCTTTTGAAAGGGCTTCTTTCCATCGACGGTCGGCTCCCGTGGCGTCTAAACGGCCCAACGGCCCGCATTGACGACCGATTCGAGATGGAAGGTTGTATGGAGTCGAGAGGTACCGAACGATAACAATACTGACGAAGTCGAAGGCCTTTTGGCCTTTAGAAAAGTTTTGTTTCGATTCCGAGTTGGAGTATAGGAGTTTGCATCCGAACCCAATGGCAGAAAAAAACAATCTGAGCATGGAAAGGATGCCCATGCGCACTGTAGTCCAGGGGAGGAGTCACCTATCTCGTGATACTTCGAAGACTCTTCCAGGACAACAAAGTGCAATCATCCGGACCCAACACTAGGTGGCGATCTATGCACAGATATGAATTCAGCAGCCCACATGCCTCGAACATACCTGATTCCCTGCGAGAGATTTCTATTAAATTCTATATATTTAAATACAATGAATCGATTACCAGGACAGTCCACCTTTGCAGCGACATTTAAACGCATTGGTAAATCTTTAGGACTGGAGTACGGAAGAAGGGCAGGAGTGACAAAGGCTTCATAAGAGGTGAAAGGGGCACTCGTAGGGGTAGGTTGTGCAGGGACAACTTGTACACAAGAATGAGAGACTGCAGCCCCACTCCGCACTCCTGGTCAGAGATTGGACTCCTTAGGACACCCATAGTCCAGCTTGGTGGGAGGATAAACAACATGTTTTGAAAAGGTTCAAGAAACAACTTATTAAAACAATTCCAGGGCATTGTTGCTGGTCGAAGACAAACTGCAGGGCAGTGCTTCTGGAAGCGGTCCACCTCCAGGGCCTTGGTTACCGAGGTATTGACAACTGTGGGTATTTTTGGCTGTCGAACTCCCTAAAGGGTACAGTCAGAGCTTGATGAGTTCTCGGTGGGTTGCTGCACCCTCCATCCTGATTCAAAGTCCATATGGAGAGACTTGAACAAACGGCAGCAAAGAGTCCTACCACCTGCGCTGGCTGGGTAGAGGGGGCCCTTCCAGGGCGTGTATTATGGAGAAGGCGAAGTTGCACAAGTCTATTAAATGGGGAAAGGGGGTTCACATATGGCCATTTATCTGGGGAGTCAACCAGCTCGCACATAGCATGGGGAGGAGACTATTATAGAGCACATGTTATCAGGAGCATGAGAGTTATCCCGCAAGGTACGGTGAGATGGCCCATTCATACAGGGCCTGCAATCTGGTCAGGGAACACCTTCGCACGGGGATTGGAAACACCAATCACCGGGCCTGAATCTGGGATGGCGGAGTCTCTGGACCTCTCAATAGAGCATGCAGTGATCACCTCTGGGAATCTCCATCCCCCCAAAACAATTCTGTATGTGGCCAACTCTATGACCCCACTAAAGTGAACTCTACAAGTAACCATCTCCACAACCCTTTGCATAGCCTACTCTGAGTTGTTCTATATGAACCCTTCCCTCCCCCAGGATACTCAGAAAAACAGCCTGGGACATATCAATAGGATAGTGAATGATTGTGTGACTCCCCGTTTGCCATATAAAGACCCCTTATAAAGAATACTGGGACAGCTTCTACTGCTCCTCTAAAGTGCACGCCCACTGACCATCTCTAGGGCACCTCCGAAGCGCACTCTACAAGTGATCGCCTCTGTCTCGCCTCTACAGCACACTTGTGAGCGCCAAAATCACCCTACAATACTCTTGGGAGCGCCAAAATCACCCTACAGCACACTCTTGTGAGCGCCAGATCCAATCACCTCACAGCACATTCTTGTGAGTGCCAAAATCACCCCACAGCACACTATTGTGAGCGCCAAATCCACAATCACCCCACAGCACACTCCAAAAGAACCAGTCTCAAGGGCCACTCTGTAGGGTGCTCTAACCTGATTGCCTCAATAGCCTTTCTGTAGCTCATTCAGTGAGCCAGTTTGTAGGACCCCTCAATAGGGCACTGTAGGGGTGAGAGCCTCTAGCAACCCCCATAGCACACTCTAGGAGAGACCGCCTCTAGGACCCCTGCACAGCACACTGAGTGCCAGTCTTTAGAATCACACTATAAGGCACTATACAACTCATCACCTCAAAGATTCATTTGAACGTCATTCTCCAATATCTCTTTATAGCACACTCTACGAGGGTCAGTCCCTGGGATCACTATATAGGGAATTCTACAAGTGATTGCCTCAAAGGCCCTTCTATAGGTTCTGTCTGTAGGACTCCTCTATAGGGTATACATTTTCAGTATCACTTTATAGCGCATTTTACAGCTGACCCCCTCAAAGAATCTTCTGCAACTCACTCTATTGCCTGTAGGACCCTCTATAGGGCGCACTGCATCAGTCTCTGTGATCACTCTATAGCGCATGCTACAGCTGACCACCTCAAAGACCCTACTGACTTCCTGTCTGGAAGACCCCTCTCTAATGCACTCTTCGATTGTCAGTCTCTGGAAGCACTGATCACCTCAAAGACCGTTCTCACTCTCCTGTCTGTAGGACCCCTCTATAGGAAACTCTGTGAGTGTCGGTCTCTGGGTTCAGTTTATGGCACATTCTTAAGCTGAGCGCCTCAAAGGCCCTTCTATAGCCCACTCTCCTATCTATAGGACCCCTCTATAGGGAAATGCGAGTGTCAGTCTCGAGATTTTTCTATAGCGTATTCTACAGCTGACTGCCTCAAAGACCCTTCTATAGCTCACTCTCCTGTCTCTAGGACCGTTCTATAGGGTGCTCTGTGAGTGATCACTTCTATAGGACACCTCTAAGGGGCACTCCGTGAGTGTCAGTCTCTTTGACCACTCTATAGTGCATTCGACAGCTGACTGCTGTAGGAAAGTAGGATCTTACTGACATGGCTGACCCCACTTTTTGCCTGGTGTCAGTGTGTTCAGACAGTATTACCCTGGGATCCTGGTAACCAGGGCCCCAGTGTCGGTGTTGTCTCCCCTAAATTGGTTTGGTAAGCACTTGGTATACCCCACGATTGGCATACTGGTATACCCCTGTAAGTTCCTAGTATATGATACTATGGTACCCAGGGCAGTGGTACACCAAGGGTCTTCTATGGGTGCAGCATGTATTATGCCACCAATGGGAGCCCATACAAACTGTGTCTACAGGGCTGCCATTGCAGACTGTGTTAAAAGGTGAATGCACCATTCACCGCAGATATAAAGTTTACCTTATATCCCAGTCACTGCACTTAAAATCTATATGTCACCCCTAAGGTTGGCTCCCCAGCCCAAGAGCAGGGTGCATGGTCCTAAGTGTGAGGGTGCCCCTGCATGAGCAGAGGCACTGCTACAAACCACGGATTCAATTTTCTGGGATTTGTAATTGTGGGGAAGCTATCTGAAGGTATGTAGAGGACACTGGTCAACACATGATGCACAGCTACATAATAGCTTCTCCGTTTGGCATCAAACATGTTTGAGTCATGGAACTACATGATTACAATGTTAATTGCATGATACCATATCCTGGGAGGCTCCTTAGAGGTGTCCCCCATGTCTACCTGTGTAGCCTTACAGGGACTGGGGCTGGGGGAGGCAGAACAAAGGATTTCCTATAAAGGAGAGGTGTAAGGAATAGGTGTCACAGGTCTAGGGCGGGGGTGCCCCCGAGTGCCACAAGACAGCTTTTAAAGGCCCATTTGGTGCCCTACTTGCATAAACCAGTTAGCCACAGCCCAGGAGGCCTTGGCTCCCGCTCTGGTGCAAAACCACAAAAAGGACAATAGAGTGACAATGCCCCTGCCCAGCCCCTCTTTTGGGGAGGTACCCACAGCTCTGCCAGGTGGCCACTTGAAAGCAAGTGAAGCAGAGGTACCCGTGAGCATATGACTGGTCAGTCCACCAGAATGGCGTCCCTGATCCACCGATAGGTGAGTCAGTCAGTCAATCCACTTTATCTGATTATTTAAAATCATAAAAGTACAAAGCACAATATACAAAAACCACAATCAAGTTAACAATAAATACATGTGAGCGATAAAAGAATAAAAACGGCGGCATCTTTAATATAATTCATCAGTCTTAAGACATAAATATATCAAGTTACATAGAATTTCCTTGAAATACAAAAATAGGGTATTTATACATGTTTACCATAGGGTTTTTCCTTTTTGTAGGAGGGTGGATACCTGACTATGGTTACCCCAGATTTTTTGCCTTGTGTTTAGCTGGTTTTGGACTTAGTTGGCCTGGGATCCTGCTAATCAGGGTCCCAGGCTATCTGCTCTCTCTTTAAAATGGACTCCATGTACCCTAGCTGCATACCTAATTGGATATTGGGTCACCTTATCAGCCCCTGTACAGTGTACTATAGGTACCCAGGGCATAGGTGGATCCAAGGCCTACCAGGGGCTGCAGCATATCTTTTGCCACCCCTGGCTGGCTATCCAAACAGACACAACTGGCTGATCACTCAGCTGGGGCAAGGTCTTGTAATCACCCCTTGCTTAGATATAGTATACCTACGTCTAAACCTATATCTGGGGGAGTGCAGCAACCTCCTGCACTGTTTTCTGTGAGACAGTTGCTTGTCAAATTTCACACTCATGCTTGTGTATATCTCGTTTTACCTACACACTTTACGTTTGACCCCACTTTGTTTATGTTAACACCATTTGGAGGCCGCTCCTCTTCCTGATACGTTGTACTCTTCATTTTCAGATTGCGATTTGTCCCCTGACGAAGGGCCACAGTACCGAAATGCATAGGGACACCAATAATGCAATTGGAATACCTTGAACATTGAATTGTGTATACAATTTTTCGACGTAGTCACTATGATTTAAAATGTGACTCAAAAATAAATCATACCTACAATGGAACATTGATGAATAGTGTAATTTCATTTTCGACTTTGCCAAAACTCATAGAATTTTTCTTGAAGAAGTTACCTTCTCTAACCGGAGTGCCACAGGAAACAGTGCAGGAGGTTCCTGCACTCCCCCATTTATAGTGTTGAAACCCGGAGCCCCCATTGGCCAGGAGGGACTCTTTCCTGGGCACCCGAAGATACACGTACGTTCCTATTTAAGTTGACCTAGCTGAATTTGTACAGAGGGTGTGCCGCCATCCCATTCCACTCAGCTTATAAACCTATATCTGGACACATATGCACCTATAAGTCACTCCTATGGCAGGCCTTAACAATCCTGGAGGCAGAGTGCTTTGTTTTATGTGAGATGGTGCTCTAGCATGAGCTGAGCCTGTCTGCAGCTTTCGGAACCATTTCCTTATAGCTGTTCCAGGGTATTGCCATACCATATACTCTTAAGTGCATTATAATCCTCGCTGTTTTTGCTAACTTTGGTTTGGCTTTATCAAAACATGTCGTGTAAGGTGTCATACACTTTGGAATACTACCCCCTCACCAGTTCTGGCGACGGGGGTAGCATTCCACCCTTCTAGAGGGAGAAGACATGTTACTTTACTTAAACGCGGTTAAATCTTACCAGAGCCTCAGCATCACAAAATGGATGCTGCTGCCACAGACACAAGTCTGGCCTCCTGCTGCTGACCGAAACTCCGGCAGGGGAGGCCTGGACAAAAGGTTTCCTGTCGCAGGGAGGTGTTACACCACCCCAGACAGGAGATAGTGGATTGAGGCAGGCAGGGCGAGTGAAACTAGACACTGCCTGGGGCGCACAAGGCTCCCCATGCATAGCCCAGTTCAAACCAGTGCTGGGACACTCCAATCCCAGCTCTGGCGCGAAACTTGACAAAGGGAAAGGGTGGAACCACCCCCTTCCTGGGTCCCACCCATAGGAGGGACCGAGCAGGTAATCCAGCCCCTTGATTTGGAATAAAGGTAGGAGCTGTGCCCAGGAGCATTAGATTATCCGGACTGAAACTTTGATACAGAACTCTGGACCCTTCGACATCCCACTCGACGTGGAAGACTGAAGAATCTCCCTTGTGGTCAAGGAGTGACAACACTGTGCAAACAGGCAGCATCCAGCGCCCAACGGTTTGCTTTGTTGCAGTTCCTGCCTGAACTTGAGCAACAGAGATCGACAAGACCCAGCTTCCCTGACTTCTAACAGCCCGATCCACAGTCCCAGCGAATCTGAGACCCGTGGAGGCGACGTGAAGCGTGGGGCCGGCCATCTTGATAAGACTTGCGAAGTGCTGACCGTGCAGCTCCCGAGGCACCCTCGAAGCTGTGCATTGGGGTTTGAGAAGCCCCAGCCCCGACGCGTTGGTCCGGTCACTTGCCCGTTGGCTAGTGGCCCCAGTACCGACGAACCTTTGAATCTACTCTGCTGGTCTGGTTGCTCCAGACTGGTCCTCGTTCCCCTGATAAGGAGCAACCTCTCTGACCTTGCTGGTCCGAGTAAGAAGCAATCATCAAATCCTGCGTGGGTTGCATTTGCCAAGGCCTGTTAACTCCGATCCGGAAGCCTACACCGCCGACAGCGAGAGCCTTCGTGGGACAGATCGTGATCCACTCCTGGTCATCCTCGATGCCCCAGAGTCCACGTGGCAGCGGAGACAGGCTTCTCGACAACCACCTGATTGCACCCGACATCGCCTGGTTCCTTCCTGGTTCAATCCTGGTCACCGGCTAGTGACCCAGACTCTGTCCCCTCTGCTTTCAGGTACTCTACATCTTCGATCCACCCTTGGATCCACCCGGACTCTTCTCTCCTGGCCGCCTGCAGCACCTGGCTCCATAGATCTCCATGACGAAACCCGACACACTTTGGCACCTATGCATCCGCTTCTTGTGGGTGAGGTAACGATCTAACACCGGTGCTCCTGTAGTGGTTTACACCTCTAGTGTCCTAGTTTAAAGTGGTTTAATTCTATTCCAGTCGGAAGACTTCCATAACAGTAACTTTCTAACGTTTACGCACCATTAACTTTGCATTGGTGCATGCGTGTGCTTTTAGAGCTGCACCCGACTAACTGCTGTTAGTCCAGTGTAGTCCCAGTGATTCACAAGGCCCTAGGCCTTACCATTGTTCGAGAAGTGGTTCTTATACCACTTATTTAGTATATGGTTTGAGTGGCCACCGGCCCTATCCATAATCGTGCAACTTGCGTATGTTTAACTGTGCTTTTGTTTAAATGCTTGTGCCTCTGGACTCATAAAGAGTACAGAGGATTATTCTAGTAATAAATACATATATTTTTATAATATATAACTTGTGTGGTGTCCTTTCATTTGATATTACATGATTTCATATGGTAAAACAGCTGGCTTCACATGCCCTCTTGAGTTTAGCCTAAGACTGCTTAGTCCATGCTACCCCTAGGATAGCTTGTCTATGAGGTTGACTTTACAACCACCAGCATAAGGGATTGTTTGGACTGATGCAAGGTGCTCACAAGAATAGTGAACATCATACATCAGGCCAACTTCTCACACTTTTCTTAACCCCTTCCATGCTCATGACGGAACGGTTCCGTCATCAGCGTCGGTGCTCCGGTGCTGATGACGGAACATTTCCGTCATGAGCCAATACGCTTTTAAACCCTTCAGCACTGCAGCGAAATTCCCGCAGCACTGAAGGGGTTAAGACGTACATCAGCAACAAGAAAACTGGCAATATTAAAACTCTTCCACTTCCTCCCTTCCAAGATGGCCGCCACCTTCACCACACAACCCTATGCTTCGGGCCCGAGTGGCTACCGCACATGCGCGGCTGGGGATGGGGGCGTCACTCTAGCGGCATAGTTGACTGGGCGCATTGAGGCTGGTTACTTAAATAATGGCGCTCCCCAGTGCTCCGTTACCAGCTGCTCTGCGCCTTGATCAGACGCTGTCCGTGGGGTAGGTGCATCGGCTTGGACCGTGCGCCGCCGAAGGTAAGGCTCTTAATCTGCTCCAGCCTGTGGTTGACACCCCGACACCAGTGAGTTGGGCGGCCAGAACTCTCGTCTACCTTGAGTTTTGGTTTCTAGTTAACCTATTGTTGCCTGGCCGCGGTACCGTCTGTGGGGCTGGTTGGCTGCCGGGGTGTCCGCGTGGTGCCGGGCCTCTATGCACCGCCGCGGTGCCGTTCTCTGCTGTCCTCCGGCGGGGATGCGACGCGGTGCTTACGGGCGCCTGGTAACGTCGTTTACACCCCAGGCGTTTCACCGGTGACCAGCCCATGTTGAGCCACGGAACAGTGGTCCTACCAGGACACACAGATACTCGGGATGCGAGGTAGTCTGCCTACCTCCAAGTGTTTGCCCCGGGTGGGGTTCTCCCACCCTTATCCCAGCTGTGATAATGTTATCACAGATTATCATTCTTAAATTTCCCCCACTAGGTACCATTCTTTTACCAGCCGGTCCTACGGAAGCAGACTGCGAGGTACCTCAGGGAATCTTCTGGGGTGAGCATTATTAACCCAGTCTTTTTCCATTTACCAGCAGTTTTGACTTCTTCAAATATCACTGTTATATGGTATTGCACAAACCAGTTGGTTGTGTGATACAATTACCAACTAACTAAGCTATATGCACGTTTTTAATCCTTCACTTTGTTTTTTTGTGTGTGTGTGTATATGGACTGAACTTGTGCAAACCCTTTATATAGGAATATTGCACTCAAGCTGCCATCTGTGAACTGTGTTTATTTCGATTTTACAGGTCACAATACTCCAGCAGGACCAATCGGCCTGCGCTTCGGTATTACCGACCATAAAAGGTTGTATACCATATTGCAAGTTTTATTTATCACTGTTATACTCTTTCACTGTGTGGTACTATACACTGAGGTCCTGAAGAATTGCCATCATGGCAAGAAACATGTCGACCAAACAAGAGGGTAGTAGTTAACGTGCTTGGATAGCTCCAGGACATTTAGCTCCCCTCCCACCCTTTTAAACAAGGAAGTCTACCACAAGAATAAAGTAGGTTGTGGACTGACCTACCGTTTTTAACTTCACCTTTTTCACGTCACGACCACACTCCCCCGCCCTCTCACACGCATGCACCATATGGCCGGAACAAAAAATCTCCGATAAAGAGCCCCGGTTTCGGGAGCCTGTCAGACATTGCAGCGCCAGTCTGACGAGGAGCAGAACCCATATGATGAAGCATGACACCTAGCTTGCTGGGTGTGTGAGGGTTTTAGTTCCAACAAGGGGATTCCCCCCTCTCTCCAGCACACACACCTCTACTCCTTCACTCTTCCAGGGGAACTTTGTACCCTCTTTGTGCTACTAGTTTGTGGACTTGTACGCTGGACCCCGTTAAATATTGTCCTTCTCCAGTCCCTCCTTTGGTCAAATATTAAAAATGTCCCAGGTGTTATTAACCGCATGCGTGCAGCCGCTATTTTTGAGCTGTGCGGCTATTTACAAAAAGCCGCCTTACATGACGAGCTGAGCTCGTCATGAGCATGCGAGCGGCGCAACTCATGACGAGCTCAGTTTGTCATGCGCATGGAAGGGGTTAAACATTTGAAGGTAGAGCTGTGCTGGTCTAACCTGTAAAAAGCCTTTGTCCATCTATAAAGGGACTAAAGATTTCCTGCGAATTTCATTATAATAACCACAAAACATCCTAAAATGCAGTGTGTCCTGTGAAGAATGATTATCACACTGGCACGGGGCTGCATCTTCTGGTTTACACCTCCCCGGCAGGTCACCAAGTGTGAAATGGATTAAATTAAAACGAATCCTGATCAGGAGCCAACGATGAAAAGGCTTAGGGCCCGATGTAGGTGGCAAATACCGGTCGGAAACGGCCGAATTCGGCCGTTTCCGAACGGAATTTGGCATCTTGAGATGTAGGGGGCCAGATTTCACAGATTCTGTAAATTTACCGAATCGGTAAATTTACAGATTCTGTAAATTTACCGAATCGGTAAATTTACAGAATCTATAAAATACCGAATCGGTATTTTTACCGATTCGGTACCTTCCAGATGTAGGTGGGACTCTTCTGAGTCCCAGAGGCCTTTAGGAGTCAGTATTTTACCACCCAATCCAATTGGGTGGTAAAATACCGAATCCAGGTGTGCATGCACATCTGTGCATGCACACCTGTGCCATGTGACACACAGACATGCCCTTAGGGCATGTATGTGCGCCACATGGCACACAAGCCTGTAATCGGGGTGCTAGAGGGTGTCAAAGTGACACCCCCTGCACCCTTGCAAGAATAGGTAATTACCGAATCGGTAAATACCGATTCGGTATTCCACATTGATTCCTATGGGCTTCAAGGCCCATAGGAATCAATGGGGGATACCGATTCGGTATTTACAGAATCGGTAAATACCGAATCATACAGATTCGGTATTTACAGAATCGGTAAATACCGAATCATACAGATTCGGTATTTACAGAATCAGAATTACCTATATTTCCCCCCCTCTAATTTACCACTTCTTAAATACCGAATCGGTATGCTTCGGTATTTTAGAAGTGGTTAATTAGATTTACCTACATCGGGCCCTTAGTCACAATTTTCAGATAGGTCTCAATTAACAAGGAAGATTTTGTCAAATAATGGGCCCTAACCTGAGGTTTCTGTAGCTCCTGCTCCTCACGTTTCATCGCCACTATATTCAAGTACTGAGATTTAACCCATTTCACATCTTTTTTATTCCCCTCGGGAGCATTAAAAAGTTCAGGACGCCCCAGTTTGGAAAATATAAGTTGGACATAAGCCAACCACAGGATGCTACTGGCTCTATCCAGCTTAACACAATCCCGCAGGATCGGATGATTCAGCGTTATATCTGGATTAAGCCAGGTTTAAAGCCAGCAGACCAACGGGGCTAGACTCAGCAGATTGGAAACATAGCCCAGCCCCAGTTCCTGATGGATAGCAAAGGTTCAGACAAGAGGGCACCTACAAATCTTTCTCTTTTCTGCTATCTGTACCCCTTCCTGCTGTTTATAGCCCCAGATAGACGAGCCATACATAGCAAAAGCCAGACATTTGGATCTATAGATGTTAAGCAAGGCCTCAAAAAGCCTTGCCCTCAGTCGCTGTGCAAACCCTACTAAAGCTGAGGTCGATCTGACTACTGCATTTTTTAAACATTTTCTGTTGGGGAACCCAAGAGCATCTTTCATCAAATAGTACCTAGAAATAAGTAAAGGAGGTCACCCCAGTCACCTTGGATCCATCACAGAAAAAAGGTTTACATTTTCTATTTCCTCGGCTCATTGTCCTAACATATGATTTCGAGATGTTCAATATCAAATCCAGAGACTGCTTGTAAGCCCCAAAGACATCCAAGAGGCTTTGTAGGCCTACAGCAGTATGGGCTAATAACACAGCGTCATCCACATATAGAAGAACCGGAATAGTCTTTTTGCCTACACGCGGAACGTCCAGCGTTGCCACAGTTAAAGATTTATCTAGCGAATTAATATACAGGGTAAAAAGCAGTGGCGCCATTATACACACCTGACGGACGCTCCCACCCGATTTGAAGTGCCTTGTGCAATTACCTTCCTGAGATACCCTAACTGATACTGATAGATCCCGGTGCAAATCTGTCAAAAAATAAACCAGGCAAGGATCAATGCCCATATCAAGCAAAATAATCCACAGCTTCGATCTGTTAACCAGATCGAACGCTGAGGAGAGGTCCATAAAGGCCATATGTAATGAACCTACTTTAGCCATAGTATATTTGCCTATTAAGAAATACAGGTTAAGGCACTGGTGCATGGTGCATCTGACTTATCTGAAGCCATATTGTAGGTTGGATAAAGGAATATGCTACTTACCAGTATGCATCTGTTCTTGGCATGTAGGGCTGCTGACATTCATATCTGTGCATAGATTGCCGCCTAGTGTTGGGTCCGGATGATTGCACGTTGTTGTCCTGGAAGAGTCTTCAAAGTATCACGAGATAGGTGGCTCCTCCCTTGGACTACAGTGAGCATGGCCATCCTCTCCATCCTCAGATTGTTTTTCGCCATTGTGGCAGAGATGGAGTATGGTACAGTAAAAGATGTCCATGCAAGAAAGTAAGAAAGTAACAATGAATGCTACAGCTGCAACAGGCACCGGGGAGGAGGGTGGTCGATATGAATGTCAGCAGCCCTACATGCCAAGAACAGATGCATACTAGTAAGTAGCATATTCCGTTCGAGGCATGTGGGCTGCTGAATTCACATCTGTGCATAAAATGTATAGCAGTCTCTCCCTTAGCGGTGGCTACCTGTGCCAGTTGCAGCAGTCTGAAAAAGAGTTTTTAGAACAGCCTGTCCTACAGCTGCTTGCTGTTTGGAATGTACATCTACACAGTAGTTTTTTGTGAATGTATGTATGGTAGACCATGTGGCTGCTCTACATATTTCCTCTAGAGGAATATTCCCTAGGAAAGCCATGAATGCCCCGAGTTTGCATGTAAAATGCGCTCTTGGGGAGACTGTTAAAGTGCATTTTGCTTTTAGATAACATATTTGGATGCTCTTAACTATCCATCTGGCTAACCCAGATTTTGAAATAGGGTTGCCCTTGTGTTGTGGTGAGAAGGCAACAAACAACTGTTTAGTTTTTCGAAAATCCTTAGTTCTATCAATGTAGTATAGAAGTGCTCTTTTGACATCTAGTGTGTGTAGAGCCCTTTCAGGTACTGACTGTGGATTTGGAAAGAACACTGGCAATTCTATTGTTTGATTGATATGAAACTGGGATACCACTTTGGGCATGAACTTGGGGTTTGTTCTAAGAACTACCCTATTGGCATGTATCTGGATGAATGGCTCTTGAATAGTTAGGGCTTGTAGCTCGCTAATTCTTCTAAGTGAAGTGATTGCCACTAGAAACGCCACCTTCCAAGTTAAAAATTGTAATTCGCATGAATGCAGTGGTTCAAATGGTGGTCCCATTAGTCTGGTTAAAACGATGTTAAGGTTCCTGACAGGTGAAGGTGGGTGTTTTGGGTGTATTATTCATTTGAGTCCCTCCATGAATACCTTAATTGCAGGTGCTCTGAATAGCGAAAGGTGCTGTCTGTTCTGAAGAAAAGCTGCAATGGCAGCGAAGTGTATTCTTATAGATGAATAAGCTAGATTGCAACGATGTAGGTGCAAAAGATAGCAATGAATATGCTAATTACCAGTATGCATCTGTTCTTGGCATGTAGGGCTGCTAACATTCATATCTATAGCATAGATCGCCGCCTAGTGTTGGGTCCGGATGATTGCACATTGTTGTCCTGGAAGAGTCTTCGAAGTATCACGAGATAGGTGGCTCCTACCCTGGACTACAGTGCGCATGGGCATCGACTCCATCCCCAGATTGTTTTTAGCCATTGTGTCAGAGATGAAGTGAAATAGTGTAAATGATGTCCATGCTAATGATTGAATGCAAGAAAGAATCTGCAGCCGCTACGGGCGCCGGGGAGGAGGGTGGGCGATATGAATGTTAGCAGCCCTACATGCCAAGAACAGATGCATACTGGTAAGTAGCATATTCAGTTCGAGGCATGTGGGCTGCTAAATTCATATCTATAGCATAGAATACATAGCAGTCCCTCCATTAACGGCGGCCGCCCGTGCCAGCTGCAGAAGTCTGAAAAAGTGTTTTAAGAACAGCCTGTCCCACAGCTGCCTGCTGCTTGGAATGCACATCTACGCAGTAATGTTTGGTAAACGTATGTGGTGTAGACCACGTGGCTGCTCTACAAATGTCTTCCAAAGGAATGTTCCCCAGGAACGCCATGGAGGCTCCCAACTTGCGTGTGGAGTGTGCCCTGGGGGGGACCGTTAAAGTGCGCTTAGCTTTCTGATAGCAAATCTGAATACATTTAACGATCCACCTGGCTATTCCTGCTTTGGAAATTGGGTTGCCTTTGTGCTGGGCTGAGAAGGCAACGAAAAGTTGCTGTGTCTTCTAAATTGTTGTGTTCTGTCAATATAGTACATTAACGCCCTTTTGACGTGAAGCGTATGGAGCATTCTTTCTGCTACTGTTTCTGGGTTTGGAAAGAATGCGGGCAGTTCAATTGTTTGATTGACATGAAACTGTGACACCACCTTCGGAAGGAACTTGGGGTTAGTGCGGAGCACTACCCTGTTTGAGTGAATTTGTATAAATGGCTCTTGTATTGTGAGCGCCTGCAGCTCACTAACACGTCTGAGAGATGTGATAGCAATGAGAAAAGCCACTTTCCATGTTAAGAACTGAATCTCACATGAATGTAAAGGCTCAAATGGTGGGCCCATCAGCCTAGTGAGGACCACATTGAGATTCCACACAGGAGCTGGTGGGGTTCTGGGAGGAATTACTCGTTTCAGTCCCTCCAGGAAGGCTTTAATGGCAGGCACCCTGAAAACAGAGAGATGCTGCCTGTTCTGAAGATAAGCCGCTATGGCGGATAAGTGTATCCGAATGGAAGCATATACTAGATTGCATTTGTAAAGATGTAACAAGTAGCAGATGATGTTAGGAATGGATGCATCTAGCGGGTTGATATTATGGTCTGTACAATAAATGACAAACCGCTTCCATTTTGCTGCATAGCAAGCTATGGTATTGGGCTTTCTTGCCTCCCGGATGATGTCCATGCATTCAGGAGGCAGGTTAAGGTAGCCAAACTCTAAGACCTCAGGAGCCAGATCGCCAGATTGAGCTGTTGCGGATCTGGATGCTGAATGTCGCCATGGTTCTGCGTCAAGAGCCTGGGTGTGAGGTGTAGCCTTTGATGCGGTACCACGGAGAGTTCTAGAAACGTGGTGTACCATGGTTGGCGTGCCCACGTTGGAGCAACCAGGATGAGCGTCATCGAGTGTTGCTTGAGCTTTCATGCCACCAGCGGAATGAGAGGTGCTGGGGGAAAAGCGTACACAAATCTGCCTGACCAGTTCATCCATATCGCATTGCCCTGCGATTGTGGGTGAGGGAACCTGGCGGCAAAGCTTTGGCATATTGCGTTTTCCCTTGTGGCAAACAGGTCTATCTCTGGATGACCCCACTGCTGGAAGTACGGGCGGAGTACTGATGGATATATCTCCCACTCGTGCATCTGGTGGCTGTACCTGCTGAGCAGATCCGCCATCCGATTGTCCTTGCCCGGGAGGTGTTCCGCCATGAGGAAGACATTCCTCTGAATGGCCCACTTCCACATGCTCTGAGCCAGATGAGACAACTGTGGAGAGTGTGCACCTCCCTGCTTCTGGATGTAGTACATGGCTGTCATGTTGTCCGTCCGGATCAACACGACCTTGTTGCACAGATGTACTTTGAAGGATTTCAATGCCATGAAGATTGCCATCAGTTCTAGGTAGTTGATGTGCATCTTCTGTTGCTGCGTTGTCCATAGTCCCTGCACCGTGTAGTGGAGCACATGAGCTCCCCACCCTTGGAGAGATGCGTCCGTCGTCAGGATAATCTGTGGCACAGGCTCTTGAAACGGTCGGCCCTTGCAAAGGTTGTGTGGATTCCACCAATGCAGAGAGCTGGATGCCCGACCGGTCACCAACACTAGGTCTTTCAATTGTCCATGAGCCTGATTCCACTGACGTGCCAGGCACTCTTGGAGCGGACGCATATGTAGTCTCGCGTATGGGACTATGAAGATGCAGGAGGCCATCATGCCTATCAACTGCATGAACACTCTTGCAGGAAGTGAGTGTTGTGGTCTGAACTTTAGGATCAGCGACTGCATGTTGCTTATCCTCACTGGGTTTGGCTGAGCCGTAGCCGCCAAAGTGTCTATCGTCGCGCCCAAATACTGCTGCACATGTGCTGGCTGAAGGTGCGACTTTGGATAGTTGAGCGAAAACCCCAGACTGTGAAGAAGGTGAATTGTGTGGGACATGTCGGCCGCGCACTGCTGGGCCGACTTTGCTTGAACAAACCAGTCGTCCAGGTAAGGGTAGACATGGACGTTCTGTCTCCTGAGGTGCGCCGCCACTGTCGCCAGACATTTCGTAAACACTCTGGGGGCTGTGGTCACCCCGAAAGGAAGGACTTTGAATTGGTAATGCTTGTCTTGGATGGTAAACCTGAGATATTTCCTGTGGGAGGGGGAGTGGGATGTGAAAGTATGCATCCTTGAGGTCTAAGGTTGCGAGAAAATCTCCCTGGTTCAGCAAAGGAAGAACCTGTTGCAGTGTCAACATGTGAAAATGCTCTGAGAGGATGTACCGGTTCAAGGGCCGTAGGTCTAGAATCGGTCTGAGCGTGCCGTCCTTTTTTGGGATCAAGAAGTACAGGGAATATACCCCTGTGCCTTCTTCCTCCACTGGCACGAGCTCTATTGCGCCTTTTTGCAGCATGGTCAGAACTTCCTGCTGCAATAAGTGCAAATGCTCTTGTGACATAGGACGGTGTTTTGGGGGCATGTTGGGTGGAGTGTCTGTCAGCTCTAAACAATAGCCGAACTGGATAAGTTGTTGGACCCACCTGTCTGTGGTGATGGACTTCCACACTGACAGGAACCGCTGGAGTCTCCCCCCGACAGGTGTTGGATGGTCGGGGGGCAGTGACAGGGAGTCACTGTTCGTTGGTGGCAGAGGAACGGGAACTGTTGTTGCCTCTGCCTCTGCCCTTGGAGCTGTTGCCCCGGTATCCTCCTCTACTCTGGTGTAGGATGACTGCGCCCCGCTTTTGTTGAACTGCGTCTGCTGTGACATTTGTCCCCTGGTAACACCTCGATTGCCTGAGCGACGAAAAGTGTTCCCACGAAACTGTTGTGACTGTAGAGCCCCCATGGACTTGGCGGTCTCAGTATCCTTTTTAATTTTCTCCAGTGTGGTGTCGACCTCAGGACCAAACAGCCTGTCTGGGTTGACCGGTTGGTTGAGGATGGTTGTCTGTATCTCGGGTTTGAACCCGGAGATTCGGAGCCAAGCCTGCCTCCTCAACATCACGCAAGTATTGATCGCCCTTGCCGCTGTATCCGCGACGTCAAGGGCGCACTTGATAGCAGCGCTGGAAATGAGTTTGCCCTCTTGTACCAGCATCTCAGCCCCCTCCTTGTACTGCTCTGGCAGGTGTTGCAACAGGGTCTCTAGGGTGTCATAATGTGCCCTGTCGTATCTGGCCAACAGCGCCTGTGTGTTTGAAATGCGCCAGATGTTGGCCGCCTGTGCTGCTACCCTCTTCCCTGACGCCTCCAGCACTTTTGACTCTTTGTCCGGGGGAGGAGCTTCACCCGTGGTTTGAGAGTTAGCTCGTTTGCGAGCATTAGAGACCACCAAAGAGTCAAGTGGCAATTGGCCCCTTATGTACGTTGGATCGCCAGGTGCCGGTCTGTATTTCTTCTCAATACGAGGGTTAACAACCCTTGATCTTGTGGGCTCCTTAAAAATGTCCGCAGCATGCCTTAGGACCCCTTTTAACATGGGAAGAGTTTTTACAGTTTTGTCTGCCATGGAGAAAGTGTCAAAAAGGAAGTCAGCTTCCACAGGGTCAGCATGCATATCAACGTCATGGTTCTTAGCTGCCCTCTCTATCAAAGCATAAAACGCCGTTGAGTCCTCGGTGGGAGATGTTTTGACGTTAAACACCTGTGGGTCAAGGTTCGGCTGCTGATCCCCTTGACCACCAGTGTCCACCCACGAGTCCTGTTGCTCATCAGGCTCAGTGTGGGCTGGGAAATTATACTCCTCATCCTGCTCTCCCCCATCTTCTCCATCCGAATAGGTGGGTGATGGTGTTGCACCCCTTGCAGGGTGCTGAATCCTGGGTTCCACCAGTACAGGAGTGTCCTCCGCAGGCCTTTTGCGTTTCAGGGGAATCCTAAAGGACTCCAAGGGCTGTGACGCCGTAATCTTCCGCTTCAGAAGCGTCAGCTTCCCGGTGTCGGCGTCGATGTACTGCTCCGACTGCTCCGACAAAGAGTGTTGTGGACGCGTTAAACCCCCAGCCGGGGGAGTCGACTTCGACCTCTCCGGGTCCTTGGGCACTGATCGCGGTGCAAAGGCCTTCGGCGCCACCTTAGGTGGTAGCGTGAAAAGGATTTGCGTGGAAGCCTGTGACGTTGGGACAGCCTTCTTCGTTGCCGAAGGGATTTTCGGTTCCCACGCGGAAGCTCTGTCCTTAATACGTTTTAGTGAGTCCGCGACCTGCTTCGTGAAAGAAGCGGACGGCTTCGTCGATCCGACCGATGTCCTCGGGCCACCCCCAGAGGAAGACTAGAGTATCGGCCCCTTCTGCGTTTCCGATCGAGGTGCCGGAGCATCCGTCTGCGGAGCACTGCGATCCCGACCACAGTAGCGGACGTGGACGCCGACGACTTCGCCTCGGCAACCTTGACCCTTGGTGTCGTCGCGCCAGACTTCGGCTCCGCGCCCTTGGCAGCCGTTGTATCGACAGGCCTTTTGGATTTCGGCTCGACGGCCTTGGCGGGAACGGCCTCACCCGTCTTCTTGGGCTTCGGGTCGACCGCTGTGCTCGTATTCTTGGGCTTCGGCTCGACCGCCGTGCTCGACGCCAAATCAATGGTCTTTTGTGAGCTGGGCTCCTTGACCACTTTCGCCGCCTTCGAGGGTGCGACACTTTTCTTCGGCTTCGAGGCCTCCGAAGACGACGGCGTCGATGGGGGAGCAGACGTCTTCGGTGTCGATGGTTCGTCGGCCATTTTAGTTGTTGTCGAAACCGAAAGTTTCGGTTTCGATTTAGTTAATGGCGGCTCTGCCGAAGCGTCCGTGGCCGGCCGGAAGGCGGGGCCGTGGACATTGGAGTAGGGTCTATGGTAAGGCCATGTGGCGATCCTTCGACCCGAGCCTTATTAAAAGTACGAATGGGGTATAGCTCTTCCTCCGAGCTATCTTTCATGGCCCCGTAGGCCTCTTCGTCGTCCCCTACCTCCTCAACGAGTTCCTCCACGTCTTGGCCCTCGACGTCCGCTTCGTAGTCGGACTCGACGACCAACGAAGGAGGCGATACCTGAAGATGGACCTGTTGCCCGTCCGCTTCTTCATTGACGAAGATGTCCACTGGTGCTGGTGCTGGAGCCGATCGCCGGGCCTCGAGGCGCGCCGCGCGTCGAAGCTTGATGGTTTTCTTCGACCTAAACCTGGAACAGGCCATGCAGTTGGCCTCGTTGTGGTCCGGCGACAGGCATTTGTTGCAGACCGGGTGGACGTCGATGTGTGGGTATTTGGATCGACACACGGGACAGATTTTGAACGGGCTTCGTTCCATGTCGTCGAAGTCTTGCCACGTCGACTGGGCCTCGATCCTCGAAGTTTATCCGGGATATCCGACTTGAAGAGTTGGATGAAGTGAGGCGCCGAACGCGAACAATACCGACGGGTCAGAGAAGGCCTTTTGGCCTTAAAAAACTATGTTTCTATTGATTCCGAACCGGAGTTCACGAAATCACATCCGAACCCAATGGCGGAAAAAAACAATCTAGGGATGGAGTCGATGCCCATGCGCACTGTAGTCCAGGGGAGGAGCCACCTATCTCGTGATACTTCGAAGACTCTTCCAGGACAACAATGAGCAATCATCCGGACCCAACACTAGGCGGCGATCTATGCTACAGATATGAATTCAGCAGCCCACATGCCTCGAACACATTTAAAAGGTAAAAGAAAGGTGCCAGCAAAGTAGTCCCCTGTGGGCGTGTCTGCGTTGTGCTGTGGGCGTGTGCTGGAGGCGTGACAAACGCTGGGGGCGTGTGGTACGTTCCGCCCTTCATGCCATGTCTCATATCGTGTGCTAATCCCACCGTGCTCCCTTTAAATACCCCTACACCCCATAATCATAACCCACCGTTACTCCTTAAAATACCCCAACACCCTTAAACAGTAAGGGCCCGATTCACAGAACTAACTTAAGACAAAAACCTAAACTTACTACTTTTGGTATTCACAGAAGTTAGGATTTTGTCTTAAGTTTGTCTTAAGACAAACTTAAGACAGACTTAAGACAGACTTAAGTTAGGATTTTGTCTTAAGTCTGTCTTAAGACAAACTTAAGACAAAATCCAACTTCTGTGAATACCAAAAGTAGTACGTTTAGGATTTTGTCTTAAGTTAGTTCTGTGAATCGGCCCCTAACCCATCTTAACCCTATAAATATACCCTGTACCCCAAAACCCAAACCTATCCCTAAACCCTAAAAATACCCCTGTACCCCAAAACCCAAACCTAGCCCTGAACCCTATAAATACCCCTGTACCTCAAAACCCAAACCTACCCCTGAACCCTAAAAATACCCATGTACCTCAAACCCCAAACCTAGCCCTGAGCCCTAAAAATACCACTGTACCCCCAAAACCCAAACCTACCCCTGAACCCTAAAATACCCCTGTACCCCAAAACCCAAACCTAGCCCTGATCCCATAAAATACCCCTGTACCCCAAAACCCAAACCTACCCCTGAACCCTAAAAATACCCCTGTTCCCCAAAACCCAAACCTAGTCCTGAACCCTAAAAATAACCCTGTACCCCAAAACCCAAACCTACCCCTGAACCCCAAAACCCAAATTTATCCCTGAACCCTAAAAATACCCCTGTACCCCAAAACCCAAACCTAGCTCTGAACCCTTAAAATACCCCTGTACCCCAAAACCCAAACCTACCCCTGAACCCTAAAAATACCCCTATACCCCAAAACCCAAACGTATCCCTAAACCCTAAAACTACCCCTGTACCCCATATCCCAAAACCATATCTGAACCCTTAAAATACCCAAACACCCCAAAACATATACCTCAGTACCCCAAAACATATACCCCTATACACATACTTACCTTATCCAAACATTAAAAAAAACATGCTTTTACCATTCATGCATTTACAACGAATTTCGTTGTAAATGTATGCGTGGTAAAAGGATATAAAATGTAATGCCATGCGTTATAATGGCATTGCGGAGTCATGGTACTTTCGTAATGAAAGTATGCGGAGTCATGGTATGCGGAAAGAAAGTTGCGGAATAATGGGTGTTTACCCTCCCCCGGTAAGTACATTGTTGGCACAGCGGCCCACATCTCCAGCAACATACTCATATTTTTTCACCACCCATTTGAAAAATGCACAGGTCTCTCTCATTGATGGCCAGCATCGACATACACTTTTAGACACACCTCCCGCCACAAGTTCTAGAATTGCGAACTTTAGAGCTGGGGAGCTACGTTTGAATCTCCTCATCAGCTCAACATCCTGTGATTCCAGGCAAATCGCTTTGTCTCCCCGTGCCTACCACAAATGAATGTGTTCTTCTGTAATGTAAACTCTGCTCATGCCATGTTGTCGAGTTCGCGCTATATAATAATTTAAGGAAAATTAAAGTAGGGAAACTCGAGTTTACACACTACTGAACGCGCACTCTTAAGTGCATCAGCAGTGCACTGTGAATCGGAGTGTTTCACAGGCCTTTCACAGATAAGAAATGCTATCAAAACGAAATCCTACAAAACAATATACTACTGGCCGGCAGCAATTCATACCCGGACAACGTCGGGACGGGCTGCTAGTAAAGTTATATATGGAAAGCATCTTAGAATAAAATAAACAGCGCTCTCTGCTTGGAATGATTCACATGTCACAAAAATGACGACTTAGGGGCCGATTCCGATCCTGGAAAAACACTGTACAAATCGTGGTACGGAGCGTTTTCCCCATACAACTCGTACTTGTAAGGAGGCCCCTACAACCTAGGAAGTACGATCCGTTCAAATAGACGCACTCCATACAAACTGTAAAAAAGACCATACAACTCGTATATACAAGCGATTCCGATTCGGATTGCTCTGTACGCGACGTTCCCATGTATTCCCGGCAGCAGTTTACAACCCGGCAAGTCCGATTCGTACAAACGGAACTCCGTATGGCTCTTTTTTTACAAGACCCAAAAAGTGCCAGAAAAACCTTGTATGCCCCGAAAACAGTACGAGACAGACCCCCCTCATGTACGCGTCGTACACCCCATGAATACAGGGGTACGGTGCGTATGTACGGTGCGTACGGATGACACGGAAAGTGGGGTACGCACATATGCATGTGTACGCACCGTACCCCAAAATCGCGTAAGTACGCACCGTACCCCAAAATCGCGTATGTACGCACCGTACCCCAAAATCACGTACGTACGCACCGTACCCCGAAATCGCGTATGTAGGCACCGTACCCCAAAATCGGGTACGTACGCACCGTACCCCAAAATCACGTATGTACGCACCGTACCCCAAAATCGCGTACGTACGCACCGTACCCCAAAATCGCGTAGGTATGCACGCATCGTACCCCAAAATCGCGTATGTACGGTGCGTACATGCGCGATGTTGGGGTACGCACCATACACAGGCCTCGTATGTGGGGAGGCCCCTGTACGCCTCATACCCCTATACGACCCGTACCCCGGTATGAGTGGTACCCCCAGAACGAGTCATACCAGGGTACAAGGTGTATAGGGGTTCGCTTCCTTGCCCAGTACGAGTCATTCCCCGTTTACAGGCCATTTTCCATACAAATCGTATGCTGACAACCCGGTACGAATCTTACTTGACGGGTTGGAGAGCCTTTTTACAAATTGTATGGTCTTTTTTTACAAGTCTGTGTCGTACAGCTTTTCCCGATCCGATTTGTAAGGATCGGGACGATCTGTATGTATTTTTCCCGTACGAATCGTACTACACGGGTTGGAAGGGACTTTTACAATTTGTATGGAAAAAAATACAAATCCTATTTGTATGGAAAATAAAAATCCAGGATCAGAATCGGCCCCTTAGTGTATCGCAACCCAAGATTATCTAATGAGTGCTCGAAGAGCAAATTGCTTTTACTGAAAAATGTTAGTGAGATAAATAATCGAAAACAAAAACAAAAACAGGGGGACCAAATAGAATAGTCACTCCCACGTCCAGTGCACATCGGTGTATCATTCCCACACTCATACAAAAATGTGTGCAGAAAGGAAGAGTTGGCCCATCACCAAAACTGAAACTAGAAAGATTTGACCAGAAAGTATTTTCCTTTAAATAAGTCTAGTTACAAAGAGATACACATATACAAATGCTCAATACAGACTCGTAATGACTGTGGATATAGTAATATAAATATAAAAATAAGGAAACATGTCCTATAAATCATATACTAGAACTCATTAGGATGTCATTATTATAAAAAACGTGTCTTTCAATTCATACACTTAGAAACAAGCATTAGAATGGCGTCAAATGGTACATAACACATTCATTCGGTATACAGTGTTTACACCGAAAATCGGCTGAACCATGCTGCACAGGGATAATTGACAAGTATCTAGCTCAACTGGTTACTATAGAATGGGACTCTTCCATAGAATTGAGACTCTGATTAATACTGTTGCAACGGAGCACACACCGACACTCAGTTTTATTCAAGATATTCTAGATGCTCCCACCTCGTTCTGGAATTTTGGTACCTCAATGACCTGCCAACACATATCACCTGGACCATGATTAAACTGTTGATTATGTGCCACTAAGGGTGCATTTTCGGTCTGGCAGCGTATATGCGACTCTTGTGTTGGCCCAGTCGTGTCTTAATTTTCTGTGTCGTGTGACCGATACATATCAGATCACACGGACACCATATAGCATACACGACATTCGCCGTGTTGCAATTAGAGAAGTCTCGTAGGTCATGTTTGATGTTACCATGTACAAATTGTTTTGTATTCAGACTGGACACACAAGAGGCAGCCGCCACATTTGTAATGTCCTAGAGTTTTAATGAGACCCCACATTGATGACAAAGTAGGGCTCTCATCACGGGGAAAAGCTGCTCGTACCAAATGGTCACGAAGACTTTTTCCACGCTTAAAGGAAAACAGTGGCAACTCATTCGTGAACCCAGTGGCCACAACAAGTGGCCAGTGTTTCTTAATGATACCAGACAATTTATTACTACGTGTACCAAAAGTTGTCACACATGGGATACGAGTCATATGTTTTTTAATCTGAGGGGTTAAAAGAAAGTCACGATGGTTATACCATGCTCGTTTCTTAGAGCGTTTGACTAATTTTCGTGGATAACCACGTTGTTGTAGCTTCCTTGAAAGAATCTCTGCTTCACGAAAATAATCCTCTTTAAAATAACAATTTTGTCGAATCCTTAAAAATTGGCCGAAGGCGAGGCCATCCCTAAGTCCACGGGGATGATTACTTGAGTACTCCAAAAGAGTAGGCTTGGTGAACAGTTTCGTAGAAAGACGCCCTTCATGAGGGAAAATGGTATGGTCTGAAAAATCTACCATGCAGTTACTTGAGTGGGACGAGAATTTGAGGTCATTAGAGCACGAATTTAACCAAATCAAAAACATGTCCAACAAGTCCTTAGTCCCAGTCCGAATGAAAAAAACACCGTCAATATAACGTCGCAAATGGCGGACGTTGTAAAAAAAAAGGGCTATTAATGTTGTCAAAAATAAACCGTTTTTCAAAATCATCAACAAACAAAATAGCAAAATTGGGGGCATAAGAAGCCCCCATAGATGTACCCTTAACCTGCAAATAATATTGTCCGTCAAACTCAAAAGAATTCTTGGTCAAAGAAATAGTCAGAAGGTCAACAATAAAATCAGTGGGGACAGTCATTGGAGCAGCCTGTGTATCCAACACCTTGCGGATCACTTCAATGCCCTCACGTTGGGGAATATTTGTGTATAGGGACTCCATACAGGGCAAAATTGCATGGCTTCAACTTGAGAAATGATGTCGCCACTATCGCGCACATAACTGCGGGTGGCATACGCAAAATCCTTAATAAATACATCAATGTATTTGCATAGATGTTCCAGGACCGACCCACAGCCAGAGACAATGGGTCGGCCTCGAGGACAAAGAACACTCTTATGCACTTTCGGAAGTGTATATAACACCGTTGTGCTCGGCGATTTAGTATTCAGGAATGTAAATTCTTTCTGTGTTATAAAGCCTTCACGTTCGGCTTCTGTAGTCAGCGTAAGAATCATGCGCTGAATATCAGCCAGGGGACTAGTACTGAGGGGGAGATAGTGGTCACAGTTGGTAAATTTCAGTTTTATAATCAGTTTTAGACTGCACCACTATCCCCCCACCCTTGTCAGCCGGCTTGATTATGACCTCTTTATTGATGTTCAATTTGGTTAGTGCCTGTCGTTCTGACTAAGAAATATTGTATGGAATATATTCAAAATCTTTGTTCAGAGCAAGCATATCTTTTAAATCCATCGATTCAAAGGCCAATAATTCAGCAGGTACCTGGTTCATTGGTGGATTCAAAGTAGAGGGTGGTCTTAGTCCAGAGAAACTCTCTTTCATGTTGGTATCCTTCCCAAGGAAAAACGCCTTAATACGCAATTTACTAAAGAATTGCAGTAGTTCCAGTTGGGTGTTAAACAAACAAGATTTTTCTGTAGGCACAAAGCTTTCAGCCTTCTTGAGTGAAATCCCAAGGGACCTCCCCCACGTGGTCGCAGGGGATTTCAACTCACATTTTGAGCCACTGCCTGGCCTGCTCGATGGACCCTCTCAAGAGGAGGACTCAAGATGGCTGATACCAGCTACGGTGGCACCCCCACCAAGAGCCTGGACTCCCCTTGCTCTGCAGATAACTGCATTGACCCTCAACCACGGTATAAGAGCATGTAATGGGCACACAAATCAGATAACCCAAGTAACCACACTTTTAATAAACTAGGGAGCGAATCCAGACTTGATTATGTCCTAGTCCAATTGTCATATTGGTCACGTATTATTGACTTTAGGGTATTGGATAGAGAGGACAGTGACCATAATGCCCTCGAACTCGAATATGCCATGCCAGGCATCGAGGACACTGGACTGGACAAAGAGAATGTAACCACAGGATTACTCCTGGAGAATAACAGGAGGAGAGTGAGGTGGGCGAAATTGGCCTCAAGTGACGTTAAGCTTCCTAGGCTTTATGCTACAATCACCCCAGTGCTTGAAAAAGCATTTACTCATGCAAATGAATTAGATAAGGAGGAAAACAGAGAACAATTGTGGCAAATCCACGAAGAACTAATAAATACCCTGGAGTTAGACCTATTTCTTAAAGGAGCAGGCAAAACCAAGGAGACACACAAAAAGTCCTGGTATAATGCCACATGCCGGGATTCAAAGCGAGAGCTCCTACTCGCAATTAAAGCGCGGGGAAGTCGGGAGTTGATACAAGCCAAAAGACGGGCCCACAAGACACTGTTGGCAAACGCCAAGGCCGAATGGGATCACAAATATTGGGAGGACCTCTCTGGTGCACTAGCCGTTAAAGATTCTCGCAAATTTTGGCGGCTGGTTAATCATGGATCAGAAGATCTCCCCCCAGCAATTGAACCCAACATAGCCCCTGGCATATGGCAGGAGCATTATCAATCCCTGTATGCAATGGAGGATGCGTCCCATAGCACCCCCCATTTCACCATTTTGAGTGACCAGGAGGGCGAACCCTTCACAAAAAAAGAAGTCTGTGCTGCAATTGCGGGGTTGGCAGGAGGGAAAGCTCCAGGGCTGGACGGGGTCCCAGGAGATCTTTTTAAGCAGGAACCAGGGATATGGGCCCCGTACCTCCTGTCGATATTTAACGCGGTTCTCAAGGGCACGGAGGTCCCCGATACTTGGCTGGGCGCAGAGGTGGTCCCAATATTTAAAAAGGGATCCCCTCTGCTCCCAGCCAACTATCGTCCGATAAGCCTTATCGATGTTTCACAGAAACTTTTCGGTAAGCTAATATTGGATCGGCTGCAGAATTGGTTGGAGGAGACGGACACTCTTAGTCCTTACCAGGCAGGATTTAGGAGGGGGGGCTCCACAATCAACCAAGTCCTTGGACTGAACCTTATGTACTGGAGGACAGCACTTATCGAGGGCGGCACCTTATACACGGTCTTTGTGGATTTACGTGCCGCCTTCGATTTAGTGCCAAGATCAAAACTGTGGGAGGTAATGGCAGAGCTAGGCATCCCAAAAGACATCCTTGCAATTCTGATAAAATTACACCATAACAACTTTGCAAGGGTCAGGTGTGGGAGAAGTGGTAAACTAACCAAAAGATTCCCCGTTTGCAGAGGGGTGAGGCAAGGCTGTGTGCTCGCACCGACCCTGTTCTGCCTCTTTGTGAATGGTGTAATCGCACACCTGACCGGGATCGCCAATACCGATGCCCCTAAACTGACTGGCAGTAGGGTGCCCGCAATTATGTTTGCGGATGACACCCTGCTGCTGTCCAAAACCCCTATGGGCATACAGAGGGTGCTTGATGGCTTTCTAGAGTTCTGCACAGATAGGGGTCTTGAAATCAACCCACAAAAAACAAAATTCATGATCTTAAATCCCAAGTCCCCGAAACGCCCAAATCCTTTGCTTGGCACAGTACGACTGGAAAGGGTTCTTACAATAGAGTATTTGGGGATTACTCTAAACCAAAACCTCACGTGGGGGGCTCATCAGACCAAAGCGAATATGAAGCTGGCCCAGAAGGCGGGTGGCATTATGAGAATCGCGACTAAGTCAACCTATCGCCCCCTGATCCCTGCCATTCAAATATACAAAGCCCAGGCGCGGGCGGGAGTAACTTATGGGGGAGAGTTGTGGGGCTTCACCTCATCCTCGAAATTTGCAAACCACAGAAAACAAATTTCTAAGGCAGTTGACCGCCCTTCCGCCAAGCACCCCACTCCTGCCACTGAGATTGGACCTGGGTCTGAGGCCCATCACGGAGGAACTAGGGCTCAAACCCTTATTATTTTGGCGTCGCATTTGGAGTAGCCAAGACCTCACCTCCTATCGAGCTGAGCTTCAGGAATATTTATCTCTACCTAACGCAACTATGGTCCCTTGGTTAAAATATATCAAGAGAACATGCGAGACCATTGGAATACCAGAATTGTTGTCCGATCCAGAACGAACAAGTACCAGGATCCCAAGGAAAGTACTCTCTAGACTATATTGTGATAAAATGCTTTCCATAGTCCTGGACAGTGCACAAGAGGGTTCCCTGACACATCGTTTCATTACAATCAAAGATTTCTACGATTTTGAAAGTGTCCTGGACGGAATGTCTCCTGTTTTAACAAGAAAACTATTCCTGCAATGGAGGTATGGGACACTACCTCTAATGTCTTTTACCTCAGCATGGTCTGGCCGGCCCCCTAATGAGAAGTGCCCTGCTTGTGCTCACAACAAGGAGAACGAAGTACATGTTATCTTTTTCTGTCGAGCCTACCGAAAAAGCAGGCAACTCTGGCTCGTCCCCCTGCTTAGAAACTTGGGTTTCAGAACATTTCTCCCCGCATTTAGAATTCTAAAAACAGATTTATCCCCACCAATTGTGTTCGCCCTAGCCAAATATCTAACAGCAATGTGGCATGCTCGAGTTCGCTACTTAAAGATGGCAGGAGACTCTTGAAAATTCTTTATCCTTGATATATTGTTATTCACGTTTTAATATCTTTTAAATTTATGTATTCAACACAAATGAATATTGATGCTTTGAAATTTTTTTAAATGATGTGCTATTGTATATCTTTTATGATCTTTTCGATCGAAATAAAGATTTGAAATTTGAATTTGATAGTAATGAGACCTCGGCGGAGGACAATAGATGTTCGGAAAGATTAAAAATAGGTATAGTATTCACAACAGAGACATCCTGTTCGATCATTGGGGTGGACCCCACTGGTAAAATTTCCTGCGGGTCTGCCTCTCTCCTGACTGGAAATTCCAAGATTGTACTTGTGGGTTGGGTATTGGTGTTGGTGTTTTGGCTCTGCCCCTCCCCCTCCCGCGTGATTCTAAAAAAGGAGGTGGTGGGGGATAGTTAATATTGGAGGGGCCAGGGCGGGGACCAGCGCTTAAATCGCTGTCATCACCCGAACTAGCTGATGAATCAGAGAATGTTACCCCTATGCTTCTCTTAAATCGTCCCCAAGTGGGATAATTATCTGAGTACTGTTGTCTTGGTTGGGAAAAGAACTCATCTAATACATCGGAATGGAAACGGGTTTGATTAAAGTTGGCAATATCTTTCTCAATTTTATTTGTTTTCTTTGTCCTCTCAATATACTCAAATTCCGCTATGGTTTTGTTAACTTTATCCAATGCTGCCTTTGTATCTGTAACTAAATTGCATTACATTACATCCGCTAACAAGATGTCATATGAAGAAGTCAGATTCTCCCCAAAAATCTTGATTTACACGTGATATACACGTTCTATATCACCTTCAATTAAATATCCTATGTCATATAGTCTGTCAGGGGGAGCCACTTGAGTGTCAGCAGTTTCAACTGAGATGAAAGTGTCAGTTGCTGTCGCCTTCAGAAATGGACGCAGTGATTGCCGCACTATTGTAACCATCGCTGCACGGTCTAGCAGCGTTACTGCCCATGTTAGGTTCCGAAGTTGAGTTCTCACCGTCTGTGGCATATCTTGCTGTTAAGCTGCAACTTTCTTTTTGTGAAACAAAGGGGGTTGACGAGGAAAATCGTCCTGCTTGCCTTTACCGTCAGTCTGACGAGGTTGCTTGCATCCTTGCGGGGCACCCTGACCTCTGCCATGATCCTGCCGATCTCCTCCCCCGGCTTGTGAGCCTGATGTTTTCTGTGAAGAACGAGGAGAAAGCTGATCAGGGACCTGAAATCTATCAGGAGACCTCATTCTCGCGCAGTCGCGCAAATCATGTGCGCTCAGTACTTTCAGGTATTGGTGTTGCACCACGCGACCCTAGTTTCTGTTGTTCCTTCCCCTGCTTTTTATTTTTCCACTTCTTTTTCGGAAAAACTGGATGGTCGTCTTTATTAGACTGTGCCGTCTGAGTTTGTGGTTGCATTGCTGCTTTCGCAAAAAGCCTAAAACCCAAACGATTGTGGCTCATGGTTTTAAATGCCTCTACAATAATGTTCCGTAACTCCCGGGGTTTTGCGGCATCCGGGACAAGGCGCAAAGCATTAGACACCTGAAAGTTAACCGCATCTCCCTTTACATGAGCAAGGTTGAGATCAGCAACTACGTCAAACACTCCGACTAGCCTCATTACCAACTCAACTGCCGCCTCTGGACGTGATCATCCTGAACACGCTTGATCACAGAGAGCAGGACAGTCATATAAGGTGTGCCGAAGCACTTCGCATACACTGCTGCGAATACTTTACCCCATTTTCACAATCAGTTACTTCTGGTCTTAAGTCTTTCTGCAAACCAATAGTGAGTATCCTGTGTTTTTCCACAGGTGTAGTATTAGGAAATACTGCTTCTAGCTGGACAAACTTCTCAGCAAGCCAATAAGGTAAATCATCCTTATTCGTGGGACGCTTGCCCATAACCGAATTAACCATGACAGGACTAATCGACATCCCGACCGGTCCAGCGGGTTGTGCTGAAACCCCAGGTACCCTTACCTGGAGATTGCGGGAAACATATTGGACTAAAGCCCGATGCACCCCTAATAAAGAGGTGTGCAAAACACGTAATTCAACCACCGGAACTTGTAGAGAACGTGGATGGGTAAACATCCTTTACAACGCAACTTTTACCACGCAGTGCCTTTACGACACAACTATTACAACGCATGTCATTACAACGCATAGCGCTGGGGGGCACTCTAGGATAGGGAATAGATTTAATTTACTATCCAACACCTTCCCTATGCCGACAGAGATGTGGTGTTACACGAGGCGAGGGCCAAAGATCCGGTGATGTATAAAGGCGACAAGTTATCCTTTTTTCCTGACTACACGCCGGGGGTTCAAGCGGCTCAGAAGGAATTGGTGCCGGTAAAGAAACTGTTACGGGAGGCCTCTGTCCTATACGCCATGTTTTATCCGGCTAAACTGAAAATCACACACGAAGAGCAGGCACATTTCTTTACGGATGCAAAAATCAGCGTTGAAATTCACCAGGCATATCTGCAAGTGTAGACCAGCAAACCGTATGCAGGACCTGATATCCAGGGATTCTGGACTGAACGACACAGAATAGGCAGAAGCTACATCATCCACAAGTTTGATAAGTGCGACGGCAGCGGGACCCTATGTGGCCGTCCGGATGTCCTACATTCGCTGTCTATCTGGTTGAGATGATGGACGAGATAGATGGGGCCCAGTTGGCACCGAACACTGTCTGTTTGGCCTGTGGCACTAGTGACTATCTGATATGTCTTTTTGAAAACTGGCGGGTGGGCTGTTGCAGGCCGGCAGCCTCACTACGGTGCGGATACTCATGGCTGACCCGCTTCCCCTAGTGGGTGCTCCCCAACTGATGGGTCCGTATGGAGTCCAATACAAACCGATGGGAGGGTAGTGGGATCTTTTCTTGACCTGATTAGGAGGTTGGAGTGGGTGGCGGGGGGGAGGGGGAGGGGGGGAGATCTGCCATGGGGTTTGTTGTCTTTTATGCTTTATTTGTTTCACAACTTATTTTCTCACGTGAATGCAACGGCATGTACAGCGGGTGGATGGATGATAAGACGGCTGAACCGTCATGCGAGATGCTCCTTTGGGAATAGACGCTATAGGCTTGGTAATCAATGTTCAGAATATTATGGCTGATGCATGTAGAATGTTGACGTGGAATGTCAGGGGCCTGACCTCGCCTAAAAAAGTGAGACAGGTGATAGCGTATTTGGACCGTCATGCGATACATATAGCTCTGTTACAGGAGACACATTTAACTAAGTATACAGATGGACGGCTGGCCAGTAGATGGGCGGGTTATAGGATGACCGCGTCGTACTCTTCCTATGCCAGGGGGGTTATGATACTGATAAAGAGGGGAGTGGACTTTCAACCTTTGCACACATATAAGGACGATGAGGGCAGATGGGTTATGGTCTGTGGTAGATTGAATGGTCGACTGATTACCATGGGGAATATGTATGGTCCCATTGTGGATGATGTGACCTGTGTGAATCGCATATGTGGGGTGTTGCGTGAATGGCCGGAGACCCCTATATTTTTGAGAGGCGATCTGAATACGTATTTGGATGCAGATCTGGACAAATCTAACCTTTTATCCCACCGTACCCCTAATGTGGCCAAGGTGTTGATCTGTGCAATGGAAGAATTTTGTTTGAGAGATGTGTGGCATGTCCGCAATCAGCAGGTAACGGCAGGAACACATGCAACACCTGCACATGGCAGCTGGTCACGGCTGTATTGGTTAGTTGGAGCGGAGGTGATGGGCTGGGTGCGGGGGATTACGCCGCTAGCTCCTACACTGTCAGATCATGACCCAGTTAGGCTGGATGTGCTCCTCCCCTCAGCAAGATGCCCACCTTTCATGTGGCGCCTGAGATCTGAGGCCTTGCTGGATCCTGTATATGAAGCGACAGTCAGAGATGTCATTACACAATATTTTGAGCTGAACAAGGGCTCGGTTGCGGAGGCTTCTACACTGTGGGAGGCCTTTAATGTCACAATACGGGGTGTCTGCATTAGCACAGCGGCGGGTATACTAAAAGACATACGCACCCAGCTGAGGAACACTGAGGCTGCATTGCGAGAGGTGGAGCGCAAGTATGAGGCAGACCCTAGAGCGGACACGCTGGCGGATTTACAGAAGTTGCTTAAAGACTTTGAGGAACTGGCTGCTACAGAAGTAAAATACCTGTCGCGGAGACACACGGCTCGCCGTTATGGGGAGGGGGGACGGCCAGGAGCGATCTAGCGCTTCGGATCAAAACACGTATCGAACAACCGCGAGTAGATAGAATTGTGGATGAGCTGTGTATCTTGATCAAGGAGACATATTAGAACAATTCCGGAGATTTAATGCAGACCTGTATACGTCTCGTGGGCAAGAGTCGGAGACAGAATTTGATGACTACCTAGACGACATAGCGTGCGCATGGCTATCTGATGCTCACAGAGAATATTTGTGTCTGTCGGTAGATGAACAGGATGTGAAAACTGCGATTGCGGCACTGGCTATCAGTAAAGCTCCTGGTCCGGACGGACTGATGGTTGAATTTTATAAAAAATATGCAGATCTCCTGGCACCGCATCTCCATGAAATGTATGTAGAGGCCCACGAATCTGGAGAGCTACCCCCGTCCCTGAGAGAGGCGCTGATGATTACGTTGCTTAAAAAAGACAATCCGCCAGACAGGTGTGACTCGCATCGCCCGTTGTCTCTGCTTAATATAGACGCTAAGATTCTGGCCAAGATTCTGGCGACTAGGTTGCAACCACTGATGCAGAAATTGGTGCTGCCGGATCAGTCGGGTTTCATACCCGAACGATCCACATCTTATAATCTGCGCACGGTCTTTTCAATGTTCCATGTTTTGGAGTCAGGGCTGCGGGCGGCGGCAGTGTTCTTAGACGCAGCCAAGGCATTCGACTCGGTTGAATGGCACTATCTCAAGTATGTGTTGCGGCGTATGGGATTCCCGACATTGTTTTTGCAGTGGATAACAGTGCTATATTCCAAGCCGAGCACGTGAGTGCGCGTAGGAGGTCTCACATCAGACTCATTCCCAATAGGAAGAGGCACGCGTCAGGGGTGTCCCCTGTCGCCGCTAATATTCGCGTTGTTATTAGAACCACTGGCGTGTGTGATCAGGCAGCGACATAGGGAGGCAGCACTTAATTTCAACTTCCGGCGGGTGGCTATATCACTCTATGCAGATGACATGGTCCTCTTTGTTCGCGAACCATCTAAATATCTGGCACAACTGCTCAGAGAATATGTTCGCTTTGGTTACCTGTTGGGCTTGCTATAAATTGGGATAAGTCTTTTCTAATACCACTGACCACCTCGAGTGCATGTCTGGATTTGGACTTCCCACTGGTGTGGGCCACAGATCCGATTAAATACCTAGGAGTCTGGGTACACAGGGACCCGAAGGTAGTGGTCAGAGAGAAATATGGCAAAGCATACTTGGCGTTGGGAAGCCAGGTCGATGCTTGGATAGCGCTGTCGCTAGTGGACTGAATTGCCCTGATAAAGATGGTGGTGTTGCAGCGGTTTCTCTATTTATTTCTTAACATCC
The DNA here is from genome assembly GCF_964261635.1 of Lissotriton helveticus. Lineage (NCBI taxonomy): Eukaryota > Metazoa > Chordata > Amphibia > Caudata > Salamandridae > Lissotriton > Lissotriton helveticus. The sequence goes on from NC_136065.1 coordinate 52,153,370, forward strand.
CCATAGTGCTCACACAGCAGTTTTTCAAGACTATAAGGAGTCAGTTGATCAGGCTAGCAAGGGGAGGAAGACATGCTCGCGTGCAGTGGACGACACTGGCTAAAGGGTACGAGAAAGGTGGGTTTGAGGCCCCTGATTTTTATGTTTACTATTTGAGTGTGCAAGCTCAATATCTATATTATTGGTATAGGCCAAATGCTTTTCCACCGCATGTCGTGGTAGAAGAGGGTGATGTAGCCCCGCTCCCGCTTCATAGTGTGATCACTCAGTGCAGGAGCGGTACTCCAAAGACGAAGATTAACGCGGTTGACGCTACTGTCGCTGCTTGGTGGAGCATTGGACAATTGGCTCGGAAACTACAGCTATATGCACCGGATTTATACCTGGAGCATCATGCTGCGCTGTCTGTGGCGCAGGAGACACCATCGCTCCGTCTATTGCATGAGGCAGGTCTCAGACATATGTCAGATGTTTATGTAAATGGCTCTGTTCTGGCGGAGGAGGATTTGGCTTATATCAACAATCAATCGTTGCTGTTTAGGTTTGCAATGCACTGCTTGAGATATGCACTTAAAGTACACTACACTACGTACCCACAGGAACCTCCCGTGTTGGCCTCTTTACAGTATGCGCTCACCACCTCCAGCAATAAAAGTTTAGTTTCGAAACTGTATAAAATGATAAATCTCGAAAGTGTGGAGGTCCGAGATTGTAGTTGGGAGCACCGGTCTGCTTGTTTGCCTGAACCCATTTCTGAGACAGACTGGAAATATATATGTGGCCTAACGGGACCGCTGAGTATGAATGGAAACCTGAGGATAATTCATTTTAAGTATATACACCAAGTGTATTATACCCCAATGTGGCTGCCTGGGTATGGATTGCGTGCATCTACAGAATGCAGATTTTATGCATCTGGCTTGGGACTGTCAGACAGTATGGGAATTCTGGGAAAAAGTGGTGAGCTGCTTGAAAGTAATGGTGAGTGTGGAGCTGCGATGTGATCCGCTTGCCTGTCTCTTATGCTGTGTACCGCACATTAGAGGAGTAACTGGCGAGTTTGTGCGTCTGGCCCTGTTAATGGCAGCTCGAAGAGTGGCGATTACATGGGGGGGCAGGTGCAGACCAAAGGTTGACTTATGGATCAAAGACCTGGTCTATTGCAGGGACAATTTGGTGACATATGCTGAAGAGTTGCCCGAGATTTCGAGGCCCAGGGACAGTGCAGGACAGAGCACATGGCGAGAATGTGGTAGCACATGGCATACAAAATGGCGGATAGACATACAAAATGGATTCCATAAAACGGGCAAGTTAGCTTCTAAATACAAGATGGCTTCTGCTAATGCTAACCCAATCGCTGCCGAATTACAACATCCTAATCTAACTAATTTTACCATCAAATGTGGAGCAGGACAGGGGGATTTGCACCCTCCACTATCTGGAGATGCCTGGCATGCACTTCAAAGGCAACACCGCCTTTCAAACTTCCCGCATTGGACTGTCTTTCATGGCTGAAAGAGGTGTGAAGCACCTCCGCCCAGTGCAAGCTGGCCTCTGAGAGCAGAGGCTCTTACTCCAAGTGGTCAGAAACATGTCTGGTGGTGGGAGGCTGCCTAAGACTTGTCAGAGACCAAAACATTGCTTTGTAGGTTTCAGTGGACTCTCTAAAGAGTTCTCTGTGTGTATTCATTAATAAAGCCAACAGTGAGGATTTATTAAGACAAGATGTTTGATACCAAATATCTTAGGGTACAGTGAAGCCATCATGGAGCTAAGAAACTCGTAATGACACGTATCCAGCCATTGCAATCTCTATGGCTTCCCTGGGCACTTATTACATCCAAAACTGGCCTTGGATATTATAGGGTCATATCTGCTCATGCAGATATGTCCACACATAGGGTACAGAGCACCCTGCCTTAGGGTAACTAAGCCTGCAGCACGGGTGATTTACTGTAGGCAGCTGGCATTTTATATACCCTACCAGAGTGAGGTATAGTGTGCACAGAGTCCAGTGGAACCCCTAAGGTAGGCAGAGGTAAAGTTAGATAGCACCTTACTCTCTATTGGTGGTAGTGTGGTCGAGCAGTAAGGCAGTATCAGGGCGGTGTTAAGTATTTCTTGTACACATTCAGTCACCAAATAAATTCACCCACTCAAAAGACTGAACTTCAGACCAATTGTTTTTGTATACAAAAATATGACTTTAGTTATTTTATTTTCTAGAACCAAGCTAGCCTGGCACCGGTAAGTAAGAAATACTTTACAGTATTAATGCAGTTTGTATACAGTTTGAATTGTAATTGTATATGCACTTTGTTTTGACTTACAGTATGGTTTTAGAGAAATGCAATACTTTGTAAATACAGTACATAGACTTGAATGGGCTTTTAGTAAATTACAGGTAAATTACTTTTGAGATTACATTCTTACTCAGAATAGTATATCTGGATACTACTCTGGGACATTTTTCTTGTAAACAGGTAAGTAAAATCGTTTTGGTTAGTTAGTGCAATTGAAAAAAAATGTCTTTAGGTTTTCAAATTCCACGCTTAGAAACTTTTACATCGTGCAGAGTGCCGACACCCAATGTTATCCTAAGGGGGACAGGGGGCCTCCGGTTGCTGGCTGCAAACGAGCAGGCCACTTGGTTGTAGGAACCAAGCTCCTGGACTTTACCTCAGGGCAAATGGAGAAGCAAAGTAGCACCAAAGGTGCACCCTCAGCGGCACTAGGGAGGCCAGGTGCAGGGTGCTGTTTCGACATTGGGCATCCTGTTGTTTGCAATGGGGATCCTCCGGTTTGCAAAGACACTGCAGGCTTGGGGACGAAGTCTTCAGGGTGCGACCACCACTTCAAGAGGTAAGTTGTGAAGTTAGGGGTTGGTTAGGCACCTTTGCTTTGGCCACCCAAGTCCATGGGTGTCGGGGTGCCTTTTGGGATCGGATCTTCTTACCAGTTCCTGATCACAGTTGGGAGGACCTTCTGGATTTAGGCTGCAGGCGTCGGCTAGAGGCTTGAGGCAGGTCAGGGGTTGCTGGATCTCGGGTCAGGATCGCCGGGGTGATCTCCTTGTGGTGTTTACCCACTCGAGTTCGGGCTGAGGACAGCGGGTGCAGAGTGGGGTGGATTTGCGGTGTCCGGCCAGAGCCAGAGGTTTCAGATGAACAAATCAGGTGTTCACGGGAGACAAAGTCTTTGTGGTTGAAGGCAGGCAGGTCCTCCGGGGTTTCCGAGGTTGCTGGCTGCGGGACACACAGGGATTTTGCAGGAGCAGGTTCGAGGTGGAGACAGGTCGGTAGGGCTGGGGCAAAGTCAGTGTGTGTCTTCGGCACAGCTGTTCAGTCCTTCTTTTCTTGCTGCAGGTTCTTGTCTGAGGTTCAGGGGTGCCCCTAAAGTGAGGGAGGTTACACGCAGGTAAAAGGCAGGGACCAATGGGTCCCTTCCCTGGGGTGGATACACCCCTATTATGCCACCCTCCAGTGGGAGGGGGGCATGAGCCTGTCCCTGGTTGGCTGAGTCCCCGCATCTGCAAGATGGCGGTAACTGAGTTGTGCTTCACCTCGCCTCCCCCACCCGAGGGGTGGAGTTGGCAGAGGAAAGCACTACTCTCTTTCTCACTTGTTTTTCCTGTCAGTTATCCCACCCAAAATGGGGGTCAGAACCAGCGGGGACCAGTTGTTGAAAGCAGCAAGTGGCCTGGGGAAGCTCACAAAGGAGGCAAGCCTTTGAAGCTTCCCCTTCGTGAACCATGCCCATCCTGGGGAGTACGCTTGGCACCTCGTCCCAGAATGTCCATTGTTTCAGGCCCCAGAGAGCAGCAGGCTCTCGGCCCAGGGGTACAGAAACATGTCTGGTGGTGGCAGTTGCTGAAAGCAGCCACTCAGTCTGGACACTAGTGGTAGATTCGTTTTCAGGGGGCATGTCTATCAATCAATCAATCAATCATAGCATTTATATAGCGCACTACTCACCCGGAGGGTCTCAAGGCGCTTTGGGAGGGGGGGTCAGCTACTGCTCGAACAGCCAGGTCTTGAGCTGCTTTCTGAAGGCGAGATGGTCTTGGGTCAGGCGGAGGTGGGCCGGGAGGGAGTTCCAGGTCTTGGTGGCCAGGTAGGAGAAGGACCTCCCTCCTGTGGTGGCTCTTCGGATGCGGGGGACGGTGGCGAGGGCGTGGCTGGTCAATCAGAGCTGGCGTTTGGGAGCGTAGAAGTTGAGGCGGCTGTTGAGGTAACTCGGGCCTTGGTTGTGCAGGGCCTTGTGTGCGTGGGTTGTTGACCGGGAGCCAGTGCAGGTCTCTCAGGTGTCCGGAGATGTAGCCGTGACGGGGGACGTCGAGGATGAGTCTCGCCGAGGCGTTCTGGATTCGCTGGAGTCTCTTCTGGAGCTTGGCGGTGGTTCCGGCGTAGAGGGCGTAGCCGTAGTCCAGTCGGCTGGTGACGAGGGCCTGGGTGACCGTCTTCCTGGTCTCGGTGGGGATCCACCGGAAGATCTTACGTAGCATGCGCAGGATGTTGAAGCAGGATGAGGAGACGGCGTTGACTTGTCTGGTCATGGAGAGGTCCAGGATGAAGCCCAGGTTGCGTGCGTGGTCTGTCGGTTTGGGTGCAGTGCCCAGGGCAGGGGGCCACCAGGAGTCGTCCCAGGCGGAGGACGAGGAGCCCAGGATGAGGACTTCCGTCTTGTCTGAGTTCAGTTTCAGGCGGCTGGTCATCATCCACTCGGCTACGTCTTTCATCCCTTCGTGTAGGTTGGCTCTGGCGGTGGCGGGGTCGTTGGTGAGGGAGAGGATCAGCTGGGTGTCGTCGGCGTAGGAGATGATGTTGAGGTTGTGTTGGCGAGCGATGGCCGCAAGGGGGCTCATGTAGACATTGAAGAGGGTGGGGCTGAGCGAGGAGCCCTGGGGAATGCCGCAGATGACTTTGGTGGCCTCTGATCTGAACGGGGGTAGGCGGACTCTCTGTGTCCTTCCAGCGAGGAAGGAGATGATCCACTCCAGAGCCTTCTCCTGGATTCCGGCGTTGCTGAGGCGCTGCACTAGGGTGCGGTGGCAGACAGTGTCGAATGCCGCGGAGAGGTCCAAGAGGATGAGGGCCGCTGTTTCTCCGTTGTCGAGCAGGGCTCGGATGTCATCGGTGGCTGCGATGAGGGCGGTCTCGGTGCTGTGGTTGGCCCAGAAGCCAGACTGTGAGAAGTCGAGGGATCCATTCGTCTCGAGGAAGGCAGCCAGTTGCTTGTTGACGGTCTTCTCGGTGACTTTGGCTGGAAACGGGAGGAGCGAGATGGGGCAGTAGTTTTTGAGTTCGGTGGGGTCCGCTGTTAGTTTCTTCAGTAGAGCGCTGAGTTCGGCGTGCTTCCAGCTCTCCGGGAAGGTGGCGGTGTCGAAGGAGGTGTTGATGATGTCCCGCAGGTGGGGTGCGATGACAGCGTCAGCCTTGTTGAAGACGTGGTGAGGGCAGGGGTCGGTAGGAGATCCGGCGTGGATGGAGTTCATCGTGCGGATGGTGTCTTCGGTGCTGATCGGGGTCCAGGCGCGGAGGGTGGTGGTGGGGGGCGTAGGTGCGGTCGTGGGGAGCGTTGGTTGCGTGCTGAAGCTGTTGTGAATGTCAGCGATCTTGTTGTGGAAGTAGGAGGCGAGGGAGTTGCAGAGATCTTGAGATGGGGTGATGTCGTTGTTTCCGGCGTTGGGGTTGGAGAGCTCTTTCACGATGTTGAAGAGTTCCTTGCTGTTGTGTGCGTTGTTGTCCAGTCGTTCCTTGAATGCTGTTTTCTTGGTGGTGTGGATCAGTTGGTGGTGTTTTCGGGTGGCGAGCTTGAGGGTGGTCATGTTGTCTGGTGTTGGGTTTCTGCGCCAGGCTTTCTCGAGGGCTCTGCAGTTCTTCTTGGAGGTCTTGAGTTCGTCGGTGAACCATGGGGCTTTCTTGCTGCCGGGTCTGCTAGGCAGGGTCCTCAGAGGGGCGAGGTTGTCTGCGCAGTTGCTGATCCACTTCGTGAGGTTGTTTGCGGCCTGGCTGGGGTTCGCTGAGCTGGCGGGGGGGGCCCAGGCTCAGGGATGAGGCGAGCTGGTCGGCTGTGATCTTGTTCCAGCTTTCTGCGTCCAACCTGTTGCTGGTAGTGGTGGGTTGTGTTCTTTCTGAAGCTGAAGTGGATGCAGCTGTGGTCCGTCCAATGGAGTCCCGTGGCGTGGCTAAAGGTGATGTCCTTGCTGGATGAGAAGACGGGGTCGAGCGTGTGTCCGGCGTAGTGGGTGGGGGTGGTCACCAGCTGCTTGAGACCGAGGTTGGCGAGGTTGTCCAGCAGGGTGGTGGTGGTGCGGTCGTTGTTGTTCTCCAGGTGGAAGTTGAAGTCCCCGAGGAGGATGTAGTCAGCGGAGGGGAGGGTGAGCGGGCTGATGAAGTCGGCGATGTCTTCGCTGAATTGTGTGCGTGGTCCTGGGGGTCTGTAGATGAGGGTGCCTCTGAGGGTGGTCTTGGGGTCGGTGTGGATCTGGAAGTGCAGGTGTTCGGCGGCTGTGAAGGTGCCGTCGGTGTTGGTCGTGATGCGGATGGTGTTCCTGTGGATGATGGCGATGCCTCCTCCCGTCTGGTTGGTGCGGTCCCTCCGGGTGATCTTGTAGCCCTCCGGGATGGCAATGGGGATGTCGGGCGCTGAAGAGGCGTTCATCCAGGTTTCCGTGAGGAAGGCAACGTCTGGAGCTGTGGTGTCGAGGAGGTTCCAGATTTCGACGGCGTGTCTGTCGATGGAGCGGGTGTTGAGTAGGATGCACTTGAGGTGATTGCTGCTGGTGTTTGGCTTGGCGGGTGCCTGTGTGGTGCAGGTCCGGTTGCAGGTGTACTTGCAGGAGTGGCAGCTAAAGGGTCCGTGGGTGCGTCTCGGGGTGGCTCGGTAGCATCTCGGGATTCTGCCGTTGTTGAGTGCGTGGAGTTCGGTGGAGTTGTAGGTTCGGCGGGTGGGCTGGTGTCTGCGGGGGGCCAGGGGTCCTGGCACTGGGCGAGGTCCAGGCGCGGACGGGCGCAGACGGGCTTACCTTTGGTGCACCTTCGGCGCTCAGTCGGTGCTGCCGCAGGAGGGGGCGGAGTCGTCGGAGGTCTGTGGGGGAAGGGGGACTGAGGGCGGCTCGGCGGCGGCTGGGTCGTCCGGCGGTAGAGAGCGGCACCCAAGGTAGGGGGAGGGCAGCAGAAGGGGGGAAAACAGGGGGCAGTCGAGGCAAGAGGCTAACACAAAAGGGGAAAGGCTAACACAGAAGGCAAGAGACTAATACAAAAGGCAAAAGGCTAACAGGGAAAAAACACAAAGGCGGCACTGGAGGCAACAACGAGGTAGCAGAGGGGGGAGGTTAACAGGAGGCAGCAGCGAGGCAGCAGAGAAGCTCAGCAGAGCAGCGGGCAGGAGCAGCGGAGTTGGGGCGACCTCGCCTGGACAGGCTCAGCGGTCACTAAGATGCACTGTGTGCATTTTCAATAAATCCCCCACGGGCATCAGTGTGAGTTTAATGTGCTAAGAAGCTTGAACCCTAACTTCTCAGTTTTCAGTGTAGCCATTATGGTGCTGTGGTGTTCATAATGACAAACTCCCAGCACCATATACTCTTAATGCAGGACTGTACTTACAATGTCTAAGAATGGCCTTAGACACTGTAGGGGTACAGGGCTCATGCACCTGTACCCTCACCACTGGTACAGTGCACCCAGCTGAAGAAGTGACTGATCTATGCCAGGGCAGTGGGTTGTAGGCATGGCACACAGGATGTGTGCCATGTCGACTCTTCACGTTGTTCTGCACCAAAACACGCAGCCTGCAAAGGCAGTGTGTGAGTGTTAGATTTGGGGGTCTCTGGTTGGCACAGGTATACACTTGTGACAAACAGGGACCCTCTCCTCTAGTCAGGGCAAGGGACTTACTCCTTAAGAATAACCCCTGCTCACCCTTTAGGTTGCGTGGCGCGAGCAGACAAGGCTAATCCTCAGGGCGTTAGTTTAATTAAGCATTTATGACCATATACAGTAATACAATGATCCACCACAAAAGGGACACCAGTCTAGGAGGTATGTAAAAATAAGTATTCTCTTTATATAGATCTCAAAAATGCAGGCTTAATACAAAACCATAAATAACGTTTTTAGATTATGCCACAATACTTTTGGTACAAGAAGAGTTCTTAAAAATGCTTGGTTTTAAAATAGTCAGTGCAAAGCGGGCCTCTTAGATTGACACTGCAGGGACGAAGTGCTGCCACAGTGTTTAAATACACGAAGCGGACACTCTGGTCTGAAGCGCTTCGTTTGCAAGGGGGGGGGGGGAGTTGCACACAGTACCTGGGGTTTGTCACGGACTCGGCGTTGAGCGAACTTCAAGCGTTACAGGTGGTGTTGTCTTCCTTCGTGTTGCGAGCTACGGCTCGTATGGGCCCAGAGTCGCGTTACTGGAGGAGACGGGGCTTTCTGTGGTGCAGGGGCTGCTCGATGCGGCATACACGCTGAACTTGGGGAGCGGATGCCGGGATTTGCTTCTCCGTGCAGGGCGATGCTGGCAGTATTGTGGTAAATAAATAAATAATACCCTATTTTTGAATGCATAAATGAATGACAGATAGCTCAATAAATAAGAGTCAAGATTCGAGGTAGTAGGAGTTTTGCAGGTTTAATACAGCATAAGGACAGGAACAGGACAACCTGCACAGGAATAGGATGGCAAGCCCTGGCAGCGCTGCCGGGGTCAGGATCGGGACAAGAAGGCTAACTTTTAATAACAGTGCACAAGTATATATACATTAGATCAATTACATAGCACTTAATTGCAACAGGCCTTAGCAGTGGGTGGAGCAATAGGTGTGACGCGTAGCAGTCGCGAAAGATAAGGGTGAAAAGAGGTGTAACAGGGCGTATACATAGACATGTGATGCAAACGTAACAGAATATGTCATGAATGGGGCGGAAACCATGGAGGGGGCTACCTAAGGAGCCGGGACCTCTAACCTGATAGGGCGCGCAAACTAGCAATGACGTGTTACTAGGAGAAGCTGGGGGCTATGAACTCTGTGCTAGGAGCAGAGACTGAAGTCTGGAGAGTCAGAGCGACATGTACCTAAGCAGTATCTAGTATCTGATGTTTAGAGAACATGTTGATATAAACTAGAAGTCAGGAGGGGAAAAGGTAACAGACACTAAGACTGGAGCATGCATTATTCTACATGTAGTGCGTGATGAGGAATATTAAATGACCATTAAATGCAGTATTTCCCTTACATGGAGCCGTAAGGGCTAGACAATGACGGAAACTATTGATGCAGTTCAGTAGCTTAGGAATGCAGAGAAGGAGGACTGAACTGATAACTGGAACCATAACATACTCTTGGCAGACTCAGAGGCAGAGCCAGGCTGAACCGGGCACTGCGAGGCAGGAAGTAAGTGAAGGGTCGAGGATACAGGTGGGGGCTGTATCGCTCCTCAGCAAGAGCTCAGGAGACAGGAGCTGAATCTGATGTCCGGGCCCTTTTGAGGCCTAGAAACGGGGACATTATAATGAAATAACGTACACACTGGGAAACGTGGCAACGTAGCTTTGCATAGGCCTGATATTCGTAGTATTCACGAGGACTGGAAACTGGCATACTAGAGGTGGACACAACTATAATTGCGTCTTTAATCGAACATGGGGAATACATATGCATATTAATCATGCACACATAACATATGATGGAGGACGCGTAGGGACACAGAACATGGCAGAATTTACTTTTCCACATTATTTTATTTTTATTTTATTTTTGGTTTTTGTATAGCGCGTAGTCACCCTTGAGTATCCCAGCGCTGAAACCTCGAACTCCTAACGGGGGGCACAGGAAAAGAAAAAAAAAAAAAAAAAAGAAAGAAAATTCGGAGAGAATCAGGGAAAAAGGAGGGTTTTGAGGGACTTTCTGAATCGAAGGAGGTTTGGCTCAGCTCTGAGGTTTGGGGGGAGAGCGTTCCATTTTCTGGCTGTGTTCACCGAAAATCTGCGGCCGCCTATGCGGGTTTTCTTCACCCTGGGGACGACAATAAGGTTTCCTTGTTCGGACCGAAGCGCTCTCGAGGGTCTGTATGGAGTGATCCAGGCGCTCAGAATGGGGGGACCTGTATTGTTCAGGACCTTGTGTGCCAGACAAAGGGCCTTGAAAGCGACTCTTTCCCTTACATTCCCTCCTTGTCACTACGTTTCCATCAGGAAACATCAATATTCATGATACCATCTATCATTTCATACAGTATCATTTGCTCGTCTCGGATTTTCTTGGAACGGGGTTTAGAACGGGGCTTGGGACTAGGAATACAAGAGGTAGCACAAATGCCGCAAATCGCAGGGCCACATTGTATACAGAGGCAGCAGCTGAATATGATCGCTACTGCAATACCTAGAAAGGACAATACTTTCCATCCCCAGGCGGAAATTATATTCCAGAACCAACCGGACCAGGTCCAGGTGCCTGGATCTTGGTGTAACAGATGGGCAATTTTATGAAGTCTGGTTATAGCTGAATAAACAGACGGCGCGTTATTTGGAATGAAAATGCAGCAACTAGATCCGATGACTCTACAGGCCCCGCCCCTATCGGCCAGTATGACGTCAAGGACGAGACGATTTTGCAAAACTACAAATCTCATAGCAGATTGCTCTTCGGTTAAGTTACCTAGAGCAGAGGCAGTCTCATTTACTACAGCTTCAAGGGTTCTTGTTAACCTACGGATCAGCTTACTATTCTGGATAGGTCCTATAAAGAAAAAGAAACCTCTATTGAAATCTGTATATTGTTCTAGAGCAGTTTCAGTATAATCGACAATTGGGGACTCGATCTCCCTTCTGTGTCTAATGTGTACTAGATGTGTGTTTCTGTGATAATCAGATGGGGCTAGGAAAACTGGTGGCAGTAGGAAGGCAATGTAACAGGTTCCCTCCCAATCGAGGGGCAGACGAACATATGCGGTTTGACCACAAATAAAATATGAATGACGTGAAGCTTTGAAAATAGATTTCCCACTGTCACTATAACTGACAATAGTAGTACAATCACTATGTCCTACATGTACGGAACCATTATTTCGGACACATAATTCACCTTTGACTGGTAGTACTGAAATAGCAGGTAAGTCTGGAGTAGTATCAGACTGAACATTCAGGACCATGAAATTCGAAGAATAATTACCTAAATTGTACACTTCATTTTCTAGATCTAACCCGGTTCTATGGGGAAGACCTTGCTTGTCTGGAAAACATGTACTGTTAAGAAAAGACATATCTGTTGAGGATGACGTTAACGTGGACCATGCTCCACACGAACCATTATGTGAAAACGGATAAGGAAAGAGTGGCAGAACTCCCTTCGGCGTCTGGAAAGGGGGGAGTCGACCACACACCCAACAATTTGTGGCATTGCTGGTCTGGTGTGAGTAATGCAACATGCGGATAAAAGAATTATTTCGCATAGCGAGGCGGTAAGAGAGTTCATGAGGAGGCAGATCACTAAACGTGTGCTCTACTGTAACATTAGAAGACGTATTTACATGCGAAACTGGAAGATACAGGTAAAATGCATAACTGGTGCAGGAAATCATAATGCTGAGAAATAAAACGAAACTTAGAAAAACGATACATCGGATTGAGTTTTGACTAACTCTCTCACTATGGGGGTCTATTTTATACATGTCAGAAACAGTCTAACCGTTTCACCTAGGGGAGGACTTAGACAATCAAACTGGCTGACTTATTTTACTAGACCGGAGTTTCAACTTATACTCCTGCTGCGGAGTTTTCTCTAACAGGGAGGGTGCAGTATCATTGTTCTTTGCGGGACAGTCCTTAAGAATAGTACTTTGGCAATCCTTCAAATCCTGGGAAATGTTCTTTGAGACGGGTTTCAGTCCATAAAATTTCTTTATGTGCGAAAGGTGCACCCAGCCTTTGCGACCTTCCAACTTCACGGCTGTACGGGTGGCGAGGAGGACCTGTCGGGGCTCCTTCCAGCGAGGCTCCAGCGGACTTGATCGGTCGAAATTACGCACTAAGACCATGGATCCAGGAACGATTTCATGCGGTGCCACCTCGGTATTGTCTGGAAATGCGGCGGCAACCTGTGAACGACAAGAGTTGAGGGCAGACATCAAGGAAGCTAGGTAATCTGTCAGCATATTACTTGAAACATCGGTAATACTTCGGGGTCTAGGAGTACCCCACATGTTAGGGGGGCGGCCGAAAACGACCTCGTACGGGGACAGACCTGATCTAGAATGTGCGACCATGCGCATATAGAACAAAGCGACTGGCAGATCTACTAGCCAGTCCACACCTTTCTCTTTACATACTTTGGCGATGCGAATTTTCAGGGTCTGATTATGTCTCTCTACGAGACCGGCTGCTTCAGGATGGCGTACACAATGGAACTTCCACTGGTATCCTAACAATAGGGAAACGTGTCTCATGAGTTCAGATGAGAATGGCTGGCCGTTGTCAGAATATACGACTCTAGGGAGTCCATAACGGGGGAAAAACTCACGAACCAACTGCTTGGCAGTGGTCGCGGCTGTGTAATCTGGAACTGGATATGCTTCTGTCCACCTGGACAAAGCGCATACAACTACAAGGACATACTTGAAACCTCGACATCGCTCCATCTGAATGTAATCCATCTGGAGGACTTCAAAAGGGTGGTCAGGGGGCTGGAATCCACCTTGTTCCACCGGGACACTTTTACCTGGATTAAACTGGCAACATATCATACAGGTACGGACTTTCTGCTTGGCTGCAGCTCGTAAATGCTTGTTGAACCAAATGTTCTGGATACTGTCTAACATAGCTTTTTCTCCTAAATGTGCTGGACTATGTGCGGTATTAATAATGACTTGAACCATAGAGTCGGGGAGAAACCATGTGGCTCTTCCTTTCGTTAACCATCCCTGATCTGTCTGGACCCCTCCTTGTTCGGACCATTTCTTTATTTCTTCAGAAGTAGCATGTAACTGTATGTCTATGACATCTTGAGTAGGGTCCTTAACTGTCATACATGTAGTCGGATCTGGAGTATGTGTCTGTGTCGGATTAACTGGAATGTCTGGAGTCTGTGCTGTAAGCTTGGCTGTGCGATCTGCTAGATCGTTACCTTGAGAAATAGTGTCAGTAACTTTCGTATGTGCTTTGCATTTCATGATAGCAATGGATGTCGGTAAGTGTATTGCATCTAACAGAGCTTGAATAAGGAGACCATGCTGAATCTTGGTTCCATGAGAAGTCATGAAACCTCTCTCCTGCCAGAGCACTCCGAAGTCGTGTACGACTCCAAATGCGTAGCGTGAATCTGTGTAAACATTAACCTTCAGGTTCTTGGCATGTATGCAGGCTTGAGTCAGAGCAACTAGCTCTGCCGCTTGAGCGGACAGAGTGTCAATGCGGTGTGTCTCTATAACTTCGGTGTCAGTAGTCACTGCATATGCGGCGACTAGTTCTCCTGTACTAGTTCTCATGCATGAACCATCCACATAAAGTGTCAGGTCAGGATCTGGTAGTGGAATATCTGTCAGATCATGTCTTGGCTTTGTCGTAATGTTGACTACTTCCACACAATCGTGTGCGGCAGAATTTGAATTAACTGATGGTAACAGTGTAGCAGGATTAAGGACGTTGCAGCGTCTGATTTCTATGTGTGGCTGGAATAGTGTCAATTCATAACCTGTTAAACGTGCAATTGTCAAGTGCTGAGTTTGTGTTCGATTCAAAAGAACTTCCACGGAGTGTGGAACTTGTACTGTCAAGGAATGTCCTAATACTATGGAATCACTTTGTCTGATAGCCAGTGCTGTGGCTGCAACTGACTTGAGGCACGCAGGCAGAGCCTGGGCTACAGGATCTAATGTGCTCGAAAAATAAGCACATGGCTTGTATTGTCCTGCTTGATCTTGTGTGAGAACAGATAATGCTGTACCTTCACGTTCAGTGACGAAAAGTGTAAAAGGCTTACTGTAGTTCGGTGTAGCTAGAACTGGAGCTTGGCATAGGGCTTTCTTTAACTCATTGAAACTAAGTGTATGTTCAGATGTCCAAGGGAGGACAGTCGATACGGCTGCCTCCTGTGTCGTTAACTGTATCAGTGGTTTAGCTAGAAATGCATACTGAGGAATCCATTGTCTGCAATAGGAAGTAAGGCCAATAAAAGCACGTACCTCCTTCTGGGTCTTTGGCTGAGGAAGACTCGCTATTAACTGGATACGGTCTGGTGTCAACTGCCTACCCCTCTTGGACAGTAAGTGTCCTAAGTAGACCACTTGCTGGACACAGAATTGAAGCTTAGAAGGGGACACCTTGTGCCCCATCTCGGCTAGGTAATACAAGACTGTAAGGGATGCTTGCTCGCAAGCACGTTCAGAACGGGCTGTGATCAGTAGATCATCGACATATTGGAGCAGGGCAGTGTCAATTGGCATGTGAATGTTGTCTAGTTGTCTCTTAAGTGCTTGACTATAAATACTAGGACTTTCTGTGAAACCTTGAGGAGCTCGTGTGAACATATAGCTCCTTCCATTTAGACAAAATCCGAAAAGAAACTGGCTGTCTGGATGAATGGGGACACTGAAAAATGCGTTCTTGAGGTCGATTACAGTAAAGAACGTGGCTTCGGAATCAATGGCTGTCAATAGGGAAGAGATGTCTGGGACAACTGGGTACTGGGGAATAATACATTTATTAAGTTCTCGTAGATCAATCACTAATCGATATACTGGGGGTGCATTTGGATCAGTACGTTTCATGACAGGAATGATCGGAGAATTGCATACATTGGAGTCAGTTTCTACAACTACTCCTTGAGCGATGAGGTCGTTAATAATTTTGGATAAGGCTGCTACAGCCTCAGGTGGCAATCTGTACTGTCTGATTCGTGGTAACACTACACCTGGCTTGATAGTCACACGATGGGGTGTGATTTGCATGTAACCTACATCAGTTGGACCTTGCGCCCATAAATGCTGTGGAACATTGGACAATCTCGGATCAAAATCTCGTAATACATAGTGACCCTTGAAGTCGCGTAGGAACAATCGTATTCCCTCTGGGGAACAGCATATAACTGCACCTAACTCTTTCAGTGTTTTAATGCCTAATAGATTTTCTGGACATGACTTAGTAAGTAACAGATCAGTAGTGCGGGACAATGGACCTACTTCTAGAGTAACTGGCTTTGAGATTTCATTTACGATAGGCTTTCCTGAAAATCCAAGGGAAACATTTCTTGAGCCTGAGAGCGGAGCCCCTGGAACTTCGGCGTGACTAATTGTGGTCCTACTTGCCCCTGTATCAATCAGAAACTTTCTGTCTTTCCCTAATACTTGACTGTGAACATAGGGACCTTCTTGATCTACAGGTATCTCGATGAGAGGCAAGCCTACCTCCCTCTCTAGGCTGTTTCATGAATACTGTTGGTACTCTGGATACTCGGACTGTGCATACTGGTATATCTGCTGTGTAACATGCTGTGTTGCAGCAATAGGCTGCGGTACTGTAACTGTCTGTGGTGCATTCTGTGGCTGGGGAGTCTGTGAAACTTGCTCTTGTCTAGGCGGACGTGGTCTTTCTTTAGTCTTACCGGTAGCTATGTTGTGTTTCAGAACTGCACACTCGTTTATAAAATGACCTGGCTGTTTACAATAATTGCAGTTCCCTTTAACGGGAGCTGCAGGATGACTGGCTTGATTCGGACCCCTCTTCTGGCTGTCTTGAGGAACAGATTGTGCAACTAGTACTTTCATTTTCGTGTCTTTCATACGTTTTCTCTCGTGATCTTGCTCTTCTCTGATTCTATTCTGGTGGTATTGGAGCATCTGTAACATCTGGGACGGGGTATTAGCTTGCCAGGTACTTTCGACTTTCAAAACTCGATTTTTAATTGGTGGACTTGAATTCTCGACTAATTTAGTAACAAAAAGGTGAGGGTATGACTCGCTACTTGTCTTGAGGCCACTGTTGATGCTAAAACATTTCTCAAATCTAGAATAAAAATCACTAATGTCTTCGTCTTGTTTCTGTTTACAGGCTGAGATTGCATCCCAGTCTTCCTTTTTAGTTGTCAGTAATCTGGGTAAAACTTGAATCAATAATTCAGGTAATTCTTTACATTTATCTCCAAGACCGGTACCTGGTACTCGTATCTTATCTTCAGCTTCTAGAACTGCCCAATCTATCTTTTTCTCTCCCACCTCCCAATCTTTTTCCTTGAGCTTTTCATACACCCCTGCGGGCAACAGAACCTTTAACATTTTAATTACATCTGGATACGTGTATTCTCCCATACGGAGCATGTCTTTTAATTCTCTATGGAACCCTGCTGGATCTTTATCATGGCAGGGAATTAATTTTTTCATCTCTAGGAGTTCCATCTTTGTGATCGGAGTGTAAACAAACACTCGTTGCATTTCGCCACCCGTTCCTCTAACTGGGTGGACTTCTCGTAACGGATTCTGTCTGTCTATGTAAAAGGGTTTACTTTCTGGGGGTGAGACATGAACAAAATGCGGGTTCAGAAACGTTCTATATTTGTGGCGCTGTTCTAGAATGACACTAATTAAATCGGTACCTAGACCTTTCCATCTATACTGGAGTAACTCGTTCAGGATATCATGTAACGGACCTGGATCAGAGTGCTGACCCTCATACAGAGTAATGAGGTGCTGGATCATATACATACCCACCAGTCGCTGCTCGGCTGGGGGCAATTTCAGAAACATTTGTGCCACTATTTCGTCTGGAAAAGTGGTAGAATCAGTAATCCATCGGACTGCTGATCGGACTAGTTCTTGTTCATGCATGGTACTTAACTCACTGTAACCGATTCGTGATTTCAGAATGTGATCGGTAGCTTGAAATACTTGTTCTAGAGAACCTTGTTCTGGTGCTGGATGATGGAAAGTAGATTTGTGTTCCAGACGTAAATGGCGATCTGGAAATCTAGATTTTCCTACATACGCTATTCTGGCGGAATTCTCGTCGTCTAACTCTTCAGGATCAGAGTTACTTTCTTTCTCGCTTACTTGTGCTGCTTTACGTTGTTCGTGTAACTTTATTATTTCTTTACGAATCTTCTTGTACATACTCTCCATAGCACCGATGGTCTTATGCTTACCCTCGGCTATACTATTACTCCACTTTGTCAGGGTTCTCATTTCGATCGGATCTTTGGACGGGTAATCTTGTTCCCTTATCAAACAATTGATCAGAAACTTTAATATCATGAGCTGGATCTCAGCTTTTCTTTGCGACATGACATCACTAATACTTTCTGGATCATCCCCTGTACGGATGAAACGGTATATTCTGTCTAGATCTTCCTTCATATCCGGTAGGGTGACGAGATACTCGGCCACCTTTCTTACGCGTAATGAATATAAAACCATATCATCCTCGCCTGGGACTGGATCATAGCCGCATTCGGCAAGGGATTTTCTTATTTCTGCAACAGACTGATGTCTGGGCGTACGCTGTGACGCTTGTGCATGTAATTCGGCTAACGCTAAACGCTTGTGTGGCGGTGGGGTTTGAGGAGGACCTCCTCCTGCGGCCCCTAGACTAGAATCGTCGACTGATACTCTTCGTACTAGTGTGGCGGGAAATTGAAATGCGGGCTGGACTTGTGTGGCGGGCTGGACCGGGGGGACCGTAGCAGGTACTGCAAAGGGTGCCCCGGTGTCTGGAGGAACGGGAAGTGCCTGATTTACAGGGACTGGTGGAGCGAGAACGGGATTTGCATATTCTGGGACTGTGTCGTCCAAATAGGACGAGATGAAAATATCAGCTGCGGTCGGTTTGTGACGTAGCTTGGTTGGAACTAGTGGTGGCGGAAAATTACTGGATGCCTCCGGGGTCGCTTTTGGCAAGCCCTCGGCAAGAAGAGGGTACATACCCTTAATGAGGGCATTCCTCTGTCTATCTGACTGTTCAGTTCTAACTCGTTCACCTATCTCGATTAATTCTTTTTCTTGTGCTCGTTCTGAGGATTCTCTACTTAATTCTGACTTTCTGATGTCTTTTTCGGTTCTTTTATGAGCTTCTTTGCGCCATAACTCGATGGCATCTTTCTGTGATTGTCTGGCTTTCTTTTTCCATAATGCCTCTTCTACTCTCATGATGCACTCGGCATCCCACGTACCTGATACGGGCCATCTATACTTTTCTTCTAACTCCTTGGTATACTCTACCCATAAATCTAGATATAATATGGCGCTTATGCCATGCTTCTGATACATAAAATGACCTGGACTGTCCCTAGGCGGGACAGGAACTGCTGCTTCCAGCAGACCTTTTCGGGTTTTTAACTGACGCAGTTTTGAAAAGAGTGGCATGACTGAACTATAATCTGGACACAATACAATACACAATAACCACGAAAATCACTTCGCACTCATACCACGACATTAAAATACATGAAGAACATTATGAATAACAGTTCGAACAGAATATTACCTGGAATACGGAAAACAGAATACATGAATTTTCTCGAGAACAGAACTGACTAGAACAGGAACTAGATGCACTGCTGAAACAGTACGAAACTTACCGGTCTCATTAAGAGACACGTCAGGACCCGCATCCACCGAAGTGGACACTTCGTTTGTGGGCCTGTGTACCACCAACCCACGGACCAGAGTCAATTTAGATTGACCCTGTCTAGATACTACCCCAGCGACGGTACTCACCGGGCAGCAAGAACGGAAGGCCTCGGACTGGACTGGACTGCTACGACGACGGACAACGAACTTCGGACTTCAGTTACGGGTGGACCTCCGGATACCTCGGACCTTGGACTCTCGGCTTGGGCTCTGGTCGGGACTCGCCGCGTTCCTCCACCGCCTCGTCTGGATGCTGGACCGCCTCCTCCGTCTCCTCCGTGGGCCTGAGGGATACTTGAAGCAGAAATATCTGCCGGTGCGCAGAAGAGTTCCGTCACGACTGCAGAGGGTCAGGGGGTCGGCGTGGCTTCACCGACGCGTGGGGAAAGGGCAAGTCCCTATTCGGGCGCCATTATGTGGTAAATAAATAAATAATACCCTATTTTTGAATGCATAAATGAATGACAGATAGCTCAATAAATAAGAGTCAAGATTCGAGGTAGTAGGAGTTTTGCAGGTTTAATACAGCATAAGGACAGGAACAGGACAACCTGCACAGGAATAGGATGGCAAGCCCTGGCAGCGCTGCCGGGGTCAGGATCGGGACAAGAAGGCTAACTTTTAATAACAGTGCACAAGTATATATACATTAGATCAATTACATAGCACTTCATTGCAACAGGCGTAGCAGTGGGTGGAGCAATAGGTGTGACGCGTAGCAGTCGCGAAAGATAAGGGTGAAAAGAGGTGTAACAGGGCGTATACATAGACATGTGATGCAAACGTAACAGAATATGTCATGAATGGGGCGGAAACCATGGAGGCGGCTACCTAAGGAGCCGGGACCTCTAACCTGATGGTGCGCGCAAACTAGCAATGACGTGTTACTAGGAGAAGCTGGGGGCTATGAACTCTGTGCTAGGAGCAGAGACTGAAGTCTGGAGAGTCAGAGCGACATGTACCTAAGCAGTATCTAGTATCTGATGTTTAGAGAACATGTTGATATAAACTAGAAGTCAGGAGGGGAAAAGCTAACAGACACTAAGACTGGAGCATGCATTATTCTACATGTAGTGCGTGATGAGGAATATTAAATGACCATTAAATGCAGTATTTCCCTTACATGGAGCCGTAAGGGCTAGACAATGACGGAAACTATTGATGCAGTTCAGTAGCTTAGGAATGCAGAGAAGGAGGACTGAACTGATAACTGGAACCATAACATACTCTTGGCAGACTCAGAGGCAGAGCCAGGCTGAACCGGGCACTGCGAGGCAGGAAGTAAGTGAAGGGTCGAGGATACAGGTGGGGGCTGTATCGCTCCTCAGCGAGAGCTCAGGAGACAGGAGCTGAATCTGATGTCCGGGCCCTTTTGAGGCCTAGAAACGGGGACATTATAATGAAATAACGTACACACTGGGAAACGTGGCAACGTAGCTTTGCATAGGCCTGATATTCGTAGTATTCACGAGGACTGGAAACTGGCATACTAGAGGTGGACACAACTATAATTGCGTCTTTAATCGAACATGGGGAATACATATGCATATTAATCATGCACACATAACATATGATGGAGGACGCGTAGGGACACAGAACATGGCAGAATTTACTTTTCCACAGTATGCTCCGAACTGCGAGACGTACCTGCTGGAGGTAATCCTGGGCGCGCAGGCTCATGCGGGTAGTATGCTCCGAACTGCGAGACGTACCTGCAGGGGATGATACTGGAAGCGCAGGCTGATGCGAGCAGTACGCTCCGAACTGCGAGACGTACCTGCCGGGGATGATCCTGGAAGCGCAGCCGCCAGACGATGTCAGAAGCAGGGTGAGGGGGGGAACAGGACGGTGCGATGGGCTGAAGCCAGTGGACACAGCAGATTCCAGCCTTCACGTTGCGAGCTACGGCTCGTAGGGCCAAGAAGTCGCGTTGCTCGGGCCGGGCGAGTCCTACCTTCACGTTGCGAGCTACGGGCTCGTAGGGCCAAGAAGTAGCGTTGCTCGGGCCGGGCGAGTCCTGCCTTCACGTTGCGAGCTATGGCTCGTACGGGGGCCAAGTAGTCACTTGGTAGGACGGACAGCTGGGCACAGGTCCTTAGGGTGCGCGGTGCTTCTCCACAAGGCGCACACGGCTCACTGCTTCAGGGCGGCGTGGAAGACGGCGATTTCAGCTCTGCTCCAGGTTGTTAGAACCCAATGGTCCTGGGGCTCTGTTCAGGGGGCAAGCTCAGACACAGGCACTTGGAGATCGTTTGTTTTAAAGATGCACAAGTTGAACATAAAAAGTCTTTCTCAGTCTTTGGGTTCTCTCCTTCTTGCAGCCAGGCACCCACCACAGGCCAGTCTCTCAGGCTAGAGACAGTAATCCTCCATGTAGCTTTCCCGGGTCCTCCTCTTCGGGCATAGTTTCTTCTTGGCGAAAACAGGATCTGATGTTCAGGTGAAGGGCTACTACTTGTATACACAGTTTCTTTTGTCTTTGAAGGCCAGGGGGCCTGAACCTGGTTCAACCCAGTTTTGGAGCACTTTGTTTTTGAGACTCTTGCTGTTTCTTTCAGGGTGCAGGGCAGGGACATCAGACGCTCCGCAGGAGGTGGAGCCAGCATTGTGGTGGCAGAGCATAGCCCTATTCAGAGTCAAGGGGCACTCCTCCCACCTATCCTAGGGGTAATCCCTCTATTCACCACCTGGCAGCCCAGACTGTCTCCTGGAATACCCCAGAACTGTCACTCACAGAAAGTAAACAGCAGATACACATCCTAGCAGAGGCAGGCTGAAATGGTCAAGCAAGCAAATGCTAACTTTCTAAAAGTAGCATTTGCAAACACAGGATATTAAAATAAACTTTACTAAAGGAAGTATTTAATTATTCTGAGTTCAGGCATACTAAACTTGACTTTCTACCATTTTCCCTGAGCCTGCTGGGATTATAGAGTGTAATAGTTCCAGCAGCCCATTATGGCCTATGAGAACAGGTAGCCTTAGAATAGTGAAAAACAAAAATGGCTGTAATTCACTATTAGGACATGCCACACACATCAGGGCTTCTCCTACCTTATACTTACAATGCACCCTGCCCTTGGGCCTACCATAGGGGTGACTAATATGAAGTAAGGGAAGGTCTAGGGGCTGGCAAGTGGGTGCACTTGCGCAGTTAGCATGACAGTACCAGACTACACGCAGGTTCTGCAATGGTAGACCTTAGACACATTTTTACCAGGCCGCTTCTGTGGGTGGCACAACCAGTGCTGCAGGCACACTAGCAGTATTTATATTTACAAGCCCTGGCACTCCTGGTGCACTTTACTGGTGCACTTTACTGGGGTCTGACAGTAAACTAAATAAGCCAATCATGGAAACCAATCAATGTATACACTTTTCATAGGGAGCACTTGCACTGTGGCACTGATTGGCAGTGACACAGTGCCCTGAGCAGCTAACACCAGCAAAACACATGAGGCACATCAGCAAAGAGTGGAAGGGAGACTCACGCCAAGGTGCCAGGTCTAACAGTGAGTATAAGGGTGCAGGACCTCTAAGGGTGGCACGATAAGTGCTGCAGCCCTTAGGGGCCTTCTCTGGTCACAGTGCCCTGGGTACCTGTGGTACCATTTACCAGGGGCTGACCTGTGGCCAGAGATGCCAATTGGGTTTGGGCTTTAATGCAGTTTAAGGGAAAGAACATAGGCTCTGTTTACCTGATTAGCAGGAGGCCATGGAACACCTAGTCAAAGTACATCAGCAATGCAGCAAAAAGTGGGGGCAACTATGCAGAAAGAGGGCACTTTCTCACACTTACCTATATCTCAAGCAGTGTGTGAGGGCACGGCACACAGGGCTGTATGTCATGTTGAGGTTTCTCCGCACCTAGACACAGAGCCTACAATGGAAGTGTGATTGGTCTTGTTGAGGGGTCTCTGGGGTGCTACAATTTGTGCTGCAGCCCCAGAGGACCCTCTTTAATACCAATGCCCTAGGTACCAGGGGTTCCATTTTCTAGAAACGTGCAGGGGTTGCTGAAGTTGTTATTCACAAATAGAGGAACAAAGGGCTTTTATACATGAGGTCCAGCACAGTTGTCCAAATGCAATATGAAAATTAAAGTTGTGCTGTTCCTGAATGATCTACAATTTAGCAATATACAAAGGACAGTAGGCTACAGAGTCAAAGAGATGGGAATCCATTTCTTTGGAATGTAATACCCTCACACACCCAGTTGGGTGTCATGCTTCATCATCGGGCTGCTCCTCGTCTGGCCAGCGCTGTAATGCCTGACGGGCTCCCGATAAGAGGCACTTTGGCGGAGGGAATATGCTACTTACCAGTATGCATCTGTTCTTGGCATGTAGGGCTGCTGACATTCATATCTGTGCATAGATCGCCGCCTAATGTTGGGTCCGGATGATTGCACCTTGTTGTCCTGGAAGAGTCTTTGAAGTATCACGAGATAGATGACTCCTCCCCTGGACTACAGTGCGCATGGGCATCTTCTCCATCCTCAGATTGTTTTTCGCCATTGTGGCAAAGATGGAGCATAGAAAAGTAAGAGATGACCATGTAAATGTATGTAGAAAAGTACTGCAGCTGTGACAGGCACCGGGGAAGAGGGTGGGTGATATGAATGTCAGCAGCCCTACATGCCAAGAACAGATGCATACTGGTAAGTAGCATTTTCCGTTCGAGGCATGTGGGCTGCTTAATTCATATCTGTGCATAGACTGTATAGCAGTATCTCCTCTAGTGGTGGTCACCTGTAACAGCTGCAGCAGTTTGAAAAAGAGTTTTCAGGACAGCCTGGCATACGGCAGCTTGCTGCTTTGCTTGCACATCTACACAGTAGTGTTTAGTGAAAGTGTGTACAGTAGACCATGTAGCTGCCTTACATATGTCCTCCAACGGGAATGTTTCCTAGGAATGCAATGGATGCCCCCATTTTACGCGTTGAGTGTGCTTTTGGGGGAACTGTTATGAGTGCGTTTAGCTTTTTGATAGCATATTTGAATGCATTTAACTATCTGGCTATTCCTGATTTTGAAATGGGATTTCCCTTATGTTGTGGAGCGAAAGCAACGAATAGTTGCTTTGTTTTCCCGAATGATTTAGTTCTGTCAACGTAATATAGTAGAGCCCTTTTTACATCTAGTGTGTGTAGGGCTCTCTCAGCCACTGACTGCAGGTTTTGGAAGAAAGCTGGCAATTCTATGGACTGATTGATATGGAAAGTGGACATAACTTTTGGCATAAACTTGGTGTTAGTACGAAGCACTACCTTATTGTTGTGTATTTGCATGAAAGGCTCTTGAATGGTTAATGCCTGTAGCTCACTCACTCTCCTGGGGGAGGTAATGGCAATCAAAAATGCCACCTTCCATGTTAGAAATTATAATTCACATGAATGTAGTGGTTAAAACGGAGGTCCCATAAGTCTGGTAAGTACAAGGACATGTGTTGTCTGTTTTGGAGATATGCTGCCATAGCAGCAAGATGTAGCCTTATGGAAGAGTATGCTAGATTGCATCTTTGAAGATGCAATAGGTAACAGATAATGTTTGGGATGGAAGCATCTAATGGATTGATTTGGTTATTTTTGCAATAAATTAAAAATCTTTTCCATTTAGCTGCATAGCATGCTCTAGTAGTTGGGCGCCTTGCCTCCTTGATAATGTTCATGCAATCAGGAGGCAAGTTAAGGTATTCGAACCCTAAGACATCAGGAGCCAGATCGCCAGGGTCATCTGATTGGGATCTGGGTGCCTGATTTCTCCGTGGTTCCGAGTTAAAAGATGTGGCGAGAGGCGCAGTCTTTGGTGGGGAACTACTAAAAGTTCTAGGAACATTGTGTACCATGGTTGTCTTGCCCATGTGGGAGCAACCAGGATCATTGTGAGTGACTGCTGGCGTAGTTTGCGTGCCACCAGCGGAATCAGTGGGGCTGGTGGAAAAGCGTACGCAAATCTGCCTGACCAGTTCATCCATATCGCATTACCCTGTGACAACGGATGTGGGAACCTGGCGGCAAAGTACTGCCATTTTGAGTTTTCTTTTGTGGCAAACAGGTCTGTCTCTGGATGCCCCAATTCTTGGAAGAATGGTTGGAGCACCTGAGGGTGAATCTCCCATTCGTGTAGCTTTTGGCTGTGCCTGCTTAACAGATCTGCTACTTGATTGTCTTTCCCTGGCAGGTGTTATGCTAGGAGAAAAATGTTTTTGGGAATTGCCCACTTCCATGTGCTCTGTGCTAGGTGAGACAGCTGTCGAGAGTGTGTCCCTCCTTGTTTCTGTATGTAATACATGGCTGTCATGTTGTCCGTCCAGATCAACAGAGCCATGTTGTACAAGTATTTCTGGAATGCTTTCAGTGCCAGAAATACTGCTAGCAACTCTAAGTGTTTGATGTGCAGTGTCTTTTGTTTGCTTGTCCAGAGCCCTTGGACTGTGTATTGAAGTAGGTGGGCTCTACAACCTGTCAGTGATGCGTCCGCTGTTAGCAATACTTGTGGAACCGGCTCTTGGAACAGTCGCCCCTTGGAAAGGTTTTGTGGGTTACCCCACTGCAGAGAGTTGTAAGCGCAACTGTCCACCAACACTAGGTCTTTTAGTTGTCATTGAGCTTGGTTCCACTGCCGTGCTAGGCTTTCTTGCAATGGATGCATTTGAAGTCGGGCATGAGGGACAATGAATATGCAGGAGGCCATCATGCCTATGAGCTGCATGAACACTCGAGCTGGGAAAGAGTGTTGTGCCTTAAATTTTGGAATGAGAGTCTGCATGTTGGCTATCCTGGCTGGATTTGGATATGCCTTTGCTACTGAGGTATCTATTGTAGCTCACAGATATTGCTGTATGTGGGAGGGCTGTAGATGTGATTTTGGGTAATTTATGGAAAAACCCAGACTGTGCAGCAGTTGGAGTGTCTGAAACGTATGGCTTGCACACTGCGCATACGAGTTGGCCTTATGAGCCAATCGTCGAGGTATGGAAACACGTGGATGTGTTGCCTTCTGAGGTGTGCTGCTACAACCGCTAGGCATTTTGTGAAAACTCTTGGGGCTGTAGTTACACCGAAGGGGAGAACTTTTAATTGATAATGTTGACCTTCTATTGTGAACCTGAGGTATTTTCTGTGAGCTGGATGTATAGGTATGTGAAAGTATGCATCTTTGAGGTCCAATGTAGCAAGGAAGTCACCTTGCTGCAGTAACGTGAGTACTTGCTGTAGAGTAATCATATGGAAATGCTCTGAGAGTATGTATAGATTTACCTGTCTGAGGTCTAGTATGGGTCTGAGGGATCCATCTTTCTTGGGAATTTTGAAGTATAGAGAGTATACTCCTGTTCCTTGGTGTTGAAAAGGGACTGGCTCTATGGCTCCCTTTTCTAGCATGGACGCGACCTCTTGTTGTAATAGTGTGATGTTTTCTTTGGACACAGGACAGTGTTTGGGTGGTATGTTGGGTGGAGTAGAAGTGAGTTCTAGGCAGTAACCATACTGGATAATTTGTCTCACCCGCCTGTCTGTGGTAATGGTGTTCCAGACTGGTAGGAATTGTTTTATTCTGCCTCCGACCGGTGTTGGGCGGTCTGGAGAGAGTGCGATGAAGTCACTGTTTGGTGGCAGTGGAGGATCTGGTATTATTGCCGCCACGTCCCCTGACTTTATTATTGTTTCCCCTATAACCCCCTCTGTTGGAGCCTTTATTAAAGGTACTCTGGGTGTTACTTTTGAATGTAGAGGAAGTCTGTGATGTGTTGCCTCTTGCGGAGCCTCTGTAGGAGGAGCGACGAAAGGAACCTCTATGTTGTTGAAAGTGAAGTGCGCCCATAGACTTAGCAGTTTCCGTATCTTTTTTAATTTTGTCTAAGATGGTATCTACTGCAGGACCAAACAGGAATTCTTGGTTAACTGGTTGGTTGAGGATTGTGGATTGCACCTCATTCTTAAAACCAGAGATGCGTAGCCACACATGCCTGCGTAGTAATACGCTACTATTAATGGATCTGGCTGATGTATCAGCTGCGTCAAGCGCACATTTAATGGAAGCATTAGTTATAAATTTGCCTTCCTGTATGAGGTCGTTAGCCTTAGCTTTAAAAGGTTCTGGCAGGTGTTGCAGTAAACCTTCAAGTTGATCGTAATGTGCTCTATCATAGCGTGCTAGTAGAGCTTGGGTGTTCGCAATCCTCCATGAATTAGCAGCCTGTGAGGCTACTCTTTTGCCTGAGTCTTCTAATATTTTAGACTCTTTGTCAGGAGGGGGAGCATCTCCTGATGTTTGTGAGTTATCTCTCTTTCGAGTGTTTGCTACTACTAGTGAGTCTAACGGCAACTGGGATTTAATATAAGTAGGGTCTGTAGGGGCCGCCTTATATTTGTTCTCAATCCTGGGATTGAGTACACGTGCTCTGGCTGGATCTTTGAATATGTCTGGCGCATGTTTTAGTACCCCTTTTAACATAGGAAGTGTCCTGACATTTTTCTCAGAAGTAGGAAAAGTGTCAAATAGAAAATCTTCTTCTATTGGGTCAGTGTGCATGTCGACATTGTGGTATTTTGCTGCCCTATCCAGCAGTTGGTTAAAAACAATGGTTTTGTCAGTAGGCGACGGCTCTGTAGGGTATGGGGAGGTGTCTGGGATGGGTTGTGGGTCATATGGATCATTCTGGTCATCCCATGTGTCATACTGTGCATCAGGATCCTCTGGTTCATTAAAATTATCCTGAGGATCTTCCCCCATGTTATCTCCATCATTATAATCTGAATGTGTAGGAAAGTAGGGCAAAAAAGGCATATTAGGAAAAAAAGGAGGAGGAGTAAAAGGCCTTGAGGGAGATGTCCCGAAGTCTTTTTTCTTTGGAGGAACAGGGGAAGGAGTGTCCGTGTCCAATGGTCTCTTTTTCCGGTGATGAAACTGTAACGTGTCCTGTTTCAGGGTCTATATACAGTTGAGGTTGTTCCTCAGTTACTGGATCAGGATGGAAGAGTTCTTCCTCAACTGTCCGTGGCTTCGGCGCCGATGTTTTTGGCTTAGTGACTTGTTTGTGACTTTTTGGCTTGAGGGCCTTTGGTTGTGGAGCTTTTTTCGGCTCGACTGTTGCTTTCGGGTTGGTAACCTTTTTCGGTTCTACGTCCTTTGTTGGTTTAACAGTCTTTTTTGGTTCTGCGACATTTTTTGGGTCGACGACCTATTTCGGATCGACCGGTTCGATATGTTTTTTATGCTCGACGGCCTTTTTCGGCTCAATGTTTTTGGTCGAGTCAATGGCTTTTTTCGGCTCGACAGGCTTTGTAGTGTGATCCTGTTTTTGTTGATCGACACTCATTTTAGGATCGACGGCCTTCTTTGGGTTGGGTGTTCTTTTTGGCTCGACGACCCGTTTTGGTTCGAGGCTCTTCTTTGGCTCAATAGCTTTCGGCTCGATAACCTTTTTGGGTTGAACGACCTTCTTTGGTTCGACCACCTTCTTCGGTTCGACCACCTTTGGTTCGACAACCTCTCGGGTCGACGACCTTTGGTTCGACGACCTTCTTCGGTTTGACGACCTTCGGTTCGACAACCCTCTTAGGGTCGACAACCTTCTTGGGGAGAGTGGTACTCGGTCCTGGGCTATCAGAAGGCCTGGTTTTGGGCTTCGGAGCCGAGCCGGAAGGCGGGGCTTCTGAAGGGGCTTGTCGATCTAGGCTAAGGCCTTTAGGCGATGCTTCGACCGGAGCCTTATCTTTTGGGATAAGCGGTGTTGGGGGCTGGGTACTCACTTTTTGGCCCGGCGTGATCTGGTCATCGGAGTCCGACTGGTCCTCAAAGGTGACGATTTCTAGATCCGAGCCCGGTGCTTCTGGGTAGTTGTGTTCATCATCGAAGATGTTCTCCGGTTCCGGTGCCGGCCGCTGCATCTCTTGCCTAGCAGCCTGTCGATTCCGGATGGTCTTCTTCGAACGGAATTGGGCACACGCTGGGCAATTTTCTTCGTTGTGCTCC
This sequence comes from Lissotriton helveticus, assembly GCF_964261635.1. NCBI lineage: Eukaryota > Metazoa > Chordata > Amphibia > Caudata > Salamandridae > Lissotriton > Lissotriton helveticus. The sequence goes on from NC_136065.1 coordinate 52,181,970, forward strand.
GGTGATAAGCACTTGTTACATACTGTATGTTTGTCAGTATGCAGGAATTTGGAGTGGCATTGTGGGCACCATTTGAATGGGCTCCTTTCCATCGACAGCAGGCCCACGTGGCGTCGAAAGGCCCAACAGCCCGCGTCGACGACCGGATCGAAATGGAAAGTTTGGTTGAGTCAAAAAGTACCGAACGAGAACAATACCATCGAAGTAGAAGGCCTTTTGGCCTTAGAAAGTAGTTTAGTTTCGGTTCCGAAGTTGGAGTAGAGGAATAACATCCGAACCCAATGCCGGAAAAAAACAATCTAAGGATGGAGAAGATGCCCATGCGCATTGTAGTCCAGAGGAGGAGTCACCTATCTCGTGATAATTCGAAGACTCTTCCAGGACAACAAGGTGCAATCATCCGGAGCCAACACTAGGCGGCGATCTATGCTAAGATATGAATTCAGCAGCCTACATGCCTCAAACACTGAGTTTCCATCAGTTTTTGGCGATGATCTGGAAAAAATTACAGGATTCAAACATAAAATCATTGTCAGGGATGGTGATATCCCTGTTAAGCACAAACTCAGAGGTGTTGGTTTTAGCAACAGGGAAGACCTCAATAAGGAGCTTTTAACATTATGCGACTAAGGTATTATTGAACCTACCAAATCTTCCCTTTGGTTGTCGCCTCTTGTTGTCGCTCGAAAACGTGATGGGAAATTGTGTGTGTGTGTGGATCTCAGGTCCTTCTCTTTGTTGGGTTGATTCTCGTTCTTTGCCTAGAATCACTACCCCATTTACTAGTATAAAGGGTGCACGTGTATTTTCCAAGCTGGATTTGGCTAGCGCCTACCATCAGATAAAACTCCACCCTGATTCTCGCGCTCTAACAGCGTTCGTGTCCCCTCTTGGAATGTTTCGTTATCGGAGGATGCCTTTTGGGTTAGCCTCTGCTGCGTCAGTGTTCCAGAGGGTCATGCAGAACATGTTGAGAGATGTAGAAGGGGTTCTTGTTTTTCAGGACGATGTTCTTATTTATGCAAAAGACAATGACTCACATGATACTATTATCAGAAATGTTCTAGAGATTTTTAAGAAAAAGGGTGTTGTGCTCAAAACTGAGAAATGTAAGTTCTCTTGTAAAGAAATAGAATACCTTGGTCATCTTTTGTCTCATGAAGGAATCAGCCCAGAAACGGTCTTTTTGATGCCATTTTGAATACTTCCGTGCCCAAACACAAGACCGGTGTTAAATCCTTATTAGGCTTGTTGGAATATTACAATATATGTATTCCTAATTACGCATCGATGGTTAGACCCATTAGTAATCTTCTTAAGAGATAATCAAAATTTTTGTGGTGTTTAGAGTGTGATCGTGCTTTTAAAGAAGTTAAGAGTTCCTTAAAACAAAGTGATGCTTTACTCCTTTTGATCCTGACTTACCATGCGGCATAACTGTTGATGCTAGTCAGGTTGGTGGAGGGGCTATTCTTACACAGCAGTGTGGAAATCAAGAAAACACGGTTGCATTTGCTTCAAGAGTACTCAGGAGTGCTGAAGTTCAGTACTCTGAAAATTGAGAAAGAGTTACTTGCTTGTTTATGGGCTATTGATAAATATCGGCCCTATGTATGGGGAAGACGTTTTAATTTGATCACTGATCATAAGTCACTTGTTTCAATCTTGACTTCCGGTCCCAGCAAATGTTGTACACCAAGGATTCCCAGAATGGTCAGCAAGGTTCTTCAGTATCAATTCGAGGTAATACATATTGCTGGGGGGAAAGAACACAAAGGCTGATTTTATCTCATGGTTTCCTCAGAGTAGTGGGCTTAGTGAGGGGACCAGTTGTCAAGATTTAAATGAAGAAGATGTTGAAGATTGTTTTGTGGCCTCTCTAGATATTTCGGTTCTGGCAGTTGGCTCTGACGTAGATTGAAGGACAGCTCTTTAAGGGGATAGTCTTCTCCAACAAGTACGCATGTATGTCAAAAATGGTGGGCCAAAAGAAAAATCTTTGCCGAGCATACTTCAACCATATTGGAAAATTGAGTTGGAAATATCAGTAGAAGTTTGTTTACTCATGAGATGTGATAAGCTTATTCCACCTCATTCTCTTAGATCTACCATTATATGAAAAGCTCATGAGGGACATTTAATAGTAATAATAATAATAAAAACATGTATAAAGCGCCTAGTTACACTATAATCAGTGTGTCCCTGCGCTGTGAATGCAGTCCAAAAGGAGGCAGAAGCAAAGGCTATCAGCAGAAAGTAGAGGTCAAAAGACACAGATTCAAATCTTATTCTTCGGGAAAAGGTGAGTCTTGAGTTTCAGACGGAACCTTGATTCTGAAAGCTCCATCCAGAGTTCAATGGGTAGTTCATTCCACTGTTTGCAGGCTAAGTATCTAAAGGAGCGACCTCCCATCCGAGCTTTATGAATACGAGGGACATGAAATTGCATACTTCCATGAGATCTCAGGATTAGTTTAGGACGGTAAACGGTCAGCATATTTTGAAGATATGCAGGGCCCTTGCCCTGTGCAATCTGGTGAGCCATGCATAGTTTTAAACCAAATACGTTCCCGTATGGGAAGCCAGTGCAGGGTAGCTAAGGCTCGTTTCCCTGATGACTTCCTAGGCAGGTTGAGTGCAAGTCTTGCGGCAGCATTTTGGACACTTTGGAGTTGGTGCATCCCTTTCTTGTTAAGACCTATAAGCAAAGAGTTCCCATAGTCCAGGTGGGAGGTGACTAAGGCGTGTATCAACGTTGTCCTGTGTGTTGTTCGTCTGAGAAAACACTTAAGGTTGTCACCCCACCTTTATCTCCAATTGAATGTCCATCTGGTCCATGGGTCAAAGTAGGAATTGACATCATGGGACCATATGAGATTTTACCTTTGGGAATGAGATTCATTTTTGTTTCAATGGACTAAACTTTCAAATGGCCGGAAATTTAAGTTGTCAGAGAGGCCAGTTCTTCGAGTGTTGTCAAATTTCTCAAAGAGATATTTTTGAGGGAAGGGTTTCCTAAATTTTTGGTTTCTGACAATGGTACTCAATTATTGAGTGAAGAATTTCAGTCTTTTCTTAATTTGTGTGGTATTAAACATCTTAGAAGTTCCTTATATCAACCACAGACCAATGGTCTCGTGGAGAGAATGAATAGAGTTGTGGGTGAGTGTGTCAAGTGGGCTGTGAATGGTAGACATGATGTTTTTAGCTCACACGAAAGTATGTTGTGGTTCTAGAGAACCACGCCTCATTCATCCACTAAAACTTCTCCGTTAGAGGTGCTAAGGGGAAGGAAGGCTAATACCAGTTTTCGACCTGGATGGATAGGGAAATGGATAGATTATCTGACTAATGTTGAATACCTTATGGAAAAGGTTTAGACCAATTCTGATATTGTACAGGGAAAATAAAGAACATGGTTTGACAGAAAGAAAGGTTTGAAGATGGTTTCTGTTTGTGTTGGTGATTTTGTTCGTATCAAGAGTCCTGTGCACACCAAGAAAAGCTAATGTAAATTTGGTAAACCTGTCAAGGTTGTTAGAATTTGCAATAATGCTGTTCAGGTGGAGGGTGGTTGTTGGTGGAATTTATCCAAATTGGTCAAGACTAGATCTTGCCTAATTCCCAAAGCTCATAGTTCGAATGGACAGGAGAGTACTTTTACTCCTTCTTTTGGACAACGGAGGAAGTGCTCTGGAGTTTGTTACTCCTCGAACGTTTCATGATTAAGATTTTGTGTTGTATTTTCTTTAGCTTTTTTTATATTGTTGTTTTATGTTTTCTTTAGGTTGGAGAAAAGGAGGAATGTTATATTCTATGTTGAATGTTCTGTAGCATTCATTATTCAACTGCTTACAGATGTCATTGTGTCTATGATGTTACTGCAATTTGTCAAACTTAGAATGTTATGTTTCAACTCTGATGATCCAACTGACTTGGAAGATGGCTGTGCGTAGCACATGATCAGCTGTGTAGTTCTATCTACAAATAAACTACTCTTCAAATTGTATCCTGTTGAGTGAATTACTACAGTGTCCTCCTCTTCTTAGCTTCAGCACGCCTGTCCGGTCCTCCTTTTCTTTGTGGTCACTTCTCGTCTGAGGAGGCAATATTCAGGGGTGCCCCTAAATACTAGATTTAGGGGAGTTACAGGTAAGTAAAAGGTTGGGACCAATGGGCCCCTTCCTTGGGGTAGGTACACCCCTTATTATGCCACCCTCCAGTGGGAGGGGGGCCTATGCCTCACTCTGGTTGGCTGGGTACCCACATCTGCAAGATGGCGGGGACTGAGAGCTGCTGGGGGTCAGAACCGGTGGGGACCTGTTACTGGAAGCAGCAAAAGGCCTGGGGAACCTAACAAAGGCAACAAGCCTTTGAAACACCCCCTTTGTGGACCCTGCCCATCCTGGGGGATGAGGCTTGGCACCTAATCCCAGGCTGTGCGTTGTTTTAGACCCCGAGAGCAGCATGCTTTCGACCCATGGGTCCGGAAACATGTCTGGTGGTGGCAGCTGGTGAGCAGCCACTCAGCCTGGACACTAGTGTTAGGTCAGTGTGGGTTTAATGAGCTGAGAAGTTTGATACCAAACTTCCCAGTTTTCAGTAAAGCCATCATGGTACTGTGGCGTTCGTAATGACCAACTCCCAGCACCATATACTCTTAATGTTATTACTGCACTTGCAATGTCTAAGAATTGGCTTAGACACTGTAAGGGTACAGGGCTCATGCCCCTGTACCATCACCACTGGTATAGTGCACCCAGCTAGAGGGGTGGCTGATCTATGCCAGGGCAGTGGGTTGTAGGCATGGCACACAGGGATTTGTGCCATGTTGACTCTTCACTTTGTTCTGCACCAAAACACACAGCCTGCAAAGACTCAGAAGTATCACACCCTCCCCTTGAGGAGAAGCCAGAACAAATGGTGGAGGCCAATCCACCTCCGCCAACAAAATGTCATATGAGGATGTGAGATTTTCACAGAAAACAGCAGTAAGTGTACGCTGTATATTTTCTTCAATCTGGAGGACTATTTCATATAGTCTATCAGGTGGTGCAACTTGTGTAGGTGTTGTTTCCACTGTAATAAATGTATCAGTTGCTCTCACGGCCAGAAAGTGACGCAGTGCCTCCCGTACTATGGTAACCTCTGCCGCGCTGTCAAGGAGTGTCCCTGCCCATGTCTAATCTGGGAGTAGGGTTCTCACCGTTTGAGGCATACTTCGCTGTTAAAGCAGCAACTTTTTTCTTCTTATAAGGGGTCTAAAAAGAGGCAGTTCCTCTGGTTTGGCTTTCACGTCAAACTGGCAAGGCGGATCACTTCTCTGCTGAGCAGTCGCGCCTTTGCTGTGATCCTGGCACTCTCCACCACTGACTTGAGACTCTGATGGGTCCTGTAAAGAACGAGGAGAGCGCTGAACAGGGACTTGAAATCTCTCCAGAGACTTAATTTTAGCTTGGTCACGCAAATCATATTTACTCTCAGAAGCTTCAGGTGTCGGCGAACCAGCACACAAACCCTGCTTCCGTTGCTGCTGCCGCTGATTTATATTCAAGTTCTTTTTTAGGAAAGAACGGGTGCCCATCTTTCTCAGGTTGGGCTTTTGGTTGAGTTTGAGTAAAAGGCTTAATCCCCGGACTATTGCGCCCTAAGGTTTTACAAGCTTTAACAATAATCTTTGGCAATCCACTCTATTTGTCTACGTCAGCAACAGCCTCCAAGAGCTCAGCCACCTGCAATCTTACTGCTTCTACCTTTACATTAGCAAGGATCATATCGCAAACAATATCGAACACCCCTACCAGTCTCATTCCTAACTCCAGGGCCGCTTAGTCCTCATGCTCATCTTGAACACATTTAATCACTGAAAGGAGAACGGTCATGGAGGGAGTGCCAAAATACTGTGAATATAGAGCTGCAAACACTTTTCCCCAAGTGTTACAATCAGCTAACTCTAGAATAAGTCCTTGAGGTAAGCTCATGGTCAAAATCCTGCATTCATACAACAGGCGAGGTATTCGGAAAAATAGCTTAGAATTGTTCAAACCTTTTAGCTAGCCAATAAGGGAGTTTGTCCTTTTTATGAGAATGTTTGCCCATCAGAGTTAATCATGATGGATGAGACATATAACCAGACCACCGTGTCCAGGCGGTTGTGCAGCAACTCCAGGCTGTACCACCTGTATGTTGCACGACATGAACTGTATAACAGCTTTATGTACACGTATCAATGACATATGTAATGTGCGTAGCTCTGCAACAGTAACATTAAGGTAATTTGGATGTGGTGTATACCCAGCCAAAACGGGCCACATGGCCCAATCAATTGATAAGGGGCCTAAACGGACCACTGTTAAAGGGGTGAGAAGGCCACTATTAAACAATATGGTATACTGCCAAGCTGTCAAAGGTAATTCAAGAGATCTATAAGGTTGATAATCCTGCAGAACTGCAATGGCAGTATATTTGTGAAACAAATTATCGTTTCCATACACTGCAAAAAGGTGACCCAAGAATAGAAGACTTTGCCGCGGTGTGCCTCATCCGCTTCAACAACGAAAATAAGAGCAGTACCAGCATTAGGGACTCCATGTTGACTCAAATGAGCTGTGACTGGAGCGCGGTTTGGAGCCACTATGGCAACTGCCATAATGAAAAGAAGATTAAAACCAACCTATCAGTAGCGGCTCAACAACGGACAATATGGAAAGGAAAAACCTTCTAAAATTCAAGCTTAAAAACCCTATAATATCTCAAATATAGGAAGCTATCCCATCAAAACTGTCTCAGAAAACAGAAGTGAGGGGATTGTGGACAAGCACTATTCAGGAGTCTTGCAGATGAGTACCAGACCAAATGTTGGTGGTGCCATGAGGCAGGGATTCTGCACATACACGGAACTAGGGGCTAAGCCTTCCTACCACCTCAGTACCCACAATCCCAAGACCGACTAGATATAGTGTCTCACTCACTCTCCTAAACACTCACAAAGATGCAAATGATTAGACAGCCCAGACCACACAACACTCCCAACTCTCTCAGGAATCACGGTAACAAGACATACCCTTTCGCTCACTCACTCGTACTTGTCCACAATAAGAATTGGCTGACACACTAGTATAGTTTAAAATGTTTATTTTAACTATTGTGCTCTATAACGCAGTATATGAGCCACTACCAACAGCAAAATGCATACACTCAACACAGTTAGCATTGTAGCAAGTCCTTATATCATAAAGGGAGATGTCATCATATAAAGACAGTGAATAAAGGACCATAAGGCCTAACCACCCACTCCTTGGTAAGAAGTAGTATTATTATATAAGAGAAGATCTCTGGCCTTTGTCAGCAGATCCCATACCTTAGATCCTAGATGGTATATCTACATCATAGGAACAGCATGGCTCTTCTCCCTGGAAAGGTCACTCTCCAAGTGTGTGTTAACCAAACATGCATTCCCATAATATCAAAGCACTATTATTCAGCAGCCGCAGCTCTGTTAGCATTTTTGTGTAGGTGCTAGGGACTGACAAAAACAGAATAAGAAGGGGCCTTGTTTATCGACCTTGTTCACCGTGTTCAGACTAAACTCCAGAAACAGACAGAGAACGCGCAAAACAGACGGTTCTCATGTGAAAGGCATAAAAAGAGTCTTGCAATATAAAGTCATGTAGTAACTTGCGCAAAAGCGGCATTATGCCAGAAGAGCTCATGCTATCTTAGCGATATCGACAATGTCCCTATCGGCCATATGACAGCGGTAAGGAAGTGCCCCTGAGCATTACGCAATGGTCATTTTATTTTCCTGGCTCCCCAAGTGGATAACCAGACTGTGCACGTCCTTGCTTCAGATTATCATTTTTGTGTTGTGTTTGCATGGTTTCCTATAAGTGGGGGCTTCCTGCTGTAAAAACACAGTCTTCAAATTAGGTAGAACGGAAGTAACTAGGGAGGTAGTAATAGACACAACAGAAACACACCAGACCTCAATTAATGTGATTGTCATGAAGTGAGGGGCAATTGATGTAGTTGAAAATTCAACTTGAAGGGGGGGGGGGCTGGGGGGGGGAGAGAATATTAATAATGAAAAATATGATGTTGATGCATGCCACGATATATGTAAGTATAATAATGAACTTGCATCGCTGTTGTCGAATCCACATGGTATGACCTCCCCATCAACCCAGAGTCAGAAATGTGTGGCCAGGAAGGCCCTGCAACCTAGGCCTGAAGCGACTGATTGACAGGTCACTGGTGAGGTGACACGTAACCCTTAGACAAATGCACAAACAGGAAAATCCAGATCGATCCCGCAGATAGGAAGCAACACTACAATGGTCTTAGGAAATTGGACCCAATTAAACGCATTTGGACAGAGGGGCACACGTTCCCAAAACACCATGAAGTCAGATGCCACACTGAGTTAGGGAACACTCACAACAGCATGCACACTACATGTGTGGTCACGTCCTCCACATGCCGGACATCTGGACACGTACCCACCAGCCCCACATTGTGTCCACGCAAGGTCGAGATCCACCTGCGCTTCTTATCAAATGACCAGATTTATGGTGCCATGACTGGGCCCAATTTCTGCCTCCAAATTAATGTACAAATTACTTTATGATGCTTCATGTAATGCCTAAAATGACAGCCGAAACTAATGTACTTTGAGACAGTCTTCAGACCCGACTTAGTTGCCTGCTCTCCTGGCCGATATGTTTAATTAAACCAACTGTTCCTGTTTTGCCAAACGCTTCTCGTCTTTAATTTTTTTAGATATATTCACCTTCGAGCAACATCTGTATGTGGTATAAAGCTCCTGAGAAAAAATTCCGATTGTGTCAATACTTGAGCCAGTATTTGGAGGAGAATGCTAGGTCTGTCTCCTCCGCACAGGTGCTCTGGGTGGCTGGGAAGGCCTACCCGAGAGGTAACTTAATGAGCGATTCAATGGCCTGTAGGCACCGCTGTGAAGTGTCACGCTGTCAGTGGACGGAGGTCACTTGTCGCCTTGCTCAGGCGTATATCGTATCGCTGCCCCTGCCCTTCTTAAGTAGTTGCTTAGGGCCAAGTATGATCTGAACCACCATTACACCACGCAAGCAGACTCTGGGCATTTTCGCTTGTGGCACTACAAGGGGGGGGGGGGGGGGCTGGACAGCTATTGGCCAACCAGCGGCATCAGACACAGTCACATTAGATCCACATGTGATGTGCTCTTTACCAATCCACACAAAAAATTGCAGGAGATTTCTACTTTTTGTGAGGCCCTCTACTCCTCCTCAGTGCCCAGTCATACTGCCGTAGAGTAGGCGTTCATGACGGGGCGTGCCCTCCTAACACATCCTCAAAACCAAATTTTTCGGTGCTGACATCAGCATTGAGGAAACTGCGCAAGCCTTTGATGGAATCGCCACTATGAAGGCCGTGGCAAATGACACCTCCAGATTGAATTCTATAAAATCACTAAACCTCTGATAGTGTTAAATCCCGCAGCTCCTCTCTACGGAATTCAACTGGACATGTATCTCCTTGATTCCCAAACCAGGCCAATACCCATTTCAATGTACCACTATGGTGGTGTCATAGGAGAGTGGGGAATACTGTTTGCTTTGCAGATGGCTCACATGGAATACTTGGGGGAATACCGGAGTAGTGACTCCTCTAGGGAGCTGTTTAATGACATTGCTACAATTGTGGACAAGGTAGGGCTGAATCCAGCGCCTGACTTGCGTTTCATCTATCTCTGCTGGGCTGTGTTAAAATGATAATAATTAACGTGATGCTGAGATTTAATTACATATTTGGAATGCTTCCCCTGACGATTCCCTGTGGCCTGCTTTAGGGACACTGACCAAATGATCCAGACTTTTGCGTGGGAGGGACGCAGTCCTCACCTCAAGGCAGCTAAACTATGTGCCTAAAACCACAGCAGGGGGACTGCGACTTCTACATGTGGGGTTTTACTGGTTGGCCACGCAATTGTCACGTGTTGCAGATGCTGAAGGTTGCTAACGAGATATCCACGAGGGTCTTTCTGGGGCACCATCTGCTGCAATTGAAGGGAGAACTTACATCTCTCTACACGGGCCATAGACAATCCGGCTGCTTGGCTCAGCCAATTATCCATGCCACGCGCTTAGCTGGGCATCATGGTAATCGCTTGCTTCGCACCCCGTGCACGATCCATCTTAAGGCTCCGTTCTGGCGGAACAGTGACATTAAGATTAGGGGAGAGGAGATTCGCTGGTCACAGTGGAAGACTAGAGGGAAATGCTACGTGAGTGACATGGTCCGGGAGGTTGAATTGGTCCCCTTTGCTGCTCTCAGATGCAACTGGGGGCTGCCTAAATCGCAACACTGCCAAAATTGACAGCTCACACAGTCTGCAACACACGCTGGATGCCCCCCCACACAATCTGCAACACACGCTGGATGCCCCCCCCAAACCCCCCCCCCCCAACCCACGATGTAGTATCTGACATGCTGTTACAATACATTCTAACATGGAAGGGCTACAGGGGCACCATGGAGGGACTGTATCACTGCTACACACTGTCTGTATCAGAAAATTGTGTGTCAACTCAATACAAAATTGACACTTAAAAAAAAAAAGTAGCAGTTGTAATAAACAGACCTATGTGTTTCAGTTGTGTTGTTCGAATTGGTTTATTGTCACCCATCGCTTATCAAGTCGGCCTCATTTACACAAAACAAAACGTTTAACAGCTTACATCAATGGCAGATCCCAGGGGGATGAACAAAGTTAATAGTGCTCACCACTCATCTTCGAGGGGTATATTTCCTAGGGAAGCCATGGATGCCCCCATTTTCCGTATAGAGTGTGCTCTAGGGGGGACTGTTAACGTGCGTTTAGCTTTAAGATAACATATTTGAATGCATTTAACTATCCATCTGGCTATTCCTGACTTTGAAATAGGATTTCCCTTGTGTTGTGGTGCAAAAGCAACAAACAGTTGCTTTGTCTTCCTAAAGGATTTAGTTCTGTCCACATAGTACAGTAGAGCTCTTCGAACGTCTAGTGTGTGCAGGGCTCTTTCAGCTACTGATTGTGGATTCTGAAAGAATACTGCCAGTTCAATTGCTTGATTAATATGGAAGTTGGATACGACTTTGGGCATGAATTTAGGGTTTGTTCGAAGGACTACCCTGTTAGCATGTACCTGCATGAACGGTTCCTGAATTGTCAGTGCTTGCAATTCGCTCACTCTTCTGAGTGAGGTGATGGCAACTAAGAATGCGACCTTCCACGTTAGGAATTGCAATTCGCATGAGTGTAGAGGTTCCAAAGGAGGCCCCATGAGTCTGGTAAGCACTATATTTAGATTCCAGACTGGGGAAGGAGGGTGTCTTGGAGGGATCACTCTTTTCAAGCCCTTCATAAATGCTTTAATTGCTGGTACCCGGAAGAGTGAAAGGTGTTGCCTGTTTTGAAGGTACGCTGCTATAGCTGCGAGGTGTAGTCGTATGGAAGAGTATGCTAAGTTACATATTTGTAAATGCAGCAGGTAGCATATAATGTTTTGTATGGAAGCATCTAATGGGTTGATTTGGTTATTGTTGCAGTAAATAACAAATCTTTTCCATTTGGCTGCATAGCACGCTCGTGTGGTTGGTTTCCTTGCCTCCCTAATGATGTTCATGCAGTCTGGGGGCAAGTTAAGGTATCCGAACTCTAGGACCTTAGGAGCCAGATTGCTAGGTTCATCTGATTGGGATCTGGGTGTCTTATTTCTCCATGGTTCTGAGTTAGAAGATGTGGAGCAAGGCACAGTCTTTGATGAGGGACTACTGAAAGTTCTAGGAACGTTGTGTACCATGGTTGTCTCGCCCATGTGGGAGCACCTAGGATTAGAGTGACTGAGTGTTGTCGCAGTTTGCGTGCCACCAGCGGGATCAAGAGTGCTGGGGTAAAAGCGTACGCAAATCTGCCTGACCAGTTCATCCATATCGCATTGCCCAGTGACAACGGATGTGGGAATCTGGCGGCAAAGGACTGGCATTTGGAGTTTTCTTTTGTGGCAAAGAGGTCTACCTCTGGGTGACCCCATTCCTCGAAGAATGGTTGGAGAACTTGGGGGTGAATCTCCCATTCGTATATTTGTTGGATGTGCCTGCTGAGCAGGTCGGCACTCTGATTGTCCTTCCCTGGGAGGTGTTCTGCTAGGAGAAAGATGTTCTTTTGAATTGCCCACTTCCAGATGCTCTGCGCCAGATGGGACAGCTGTGGAGAGTGGGTTCCTCCCTGTTTCTGGATATAGTACATTGCGGTCATGTTGTCCGTCCGGGTCAACACCGTCTTGTACACGTATTTTTGAAAGGCTTTTAGGGCTAGGAAGATCGCTAGCAACTCTAGTTGATTGATATGCAGCCTTCTTTGTTTGTTTGTCCAGAGCCCTTGTACTGTGTACTGAAGGAGATAAGCTCCCCAGCCTGCCAGTGATGCGTCCGCTGTTAGTACTAGTTGTGGAACCGGCTCTTGGAACAGTCGCCCCTGCGAAAGGTTCTGTGGGTTCCACCACTGCAGAGATTTGTGTGTGCGACTGTCCACCAACAGTAGGTCTTTTAGGTGTCCACGAGCCTGTTTCCATTGCCGTGCTAGGCATTCCTGTAATGGGCGCATTTGAAGTCTGGCGTGGAGGACAATAATTATGCAGGAGGCCATCATGCCTATGAGCTGCATGAAAACTTGGGCTGGCAGGGAGTGCTGTGGCAGGAATCTGTGAATGAGTATCTGCATGCTGGCTATCCTTGCTGTGTTGGGGTACGCCTTTGCCACTGAGGTGCCTATAGTGGCTCCTAAGTATTGCTGTATGTGGGAAGGTTGCAGATGCGATTTTGTGTAGTTGATTGAAAAGCCTAGGCTGTGTAGCAACTGAATAGTTTGGGACGTGTGTGTTGCACACTCTTGGTACGATTTTGCTTGTATTAGCCAATCGTCCAGATAAGGGTACACATTGACGTGTTGCCTTTTGAGATGCGCTGCTACGGTCGCTAAGCATTTTGTAAACACTCTTTGAGCCGTGGTAACCCCGAAGGGCAAAACCTTGAATTGGTAGTGCTGCCCTTCTATTGTGAACCAGAGGTATTTTCTGTGGGCTGGATGGATGGGTATGTGGAAGTACGCATCCTTGAGGTCCAGTGTTGCTAGGAAGTCTCCTTGTTGTAGCAACGGGAGCACTAGCTGTAGTGTGATCATATGGAAGTGCTCCGACAGTATGTTTTGATTTAGGGGTCTCAGGTCCAGTATTGGTCTGAGGGAACCGTCCTTCTTGGGAATAAGGAAGTATAGGGAGTATACTCCTGTCCCTTGCTAGTGGAAAGGGACTGGCTCTATGGCCCCCTTTTCCAGCATGCTTTTCACCTCTTGTTGAAGTAGGGTGATGTGTTCTATGGACATAGGACGATGTCTGGGTGGTATGTTATGTAATGTAGTAGTCAGTTCTAGGCAATAACCAGACTGGATAATTTCTCTTACCCACCCGTCTGTGGTGATTGCGTGCCAGACAGGTAGGAACTGTTGTAGTCTGCCTCCGACTGGTGTTAAGTGGTCTGGAGGCAGCGTAATGAAGTCACTGTTTTGTGGAGGCGGAGGCTCTGGTGTTATTTCCTCCGCGCCCCCTTTCCTTTGGATTGTTACCTCTGTAACCACCTCTGTTGGTGTTCTTTGTGAAGGAACCTTGTATGTTACCTTTGTAGGAGATAGATGTTTGTGAGGCATTTCCTCGTGTATTTGCTCTGTATGAGGAGCGCCGAAAGGAGCCCCTATGTTGCAGAAATTGCAATGCACCCATGGATTTGGCTGTTTCTGTGTCCTTTTTCATTTTGTCCAAGATGGTATCTACCTCAGGACAAAATAAAAAATCTGGGTTAACTGGTTGGTTTAGAATGGTGGACTGCACCTCATTCTTAAAACCTGAAACCCGCAGCCATGCATGTCTGCGGAGGAGGACACTAGTATTAATGGATCTAGCTGTGGTGTCTGCAGCGTCCAGCGCACATTTAACACCTTCAATGCTAAGGCAATTCCCGCTGGGTGCTGAACTATGACTTTTCCCATTGTTCATGACAAGGTCAGCTCGTCATAAGCACAGCTCCAGTGTACTGCATGACGAGCTGGCCTTGTCATTAGCATGGAAGTGGTTAATGGAGGCATTGGAGATGAACTTTCCCTCCTGAATGAGATCATTTGCTTGCGCTTTAAACGGCTCGGGCAAATGTTGCATAAGGCTTTCGAGCTGATCGTAATGTGCCCTATCGTAACGATCCAGTGGTGCCTGTGTGTTAGCAATTCTCCAAGAATTGGATGCCTGTGCCGCTACCCTTTTGCCTGATGCCTCAAGGATTTTGGACTCCTTATCAGGGGGAGGTGCTTCCCCTGTAGTCTGAGAGTTGGCTCTTTTTCCAGCGTTAGCAACCACTAGGGAGTCTAGTGGCAGCTGGCCCTTGATGTAAGTGGGGTCTGTAGGAGCCGGTCTATACTTTTTTTCTATTCTGGGATTGATTACCCGTGCCCTGGCTATGTCCTTGAATATGTTAGGTGCATGTTTCAGAATGTCCTTCAACATAGGAAGTGTTTTGACACTTTTCTCTGCAGTAGTGAAAGTGTCAAAGAGGAAGTCCTCTTCTACGGGGTCACTGTGCATGTCCACGTTGTGGAATTGCGCTGCCCTGTCTAAGTTAAATACTACTGTATCATCAGTGGGTGATGGTTTAGTAGGATAAGTGGGCACATCAGGGATAGGATGTGTATCATAAGGGTCTGTTGGCTCCTCCCAAGGTTCCTCTTGATCTGGATCTTGAGGAAAGTCATATAGGGGCTGTGGTTCATACCCTGTGTCTCCCTCATCGTCATCGTGGTTAGAAGATGAGGTAGGTGCAAGTGGTGTGGAGGGCATATTAGGTTGAAAAGGGAGGGAGGGTCTCGTGGGAGAAGTGCCAAAGTCCTTATTCTTGAGTGGGATAGGTGAATCAGGTGCAAAGTCCAAAGGTCTCTTTTTCCTATGCAGGATGGTAACTTTACCAGTGTCTGGGTTAATGTAAATTTTTGCTTGGTCCTCGGATGGATCTGGTGGAATAGTTCTTCCTCTACAGTCCTGGGCTTAGGCTTGGACCTTTTCGGGTTGACGAAAGCAGGTTTGTCGACGACCTTTGGTGTTTTTCTGGGTTTTTTCGGCTCGGGCCCTGATTACGGCTCGACTCGGGGTTTCGGGTTGACGGGAACTTTCCGGTCGACACGTTGTTTGTGCTCCTTATGCTTTTTTGGCTGAGTGTCTTCCACCGGATCGACGGTCTTTTTTGGATCGACCGGTGTCTTTGGAGCTGTTACTCTTGGGTCGACAGGTTTGTCCGGCTTCGATGGCTTCGGTACGGCACCGGATGCCGGGTCGACTGTTTTCGGAACCGCAGGCTTGTTCGGGTGAGCGACCTTCCTTGGTTCGACGCCCTTTGGCTGCGTGCTCTTGTTCAGGTCGACCGATTTTTTGGGGTCGACAGCTTTTGGCTGAGCGGCCTTTGTGGGGTCGACAGTCTTTTTTGTCTCAACGCTCTTTTGGCTGTGCGGCCTTTTTCGGATCGACGCCCTTCGGGTCGGTGACCTTTTTTGGCTCTGGAACCTTCTTCGGGGCGATGGTACTAGGCCCTGGGGTTTCTGAAGGTTTCGGTTTCGTTTTTGGAGCCGAGCCGGAAGGCGGGGCTGGCGAAAGTTTTTTATGATCTTGGCAAAGGCCTGTTGGCGATGGCTCGACCGGAGCCTCTGGTGACGGGTCAATTGGTGTCGGGGGCAGTGTACTCACGATTTGGCCTGGCGGTAGTTCGTCGTCGGAGTAGTCTTCGACCGTGACGATCTCTAGGTCCGAGTCTTGAGCGTCCGGTAGGTCCTGGTCATCATCGAAGATGTTGTCGGGTTCCGGTGCCTGTCGCTGCATCACTTGCCTAGCGGCCCTTCGGATCTGTATGTTTTTTTTCGACCGGAACTGGGCGCAAGCCGGGCAGGTTTCTTCCCTATGGTCTGGGGAAAGGCACTTGTTGCATACTGAATGTTTATCAGTATGGAGGAACTTTTGAGTTGCATTGTGAGCACCTTTTGAAAGGGCTTCTTTCCATCGACGGTCGGCTCCCGTGGCGTCTAAACGGCCCAACGGCCCGCATTGACGACCGATTCGAGATGGAAGGTTGTATGGAGTCGAGAGGTACCGAACGATAACAATACTGACGAAGTCGAAGGCCTTTTGGCCTTTAGAAAAGTTTTGTTTCGATTCCGAGTTGGAGTATAGGAGTTTGCATCCGAACCCAATGGCAGAAAAAAACAATCTGAGCATGGAAAGGATGCCCATGCGCACTGTAGTCCAGGGGAGGAGTCACCTATCTCGTGATACTTCGAAGACTCTTCCAGGACAACAAAGTGCAATCATCCGGACCCAACACTAGGTGGCGATCTATGCACAGATATGAATTCAGCAGCCCACATGCCTCGAACATACCTGATTCCCTGCGAGAGATTTCTATTA
Organism: Lissotriton helveticus; assembly: GCF_964261635.1. Lineage (NCBI taxonomy): Eukaryota > Metazoa > Chordata > Amphibia > Caudata > Salamandridae > Lissotriton > Lissotriton helveticus. Next base: position 52,198,502 of record NC_136065.1, read on the forward strand.
AATTCTATATATTTAAATACAATGAATCGATTACCAGGACAGTCCACCTTTGCAGCGACATTTAAACGCATTGGTAAATCTTTAGGACTGGAGTACGGAAGAAGGGCAGGAGTGACAAAGGCTTCATAAGAGGTGAAAGGGGCACTCGTAGGGGTAGGTTGTGCAGGGACAACTTGTACACAAGAATGAGAGACTGCAGCCCCACTCCGCACTCCTGGTCAGAGATTGGACTCCTTAGGACACCCATAGTCCAGCTTGGTGGGAGGATAAACAACATGTTTTGAAAAGGTTCAAGAAACAACTTATTAAAACAATTCCAGGGCATTGTTGCTGGTCGAAGACAAACTGCAGGGCAGTGCTTCTGGAAGCGGTCCACCTCCAGGGCCTTGGTTACCGAGGTATTGACAACTGTGGGTATTTTTGGCTGTCGAACTCCCTAAAGGGTACAGTCAGAGCTTGATGAGTTCTCGGTGGGTTGCTGCACCCTCCATCCTGATTCAAAGTCCATATGGAGAGACTTGAACAAACGGCAGCAAAGAGTCCTACCACCTGCGCTGGCTGGGTAGAGGGGGCCCTTCCAGGGCGTGTATTATGGAGAAGGCGAAGTTGCACAAGTCTATTAAATGGGGAAAGGGGGTTCACATATGGCCATTTATCTGGGGAGTCAACCAGCTCGCACATAGCATGGGGAGGAGACTATTATAGAGCACATGTTATCAGGAGCATGAGAGTTATCCCGCAAGGTACGGTGAGATGGCCCATTCATACAGGGCCTGCAATCTGGTCAGGGAACACCTTCGCACGGGGATTGGAAACACCAATCACCGGGCCTGAATCTGGGATGGCGGAGTCTCTGGACCTCTCAATAGAGCATGCAGTGATCACCTCTGGGAATCTCCATCCCCCCAAAACAATTCTGTATGTGGCCAACTCTATGACCCCACTAAAGTGAACTCTACAAGTAACCATCTCCACAACCCTTTGCATAGCCTACTCTGAGTTGTTCTATATGAACCCTTCCCTCCCCCAGGATACTCAGAAAAACAGCCTGGGACATATCAATAGGATAGTGAATGATTGTGTGACTCCCCGTTTGCCATATAAAGACCCCTTATAAAGAATACTGGGACAGCTTCTACTGCTCCTCTAAAGTGCACGCCCACTGACCATCTCTAGGGCACCTCCGAAGCGCACTCTACAAGTGATCGCCTCTGTCTCGCCTCTACAGCACACTTGTGAGCGCCAAAATCACCCTACAATACTCTTGGGAGCGCCAAAATCACCCTACAGCACACTCTTGTGAGCGCCAGATCCAATCACCTCACAGCACATTCTTGTGAGTGCCAAAATCACCCCACAGCACACTATTGTGAGCGCCAAATCCACAATCACCCCACAGCACACTCCAAAAGAACCAGTCTCAAGGGCCACTCTGTAGGGTGCTCTAACCTGATTGCCTCAATAGCCTTTCTGTAGCTCATTCAGTGAGCCAGTTTGTAGGACCCCTCAATAGGGCACTGTAGGGGTGAGAGCCTCTAGCAACCCCCATAGCACACTCTAGGAGAGACCGCCTCTAGGACCCCTGCACAGCACACTGAGTGCCAGTCTTTAGAATCACACTATAAGGCACTATACAACTCATCACCTCAAAGATTCATTTGAACGTCATTCTCCAATATCTCTTTATAGCACACTCTACGAGGGTCAGTCCCTGGGATCACTATATAGGGAATTCTACAAGTGATTGCCTCAAAGGCCCTTCTATAGGTTCTGTCTGTAGGACTCCTCTATAGGGTATACATTTTCAGTATCACTTTATAGCGCATTTTACAGCTGACCCCCTCAAAGAATCTTCTGCAACTCACTCTATTGCCTGTAGGACCCTCTATAGGGCGCACTGCATCAGTCTCTGTGATCACTCTATAGCGCATGCTACAGCTGACCACCTCAAAGACCCTACTGACTTCCTGTCTGGAAGACCCCTCTCTAATGCACTCTTCGATTGTCAGTCTCTGGAAGCACTGATCACCTCAAAGACCGTTCTCACTCTCCTGTCTGTAGGACCCCTCTATAGGAAACTCTGTGAGTGTCGGTCTCTGGGTTCAGTTTATGGCACATTCTTAAGCTGAGCGCCTCAAAGGCCCTTCTATAGCCCACTCTCCTATCTATAGGACCCCTCTATAGGGAAATGCGAGTGTCAGTCTCGAGATTTTTCTATAGCGTATTCTACAGCTGACTGCCTCAAAGACCCTTCTATAGCTCACTCTCCTGTCTCTAGGACCGTTCTATAGGGTGCTCTGTGAGTGATCCCTTCTATAGGACACCTCTAAGGGGCACTCCGTGAGTGTCAGTCTCTTTGACCACTCTATAGTGCATTCGACAGCTGACTGCTGTAGGAAAGTAGGATCTTACTGACATGGCTGACCCCACTTTTTGCCTGGTGTCAGTGTGTTCAGACAGTATTACCCTGGGATCCTGGTAACCAGGGCCCCAGTGTCGGTGTTGTCTCCCCTAAATTGGTTTGGTAAGCACTTGGTATACCCCACGATTGGCATACTGGTATACCCCTGTAAGTTCCTAGTATATGATACTATGGTACCCAGGGCAGTGGTACACCAAGGGTCTTCTATGGGTGCAGCATGTATTATGCCACCAATGGGAGCCCATACAAACTGTGTCTACAGGGCTGCCATTGCAGACTGTGTTAAAAGGTGAATGCACCATTCACCGCAGATATAAAGTTTACCTTATATCCCAGTCACTGCACTTAAAATCTATATGTCACCCCTAAGGTTGGCTCCCCAGCCCAAGAGCAGGGTGCATGGTCCTAAGTGTGAGGGTGCCCCTGCATGAGCAGAGGCACTGCTACAAACCACGGATTCAATTTTCTGGGATTTGTAATTGTGGGGAAGCTATCTGAAGGTATGTAGAGGACACTGGTCAACACATGATGCACAGCTACATAATAGCTTCTCCGTTTGGCATCAAACATGTTTGAGTCATGGAACTACATGATTACAATGTTAATTGCATGATACCATATCCTGGGAGGCTCCTTAGAGGTGTCCCCCATGTCTACCTGTGTAGCCTTACAGGGACTGGGGCTGGGGGAGGCAGAACAAAGGATTTCCTATAAAGGAGAGGTGTAACCACCTCTCCTTAAGGAATAGGTGTCACAGGTCTAGGGCGGGGGTGCCCCCGAGTGCCACAAGACAGCTTTTAAAGGCCCATTTGGTGCCCTACTTGCATAAACCAGTTAGCCACAGCCCAGGAGGCCTTGGCTCCCGCTCTGGTGCAAAACCACAAAAAGGACAATAGAGTGACAATGCCCCTGCCCAGCCCCTCTTTTGGGGAGGTACCCACAGCTCTGCCAGGTGGCCACTTGAAAGCAAGTGAAGCAGAGGTACCCGTGAGCATATGACTGGTCAGTCCACCAGAATGGCGTCCCTGATCCACCGATAGGTGAGTCAGTCAGTCAATCCACTTTATCTGATTATTTAAAATCATAAAAGTACAAAGCACAATATACAAAAACCACAATCAAGTTAACAATAAATACATGTGAGCGATAAAAGAATAAAAACGGCGGCATCTTTAATATAATTCATCAGTCTTAAGACATAAATATATCAAGTTACATAGAATTTCCTTGAAATACAAAAATAGGGTATTTATACATGTTTACCATAGGGTTTTTCCTTTTTGTAGGAGGGTGGATACCTGACTATGGTTACCCCAGATTTTTTGCCTTGTGTTTAGCTGGTTTTGGACTTAGTTGGCCTGGGATCCTGCTAATCAGGGTCCCAGGCTATCTGCTCTCTCTTTAAAATGGACTCCATGTACCCTAGCTGCATACCTAATTGGATATTGGGTCACCTTATCAGCCCCTGTACAGTGTACTATAGGTACCCAGGGCATAGGTGGATCCAAGGCCTACCAGGGGCTGCAGCATATCTTTTGCCACCCCTGGCTGGCTATCCAAACAGACACAACTGGCTGATCACTCAGCTGGGGCAAGGTCTTGTAATCACCCCTTGCTTAGATATAGTATACCTACGTCTAAACCTATATCTGGGGGAGTGCAGCAACCTCCTGCACTGTTTTCTGTGAGACAGTTGCTTGTCAAATTTCACACTCATGCTTGTGTATATCTCGTTTTACCTACACACTTTACGTTTGACCCCACTTTGTTTATGTTAACACCATTTGGAGGCCGCTCCTCTTCCTGATACGTTGTACTCTTCATTTTCAGATTGCGATTTGTCCCCTGACGAAGGGCCACAGTACCGAAATGCATAGGGACACCAATAATGCAATTGGAATACCTTGAACATTGAATTGTGTATACAATTTTTCGACGTAGTCACTATGATTTAAAATGTGACTCAAAAATAAATCATACCTACAATGGAACATTGATGAATAGTGTAATTTCATTTTCGACTTTGCCAAAACTCATAGAATTTTTCTTGAAGAAGTTACCTTCTCTAACCGGAGTGCCACAGGAAACAGTGCAGGAGGTTCCTGCACTCCCCCATTTATAGTGTTGAAACCCGGAGCCCCCATTGGCCAGGAGGGACTCTTTCCTGGGCACCCGAAGATACACGTACGTTCCTATTTAAGTTGACCTAGCTGAATTTGTACAGAGGGTGTGCCGCCATCCCATTCCACTCAGCTTATAAACCTATATCTGGACACATATGCACCTATAAGTCACTCCTATGGCAGGCCTTAACAATCCTGGAGGCAGAGTGCTTTGTTTTATGTGAGATGGTGCTCTAGCATGAGCTGAGCCTGTCTGCAGCTTTCGGAACCATTTCCTTATAGCTGTTCCAGGGTATTGCCATACCATATACTCTTAAGTGCATTATAATCCTCGCTGTTTTTGCTAACTTTGGTTTGGCTTTATCAAAACATGTCGTGTAAGGTGTCATACACTTTGGAATACTACCCCCTCACCAGTTCTGGCGACGGGGGTAGCATTCCACCCTTCTAGAGGGAGAAGACATGTTACTTTACTTAAACGCGGTTAAATCTTACCAGAGCCTCAGCATCACAAAATGGATGCTGCTGCCACAGACACAAGTCTGGCCTCCTGCTGCTGACCGAAACTCCGGCAGGGGAGGCCTGGACAAAAGGTTTCCTGTCGCAGGGAGGTGTTACACCACCCCAGACAGGAGATAGTGGATTGAGGCAGGCAGGGCGAGTGAAACTAGACACTGCCTGGGGCGCACAAGGCTCCCCATGCATAGCCCAGTTCAAACCAGTGCTGGGACACTCCAATCCCAGCTCTGGCGCGAAACTTGACAAAGGGAAAGGGTGGAACCACCCCCTTCCTGGGTCCCACCCATAGGAGGGACCGAGCAGGTAATCCAGCCCCTTGATTTGGAATAAAGGTAGGAGCTGTGCCCAGGAGCATTAGATTATCCGGACTGAAACTTTGATACAGAACTCTGGACCCTTCGACATCCCACTCGACGTGGAAGACTGAAGAATCTCCCTTGTGGTCAAGGAGTGACAACACTGTGCAAACAGGCAGCATCCAGCGCCCAACGGTTTGCTTTGTTGCAGTTCCTGCCTGAACTTGAGCAACAGAGATCGACAAGACCCAGCTTCCCTGACTTCTAACAGCCCGATCCACAGTCCCAGCGAATCTGAGACCCGTGGAGGCGACGTGAAGCGTGGGGCCGGCCATCTTGATAAGACTTGCGAAGTGCTGACCGTGCAGCTCCCGAGGCACCCTCGAAGCTGTGCATTGGGGTTTGAGAAGCCCCAGCCCCGACGCGTTGGTCCGGTCACTTGCCCGTTGGCTAGTGGCCCCAGTACCGACGAACCTTTGAATCTACTCTGCTGGTCTGGTTGCTCCAGACTGGTCCTCGTTCCCCTGATAAGGAGCAACCTCTCTGACCTTGCTGGTCCGAGTAAGAAGCAATCATCAAATCCTGCGTGGGTTGCATTTGCCAAGGCCTGTTAACTCCGATCCGGAAGCCTACACCGCCGACAGCGAGAGCCTTCGTGGGACAGATCGTGATCCACTCCTGGTCATCCTCGATGCCCCAGAGTCCACGTGGCAGCGGAGACAGGCTTCTCGACAACCACCTGATTGCACCCGACATCGCCTGGTTCCTTCCTGGTTCAATCCTGGTCACCGGCTAGTGACCCAGACTCTGTCCCCTCTGCTTTCAGGTACTCTACATCTTCGATCCACCCTTGGATCCACCCGGACTCTTCTCTCCTGGCCGCCTGCAGCACCTGGCTCCATAGATCTCCATGACGAAACCCGACACACTTTGGCACCTATGCATCCGCTTCTTGTGGGTGAGGTAACGATCTAACACCGGTGCTCCTGTAGTGGTTTACACCTCTAGTGTCCTAGTTTAAAGTGGTTTAATTCTATTCCAGTCGGAAGACTTCCATAACAGTAACTTTCTAACGTTTACGCACCATTAACTTTGCATTGGTGCATGCGTGTGCTTTTAGAGCTGCACCCGACTAACTGCTGTTAGTCCAGTGTAGTCCCAGTGATTCACAAGGCCCTAGGCCTTACCATTGTTCGAGAAGTGGTTCTTATACCACTTATTTAGTATATGGTTTGAGTGGCCACCGGCCCTATCCATAATCGTGCAACTTGCGTATGTTTAACTGTGCTTTTGTTTAAATGCTTGTGCCTCTGGACTCATAAAGAGTACAGAGGATTATTCTAGTAATAAATACATATATTTTTATAATATATAACTTGTGTGGTGTCCTTTCATTTGATATTACATGATTTCATATGGTAAAACAGCTGGCTTCACATGCCCTCTTGAGTTTAGCCTAAGACTGCTTAGTCCATGCTACCCCTAGGATAGCTTGTCTATGAGGTTGACTTTACAACCACCAGCATTAGGGATTGTTTGGACTGATGCAAGGTGCTCACAAGAATAGTGAACATCATACATCAGGCCAACTTCTCACACTTTTCTTAACCCCTTCCATGCTCATGACGGAACGGTTCCGTCATCAGCGTCGGTGCTCCGGTGCTGATGACGGAACATTTCCGTCATGAGCCAATACGCTTTTAAACCCTTCAGCACTGCAGCGAAATTCCCGCAGCACTGAAGGGGTTAAGACGTACATCAGCAACAAGAAAACTGGCAATATTAAAACTCTTCCACTTCCTCCCTTCCAAGATGGCCGCCACCTTCACCACACAACCCTATGCTTCGGGCCCGAGTGGCTACCGCACATGCGCGGCTGGGGATGGGGGCGTCACTCTAGCGGCATAGTTGACTGGGCGCATTGAGGCTGGTTACTTAAATAATGGCGCTCCCCAGTGCTCCGTTACCAGCTGCTCTGCGCCTTGATCAGACGCTGTCCGTGGGGTAGGTGCATCGGCTTGGACCGTGCGCCGCCGAAGGTAAGGCTCTTAATCTGCTCCAGCCTGTGGTTGACACCCCGACACCAGTGAGTTGGGCGGCCAGAACTCTCGTCTACCTTGAGTTTTGGTTTCTAGTTAACCTATTGTTGCCTGGCCGCGGTACCGTCTGTGGGGCTGGTTGGCTGCCGGGGTGTCCGCGTGGTGCCGGGCCTCTATGCACCGCCGCGGTGCCGTTCTCTGCTGTCCTCCGGCGGGGATGCGACGCGGTGCTTACGGGCGCCTGGTAACGTCGTTTACACCCCAGGCGTTTCACCGGTGACCAGCCCATGTTGAGCCACGGAACAGTGGTCCTACCAGGACACACAGATACTCGGGATGCGAGGTAGTCTGCCTACCTCCAAGTGTTTGCCCCGGGTGGGGTTCTCCCACCCTTATCCCAGCTGTGATAATGTTATCACAGATTATCATTCTTAAATTTCCCCCACTAGGTACCATTCTTTTACCAGCCGGTCCTACGGAAGCAGACTGCGAGGTACCTCAGGGAATCTTCTGGGGTGAGCATTATTAACCCAGTCTTTTTCCATTTACCAGCAGTTTTGACTTCTTCAAATATCACTGTTATATGGTATTGCACAAACCAGTTGGTTGTGTGATACAATTACCAACTAACTAAGCTATATGCACGTTTTTAATCCTTCACTTTGTTTTTTTGTGTGTGTGTGTATATGGACTGAACTTGTGCAAACCCTTTATATAGGAATATTGCACTCAAGCTGCCATCTGTGAACTGTGTTTATTTCGATTTTACAGGTCACAATACTCCAGCAGGACCAATCGGCCTGCGCTTCGGTATTACCGACCATAAAAGGTTGTATACCATATTGCAAGTTTTATTTATCACTGTTATACTCTTTCACTGTGTGGTACTATACACTGAGGTCCTGAAGAATTGCCATCATGGCAAGAAACATGTCGACCAAACAAGAGGGTAGTAGTTAACGTGCTTGGATAGCTCCAGGACATTTAGCTCCCCTCCCACCCTTTTAAACAAGGAAGTCTACCACAAGAATAAAGTAGGTTGTGGACTGACCTACCGTTTTTAACTTCACCTTTTTCACGTCACGACCACACTCCCCCGCCCTCTCACACGCATGCACCATATGGCCGGAACAAAAAATCTCCGATAAAGAGCCCCGGTTTCGGGAGCCTGTCAGACATTGCAGCGCCAGTCTGACGAGGAGCAGAACCCATATGATGAAGCATGACACCTAGCTTGCTGGGTGTGTGAGGGTTTTAGTTCCAACAAGGGGATTCCCCCCTCTCTCCAGCACACACACCTCTACTCCTTCACTCTTCCAGGGGAACTTTGTACCCTCTTTGTGCTACTAGTTTGTGGACTTGTACGCTGGACCCCGTTAAATATTGTCCTTCTCCAGTCCCTCCTTTGGTCAAATATTAAAAATGTCCCAGGTGTTATTAACCGCATGCGTGCAGCCGCTATTTTTGAGCTGTGCGGCTATTTACAAAAAGCCGCCTTACATGACGAGCTGAGCTCGTCATGAGCATGCGAGCGGCGCAACTCATGACGAGCTCAGTTTGTCATGCGCATGGAAGGGGTTAAACATTTGAAGGTAGAGCTGTGCTGGTCTAACCTGTAAAAAGCCTTTGTCCATCTATAAAGGGACTAAAGATTTCCTGCGAATTTCATTATAATAACCACAAAACATCCTAAAATGCAGTGTGTCCTGTGAAGAATGATTATCACACTGGCACGGGGCTGCATCTTCTGGTTTACACCTCCCCGGCAGGTCACCAAGTGTGAAATGGATTAAATTAAAACGAATCCTGATCAGGAGCCAACGATGAAAAGGCTTAGGGCCCGATGTAGGTGGCAAATACCGGTCGGAAACGGCCGAATTCGGCCGTTTCCGAACGGAATTTGGCATCTTGAGATGTAGGGGGCCAGATTTCACAGATTCTGTAAATTTACCGAATCGGTAAATTTACAGATTCTGTAAATTTACCGAATCGGTAAATTTACAGAATCTATAAAATACCGAATCGGTATTTTTACCGATTCGGTACCTTCCAGATGTAGGTGGGACTCTTCTGAGTCCCACAGGCCTTTAGGAGTCAGTATTTTACCACCCAATCCAATTGGGTGGTAAAATACCGAATCCAGGTGTGCATGCACATCTGTGCATGCACACCTGTGCCATGTGACACACAGACATGCCCTTAGGGCATGTATGTGCGCCACATGGCACACAAGCCTGTAATCGGGGTGCTAGAGGGTGTCAAAGTGACACCCCCTGCACCCTTGCAAGAATAGGTAATTACCGAATCGGTAAATACCGATTCGGTATTCCACATTGATTCCTATGGGCTTCAAGGCCCATAGGAATCAATGGGGGATACCGATTCGGTATTTACAGAATCGGTAAATACCGAATCATACAGATTCGGTATTTACAGAATCGGTAAATACCGAATCATACAGATTCGGTATTTACAGAATCAGAATTACCTATATTTCCCCCCCTCTAATTTACCACTTCTTAAATACCGAATCGGTATGCTTCGGTATTTTAGAAGTGGTTAATTAGATTTACCTACATCGGGCCCTTAGTCACAATTTTCAGATAGGTCTCAATTAACAAGGAAGATTTTGTCAAATAATGGGCCCTAACCTGAGGTTTCTGTAGCTCCTGCTCCTCACGTTTCATCGCCACTATATTCAAGTACTGAGATTTAACCCATTTCACATCTTTTTTATTCCCCTCGGGAGCATTAAAAAGTTCAGGACGCCCCAGTTTGGAAAATATAAGTTGGACATAAGCCAACCACAGGATGCTACTGGCTCTATCCAGCTTAACACAATCCCGCAGGATCGGATGATTCAGCGTTATATCTGGATTAAGCCAGGTTTAAAGCCAGCAGACCAACGGGGCTAGACTCAGCAGATTGGAAACATAGCCCAGCCCCAGTTCCTGATGGATAGCAAAGGTTCAGACAAGAGGGCACCTACAAATCTTTCTCTTTTCTGCTATCTGTACCCCTTCCTGCTGTTTATAGCCCCAGATAGACGAGCCATACATAGCAAAAGCCAGACATTTGGATCTATAGATGTTAAGCAAGGCCTCAAAAAGCCTTGCCCTCAGTCGCTGTGCAAACCCTACTAAAGCTGAGGTCGATCTGACTACTGCATTTTTTAAACATTTTCTGTTGGGGAACCCAAGAGCATCTTTCATCAAATAGTACCTAGAAATAAGTAAAGGAGGTCACCCCAGTCACCTTGGATCCATCACAGAAAAAAGGTTTACATTTTCTATTTCCTCGGCTCATTGTCCTAACATATGATTTCGAGATGTTCAATATCAAATCCAGAGACTGCTTGTAAGCCCCAAAGACATCCAAGAGGCTTTGTAGGCCTACAGCAGTATGGGCTAATAACACAGCGTCATCCACATATAGAAGAACCGGAATAGTCTTTTTGCCTACACGCGGAACGTCCAGCGTTGCCACAGTTAAAGATTTATCTAGCGAATTAATATACAGGGTAAAAAGCAGTGGCGCCATTATACACACCTGACGGACGCTCCCACCCGATTTGAAGTGCCTTGTGCAATTACCTTCCTGAGATACCCTAACTGATACTGATAGATCCCGGTGCAAATCTGTCAAAAAATAAACCAGGCAAGGATCAATGCCCATATCAAGCAAAATAATCCACAGCTTCGATCTGTTAACCAGATCGAACGCTGAGGAGAGGTCCATAAAGGCCATATGTAATGAACCTACTTTAGCCATAGTATATTTGCCTATTAAGAAATACAGGTTAAGGCACTGGTGCATGGTGCATCTGACTTATCTGAAGCCATATTGTAGGTTGGATAAAGGAATATGCTACTTACCAGTATGCATCTGTTCTTGGCATGTAGGGCTGCTGACATTCATATCTGTGCATAGATTGCCGCCTAGTGTTGGGTCCGGATGATTGCACGTTGTTGTCCTGGAAGAGTCTTCAAAGTATCACGAGATAGGTGGCTCCTCCCTTGGACTACAGTGAGCATGGCCATCCTCTCCATCCTCAGATTGTTTTTCGCCATTGTGGCAGAGATGGAGTATGGTACAGTAAAAGATGTCCATGCAAGAAAGTAAGAAAGTAACAATGAATGCTACAGCTGCAACAGGCACCGGGGAGGAGGGTGGTCGATATGAATGTCAGCAGCCCTACATGCCAAGAACAGATGCATACTAGTAAGTAGCATATTCCGTTCGAGGCATGTGGGCTGCTGAATTCACATCTGTGCATAAAATGTATAGCAGTCTCTCCCTTAGCGGTGGCTACCTGTGCCAGTTGCAGCAGTCTGAAAAAGAGTTTTTAGAACAGCCTGTCCTACAGCTGCTTGCTGTTTGGAATGTACATCTACACAGTAGTTTTTTGTGAATGTATGTATGGTAGACCATGTGGCTGCTCTACATATTTCCTCTAGAGGAATATTCCCTAGGAAAGCCATGAATGCCCCGAGTTTGCATGTAAAATGCGCTCTTGGGGAGACTGTTAAAGTGCATTTTGCTTTTAGATAACATATTTGGATGCTCTTAACTATCCATCTGGCTAACCCAGATTTTGAAATAGGGTTGCCCTTGTGTTGTGGTGAGAAGGCAACAAACAACTGTTTAGTTTTTCGAAAATCCTTAGTTCTATCAATGTAGTATAGAAGTGCTCTTTTGACATCTAGTGTGTGTAGAGCCCTTTCAGGTACTGACTGTGGATTTGGAAAGAACACTGGCAATTCTATTGTTTGATTGATATGAAACTGGGATACCACTTTGGGCATGAACTTGGGGTTTGTTCTAAGAACTACCCTATTGGCATGTATCTGGATGAATGGCTCTTGAATAGTTAGGGCTTGTAGCTCGCTAACTCTTCTAAGTGAAGTGATTGCCACTAGAAACGCCACCTTCCAAGTTAAAAATTGTAATTCGCATGAATGCAGTGGTTCAAATGGTGGTCCCATTAGTCTGGTTAAAACGATGTTAAGGTTCCTGACAGGTGAAGGTGGGTGTTTTGGGTGTATTATTCATTTGAGTCCCTCCATGAATACCTTAATTGCAGGTGCTCTGAATAGCGAAAGGTGCTGTCTGTTCTGAAGAAAAGCTGCAATGGCAGCGAAGTGTATTCTTATAGATGAATAAGCTAGATTGCAACGATGTAGGTGCAAAAGATAGCAATGAATATGCTAATTACCAGTATGCATCTGTTCTTGGCATGTAGGGCTGCTAACATTCATATCTATAGCATAGATCGCCGCCTAGTGTTGGGTCCGGATGATTGCACATTGTTGTCCTGGAAGAGTCTTCGAAGTATCACGAGATAGGTGGCTCCTACCCTGGACTACAGTGCGCATGGGCATCGACTCCATCCCCAGATTGTTTTTAGCCATTGTGTCAGAGATGAAGTGAAATAGTGTAAATGATGTCCATGCTAATGATTGAATGCAAGAAAGAATCTGCAGCCGCTACGGGCGCCGGGGAGGAGGGTGGGCGATATGAATGTTAGCAGCCCTACATGCCAAGAACAGATGCATACTGGTAAGTAGCATATTCAGTTCGAGGCATGTGGGCTGCTAAATTCATATCTATAGCATAGAATACATAGCAGTCCCTCCATTAACGGCGGCCGCCCGTGCCAGCTGCAGAAGTCTGAAAAAGTGTTTTAAGAACAGCCTGTCCCACAGCTGCCTGCTGCTTGGAATGCACATCTACGCAGTAATGTTTGGTAAACGTATGTGGTGTAGACCACGTGGCTGCTCTACAAATGTCTTCCAAAGGAATGTTCCCCAGGAACGCCATGGAGGCTCCCAACTTGCGTGTGGAGTGTGCCCTGGGGGGGACCGTTAAAGTGCGCTTAGCTTTCTGATAGCAAATCTGAATACATTTAACGATCCACCTGGCTATTCCTGCTTTGGAAATTGGGTTGCCTTTGTGCTGGGCTGAGAAGGCAACGAAAAGTTGCTGTGTCTTCTAAATTGTTGTGTTCTGTCAATATAGTACATTAACGCCCTTTTGACGTGAAGCGTATGGAGCATTCTTTCTGCTACTGTTTCTGGGTTTGGAAAGAATGCGGGCAGTTCAATTGTTTGATTGACATGAAACTGTGACACCACCTTCGGAAGGAACTTGGGGTTAGTGCGGAGCACTACCCTGTTTGAGTGAATTTGTATAAATGGCTCTTGTATTGTGAGCGCCTGCAGCTCACTAACACGTCTGAGAGATGTGATAGCAATGAGAAAAGCCACTTTCCATGTTAAGAACTGAATCTCACATGAATGTAAAGGCTCAAATGGTGGGCCCATCAGCCTAGTGAGGACCACATTGAGATTCCACACAGGAGCTGGTGGGGTTCTGGGAGGAATTACTCGTTTCAGTCCCTCCAGGAAGGCTTTAATGGCAGGCACCCTGAAAACAGAGAGATGCTGCCTGTTCTGAAGATAAGCCGCTATGGCGGATAAGTGTATCCGAATGGAAGCATATACTAGATTGCATTTGTAAAGATGTAACAAGTAGCAGATGATGTTAGGAATGGATGCATCTAGCGGGTTGATATTATGGTCTGTACAATAAATGACAAACCGCTTCCATTTTGCTGCATAGCAAGCTATGGTATTGGGCTTTCTTGCCTCCCGGATGATGTCCATGCATTCAGGAGGCAGGTTAAGGTAGCCAAACTCTAAGACCTCAGGAGCCAGATCGCCAGATTGAGCTGTTGCGGATCTGGATGCTGAATGTCGCCATGGTTCTGCGTCAAGAGCCTGGGTGTGAGGTGTAGCCTTTGATGCGGTACCACGGAGAGTTCTAGAAACGTGGTGTACCATGGTTGGCGTGCCCACGTTGGAGCAACCAGGATGAGCGTCATCGAGTGTTGCTTGAGCTTTCATGCCACCAGCGGAATGAGAGGTGCTGGGGGAAAAGCGTACACAAATCTGCCTGACCAGTTCATCCATATCGCATTGCCCTGCGATTGTGGGTGAGGGAACCTGGCGGCAAAGCTTTGGCATATTGCGTTTTCCCTTGTGGCAAACAGGTCTATCTCTGGATGACCCCACTGCTGGAAGTACGGGCGGAGTACTGATGGATATATCTCCCACTCGTGCATCTGGTGGCTGTACCTGCTGAGCAGATCCGCCATCCGATTGTCCTTGCCCGGGAGGTGTTCCGCCATGAGGAAGACATTCCTCTGAATGGCCCACTTCCACATGCTCTGAGCCAGATGAGACAACTGTGGAGAGTGTGCACCTCCCTGCTTCTGGATGTAGTACATGGCTGTCATGTTGTCCGTCCGGATCAACACGACCTTGTTGCACAGATGTACTTTGAAGGATTTCAATGCCATGAAGATTGCCATCAGTTCTAGGTAGTTGATGTGCATCTTCTGTTGCTGCGTTGTCCATAGTCCCTGCACCGTGTAGTGGAGCACATGAGCTCCCCACCCTTGGAGAGATGCGTCCGTCGTCAGGATAATCTGTGGCACAGGCTCTTGAAACGGTCGGCCCTTGCAAAGGTTGTGTGGATTCCACCAATGCAGAGAGCTGGATGCCCGACCGGTCACCAACACTAGGTCTTTCAATTGTCCATGAGCCTGATTCCACTGACGTGCCAGGCACTCTTGGAGCGGACGCATATGTAGTCTCGCGTATGGGACTATGAAGATGCAGGAGGCCATCATGCCTATCAACTGCATGAACACTCTTGCAGGAAGTGAGTGTTGTGGTCTGAACTTTAGGATCAGCGACTGCATGTTGCTTATCCTCACTGGGTTTGGCTGAGCCGTAGCCGCCAAAGTGTCTATCGTCGCGCCCAAATACTGCTGCACATGTGCTGGCTGAAGGTGCGACTTTGGATAGTTGAGCGAAAACCCCAGACTGTGAAGAAGGTGAATTGTGTGGGACATGTCGGCCGCGCACTGCTGGGCCGACTTTGCTTGAACAAACCAGTCGTCCAGGTAAGGGTAGACATGGACGTTCTGTCTCCTGAGGTGCGCCGCCACTGTCGCCAGACATTTCGTAAACACTCTGGGGGCTGTGGTCACCCCGAAAGGAAGGACTTTGAATTGGTAATGCTTGTCTTGGATGGTGAACCTGAGATATTTCCTGTGGGAGGGGGAGTGGGATGTGAAAGTATGCATCCTTGAGGTCTAAGGTTGCGAGAAAATCTCCCTGGTTCAGCAAAGGAAGAACCTGTTGCAGTGTCAACATGTGAAAATGCTCTGAGAGGATGTACCGGTTCAAGGGCCGTAGGTCTAGAATCGGTCTGAGCGTGCCGTCCTTTTTTGGGATCAAGAAGTACAGGGAATATACCCCTGTGCCTTCTTCCTCCACTGGCACGAGCTCTATTGCGCCTTTTTGCAGCATGGTCAGAACTTCCTGCTGCAATAAGTGCAAATGCTCTTGTGACATAGGACGGTGTTTTGGGGGCATGTTGGGTGGAGTGTCTGTCAGCTCTAAACAATAGCCGAACTGGATAAGTTGTTGGACCCACCTGTCTGTGGTGATGGACTTCCACACTGACAGGAACCGCTGGAGTCTCCCCCCGACAGGTGTTGGATGGTCGGGGGGCAGTGACAGGGAGTCACTGTTCGTTGGTGGCAGAGGAACGGGAACTGTTGTTGCCTCTGCCTCTGCCCTTGGAGCTGTTGCCCCGGTATCCTCCTCTACTCTGGTGTAGGATGACTGCGCCCCGCTTTTGTTGAACTGCGTCTGCTGTGACATTTGTCCCCTGGTAACACCTCGATTGCCTGAGCGACGAAAAGTGTTCCCACGAAACTGTTGTGACTGTAGAGCCCCCATGGACTTGGCGGTCTCAGTATCCTTTTTAATTTTCTCCAGTGTGGTGTCGACCTCAGGACCAAACAGCCTGTCTGGGTTGACCGGTTGGTTGAGGATGGTTGTCTGTATCTCGGGTTTGAACCCGGAGATTCGGAGCCAAGCCTGCCTCCTCAACATCACGCAAGTATTGATCGCCCTTGCCGCTGTATCCGCGACGTCAAGGGCGCACTTGATAGCAGCGCTGGAAATGAGTTTGCCCTCTTGTACCAGCATCTCAGCCCCCTCCTTGTACTGCTCTGGCAGGTGTTGCAACAGGGTCTCTAGGGTGTCATAATGTGCCCTGTCGTATCTGGCCAACAGCGCCTGTGTGTTTGAAATGCGCCAGATGTTGGCCGCCTGTGCTGCTACCCTCTTCCCTGACGCCTCCAGCACTTTTGACTCTTTGTCCGGGGGAGGAGCTTCACCCGTGGTTTGAGAGTTAGCTCGTTTGCGAGCATTAGAGACCACCAAAGAGTCAAGTGGCAATTGGCCCCTTATGTACGTTGGATCGCCAGGTGCCGGTCTGTATTTCTTCTCAATACGAGGGTTAACAACCCTTGATCTTGTGGGCTCCTTAAAAATGTCCGCAGCATGCCTTAGGACCCCTTTTAACATGGGAAGAGTTTTTACAGTTTTGTCTGCCATGGAGAAAGTGTCAAAAAGGAAGTCAGCTTCCACAGGGTCAGCATGCATATCAACGTCATGGTTCTTAGCTGCCCTCTCTATCAAAGCATAAAACGCCGTTGAGTCCTCGGTGGGAGATGTTTTGACGTTAAACACCTGTGGGTCAAGGTTCGGCTGCTGATCCCCTTGACCACCAGTGTCCACCCACGAGTCCTGTTGCTCATCAGGCTCAGTGTGGGCTGGGAAATTATACTCCTCATCCTGCTCTCCCCCATCTTCTCCATCCGAATAGGTGGGTGATGGTGTTGCACCCCTTGCAGGGTGCTGAATCCTGGGTTCCACCAGTACAGGAGTGTCCTCCGCAGGCCTTTTGCGTTTCAGGGGAATCCTAAAGGACTCCAAGGGCTGTGACGCCGTAATCTTCCGCTTCAGAAGCGTCAGCTTCCCGGTGTCGGCGTCGATGTACTGCTCCGACTGCTCCGACAAAGAGTGTTGTGGACGCGTTAAACCCCCAGCCGGGGGAGTCGACTTCGACCTCTCCGGGTCCTTGGGCACTGATCGCGGTGCAAAGGCCTTCGGCGCCACCTTAGGTGGTAGCGTGAAAAGGATTTGCGTGGAAGCCTGTGACGTTGGGACAGCCTTCTTCGTTGCCGAAGGGATTTTCGGTTCCCACGCGGAAGCTCTGTCCTTAATACGTTTTAGTGAGTCCGCGACCTGCTTCGTGAAAGAAGCGGACGGCTTCGTCGATCCGACCGATGTCCTCGGGCCACCCCCAGAGGAAGACTAGAGTATCGGCCCCTTCTGCGTTTCCGATCGAGGTGCCGGAGCATCCGTCTGCGGAGCACTGCGATCCCGACCACAGTAGCGGACGTGGACGCCGACGACTTCGCCTCGGCAACCTTGACCCTTGGTGTCGTCGCGCCAGACTTCGGCTCCGCGCCCTTGGCAGCCGTTGTATCGACAGGCCTTTTGGATTTCGGCTCGACGGCCTTGGCGGGAACGGCCTCACCCGTCTTCTTGGGCTTCGGGTCGACCGCTGTGCTCGTATTCTTGGGCTTCGGCTCGACCGCCGTGCTCGACGCCAAATCAATGGTCTTTTGTGAGCTGGGCTCCTTGACCACTTTCGCCGCCTTCGAGGGTGCGACACTTTTCTTCGGCTTCGAGGCCTCCGAAGACGACGGCGTCGATGGGGGAGCAGACGTCTTCGGTGTCGATGGTTCGTCGGCCATTTTAGTTGTTGTCGAAACCGAAAGTTTCGGTTTCGATTTAGTTAATGGCGGCTCTGCCGAAGCGTCCGTGGCCGGCCGGAAGGCGGGGCCGTGGACATTGGAGTAGGGTCTATGGTAAGGCCATGTGGCGATCCTTCGACCCGAGCCTTATTAAAAGTACGAATGGGGTATAGCTCTTCCTCCGAGCTATCTTTCATGGCCCCGTAGGCCTCTTCGTCGTCCCCTACCTCCTCAACGAGTTCCTCCACGTCTTGGCCCTCGACGTCCGCTTCGTAGTCGGACTCGACGACCAACGAAGGAGGCGATACCTGAAGATGGACCTGTTGCCCGTCCGCTTCTTCATTGACGAAGATGTCCACTGGTGCTGGTGCTGGAGCCGATCGCCGGGCCTCGAGGCGCGCCGCGCGTCGAAGCTTGATGGTTTTCTTCGACCTAAACCTGGAACAGGCCATGCAGTTGGCCTCGTTGTGGTCCGGCGACAGGCATTTGTTGCAGACCGGGTGGACGTCGATGTGTGGGTATTTGGATCGACACACGGGACAGATTTTGAACGGGCTTCGTTCCATGTCGTCGAAGTCTTGCCACGTCGACTGGGCCTCGATCCTCGAAGTTTATCCGGGATATCCGACTTGAAGAGTTGGATGAAGTGAGGCGCCGAACGCGAACAATACCGACGGGTCAGAGAAGGCCTTTTGGCCTTAAAAAACTATGTTTCTATTGATTCCGAACCGGAGTTCACGAAATCACATCCGAACCCAATGGCGGAAAAAAACAATCTAGGGATGGAGTCGATGCCCATGCGCACTGTAGTCCAGGGGAGGAGCCACCTATCTCGTGATACTTCGAAGACTCTTCCAGGACAACAATGAGCAATCATCCGGACCCAACACTAGGCGGCGATCTATGCTACAGATATGAATTCAGCAGCCCACATGCCTCGAACACATTTAAAAGGTAAAAGAAAGGTGCCAGCAAAGTAGTCCCCTGTGGGCGTGTCTGCGTTGTGCTGTGGGCGTGTGCTGGAGGCGTGACAAACGCTGGGGGCGTGTGGTACGTTCCGCCCTTCATGCCATGTCTCATATCGTGTGCTAATCCCACCGTGCTCCCTTTAAATACCCCTACACCCCATAATCATAACCCACCGTTACTCCTTAAAATACCCCAACACCCTTAAACAGTAAGGGCCCGATTCACAGAACTAACTTAAGACAAAAACCTAAACTTACTACTTTTGGTATTCACAGAAGTTAGGATTTTGTCTTAAGTTTGTCTTAAGACAAACTTAAGACAGACTTAAGACAGACTTAAGTTAGGATTTTGTCTTAAGTCTGTCTTAAGACAAACTTAAGACAAAATCCAACTTCTGTGAATACCAAAAGTAGTACGTTTAGGATTTTGTCTTAAGTTAGTTCTGTGAATCGGCCCCTAACCCATCTTAACCCTATAAATATACCCTGTACCCCAAAACCCAAACCTATCCCTAAACCCTAAAAATACCCCTGTACCCCAAAACCCAAACCTAGCCCTGAACCCTATAAATACCCCTGTACCTCAAAACCCAAACCTACCCCTGAACCCTAAAAATACCCATGTACCTCAAACCCCAAACCTAGCCCTGAGCCCTAAAAATACCACTGTACCCCCAAAACCCAAACCTACCCCTGAACCCTAAAATACCCCTGTACCCCAAAACCCAAACCTAGCCCTGATCCCATAAAATACCCCTGTACCCCAAAACCCAAACCTACCCCTGAACCCTAAAAATACCCCTGTTCCCCAAAACCCAAACCTAGTCCTGAACCCTAAAAATAACCCTGTACCCCAAAACCCAAACCTACCCCTGAACCCCAAAACCCAAATTTATCCCTGAACCCTAAAAATACCCCTGTACCCCAAAACCCAAACCTAGCTCTGAACCCTTAAAATACCCCTGTACCCCAAAACCCAAACCTACCCCTGAACCCTAAAAATACCCCTATACCCCAAAACCCAAACGTATCCCTAAACCCTAAAACTACCCCTGTACCCCATATCCCAAAACCATATCTGAACCCTTAAAATACCCAAACACCCCAAAACATATACCTCAGTACCCCAAAACATATACCCCTATACACATACTTACCTTATCCAAACATTAAAAAAAACATGCTTTTACCATTCATGCATTTACAACGAATTTCGTTGTAAATGTATGCGTGGTAAAAGGATATAAAATGTAATGCCATGCGTTATAATGGCATTGCGGAGTCATGGTACTTTCGTAATGAAAGTATGCGGAGTCATGGTATGCGGAAAGAAAGTTGCGGAATAATGGGTGTTTACCCTCCCCCGGTAAGTACATTGTTGGCACAGCGGCCCACATCTCCAGCAACATACTCATATTTTTTCACCACCCATTTGAAAAATGCACAGGTCTCTCTCATTGATGGCCAGCATCGACATACACTTTTAGACACACCTCCCGCCACAAGTTCTAGAATTGCGAACTTTAGAGCTGGGGAGCTACGTTTGAATCTCCTCATCAGCTCAACATCCTGTGATTCCAGGCAAATCGCTTTGTCTCCCCGTGCCTACCACAAATGAATGTGTTCTTCTGTAATGTAAACTCTGCTCATGCCATGTTGTCGAGTTCGCGCTATATAATAATTTAAGGAAAATTAAAGTAGGGAAACTCGAGTTTACACACTACTGAACGCGCACTCTTAAGTGCATCAGCAGTGCACTGTGAATCGGAGTGTTTCACAGGCCTTTCACAGATAAGAAATGCTATCAAAACGAAATCCTACAAAACAATATACTACTGGCCGGCAGCAATTCATACCCGGACAACGTCGGGACGGGCTGCTAGTAAAGTTATATATGGAAAGCATCTTAGAATAAAATAAACAGCGCTCTCTGCTTGGAATGATTCACATGTCACAAAAATGACGACTTAGGGGCCGATTCCGATCCTGGAAAAACACTGTACAAATCGTGGTACGGAGCGTTTTCCCCATACAACTCGTACTTGTAAGGAGGCCCCTACAACCTAGGAAGTACGATCCGTTCAAATAGACGCACTCCATACAAACTGTAAAAAAGACCATACAACTCGTATATACAAGCGATTCCGATTCGGATTGCTCTGTACGCGACGTTCCCATGTATTCCCGGCAGCAGTTTACAACCCGGCAAGTCCGATTCGTACAAACGGAACTCCGTATGGCTCTTTTTTTACAAGACCCAAAAAGTGCCAGAAAAACCTTGTATGCCCCGAAAACAGTACGAGACAGACCCCCCTCATGTACGCGTCGTACACCCCATGAATACAGGGGTACGGTGCGTATGTACGGTGCGTACGGATGACACGGAAAGTGGGGTACGCACATATGCATGTGTACGCACCGTACCCCAAAATCGCGTAAGTACGCACCGTACCCCAAAATCGCGTATGTACGCACCGTACCCCAAAATCACGTACGTACGCACCGTACCCCGAAATCGCGTATGTAGGCACCGTACCCCAAAATCGGGTACGTACGCACCGTACCCCAAAATCACGTATGTACGCACCGTACCCCAAAATCGCGTACGTACGCACCGTACCCCAAAATCGCGTAGGTATGCACGCATCGTACCCCAAAATCGCGTATGTACGGTGCGTACATGCGCGATGTTGGGGTACGCACCATACACAGGCCTCGTATGTGGGGAGGCCCCTGTACGCCTCATACCCCTATACGACCCGTACCCCGGTATGAGTGGTACACCCAGAACGAGTCATACCAGGGTACAAGGTGTATAGGGGTTCGCTTCCTTGCCCAGTACGAGTCATTCCCCGTTTACAGGCCATTTTCCATACAAATCGTATGCTGACAACCCGGTACGAATCTTACTTGACGGGTTGGAGAGCCTTTTTACAAATTGTATGGTCTTTTTTTACAAGTCTGTGTCGTACAGCTTTTCCCGATCCGATTTGTAAGGATCGGGACGATCTGTATGTATTTTTCCCGTACGAATCGTACTACACGGGTTGGAAGGGACTTTTACAATTTGTATGGAAAAAAATACAAATCCTATTTGTATGGAAAATAAAAATCCAGGATCAGAATCGGCCCCTTAGTGTATCGCAACCCAAGATTATCTAATGAGTGCTCGAAGAGCAAATTGCTTTTACTGAAAAATGTTAGTGAGATAAATAATCGAAAACAAAAACAAAAACAGGGGGACCAAATAGAATAGTCACTCCCACGTCCAGTGCACATCGGTGTATCATTCCCACACTCATACAAAAATGTGTGCAGAAAGGAAGAGTTGGCCCATCACCAAAACTGAAACTAGAAAGATTTGACCAGAAAGTATTTTCCTTTAAATAAGTCTAGTTACAAAGAGATACACATATACAAATGCTCAATACAGACTCGTAATGACTGTGGATATAGTAATATAAATATAAAAATAAGGAAACATGTCCTATAAATCATATACTAGAACTCATTAGGATGTCATTATTATAAAAAACGTGTCTTTCAATTCATACACTTAGAAACAAGCATTAGAATGGCGTCAAATGGTACATAACACATTCATTCGGTATACAGTGTTTACACCGAAAATCGGCTGAACCATGCTGCACAGGGATAATTGACAAGTATCTAGCTCAACTGGTTACTATAGAATGGGACTCTTCCATAGAATTGAGACTCTGATTAATACTGTTGCAACGGAGCACACACCGACACTCAGTTTTATTCAAGATATTCTAGATGCTCCCACCTCGTTCTGGAATTTTGGTACCTCAATGACCTGCCAACACATATCACCTGGACCATGATTAAACTGTTGATTATGTGCCACTAAGGGTGCATTTTCGGTCTGGCAGCGTATATGCGACTCTTGTGTTGGCCCAGTCGTGTCTTAATTTTCTGTGTCGTGTGACCGATACATATCAGATCACACGGACACCATATAGCATACACGACATTCGCCGTGTTGCAATTAGAGAAGTCTCGTAGGTCATGTTTGATGTTACCATGTACAAATTGTTTTGTATTCAGACTGGACACACAAGAGGCAGCCGCCACATTTGTAATGTCCTAGAGTTTTAATGAGACCCCACATTGATGACAAAGTAGGGCTCTCATCACGGGGAAAAGCTGCTCGTACCAAATGGTCACGAAGACTTTTTCCACGCTTAAAGGAAAACAGTGGCAACTCATTCGTGAACCCAGTGGCCACAACAAGTGGCCAGTGTTTCTTAATGATACCAGACAATTTATTACTACGTGTACCAAAAGTTGTCACACATGGGATACGAGTCATATGTTTTTTAATCTGAGGGGTTAAAAGAAAGTCACAATGGTTATACCATGCTCGTTTCTTAGAGCGTTTGACTAATTTTCGTGGATAACCACGTTGTTGTAGCTTCCTTGAAAGAATCTCTGCTTCACGAAAATAATCCTCTTTAAAATAACAATTTTGTCGAATCCTTAAAAATTGGCCGAAGGCGAGGCCATCCCTAAGTCCACGGGGATGATTACTTGAGTACTCCAAAAGAGTAGGCTTGGTGAACAGTTTCGTAGAAAGACGCCCTTCATGAGGGAAAATGGTATGGTCTGAAAAATCTACCATGCAGTTACTTGAGTGGGACGAGAATTTGAGGTCATTAGAGCACAAATTTAACCAAATCAAAAACATGTCCAACAAGTCCTTAGTCCCAGTCCGAATGAAAAAAACACCGTCAATATAACGTCGCAAATGGCGGACGTTGTAAAAAAAAAGGGCTATTAATGTTGTCAAAAATAAACCGTTTTTCAAAATCATCAACAAACAAAATAGCAAAATTGGGGGCATAAGAAGCCCCCATAGATGTACCCTTAACCTGCAAATAATATTGTCCGTCAAACTCAAAAGAATTCTTGGTCAAAGAAATAGTCAGAAGGTCAACAATAAAATCAGTGGGGACAGTCATTGGAGCAGCCTGTGTATCCAACACCTTGCGGATCACTTCAATACCCTCACGTTGGGGAATATTTGTGTATAGGGACTCCATACAGGGCAAAATTGCATGGCTTCAACTTGAGAAATGATGTCGCCACTATCGCGCACATAACTGCGGGTGGCATACGCAAAATCCTTAATAAATACATCAATGTATTTGCATAGATGTTCCAGGACCGACCCACAGCCAGAGACAATGGGTCGGCCTCGAGGACAAAGAACACTCTTATGCACTTTCGGAAGTGTATATAACACCGTTGTGCTCGGCGATTTAGTATTCAGGAATGTAAATTCTTTCTGTGTTATAAAGCCTTCACGTTCGGCTTCTGTAGTCAGCGTAAGAATCATGCGCTGAATATCAGCCAGGGGACTAGTACTGAGGGGGAGATAGTGGTCACAGTTGGTAAATTTCAGTTTTATAATCAGTTTTAGACTGCACCACTATCCCCCCACCCTTGTCAGCCGGCTTGATTATGACCTCTTTATTGATGTTCAATTTGGTTAGTGCCTGTCGTTCTGACTAAGAAATATTGTATGGAATATATTCAAAATCTTTGTTCAGAGCAAGCATATCTTTTAAATCCATCGATTCAAAGGCCAATAATTCAGCAGGTACCTGGTTCATTGGTGGATTCAAAGTAGAGGGTGGTCTTAGTCCAGAGAAACTCTCTTTCATGTTGGTATCCTTCCCAAGGAAAAACGCCTTAATACGCAATTTCCTAAAGAATTGCAGTAGTTCCAGTTGGGTGTTAAACAAACAAGATTTTTCTGTAGGCACAAAGCTTTCAGCCTTCTTGAGTGAAATCCCAAGGGACCTCCCCCACGTGGTCGCAGGGGATTTCAACTCACATTTTGAGCCACTGCCTGGCCTGCTCGATGGACCCTCTCAAGAGGAGGACTCAAGATGGCTGATACCAGCTACGGTGGCACCCCCACCAAGAGCCTGGACTCCCCTTGCTCTGCAGATAACTGCATTGACCCTCAACCACGGTATAAGAGCATGTAATGGGCACACAAATCAGATAACCCAAGTAACCACACTTTTAATAAACTAGGGAGCGAATCCAGACTTGATTATGTCCTAGTCCAATTGTCATATTGGTCACGTATTATTGACTTTAGGGTATTGGATAGAGAGGACAGTGACCATAATGCCCTCGAACTCGAATATGCCATGCCAGGCATCGAGGACACTGGACTGGACAAAGAGAATGTAACCACAGGATTACTCCTGGAGAATAACAGGAGGAGAGTGAGGTGGGCGAAATTGGCCTCAAGTGACGTTAAGCTTCCTAGGCTTTATGCTACAATCACCCCAGTGCTTGAAAAAGCATTTACTCATGCAAATGAATTAGATAAGGAGGAAAACAGAGAACAATTGTGGCAAATCCACGAAGAACTAATAAATACCCTGGAGTTAGACCTATTTCTTAAAGGAGCAGGCAAAACCAAGGAGACACACAAAAAGTCCTGGTATAATGCCACATGCCGGGATTCAAAGCGAGAGCTCCTACTCGCAATTAAAGCGCGGGGAAGTCGGGAGTTGATACAAGCCAAAAGACGGGCCCACAAGACACTGTTGGCAAACGCCAAGGCCGAATGGGATCACAAATATTGGGAGGACCTCTCTGGTGCACTAGCCGTTAAAGATTCTCGCAAATTTTGGCGGCTGGTTAATCATGGATCAGAAGATCTCCCCCCAGCAATTGAACCCAACATAGCCCCTGGCATATGGCAGGAGCATTATCAATCCCTGTATGCAATGGAGGATGCGTCCCATAGCACCCCCCATTTCACCATTTTGAGTGACCAGGAGGGCGAACCCTTCACAAAAAAAGAAGTCTGTGCTGCAATTGCGGGGTTGGCAGGAGGGAAAGCTCCAGGGCTGGACGGGGTCCCAGGAGATCTTTTTAAGCAGGAACCAGGGATATGGGCCCCGTACCTCCTGTCGATATTTAACGCGGTTCTCAAGGGCACGGAGGTCCCCGATACTTGGCTGGGCGCAGAGGTGGTCCCAATATTTAAAAAGGGATCCCCTCTGCTCCCAGCCAACTATCGTCCGATAAGCCTTATCGATGTTTCACAGAAACTTTTCGGTAAGCTAATATTGGATCGGCTGCAGAATTGGTTGGAGGAGACGGACACTCTTAGTCCTTACCAGGCAGGATTTAGGAGGGGGGGCTCCACAATCAACCAAGTCCTTGGACTGAACCTTATGTACTGGAGGACAGCACTTATCGAGGGCGGCACCTTATACACGGTCTTTGTGGATTTACGTGCCGCCTTCGATTTAGTGCCAAGATCAAAACTGTGGGAGGTAATGGCAGAGCTAGGCATCCCAAAAGACATCCTTGCAATTCTGATAAAATTACACCATAACAACTTTGCAAGGGTCAGGTGTGGGAGAAGTGGTAAACTAACCAAAAGATTCCCCGTTTGCAGAGGGGTGAGGCAAGGCTGTGTGCTCGCACCGACCCTGTTCTGCCTCTTTGTGAATGGTGTAATCGCACACCTGACCGGGATCGCCAATACCGATGCCCCTAAACTGACTGGCAGTAGGGTGCCCGCAATTATGTTTGCGGATGACACCCTGCTGCTGTCCAAAACCCCTATGGGCATACAGAGGGTGCTTGATGGCTTTCTAGAGTTCTGCACAGATAGGGGTCTTGAAATCAACCCACAAAAAACAAAATTCATGATCTTAAATCCCAAGTCCCCGAAACGCCCAAATCCTTTGCTTGGCACAGTACGACTGGAAAGGGTTCTTACAATAGAGTATTTGGGGATTACTCTAAACCAAAACCTCACGTGGGGGGCTCATCAGACCAAAGCGAATATGAAGCTGGCCCAGAAGGCGGGTGGCATTATGAGAATCGCGACTAAGTCAACCTATCGCCCCCTGATCCCTGCCATTCAAATATACAAAGCCCAGGCGCGGGCGGGAGTAACTTATGGGGGAGAGTTGTGGGGCTTCACCTCATCCTCGAAATTTGCAAACCACAGAAAACAAATTTCTAAGGCAGTTGACCGCCCTTCCGCCAAGCACCCCACTCCTGCCACTGAGATTGGACCTGGGTCTGAGGCCCATCACGGAGGAACTAGGGCTCAAACCCTTATTATTTTGGCGTCGCATTTGGAGTAGCCAAGACCTCACCTCCTATCGAGCTGAGCTTCAGGAATATTTATCTCTACCTAACGCAACTATGGTCCCTTGGTTAAAATATATCAAGAGAACATGCGAGACCATTGGAATACCAGAATTGTTGTCCGATCCAGAACGAACAAGTACCAGGATCCCAAGGAAAGTACTCTCTAGACTATATTGTGATAAAATGCTTTCCATAGTCCTGGACAGTGCACAAGAGGGTTCCCTGACACATCGTTTCATTACAATCAAAGATTTCTACGATTTTGAAAGTGTCCTGGACGGAATGTCTCCTGTTTTAACAAGAAAACTATTCCTGCAATGGAGGTATGGGACACTACCTCTAATGTCTTTTACCTCAGCATGGTCTGGCCGGCCCCCTAATGAGAAGTGCCCTGCTTGTGCTCACAACAAGGAGAACGAAGTACATGTTATCTTTTTCTGTCGAGCCTACCGAAAAAGCAGGCAACTCTGGCTCGTCCCCCTGCTTAGAAACTTGGGTTTCAGAACATTTCTCCCCGCATTTAGAATTCTAAAAACAGATTTATCCCCACCAATTGTGTTCGCCCTAGCCAAATATCTAACAGCAATGTGGCATGCTCGAGTTCGCTACTTAAAGATGGCAGGAGACTCTTGAAAATTCTTTATCCTTGATATATTGTTATTCACGTTTTAATATCTTTTAAATTTATGTATTCAACACAAATGAATATTGATGCTTTGAAATTTTTTAAATGATGTGCTATTGTATATCTTTTATGATCTTTTCGATCGAAATAAAGATTTGAAATTTGAATTTGATAGTAATGAGACCTCGGCGGAGGACAATAGATGTTCGGAAAGATTAAAAATAGGTATAGTATTCACAACAGAGACATCCTGTTCGATCATTGGGGTGGACCCCACTGGTAAAATTTCCTGCGGGTCTGCCTCTCTCCTGACTGGAAATTCCAAGATTGTACTTGTGGGTTGGGTATTGGTGTTGGTGTTTTGGCTCTGCCCCTCCCCCTCCCGCGTGATTCTAAAAAAGGAGGTGGTGGGGGATAGTTAAGATTGGAGGGGCCAGGGCGGGGACCAGCGCTTAAATCGCTGTCATCACCCGAACTAGCTGATGAATCAGAGAATGTTACCCCTATGCTTCTCTTAAATCGTCCCCAAGTGGGATAATTATCTGAGTACTGTTGTCTTGGTTGGGAAAAGAACTCATCTAATACATCGGAATGGAAACGGGTTTGATTAAAGTTGGCAATATCTTTCTCAATTTTATTTGTTTTCTTTGTCCTCTCAATATACTCAAATTCCGCTATGGTTTTGTTAACTTTATCCAATGCTGCCTTTGTATCTGTAACTAAATTGCATTACATTACATCCGCTAACAAGATGTCATATGAAGAAGTCAGATTCTCCCCAAAAATCTTGATTTACACGTGATATACACGTTCTATATCACCTTCAATTAAATATCCTATGTCATATAGTCTGTCAGGGGGAGCCACTTGAGTGTCAGCAGTTTCAACTGAGATGAAAGTGTCAGTTGCTGTCGCCTTCAGAAATGGACGCAGTGATTGCCGCACTATTGTAACCATCGCTGCACGGTCTAGCAGCGTTACTGCCCATGTTAGGTTCCGAAGTTGAGTTCTCACCGTCTGTGGCATATCTTGCTGTTAAGCTGCAACTTTCTTTTTGTGAAACAAAGGGGGTTGACGAGGAAAATCGTCCTGCTTGCCTTTACCGTCAGTCTGACGAGGTTGCTTGCATCCTTGCGGGGCACCCTGACCTCTGCCATGATCCTGCCGATCTCCTCCCCCGGCTTGTGAGCCTGATGTTTTCTGTGAAGAACGAGGAGAAAGCTGATCAGGGACCTGAAATCTATCAGGAGACCTCATTCTCGCGCAGTCGCGCAAATCATGTGCGCTCAGTACTTTCAGGTATTGGTGTTGCACCACGCGACCCTAGTTTCTGTTGTTCCTTCCCCTGCTTTTTATTTTTCCACTTCTTTTTCGGAAAAACTGGATGGTCGTCTTTATTAGACTGTGCCGTCTGAGTTTGTGGTTGCATTGCTGCTTTCGCAAAAAGCCTAAAACCCAAACGATTGTGGCTCATGGTTTTAAATGCCTCTACAATAATGTTCCGTAACTCCCGGGGTTTTGCGGCATCCGGGACAAGGCGCAAAGCATTAGACACCTGAAAGTTAACCGCATCTCCCTTTACATGAGCAAGGTTGAGATCAGCAACTACGTCAAACACTCCGACTAGCCTCATTACCAACTCAACTGCCGCCTCTGGACGTGATCATCCTGAACACGCTTGATCACAGAGAGCAGGACAGTCATATAAGGTGTGCCGAAGCACTTCGCATACACTGCTGCGAATACTTTACCCCATTTTCACAATCAGTTACTTCTGGTCTTAAGTCTTTCTGCAAACCAATAGTGAGTATCCTGTGTTTTTCCACAGGTGTAGTATTAGGAAATACTGCTTCTAGCTGGACAAACTTCTCAGCAAGCCAATAAGGTAAATCATCCTTATTCGTGGGACGCTTGCCCATAACCGAATTAACCATGACAGGACTAATCGACATCCCGACCGGTCCAGCGGGTTGTGCTGAAACCCCAGGTACCCTTACCTGGAGATTGCGGGAAACATATTGGACTAAAGCCCGATGCACCCCTAATAAAGAGGTGTGCAAAACACGTAATTCAACCACCGGAACTTGTAGAGAACGTGGATGGGTAAACATCCTTTACAACGCAACTTTTACCACGCAGTGCCTTTACGACACAACTATTACAACGCATGTCATTACAACGCATAGCGCTGGGGGGCACTCTAGGATAGGGAATAGATTTAATTTACTATCCAACACCTTCCCTATGCCGACAGAGATGTGGTGTTACACGAGGCGAGGGCCAAAGATCCGGTGATGTATAAAGGCGACAAGTTATCCTTTTTTCCTGACTACACGCCGGGGGTTCAAGCGGCTCAGAAGGAATTGGTGCCGGTAAAGAAACTGTTACGGGAGGCCTCTGTCCTATACGCCATGTTTTATCCGGCTAAACTGAAAATCACACACGAAGAGCAGGCACATTTCTTTACGGATGCAAAAATCAGCGTTGAAATTCACCAGGCATATCTGCAAGTGTAGACCAGCAAACCGTATGCAGGACCTGATATCCAGGGATTCTGGACTGAACGACACAGAATAGGCAGAAGCTACATCATCCACAAGTTTGATAAGTGCGACGGCAGCGGGACCCTATGTGGCCGTCCGGATGTCCTACATTCGCTGTCTATCTGGTTGAGATGATGGACGAGATAGATGGGGCCCAGTTGGCACCGAACACTGTCTGTTTGGCCTGTGGCACTAGTGACTATCTGATATGTCTTTTTGAAAACTGGCGGGTGGGCTGTTGCAGGCCGGCAGCCTCACTACGGTGCGGATACTCATGGCTGACCCGCTTCCCCTAGTGGGTGCTCCCCAACTGATGGGTCCGTATGGAGTCCAATACAAACCGATGGGAGGGTAGTGGGATCTTTTCTTGACCTGATTAGGAGGTTGGAGTGGGTGGCGGGGGGGAGGGGGAGGGGGGGAGGTCTGCCATGGGGTTTGTTGTCTTTTATGCTTTATTTGTTTCACAACTTATTTTCTCACGTGAATGCAACGGCATGTACAGCGGGTGGATGGATGATAAGACGGCTGAACCGTCATGCGAGATGCTCCTTTGGGAATAGACGCTATAGGCTTGGTAATCAATGTTCAGAATATTATGGCTGATGCATGTAGAATGTTGACGTGGAATGTCAGGGGCCTGACCTCGCCTAAAAAAGTGAGACAGGTGATAGCGTATTTGGACCGTCATGCGATACATATAGCTCTGTTACAGGAGACACATTTAACTAAGTATACAGATGGACGGCTGGCCAGTAGATGGGCGGGTTATAGGATGACCGCGTCGTACTCTTCCTATGCCAGGGGGGTTATGATACTGATAAAGAGGGGAGTGGACTTTCAACCTTTGCACACATATAAGGACGATGAGGGCAGATGGGTTATGGTCTGTGGTAGATTGAATGGTCGACTGATTACCATGGGGAATATGTATGGTCCCATTGTGGATGATGTGACCTGTGTGAATCGCATATGTGGGGTGTTGCGTGAATGGCCGGAGACCCCTATATTTTTGAGAGGCGATCTGAATACGTATTTGGATGCAGATCTGGACAAATCTAACCTTTTATCCCACCGTACCCCTAATGTGGCCAAGGTGTTGATCTGTGCAATGGAAGAATTTTGTTTGAGAGATGTGTGGCATGTCCGCAATCAGCAGGTAACGGCAGGAACACATGCAACACCTGCACATGGCAGCTGGTCACGGCTGTATTGGTTAGTTGGAGCGGAGGTGATGGGCTGGGTGCGGGGGATTACGCCGCTAGCTCCTACACTGTCAGATCATGACCCAGTTAGGCTGGATGTGCTCCTCCCCTCAGCAAGATGCCCACCTTTCATGTGGCGCCTGAGATCTGAGGCCTTGCTGGATCCTGTATATGAAGCGACAGTCAGAGATGTCATTACACAATATTTTGAGCTGAACAAGGGCTCGGTTGCGGAGGCTTCTACACTGTGGGAGGCCTTTAATGTCACAATACGGGGTGTCTGCATTAGCACAGCGGCGGGTATACTAAAAGACATACGCACCCAGCTGAGGAACACTGAGGCTGC
Organism: Lissotriton helveticus; assembly: GCF_964261635.1. NCBI lineage: Eukaryota > Metazoa > Chordata > Amphibia > Caudata > Salamandridae > Lissotriton > Lissotriton helveticus. The sequence goes on from NC_136065.1 coordinate 52,230,432, forward strand.
ATTGCGAGAGGTGGAGCGCAAGTATGAGGCAGACCCTAGAGCGGACACGCTGGCGGATTTACAGAAGTTGCTTAAAGACTTTGAGGAACTGGCTGCTACAGAAGTAAAATACCTGTCGCGGAGACACACGGCTCGCCGTTATGGGGAGGGGGGACGGCCAGGAGCGATCTAGCGCTTCGGATCAAAACACGTATCGAACAACCGCGAGTAGATAGAATTGTGGATGAGCTGTGTATCTTGATCAAGGAGACATATTAGAACAATTCCGGAGATTTAATGCAGACCTGTATACGTCTCGTGGGCAAGAGTCGGAGACAGAATTTGATGACTACCTAGACGACATAGCGTGCGCATGGCTATCTGATGCTCACAGAGAATATTTGTGTCTGTCGGTAGATGAACAGGATGTGAAAACTGCGATTGCGGCACTGGCTATCAGTAAAGCTCCTGGTCCGGACGGACTGATGGTTGAATTTTATAAAAAATATGCAGATCTCCTGGCACCGCATCTCCATGAAATGTATGTAGAGGCCCACGAATCTGGAGAGCTACCCCCGTCCCTGAGAGAGGCGCTGATGATTACGTTGCTTAAAAAAGACAATCCGCCAGACAGGTGTGACTCGCATCGCCCGTTGTCTCTGCTTAATATAGACGCTAAGATTCTGGCCAAGATTCTGGCGACTAGGTTGCAACCACTGATGCAGAAATTGGTGCTGCCGGATCAGTCGGGTTTCATACCCGAACGATCCACATCTCATAATCTGCGCACGGTCTTTTCAATGTTCCATGTTTTGGAGTCAGGGCTGCGGGCGGCGGCAGTGTTCTTAGACGCAGCCAAGGCATTCGACTCGGTTGAATGGCACTATCTCAAGTATGTGTTGCGGCGTATGGGATTCCCGACATTGTTTTTGCAGTGGATAACAGTGCTATATTCCAAGCCGAGCACGTGAGTGCGCGTAGGAGGTCTCACATCAGACTCATTCCCAATAGGAAGAGGCACGCGTCAGGGGTGTCCCCTGTCGCCGCTAATATTCGCGTTGTTATTAGAACCACTGGCGTGTGTGATCAGGCAGCGACATAGGGAGGCAGCACTTAATTTCAACTTCCGGCGGGTGGCTATATCACTCTATGCAGATGACATGGTCCTCTTTGTTCGCGAACCATCTAAATATCTGGCACAACTGCTCAGAGAATATGTTCGCTTTGGTTACCTGTTGGGCTTGCTATAAATTGGGATAAGTCTTTTCTAATACCACTGACCACCTCGAGTGCATGTCTGGATTTGGACTTCCCACTGGTGTGGGCCACAGATCCGATTAAATACCTAGGAGTCTGGGTACACAGGGACCCGAAGGTAGTGGTCAGAGAGAAATATGGCAAAGCATACTTGGCGTTGGGAAGCCAGGTCGATGCTTGGATAGCGCTGTCGCTAGTGGACTGAATTGCCCTGATAAAGATGGTGGTGTTGCAGCGGTTTCTCTATTTATTTCTTAACATCCTCATAGTGCTCACACAGCAGTTTTTCAAGACTATAAGGAGTCAGTTGATCAGGCTAGCAAGGGGAGGAAGACATGCTCGCGTGCAGTGGACGACACTGGCTAAAGGGTACGAGAAAGGTGGGTTTGAGGCCCCTGATTTTTATGTTTACTATTTGAGTGTGCAAGCTCAATATCTATATTATTGGTATAGGCCAAATGCTTTTCCACCGCATGTCGTGGTAGAAGAGGGTGATGTAGCCCCGCTCCCGCTTCATAGTGTGATCACTCAGTGCAGGAGCGGTACTCCAAAGACGAAGATTAACGCGGTTGACGCTACTGTCGCTGCTTGGTGGAGCATTGGACAATTGGCTCGGAAACTACAGCTATATGCACCGGATTTATACCTGGAGCATCATGCTGCGCTGTCTGTGGCGCAGGAGACGCCATCGCTCCGTCTATTGCATGAGGCAGGTCTCAGACATATGTCAGATGTTTATGTAAATGGCTCTGTTCTGGCGGAGGAGGATTTGGCTTATATCAACAATCAATCGTTGCTGCACTGCTTGAGATATGCACTTAAAGTACACTACACTACGTACCCACAGGAACCTCCCGTGTTGGCCTCTTTACAGTATGCGCTCACCACCTCCAGCAATAAAAGTTTAGTTTCGAAACTGTATAAAATGATAAATCTCGAAAGTGTGGAGGTCCGAGATTGTAGTTGGGAGCACCGGTCTGCTTGTTTGCCTGAACCCATTTCTGAGACAGACTGGAAATATATATGTGGCCTAACGGGACCGCTGAGTATGAATGGAAACCTGAGGATAATTCATTTTAAGTATATACACCAAGTGTATTATACCCCAATGTGGCTGCCTGGGTATGGATTGCGTGCATCTACAGAATGCAGATTTTATGCATCTGGCTTGGGACTGTCAGACAGTATGGGAATTCTGGGAAAAAGTGGTGAGCTGCTTGAAAGTAATGGTGAGTGTGGAGCTGCGATGTGATCCGCTTGCCTGTCTCTTATGCTGTGTACCGCACATTAGAGGAGTAACTGGCGAGTTTGTGCGTCTGGCCCTGTTAATGGCAGCTCGAAGAGTGGCGATTACATGGGGGGGCAGGTGCAGACCAAAGGTTGACTTATGGATCAAAGACCTGGTCTATTGCAGGGACAATTTGGTGACATATGCTGAAGAGTTGCCCGAGATTTCGAGGCCCAGGGACAGTGCAGGACAGAGCACATGGCGAGAATGTGGTAGCACATGGCATACAAAATGGCGGATAGACATACAAAATGGATTCCATAAAACGGGCAAGTTAGCTTCTAAATACAAGATGGCTTCTGCTAATGCTAACCCAATCGCTGCCGAATTACAACATCCTAATCTAACTAATTTTACCATCAAATGTGGAGCAGGACAGGGGGATTTGCACCCTCCACTATCTGGAGATGCCTGGCATGCACTTCAAAGGCAACACCGCCTTTCAAACTTCCCGCATTGGACTGTCTTTCATGGCTGAAAGAGGTGTGAAGCACCTCCGCCCAGTGCAAGCTGGCCTCTGAGAGCAGAGGCTCTTACTCCAAGTGGTCAGAAACATGTCTGGTGGTGGGAGGCTGCCTAAGACTTGTCAGAGACCAAAACATTGCTTTGTAGGTTTCAGTGGACTCTCTAAAGAGTTCTCTGTGTGTATTCATTAATAAAGCCAACAGTGAGGATTTATTAAGACAAGATGTTTGATACCAAATATCTTAGGGTACAGTGAAGCCATCATGGAGCTAAGAAACTCGTAATGACACGTATCCAGCCATTGCAATCTCTATGGCTTCCCTGGGCACTTATTACATCCAAAACTGGCCTTGGATATTATAGGGTCATATCTGCTCATGCAGATATGTCCACACATAGGGTACAGAGCACCCTGCCTTAGGGTAACTAAGCCTGCAGCACGGGTGATTTACTGTAGGCAGCTGGCATTTTATATACCCTACCAGAGTGAGGTATAGTGTGCACAGAGTCCAGTGGAACCCCTAAGGTAGGCAGAGGTAAAGTTAGATAGCACCTTACTCTCTATTGGTGGTAGTGTGGTCGAGCAGTAAGGCAGTATCAGGGCGGTGTTAAGTATTTCTTGTACACATTCAGTCACCAAATGAATTCACCCACTCAAAAGACTGAACTTCAGACCAATTGTTTTTGTATACAAAAATATGACTTTAGTTATTTTATTTTCTAGAACCAAGCTAGCCTGGCACCGGTAAGTAAGAAATACTTTACAGTATTAATGCAGTTTGTATACAGTTTGAATTGTAATTGTATATGCACTTTGTTTTGACTTACAGTATGGTTTTAGAGAAATGCAATACTTTGTAAATACAGTACATAGACTTGAATGGGCTTTTAGTAAATTACAGGTAAATTACTTTTGAGATTACATTCTTACTCAGAATAGTATATCTGGATACTACTCTGGGACATTTTTCTTGTAAACAGGTAAGTAAAATCGTTTTGGTTAGTTAGTGCAATTGAAAAAAAATGTCTTTAGGTTTTCAAATTCCACGCTTAGAAACTTTTACATCGTGCAGAGTGCCGACACCCAATGTTATCCTAAGGGGGACAGGGGGCCTCCGGTTGCTGGCTGCAAACGAGCAGGCCACTTGGTTGTAGGAACCAAGCTCCTGGACTTTACCTCAGGGCAAATGGAGAAGCAAAGTAGCACCAAAGGTGCACCCTCAGCGGCACTAGGGAGGCCAGGTGCAGGGTGCTGTTTCGACATTGGGCATCCTGTTGTTTGCAATGGGGATCCTCCGGTTTGCAAAGACACTGCAGGCTTGGGGACGAAGTCTTCAGGGTGCGACCACCACTTCAAGAGGTAAGTTGTGAAGTTAGGGGTTGGTTAGGCACCTTTGCTTTGGCCACCCAAGTCCATGGGTGTCGGGGTGCCTTTTGGGATCGGATCTTCTTACCAGTTCCTGATCACAGTTGGGAGGACCTTCTGGATTTAGGCTGCAGGCGTCGGCTAGAGGCTTGAGGCAGGTCAGGGGTTGCTGGATCTCGGGTCAGGATCGCCGGGTGACCTCTTTGTGGTGTTTACCCACTCGAGTTCGGGCTGAGGACAGCGGGTGCAGAGTGGGGTGGATTTGCGGTGTCCGGCCAGAGCCAGAGGTTTCAGATGAACAAATCAGGTGTTCACGGGAGACAAAGTCTTTGTGGTTGAAGGCAGGCAGGTCCTCCGGGGTTTCGGAGGTTGCTGGCTGCGGGACACACAGGGATTTTGCAGGAGCAGGTTCGAGGTGGAGACAGGTCGGTAGGGCTGGGGCAAAGTCAGTGTGTGTCTTCGGCACAGCTGTTCAGTCCTTCTTTTCTTGCTGCAGGTTCTTGTCTGAGGTTCAGGGGTGCCCCTAAAGTGAGGGAGGTTACACGCAGGTAAAAGGCAGGGACCAATGGGTCCCTTCCCTGGGGTGGATACACCCCTATTATGCCACCCTCCAGTGGGAGGGGGGCATGAGCCTGTCCCTGGTTGGCTGAGTCCCCGCATCTGCAAGATGGCGGTAACTGAGTTGTGCTTCACCTCGCCTCCCCCACCCGAGGGGTGGAGTTGGCAGAGGAAAGCACTACTCTCTTTCTCACTTGTTTTTCCTGTCAGTTATCCCACCCAAAATGGGGGTCAGAACCAGCGGGGACCAGTTGTTGAAAGCAGCAAGTGGCCTGGGGAAGCTCACAAAGGAGGCAAGCCTTTGAAGCTTCCCCTTCGTGAACCATGCCCATCCTGGGGAGTACGCTTGGCACCTCGTCCCAGAATGTCCATTGTTTCAGGCCCCAGAGAGCAGCAGGCTCTCGGCCCAGGGGTACAGAAACATGTCTGGTGGTGGCAGTTGCTGAAAGCAGCCACTCAGTCTGGACACTAGTGGTAGATTCGTTTTCAGGGGGCATGTCTATCAATCAATCAATCAATCATAGCATTTATATAGCGCACTACTCACCCGGAGGGTCTCAAGGCGCTTTGGGAGGGGGGGTCAGCTACTGCTCGAACAGCCAGGTCTTGAGCTGCTTTCTGAAGGCGAGATGGTCTTGGGTCAGGCGGAGGTGGGCCGGGAGGGAGTTCCAGGTCTTGGTGGCCAGGTAGGAGAAGGACCTCCCTCCTGTGGTGGCTCTTCGGATGCGGGGGACGGCGGCGAGGGCGTGGCTGGTCAATCAGAGCTGGCGTTTGGGAGCGTAGAAGTTGAGGCGGCTGTTGAGGTAACTCGGGCCTTGGTTGTGCAGGGCCTTGTGTGCGTGGGTTGTTGACCGGGAGCCAGTGCAGGTCTCTCAGGTGTCCGGAGATGTAGCCGTGACGGGGGACGTCGAGGATGAGTCTCGCCGAGGCGTTCTGGATTCGCTGGAGTCTCTTCTGGAGCTTGGCGGTGGTTCCGGCGTAGAGGGCGTAGCCGTAGTCCAGTCGGCTGGTGACGAGGGCCTGGGTGACCGTCTTCCTGGTCTCGGTGGGGATCCACCGGAAGATCTTACGTAGCATGCGCAGGATGTTGAAGCAGGATGAGGAGACGGCGTTGACTTGTCTGGTCATGGAGAGGGAGGGGTCCAGGATGAAGCCCAGGTTGCGTGCGTGGTCTGTCGGTTTGGGTGCAGTGCCCAGGGCAGGGGGCCACCAGGAGTCGTCCCAGGCGGAGGACGAGGAGCCCAGGATGAGGACTTCCGTCTTGTCTGAGTTCAGTTTCAGGCGGCTGGTCATCATCCACTCGGCTACGTCTTTCATCCCTTCGTGTAGGTTGGCTCTGGCGGTGGCGGGGTCGTTGGTGAGGGAGAGGATCAGCTGGGTGTCGTCGGCGTAGGAGATGATGTTGAGGTTGTGTTGGCGAGCGATGGCCGCAAGGGGGCTCATGTAGACATTGAAGAGGGTGGGGCTGAGCGAGGAGCCCTGGGGAATGCCGCAGATGACTTTGGTGGCCTCTGATCTGAACGGGGGTAGGCGGACTCTCTGTGTCCTTCCAGCGAGGAAGGAGATGATCCACTCCAGAGCCTTCTCCTGGATTCCGGCGTTGCTGAGGCGCTGCACTAGGGTGCGGTGGCAGACAGTGTCGAATGCCGCGGAGAGGTCCAAGAGGATGAGGGCCGCTGTTTCTCCGTTGTCGAGCAGGGCTCGGATGTCATCGGTGGCTGCGATGAGGGCGGTCTCGGTGCTGTGGTTGGCCCAGAAGCCAGACTGTGAGAAGTCGAGGGATCCATTCGTCTCGAGGAAGGCAGCCAGTTGCTTGTTGACGGTCTTCTCGGTGACTTTGGCTGGAAACGGGAGGAGCGAGATGGGGCAGTAGTTTTTGAGTTCGGTGGGGTCCGCTGTTAGTTTCTTCAGTAGAGCGCTGAGTTCGGCGTGCTTCCAGCTCTCCGGGAAGGTGGCGGTGTCGAAGGAGGTGTTGATGATGTCCCGCAGGTGGGGTGCGATGACAGCGTCAGCCTTGTTGAAGACGTGGTGAGGGCAGGGGTCGGTAGGAGATCCGGCGTGGATGGAGTTCATCGTGCGGATGGTGTCTTCGGTGCTGATCGGGGTCCAGGCGCGGAGGGTGGTGGTGGGGGGCGTAGGTGCGGTCGTGGGGAGCGTTGGTTGCGTGCTGAAGCTGTTGTGAATGTCAGCGATCTTGTTGTGGAAGTAGGAGGCGAGGGAGTTGCAGAGATCTTGAGATGGGGTGATGTCGTTGTTTCCGGCGTTGGGGTTGGAGAGCTCTTTCACGATGTTGAAGAGTTCCTTGCTGTTGTGTGCGTTGTTGTCCAGTCGTTCCTTGAATGCTGTTTTCTTGGTGGTGTGGATCAGTTGGTGGTGTTTTCGGGTGGCGAGCTTGAGGGTGGTCATGTTGTCTGGTGTTGGGTTTCTGCGCCAGGCTTTCTCGAGGGCTCTGCAGTTCTTCTTGGAGGTCTTGAGTTCGTCGGTGAACCATGGGGCTTTCTTGCTGCCGGGTCTGCTAGGCAGGGTCCTCAGAGGGGCGAGGTTGTCTGCGCAGTTGCTGATCCACTTCGTGAGGTTGTTTGCGGCCTGGCTGGGGTTCGCTGAGCTGGCGGGGGGGGCCCAGGCTCAGGGATGAGGCGAGCTGGTCGGCTGTGATCTTGTTCCAGCTTTCTGCGTCCAACCTGTTGCTGGTAGTGGTGGGTCGTGTTCTTTCTGAAGCTGAAGTGGATGCAGCTGTGGTCCGTCCAATGGAGTCCCGTGGCGTGGCTAAAGGTGATGTCCTTGCTGGATGAGAAGACGGGGTCGAGCGTGTGTCCGGCGTAGTGGGTGGGGGTGGTCACCAGCTGCTTGAGACCGAGGTTGGCGAGGTTGTCCAGCAGGGTGGTGGTGGTGCGGTCGTTGTTGTTCTCCAGGTGGAAGTTGAAGTACCCGAGGAGGATGTAGTCAGCGGAGGGGAGGGTGAGCGGGCTGATGAAGTCGGCGATGTCTTCGCTGAATTGTGTGCGTGGTCCTGGGGGTCTGTAGATGAGGGTGCCTCTGAGGGTGGTCTTGGGGTCGGTGTGGATCTGGAAGTGCAGGTGTTCGGCGGCTGTGAAGGTGCCGTCGGTGTTGGTCGTGATGCGGATGGTGTTCCTGTGGATGATGGCGATGCCTCCTCCCGTCTGGTTGGTGCGGTCCCTCCGGGTGATCTTGTAGCCCTCCGGGATGGCGATGGGGATGTCGGGCGCTGAAGAGGCGTTCATCCAGGTTTCCGTGAGGAAGGCAACGTCTGGAGCTGTGGTGTCGAGGAGGTTCCAGATTTCGACGGCGTGTCTGTCGATGGAGCGGGTGTTGAGTAGGATGCACTTGAGGTGATTGCTGCTGGTGTTTGGCTTGGCGGGTGCCTGTGTGGTGCAGGTCCGGTTGCAGGTGTACTTGCAGGAGTGGCAGCTAAAGGGTCCGTGGGTGCGTCTCGGGGTGGCTCGGTAGCATCTCGGGATTCTGCCGTTGTTGAGTGCGTGGAGTTCGGTGGAGTTGTAGGTTCGGCGGGTGGGCTGGTGTCTGCGGGGGGCCAGGGGTCCTGGCACTGGGCGAGGTCCAGGCGCGGACGGGCGCAGACGGGCTTAGACGGGCTTACCTTTGGTGCACCTTCGGCGCTCAGTCGGTGCTGCCGCAGGAGGGGGGCGGAGTCGTCGGAGGTCTGTGGGGGAAGGGGGACTGAGGGCGGCTCGGCGGCGGCTGGGTCGTCCGGCGGTAGAGAGCGGCACCCAAGGTAGGGGGAGGGCAGCAGAAGGGGGGAAAACAGGGGGCAGTCGAGGCAAGAGGCTAACACAAAAGGGGAAAGGCTAACACAGAAGGCAAGAGGCTAATACAAAAGGCAAAAGGCTAACAGGGAAAAAACACAAAGGCGGCACTGGAGGCAACAACGAGGTAGCAGAGGGGGGAGGTTAACAGGAGGCAGCAGCGAGGCAGCAGAGAAGCTCAGCAGAGCAGCGGGCAGGAGCAGCGGAGTTGGGGCGACCTCGCCTGGACAGGCTCAGCGGTCACTAAGATGCACTGTGTGCATTTTCAATAAATCCCCCACGGGCATCAGTGTGAGTTTAATGTGCTAAGAAGCTTGAACCCTAACTTCTCAGTTTTCAGTGTAGCCATTATGGTGCTGTGGTGTTCATAATGACAAACTCCCAGCACCATATACTCTTAATGCAGGACTGTACTTACAATGTCTAAGAATGGCCTTAGACACTGTAGGGGTACAGGGCTCATGCACCTGTACCCTCACCACTGGTACAGTGCACCCAGCTGAAGAAGTGACTGATCTATGCCAGGGCAGTGGGTTGTAGGCATGGCACACAGGATGTGTGCCATGTCGACTCTTCACGTTGTTCTGCACCAAAACACGCAGCCTGCAAAGGCAGTGTGTGAGTGTTAGATTTGGGGGTCTCTGGTTGGCACAGGTATACACTTGTGACAAACAGGGACCCTCTCCTCTAGTCAGGGCAAGGGACTTACTCCTTAAGAATAACCCCTGCTCACCCTTTAGGTTGCGTGGCGCGAGCAGACAAGGCTAATCCTCAGGGCGTTAGTTTAATTAAGCATTTATGACCATATACAGTAATACAATGATCCACCACAAAAGGGACACCAGTCTAGGAGGTATGTAAAAATAAGTATTCTCTTTATATAGATCTCAAAAATGCAGGCTTAATACAAAACCATAAATAACGTTTTTAGATTATGCCACAATACTTTTGGTACAAGAAGAGTTCTTAAAAATGCTTGGTTTTAAAATAGTCAGTGCAAAGCGGGCCTCTTAGATTGACACTGCAGGGACGAAGTGCTGCCACAGTGTTTAAATACACGAAGCGGACACTCTGGTCTGAAGCGCTTCGTTTGCAAGGGGGGGGGGGAGTTGCACACAGTACCTGGGGTTTGTCACGGACTCGGCGTTGAGCGAACTTCAAGCGTTACAGGTGGTGTTGTCTTCCTTCGTGTTGCGAGCTACGGCTCGTATGGGCCCAGAGTCGCGTTACTGGAGGAGACGGGGCTTTCTGTGGTGCAGGGGCTGCTCGATGCGGCATACACGCTGAACTTGGGGAGCGGATGCCGGGATTTGCTTCTCAGTGCAGGGCGATGCTGGCAGTATTGTGGTAAATAAATAAATAATACCCTATTTTTGAATGCATAAATGAATGACAGATAGCTCAATAAATAAGAGTCAAGATTCGAGGTAGTAGGAGTTTTGCAGGTTTAATACAGCATAAGGACAGGAACAGGACAACCTGCACAGGAATAGGATGGCAAGCCCTGGCAGCGCTGCCGGGGTCAGGATCGGGACAAGAAGGCTAACTTTTAATAACAGTGCACAAGTATATATACATTAGATCAATTACATAGCACTTAATTGCAACAGGCCTTAGCAGTGGGTGGAGCAATAGGTGTGACGCGTAGCAGTCGCGAAAGATAAGGGTGAAAAGAGGTGTAACAGGGCGTATACATAGACATGTGATGCAAACGTAACAGAATATGTCATGAATGGGGCGGAAACCATGGAGGGGGCTACCTAAGGAGCCGGGACCTCTAACCTGATGGTGCGCGCAAACTAGCAATGACGTGTTACTAGGAGAAGCTGGGGGCTATGAACTCTGTGCTAGGAGCAGAGACTGAAGTCTGGAGAGTCAGAGCGACATGTACCTAAGCAGTATCTAGTATCTGATGTTTAGAGAACATGTTGATATAAACTAGAAGTCAGGAGGGGAAAAGGTAACAGACACTAAGACTGGAGCATGCATTATTCTACATGTAGTGCGTGATGAGGAATATTAAATGACCATTAAATGCAGTATTTCCCTTACATGGAGCCGTAAGGGCTAGACAATGACGGAAACTATTGATGCAGTTCAGTAGCTTAGGAATGCAGAGAAGGAGGACTGAACTGATAACTGGAACCATAACATACTCTTGGCAGACTCAGAGGCAGAGCCAGGCTGAACCGGGCACTGCGAGGCAGGAAGTAAGTGAAGGGTCGAGGATACAGGTGGGGGCTGTATCGCTCCTCAGCAAGAGCTCAGGAGACAGGAGCTGAATCTGATGTCCGGGCCCTTTTGAGGCCTAGAAACGGGGACATTATAATGAAATAACGTACACACTGGGAAACGTGGCAACGTAGCTTTGCATAGGCCTGATATTCGTAGTATTCACGAGGACTGGAAACTGGCATACTAGAGGTGGACACAACTATAATTGCGTCTTTAATCGAACATGGGGAATACATATGCATATTAATCATGCACACATAACATATGATGGAGGACGCGTAGGGACACAGAACATGGCAGAATTTACTTTTCCACATTATTTTATTTTTATTTTATTTTTGGTTTTTGTATAGCGCGTAGTCACCCTTGAGTATCCCAGTGCTGAAACCTCGAACTCCTAACGGGGGGCACAGGAAAAGAAAAAAAAAAAAAAAAAAGAAAGAAAATTCGGAGAGAATCAGGGAAAAAGGAGGGTTTTGAGGGACTTTCTGAATCGAAGGAGGTTTGGCTCAGCTCTGAGGTTTGGGGGGAGAGCGTTCCATTTTCTGGCTGTGTTCACCGAAAATCTGCGGCCGCCTATGCGGGTTTTCTTCACCCTGGGGACGACAATAAGGTTTCCTTGTTCGGACCGAAGCGCTCTCGAGGGTCTGTATGGAGTGATCCAGGCGCTCAGAATGGGGGGACCTGTATTGTTCAGGACCTTGTGTGCCAGACAAAGGGCCTTGAAAGCGACTCTTTCCCTTACATTCCCTCCTTGTCACTACGTTTCCATCAGGAAACATCAATATTCATGATACCATCTATCATTTCATACAGTATCATTTGCTCGTCTCGGATTTTCTTGGAACGGGGTTTAGAACGGGGCTTGGGACTAGGAATACAAGAGGTAGCACAAATGCCGCAAATCGCAGGGCCACATTGTATACAGAGGCAGCAGCTGAATATGATCGCTACTGCAATACCTAGAAAGGACAATACTTTCCATCCCCAGGCGGAAATTATATTCCAGAACCAACCGGACCAGGTCCAGGTGCCTGGATCTTGGTGTAACAGATGGGCAATTTTATGAAGTCTGGTTATAGCTGAATAAACAGACGGCGCGTTATTTGGAATGAAAATGCAGCAACTAGATCCGATGACTCTACAGGCCCCGCCCCTATCGGCCAGTATGACGTCAAGGACGAGACGATTTTGCAAAACTACAAATCTCATAGCAGATTGCTCTTCGGTTAAGTTACCTAGAGCAGAGGCAGTCTCATTTACTACAGCTTCAAGGGTTCTTGTTAACCTACGGATCAGCTTACTATTCTGGATAGGTCCTATAAAGAAGAAGAAACCTCTATTGAAATCTGTATATTGTTCTAGAGCAGTTTCAGTATAATCGACAATTGGGGACTCGATCTCCCTTCTGTGTCTATTGTGTACTAGATGTGTGTTTCTGTGATAATCAGATGGGGCTAGGAAAACTGGTGGCAGTAGGAAGGCAATGTAACAGGTTCCCTCCCAATCGAGGGGCAGACGAACATATGCGGTTTGACCACAAATAAAATATGAATGACGTGAAGCTTTGAAAATAGATTTCCCACTGTCACTATAACTGACAATAGTAGTACAATCACTATGTCCTACATGTACGGAACCATTATTTCGGACACATAATTCACCTTTGACTGGTAGTACTGAAATAGCAGGTAAGTCTGGAGTAGTATCAGACTGAACATTCAGGACCATGAAATTCGAAGAATAATTACCTAAATTGTACACTTCATTTTCTAGATCTAACCCGGTTCTATGGGGAAGACCTTGCTTGTCTGGAAAACATGTACTGTTAAGAAAAGACATATCTGTTGAGGATGACGTTAACGTGGACCATGCTCCACACGAACCATTATGTGAAAACGGATAAGGAAAGAGTGGCAGAACTCCCTTCGGCGTCTGGAAAGGGGGGAGTCGACCACACACCCAACAATTTGTGGCATTGCTGGTCTGGTGTGAGTAATGCAACATGCGGATAAAATAATTATTTCGCATAGCGAGGCGGTAAGAGAGTTCATGAGGAGGCAGATCACTAAACGTGTGCTCTACTGTAACATTAGAAGACGTATTTACATGCGAAACTGGAAGATACAGGTAAAATGCATAACTGGTGCAGGAAATCATAATGCTGAGAAATAAAACGAAACTTAGAAAAACGATACATCGGATTGAGTTTTGACTAACTCTCTCACTATGGGGGTCTATTTTATACATGTCAGAAACAGTCTAACCGTTTCACCTAGGGGAGGACTTAGACAATCAAACTGGCTGACTTATTTTACTAGACCGGAGTTTCAACTTATACTCCTGCTGCGGAGTTTTCTCTAACAGGGAGGGTGCAGTATCATTGTTCTTTGCGGGACAGTCCTTAAGAATAGTACTTTGGCAATCCTTCAAATCCTGGGAAATGTTCTTTGAGACGGGTTTCAGTCCATAAAATTTCTTTATGTGCGAAAGGTGCACCCAGCCTTTGCGACCTTCCAACTTCACGGCTGTACGGGTGGCGAGGAGGACCTGTCGGGGCTCCTTCCAGCGAGGCTCCAGCGGACTTGATCGGTCGAAATTACGCACTAAGACCATGGATCCAGGAACGATTTCATGCGGTGCCACCTCGGTATTGTCTGGAAATGCGGCGGCAACCTGTGAACGACAAGAGTTGAGGGCAGACATCAAGGAAGCTAGGTAATCTGTCAGCATATTACTTGAAACATCGGTAATACTTCGGGGTCTAGGAGTACCCCACATGTTAGGGGGGCGGCCGAAAACGACCTCGTACGGGGACAGACCTGATCTAGAATGTGCGACCATGCGCATATAGAACAAAGCGACTGGCAGATCTACTAGCCAGTCCACACCTTTCTCTTTACATACTTTGGCGATGCGAATTTTCAGGGTCTGATTATGTCTCTCTACGAGACCGGCTGCTTCAGGATGGCGTACACAATGGAACTTCCACTGGTATCCTAACAATAGGGAAACGTGTCTCATGAGTTCAGATGAGAATGGCTGGCCGTTGTCAGAATATACGACTCTAGGGAGTCCATAACGGGGGAAAAACTCACGAACCAACTGCTTGGCAGTGGTCGCGGCTGTGTAATCTGGAACTGGATATGCTTCTGTCCACCTGGACAAAGCGCATACAACTACAAGGACATACTTGAAACCTCGACATCGCTCCATCTGAATGTAATCCATCTGGAGGACTTCAAAAGGGTGGTCAGGGGGCTGGAATCCACCTTGTTCCACCGGGACACTTTTACCTGGATTAAACTGGCAACATATCATACAGGTACGGACTTTCTGCTTGGCTGCAGCTCGTAAATGCTTGTTGAACCAAATGTTCTGGATACTGTCTAACATAGCTTTTTCTCCTAAATGTGCTGGACTATGTGCGGTATTAATAATGACTTGAACCATAGAGTCGGGGAGAAACCATGTGGCTCTTCCTTTCGTTAACCATCCCTGATCTGTCTGGACCCCTCCTTGTTCGGACCATTTCTTTATTTCTTCAGAAGTAGCATGTAACTGTATGTCTATGACATCTTGAGTAGGGTCCTTAACTGTCATACATGTAGTCGGATCTGGAGTATGTGTCTGTGTCGGATTAACTGGAATGTCTGGAGTCTGTGCTGTAAGCTTGGCTGTGCGATCTGCTAGATCGTTACCTTGAGAAATAGTGTCAGTAACTTTCGGATGTGCTTTGCATTTCATGATAGCAATGGATGTCGGTAAGTGTATTGCATCTAACAGAGCTTGAATAAGGAGACCATGCTGAATCTTGGTTCCATGAGAAGTCATGAAACCTCTCTCCTGCCAGAGCACTCCGAAGTCGTGTACGACTCCAAATGCGTAGCGTGAATCTGTGTAAACATTAACCTTCAGGTTCTTGGCATGTATGCAGGCTTGAGTCAGAGCAACTAGCTCTGCCGCTTGAGCGGACAGAGTGTCAATGCGGTGTGTCTCTATAACTTCGGTGTCAGTAGTCACTGCATATGCGGCGACTAGTTCTCCTGTACTAGTTCTCATGCATGAACCATCCACATAAAGTGTCAGGTCAGGATCTGGTAGTGGAATATCTGTCAGATCATGTCTTGGCTTTGTCGTAATGTTGACTACTTCCACACAATCGTGTGCGGCAGAATTTGAATTAACTGATGGTAACAGTGTAGCAGGATTAAGGACGTTGCAGCGTCTGATTTCTATGTGTGGCTGGAATAGTGTCAATTCATAACCTGTTAAACGTGCAATTGTCAAGTGCTGAGTTTGTGTTCGATTCAAAAGAACTTCCACGGAGTGTGGAACTTGTACTGTCAAGGAATGTCCTAATACTATGGAATCACTTTGTCTGATAGCCAGTGCTGTGGCTGCAACTGACTTGAGGCACGCAGGCAGAGCCTGGGCTACAGGATCTAATGTGCTCGAAAAATAAGCACATGGCTTGTATTGTCCTGCTTGATCTTGTGTGAGAACAGATAATGCTGTACCTTCACGTTCAGTGACGAAAAGTGTAAAAGGCTTACTGTAGTTCGGTGTAGCTAGAACTGGAGCTTGGCATAGGGCTTTCTTTAACTCATTGAAACTAAGTGTATGTTCAGATGTCCAAGGGAGGACAGTCGATACGGCTGCCTCCTGTGTCGTTAACTGTATCAGTGGTTTAGCTAGAAATGCATACTGAGGAATCCATTGTCTGCAATAGGAAGTAAGGCCAATAAAAGCACGTACCTCCTTCTGGGTCTTTGGCCGAGGAAGACTCGCTATTAACTGGATACGGTCTGGTGTCAACTGCCTACCCCTCTTGGACAGTAAGTGTCCTAAGTAGACCACTTGCTGGACACAGAATTGAAGCTTAGAAGGGGACACCTTGTGCCCCATCTCGGCTAGGTAATACAAGACTGTAAGGGATGCTTGCTCGCAAGCACGTTCAGAACGGGCTGTGATCAGTAGATCATCGACATATTGGAGCAGGGCAGTGTCAATTGGCATGTGAATGTTGTCTAGTTGTCTCTTAAGTGCTTGACTATAAATACTAGGACTTTCTGTGAAACCTTGAGGAGCTCGTGTGAACATATAGCTCCTTCCATTTAGACAAAATCCGAAAAGAAACTGGCTGTCTGGATGAATGGGGACACTGAAAAATGCGTTCTTGAGGTCGATTACAGTAAAGAACGTGGCTTCGGAATCAATGGCTGTCAATAGGGAAGAGATGTCTGGGACAACTGGGTACTGGGGAATAATACATTTATTAAGTTCTCGTAGATCAATCACTAATCGATATACTGGGGGTGCATTTGGATCAGTACGTTTCATGACAGGAATGATCGGAGAATTGCATACATTGGAGTCAGTTTCTACAACTACTCCTTGAGCGATGAGGTCGTTAATAATTTTGGATAAGGCTGCTACAGCCTCAGGTGGCAATCTGTACTGTCTGATTCGTGGTAACACTACACCTGGCTTGATAGTCACACGATGGGGTGCGATTTGCATGTAACCTACATCAGTTGGACCTTGCGCCCATAAATGCTGTGGAACATTGGACAATCTCGGATCAAAATCTCGTAATACATAGTGACCCTTGAAGTCGCGTAGGAACAATCGTATTCCCTCTGGGGAACAGCATATAACTGCACCTAACTCTTTCAGTGTTTTAATGCCTAATAGATTTTCTGGACATGACTTAGTAAGTAACAGATCAGTAGTGCGGGACAATGGACCTACTTCTAGAGTAACTGGCTTTGAGATTTCATTTACGATAGGCTTTCCTGAAAATCCAAGGGAAACATTTCTTGAGCCTGAGAGCGGAGCCCCTGGAACTTCGGCGTGACTAATTGTGGTCCTACTTGCCCCTGTATCAATCAGAAACTTTCTGTCTTTCCCTAATACTTGACTGTGAACATAGGGACCTTCTTGATCTACAGGTATCTCGATGAGAGGCAAGCCTACCTCCCTCTCTAGGCTGTTTCATGAATACTGTTGGTACTCTGGATACTCGGACTGTGCATACTGGTACATCTGCTGTGTAACATGCTGTGTTGCATGTAAACTAAAACTCCCAGGCATAAAATACAACAATAACGCAATAGAGTGAACAAACAAACTACTAGGGTATCAAAAAATATACATTTTTAATTCGAAATAAGATACAATTAATAACAATCAATACATTGGTAAAAGTTAATAAAAATGCTAAACTGATGTATAAGGATTCACAAAACAATCAATTTAAAAATCAAATTTAGAGATCAAAGGAGGTAAGGTGGTATCCGGTCGACGCGTTTCAACATAAATTATGTCTTCATCAGGACATTTACCATCCAATTTCTGTAACAAAGGTAACGACAAAAATTTCAATGATATTACTCTAGTAGTTGTAAGTATGTTACACATTTCTATCGGTTAAATACATGTTTGTTATACTTCTTGATGTACCGCTCATTATATATAGAGAACACCTATGTATATCTTGGTAGAAAATGCATTCATGTCATTGTTCAAATTCATATTTATGATGGATAGAATTTCATACATATTCCTATTGCTTAAAAACCTTAGCATGATAGTGGGTAATTCACGCTCCCTTAGGATGCAAAGATTGTAGCTTAATGAATTAGCTAGATGTCTATTCTCCATTTTTACATTGCATGTAATGCACATAAACACAATAAATTAATTATTTTCTTTTGTACATGTCTTTTTTAGCCCAACAAAAAACCCAATCACATTGAATACAGAAAGGATAGAAAGATAGAAAATAGGAGAGGGGGGGGAGAGAATGGGATAATATGAATGAGTTGACCGCAACAAATAAACCATTTGAGCCTGGGGGTCCTTGTTGCTCACATACATGCTGTGTTGCAGCAATAGGCTGCGGTACTGTAACTGTCTGTGGTGCATTCTGTGGCTGGGGAGTCTGTGAAACTTGCTCTTGTCTAGGCGGACGTGGTCTTTCTTTAGTCTTACCGGTAGCTATGTTGTGTTTCAGAACTGCACACTCGTTTATAAAATGACCTGGCTGTTTACAATAATTGCAGTTCCCTTTAACGGGAGCTGCAGGATGACTGGCTTGATTCGGACCCCTCTTCTGGCTGTCTTGAGGAACAGATTGTGCAACTAGTACTTTCATTTTCGTGTCTTTCATACGTTTTCTATCGTGATCTTGCTCTTCTCTGATTCTATTCTGGTGGTATTGGAGCATCTGTAACATCTGGGACGGGGTATTAGCTTGCCAGGTACTTTCGACTTTCAAAACTCGATTTTTAATTGGTGGACTTGAATTCTCGACTAATTTAGTAACAAAAAGGTGAGGGTATGACTCGCTACTTGTCTTGAGGCCACTGTTGATGCTAAAACATTTCTCAAATCTAGAATAAAAATCACTAATGTCTTCGTCTTGTTTCTGTTTACAGGCTGAGATTGCATCCCAGTCTTCCTTTTTAGTTGTCAGTAATCTGGGTAAAACTTGAATCAATAATTCAGGTAATTCTTTACATTTATCTCCAAGACCGGTACCTGGTACTCGTATCTTATCTTCAGCTTCTAGAACTGCCCAATCTATCTTTTTCTCTCCCACCTCCCAATCTTTTTCCTTGAGCTTTTCATACACCCCTGCGGGCAACAGAACCTTTAACATTTTAATTACATCTGGATACGTGTATTCTCCCATACGGAGCATGTCTTTTAATTCTCTATGGAACCCTGCTGGATCTTTATCATGGCAGGGAATTAATTTTTTCATCTCTAGGAGTTCCATCTTTGTGATCGGAGTGTAAACAAACACTCGTTGCATTTCGCCACCCGTTCCTCTAACTGGGTGGACTTCTCGTAACGGATTCTGTCTGTCTATGTAAAAGGGTTTACTTTCTGGGGGTGAGACATGAACAAAATGCGGGTTCAGAAACGTTCTATATTTGTGGCGCTGTTCTAGAATGACACTAATTAAATCGGTACCTAGACCTTTCCATCTATACTGGAGTAACTCGTTCAGGATATCATGTAACGGACCTGGATCAGAGTGCTGACCCTCATACAGAGTAATGAGGTGCTGGATCATATACATACCCACCAGTCGCTGCTCGGCTGGGGGCAATTTCAGAAACATTTGTGCCACTATTTCGTCTGGAAAAGTGGTAGAATCAGTAATCCATCGGACTGCTGATCGGACTAGTTCTTGTTCATGCATGGTACTTAACTCACTGTAACCGATTCGTGATTTCAGAATGTGATCGGTAGCTTGAAATACTTGTTCTAGAGAACCTTGTTCTGGTGCTGGATGATGGAAAGTAGATTTGTGTTCCAGACGTAAATGGCGATCTGGAAATCTAGATTTTCCTACATACGCTATTCTGGCGGAATTCTCGTCGTCTAACTCTTCAGGATCAGAGTTACTTTCTTTCTCGCTTACTTGTGCTGCTTTACGTTGTTCGTGTAACTTTATTATTTCTTTACGAATCTTCTTGTACATACTCTCCATAGCACCGATGGTCTTATGCTTACCCTCGGCTATACTATTACTCCACTTTGTCAGGGTTCTCATTTCGATCGGATCTTTGGACGGGTAATCTTGTTCCCTTATCAAACAATTGATCAGAAACTTTAATATCATGAGCTGGATCTCAGCTTTTCTTTGCGACATGACATCACTAATACTTTCTGGATCATCCCCTGTACGGATGAAACGGTATATTCTGTCTAGATCTTCCTTCATATCCGGTAGGGTGACGAGATACTCGGCCACCTTTCTTACGCGTAATGAATATAAAACCATATCATCCTCGCCTGGGACTGGATCATAGCCGCATTCGGCAAGGGATTTTCTTATTTCTGCAACAGACTGATGTCTGGGCGTACGCTGTGACGCTTGTGCATGTAATTCGGCTAACGCTAAACGCTTGTGTGGCGGTGGGGTTTGAGGAGGACCTCCTCCTGCGGCCCCTAGACTAGAATCGTCGACTGATACTCTTCGTACTAGTGTGGCGGGAAATTGAAATGCGGGCTGGACTTGTGTGGCGGGCTGGACCGGGGGGACCGTAGCAGGTACTGCAAAGGGTGCCCCGGTGTCTGGAGGAACGGGAAGTGCCTGATTTACAGGGACTGGTGGAGCGAGAACGGGATTTGCATATTCTGGGACTGTGTCGTCCAAATAGGACGAGATGAAAATATCAGCTGCGGTCGGTTTGTGACGTAGCTTGGTTGGAACTAGTGGTGGCGGAAAATTACTGGATGCCTCCGGGGTCGCTTTTGGCAAGCCCTCGGCAAGAAGAGGGTACATACCCTTAATGAGGGCATTCCTCTGTCTATCTGACTGTTCAGTTCTAACTCGTTCACCTATCTCGATTAATTCTTTTTCTTGTGCTCGTTCTGAGGATTCTCTACTTAATTCTGACTTTCTGATGTCTTTTTCGGTTCTTTTATGAGCTTCTTTGCGCCATAACTCGATGGCATCTTTCTGTGATTGTCTGGCTTTCTTTTTCCATAATGCCTCTTCTACTCTCATGATGCACTCGGCATCCCACGTACCTGATACGGGCCATCTATACTTTTCTTCTAACTCCTTGGTATACTCTACCCATAAATCTAGATATAATATGGCGCTTATGCCATGCTTCTGATACATAAAATGACCTGGACTGTCCCTAGGCGGGACAGGAACTGCTGCTTCCAGCAGACCTTTTCGGGTTTTTAACTGACGCAGTTTTGAAAAGAGTGGCATGACTGAACTATAATCTGGACACAATACAATACACAATAACCACGAAAATCACTTCGCACTCATACCACGACATTAAAATACATGAAGAACATTATGAATAACAGTTCGAACAGAATATTACCTGGAATACGGAAAACAGAATACATGAATTTTCTCGAGAACAGAACTGACTAGAACAGGAACTAGATGCACTGCTGAAACAGTACGAAACTTACCGGTCTCATAAAGAGACATGTCAGGACCCGCATCCACCGAAGTGGACACTTCGTTTGTGGGCCTGTGTACCACCAACCCACGGACCAGAGTCAATTTAGATTGACCCTGTCTAGATACTACCCCAGCGACGGTACTCACCGGGCAGCAAGAACGGAAGGCCTCGGACTGGACTGGACTGCTACGACGACGGACAACGAACTTCGGACTTCAGTTACGGGTGGACCTCCGGATACCTCGGACCTTGGACTCTCGGCTTGGGCTCTGGTCGGGACTCGCCGCGTTCCTCCACCGCCTCGTCTGGATGCTGGACCACCTCCTCCGTCTCCTCCGTGGGCCTGAGGGATACTTGAAGCAGAAATATCTGCCGGTGCGCAGAAGAGTTCCGTCACGACTGCAGAGGGTCAGGGGGTCGGCGTGGCTTCACCGACGCGTGGGGAAAGGGCAAGTCCCTATTCGGGCGCCATTATGTGGTAAATAAATAAATAATACCCTATTTTTGAATGCATAAATGAATGACAGATAGCTCAATAAATAAGAGTCAAGATTCGAGGTAGTAGGAGTTTTGCAGGTTTAATACAGCATAAGGACAGGAACAGGACAACCTGCACAGGAATAGGATGGCAAGCCCTGGCAGCGCTGCCGGGGTCAGGATCGGGACAAGAAGGCTAACTTTTAATAACAGTGCACAAGTATATATACATTAGATCAATTACATAGCACTTAATTGCAACAGGCCTTAGCAGTGGGTGGAGCAATAGGTGTGACGCGTAGCAGTCGCGAAAGATAAGGGTGAAAAGAGGTGTAACAGGGCGTATACATAGACATGTGATGCAAACGTAACAGAATATGTCATGAATGGGGCGGAAACCATGGAGGGGGCTACCTAAGGAGCCGGGACCTCTAACCTGATGGTGCGCGCAAACTAGCAATGACGTGTTACTAGGAGAAGCTGGGGGCTATGAACTCTGTGCTAGGAGCAGAGACTGAAGTCTGGAGAGTCAGAGCGACATGTACCTAAGCAGTATCTAGTATCTGATGTTTAGAGAACATGTTGATATAAACTAGAAGTCAGGAGGGGAAAAGCTAACAGACACTAAGACTGGAGCATGCATTATTCTACATGTAGTGCGTGATGAGGAATATTAAATGACCATTAAATGCAGTATTTCCCTTACATGGAGCCGTAAGGGCTAGACAATGACGGAAACTATTGATGCAGTTCAGTAGCTTAGGAATGCAGAGAAGGAGGACTGAACTGATAACTGGAACCATAACATACTCTTGGCAGACTCAGAGGCAGAGCCAGGCTGAACCGGGCACTGCGAGGCAGGAAGTAAGTGAAGGGTCGAGGATACAGGTGGGGGCTGTATCGCTCCTCAGCGAGAGCTCAGGAGACAGGAGCTGAATCTGATGTCCGGGCCCTTTTGAGGCCTAGAAACGGGGACATTATAATGAAATAACGTACA
This sequence comes from Lissotriton helveticus, assembly GCF_964261635.1. Classification (NCBI taxonomy): domain Eukaryota; kingdom Metazoa; phylum Chordata; class Amphibia; order Caudata; family Salamandridae; genus Lissotriton; species Lissotriton helveticus. Next base: position 52,252,789 of record NC_136065.1, read on the forward strand.
CACTGGGAAACGTGGCAACGTAGCTTTGCATAGGCCTGATATTCGTAGTATTCACGAGGACTGGAAACTGGCATACTAGAGGTGGACACAACTATAATTGCGTCTTTAATCGAACATGGGGAATACATATGCATATTAATCATGCACACATAACATATGATGGAGGACGCGTAGGGACACAGAACATGGCAGAATATACTTTTCCACAGTATGCTCCGAACTGCGAGACGTACCTGCTGGAGGTAATCCTGGGCGCGCAGGCTCATGCGGGTAGTATGCTCCGAACTGCGAGACGTACCTGCAGGGGATGATACTGGAAGCGCAGGCTGATGCGAGCAGTACGCTCCGAACTGCGAGACGTACCTGCCGGGGATGATCCTGGAAGCGCAGCCGCCAGACGATGTCAGAAGCAGGGTGAGGGGGGGAACAGGACGGTGCGATGGGCTGAAGCCAGTGGACACAGCAGATTCCAGCCTTCACGTTGCGAGCTACGGCTCGTAGGGCCAAGAAGTCGCGTTGCTCGGGCCGGGCGAGTCCTGCCTTCACGTTGCGAGCTATGGCTCGTACGGGGGCCAAGTAGTCACTTGGTAGGACGGACAGCTGGGCACAGGTCCTTAGGGTGCGCGGTGCTTCTCCACAAGGCGCACACGGCTCACTGCTTCAGGGCGGCGTGGAAGACGGCGATTTCAGCTCTGCTCCAGGTTGTTAGAACCCAATGGTCCTGGGGCTCTGTTCAGGGGGCAAGCTCAGACACAGGCACTTGGAGATCGTTTGTTTTAAAGATGCACAAGTTGAACATAAAAAGTCTTTCTCAGTCTTTGGGTTCTCTCCTTCTTGCAGCCAGGCACCCACCACAGGCCAGTCTCTCAGGCTAGAGACAGTAATCCTCCATGTAGCTTTCCCGGGTCCTCCTCTTCGGGCATAGTTTCTTCTTGGCGAAAACAGGATCTGATGTTCAGGTGAAGGGCTACTACTTGTATACACAGTTTCTTTTGTCTTTGAAGGCCAGGGGGCCTGAACCTGGTTCAACCCAGTTTTGGAGCACTTTGTTTTTGAGACTCTTGCTGTTTCTTTCAGGGTGCAGGGCAGGGACATCAGACGCTCCGCAGGAGGTGGAGCCAGCATTGTGGTGGCAGAGCATAGCCCTATTCAGAGTCAAGGGGCACTCCTCCCACCTATCCTAGGGGTAATCCCTCTATTCACCACCTGGCAGCCCAGACTGTCTCCTGGAATACCCCAGAACTGTCACTCACAGAAAGTAAACAGCAGATACACATCCTAGCAGAGGCAGGCTGAAATGGTCAAGCAAGCAAATGCTAACTTTCTAAAAGTAGCATTTGCAAACACAGGATATTAAAATAAACTTTACTAAAGGAAGTATTTAATTATTCTGAGTTCAGGCATACTAAACTTGACTTTCTACCATTTTCCCTGAGCCTGCTGGGATTATAGAGTGTAATAGTTCCAGCAGCCCATTATGGCCTATGAGAACAGGTAGCCTTAGAATAGTGAAAAACGAAAATGGCTGTAATTCACTATTAGGACATGCCACACACATCAGGGCTTCTCCTACCTTATACTTACAATGCACCCTGCCCTTGGGCCTACCATAGGGGTGACTAATATGAAGTAAGGGAAGGTCTAGGGGCTGGCAAGTGGGTGCACTTGCGCAGTTAGCATGACAGTACCAGACTGCACGCAGGTTCTGCAATGGTAGACCTTAGACACATTTTTACCAGGCCGCTTCTGTGGGTGGCACAACCAGTGCTGCAGGCACACTAGCAGTATTTATATTTACAAGCCCTGGCACTCCTGGTGCACTTTACTGGTGCACTTTACTGGGGTCTGACAGTAAACTAAATAAGCCAATCATGGAAACCAATCAATGTATACACTTTTCATAGGGAGCACTTGCACTGTGGCACTGATTGGCAGTGACACAGTGCCCTGAGCAGCTAACACCAGCAAAACACATGAGGCACATCAGCAAAGAGTGGAAGGGAGACTCACGCCAAGGTGCCAGGTCTAACAGTGAGTATAAGGGTGCAGGACCTCTAAGGGTGGCACGATAAGTGCTGCAGCCCTTAGGGGCCTTCTCTGGTCACAGTGCCCTGGGTACCTGTGGTACCATTTACCAGGGGCTGACCTGTGGCCAGAGATGCCAATTGGGTTTGGGCTTTAATGCAGTTTAAGGGAAAGAACATAGGCTCTGTTTACCTGATTAGCAGGAGGCCATGGAACACCTAGTCAAAGTACATCAGCAATGCAGCAAAAAGTGGGGGCAACTATGCAGAAAGAGGGCACTTTCTCACACTTACCTATATCTCAAGCAGTGTGTGAGGGCACGGCACACAGGGCTGTATGTCATGTTGAGGTTTCTCCGCACCTAGACACAGAGCCTACAATGGAAGTGTGATTGGTCTTGTTGAGGGGTCTCTGGGGTGCTACAATTTGTGCTGCAGCCCCAGAGGACCCTCTTTAATACCAATGCCCTAGGTACCAGGGGTTCCATTTTCTAGAAACGTGCAGGGGTTGCTGAAGTTGTTATTCACAAATAGAGGAACAAAGGGCTTTTATACATGAGGTCCAGCACAGTTGTCCAAATGCAATATGAAAATTAAAGTTGTGCTGTTCCTGAATGATCTACAATTTAGCAATATACAAAGGACAGTAGGCTACAGAGTCAAAGAGATGGGAATCCATTTCTTTGGAATGTAATACCCTCACACACCCAGTTGGGTGTCATGCTTCATCATCGGGCTGCTCCTCGTCTGGCCAGCGCTGTAATGCCTGACGGGCTCCCGATAAGAGGCACTTTGGCGGAGGGAATATGCTACTTACCAGTATGCATCTGTTCTTGGCATGTAGGGCTGCTGACATTCATATCTGTGCATAGATCGCTGCCTAATGTTGGGTCCGGATGATTGCACCTTGTTGTCCTGGAAGAGTCTTTGAAGTATCACGAGATAGATGACTCCTCCCCTGGACTACAGTGCGCATGGGCATCTTCTCCATCCTCAGATTGTTTTTCGCCATTGTGGCAAAGATGGAGCATAGAAAAGTAAGAGATGACCATGTAAATGTATGTAGAAAAGTACTGCAGCTGTGACAGGCACCGGGGAAGAGGGTGGGTGATATGAATGTCAGCAGCCCTACATGCCAAGAACAGATGCATACTGGTAAGTAGCATTTTCCGTTCGAGGCATGTGGGCTGCTTAATTCATATCTGTGCATAGACTGTATAGCAGTATCTCCTCTAGTGGTGGTCACCTGTAACAGCTGCAGCAGTTTGAAAAAGAGTTTTCAGGACAGCCTGGCATACGGCAGCTTGCTGCTTTGCTTGCACATCTACACAGTAGTGTTTAGTGAAAGTGTGTACAGTAGACCATGTAGCTGCCTTACATATGTCCTCCAACGGGAATGTTTCCTAGGAATGCAATGGATGCCCCCATTTTACGCGTTGAGTGTGCTTTTGGGGGAACTGTTATGAGTGCGTTTAGCTTTTTGATAGCATATTTGAATGCATTTAACTATCTGGCTATTCCTGATTTTGAAATGGGATTTCCCTTATGTTGTGGAGCGAAAGCAACGAATAGTTGCTTTGTTTTCCCGAATGATTTAGTTCTGTCAACGTAATATAGTAGAGCCCTTTTTACATCTAGTGTGTGTAGGGCTCTCTCAGCCACTGACTGCAGGTTTTGGAAGAAAGCTGGCAATTCTATGGACTGATTGATATGGAAAGTGGACATAACTTTTGGCATAAACTTGGTGTTAGTACGAAGCACTACCTTATTGTTGTGTATTTGCATGAAAGGCTCTTGAATGGTTAATGCCTGTAGCTCACTCACTCTCCTGGGGGAGGTAATGGCAATCAAAAATGCCACCTTCCATGTTAGAAATTATAATTCACATGAATGTAGTGGTTAAAACGGAGGTCCCATAAGTCTGGTAAGTACAAGGACATGTGTTGTCTGTTTTGGAGATATGCTGCCATAGCAGCAAGATGTAGCCTTATGGAAGAGTATGCTAGATTGCATCTTTGAAGATGCAATAGGTAACAGATAATGTTTGGGATGGAAGCATCTAATGGATTGATTTGGTTATTTTTGCAATAAATTAAAAATCTTTTCCATTTAGCTGCATAGCATGCTCTAGTAGTTGGGCGCCTTGCCTCCTTGATAATGTTCATGCAATCAGGAGGCAAGTTAAGGTATTCGAACCCTAAGACATCAGGAGCCAGATCGCCAGGGTCATCTGATTGGGATCTGGGTGCCTGATTTCTCCGTGGTTCCGAGTTAAAAGATGTGGCGAGAGGCGCAGTCTTTGGTGGGGAACTACTAAAAGTTCTAGGAACATTGTGTACCATGGTTGTCTTGCCCATGTGGGAGCAACCAGGATCATTGTGAGTGACTGCTGGCGTAGTTTGCGTGCCACCAGCGGAATCAGTGGGGCTGGTGGAAAAGCGTACGCAAATCTGCCTGACCAGTTCATCCATATCGCATTACCCTGTGACAACGGATGTGGGAACCTGGCGGCAAAGTACTGCCATTTTGAGTTTTCTTTTGTGGCAAACAGGTCTGTCTCTGGATGCCCCAATTCTTGGAAGAATGGTTGGAGCACCTGAGGGTGAATCTCCCATTCGTGTAGCTTTTGGCTGTGCCTGCTTAACAGATCTGCTACTTGATTGTCTTTCCCTGGCAGGTGTTATGCTAGGAGAAAAATGTTTTTGGGAATTGCCCACTTCCATGTGCTCTGTGCTAGGTGAGACAGCTGTCGAGAGTGTGTCCCTCCTTGTTTCTGTATGTAATACATGGCTGTCATGTTGTCCGTCCAGATCAACAGAGCCATGTTGTACAAGTATTTCTGGAATGCTTTCAGTGCCAGAAATACTGCTAGCAACTCTAAGTGTTTGATGTGCAGTGTCTTTTGTTTGCTTGTCCAGAGCCCTTGGACTGTGTATTGAAGTAGGTGGGCTCTACAACCTGTCAGTGATGCGTCCGCTGTTAGCAATACTTGTGGAACCGGCTCTTGGAACAGTCGCCCCTTGGAAAGGTTTTGTGGGTTACCCCACTGCAGAGAGTTGTAAGCGCAACTGTCCACCAACACTAGGTCTTTTAGTTGTCATTGAGCTTGGTTCCACTGCCGTGCTAGGCTTTCTTGCAATGGATGCATTTGAAGTCGGGCATGAGGGACAATGAATATGCAGGAGGCCATCATGCCTATGAGCTGCATGAACACTCGAGCTGGGAAAGAGTGTTGTGCCTTAAATTTTGGAATGAGAGTCTGCATGTTGGCTATCCTGGCTGGATTTGGATATGCCTTTGCTACTGAGGTATCTATTGTAGCTCACAGATATTGCTGTATGTGGGAGGGCTGTAGATGTGATTTTGGGTAATTTATGGAAAAACCCAGACTGTGCAGCAGTTGGAGTGTCTGAAACGTATGGCTTGCACACTGCGCATACGAGTTGGCCTTATGAGCCAATCGTCGAGGTATGGAAACACGTGGATGTGTTGCCTTCTGAGGTGTGCTGCTACAACCGCTAGGCATTTTGTGAAAACTCTTGGGGCTGTAGTTACACCGAAGGGGAGAACTTTTAATTGATAATGTTGACCTTCTATTGTGAACCTGAGGTATTTTCTGTGAGCTGGATGTATAGGTATGTGAAAGTATGCATCTTTGAGGTCCAATGTAGCAAGGAAGTCACCTTGCTGCAGTAACGTGAGTACTTGCTGTAGAGTAATCATATGGAAATGCTCTGAGAGTATGTATAGATTTACCTGTCTGAGGTCTAGTATGGGTCTGAGGGATCCATCTTTCTTGGGAATTTTGAAGTATAGAGAGTATACTCCTGTTCCTTGGTGTTGAAAAGGGACTGGCTCTATGGCTCCCTTTTCTAGCATGGACGCGACCTCTTGTTGTAATAGTGTGATGTTTTCTTTGGACACAGGACAGTGTTTGGGTGGTATGTTGGGTGGAGTAGAAGTGAGTTCTAGGCAGTAACCATACTGGATAATTTGTCTCACCCGCCTGTCTGTGGTAATGGTGTTCCAGACTGGTAGGAATTGTTTTATTCTGCCTCCGACCGGTGTTGGGCGGTCTGGAGAGAGTGCGATGAAGTCACTGTTTGGTGGCAGTGGAGGATCTGGTATTATTGCCGCCACGTCCCCTGACTTTATTATTGTTTCCCCTATAACCCCCTCTGTTGGAGCCTTTATTAAAGGTACTCTGGGTGTTACTTTTGAATGTAGAGGAAGTCTGTGATGTGTTGCCTCTTGCGGAGCCTCTGTAGGAGGAGCGACGAAAGGAACCTCTATGTTGTTGAAAGTGAAGTGCGCCCATAGACTTAGCAGTTTCCGTATCTTTTTTAATTTTGTCTAAGATGGTATCTACTGCAGGACCAAACAGAAATTCTTGGTTAACTGGTTGGTTGAGGATTGTGGATTGCACCTCATTCTTAAAACCAGAGATGCGTAGCCACACATGCCTGCGTAGTAATACGCTAGTATTAATGGATCTGGCTGATGTATCAGCTGCGTCAAGCGCACATTTAATGGAAGCATTAGTTATAAATTTGCCTTCCTGTATGAGGTCGTTAGCCTTAGCTTTAAAAGGTTCTGGCAGGTGTTGCAGTAAACCTTCAAGTTGATCGTAATGTGCTCTATCATAGCGTGCTAGTAGAGCTTGGGTGTTCGCAATCCTCCATGAATTAGCAGCCTGTGAGGCTACTCTTTTGCCTGAGTCTTCTAATATTTTAGACTCTTTGTCAGGAGGGGGAGCATCTCCTGATGTTTGTGAGTTATCTCTCTTTCGAGTGTTTGCTACTACTAGTGAGTCTAACGGCAACTGGGATTTAATATAAGTAGGGTCTGTAGGGGCCGCCTTATATTTGTTCTCAATCCTGGGATTGAGTACACGTGCTCTGGCTGGATCTTTGAATATGTCTGGCGCATGTTTTAGTACCCCTTTTAACATAGGAAGTGTCCTGACATTTTTCTCAGAAGTAGGAAAAGTGTCAAATAGAAAATCTTCTTCTATTGGGTCAGTGTGCATGTCGACATTGTGGTATTTTGCTGCCCTATCCAGCAGTTGGTTAAAAACAATGGTTTTGTCAGTAGGCGACGGCTCTGTAGGGTATGGGGAGGTGTCTGGGATGGGTTGTGGGTCATATGGATCATTCTGGTCATCCCATGTGTCATACTGTGCATCAGGATCCTCTGGTTCATTAAAATTATCCTGAGGATCTTCCCCCATGTTATCTCCATCATTATAATCTGAATGTGTAGGAAAGTAGGGCAAAAAAGGCATATTAGGAAAAAAAGGAGGAGGAGTAAAAGGCCTTGAGGGAGATGTCCCGAAGTCTTTTTTCTTTGGAGGAACAGGGGAAGGAGTGTCCGTGTCCAATGGTCTCTTTTTCCGGTGATGAAACTGTAACGTGTCCTGTTTCAGGGTCTATATACAGTTTAGGTTGTTCCTCAGTTACTGGATCAGGATGGAAGAGTTCTTCCTCAACTGTCCGTGGCTTCGGCGCCGATGTTTTTGGCTTAGTGACTTGTTTGTGACTTTTTGGCTTGAGGGCCTTTGGTTGTGGAGCTTTTTTCGGCTCGACTGTTGCTTTCGGGTTGGTAACCTTTTTCGGTTCTACGTCCTTTGTTGGTTTGACAGTCTTTTTTGGTTCTGCGACATTTTTTGGGTCGACGACCTATTTCGGATCGACCGGTTCGATATGTTTTTTATGCTCGACGGCCTTTTTCGGCTCAATGTTTTTGGTCGAGTCAATGGCTTTTTTCGGCTCGACAGGCTTTGTAGTGTGATCCTGTTTTTGTTGATCGACACTCATTTTAGGATCGACGGCCTTCTTTGGGTTGGGTGTTCTTTTTGGCTCGACGACCCGTTTTGGTTCGAGGCTCTTCTTTGGCTCAATAGCTTTCGGCTCGATAACCTTTTTGGGTTGAACGACCTTCTTTGGTTCGACCACCTTCTTCGGTTCGACCACCTTTGGTTCGACAACCTCTCGGGTCGACGACCTTTGGTTCGACGACCTTCTTCGGTTTGACGACCTTCGGTTCGACAACCCTCTTAGGGTCGACAACCTTCTTGGGGAGAGTGGTACTCGGTCCTGGGCTATCAGAAGGCCTGGTTTTGGGCTTCGGAGCCGAGCCGGAAGGCGGGGCTTCTGAAGGGGCTTGTCGATCTAGGCTAAGGCCTTTAGGCGATGCTTCGACCGGAGCCTTATCTTTTGGGATAAGCGGTGTTGGGGGCTGGGTACTCACTTTTTGGCCCGGCGTGATCTGGTCATCGGAGTCCGACTGGTCCTCAAAGGTGACGATTTCTAGATCCGAGCCCGGTGCTTCTGGGTAGTTGTGTTCATCATCGAAGATGTTCTCCGGTTCCGGTGCCGGCCGCTGCATCTCTTGCCTAGCAGCCCGTCGATTCCGGATGGTCTTCTTCGAACGGAATTGGGCACACGCTGGGCAATTTTCTTCGTTGTGCTCCGGTGATAAGCACTTGTTACATACTGTATGTTTGTCAGTATGCAGGAATTTGGAGTGGCATTGTGGGCACCATTTGAATGGGCTCCTTTCCATCGACAGCAGGCCCACGTGGCGTCGAAAGGCCCAACAGCCCGCGTCGACGACCGGATCGAAATGGAAAGTTTGGTTGAGTCAAAAAGTACCGAACGAGAACAATACCATCGAAGTAGAAGGCCTTTTGGCCTTAGAAAGTAGTTTAGTTTCGGTTCCGAAGTTGGAGTAGAGGAATAACATCCGAACCCAATGCCGGAAAAAAACAATCTAAGGATGGAGAAGATGCCCATGCGCATTGTAGTCCAGAGGAGGAGTCACCTATCTCGTGATAATTCGAAGACTCTTCCAGGACAACAAGGTGCAATCATCCGGAGCCAACACTAGGCGGCGATCTATGCTAAGATATGAATTCAGCAGCCTACATGCCTCAAACACTGAGTTTCCATCAGTTTTTGGCGATGATCTGGAAAAAATTACAGGATTCAAACATAAAATCATTGTCAGGGATGGTGATATTGAGGTTCCGTGACGATTTTTATCGTGTTTGTAACATTGTCGTAAATACATAATTTTGGTATCGGTGAACCGCAAATGATCCATTTAGTATATCCTGGTGTTTTCGCTATGCTACGAGCAAGAGCACTCCTGTTACCAACACATTTGTGATTTACCCATGGCATCCATCTTAGAACACGGAAGCCATTTTGTATTCCTTGCCCTCACATAGTCAATGGACACGCAATGACTTCTTCTTATTTAAGGACACGTAGGCCTTAACCGGCGATTCACCTTGCGAGTGACACGTGCACCTTAGGCCAGCAACGCTGTAGCAGCATGACTCGGCAAGAACTGCCTCCCCAGCCTGAGGCCAGTCCTGCTATACTGGTTCTTGTGTTCGTTGGCCTGATCATGATTAGGCGGCCGAAGCTGGTAACCGTGCCCATTTACGACCCACAAACATTTCTTATCCTGTCTTTCTATCTTCTGCACCTGGCTCTGCTCCTTTCCTTCTGGGCCTTTATTAGGGGGAGGTAACGAAATTTACGATGAGGCGGTCCGGGTCTTGAATGAAGAATTGACATGGGATTATGATGGACTAGTGGGAACCCCTCATTCGTAATGTTTTGACATCAGATACTGTTGACGATTCCTGTGCAACGCCAAATATTTATTGTTTAAGACACGAATGTTTAGAACTGTGGTAACATGTAAAGAATTTGCCTGAAGCCCAATATTTAGTATATAAGGAGCAACCCTCTTTTTACAAATTGAACAGGCTCCTAGATACTGCCCATGTGTAGTTTCTGTGACTTCTGTGTCCCTGCAGTAATAAACCTTTGGTCTTTGACGCCACCATCGAGAAGCCCGTGTTTCTGTTTGTTTTGTGCACCGAGACAGGTGGAACTCCGGGGTCTTTGGGTGTTATCCCTGACACCTCTGGACGGAACCAAAAAGTCCAGAACTCCAATTGGCGCCCAACGTGGGGCGACGTCATTCGGTACCGGTCCAAAAGCCTGAAGAGTTCGAGGAGCTTCGTGTGAAGATTTCAGAGGGAGGCGCCCCACTTCATCGATCCCGGCATATCGCAAAAGTGGCCCCGACGTTCTCTTCCACGAGGGTTCCCGTTCAGACGGCTGCAGTGGTCCGTTGCCTTGACCGTCGCCCTGTCTTGGACCCGAGGTGCAGTCCTCAGTACGGCGAAACGTGACGGGTTTCTCCTTGGTGACGTCTTCAGTGCCTCAGTTAAGTATTCAGTGGTTGCTAGTTGGTTATTTTGTAAGGGTTGCTCCTATTTGGATAATCCTTTTTAGTTCTCAGTTCAGTTCAGTTCTGTAAGGTTATCACTGGTCATTCTGGTTACGATAATCATTCTGTTCAGTTCAGGTATCGATACATTTGTCAGTTCTGGTAGGCCTAAGTTCTTGGTTCGAGTGCGCATCTTTTCTGTTTGTGTCTTGTTTGTTTTGTGTGCCGGATTATAAAATGGTAAGTCGGAAAAATTGTATGTTGTCTTGTTTTAGTTGCAACAGTGATTCCCAGTTGGAGGACTCGTGTTTGGTTCCTCCGATTGGAACTCCCCTTTATGATCTTTATTGCAAGTTTGGTGTGGGCCCTATCTCTTATAACGAGATATGGATCCACTACACAGAGAAAGATGGTGTCCTTAGTTGGCCACTACATGGTAGTTTTGAACCTGAAGTTCTCGATAATCTAGAAAGAAGGTTGTTTAAGAAGAAAGCCCGGCCGGCAATGTTTGATTCTTTCCGTTATTGGCGAAAAGAATCTAAACAGAGAGAAATTAAAAAGTTGAAGAAAGAACAGAAAGAGCAAGAGTTGACTTTAGAACAGTCTGCTAGGCAGCTGCAACTCAACGAGTCTGAGAAAGCGATGGAGGTGGCCGATAGAGAGCGTAATTTAGCGATAGACAAGTGCTATCCTGCTTTGCCATCGAGTACGGCTAAGATAGTAGAGGACCCTGAAAAGGATCCCCTGTTGTCTTACTTGTTACGATCACCCCCACCGTATGCACAGGGTGCTACGGCTCCACCTATACCGAATGTTCAATTACCGGTTGCTGGACAACCTGGTGTCCCTGTTCCCGCTCCCCTGAATCAAGTTCCTGTACCTCCTGTAGTCAATATTAATGTTCCTTCGACAACCCCTCTTCTAGGGTTGCCGGCTTCTTTACCTATGCCTGTGTCGCTCACACCTGCTACTTCACAAGCTATTTTGCCTGCTACTCCTACTGTTCCTGATCTATCTGTTCCAACTGCTACTCTATTCACTGCCTCTGCTAATATTATGACTCCGCTTTCTGTTCGTCGAAGAATCACTGATTCTGTCTCTAATATTCTATCTCCCTTCTATAAAACTCTGATTAAGACTCCTACCTCTGACTCTGTGCAGAGACGTAGTCAGCTTCCCAGTACTGAAGAAAGAGGAATATTAGATTCCACTGCTCTTAGATGGGTTTCGAAAGTTGGAAGATATAATGTACAAGATGTATTAGATACATTTATGCAATGGAACGAACCGACACAACGATATGTGTTCGATGAAATGTGTTTTCTTCTACGTGAGGAATTGGAAGAGGATGACCCTGAATCAAATCTAGGAGAATTAATTAATGTTCAGAAAGAGTTTGCTGCAGGTATGATAGTTGGACAAAATATAAAAGAAGCGATGGAACTGATTTTAAGTTATAGGAATGACCCATCCCTTCGTTCACCAAGAGAATTAGAGAAACGTAGTACGAAACAAAATCGTCAATATCCAATGAGAGAGGTTCCACCAATTTGGCGTGAAGCTGTGCAAGCTAATGTAAACCTTGGTATTGCAGCCGCTCCGGCCCAATTCCAGAGAGTATGGATACATATTCCATGGAAGCGAGCTGAAGTGTTAGCAGTAAAACAGGCCTTGCCAGATCCGCGTAAAAATCCTGCAGGGTACTACAAAGAGTTGGCTCAGACAGTTGACGCTTGTGTATTGAATTTGGCTGACATAGATCTGCTATTTGGTAATGTAGTACCGCAACCAATTTGGGCTAGAATTCGTAAAGAGAATCATCCAGTTGCCCTAGGTGGTGACTGGGCAGCTATAATTGCAGCGGATGGTCAACAAATAGGTGGTTCCAAACCTGAACCTTTAATTGCTAACTTGCCTGGTAGAATAATCGATTTAATGAAAACCTTGATGCCAGCATTGCGCGTTAACTGGGACAAATTGTCCGCGTGCAAACAAAAGAAAGACGAAAGCGTCTCCGACTTTTTCACAAGATTCGAGGAGACTTTCGTGGATCATAGTGGTCAGGATATGAGCACAGAAGGAGGCCAGAGATTATTTGTTGATAAATTTGTGCACAATCTGTTGCCAGAACTTAGTAGTAAATTAAAGAATTCTGAAAGTGCGTGGGCTGTCTCTACGACTGCGCAAATACTTGCGACTGCTCAGTACTATGAAAATAGGGATAAAGAAGAGAAGGAAAAATCAGATAAAAAGACGAAAGATTTAAAAACTAAAGTACTTTTACAGCAAGCTTATCCGCCTCGCATGAATCAAACTAATATGCAGCAAGGGTCATATCAAAGAACGGATTATAATTTTCAAAGGCCACAATACCAATGGAATCAATGTGCTTATTGCAAAAAGGAAGGTCATTACAAAAGTGAGTGTCCAGTTCGAACGCAAAATAATGCTGCGGCAGCTCAGAGAGGTCGTGGTAGTTCTATGCAAAACTCTAGAGGTCGAGGACGAGGTGCTATGCCTCCACAGACAAGTGATCGCCCCTCTAATTATTTCGACCAGCGAAATGGACAATCTGCCCAACAGAATAGGTCTCCACAGTATCATGTCGAAGACTATTATGAAACTAGTGAGGAAGTTCAGCAAAGTGAATACTAGGACAGCCATGGACAAAGAGAGGGAGTAGTATCAGTACCAGTAGATCAGAGTGGGCCTTATGTCGCAGTAGCAACATCAGGTATAGTCGAACCGTTTCTGTTGGATACTGGTGCAGCAAAAAGTTCTATCATACATGCGAAACTCCCTGGCGCACCTTTGTCTGGCTCAACAAACGTTTCAGTAGGTTTTTCGGGCGCCCCTGTTCACAACCCTGTTTCTGGTCCTTTGTCTATTTCTGTTGGACCCCGTCAATTGAAAGCACCCCTGATTTTGACGACAGGTTGTAACGAAAATCTGCTTGGTTTAGACTTGTTAAAACGCCTGTACGCGACATTGTACTGTTCTCCAGCAGGAGTACAGCTTACGTTGGGTAAAAGAATAATCTCCCCGATGTACTTGTCGATGGATGCGCTCCCACCAGAGCTGCGTTCACTCCCTGATGCTCTTTGGGCGACTGGTCCTAATGATGTAGGTCTATTGGAAATTCCACCCTATGTAGTAACTTTGAAAGCAAATGTCAAACTTCCACGAATTCCACAATACAGAATCTCTAGTGAAGGTGAGCGTGCGCTCCTACTGATAGTACAAGACCTGATCAAGAAAGACGTTATAGAAGAAACTAGAGGTAATGTCTGTAATAGTCCTGTACTGCCTATTTTGAAACGAACTGACCCAACAAAGCCTCCAGTATATAGGTTCGTAATTGATCTTAGAGAGGTTAATAAAATTGTGATCCCACAGTTTCCTGTGGTACCAGACATTACTGCATTGTTAACGTTGATTCCTGCTACAGCAGCATGGTTTTCAGTTGTCGACTTGAAAAATGCCTTTTTCAGCATTCCGATAGCCGAGGAAAGCAGAGATATCTTCGGTTTCTCTCTAGGAGGACGAAGTTTCAGATTTAAACGCGCTCCACAAGGTTATTGTGAAAGCCCATCCATTTACAGTCAAGCATTAAAAAGCCAGTTAGATTCCTTCGTACTTCCTCGTGGTTCTGCTTTAGTACAGTATGTCGATGATCTTCTAGTGGCTGCCGATGACAAGGAAACTTGCAAAACAGCTACGATTTCTTTATTGCATCACTTGTCAGATTTGAATCACAAGGTGTCACCTTCAAAAATGCAATACTGCTGCCAAGAAGTGACCTACCTAGGTCATCTCTTGTCAAAGGAGGGAAGGAAGTTGACCCCAGAGAGAATAAAAGCAATTACACAGATGAATGTTCCTAGCACGCAGAGAGAAGTACGTGCCTTTTTAGGTATTACCTCATATTGTAGGCAATGGATCCCAAATTTTTCTCTTCTAGCAAAACCATTGGTAGCCTTGACTGGGAAAGGTGTTCCGAGTCCGGTACCATGGTCTGCTGAATGTCAGCAGAGTTTTTCTGAGTTACGAAATGCACTGTGTTCAGCACCTGTATTGGGTACACCCGACTACAGTAAGCCATTCACGCTCTACGTCCACGAGAGAGAAGGTTGTGCATTGAGTGTTTTGACGCAGAAATTTGGTGATAAACAACGCCCTTGTGCGTATTTTTCATCAACATTAGATCCAGTAGCTAGAGCGTTGCCTAGTTGCTTGAGAGCTACAGCCGCAGCTGCAGCTTCCATTCGACAATCTGCTGGTTTAGTAATGAACAACATGCTAGTAGTTATGGTTCCTCATGCTGTGGATACACTCATGAACCGAACCAAGACGCAACACCTTACCAGTGCTAGATTATCAGGTTATGAACTGACACTGTTAGCTAGTCATATTCAGATCAAAAGATGCAATGTATTGAATCCAGCAACATTGTTGCCGACTAGCCAAGAGTCGAGTGATTCCGAACCACACGACTGTTGTTTCAAAACTGAGGAAGAAACAAAAGGACGAATCGATCTAAAAGACACTCCGTTATCAGATCCAGATGGCACGTTGTATGTTGATGGGTCTTGCTTCAAATTGGAGAATGGTGATGTGACTGCTGCTTATGCAGTAACAACTTTGAGTACGATTGTGGAGACTGCAAGAGTGAGTCAGAATTCTGCCCAGGCTGCAGAATTGATCGCGCTAACAAGAGCGTGCGTTTTAGCTAAGGGAAAGAGAGTGAATGTGTTCACAGATAGTCAGTACGCGTTCGGCGTGGCCCATAGTTTTGGCCGTTTGTGGAAAGAAAGAGGTTTCATTACGTCCCATGGGACTAAGATTCAACATGGTCAGCTAGTTAATGACTTGTTGGAATCTCTAACCTGGCCGACTGAAGTTGCGATTGTGAAATGCAGTGCTCATAAAGCAATCACGGATGATGTTGGTCGTGGGAATGCTTTTGCTGATGAGATTGCAAAACAGACAGCTAGAAATATGATGAGTAGAATGTATGTTGCAACGTCTGCAAGATGGATTTCTGAGTCTGGAATGTGTGAGAACACAGTGGAAAGCGTGAAGGAAATTCAGAAAGAGGCGACTGAGGAGGAAAAACTTGCATGGAGAGAGAGCACGGGTAAATTGGACTCGAGTGGGTGTTGGATTGATTTGTCGGAACAACAGCGTTGGATGTTGCCTGATGCGTATGTGCTTGCAGTAGTAACGATGGCACATGGAACAGCGCACATCAGTTCAAAAGGGATTTGTAAGATGTTGGCTCCGGTCTGGAAAAATGACGGGATTAGTAAGTGTGCAGAGAGAGTGGTGAGAAATTGTATGGTATGCTTGATGCATAATCCTGGCAAGGGAATCCCCACACCTGCAGGTCACTTCGCTCCTCCTTCCTGCCCCTTTGAGGTGATCCAGCTAGACTTCATTCACATGGATCGTTGCAATAATCTGAAATACGTCCTAGTGGTAGTTTGTGCTTTCTCCAGATGGATCGAAGCATACCCACTGAAGGACAATACTGCCTTATCCACTGCCAAAATTCTTCTTAAAGAATACTTCCCCAGATACGGAATGCCACGGATTGTATGGTCAGACAACGGAAGTGAGTTCGTAGGGAAAGTTATGCAGAGTGTGTGTGCCGGCCTAGGGATTAGACAGAAGTTTCATAGTGCGAATCATCCCCAGTCCGCGGGTTTAGTCGAGGGTTACAATGGTACCCTTAAACTGAAACTTGCTAAGATACAAGCATCCACGGGTTTGTCCTGGCCAGACACATTGCCTTTGGCTTTGCTATCAACAAGAGCGACTGTACATTCTAGAGTAGGGCTTAGTCCTTATGAAATAGTTTTTGGTCGTCCTGCAAATGTTTGGGGGGTACCTAGACCGAAAGAATTTAAGCAGCTGGAATACCCAATGTTAATTGATTACCTTTTCGACTTGACTGCTAAATTGAGTCTTATTCACCAACAGGTTTTCGATGCATTGCCAAAGCCACCGGAGAGTCCAGGCCATCAGCTGAAACCGGGTGATCAGGTGGTCATCAGAAATTTTGCAAGAACAAAAAATCTTCAGCCCAGATTCATTGGCCCTTTCCCAAGTCCTGCTAGCAACGAGAACTGCTATTCGTGTGGCCGGAAGGAAAAATTGGATCCATACGACACATGCTAAACGTGTGCCTCTGCCACTTCCTTACGACAACTGGGTAAAGAAAGGAATCGGTGCCTCTGAAACGGAACAAGTCCCCAGGTTCATACCTTTCAGCGATGCAGAACTAATCACGGATTCACCAAATTCTGACTCTCCTCCTGAAACTGCTCTTTTGAACCCTGAACATTTGTCATCCACACCCAATGAACATTTGCCATCTGCACCAAAAGAACATTTGCCATCGGCGAACGTGAACATTGCAACGTCAGCTGAAAATACATTGTTTCCAGATCAGACAGCTCCTGCAAAACTGAGATACAACTTACGTTCTCGCAATATGGACAAATAAAGCAGGAAACTGCCTATTTTCAGATTTGAATTTGCTATACATTGCCTCCAGCCAGGAAGTTTGCTAATACTTTGTATTGTTTCTTTTTGTTTTAAAATTGCCTTGCCGTCTGGGTAGCCGTAGGGTCGTGGCTGTGTGCCTAGTTGAATCTGCGGGGGTCAGACACAAGGTCGATCTTTCTGTTAGTTCTGGGAACTCCCAGGGCTGATAGAGGCATTTTCATCTACGTACACATCATCAGTGGTCGCGAACGGTCGTAGAAGATGGAGCTTCCTGAGCTACAACGAGAAAATGTAATTTATGTTCGCAGAAATAGACTGTACAGAATACTTCACAGCAGATGCTTTCTAATGCAATGTGCAGTTACATTTTTAATTGTTTTGATAACGTTGGTGGGTGGAATCATCTTTGGTGTACATTTGATTTTTATGCCAGTAACTACAGTACCTCCCCTTGATCCTACTACTTCTACGGTTTCTTCTATGCATTCTTTTCACTCATTTCCTGAACACGAACAAGCTCGACGCTCAGAATTTATTAACAATACATTTGTACAGCTCTTGCATCAACACCAACTGATAGTTAATACTACAGACTGCTGGGTGTGTGGCTTGATACCCCACACTATGGATAAAGGCATTCCCTATCTAGTCTTGCCTTTCAGCTATAATGGATCATTTCAGGCCTTTCAGACCATTTTTTCATATGCCCTTGAAACCTATCCTCCGCGTCCACCACGGTCCACTAAATACAACTCAGCCAACAAAGCTTTAGTCCAGGGAATTATTGACATGATTAAAGACGTCAATAATACTCCATCTTATCCTAGAGGTGAATTACTGGTGTATTTGAGTTGGAACTCTACAGAGTATCGCCTTAGTTTGGGAGAAAACAAGCGTAAAAGCTCCACTTCAGTTTGGGTCGTGCCTCACCAAGGGCAGGTCTGTTTGCAAGGAAATGGGAGAAATCCGAGAGCTCAGCTAGGGAGGAGTGAGTGCGTTGAGACTTACGTATTTCCGTCTAACTCCTCCCCTGCCTTTCTGACTGCTAGGGGTACCTACTTCATTTGTCAGGACAGAGCATATACATGGCTGCCTGCTGACTTTTCAGGTTCATGTTATATTGCTCGATTGTTACCCCCGACATACACTGCTTCTTCAGATTATCACAAAACCAGAGTAGCAAGAGGTGTCTACAGCAAGGAAGATACCGCTGGTCAAGAAGCTGGAGACTTTTTCAAAGATTTCCTTCCGTTTTGGGGGCCTATGGCTAATAGTAGAAATCTTCGTCAACTAACACGGGTAGTTGAATCTACTATTACAGAAACTGCAGGTGCCCTTAGTAACTTAACAGCTGAGCTTCAGGCGGATCGTCTCATGACGTTGCAGAACCGTATGGTTCTAGACGTAATACTTGCAGATCGAGGTGGGGTATGCAGAATGATCCAATCGAGCTGCTGTGTCTTTATTCCAAATAATGCTCCAACAGTCTATGAAGCAATCTCTAAGCTACATAAGATTTCCGACTCTATACACGTAGATAAGGGAAACTGGTCCTTCATGGAGTGGTTTTGGACTCTGGTATCAGCGTGGGGATGGAAGGTTCTGATGGTTATTGGTGTCATCCTAGTATTTCTGTTCTCGTGCTGTCTTATTATCCAATGCGGTCCCGCTCTGTGTAGCCTCTGTGCTGCAACCTGTTTCAGAAAACCACCTGCATTAGGAGAAAAGGCACGAGACAGGATGATGATACAACGACATGTCACTGACCTAATGAGCATAGAATTAGACTCTGACTCTGATATAGACTGAGTAATTGCCTATGTAAGGGCAAAAGGAGGGTCTGAGGTTCCGTGACGATTTTTATCGTGTTTGTAACATTGTCGTAAATACATAATTTTGGTATCGGTGAACCGCAAATGATCCATTTAGTATATCCTGGTGTTTTCGCTATGCTACGAGCAAGAGCACTCCTGTTACCAACACATTTGTGATTTACCCATGGCATCCATCTTAGAACACGGAAGCCATTTTGTATTCCTTGCCCTCACATAGTCAATGGACACGCAATGACTTCTTCTTATTTAAGGACACGTAGGCCTTAACCGGCGATTCACCTTGCGAGTGACACGTGCACCTTAGGCCAGCAACGCTGTAGCAGCATGACTCGGCAAGAACTGCCTCCCCAGCCTGAGGCCAGTCCTGCTATACTGGTTCTTGTGTTCGTTGGCCTGATCATGATTAGGCGGCCGAAGCTGGTAACCGTGCCCATTTACGACCCACAAACATTTCTTATCCTGTCTTTCTATCTTCTGCACCTGGCTCTGCTCCTTTCCTTCTGGGCCTTTATTAGGGGGAGGTAACGAAATTTACGATGAGGCGGTCCGGGTCTTGAATGAAGAATTGACATGGGATTATGATGGACTAGTGGGAACCCCTCATTCGTAATGTTTTGACATCAGATACTGTTGACGATTCCTGTGCAACGCCAAATATTTATTGTTTAAGACACGAATGTTTAGAACTGTGGTAACATGTAAAGAATTTGCCTGAAGCCCAATATTTAGTATATAAGGAGCAACCCTCTTTTTACAAATTGAACAGGCTCCTAGATACTGCCCATGTGTAGTTTCTGTGACTTCTGTGTCCCTGCAGTAATAAACCTTTGGTCTTTGACGCCACCATCGAGAAGCCCGTGTTTCTGTTTGTTTTGTGCACCGAGACAGGTGGAACTCCGGGGTCTTTGGGTGTTATCCCTGACACCTCTGGACGGAACCAAAAAGTCCAGAACTCCAATATCCCTGTTAAGCACAAACTCAGAGGTGTTGGTTTTAGCAACAGGGAAGACCTCAATAAGGAGCTTTTAACATTATGCGACTAAGGTATTATTGAACCTACCAAATCTTCCCTTTGGTTGTCGCCTCTTGTTGTCGCTCGAAAACGTGATGGGAAATTGTGTGTGTGTGTGGACCAGCTCACCGCCTCCCTGAGCCAGCACCCTCCCGCCAACTCAGCGAACCCCAGCCAGGCCGCCGACAACCTCACGAAGTGGATCAGCAACTGCGCGGACGAACTCGCCCCTCTAAGGACCCCGCCCAGCAGATCCTGCAGCAGAAAAACACCATGGTTCACCGACGAACTCAAGTGCTCCAAGAAGAACTGTCGAGCCCTCGAGAAAGCCTGGAGAAGGGAACCAACGACGGACAACATGACCACCCTCAAGCTCGCCACCCGGAAACACCACCAACTGATCCGCGCCACCAAGAAAAATGCATACAAGGACCGGCTGGACAACAACGCACACAACTGCAAGGAACTCTTCAACATCGTGAAAGAGCTCTCCAACCCCAACGCCGGAAACAACGACATCACACCGTCGCAAGACCTCTGCAACTCCCTCGCGTCCTACTTCCACAACAAGATCACGGACATACACAACAGCTTCAACAACCAACCAACGCAAGCCACAACCGCAACGACGCCACCATCCACCACCCTCCGCACCTGGACCCCGATCAGCACCGAAGACACCATCCGCACCATGAACTCCATCCATTCCGGATCTCCGACTGACCCCTGCCCTCACCACGTCTTCAACAAGGCCGACGCTGTCCTCGCACCCCACCTGCGGGACATCATCAACACCTCCTTCGACTCCGCCACCTTCCCTGAGAGCTGGAAGCACGCCGAACTCAGCGCTCTCCTCAAGAAACCCACAGCAGACCCCACCGACCTCAAGAACTACCGTCCCATCTCGCTCCTCCCGTTCCCGGCCAAAGTCATCGAGAAGACCGTCAACAAACAGCTGGCCGCCTTCCTCGAGATGAATGGATCCCTCGACCCCTCACAGTCCGGCTTCCGAGCAAACCACAGCACCGAGACCGCCCTCATCGCCGCCACCGACGACCTTCGAACTCTGATGGACAACGGAGAAACAGCGGCCCTCATCCTCCTGGACCTCTCCGCGGCTTTCGACACTGTCTGCCACCGCACCCTAGTACAGCGCCTCAGCAACATCGGAATCCAGGAGAAGGCACTGGAATGGATCACCTCCTTCCTCGACGGAAGAACACAAAGAGTCCGCCTACCACCGTACAAGTCAGAGGCCACCAAAGTCATCTGCGGCGTACCCCAAGGATCCTCGCTGAGCCCAACCCTCTTCAATGTCTACATGAGCCCCCTCGCGGCCATCGCACGCCAACACAACCTGAACATCATCTCCTACGCCGACGACACCCAGCTGATCCTCTCCCTGACCAACGACCCCGCCACCGCCAGAGCCAACCTGCACGAAGGGATGAGAGACGTAGCCGAATGGATGACGACCAGCCGCCTGAAACTGAACTCAGACAAGACGGAGGTCCTCATCCTGGGCTCCACGCCCTCCGCCTGGGACGACTCCTGGTGGCCCCCCGCCCTGGGCACCGCACCCAAACCGACGGACCACGCACGCAACCTGGGCTTCATCCTGGACTCCTCCCTCGCCATGACCAGACAAGTCAACGCCGTCTCCTCGTCATGCTTCAACATCCTGCGCATGCTACGTAAGATCTTCCGGTGGATCCCCACCGAGACGAGGAAGACGGTCACCCAAGCCCTCGTCACCAGCCGACTGGACTACGGCAACGCCCTCTACGCCGGAACCACCGCCAAACTCCAGAAGAGACTCCAGCGGATCCAGAACGCCTCGGCGAGACTCATCCTCGACATCCCCCGACGCAGCCACATCTCCGGACACCTGAGAGATCTGCACTGGCTCCCGGTCAACAAGAGAATCACCTTCCGGCTCCTCACCCACGCGCACAAAGCCCTACACGACCAAGGCCCGAGCTACCTCAACAACCGGATCAACTTCTACACTCCCAAGCGCCTCCTCAGATCAACCAACCACGCCCTCGCCGCCGTCCCCCGCATCCGAAGAGCGACAACAGGAGGAAGATCCTTCTCCTACCTGGCCGCCAAGACCTGGAACTCACTTCCGACCGAGCTGCGCCTGACCCAAGACCACCTCTCCTTCAGGAAGAAGCTCAAGACCTGGCTGTTCGAGCAGTAGCGGCACCCCCCCCCTCCCAGCGCCTTGAGACCCTACGGGTGAGTAGTGCGCTCTACAAATGACCTGATTGATTGATTGATTGATTGATCTCAGGTCCTTCTCTTTGTTGGGTTGATTCTCGTTCTTTGCCTAGAATCACTACCCCATTTACTAGTATAAAGGGTGCACGTGTATTTTCCAAGCTGGATTTGGCTAGCGCCTACCATCAGATAAAACTCCACCCTGATTCTCGCGCTCTAACAGCGTTCGTGTCCCCTCTTGGAATGTTTTGTTATCGGAGGATGCCTTTTGGGTTAGCCTCTGCTGCGTCAGTGTTCCAGAGGGTCATGCAGAACATGTTGAGAGATGTAGAAGGGGTTCTTGTTTTTCAGGACGATGTTCTTATTTATGCAAAAGACAATGACTCACATGATACTATTATCAGAAATGTTCTAGAGATTTTTAAGAAAAAGGGTGTTGTGCTCAAAACTGAGAAATGTAAGTTCTCTTGTAAAGAAATAGAATACCTTGGTCATCTTTTGTCTCATGAAGGAATCAGCCGAGAAACGGTCTTTTTGATGCCATTTTGAATACTTCCGTGCCCAAACACAAGACCGGTGTTAAATCCTTATTAGGCTTGTTGGAATATTACAATATATGTATTCCTAATTACGCATCGATGGTTAGACCCATTAGTAATCTTCTTAAGAGATAATCAAAATTTTTGTGGTGTTTAGAGTGTGATCGTGCTTTTAAAGAAGTTAAGAGTTCCTTAAAACAAAGTGATGCTTTACTCCTTTTGATCCTGACTTACCATGCGGCATAACTGTTGATGCTAGTCAGGTTGGTGGAGGGGCTATTCTTACACAGCAGTGTGGAAATCAAGAAAACACGGTTGCATTTGCTTCAAGAGTACTCAGGAGTGCTGAAGTTCAGTACTCTGAAAATTGAGAAAGAGTTACTTGCTTGTTTATGGGCTATTGATAAATATCGGCCCTATGTATGGGGAAGACGTTTTAATTTGATCACTGATCATAAGTCACTTGTTTCAATCTTGACTTCCGGTCCCAGCAAATGTTGTACACCAAGGATTCCCAGAATGGTCAGCAAGGTTCTTCAGTATCAATTCGAGGTAATACATATTGCTGGGGGGAAAGAACACAAAGGCTGATTTTATCTCATGGTTTCCTCAGAGTAGTGGGCTTAGTGAGGGGACCAGTTGTCAAGATTTAAATGAAGAAGATGTTGAAGATTGTTTTGTGGCCTCTCTAGATATTTCGGTTCTGGCAGTTGGCTCTGACGTAGATTGAAGGACAGCTCTTTAAGGGGATAGTCTTCTCCAACAAGTACGCATGTATGTCAAAAATGGTGGGCCAAAAGAAAAATCTTTGCCGAGCATACTTCAACCATATTGGAAAATTGAGTTGGAAATATCAGTAGAAGATTGTTTACTCATGAGATGTGATAAGCTTATTCCACCTCATTCTCTTAGATCTACCATTATATGAAAAGCTCATGAGGGACATTTAATAGTAATAATAATAATAAAAACATGTATAAAGCGCCTAGTTACACTATAATCAGTGTGTCCCTGCGCTGTGAATGCAGTCCAAAAGGAGGCAGAAGCAAAGGCTATCAGCAGAAAGTAGAGGTCAAAAGACACAGATTCAAATCTTATTCTTCGGGAAAAGGTGAGTCTTGAGTTTCAGACGGAACCTTGATTCTGAAAGCTCCATCCAGAGTTCAATGGGTAGTTCATTCCACTGTTTGCAGGCTAAGTATCTAAAGGAGCGACCTCCCATCCGAGCTTTATGAATACGAGGGACATGAAATTGCATACTTCCATGAGATCTCAGGATTAGTTTAGGACGGTAAACGGTCAGCATATTTTGAAGATATGCAGGGCCCTTGCCCTGTGCAATCTGGTGAGCCATGCATAGTTTTAAACCAAATACGTTCCCGTATGGGAAGCCAGTGCAGGGTAGCTAAGGCTCGTTTCCCTGATGACTTCCTAGGCAGGTTGAGTGCAAGTCTTGCGGCAGCATTTTGGACACTTTGGAGTTGGTGCATCCCTTTCTTGTTAAGACCTATAAGCAAAGAGTTCCCATAGTCCAGGTGGGAGGTGACTAAGGCGTGTATCAACGTTGTCCTGTGTGTTGTTCGTCTGAGAAAACACTTAAGGTTGTCACCCCACCTTTATCTCCAATTGAATGTCCATCTGGTCCATGGGTCAAAGTAGGAATTGACATCATGGGACCATATGAGATTTTACCTTTGGGAATGAGATTCATTTTTGTTTCAATGGACTAAACTTTCAAATGGCCGGAAATTTAAGTTGTCAGAGAGGCCAGTTCTTCGAGTGTTGTCAAATTTCTCAAAGAGATATTTTTGAGGGAAGGGTTTCCTAAATTTTTGGTTTCTGACAATGGTACTCAATTATTGAGTGAAGAATTTCAGTCTTTTCTTAATTTGTGTGGTATTAAACATCTTAGAAGTTCCTTATATCAACCACAGACCAATGGTCTCGTGGAGAGAATGAATAGAGTTGTGGGTGAGTGTGTCAAGTGGGCTGTGAATGGTAGACATGATGTTTTTAGCTCACACGAAAGTATGTTGTGGTTCTAGAGAACCACGCCTCATTCATACACTAAAACTTCTCCGTTAGAGGTGCTAAGGGGAAGGAAGGCTAATACCAGTTTTCGACCTGGATGGATAGGGAAATGGATAGATTATCTGACTAATGTTGAATACCTTATGGAAAAGGTTTAGACCAATTCTGATATTGTACAGGGAAAATAAAGAACATGGTTTGACAGAAAGAAAGATTTGAAGATGGTTTCTGTTTGTGTTGGTGATTTTGTTCGTATCAAGAGTCCTGTGCACACCAAGAAAAGCTAATGTAAATTTGGTAAACCTGTCAAGGTTGTTAGAATTTGCAATAATGCTGTTCAGGTGGAGGGTGGTTGTTGGTGGAATTTATCCAAATTGGTCAAGACTAGATCTTGCCTAATTCCCAAAGCTCATAGTTCGAATGGACAGGAGAGTACTTTTACTCCTTCTTTTGGACAACGGAGGAAGTGCTCTGGAGTTTGTTACTCCTCGAACGTTTCATGATTAAGATTTTGTGTTGTATTTTCTTTAGCTTTTTTTATATTGTTGTTTTATGTTTTCTTTAGGTTGGAGAAAAGGAGGAATGTTATATTCTATGTTGAATGTTCTGTAGCATTCATTATTCAACTGCTTACAGATGTCATTGTGTCTATGATGTTACTGCAATTTGTCAAACTTAGAATGTTATGTTTCAACTCTGATGATCCAACTGACTTGGAAGATGGCTGTGCGTAGCACATGATCAGCTGTGTAGTTCTATCTACAAATAAACTACTCTTCAAATTGTATCCTGTTGAGTGAATTACTACAGTGTCCTCCTCTTCTTAGCTTCAGCACGCCTGTCCGGTCCTCCTTTTCTTTGTGGTCACTTCTCGTCTGAGGAGGCAATATTCAGGGGTGCCCCTAAATACTAGATTTAGGGGAGTTACAGGTAAGTAAAAGGTTGGGACCAATGGGCCCCTTCCTTGGGGTAGGTACACCCCTTATTATGCCACCCTCCAGTGGGAGGGGGGCCTATGCCTCACTCTGGTTGGCTGGGTACCCACATCTGCAAGATGGCGGGGACTGAGAGCTGCTGGGGGTCAGAACCGGTGGGGACCTGTTACTGGAAGCAGCAAAAGGCCTGGGGAACCTAACAAAGGCAACAAGCCTTTGAAACACCCCCTTTGTGGACCCTGCCCATCCTGGGGGATGAGGCTTGGCACCTAATCCCAGGCTGTGCGTTGTTTTAGACCCCGAGAGCAGCATGCTTTCGACCCATGGGTCCGGAAACATGTCTGGTGGTGGCAGCTGGTGAGCAGCCACTCAGCCTGGACACTAGTGTTAGGTCAGTGTGGGTTTAATGAGCTGAGAAGTTTGATACCAAACTTCCCAGTTTTCAGTAAAGCCATCATGGTACTGTGGCGTTCGTAATGACCAACTCCCAGCACCATATACTCTTAATGTTATTACTGCACTTGCAATGTCTAAGAATTGGCTTAGACACTGTAAGGGTACAGGGCTCATGCCCCTGTACCATCACCACTGGTATAGTGCACCCAGCTAGAGGGGTGGCTGATCTATGCCAGGGCAGTGGGTTGTAGGCATGGCACACAGGGATTTGTGCCATGTTGACTCTTCACTTTGTTCTGCACCAAAACACACAGCCTGCAAAGACTCAGAAGTATCACACCCTCCCCTTGAGGAGAAGCCAGAACAAATGGTGGAGGCCAATCCACCTCCGCCAACAAAATGTCATATGAGGATGTGAGATTTTCACAGAAAACAGCAGTAAGTGTACGCTGTATATTTTCTTCAATCTGGAGGACTATTTCATATAGTCTATCAGGTGGTGCAACTTGTGTAGGTGTTGTTTCCACTGTAATAAATGTATCAGTTGCTCTCACGGCCAGAAAGTGACGCAGTGCCTCCCGTACTATGGTAACCTCTGCCGCGCTGTCAAGGAGTGTCCCTGCCCATGTCTAATCTGGGAGTAGGGTTCTCACCGTTTGAGGCATACTTCGCTGTTAAAGCAGCAACTTTTTTCTTCTTATAAGGGGTCTAAAAAGAGGCAGTTCCTCTGGTTTGGCTTTCACGTCAAACTGGCAAGGCGGATCACTTCTCTGCTGAGCAGTCGCGCCTTTGCTGTGATCCTGGCACTCTCCACCACTGACTTGAGACTCTGATGGGTCCTGTAAAGAACGAGGAGAGCGCTGAACAGGGACTTGAAATCTCTCCAGAGACTTAATTTTAGCTTGGTCACGCAACTCATATTTACTCTCAGAAGCTTCAGGTGTCGGCGAACCAGCACACAAACCCTGCTTCCGTTGCTGCTGCCGCTGATTTATATTCAAGTTCTTTTTTAGGAAAGAACGGGTGCCCATCTTTCTCAGGTTGGGCTTTTGGTTGAGTTTGAGTAAAAGGCTTAATCCCCGGACTATTGCGCCCTAAGGTTTTACAAGCTTTAACAATAATCTTTGGCAATCCACTCTATTTGTCTACGTCAGCAACAGCCTCCAAGAGCTCAGCCACCTGCAATCTTACTGCTTCTACCTTTACATTAGCAAGGATCATATCGCAAACAATATCGAACACCCCTACCAGTCTCATTCCTAACTCCAGGGCCGCTTAGTCCTCATGCTCATCTTGAACACATTTAATCACTGAAAGGAGAACGGTCATGGAGGGAGTGCCAAAATACTGTGAATATAGAGCTGCAAACACTTTTCCCCAAGTGTTACAATCAGCTAACTCTAGAATAAGTCCTTGAGGTAAGCTCATGGTCAAAATCCTGCATTCATACAACAGGCGAGGTATTCGGAAAAATAGCTTAGAATTGTTCAAACCTTTTAGCTAGCCAATAAGGGAGTTTGTCCTTTTTATGAGAATGTTTGCCCATCAGAGTTAATCATGATGGATGAGACATATAACCAGACCACCGTGTCCAGGCGGTTGTGCAGCAACTCCAGGCTGTACCACCTGTATGTTGCACGACATGAACTGTATAACAGCTTTATGTACACCTATCAATGACATATGTAATGTGCGTAGCTCTGCAACAGTAACATTAAGGTAATTTGGATGTGGTGTATACCCAGCCAAAACGGGCCACATGGCCCAATCAATTGATAAGGGGCCTAAACGGACCACTGTTAAAGGGGTGAGAAGGCCACTATTAAACAATATGGTATACTGCCAAGCTGTCAAAGGTAATTCAAGAGATCTATAAGGTTGATAATCCTGCAGAACTGCAATGGCAGTATATTTGTGAAACAAATTATCGTTTCCATACACTGCAAAAAGGTGACCCAAGAATAGAAGACTTTGCCGCGGTGTGCCTCATCCGCTTCAACAACGAAAATAAGAGCAGTACCAGCATTAGGGACTCCATGTTGACTCAAATGAGCTGTGACTGGAGCGCGGTTTGGAGCCACTATGGCAACTGCCATAATGAAAAGAAGATTAAAACCAACCTATCAGTAGCGGCTCAACAACGGACAATATGGAAAGGAAAAACCTTCTAAAATTCAAGCTTAAAAACCCTATAATATCTCAAATATAGGAAGCTATCCCATCAAAACTGTCTCAGAAAACAGAAGTGAGGGGATTGTGGACAAGCACTATTCAGGAGTCTTGCAGATGAGTACCAGACCAAATGTTGGTGGTGCCATGAGGCAGGGATTCTGCACATACACGGAACTAGGGGCTAAGCCTTCCTACCACCTCAGTACCCACAATCCCAAGACCGACTAGATATAGTGTCTCACTCACTCTCCTAAACACTCACAAAGATGCAAATGATTAGACAGCCCAGACCACACAACACTCCCAACTCTCTCAGGAATCACGGTAACAAGACATACCCTTTCGCTCACTCACTCGTACTTGTCCACAATAAGAATTGGCTGACACACTAGTATAGTTTAAAATGTTTATTTTAACTATTGTGCTCTATAACGCAGTATATGAGCCACTACCAACAGCAAAATGCATACACTCAACACAGTTAGCATTGTAGCAAGTCCTTATATCATAAAGGGAGATGTCATCATATAAAGACAGTGGATAAAGGACCATAAGGCCTAACCACCCTCTCCTTGGTAAGAAGTAGTATTATTATATAAGAGAAGATCTCTGGCCTTTGTCAGCAGATCCCATACCTTAGATCCTAGATGGTATATCTACATCATAGGAACAGCATGGCTCTTCTCCCTGGAAAGGTCACTCTCCAAGTGTGTGTTAACCAAACATGCATTCCCATAATATCAAAGCACTATTATTCAGCAGCCGCAGCTCTGTTAGCATTTTTGTGTAGGTGCTAGGGACTGACAAAAACAGAATAAGAAGGGGCCTTGTTTATCGACCTTGTTCACCGTGTTCAGACTAAACTCCAGAAACAGACAGAGAACGCGCAAAACAGACGGTTCTCATGTGAAAGGCATAAAAAGAGTCTTGCAATATAAAGTCATGTAGTAACTTGCGCAAAAGCGGCATTATGCCAGAAGAGCTCATGCTATCTTAGCGATATCGACAATGTCCCTATCGGCCATATGACAGCGGTAAGGAAGTGCCCCTGAGCATTACGCAATGGTCATTTTATTTTCCTGGCTCCCCAAGTGGATAACCAGACTGTGCACGTCCTTGCTTCAGATTATCATTTTTGTGTTGTGTTTGCATGGTTTCCTATAAGTGGGGGCTTCCTGCTGTAAAAACACAGTCTTCAAATTAGGTAGAACGGAAGTAACTAGGGAGGTAGTAATAGACACAACAGAAACACACCAGACCTCAATTAATGTGATTGTCATGAAGTGAGGGGCAATTGATGTAGTTGAAAATTCAACTTGAAGGGGGGGGGGGCTGGGAGGGGGAGAGAATATTAATAATGAAAAATATGATGTTGATGCATGCCACGATATATGTAAGTATAATAATGAACTTGCATCGCTGTTGTCGAATCCACATGGTATGACCTCCCCATCAACCCAGAGTCAGAAATGTGTGGCCAGGAAGGCCCTGCAACCTAGGCCTGAAGCGACTGATTGACAGGTCACTGGTGAGGTGACACGTAACCCTTAGACAAATGCACAAACAGGAAAATCCAGATCGATCCCGCAGATAGGAAGCAACACTACAATGGTCTTAGGAAATTGGACCCAATTAAACGCATTTGGACAGAGGGGCACACGTTCCCAAAACACCATGAAGTCAGATGCCACACTGAGTTAGGGAACACTCACAACAGCATGCACACTACATGTGTGGTCACGTCCTCCACATGCCGGACATCTGGACACGTACCCACCAGCCCCACATTGTGTCCACGCAAGGTCGAGATCCACCTGCGCTTCTTATCAAATGACCAGATTTATGGTGCCATGACTGGGCCCAATTTCTGCCTCCAAATTAATGTACAAATTACTTTATGATGCTTCATGTAATGCCTAAAATGACAGCCGAAACTAATGTACTTTGAGACAGTCTTCAGACCCGACTTAGTTGCCTGCTCTCCTGGCCGATATGTTTAATTAAACCAACTGTTCCTGTTTTGCCAAACGCTTCTCGTCTTTAATTTTTTTAGATATATTCACCTTCGAGCAACATCTGTATGTGGTATAAAGCTCCTGAGAAAAAATTCCGATTGTGTCAATACTTGAGCCAGTATTTGGAGGAGAATGCTAGGTCTGTCTCCTCCGCACAGGTGCTCTGGGTGGCTGGGAAGGCCTACCCGAGAGGTAACTTAATGAGCGATTCAATGGCCTGTAGGCACCGCTGTGAAGTGTCACGCTGTCAGTGGACGGAGGTCACTTGTCGCCTTGCTCAGGCGTATATCGTATCGCTGCCCCTGCCCTTCTTAAGTAGTTGCTTAGGGCCAAGTATGATCTGAACCACCATTACACCACGCAAGCAGACTCTGGGCATTTTCGCTTGTGGCACTACAAGGGGGGGGGGGGGGCTGGACAGCTATTGGCCAACCAGCGGCATCAGACACAGTCACATTAGATCCACATGTGATGTGCTCTTTACCAATCCACACAAAAAATTGCAGGAGATTTCTACTTTTTGTGAGGCCCTCTACTCCTCCTCAGTGCCCAGTCATACTGCCGTAGAGTAGGCGTTCATGACGGGGCGTGCCCTCCTAACACATCCTCAAAACCAAATTTTTCGGTGCTGACATCAGCATTGAGGAAACTGCGCAAGCCTTTGATGGAATCGCCACTATGAAGGCCGTGGCAAATGACACCTCCAGATTGAATTCTATAAAATCACTAAACCTCTGATAGTGTTAAATCCCGCAGCTCCTCTCTACGGAATTCAACTGGACATGTATCTCCTTGATTCCCAAACCAGGCCAATACCCATTTCAATGTACCACTATGGTGGTGTCATAGGAGAGTGGGGAATACTGTTTGCTTTGCAGATGGCTCACATGGAATACTTGGGGGAATACCGGAGTAGTGACTCCTCTAGGGAGCTGTTTAATGACATTGCTACAATTGTGGACAAGGTAGGGCTGAATCCAGCGCCTGACTTGCGTTTCATCTATCTCTGCTGGGCTGTGTTAAAATGATAATAATTAACGTGATGCTGAGATTTAATTACATATTTGGAATGCTTCCCCTGACGATTCCCTGTGGCCTGCTTTAGGGACACTGACCAAATGATCCAGACTTTTGCGTGGGAGGGACGCAGTCCTCACCTCAAGGCAGCTAAACTATGTGCCTAAAACCACAGCAGGGGGACTGCGACTACTACATGTGGGGTTTTACTGGTTGGCCACGCAATTGTCACATGTTGCAGATGCTGAAGGTTGCTAACGAGATATCCACGAGGGTCTTTCTGGGGCACCATCTGCTGCAATTGAAGGGAGAACTTACATCTCTCTACACGGGCCATAGACAATCCGGCTGCTTGGCTCAGCCAATTATCCATGCCACGCGCTTAGCTGGGCATCATGGTAATCGCTTGCTTCGCACCCCGTGCACGATCCATCTTAAGGCTCCGTTCTGGCGGAACAGTGACATTAAGATTAGGGGAGAGGAGATTCGCTGGTCACAGTGGAAGACTAGAGGGAAATGCTACGTGAGTGACATGGTCCGGGAGGTTGAATTGGTCCCCTTTGCTGCTCTCAGATGCAACTGGGGGCTGCCTAAATCGCAACACTGCCAAAATTGACAGCTCACACAGTCTGCAACACACGCTGGATGCCCCCCCACACAATCTGCAACACACGCTGGATGCCCCCCCCAAACCCCCCCAACCCACGATGTAGTATCTGACATGCTGTTACAATACATTCTAACATGGAAGGGCTACAGGGGCACCATGGAGGGACTGTATCACTGCTACACACTGTCTGTATCAGAAAATTGTGTGTCAACTCAATACAAAATTGACACTTAAAAAAAAAAAGTAGCAGTTGTAATAAACAGACCTATGTGTTTCAGTTGTGTTGTTCGAATTGGTTTATTGTCACCCATCGCTTATCAAGTCGGCCTCATTTACACAAAACAAAACGTTTAACAGCTTACATCAATGGCAGATCCCAGGGGGATGAACAAAGTTAATAGTGCTCACCACTCATCTTCGAGGGGTATATTTCCTAGGGAAGCCATGGATGCCCCCATTTTCCGTATAGTGTGTGCTCTAGGGGGGACTGTTAAAGTGCGTTTAGCTTTAAGATAACATATTTGAATGCATTTAACTATCCATCTGGCTATTCCTGACTTTGAAATAGGATTTCCCTTGTGTTGTGGTGCAAAAGCAACAAACAGTTGCTTTGTCTTCCTAAAGGATTTAGTTCTGTCCACATAGTACAGTAGAGCTCTTCGAACGTCTAGTGTGTGCAGGGCTCTTTCAGCTACTGATTGTGGATTCTGAAAGAATACTGCCAGTTCAATTGCTTGATTAATATGGAAGTTGGATACGACTTTGGGCATGAATTTAGGGTTTGTTCGAAGGACTACCCTGTTAGCATGTACCTGCATGAACGGTTCCTGAATTGTCAGTGCTTGCAATTCGCTCACTCTTCTGAGTGAGGTGATGGCAACTAAGAATGCGACCTTCCACGTTAGGAATTGCAATTCGCATGAGTGTAGAGGTTCCAAAGGAGGCCCCATGAGTCTGGTAAGCACTATATTTAGATTCCAGACTGGGGAAGGAGGGTGTCTTGGAGGGATCACTCTTTTCAAGCCCTTCATAAATGCTTTAATTGCTGGTACCCGGAAGAGTGAAAGGTGTTGCCTGTTTTGAAGGTACGCTGCTATAGCTGCGAGGTGTAGTCGTATGGAAGAGTATGCTAAGTTACATATTTGTAAATGCAGCAGGTAGCATATAATGTTTTGTATGGAAGCATCTAATGGGTTGATTTGGTTATTGTTGCAGTAAATAACAAATCTTTTCCATTTGGCTGCATAGCACGCTCGTGTGGTTGGTTTCCTTGCCTCCCTAATGATGTTCATGCAGTCTGGGGGCAAGTTAAGGTATCCGAACTCTAGGACCTTAGGAGCCAGATTGCTAGGTTCATCTGATTGGGATCTGGGTGTCTTATTTCTCCATGGTTCTGAGTTAGAAGATGTGGAGCAAGGCACAGTCTTTGATGAGGGACTACTGAAAGTTCTAGGAACGTTGTGTACCATGGTTGTCTCGCCCATGTGGGAGCACCTAGGATTAGAGTGACTGAGTGTTGTCGCAGTTTGCGTGCCACCAGCGGGATCAAGAGTGCTGGGGTAAAAGCGTACGCAAATCTGCCTGACCAGTTCATCCATATCGCATTGCCCAGTGACAACGGATGTGGGAATCTGGCGGCAAAGGACTGGCATTTGGAGTTTTCTTTTGTGGCAAAGAGGTCTACCTCTGGGTGACCCCATTCCTCGAAGAATGGTTGGAGAACTTGGGGGTGAATCTCCCATTCGTATATTTGTTGGCTGTGCCTGCTGAGCAGGTCGGCACTCTGATTGTCCTTCCCTGGGAGGTGTTCTGCTAGGAGAAAGATGTTCTTTTGAATTGCCCACTTCCAGATGCTCTGCGCCAGATGGGACAGCTGTGGAGAGTGGGTTCCTCCCTGTTTCTGGATATAGTACATTGCGGTCATGTTGTCCGTCCGGGTCAACACCGTCTTGTACACGTATTTTTGAAAGGCTTTTAGGGCTAGGAAGATCGCTAGCAACTCTAGTTGATTGATATGCAGCCTTCTTTGTTTGTTTGTCCAGAGCCCTTGTACTGTGTACTGAAGGAGATAAGCTCCCCAGCCTGCCAGTGATGCGTCCGCTGTTAGTACTAGTTGTGGAACCGGCTCTTGGAACAGTCGCCCCTGCGAAAGGTTCTGTGGGTTCCACCACTGCAGAGATTTGTGTGTGCGACTGTCCACCAACAGTAGGTCTTTTAGGTGTCCACGAGCCTGTTTCCATTGCCGTGCTAGGCATTCCTGTAATGGGCGCATTTGAAGTCTGGCGTGGAGGACAATAATTATGCAGGAGGCCATCATGCCTATGAGCTGCATGAAAACTTGGGCTGGCAGGGAGTGCTGTGGCAGGAATCTGTGAATGAGTATCTGCATGCTGGCTATCCTTGCTGTGTTGGGGTACGCCTTTGCCACTGAGGTGCCTATAGTGGCTCCTAAGTATTGCTGTATGTGGGAAGGTTGCAGATGCGATTTTGTGTAGTTGATTGAAAAGCCTAGGCTGTGTAGCAACTGAATAGTTTGGGACGTGTGTGTTGCACACTCTTGGTACGATTTTGCTTGTATTAGCCAATCGTCCAGATAAGGGTACACATTGACGTGTTGCCTTTTGAGATGCGCTGCTACGGTCGCTAAGCATTTTGTAAACACTCTTTGAGCCGTGGTAACCCCGAAGGGCAAAACCTTGAATTGGTAGTGCTGCCCTTCTATTGTGAACCAGAGGTATTTTCTGTGGGCTGGATGGATGGGTATGTGGAAGTACGCATCCTTGAGGTCCAGTGTTGCTAGGAAGTCTCCTTGTTGTAGCAACGGGAGCACTAGCTGTAGTGTGATCATATGGAAGTGCTCCGACAGTATGTTTTGATTTAGGGGTCTCAGGTCCAGTATTGGTCTGAGGGAACCGTCCTTCTTGGGAATAAGGAAGTATAGGGAGTATACTCCTGTCCCTTGCTAGTGGAAAGGGACTGGCTCTATGGCCCCCTTTTCCAGCATGCTTTTCACCTCTTGTTGAAGTAGGGTGATGTGTTCTATGGACATAGGACGATGTCTGGGTGGTATGTTATGTAATGTAGTAGTCAGTTCTAGGCAATAACCAGACTGGATAATTTCTCTTACCCACCCGTCTGTGGTGATTGCGTGCCAGACAGGTAGGAACTGTTGTAGTCTGCCTCCGACTGGTGTTAAGTGGTCTGGAGGCAGCGTAATGAAGTCACTGTTTTGTGGAGGCGGAGGCTCTGGTGTTATTGCCTCCGCGCCCCCTTTCCTTTGGATTGTTACCTCTGTAACCACCTCTGTTGGTGTTCTTTGTGAAGGAACCTTGTATGTTACCTTTGTAGGAGATAGATGTTTGTGAGGCATTTCCTCGTGTATTTGCTCTGTATGAGGAGCGCCGAAAGGAGCCCCTATGTTGCAGAAATTGCAATGCACCCATGGATTTGGCTGTTTCTGTGTCCTTTTTCATTTTGTCCAAGATGGTATCTACCTCAGGACAAAATAAAAAATATTGGGTTAGCTGGTTGGTTTAGAATGGTGGACTGCACCTCATTCTTAAAACCTGAAACCCGCAGCCATGCATGTCTGCGGAGGAGGACACTAGTATTAATGGATCTAGCTGTGGTGTCTGCAGCGTCCAGCGCACATTTAACACCTTCAATGCTAAGGCAATTCCCGCTGGGTGCTGAACTATGACTTTTCCCATTGTTCATGACAAGGTCAGCTCGTCATAAGCACAGCTCCAGTGTACTGCATGACGAGCTGGCCTTGTCATTAGCATGGAAGTGGTTAATGGAGGCATTGGAGATGAACTTTCCCTCCTGAATGAGATCATTTGCTTGCGCTTTAAACGGCTCGGGCAAATGTTGCATAAGGCTTTCGAGCTGATCGTAATGTGCCCTATCGTAACGATCCAGTGGTGCCTGTGTGTTAGCAATTCTCCAAGAATTGGATGCCTGTGCCGCTACCCTTTTGCCTGATGCCTCAAGGATTTTGGACTCCTTATCAGGGGGAGGTGCTTCCCCTGTAGTCTGAGAGTTGGCTCTTTTTCCAGCGTTAGCAACCACTAGGGAGTCTAGTGGCAGCTGGCCCTTGATGTAAGTGGGGTCTGTAGGAGCCGGTCTATACTTTTTTTCTATTCTGGGATTGATTACCCGTGCCCTGGCTATGTCCTTGAATATGTTAGGTGCATGTTTCAGAATGTCCTTCAACATAGGAAGTGTTTTGACACTTTTCTCTGCAGTAGTGAAAGTGTCAAAGAGGAAGTCCTCTTCTGCGGGGTCACTGTGCATGTCCACGTTGTGGAATTGCGCTGCCCTGTCTAAGTTAAATACTACTGTATCATCAGTGGGTGATGGTTTAGTAGGATAAGTGGGCACATCAGGGATAGGATGTGTATCATAAGGGTCTGTTGGCTCCTCCCAAGGTTCCTCTTGATCTGGATCTTGAGGAAAGTCATATAGGGGCTGTGGTTCATACCCTGTGTCTCCCTCATCGTCATCGTGGTTAGAAGATGAGGTAGGTGCAAGTGGTGTGGAGGGCATATTAGGTTGAAAAGGGAGGGAGGGTCTCGTGGGAGAAGTGCCAAAGTCCTTATTCTTGAGTGGGATAGGTGAATCAGGTGCAAAGTCCAAAGGTCTCTTTTTCCTATGCAGGATGGTAACTTTACCAGTGTCTGGGTTAATGTAAATTTTTGCTTGGTCCTCGGATGGATCTGGTGGAATAGTTCTTCCTCTACAGTCCTGGGCTTAGGCTTGGACCTTTTCGGGTTGACGAAAGCAGGTTTGTCGACGACCTTTGGTGTTTTTCTGGGGTTTTTCGGCTCGGGCCCTGATTACGGCTCGACTCGGGGTTTCGGGTTGACGGGAACTTTCCGGTCGACACGTTGTTTGTGCTCCTTATGCTTTTTTGGCTGAGTGTCTTCCACCGGATCGACGGTCTTTTTTGGATCGACCGGTGTCTTTGGAGCTGTTACTCTTGGGTCGACAGGTTTGTCCGGCTTCGATGGCTTCGGTACGGCACCGGATGCCGGGTCGACTGTTTTCGGAACCGCAGGCTTGTTCGGGTGAGCGACCTTCCTTGGTTCGACGCCCTTTGGCTGCGTGCTCTTGTTCAGGTCGACCGATTTTTTGGGGTCGACAGATTTTGGCTGAGCGGCCTTTGTGGGGTCGACAGTCTTTTTTGTCTCAACGCTCTTTTGGCTGTGCGGCCTTTTTCGGATCGACGCCCTTCGGGTCGGTGACCTTTTTTGGCTCTGGAACCTTCTTCGGGGCGATGGTACTAGGCCCTGGGGTTTCTGAAGGTTTCGGTTTCGTTTTTGGAGCCGAGCCGGAAGGCGGGGCTGGCGAAAGTTTTTTATGATCTTGGCAAAGGCCTGTTGGCGATGGCTCGACCGGAGCCTCTGGTGACGGGTCAATTGGTGTCGGGGGCAGTGTACTCACGATTTGGCCTGGCGGTAGTTCGTCGTCGGAGTAGTCTTCGACCGTGACGATCTCTAGGTCCGAGTCTTGAGCGTCCGGTAGGTCCTGGTCATCATCGAAGATGTTGTCGGGTTCCGGTGCCTGTCGCTGCATCACTTGCCTAGCGGCCCTTCGGATCTGTATGTTTTTTTTCGACCGGAAATGGGCGCAAGCCGGGCAGGTTTCTTCCCTATGGTCTGGGGAAAGGCACTTGTTGCATACTGAATGTTTATCAGTATGGAGGAACTTTTGAGTTGCATTGTGAGCACCTTTTGAAAGGGCTTCTTTCCATCGACGGTCGGCTCCCGTGGCGTCTAAACGGCCCAACGGCCCGCATTGACGACCGATTCGAGATGGAAGGTTGTATGGAGTCGAGAGGTACCGAACGATAACAATACTGACGAAGTCGAAGGCCTTTTGGCCTTTAGAAAAGTTTTGTTTCGATTCCGAGTTGGAGTATAGGAGTTTGCATCCGAACCCAATGGCAGAAAAAAACAATCTGAGCATGGAAAGGATGCCCATGCGCACTGTAGTCCAGGGGAGGAGTCACCTATCTCGTGATACTTCGAAGACTCTTCCAGGACAACAAAGTGCAATCATCCGGACCCAACACTAGGTGGCGATCTATGCACAGATATGAATTCAGCAGCCCACATGCCTCGAACATACCTGATTCCCTGCGAGAGATTTCTATTAAATTCTATATATTTAAATACAATGAATCGATTACCAGGACAGTCCACCTTTGCAGCGACATTTAAACGCATTGGTAAATCTTTAGGACTGGAGTACGGAAGAAGGGCAGGAGTGACAAAGGCTTCATAAGAGGTGAAAGGGGCACTCGTAGGGGTAGGTTGTGCAGGGACAACTTGTACACAAGAATGAGAGACTGCAGCCCCACTCCGCACTCCTGGTCAGAGATTGGACTCCTTAGGACACCCATAGTCCAGCTTGGTGGGAGGATAAACAACATGTTTTGAAAAGGTTCAAGAAACAACTTATTAAAACAATTCCAGGGCATTGTTGCTGGTCGAAGACAAACTGCAGGGCAGTGCTTCTGGAAGCGGTCCACCTCCAGGGCCTTGGTTACCGAGGTATTGACAACTGTGGGTATTTTTGGCTGTCGAACTCCCTAAAGGGTACAGTCAGAGCTTGATGAGTTCTCGGTGGGTTGCTGCACCCTCCATCCTGATTCAAAGTCCATATGGAGAGACTTGAACAAACGGCAGCAAAGAGTCCTACCACCTGCGCTGGCTGGGTAGAGGGGGCCCTTCCAGGGCGTGTATTATGGAGAAGGCGAAGTTGCACAAGTCTATTAAATGGGGAAAGGGGGTTCACATATGGCCATTTATCTGGGGAGTCAACCAGCTCGCACATAGCATGGGGAGGAGACTATTATAGAGCACATGTTATCAGGAGCATGAGAGTTATCCCGCAAGGTACGGTGAGATGGCCCATTCATACAGGGCCTGCAATCTGGTCAGGGAACACCTTCGCACGGGGATTGGAAACACCAATCACCGGGCCTGAATCTGGGATGGCGGAGTCTCTGGACCTCTCAATAGAGCATGCAGTGATCACCTCTGGGAATCTCCATCCCCCCCAAAACAATTCTGTATGTGGCCAACTCTATGACCCCACTAAAGTGAACTCTACAAGTAACCATCTCCACAACCCTTTGCATAGCCTACTCTGAGTTGTTCTATATGAACCCTTCCCTCCCCCAGGATACTCAGAAAAACAGCCTGGGACATATCAATAGG
Organism: Lissotriton helveticus; assembly: GCF_964261635.1. NCBI lineage: Eukaryota > Metazoa > Chordata > Amphibia > Caudata > Salamandridae > Lissotriton > Lissotriton helveticus. The sequence goes on from NC_136065.1 coordinate 52,291,584, forward strand.
ATAGTGAATGATTGTGTGACTCCCCGTTTGCCATATAAAGACCCCTTATAAAGAATACTGGGACAGCTTCTACTGCTCCTCTAAAGTGCACGCCCACTGACCATCTCTAGGGCACCTCCGAAGCGCACTCTACAAGTGATCGCCTCTGTCTCGCCTCTACAGCACACTTGTGAGCGCCAAAATCACCCTACAATACTCTTGGGAGCGCCAAAATCACCCTACAGCACACTCTTGTGAGCGCCAGATCCAATCACCTCACAGCACATTCTTGTGAGTGCCAAAATCACCCCACAGCACACTATTGTGAGCGCCAAATCCACAATCACCCCACAGCACACTCCAAAAGAACCAGTCTCAAGGGCCACTCTGTAGGGTGCTCTAACCTGATTGCCTCAATAGCCTTTCTGTAGCTCATTCAGTGAGCCAGTTTGTAGGACCCCTCAATAGGGCACTGTAGGGGTGAGAGCCTCTAGCAACCCCCATAGCACACTCTAGGAGAGACCGCCTCTAGGACCCCTGCACAGCACACTGAGTGCCAGTCTTTAGAATCACACTATAAGGCACTATACAACTCATCACCTCAAAGATTCATTTGAACGTCATTCTCCAATATCTCTTTATAGCACACTCTACGAGGGTCAGTCCCTGGGATCACTATATAGGGAATTCTACAAGTGATTGCCTCAAAGGCCCTTCTATAGGTTCTGTCTGTAGGACTCCTCTATAGGGTATACATTTTCAGTATCACTTTATAGCGCATTTTACAGCTGACCCCCTCAAAGAATCTTCTGCAACTCACTCTATTGCCTGTAGGACCCTCTATAGGGCGCACTGCATCAGTCTCTGTGATCACTCTATAGCGCATGCTACAGCTGACCACCTCAAAGACCCTACTGACTTCCTGTCTGGAAGACCCCTCTCTAATGCACTCTTCGATTGTCAGTCTCTGGAAGCACTGATCACCTCAAAGACCGTTCTCACTCTCCTGTCTGTAGGACCCCTCTATAGGAAACTCTGTGAGTGTCGGTCTCTGGGTTCAGTTTATGGCACATTCTTAAGCTGAGCGCCTCAAAGGCCCTTCTATAGCCCACTCTCCTATCTATAGGACCCCTCTATAGGGAAATGCGAGTGTCAGTCTCGAGATTTTTCTATAGCGTATTCTACAGCTGACTGCCTCAAAGACCCTTCTATAGCTCACTCTCCTGTCTCTAGGACCGTTCTATAGGGTGCTCTGTGAGTGATCCCTTCTATAGGACACCTCTAAGGGGCACTCCGTGAGTGTCAGTCTCTTTGACCACTCTATAGTGCATTCGACAGCTGACTGCTGTAGGAAAGTAGGATCTTACTGACATGGCTGACCCCACTTTTTGCCTGGTGTCAGTGTGTTCAGACAGTATTACCCTGGGATCCTGGTAACCAGGGCCCCAGTGTCGGTGTTGTCTCCCCTAAATTGGTTTGGTAAGCACTTGGTATACCCCACGATTGGCATACTGGTATACCCCTGTAAGTTCCTAGTATATGATACTATGGTACCCAGGGCAGTGGTACACCAGGGGTCTTCTATGGGTGCAGCATGTATTATGCCACCAATGGGAGCCCATACAAACTGTGTCTACAGGGCTGCCATTGCAGACTGTGTTAAAAGGTGAATGCACCATTCACCGCAGATATAAAGTTTACCTTATATCCCAGTCACTGCACTTAAAATCTATATGTCACCCCTAAGGTTGGCTCCCCAGCCCAAGAGCAGGGTGCATGGTCCTAAGTGTGAGGGTGCCCCTGCATGAGCAGAGGCACTGCTACAAACCACGGATTCAATTTTCTGGGATTTGTAATTGTGGGGAAGCTATCTGAAGGTATGTAGAGGACACTGGTCAACACATGATGCACAGCTACATAATACCTTCTCCGTTTGGCATCAAACATGTTTGAGTCATGGAACTACATGATTACAATGTTAATTGCATGATACCATATCCTGGGAGGCTCCTTAGAGGTGTCCCCCATGTCTACCTGTGTAGCCTTACAGGGACTGGGGCTGGGGGAGGCAGAACAAAGGATTTCCTATAAAGGAGAGGTGTAACCACCTCTCCTTAAGGAATAGGTGTCACAGGTCTAGGGCGGGGGTGCCCCCGAGTGCCACAAGACAGCTTTTAAAGGCCCATTTGGTGCCCTACTTGCATAAACCAGTTAGCCACAGCCCAGGAGGCCTTGGCTCCCGCTCTGGTGCAAAACCACAAAAAGGACAATAGAGTGACAATGCCCCTGCCCAGCCCCTCTTTTGGGGAGGTACCCACAGCTCTGCCAGGTGGCCACTTGAAAGCAAGTGAAGCAGAGGTACCCGTGAGCATATGACTGGTCAGTCCACCAGAATGGCGTCCCTGATCCACCGATAGGTGAGTCAGTCAGTCAATCCACTTTATCTGATTATTTAAAATCATAAAAGTACAAAGCACAATATACAAAAACCACAATCAAGTTAACAATAAATACATGTGAGCGATAAAAGAATAAAAACGGCGGCATCTTTAATATAATTCATCAGTCTTAAGACATAAATATATCAAGTTACATAGAATTTCCTTGAAATACAAAAATAGGGTATTTATACATGTTTACCATAGGGTTTTTCCTTTTTGTAGGAGGGTGGATACCTGACTATGGTTACCCCAGATTTTTTGCCTTGTGTTTAGCTGGTTTTGGACTTAGTTGGCCTGGGATCCTGCTAATCAGGGTCCCAGGCTATCTGCTCTCTCTTTAAAATGGACTCCATGTACCCTAGCTGCATACCTAATTGGATATTGGGTCACCTTATCAGCCCCTGTACAGTGTACTATAGGTACCCAGGGCATAGGTGGATCCAAGGCCTACCAGGGGCTGCAGCATATCTTTTGCCACCCCTGGCTGGCTATCCAAACAGACACAACTGGCTGATCACTCAGCTGGGGCAAGGTCTTGTAATCACCCCTTGCTTAGATATAGTATACCTACGTCTAAACCTATATCTGGGGGAGTGCAGCAACCTCCTGCACTGTTTTCTGTGAGACAGTTGCTTGTCAAATTTCACACTCATGCTTGTGTATATCTCGTTTTACCTACACACTTTACGTTTGACCCCACTTTGTTTATGTTAACACCATTTGGAGGCCGCTCCTCTTCCTGATACGTTGTACTCTTCATTTTCAGATTGCGATTTGTCCCCTGACGAAGGGCCACAGTACCGAAATGCATAGGGACACCAATAATGCAATTGGAATACCTTGAACATTGAATTGTGTATACAATTTTTCGACGTAGTCACTATGATTTAAAATGTGACTCAAAAATAAATCATACCTACAATGGAACATTGATGAATAGTGTAATTTCATTTTCGACTTTGCCAAAACTCATAGAATTTTTCTTGAAGAAGTTACCTTCTCTAACCGGAGTGCCACAGGAAACAGTGCAGGAGGTTCCTGCACTCCCCCATTTATAGTGTTGAAACCCGGAGCCCCCATTGGCCAGGAGGGACTCTTTCCTGGGCACCCGAAGATACACGTACGTTCCTATTTAAGTTGACCTAGCTGAATTTGTACAGAGGGTGTGCCGCCATCCCATTCCACTCAGCTTATAAACCTATATCTGGACACATATGCACCTATAAGTCACTCCTATGGCAGGCCTTAACAATCCTGGAGGCAGAGTGCTTTGTTTTATGTGAGATGGTGCTCTAGCATGAGCTGAGCCTGTCTGCAGCTTTCGGAACCATTTCCTTATAGCTGTTCCAGGGTATTGCCATACCATATACTCTTAAGTGCATTATAATCCTCGCTGTTTTTGCTAACTTTGGTTTGGCTTTATCAAAACATGTCGTGTAAGGTGTCATACACTTTGGAATACTACCCCCTCACCAGTTCTGGCGACGGGGGTAGCATTCCACCCTTCTAGAGGGAGAAGACATGTTACTTTACTTAAACGCGGTTAAATCTTACCAGAGCCTCAGCATCACAAAATGGATGCTGCTGCCACAGACACAAGTCTGGCCTCCTGCTGCTGACCGAAACTCCGGCAGGGGAGGCCTGGACAAAAGGTTTCCTGTCGCAGGGAGGTGTTACACCACCCCAGACAGGAGATAGTGGATTGAGGCAGGCAGGGCGAGTGAAACTAGACACTGCCTGGGGCGCACAAGGCTCCCCATGCATAGCCCAGTTCAAACCAGTGCTGGGACACTCCAATCCCAGCTCTGGCGCGAAACTTGACAAAGGGAAAGGGTGGAACCACCCCCTTCCTGGGTCCCACCCATAGGAGGGACCGAGCAGGTAATCCAGCCCCTTGATTTGGAATAAAGGTAGGAGCTGTGCCCAGGAGCATTAGATTATCCGGACTGAAACTTTGATACAGAACTCTGGACCCTTCGACATCCCACTCGACGTGGAAGACTGAAGAATCTCCCTTGTGGTCAAGGAGTGACAACACTGTGCAAACAGGCAGCATCCAGCGCCCAACGGTTTGCTTTGTTGCAGTTCCTGCCTGAACTTGAGCAACAGAGATCGACAAGACCCAGCTTCCCTGACTTCTAACAGCCCGATCCACAGTCCCAGCGAATCTGAGACCCGTGGAGGCGACGTGAAGCGTGGGGCCGGCCATCTTGATAAGACTTGCGAAGTGCTGACCGTGCAGCTCCCGAGGCACCCTCGAAGCTGTGCATTGGGGTTTGAGAAGCCCCAGCCCCGACGCGTTGGTCCGGTCACTTGCCCGTTGGCTAGTGGCCCCAGTACCGACGAACCTTTGAATCTACTCTGCTGGTCTGGTTGCTCCAGACTGGTCCTCGTTCCCCTGATAAGGAGCAACCTCTCTGACCTTGCTGGTCCGAGTAAGAAGCAATCATCAAATCCTGCGTGGGTTGCATTTGCCAAGGCCTGTTAACTCCGATCCGGAAGCCTACACCGCCGACAGCGAGAGCCTTCGTGGGACAGATCGTGATCCACTCCTGGTCATCCTCGATGCCCCAGAGTCCACGTGGCAGCGGAGACAGGCTTCTCGACAACCACCTGATTGCACCCGACATCGCCTGGTTCCTTCCTGGTTCAATCCTGGTCACCGGCTAGTGACCCAGACTCTGTCCCCTCTGCTTTCAGGTACTCTACATCTTCGATCCACCCTTGGATCCACCCGGACTCTTCTCTCCTGGCCGCCTGCAGCACCTGGCTCCATAGATCTCCACGACGAAACCCGACACACTTTGGCACCTATGCATCCGCTTCTTGTGGGTGAGGTAACGATCTAACACCGGTGCTCCTGTAGTGGTTTACACCTCTAGTGTCCTAGTTTAAAGTGGTTTAATTCTATTCCAGTCGGAAGACTTCCATAACAGTAACTTTCTAACGTTTACGCACCATTAACTTTGCATTGGTGCATGCGTGTGCTTTTAGAGCTGCACCCGACTAACTGCTGTTAGTCCAGTGTAGTCCCAGTGATTCACAAGGCCCTAGGCCTTACCATTGTTCGAGAAGTGGTTCTTATACCACTTATTTAGTATATGGTTTGAGTGGCCACCGGCCCTATCCATAATCGTGCAACTTGCGTATGTTTAACTGTGCTTTTGTTTAAATGCTTGTGCCTCTGGACTCATAAAGAGTACAGAGGATTATTCTAGTAATAAATACATATATTTTTATAATATATAACTTGTGTGGTGTCCTTTCATTTGATATTACATGATTTCATATGGTAAAACAGCTGGCTTCACATGCCCTCTTGAGTTTAGCCTAAGACTGCTTAGTCCATGCTACCCCTAGGATAGCTTGTCTATGAGGTTGACTTTACAACCACCAGCATAAGGGATTGTTTGGACTGATGCAAGGTGCTCACAAGAATAGTGAACATCATACATCAGGCCAACTTCTCACACTTTTCTTAACCCCTTCCATGCTCATGACGGAACGGTTCCGTCATCAGCGTCGGTGCTCCGGTGCTGATGACGGAACATTTCCGTCATGAGCCAATACGCTTTTAAACCCTTCAGCACTGCAGCGAAATTCCCGCAGCACTGAAGGGGTTAAGACGTACATCAGCAACAAGAAAACTGGCAATATTAAAACTCTTCCACTTCCTCCCTTCCAAGATGGCCGCCACCTTCACCACACAACCCTATGCTTCGGGCCCGAGTGGCTACCGCACATGCGCGGCTGGGGATGGGGGCGTCACTCTAGCGGCATAGTTGACTGGGCGCATTGAGGCTGGTTACTTAAATAATGGCGCTCCCCAGTGCTCCGTTACCAGCTGCTCTGCGCCTTGATCAGACGCTGTCCGTGGGGTAGGTGCATCGGCTTGGACCGTGCGCCGCCGAAGGTAAGGCTCTTAATCTGCTCCAGCCTGTGGTTGACACCCCGACACCAGTGAGTTGGGCGGCCAGAACTCTCGTCTACCTTGAGTTTTGGTTTCTAGTTAACCTATTGTTGCCTGGCCGCGGTACCGTCTGTGGGGCTGGTTGGCTGCCGGGGTGTCCGCGTGGTGCCGGGCCTCTATGCACCGCCGCGGTGCCGTTCTCTGCTGTCCTCCGGCGGGGATGCGACGCGGTGCTTACGGGCGCCTGGTAACGTCGTTTACACCCCAGGCGTTTCACCGGTGACCAGCCCATGTTGAGCCACGGAACAGTGGTCCTACCAGGACACACAGATACTCGGGATGCGAGGTAGTCTGCCTACCTCCAAGTGTTTGCCCCGGGTGGGGTTCTCCCACCCTTATCCCAGCTGTGATAATGTTATCACAGATTATCATTCTTAAATTTCCCCCACTAGGTACCATTCTTTTACCAGCCGGTCCTACGGAAGCAGACTGCGAGGTACCTCAGGGAATCTTCTGGGGTGAGCATTATTAACCCAGTCTTTTTCCATTTACCAGCAGTTTTGACTTCTTCAAATATCACTGTTATATGGTATTGCACAAACCAGTTGGTTGTGTGATACAATTACCAACTAACTAAGCTATATGCACGTTTTTAATCCTTCACTTTGTTTTTTTGTGTGTGTGTGTATATGGACTGAACTTGTGCAAACCCTTTATATAGGAATATTGCACTCAAGCTGCCATCTGTGAACTGTGTTTATTTCGATTTTACAGGTCACAATACTCCAGCAGGACCAATCGGCCTGCGCTTCGGTATTACCGACCATAAAAGGTTGTATACCATATTGCAAGTTTTATTTATCACTGTTATACTCTTTCACTGTGTGGTACTATACACTGAGGTCCTGAAGAATTGCCATCATGGCAAGAAACATGTCGACCAAACAAGAGGGTAGTAGTTAACGTGCTTGGATAGCTCCAGGACATTTAGCTCCCCTCCCACCCTTTTAAACAAGGAAGTCTACCACAACAATAAAGTAGGTTGTGGACTGACCTACCGTTTTTAACTTCACCTTTTTCACGTCACGACCACACTCCCCCGCCCTCTCACACGCATGCACCATATGGCCGGAACAAAAAATCTCCGATAAAGAGCCCCGGTTTCGGGAGCCTGTCAGACATTGCAGCGCCAGTCTGACGAGGAGCAGAACCCATATGATGAAGCATGACACCTAGCTTGCTGGGTGTGTGAGGGTTTTAGTTCCAACAAGGGGATTCCCCCCTCTCTCAAGCACACACACCTCTACTCCTTCACTCTTCCAGGGGAACTTTGTACCCTCTTTGTGCTACTAGTTTGTGGACTTGTACGCTGGACCCCGTTAAATATTGTCCTTCTCCAGTCCCTCCTTTGGTCAAATATTAAAAATGTCCCAGGTGTTATTAACCGCATGCGTGCAGCCGCTATTTTTGAGCTGTGCGGCTATTTACAAAAAGCCGCCTTACATGACGAGCTGAGCTCGTCATGAGCATGCGAGCGGCGCAACTCATGACGAGCTCAGTTTGTCATGCGCATGGAAGGGGTTAAACATTTGAAGGTAGAGCTGTGCTGGTCTAACCTGCAAAAAGCCTTTGTCCATCTATAAAGGGACTAAAGATTTCCTGCGAATTTCATTATAATAACCACAAAACATCCTAAAATGCAGTGTGTCCTGTGAAGAATGATTATCACACTGGCACGGGGCTGCATCTTCTGGTTTACACCTCCCCGGCAGGTCACCAAGTGTGAAATGGATTAAATTAAAACGAATCCTGATCAGGAGCCAACGATGAAAAGGCTTAGGGCCCGATGTAGGTGGCAAATACCGGTCGGAAACGGCCGAATTCGGCCGTTTCCGAACGGAATTTGGCATCTTGAGATGTAGGGGGCCAGATTTCACAGATTCTGTAAATTTACCGAATCGGTAAATTTACAGATTCTGTAAATTTACCGAATCGGTAAATTTACAGAATCTATAAAATACCGAATCGGTATTTTTACCGATTCGGTACCTTCCAGATGTAGGTGGGACTCTTCTGAGTCCCACAGGCCTTTAGGAGTCAGTATTTTACCACCCAATCCAATTGGGTGGTAAAATACCGAATCCAGGTGTGCATGCACATCTGTGCATGCACACCTGTGCCATGTGACACACAGACATGCCCTTAGGGCATGTATGTGCGCCACATGGCACACAAGCCTGTAATCGGGGTGCTAGAGGGTGTCAAAGTGACACCCCCTGCACCCTTGCAAGAATAGGTAATTACCGAATCGGTAAATACCGATTCGGTATTCCACATTGATTCCTATGGGCTTCAAGGCCCATAGGAATCAATGGGGGATACCGATTCGGTATTTACAGAATCGGTAAATACCGAATCATACAGATTCGGTATTTACAGAATCGGTAAATACCGAATCATACAGATTCGGTATTTAAAGAATCAGAATTACCTATATTTCCCCCCCTCTAATTTACCACTTCTTAAATACCGAATCGGTATGCTTCGGTATTTTAGAAGTGGTTAATTAGATTTACCTACATCGGGCCCTTAGTCACAATTTTCAGATAGGTCTCAATTAACAAGGAAGATTTTGTCAAATAATGGGCCCTAACCTGAGGTTTCTGTAGCTCCTGCTCCTCACGTTTCATCGCCACTATATTCAAGTACTGAGATTTAACCCATTTCACATCTTTTTTATTCCCCTCGGGAGCATTAAAAAGTTCAGGACGCCCCAGTTTGGAAAATATAAGTTGGACATAAGCCAACCACAGGATGCTACTGGCTCTATCCAGCTTAACACAATCCCGCAGGATCGGATGATTCAGCGTTATATCTGGATTAAGCCAGGTTTAAAGCCAGCAGACCAACGGGGCTAGACTCAGCAGATTGGAAACATAGCCCAGCCCCAGTTCCTGATGGATAGCAAAGGTTCAGACAAGAGGGCACCTACAAATCTTTCTCTTTTCTGCTATCTGTACCCCTTCCTGCTGTTTATAGCCCCAGATAGACGAGCCATACATAGCAAAAGCCAGACATTTGGATCTATAGATGTTAAGCAAGGCCTCAAAAAGCCTTGCCCTCAGTCGCTGTGCAAACCCTACTAAAGCTGAGGTCGATCTGACTACTGCATTTTTTAAACATTTTCTGTTGGGGAACCCAAGAGCATCTTTCATCAAATAGTACCTAGAAATAAGTAAAGGAGGTCACCCCAGTCACCTTGGATCCATCACAGAAAAAAGGTTTACATTTTCTATTTCCTCGGCTCATTGTCCTAACATATGATTTCGAGATGTTCAATATCAAATCCAGAGACTGCTTGTAAGCCCCAAAGACATCCAAGAGGCTTTGTAGGCCTACAGCAGTATGGGCTAATAACACAGCGTCATCCACATATAGAAGAACCGGAATAGTCTTTTTGCCTACACGCGGAACGTCCAGCGTTGCCACAGTTAAAGATTTATCTAGCGAATTAATATACAGGGTAAAAAGCAGTGGCGCCATTATACACACCTGACGGACGCTCCCACCCGATTTGAAGTGCCTTGTGCAATTACCTTCCTGAGATACCCTAACTGATACTGATAGATCCCGGTGCAAATCTGTCAAAAAATAAACCAGGCAAGGATCAATGCCCATATCAAGCAAAATAATCCACAGCTTCGATCTGTTAACCAGATCGAACGCTGAGGAGAGGTCCATAAAGGCCATATGTAATGAACCTACTTTAGCCATAGTATATTTGCCTATTAAGAAATACAGGTTAAGGCACTGGTGCATGGTGCATCTGACTTATCTGAAGCCATATTGTAGGTTGGATAAAGGAATATGCTACTTACCAGTATGCATCTGTTCTTGGCATGTAGGGCTGCTGACATTCATATCTGTGCATAGATTGCCGCCTAGTGTTGGGTCCGGATGATTGCACGTTGTTGTCCTGGAAGAGTCTTCAAAGTATCACGAGATAGGTGGCTCCTCCCTTGGACTACAGTGAGCATGGCCATCCTCTCCATCCTCAGATTGTTTTTCGCCATTGTGGCAGAGATGGAGTATGGTACAGTAAAAGATGTCCATGCAAGAAAGTAAGAAAGTAACAATGAATGCTACAGCTGCAACAGGCACCGGGGAGGAGGGTGGTCGATATGAATGTCAGCAGCCCTACATGCCAAGAACAGATGCATACTAGTAAGTAGCATATTCAGTTCGAGGCATGTGGGCTGCTGAATTCACATCTGTGCATAAAATGTATAGCAGTCTCTCCCTTAGCGGTGGCTACCTGTGCCAGTTGCAGCAGTCTGAAAAAGAGTTTTTAGAACAGCCTGTCCTACAGCTGCTTGCTGTTTGGAATGTACATCTACACAGTAGTTTTTTGTGAATGTATGTATGGTAGACCATGTGGCTGCTCTACATATTTCCTCTAGAGGAATATTCCCTAGGAAAGCCATGAATGCCCCGAGTTTGCATGTAAAATGCGCTCTTGGGGAGACTGTTAAAGTGCATTTTGCTTTTAGATAACATATTTGGATGCTCTTAACTATCCATCTGGCTAACCCAGATTTTGAAATAGGGTTGCCCTTGTGTTGTGGTGAGAAGGCAACAAACAACTGTTTAGTTTTTCGAAAATCCTTAGTTCTATCAATGTAGTATAGAAGTGCTCTTTTGACATCTAGTGTGTGTAGAGCCCTTTCAGGTACTGACTGTGGATTTGGAAAGAACACTGGCAATTCTATTGTTTGATTGATATGAAACTGGGATACCACTTTGGGCATGAACTTGGGGTTTGTTCTAAGAACTACCCTATTGGCATGTATCTGGATGAATGGCTCTTGAATAGTTAGGGCTTGTAGCTCGCTAACTCTTCTAAGTGAAGTGATTGCCACTAGAAACGCCACCTTCCAAGTTAAAAATTGTAATTCGCATGAATGCAGTGGTTCAAATGGTGGTCCCATTAGTCTGGTTAAAACGATGTTAAGGTTCCTGACAGGTGAAGGTGGGTGTTTTGGGTGTATTATTCATTTGAGTCCCTCCATGAATACCTTAATTGCAGGTGCTCTGAATAGCGAAAGGTGCTGTCTGTTCTGAAGAAAAGCTGCAATGGCAGCGAAGTGTATTCTTATAGATGAATAAGCTAGATTGCAACGATGTAGGTGCAAAAGATAGCAATGAATATGCTACTTACCAGTATGCATCTGTTCTTGGCATGTAGGGCTGCTGACATTCATATCTATAGCATAGATCGCCGCCTAGTGTTGGGTCCGGATGATTGCACATTGTTGTCCTGGAAGAGTCTTCGAAGTATCACGAGATAGGTGGCTCCTACCCTGGACTACAGTGCGCATGGGCATCGACTCCATCCCCAGATTGTTTTTAGCCATTGTGTCAGAGATGAAGTGAAATAGTGTAAATGATGTCCATGCTAATGATTGAATGCAAGAAAGAATCTGCAGCCGCTACGGGCGCCGGGGAGGAGGGTGGGCGATATGAATGTTAGCAGCCCTACATGCCAAGAACAGATGCATACTGGTAAGTAGCATATTCAGTTCGAGGCATGTGGGCTGCTAAATTCATATCTATAGCATAGAATACATAGCAGTCCCTCCATTAACGGCGGCCGCCCGTGCCAGCTGCAGAAGTCTGAAAAAGTGTTTTAAGAACAGCCTGTCCCACAGCTGCCTGCTGCTTGGAATGCACATCTACGCAGTAATGTTTGGTAAACGTATGTGGTGTAGACCACGTGGCTGCTCTACAAATGTCTTCCAAAGGAATGTTCCCCAGGAACGCCATGGAGGCTCCCAACTTGCGTGTGGAGTGTGCCCTGGGGGGGACCGTTAAAGTGCGCTTAGCTTTCTGATAGCAAATCTGAATACATTTAACGATCCACCTGGCTATTCCTGCTTTGGAAATTGGGTTGCCTTTGTGCTGGGCTGAGAAGGCAACGAAAAGTTGCTGTGTCTTCTAAATTGTTGTGTTCTGTCAATATAGTACATTAACGCCCTTTTGACGTGAAGCGTATGGAGCATTCTTTCTGCTACTGTTTCTGGGTTTGGAAAGAATGCGGGCAGTTCAATTGTTTGATTGACATGAAACTGTGACACCACCTTCGGAAGGAACTTGGGGTTAGTGCGGAGCACTACCCTGTTTGAGTGAATTTGTATAAATGGCTCTTGTATTGTGAGCGCCTGCAGCTCACTAACACGTCTGAGAGATGTGATAGCAATGAGAAAAGCCACTTTCCATGTTAAGAACTGAATCTCACATGAATGTAAAGGCTCAAATGGTGGGCCCATCAGCCTAGTGAGGACCACATTGAGATTCCACACAGGAGCTGGTGGGGTTCTGGGAGGAATTACTCGTTTCAGTCCCTCCAGGAAGGCTTTAATGGCAGGCACCCTGAAAACAGAGAGATGCTGCCTGTTCTGAAGATAAGCCGCTATGGCGGATAAGTGTATCCGAATGGAAGCATATACTAGATTGCATTTGTAAAGATGTAACAAGTAGCAGATGATGTTAGGAATGGATGCATCTAGCGGGTTGATATTATGGTCTGTACAATAAATGACAAACCGCTTCCATTTTGCTGCATAGCAAGCTATGGTATTGGGCTTTCTTGCCTCCCGGATGATGTCCATGCATTCAGGAGGCAGGTTAAGGTAGCCAAACTCTAAGACCTCAGGAGCCAGATCGCCAGATTGAGCTGTTGCGGATCTGGATGCTGAATGTCGCCATGGTTCTGCGTCAAGAGCCTGGGTGTGAGGTGTAGCCTTTGATGCGGTACCACGGAGAGTTCTAGAAACGTGGTGTACCATGGTTGGCGTGCCCACGTTGGAGCAACCAGGATGAGCGTCATCGAGTGTTGCTTTAGCTTTCATGCCACCAGCGGAATGAGAGGTGCTGGGGGAAAAGCGTACACAAATCTGCCTGACCAGTTCATCCATATCGCATTGCCCTGCGATTGTGGGTGAGGGAACCTGGCGTCAAAGCTTTGGCATATTGCGTTTTCCCTTGTGGCAAACAGGTCTATCTCTGGATGACCCCACTGCTGGAAGTACGGGCGGAGTACTGATGGATATATCTTCCACTCGTGCATCTGGTGGCTGTACCTGCTGAGCAGATCCGCCATCCGATTGTCCTTGCCCGGGAGGTGTTCCGCCATGAGGAAGACATTCCTCTGAATGGCCCACTTCCACATGCTCTGAGCCAGATGAGACAACTGTGTAGAGTGTGTACCTCCCTGCTTCTGAATGTAGTACATGGCTGTCATGTTGTACGTCCGGATCAACACGACTTTGTTGCACAGATGTACTTTGAAGGACTTGAGTGCCATGAAGATTGCCATCAATTCTAGGCAGTTGATGTGCATCTTCTTTTGCTGCGTTGTCCATAGCCCCTGCACCGTGTAGTGGAGCACATGAGATCCCCATCCCTGGAGAGATGCGTCCGTCGTCAAGATGATCTGTGGCACAGGCTCTTGGAACGGTCGGCCCTTGCAAAGGTTGTGTGGATTCCACCAATGCAGAGAGTTGTATGCCCGACCTGTCACCAACACTAGGTCTTTCAACTGTCCTTGAGCCTGCGTCCACTGATGTGCCAAGCATTCCTGGAGAGGACGCATATGCAACCGTGCGTGCGGGACTATGAAGATGCAGGAGGCCATCATGCCTATCAACTGCATGAACACTCTCGCTGGGAGTGAGTGTTGCGGTCTGAACCTTTGGATTAGCGACTGGATGTTGTCGATCCTCGCTGGGTTTGGCTGAGCTGTAGCAGCCAGAGTATTTATTGTCGCGCCCAAATACTACCGCACATGGGCCGGCTGAAGGTGTGACTTTGGATAGTTTAGCGAAAACCCCAGACTGTGAAGGAGGTGAATGGTGTGGGACATGTCTGCGGCGCACTGCTGTGCCGACTTGGCTTGAACGAGCCAGTCGTCCACGTAAGGGTAGACATGTATGTTCTGTCTCCTGAGGTGCGCCGCTACTGTCGCCAGACACTTTGTGAACACTCTGGGGGCAGTGGTCACTCCGAAGGGTAGGACCTTGAACTGGTAATGCCTGTTTTGTATGGTGAACCTTAGGTATTTTCTGTGGGATGGATGGAGTGGTATGTGAAAATAAGCATCCTTGAGGTCCAAGGTTGCGAGGAAGTCTCCCTGGTTTAACAATGGAAGAACCTGCTGCATTGTCAACATGTGGAAGTGTTCTGAGAGAATGTACATGTTGAGGGGGCGTAGGTCCAGAATGGGTCTGAGTGAGCCGTCCTTCTTTGGGATTAAGAAGTACAGGGAATACACCCCTGTGCCTTCTTCTTCCATTGGCACGAGCTCTATTGCGCCTTTTTGCAGCATCACAAGAACCTCTTGCTGCAATAAGTGCAAGTGCTCTGCTGACATAGGACGTTGCCTTGGGGGTATGTTGGGTGGAGTGGATGTCAACTCCAAACAATAGCCGAACTGGATAAGTTTCCTTACCCACCTGTCTGTGGTGATGGACTTCCAGACTGGCAGGAACTGTTGGAGTCTCCCCCCGACAGGTGTTGGATGGTCGGGGGGCAGTGACAGGAAGTCACTGTTTGTTGGCAGCAGAGGAACAGGAACTGTTGTTGCCTCTGCCTCTGCCCTTGGCGCTGTTTCCTCTGTAACCTCCTCTACCCTGTTTGGGGTACGAGGACTGCGCCCCACCTTTACTGAATTGCGTCTGCTGTGCCAAGTGTCCTCTGTTAACACCTCGAGTGCTTGAGCGACGAAAAGTGTTTCCTCTGAATTGCTGAGACTGAAGTGCACCCATGGATTTAGCTGTCTCGGTATCTTTTTTAATTTTTTCGAGGGTGGTGTCAACCTCTGGGCCAAATAGTCTGTCTGGATTAACGGGCTGGTTGAGGATAGTAGTCTGTATCTCTGGCTTGAACCCTGAGATGCGGAGCCATGCTTGACGCCTCAACATCACACTTGTGTTTATTGCTCTCGCTGCCGTATCTGCAACGTCGAGCGCACATTTAATTGCAGCGTTGGAGATGAGTTTGCCCTCCTGTATAAGCATCTCAGCTCCTTCTTTAAACTGGTCTGGAAGGTGTTGTAATAGCTGCTCTAAGGTGTCATAGTATGCCCTATCATATCTGGCCAACAGAGCTTGTGTGTTAGATATGCGCCAGATGTTGGCTGCCTGTGCTGCCACCCTTTTCCCCGATGCCTCCAGCACTTTCGACTCTTTGTCTGGGGGAGGAGCTTCACCCGTTGTTTGGGAGTTGGCCCTCTTGCGGGCATTAGAGACCACTAAAGAGTCCAGAGGTAACTGGCCCCGGATATAAGTTGGGTCGCCAGGTGCCGGTCTGTATTTCTTCTCTATTCTGGGGTTTACAACCCTTGCTCTCGTGGGTTCTTTGAAAATGTCTGTGGCATGCTTGAGAACCCCTTTGAGCATTGGAAGTGTTTTTACAGTTTTTTCGGCAGCAGAGAAAGTGTCAAATAAAAAGTCAACTTCCACAGGGTCAGCATGCATTTCCACTTTATGGTTTGTAGCCGCCCTTTCAATCAAGGCATTAAATGCCGCAGAGTCTTCAGTTGGAGAGGTTTTTACACCATAGATCTGTGGGTCATGGACAGCTTGTTGGTCCCCCTGATCACCAGAGTCTATCCACGAGTCCTGTTGCTCATCAGGGTCTGTGTTTTCAGGAAAATTATATTCTTCATCCTGTTCACCCTCATCTCCATCTGAGCAAGTGGGTGAAGGTGTTGGACTTCTCCTAGGTTGTGGAGGAATGCGTTCAACAAGTTCTGGAGTCTGTGGCGCTGGTCTTTTCTTCTTTAGAGGGATTACAAACGACTCCAAAGGCTGCGATGTAATTTTCCTCTTGTAGAACGTCAATTTTCCCGTGTCGGCGTCGATAAAATGTTCCGACTGCTCGTCTGATAAAGGTTGTCGACCAAAACCTCCACTCAGTTGAGTTTGCCTCAACGCTTCTGAGTCCTTTGGCACCGATCGAGGTGCAAAGGCCTTCGGCGCCACCTTCGGTGGTAGAGTATATAGGATCGGCATCGAAGTCTTCTTCGGTGGGGCTACCAACTTTGGTACCGAGGGCGTTTTCGGCTCCGACGTTAACTCCTTCTCCCGTATACGTTTGAGGGAGTCCGAGACTTGCTTTGTAAAAGAAGCAGATGGCTTCGTCGACCCGACCGATGACCTCGGTCCACCCCCAGGGGAAGACCCGAGCGTCGATGACTTTTGTTTGGCCGCCGGAGGCGCAGGCGTACCCTCGACAACTGTGCTTCTGCCACCTTCCACGGCACCATGCGTCGACGCAGATGGCTTCGGATCGGCAGCCTTTTCCTTTTGCGTCGGGGCTCCAGACTTCGGCTCGGTGCCCTTCGCCGATTTCGCCTCGATGGCCCGTTTGCCTGTTGGCGCGGTAGTCTTGGCTGATGTTGGTTCGACAGTCGTCTTTGACTTCGACTCGACCACTTTGCTCGACCCCTGCTCGACGACCTTGTTCGAGCTTGGCTCCTTGACCACTTTCGGCGCCTTAGCCTGTTCGACAGCCTTCTTCGGCTTCGAGGTCTCCGAAGACGACGGCGTCGATGGTGGAGCAGACGTCATCGGTTTCGATGGCGTGTCGTCCATCTTTGGTTTTGTCGATCCCGATGTTTTTAGTTTCGGTTTCGATTTAGTTAATGGCGGCTCCGCTGAGGTGTCCGTAGCCGGGCCAGAAGGCGGGGCCGAGGATCGAGGTATAAGGTCTTGGGTAAGGCCGTGTGGCGATCCCGTGACCTAAGCCTTTGTAATAGTTCGTACGGGGTATAGCTCTTCCTCCGAGCTATCTTCCATGGCCCCATAAGCTTCTTCGTCGTCCCCTACCTCCTCGACGTCTTCTTCTAGGTCTTGGCCCTCGACGGCTTCTCCGTAGACGGCCTCGACCTCCGCCGATGTAGGTGAAATTTGCAGGTGGAGCTCTTGCTCGTCTGCTTCGGAGTCGTCGAAGATGTCCACCGGTGCCGGGGCCTATCTCTGGGCCTCGAGGCGCGCCACGCGCCGAAGCTTGATCGTTGTCTTCTATCTAAATCTCGAACAGGCCAACAGTTGGCCTCGTCGTGGTCCGGCGACAGGCACTTGTTGCACACAGGATGCACGTCGATGTGTGGGTACTTTGAACCGCACACGGGGCAGAACTTGAACGGACTCCGTTCCATCGTAGTATCGCCCAGGTCTTGCTGCGTCGACAGGGCCTCGATGACCGAAGAGTCACCCGACTCCTCAGATATCCGACTCGAAGAGTTGGAGTATACACGAGACCGAACGCGAACAATACCGACGAAGTAAGGAAAGCCTTTTGGCCTTGAAAAAGTTCTTTTATCGATTCCGAACAGGAGATGTCGAAATCACATCCGAACCCAATGGCGGAAAAAAACAATCTGGGGATGGAGTCGATGCCCATGCGCACTGTAGTCCAGGGGGGGAGCCACCTATCTCGTGATACTTCGAAGACTCTTCCAGGACAACAATGTGCAATCATCCGGACCCAACACTAGGCGGCGATCTATGCTATAGATATGAATTTAGCAGCCCACATGCCTCGAACATGATATTTTGCGTTGAAGCATCTAGTGGGTTTATGTCGTTGTTATTGCAGTAAATGACAAAACGCTTCCACTTTGCAGCGTAACAAGCTCTGGTTGTAGGTTTTCTTGCCTCCTTGATAATGTTCATACAGTCAGGAGGTAAGTTTAGGTACCCAAACTCTAAGACTTCAGGAGCCAGATTGCAAGGTTCAGTTGTTGTGGATCTGGGTGCTGTATGACTCCATGGCTCTGAGTGAGTAGAGTGGGTGTTAGCCGCAGTCTTTGATGAGGTACCACGGAAAGTTCTAGGAACGTTGTGTACCATGGTCGCCTTGCCCATTTTGGAGCAACCAGGATTAGTGTCAGTGAATGCTGGCGTAGTTTGCGTGCCACTAGCGGTATTAACGGTGCTGGGGGAAAAGCGTACGCAAATCTGCCTGACCAGTTCATCCATATCGCATTGCCCTGCGACTGCGGATGTGGAAACCTGGCGGCAAAGTACTGGCATTTTGCGTTTTCCTTTGTGGCGAACAGGTCTATCTCTGGTTTTCCCCACTGTTGGAAGTATGGCTGGAGCACTGTGGGATGAATCTCCCACTCGTGCAGCTGTTGGCTGTGTCTGCTGAGCAGATCCGCTACTTGGTTGTCTTTGCCTGGGAGGTGTTCCGCCATGAGAAAAATGTTTCTTTGGATGGTCCACTTCCACATGCTTTGTGCTAGATGTGATAGCTGTGGTGAGTGTGTTCCTCCCTGTTTTTGTATGTAGTACATTGCTGTCATGTTGTCCGTCCGGATCAACACAGCTTTGTTGCATAAATGTACTTTGAACACCTTCATTGCCAGAAAAATTGCCATAATTTCTAGCAAGTTGATGTGCATTTTCTTTTGTTGTGCTGTCCACAGGCCCTGCACTGTGTACTGAAGGACATGGGCTCCCCATCCTATGAGAGATGCGTCCGTTGTCAACACTATTTGTGGTACAGGCTCCTGGAACAGTCGGCCCTTGCAAAGGTTTTGGGGATTCCAACAATGCAGAGAGTTGTATGCCCGACTGGTCACCAACACTAGGTCTTTCAATTGTCCTTGAGCCTGATTCCACTGCCGTGCTAAGCACTCTTGTAGCGGGCGCATGTGTAGTCTGGAGTGAGGTACTATGAAGATGCACGAGGCCATCATGCCTTTGAGTTGCATAAACACTCGGGCAGAGAGCGAGTGTTGGGACTGGAACCTTTGGATCAGTAGCTGCATACTGTTTATTCTTGCAGCGTTTGGGTATGCTTTGGCTGTGAGAGTATCGATTGTTGCTCCCAGGTACTGCTGTACATGGGTTGGCTGAAGGTGAGATTTTTGGTAGTTCAACGTGAAGCCTAGGCTGTGCAGTAGGTGAATTGTTTTTGACATGTGGCTGGCACACTGCTGGGCTGACTTTGCTTGTATTAGCCAGTCGTCCAGGTACGGATAGACATGAATATGTTGTCTTCTCAAATCTGCAGCCACTGTCGCTAGGCATTTTGTGAACACTCTTGGAGCTGATGTTACACCAAATGGAAGGACTTTGAATTGGTAATGTTGATTTAGTAGCGTGAACTTGAGATACTTCCTGTGAGCAGGATGTATCGGGATATGGAAATATGCGTCTTTGAGGTCCAAGGTTGCGAGGAAGTCTCCTTGCTGCAGAAGTGGTAACACTTGTTGTAGAGTGAGCATATGAAAATGCTCTGATAAGATGTAATGATTTAGGGGCCTGAGGTCCAATATTGGTCTGAGAGACCCGTGCTTTTTGGGGATGAGGAAGTATAGTGAATATACCCCTGTACCTTGATGTTCTAATGGTACTAGTTCTATGGCCCCTTTTTGCAGCATGCTGATGACTTCTTGGTGCAATAAGTTGAGGTGTTCTGCGGACATAGGACGGTGTTTTGGAGGTATGGTGGGTGGTGTGGAGGTTAGTTCTAGGCAATAGCCATCTTGGATAATTTTCCTTACCCACTTGTCTGTGGTGATGGTGTGCCAGACTGGTAGGAATTGTTGTAAACGTCCCCCGACCGGTGTAATATGGTTTGGGGGTAGCGCTAAGGAGTCACTGCTTTGTATTGGCAGAGGATCTGGTGGTGTTGTTCCCTCGACCTCTGCCCTTATTGTTATTTCCGCGGTATCCACCTCTATTGTTTTTGTTATAGGTGGTTTGTGTGTTTTCCTTGTAGTTTGTGGTCTGCTGTGATGAGTTGCCTCTTGCAGCCCCTGTGTAGCCTGAGCGACGAAAGGAGCCTCTATGTTGTTGTGACTGTAGGGCTCCCATTGACTTAGCCGTCTCAGTGTCTTTTTTTCATTTTGTCCAGTATTGTATCTACTTCTGGACCAAACAAGTAGTCAGGATTAACCGGCTGGTTTAACAGAGTGGACTGAACTTCGTTTTTAAAACCAGAAATGCGTAGCCACGCATGCCTCCTGATCATAACACTTGTGTTAATAGACCTGACAGCTGTATCTGCCACATCCAAGGCACATTTAATAGAGGCGTTAGTTATTAGCTTTCCCTCTTGTATTAATTGTTCAGCTTGTTCTTTGTAAGCATCGGGTAGATGCTTTAAAAGCGTTTCCAAGGTATCATAGTGTGCCCTGTCATACCTGAATAACAGGGCTTGCGTGTTAGAAATTCGCCATATGTTAGCCGCCTGTGCGGCTACCCTTTTCCCTGATGCCTCATAAATCTTAGATTCTTTGTCGGGGGACGCAGCTTCTCCAGTTGTTTGTGAGTTTGCACGTTTACGTGCATTTGCCACAACCAAAGAATCTAAAGGCAATTGCCCTTTAATGTATGTAGGGTCTACTGGCGCTGGCCTGTATTTCCTCTCTATCCTTGGATTAATGACCCTGGCTCTAGTGGTATCCTTAAATATGTCCACTGCATGTTTAAGTACCCCTTTTAACATGGGAAGTGTTTTATCTGTCCTTTATGATGTTGCAAAAGTGTCAAAGAGGAAATCTTCCTCCACTGGGTCTGCATGCATGTCCACATTATGATGACTTGCTGCTCTTTCTATTAATGCATTAAAAGCAGCTGTGTCCTCTGTAGGAGAAGGCCTAGCAGGGTATGCAGGTGTATCAGGAATGGGGTGCGAGTCACCAGCCTGTAGTGGGTCAGCCCATGGTTGTGTTTGACTGTCTGGGTTAACATCTACTGGGTAGTTGTTTTCTTCATCATATTATTGATCCACTTCCTCGTCTGAGTTTGTGGGTGTATATGAATATGTGTCTGTCCTATGTGGCTGAATAGGCTAAAAAAGAATAAGTGAGGTAGAGCAGTACCTTTTCTTTTTCAGTGGAATAGTGTAGGTCTCCCTCTCAGTCTCTGGCCTGATCTTCCTCTTGTAGAGAGTCATTTTGCCAGAGTTAGGATCAATATACAGTTTTGTTTGTTCTACTGATTCAGGGTCTGGATGCAAGATTTCCTGTTCAGCAGTCTTGTGTGGTTTTGCCAAAGTCTTTTGTTTTACCAGTTTTGGTTCGACGCTTGCCTTTGGTTCGACCGCCTTTGACTTTGCGGTAGGCGGGAGTCCAAATTTAATCGGTCCGATAGCTTTTTGTGGTACTACGGTTTGTTTTTGTAGAACCTGTTTTCTCTGAGCCGGAGGTTTTTCGACAGTCTTTTTCGGCTCGAGTACGGCCTTGTGTACTTGTGTCGATTTTGGAACCGATGGTTTTGGATCGACGGGCTTTTTATGTCGGTTCGATTCTTTTCTTCGGTTCGATTTTCTTTGGATCAATGCTTTTCTTTTGTATCGCAATTGGTTTGTCGCTCTATTGTTTTGGATCGAACACCTTCTTTGGATCGAGTCCTTTGTTCGTTTTTTCAGCAGTCGGCGCCGAAGTTTTCGGTTCGACGCCCTTTTGTTTTGGCGTAGGTGCCGGGGCACTGCTTTTCGGCTCGACGACCCTCGTGCTCGACGCCGATGGTTCAACATAGTTCGGTCCGAAAACAGTGTTGTCTACAAGCTTCTTCGGTCTCGATTCCGATGGATCGACATAATGTGGTCCGAAGACCGTGTAGTCGATAAGTTTCGGTTTCGTTTTCTGTTCCGTCCCCTTTGGTCTCGCCATCACCAATCTGGGTGGTTGTTGACTTGATGGCTCCCTAGTAATATTCGTAGCCGGGCTATATTGCGGGGCTATCGAATGTCTATCGAGATCTTGGCTAAGGCCTAGTGGCGATGCCTCGACCTGAGCCTGTTGGACCATGGAGGTGAACGGTTTGGCCGCCGTAGTCACGGTTGGGCCCGTTTCCTCACATGAGTCGTCTTCTACGGCTCCAATCCCTTGCTCGTCGTCCCCTACCTCGACGATGTCTTCTTCTTCTTCGTCGATGTAGTATTCGGAGCTCCGATCCTTGATCCGACTGTTCTTCATATTCTTCTGCCTCGACAAGTTCTTCGTCGTCGCCGAATATATTATCTGGCTCTGGTGCTTGTCTCTGCATGTTTAGTCTAGCGGCCCGTCGTGTTCGAAGTGTCTTTTTAGAACGAAACTGGGCACAGGCTAGGCAGTCGGATTCATTGTGTTCTGGAGATAAACACTTGTTACAGACAGGGTGGGCCTGATTCACAGAACTAACTTAAGACAAAATCCTAAACTTACTACTTTTGTTATTCACAGAAGTTAGGATTTCGTCTTAAGACAGACTTGAGACAAAATCCTTACTTAAGTCTGTCTTAAATCTGTCTTAAAACAAACTTAAGACAAAATCCTAACTTCTGTGAATACCAAAAGGAGTAAGTTTAGGATTTTGTCTTAAATTAGTTCTGTGAATCGGGCCCGGTGTATCGATATGAGGGTATTTTGAGTTACATTGAGGGCATCTCTTGAATGGGCTTCGTTCCATCGACGACTGGTCGCGTGGCGTCGAGAAGGCCCGCGGCCCGATTCGACGTCCTAAGTAGGAAAAAGTTTATAAAGAAGTTGTGGGCACCGATCGAGACAATACCGATGGTCGCGGAGGCCTTTTGGCTTCTAGAAAGAGTATTTTCGATTCCGAACTTTTGAGTAAAGGAAGATACATCAGAACCCAATGGCGGAAAAAAACAATCTGAGGATGGAGAGGATGCCCATGCGCACTGTAGTCCAAGGGAGGAGCCACCTATCTCGTGATACTTCGAAGACTCTTCCAGGAGAACAACGTGCAATCATCCGGACCCAACACTACGCGGCGATCTATGCACAGATACGAATTCAGCAGCCCGCATGCCTCGAACACTTCATTATCATTCACACAAACCATTACTTTGGCTAGAATCGCTTTGCCTTGTATTTTGAAAGCGGAATCAATCAATGATATCAGTCTATAGCATCGTGGATCCCCTCGCTGACCAGTTTTAAAAACCGGTATAATTGTCGACAGGGACCAAGATGCAGGAAACCCCTGGGCCCCTGAAGCATTAAAGACACTTGTCAATATCTTCACTCACAATTTGGTGTGGAATTTATACAAATCCGCTGGGACACAGTCGGAGCAAGGTGCTTTATTGCTAGAGGTCTCTATTATTGCCCTTTCAATGTCTTCCTACACAAAGACAAGCGAAGTTGAGACCCTCTGGGGTAGTAAACTAGAACAAGGGTCCAAATCCACGTTAGACCCAAAAGTTCCCTCAAAATGAGAAAGCCAGTGTGCCTCAGTAAGAATGAATATGCTACTTACCAGTATGCATCTGTTCTTGGCATGTAGGGCTGCTGACATTCATATCTATAGCATAGATCGCCGCCTAGTGTTGGGTCCGGATGATTGCACATTGTTGTCCTGGAAGAGTCTTCGAAGTATCACGAGATAGGTTGCTCCTCCCCTGGACTACAGTGCGCATGGGCATCGACTCCATCCCCAGATTGTTTTAGCCATTGTGGCGAAGATGGAGTGTAACAGTGTGAGCGATGGCCATGCTAAGAGTAAGTGTAAATTCTGCAGCCGCTACAGGCGCCGGGGAGGAGGGCTTGCGATATGAATGTCAGCAGCCCTACATGCCAAGAACAGATGCATACTGGTAAGTAGCATATTCAGTTCGAGGCATGTGGGCTGCTGAATTCATATCTATAGCATAGAATATACAGCCGTCCCTCCATTAGCGGCGGCCGCCTGTGCCAGCTGCAGACGTTTGAAAAAGTGTTTTTAGAACAGCCTGCCCTACAGCTGCCTGCTGTTTGGAGTGCACATCTACACAGTAGTGTTTGGTAAATGTGTGTGGTGTAGACCATGTGGCTGCTCTACAAATGTCTTCTAAAGAAATATTTCCAAGGAAAGCCATGGAGGGGGACCGTTAAAGTGCGCTTAGCCTTTTGATAGCAAATCTGAATACACTTAACGATCCACCTGGCTATACCTGCCTTGGAAATGGGGTTGCCTTTGTGTTGGGCAGAAAAGGCAACAAAGAGTTGTTTTGTCTTCCTAAAATCTTTGGTCCTATCAATGTAGTACATCAAAGCTCGTTTGATGTCAAGAGTGTGGAGCATTCTTTCAGCCACTGTTTCTGGATTTTGGAAGAACACAGGCACTTCAATAGTTTGATTGACCTGGAACTGTGAAACCACCTTAGGAAGAAATTTAGGGTTAGTGCGCAGCACCACCCGGTTGGAGTGAATTTGTATGAATGGTTCTTGTACAGTGAGCGCTCTTGAGTTCACTAACACGTCGCAGTGACGTAATGGCTATAAGAAAAGCCACTTTCCATGTTAAGAATTGAATCTCGCATGAGTGTAGAGGCTCAAAAGGTGGACCCATCAGTTGGGTGAGTACCACATTAAGATTCCATTCAGGAGCAGGTGGGGTCCTGGGAGGAATGACTTGTTTGAGCCCTTCTAGAAAAGCTTTAATGGCAGGCACTCGGAAAAGGGAGATATGCTACCTGTTTTGGAGATAAGCCGCTATGGCGGATAAATGTATCCGAATGGAAGCATACGCCAGATTGCATTTGTAAAGATGTAGCAGATAACAAATGATGTTGTGCGTGGACGCGTCAAGCGGGTTAATGCTGTGTTCCACGCAATAAATGACAAACCGCTTCCATTTCGCTGCGTAGCATGCTCTGGTGGTGGGCTTTCTTGCCTCCCATATGATATCCATGCAGTCAGGAGGTAAGTTGAGGTAGCCAAACTCTAAGACCTCAGGAGCCAGATCGCCAGGTTGAGCTGTTGCGGATCTGGGTGCTGAACGTCGCCATGGCTCTGCGTCAAAAGTCTGGGTGTGAGGTGCAGCCTTTGATGCGGTACCACGGAAAGTTCTAGAAACGTGGTGTACCATGGTTGGCAGGTCCACGTTGGAGCAACCAGGATGAGCGTCATCGAGTGTTGCTTTAGCTTTCGTGCCACCAGCGGTATTAGAGGTGCTGGGGGAAAAGCGTACGCAAATTTGCCTGACCAGTTCATCCATATCGCATTGCCCTGCGACTGTGGGTGCGGGAACCTGGTGGCAAAGCTTTGGCATTTGGCGTTTTCCCTTGTGGCGAACAGTTCTATCTGTGGATGACCCCACTGCTGGAAGTACGGGCGGAGTACTGATGGATGTATCTCCCACTCGTGCATTTGGTGGCTGTACCTGCTGAGCAGATCCGCCATCTGATTGTCCTTGCCTGGGAGGTGTTCCGCCATGAGGAAGATGTTCCTCTGAATGGCCCACTTCCACATGCTCTGAGCCAGATGAGACAACTGTGGAGAGTGTGTACCTCCCTGCTTTTGAATATAGTACATGGCTGTCATGTTGTCCGTCCAGATCAACACGACTTTGTTGCACAGATGTACCTTGAATGCCTTCATCGCCATGAAGATTGCCATCAGCTCTAGGTGGTTGATGTGCATCTTCCTTTGCTGTGTCGTCCATAGTCCCTGCACTGTGTAGTGGAGGACATGAGCTCCCCAACCCTGGAGAGAAGCGTACGTTGTTAGGATTATCTGTGGAACAGGCTCCTGGAACGGTCGGCCCTTGCAAAGGTTCTGTGGATTCCACCAATGCAGAGAGTTGTATGCCCGACCGGTCACCAACACTAGGTCGTTCAACTGTCCGTGAGCCTGATTCCACTGACGTGGCAAGCACTTTTGAAGCGGACCCATATGTAGTCTCGCGTGCGGGACTATGAAGATGCAGGAGGCCATCATGCCTATTAACTGCATGAACACTCGTGCTGGAAGCGAGTGTTGCGGTCTGAATTTCTGGATCAGCGACTGAATGCTGTTGATCCTCACAGAATTTGGCTGAGCTGTGGCTGCCAGAGTATCTATTGTCGCGCCCAGATACTGCCGCACATGGGTTGGCTGAAGGTGCGACTTCGGATAATTCAGTGAGAAACCCAGATCGTGAAGAAGGTGAATGGTGTGGGACATGTCGGCAGCGCACTGCTGGGCTGACTTTGCTTGGACAAGCCAGTCGTCCAGATAAGGGTAGACGTGAACGTTTTGTCTCCTGAGGTGCGCAGCCACTGTCGCCAGGCATTTTGTGAAGACCCTGGGCGCTGCGGTCACTCCGAAAGGGAGGACCTTGAATTGGTAATGCTGATTCTGAATGGTGAATCTGAGGTATTTTCTGTGTGATGGATGTAGTGGAATGTGAAAATATGCGTCTTTTAGATCTAACGTTGCAAGAAAATCCCCTTGATTGAGCAACGGAAGAACCTGCTGCAACGTGAGCATGTGAAAGTGTTCTGATAGAATGTACTGGTTCAGGGGCCTGAGGTCCAGTATGGGTCGCAGGGACCCGTCTTTCTTTGGGATCAAGAAGTACAGGGAGTACACTCCCGAGCCTCTTTGCTCCACTGGCACAAGCTCGATTGCCCCTTTTTGCAGCATGACGAGCACCTCTTGCTGCAATAAGTGCATATGCTCTGTTGACATAGGACGGTGTTTTGGTGGGATGTTGGGTGGAGTGGATGTTAACTCCAGGCAATAACCGTACTGTATAAGTTTTCTGACCCAGCTGTCTGTGGTGAAGGATTTCCAGACCGACAGGAACTGTTGGAGTCTCACCCCGACAGGTGTTGTATGGTCGGGGGGCAGTGGTAAGGCGTGACTGTTTGTTGGTGGCGGAGGATCGGGAGTTGTTGTTTCCACAACCTCTGCCCTTGGTGCTGTTGCCGCGATAGCCTCCTCTACTCTGTTAGTTGTGCAAGGTTTGCGCACCACCTTTAGTGTACTGTGTTTGCTGGGACATCTGGCCTCTGGAAACACCTCTATTGCTTGAGCGACAAAAAGTATTACCCCTGAACTGCTGGGACTGGAGAGCCCCCATGGACTTTATTTATTTATTTATTTATGGGCTTATAAAGCGCTATGAATAAACTCCCAAAGGAGTATCTCCGCGCTGTAACTGCCGGTACAGAAACTGAAAAAGGTGCAGAGAGTTAAAAATACTGTGAGCATGGAGCCAATTAAAATGAACCAAACAGAAAAGTTTTTAGATATTTTCTGAATTGAAGGTGGTCTTTACACAGCCTCAATGACAGCGGAAGTGAGTTCCATAGTTTGGGACCCACGACAGATAGAGCCCTACCACCCAACCTGCTCTTAGTTATCTTAGGGACAACTAATAACAATTGGTCGCTGGATCTGAGGGCACGAGTGGGGGCATAAGGAACAAATTTGTTCGCCAAATACTCAGGTCCTAATTGATTGAGGCCTTTATGGATGGTGCAGCAAGTCTTAAACTTCACTCGCTGACGAATTGGTAACCAGTGAAGTTTATGGAGTAATGGTTTGGAAGGGGATCTGGGGGGTGCATTTAGCACCAGCCTGGCTGCTGTGTTTTGCACCACCTGCAAACGATCCAAAACCTCCTCACTTGCACCTGCCAAGAGCCCATTACAATAATCAAGCCGGCTGATGATCAGAGCCTGAACAAGAGTTTTCCTATGGGAGTCAGGGAGGAAAGGGAAGATTTTACGGAGAAGGCCAATCACATGAAAGCAAGATCCTACGGTGGTGTTAACATTTTGCTTCATGGTTAGCTCCGGTTCTAATCTGACTCCCAGGTTCTTGACTATTGTTTTAGGCTCAGGGACTGGACCCAAATCAGAAGGCCACCATTCAGGGGACCATTGAATCCTGGCTTCACCAAAGAGCATCACCTCTGTCTTTCCAACGTTGCACTGAAGAAAGTTGGAAGACATCCATCTTGCAACTGCCTTCATCCCCTCGGAAAAGGATAGTAAGATTTCCGGAGTAAGATGTTTAAAAGGGAACAGCAGCTGCGTATCGTCTGCGTAGGACACTGGACAAAAACCAAAAGCTCTAGTAACACCTGCCAAGGGGGCCACATAGGTGTTAAATAGCGTTGGGCTCAAACATGAGCCCTGTGGAACCCCCTTGGAGATGCCCACTTCCTCCGATTTAAAGTCACCCATGGTGACAGATTGGGTGCGATTGGAGAGAAAGCTTCTGATCCAGTCCAGTGCCCTACCGCCGATTCCACTCGCAGACAGTCGTTCGATCAGGATGGTGTGAGAAATCGTATCGAACGCTGCCGATAAATCCAGTAGCACCAGGACAACAGAATAACCTCTGTCCTGGTACAACCGTAGATCGTCTGTTATCGACAGTAACGCCGTTTCAGTACTGAATTTAGGTCTGAAACCTGACTGCGAGGGATCGAGACTACCAGAGTGTTCTAGGTAGGTAGATAGATGCTTGTTGGTGTGCTTTTCGATGATTTTCCCTAAGAATGGTAAAAGGGAAATAGGCCTCAGTCTCAGTGTCTTTCTTTATTTTTTCCAGGGTGGTATCCATCTCAGGTCCAAATAAGTGATCAGGGTTTACAGGCTGATTGAGGATGGTGGTTTGTATCTCTAGTTTGAACCTGGAGATTATGAGCCAGGCCTGGGCAAGGTGACTACCACGCTGCGCTGCTACTATACTTGAAGCGCTTTTGCTGTAATTGCGCTAGCTTTTTAAAAACTCCTACATTTTGTATTTTCGTTGGATCTTAATTTCTTACCCTCGTTCTTAACTGTCGCGCCCCCTCCTGGCCCTCACTTGCAGCTTAAAAATTACCTCAGAGCACCGCTATTTTGCGGGTCCGGGCTCCCGGGGTCACGAACTTAGCCGCCATCTTGGGAGGACATTTTGCACTTCCTGCACATCGTGGTGAGAGCTCTAGCGCTGCAACGCCACCAGCACGCCTACTTAAGGCGAGGAGCTGCTGCCGGTCAGCCTGGACAAGGTGACTACCACGCTGCGCTGCTACTATACTTGAAGCGCTTTTGCTGTAATTGCGCTAGCTTTTTAAAAACTCCTACATTTTGTATTTTCGGCGGATCTTAATTTCTTACCCTCGTTCTTAACTGTCGCGCCCCCTCCTGGCCCTCACTTGCAGCTTAAAAATTACCTCAGAGCACCGCTATTTTGCGGGTCCGGGTTCCCGGGGTCACGAACTTAGCCGCCATCTTGGGAGGACATTTTGCACTTCCTGCACATCGTGGTGAGCGCTCTAGCGCTGCAACGCCACCAGCACGCCTACTTAAGGCGAGGAGCTGCTGCCGGTCAGCCTGGACAAGGTGACTACCACGCTGCGCTGCTACTATACTTGAAGCGCTTTTGCTGTAATTGCGCTAGCTTTTTAAAAACTCCTACATTTTGTATTTTCGCCGGATCTTAATTTCTTACCCTCGTTCTTAACTGTCGCGCCCCCTCCTGGCCCTCACTTGCAGCTTAAAAATTACCTCAGAGCACCGCTATTTTGCGGGTCCGGGCTCCCGGGGTCACGAACTTAGCCGCCATCTTGGGAGGACATTTTGCACTTCCTGCACATCGTGGTGAGCGCTCTAGCGCTGCAACACCACCAGCACGCCTACTTAAAGCTCGTCCCTGCGCGCAGCGGATTAGCGCAGCGGGTGCGCCCTCGCTGTGCCTGAGTCGTGCCAGAGTCCTGCCCGTCTGCGCCCGTCAGCGCT
Source organism: Lissotriton helveticus (assembly GCF_964261635.1). NCBI lineage: Eukaryota > Metazoa > Chordata > Amphibia > Caudata > Salamandridae > Lissotriton > Lissotriton helveticus. Next base: position 52,321,416 of record NC_136065.1, read on the forward strand.
AGGCAGAGCTAGGGCAGGACTCTCTGGTCGTCTCTACTAAGCTCTCTGCGGGTTATTTACATGGCCTGCGGAATAGGACAGGTATGTGTGTTCATAGTGAGCTCGATCCCCTGTGCGGCCCTTATCAGTGCCCTGATTGCATGTTTGTGCTTCCAGCACCCTCTTTGGTCATTGCCCCCAAGACCATGGGTAGAACCCCTGGGAAAGTAAACCGGTCGGCTGCTACTTTAGGTCTGACAACACTAAAAGTCTTCCACCTTGACGTTAGATCACTAGTATGCCACTATCTGGATGTTTTCTCTATACTTACGGACGAAAAACCGGATGTATTTTTTCTAACTGAAACATGGCTGCATGCCGATGCTACCGCAGCAATCAATCTTGCGCTACCTATGGAGTACACTATGTATACTCTAAACCGTGATTTGAGAGGTGGCGGGATTGCGGCCGTGGTTAAGGCATGCTACCCATGTTCTTGGAAGGCTAAAGTTATAGTGGGTTGTGAAAGCGCTCATTTCGCAATCTCTATAAACTCTCAGTTTACCATCTCGGGTCTCCTTAAAAATAGACCTCGTGGCCCTGACACCGCCTTCCGAACCGCCCTACCGGAAGCAGTTTCTTCCTTGGCCTTTAAATAGGCGAATTTCAGTATAGTGGGGGATCTTAACCTTCATCTGGATTCTCCTTTATCTGCTGTGGCGAGTAGTTTTCTTGCAGACTTCGAGGCCTTACAACTGCACCAGTATGTTACGCATCAGACCCATGTAGGCGGCCACTTATTGGACCCTTTCTTGACGAACCTCACTAGTGTTGCTTCTTGCCCAGCTAAACCTATGGCTTGGACCGATCACTATTTGATTGAAATACAGATTTCTTTGATTGGGGCCCCTTTCAAAAGTACGATTCCTGCAATTTTCAAACGTCCCTGGAGGAAACTGAGGCTGGCCGACTTTCATCAGCTTTTGGTGCAACACCCGCCAGATCCTCCTACAGACGTTTCCTCGGGGTATGATTACTTCTGTGACTGGCTGACTCAGGCATTGGATTCTCTGATTCCAGCTGGATGGAGTAAAACTCGTCCTGGCCTATCTAGTCCGTGGTATGACGACTCTCTGAGGCTTCTTAAGACGGCATGTAAGAGGGCAGAAAGAGCCTGGCGCAGGACATATGACTCTGTCCTCAAGCAGAGTTACCAGGCCAGTATTAAGCTCTACCATCGTGCAATCTGCAAGGCCCGGGCCTCCTTCTACGCCTCAGAATTTAAGAAAAACCCCAATCCCACCAAACTTATTTTTAAAGTCATTAAAGACCTGACTAGTAGGAAACAAGCAGGCATGGAACAATGCTCTCAATCCCATTGTGAAGAGCTAGCAGCTTTCTTTGTGGAGAAAGTGGCGGCTATCTACCGGTCTTTTCCTTCTTCAACGAGTCCAAATAGTGATTCATGTCACACACATCTGATTACTAGGCCGCTCTCATTAATACCTGAGCCATCTCAAGAAGAGGTCAAATCTTTAGTCTTGAAAGTTAAATCAGGGTCACCCGCGGACCCTTTGAGACCTGCACAATTTAATGAATCTGCTGAACTCTGCCTTCCTCCTCGCAGACAGTCGTTCGATCAGGATGGTGTGAGAAATCGTATCGAACGCTGCCGATAAATCCAGTAGCACCAGGACAACAGAATAACCTCTGTCCTGGTACAACCGTAGATCGTCTGTTATCGACAGTAACGCCGTTTCAGTACTGAATTTAGGTCTGAAACCTGACTGCGAGGGATCGAGACTACCAGAGTGTTCTAGGTAGGTAGATAGATGCTTGTTGGTGTGCTTTTCGATGATTTTCCCTAAGAATGGTAAAAGGGAAATAGGCCTCAGTCTCAGTGTCTTTCTTTATTTTTTCCAGGGTGGTATCCATCTCAGGTCCAAATAAGTGATCAGGGTTTACAGGCTGATTGAGGATGGTGGTTTGTATCTCTAGTTTGAACCTGGAGATTATGAGCCAGGCCTGGGCAAGGTGACTACCACGCTGCGCTGCTACTATACTTGAAGCGCTTTTGCTGTAATTGCGCTAGCTTTTTAAAAACTCCTACATTTTGTATTTTCGTTGGATCTTAATTTCTTACCCTCGTTCTTAACTGTCGCGCCCCCTCCTGGCCCTCACTTGCAGCTTAAAAATTACCTCAGAGCACCGCTATTTTGCGGGTCCGGGCTCCCGGGGTCACGAACTTAGCCGCCATCTTGGGAGGACATTTTGCACTTCCTGCACATCGTGGTGAGAGCTCTAGCGCTGCAACGCCACCAGCACGCCTACTTAAGGCGAGGAGCTGCTGCCGGTCAGCCTGGACAAGGTGACTACCACGCTGCGCTGCTACTATACTTGAAGCGCTTTTGCTGTAATTGCGCTAGCTTTTTAAAAACTCCTACATTTTGTATTTTCGGCGGATCTTAATTTCTTACCCTCGTTCTTAACTGTCGCGCCCCCTCCTGGCCCTCACTTGCAGCTTAAAAATTACCTCAGAGCACCGCTATTTTGCGGGTCCGGGTTCCCGGGGTCACGAACTTAGCCGCCATCTTGGGAGGACATTTTGCACTTCCTGCACATCGTGGTGAGCGCTCTAGCGCTGCAACGCCACCAGCACGCCTACTTAAGGCGAGGAGCTGCTGCCGGTCAGCCTGGACAAGGTGACTACCACGCTGCGCTGCTACTATACTTGAAGCGCTTTTGCTGTAATTGCGCTAGCTTTTTAAAAACTCCTACATTTTGTATTTTCGCCGGATCTTAATTTCTTACCCTCGTTCTTAACTGTCGCGCCCCCTCCTGGCCCTCACTTGCAGCTTAAAAATTACCTCAGAGCACCGCTATTTTGCGGGTCCGGGCTCCCGGGGTCACGAACTTAGCCGCCATCTTGGGAGGACATTTTGCACTTCCTGCACATCGTGGTGAGCGCTCTAGCGCTGCAACGCCACCAGCACGCCTACTTAAAGCTCGTCCCTGCGCGCAGCGGATTAGCGCAGCGGGTGCGCCCTCGCTGTGCCTTGTCAGGTTATCTTTTTCCTCTGGGATTGTACCTGTCAAATGGAAGCAGGCCACGGTCATCCCGATCCTAAAGAAGCCTACTCTAGACCCGACTAAGCCAGAACATTATAGGCCCATCTCTCTTCTCCCCTGGATCTCCAAGCTGGCTGAGGCCCATGCCAACAAAATCCTATCTTGTCATCTACAAAATCTGGGCGTCTTAGATCCATCTCAGAACGGCTTCCGCGCAGGCCATAGTACAGAGACAGCTCTGTTAGCGATGGTAGAACATCTGCGGAAGTTGTTGGACTTAGGGCAGACGGCGGCACTGATCCTTTTGGATCTCAGTGCCGCTTTCGACACTGTTTCCCACACTGTCCTTCTCCAACGTTTAAAAGAGGCTGGTGTGGAGAGCACAGCTCTCGAATGGTTTCGCTCATTTTTGGCTGAGCGTACTTTTAAGGTTTCTACTCCTCCATTCGAATCTGTTTCTTGCCACATCCCTCAAGGGGTCCCGCAGGGTTCGGCACTTAGTCCGACCCTGTTTAATTTATATGTTTAGCCTCTAGCTGCTGTTGCTAAAAAATGGGGTTTAACCATGGTGTCATACGCTGATGACACTCAGCTAGCGGTGGCACTAAATGGGGACACGATGATTGAAGCCTCTAAGTTCCAGGCAGCCCTTAAGGATGTGGCTAGTTGGATGACAGATAACTGTCTCCAACTTAATGCTTCTAAAACCGAAGTTCTAGTCCTGGGCAAACAGGCTCATTTATGGGGAGACTGTTGGTGGCCAGAGGAATTGGGCCAAGCACCTACTCCGGTGACAGAGGTAAAGAATCTGGGCATTTGGCTGGACTCAAACCTATCTTTTACCCCCCATACGAAAAGAGTTGCGGGGACCTGTTTTCGGGCTCTTCGGAGCCTTAGACCTATTTTTAAGTTTTTTGATGCCTCTACTAGGCAACTCATTTTCCAAGCTGTGATTTTGTCCAGATTGGACTATGCCAGCTCCCTTCTCCTAGGTGTCAACCAAGCTGAACTGACTCGGCTTCAACGCGTGCAGAACGCGGCAGACAGAATGTTGGTCGGCTTGCCTAAATTTTGCTCTGCTAGGCGTACCATCTCCGATCTACATTGGCTGCCCGTTGGGCAGAGGATTAAGTTCAAAGCCTTGTGCTTGGTGTTCAAGATCCTAAAGGTTGCCTCGCCCCCCATTCTTGTTCAAGCTATCTCCTATTACACCCCGGCCAGAGCATTACGCTCTACTGGACAATTCCTGGCTAAGATTCCTCGCTTTAAAAAAGCCAGAATTGGCGGCCGTTCTTTTGGTGTTCTGGCAGCAAAACTTTGGAACTCACTCCCTGTTAACATTCGTTCCATTCCCGACCTGCTGCCTTTCAGGAAAGCCGTGAAGACATTTCTCTTCACCTTGGTCTAATAGTATTCTGTTTCTGGTATGGTCCTCCACTGTGTTGTGTTGTTCTGTCCACCATAGCGCTGGGACGCCGCTTGGCTGTGGCAGCTACGCGCTTTTCAAATAAAAAATAACATAACATAACGCCGCAACATTACACTTATGTTAATGGCCCTGGCCGCGGTGTCCGCTGCGTCCAGTGCACATTTAATAGAAGCATTTGAGATGAGCTTCCCCTCTTGAATGAGCATCTCTGCTGCCTCTTTATACTCATCTGGCAAGTGTTGTAACAGGGTCTCAAGTGTATCATAGTGTGCCCTGTCATATCTGGCCAAGAGCGGCTGTGTGTTAGAAATACGCCAGATATTGGCCGCTTGAGCCGCCACCCTTTTCCCTGATGCCTCTAGCACCTTAGATTCTTTGTCAGGGGGAGGAGAATCACCAGTAGACTGTGAATTTGCCCTCTTCCGGGCATTAGAAACAACCAGGGAGTCCAACGGTAACTGGCCCTTGATGTAGGTAGGGTCGCCAGGTGCCGGCTTATACTTTTTTTCAATTCTGGGGTTTATAACGCTGGCACGTGAGGGTTCTTTAAAAATGTCTGCAGCATGTTACAAAACACCCTTCAGCATTGGCGGAGTTTTGACAGTCTTTTCAGAGGTGGAAAAGGTATCAAACAGAAAGTCCACTCCAATAGGGTCAGCATGCAGCTGGACGTCGTGATTAAATGCCGCAGAATCCTCAGTAGGTGAGGTTTTGACCGCATATACTTGAGTGTTCAGGGCAGTTTGCGGATCCCCTGGGTCCCCAGCATCTGCCCATGAGTCATGTTGATCCTCAGGATCAGTTTCGGCAGGGAAGTTGTACTCCTCATTGTCCCCTTCCCCAGCCTCCACATCTGAGTAAGTGGGCGGGGTTGGAGCAGTGTCCTGAGGCCATGGAGAAATCAGTTCAACCAGAACTGGGGAATCCGTAGAAGCTTTTTTCCTCTTCAAAGGAATAGTGTAGGACTCCATAGGCTGTGCCGGCGTGATCTTTCGCCTATAGATGGAAAGTTTACCGGTGTCGGCGTCGATAAAGTGTTCCGACTGCTACTGCAGTAGGGGTTGTCGATGTTTTGTGCTTACAACTGCCGGGGGAGGCTTCGTCCCCGTGGACACTTTCATGGGCGCGTCGTCGACCGTCCTGGGCGCGAACGCCTTCGGCGCCACTTTCGGCTGCAGCTTGAACTGGATCGGCACCGTCGACTTTGGCGGCTGGCAGCGGGCTTCGGGGTGGAAGTATCCTTCGGATCGACCGCGGAAGCCTTGTTCCTGATGCGTAGCAACGAGTCCGACACCTGCTTCGTGAAGGAGGCGGACGGTTTCGTCGACCCGACAGGTGTTCTCGATGCACCAGCATGTGCCGACTCGAGTGTAACAGCACTTTTCGCCTTTTCGACAGCTTTTGGAGCTTTGAGTCCTTTGTTTGTGTCAACGGCCTTCGGCGCCGACGGTTTTGGGTCGGCGGCCTTGACAATCGGTTTTGGTGCTCCAGTCTTCGGCTCGACGCCCTTGAGCGACTTCGGCTCGACGCCCTTGAGCGACTTCACCGGATCGACAACCTTCTTCGGCTTCGGCTGCCCCGATTTGTCTGAAGACGTGGAGGCGACCAAAGTGACAGGCGTCTTCTGTTTCAATGGCGTCTCTATCACTTTCGGTTTTGTCGAGACCGAAGCTTTCGGTTTCGATTTTACCAATGGCGGCTCCGTAGCAGTGTCCGTAGCCGGGCCCGTAGGCGAGACTGTGGATCCAGGTGCAAGATCTTGGGTAAGGCCATGTGGCGGGCATAGCTCTTCACCTGAGCTATCTTCCGTGGCCCCATAGGCCTCATTGTCGTCTCCTACCTCGTCGACGACGTCTTCTGTATCGAGCATTTCTACGTCTGCGTCGTAGTTGGAGTCGATCTCCACCGCTGGAGTTGAAATCGGCTCTCGAGCTTCCTGCTCGTCTGCTTCTTCCCCCTCGAAAATGTTCACCGGGTCAGGGGCCGTCTGCTGGGCCTCCTGGCGCACCACGCCCCGAAGTCGAATCGTCTTCTTGGAGCGAAAACGGGAACAAGCCATATAGTTGGCTTCGTCGTGATCCGGCGACAGGCACTTGTTGCACACCGGGTGGACGTCGATGTGGGGATACTTCGAGTTGCACACGGGGCACCTCTTGAACAGGCTCCGTTCCATGATGTGTCGTTGAATAAGTCTGGTTGCGTTGACTGGGCCTCGAGCACCGAAGAGCCACGTGACTCCTCTGGATGTCCGACTCGGGAACTGAGCCGGAACAGAGCTGGGCACCGAACGCAAAACAATACCGACGATATAGGAAAGGCCTTCGGACCTAAAGAAAAGTTTCTATCGATTCCGATCTTGAGTGATCAAATATGCATCCGAACCCAATGGCGGAAAAAAACAATCTGGGGATGGAGTCGATGCCCATGCGCACTTTAGTCCAGGGGAGGAGCCACCTATCTCGTGATACTTCAAAGACTCTTCCAGGACAACAATGTGCAATCATCCGGACCCAACACTAGGCGGCGATCTATGCTATAGATATGAATTCAGCAGCCCATATGCCTTGAACCAATAGTTACTTACCTGTAATCTGTGGTTCTCCAGTATTGGTATCTTTAATAGATTCACAAGCCTGAATCATTCCCCATCGTCAGAGTGGGAGTCCCACTGTACATAAAAAAAGCAATAATTATGCTAATACTAACCATAACATTGGTAACATAGAACCAGAAGTAAAGTAGTCAGGAACTACAAGGAAAAAACACTTCCACGTCTATGACTTGGCCAGGTCAATATATACAGTCAAAACTGCAGCCAATCAGGCGACAGCACCCTCCAGAATGTTCTCCTCAGAGGCTCAGGCTCTCAGATTTTCTCGCACAAGAGTGAACCAAATACAAAGAGCATAAGCGAGCCTCTGAGGTGAGGTGGGTCGGTTGCATGTGAATCGATGTAAGACACCAATACTGGAGAACCATAGATTACAGGTAAGTAACTATAGTTCTCCAGTATTGGGGTGTCTTTCCTAGATTCACATGCCTGAATCAGAGTAGATAGCAGTACCCAAAATAATGCTTGGAAGACGCTATTTGTTAGAAACATATGTACAAAAACATTATGCTATAACATTCCAAGAATGCTATAATTATGCTTGCCAATACAGGGCAATGTTATGTTAATGATCGTGAGCAAGGTGCCAGCAGCACTGAAACGCGTTGATCGTTTGTTTTTGTTTCCATGCTGAAATAATTTAATAAAAATATTGTGGAGAGACAGCGCGAGTGCGCCCATTACTTTCGTGAATTCGGAGGTGTGTGATATATGGAACGGCGAGGTTCCGCCGTAGGGTAACGCACCCACATTGAGCGCTCGAAGGGCCGGGAAACCAGGAACCGGCGTGTGAAGAATATATATATATATATAGATAGATAATAAGCATGACAATAAGCGTCTGAGAAACAGTGTAGAGGAGGAGGGAAGAACAGAGGCTCACCTAATTTAAAAAGATTACCAAGAAAAGCTTGTCCCACTGACGTATCTGCATTACTGGCAGCCTCCAACCAGAAGTGCTTGGTAAAGGTGTCTCTGCAGGACCAAGTCGCCGCTCTGCAGATTTGTTTAAGAGGTACACCAGCAAAGTGTGGCGCAGCGGCCAGGGCGACTGACTCCGGAATCTGGGGATCACGGTTCGATCCCCAGCTCCGGCGGCAGATTAGCCCAGCACCATGTGACTCTGGGCAATAGCTTGCTTAATCTTCCTGACGGCCCCCAGCGCCTAGAGACCCTTACGGGTGATTGTGCGCTTTACAAATGTGGATTTACTTTACTACTAGAGGATGAGACTGCTCTTGTAGAATGTGCTTTTGGAGTTATTTGCAAAGGTCTTCCTGCTTGATGATTGTAGGAGAGTGGGGTCTGCAATCCTATGGTCACCCCAGATTTTTGCTTTTTGCTTCACCGGTTTACGACTTTCCCTGGCTGTGGGCCTGCTAATCAGACCCACAGCCTAGCTGCTCTCTCTCTAAATTGACAACCATGTACCTTAGGTGCATTTACCAATTGGTACTGGGCCACCTTATCAGTCCCTGTATAGCATACCTTAGGTATCCAGGGCATAGGTGTACCCGGGGCCTACCAGGGGCTGAAGCATGTATTATGCTACCATTGGGTGGCCACCTAAAACAGACACAACTGGCTGCACGACAGCTGGGGCAAGGTGGTGTATTCACCCTTTGCTGTAGATATAGTATACCTATATCTAACCCTAAAATGGACACATATATTCCTATCAGTCACTCCTATGGCAGGCCTTATCAATCCTGAAGGCAGAGTGCTTGGAATTCTGTGAGATGGTGCTCTGGCATGAGCTGAGCCCGTTTGCAGCTTGCGGAACCAAGTCCTAATAGCTGTTCCATGATAACGCTATACCATATACTCTTAAGTGCATTATAATCCTCGCGGTTAAATGCTAACTTTGGTATAGCATTATCAAAACATGTCGAGTAAGGTGTCATACGAATTGGAATACTACCCCCTCGCCAATTCTGGCGACGGGGGTAGCATTCCACCCTTCTAGAGGGACACGACATGTATGTAACTGAACCCCGGTTAAAGTTAACTCGAGCCTTGGCATTACAAAATGGATGCCACCACCACAGACACAAGTCTGACCTCCTGCTGCTGGGAGTCCTTCCAGCGAGGGAGGCTTGGACAAAGGGTTTCCTGCCTTGGCAGGTGCTAGCACCACCCCAGACAGGATTTTGTGTATTGGGTAGGACAGGCCTGAAAGGAATGAGACATGCCCGGGGCACACAAGGTGTCCTGTGCATACACCGGTTCAAACCAGTTGCTGGGGCATCCCTGCCCCAGCTCTGGCTGGAAACCGGACAAAGGATAGGGGGTGTAGCCACCCCCCTTCCAGGTCCCACCCAGGGGAGGGACCTAGTCAGTAGTGCAGCCCCCTTTAGGAGAATAAAGGTAGGAGCTGGTCCCATTCCGGATTAGATTATCCTGAACAACTTTACAAGAAGAAACTCAGGACTTCGACGGTCTGCTCCACAGAAGACTGAAGAATCTCCCTTGTGGACAAGGAGTGTCCACCCTGCAACTGCAGCCACCATCAAGCGTCCAGCGGCTTCACTTTGTCGACTTCCCTCGAGGATCTAGACTTCAGAGCCCGACGAGACCTGGATTCCTAGACCTCTCCGACCTCTACCTACAGACCCGTGGGTGTGACGAGACACGTGGGACCGGCCATCTTGAACGAACCTGCACTTCGCTTTCAGCACGACTCCCGAGGTAAACTCGACCAAGTGCTTTGGGGACTGAGAAGCCCCAGCCCGAGCAGCTCCTGCACCGAAGACCAGCCCTCCAGCATCCACGAGATCTGCGTGGGGCCCTTCTGCTTGTTTGCTGCTTGACGCGTTGTCTGGTCACTTGCCGGCTGGCTAGTGGCCTCCTAGACGACGAACTTTGAAACTTCCACTGCTGGTCTGGTTGCTCCAGACAGGTCCTTGCTCCCTTCCAAAAGAGGAGCACCCCGGACCCACCTGGTCCACTCCAGACGCCGTTTCCACTCACCTCATGGGTTGCCTTTGCCAAGGCCTGTTGACGCAGAATCCGGATCCAACACCGCCGACAGCGAGAGCCTGCGTGGGACAGCTCGTAACTCCATCCTGGTCGTCGAAGACACCTCCTGGTCCACGTGGCTGCAGAGACAAGCGTCCACTCTTCACCTGATCGTGACAACAGCACCTGGTTCCTTCCTGGTTCCACACCGGTTACTGGCTAGTGACTTTGAACACTGTCCCCTCTGCTTTCAGGTCCTCTTCTTTACCGATCCACCCTTGGATCGCACCGGACATCTTCCTCCTGGTCGCCTGCAGCATCTTTTCTTTCAGGCTCCACAGACTTCAACGCGAGGACCCGACGCACTTTGACACCTATGCACCCGCAGCCCGTGGGTGAGGTAACGAGAGCATTTCGGTGCTCAAGGGTAGTTTAACTGTCCTAGTGTCCAGTTCCACAGTCGTTTTAGTCCTAACTAGTCAGGATTGTCCGTACTCACCTTTAACTTGAACTGTACTGTCCATAGACGTTGTTACGCATCTCGCGTGTGAGTTCACACTCTGCACACGCGTTCCGTGGGCCTCCTATTACTCACCTAGAGTTAGTGTAGCGTGGTCCCAACGATCCTACAGCCTCTGGAGAGCTCCATTCTTTCTATCGACTTTCACATTCCACTTACTTAGTATATGGGTTGTCGTGCCCCTAGGGCACCATTGTAATTTTGTGCAACTTATCGTATTTTTCCTAAGAGATTGTCATGTGCTTAGCCCTCTGACCTCATGAAGAGTTCAGAGGTGTTTGTTATTAATAAATATACTGTTTATTTTCATAACAACCTGTGTGGTGTCCTTTCATTTGGTATTCAAGGGGTTATATTGTGGTAAAACAGCTGGCTTCACATGCCAAAAGAGTTTAGCCTAAGACTGCTTTGTCCATGCTACCCTTAGGATAGCTGGTCTATAAGGTTGACTTACAACTAATCACCATAAGTGTTGTTTGGACTGATACAAGGTGGTCACTAGAACTAGTGAACATCATATATCAGGCCAACTTCTCACATTGGTGTGCAGCGGTTGGGATTGGAGCTTGCTGTTGTTTTTACCAAGTATAATCTTGAAATATCATTTGAAAGATCACATATGGTACAATAGGTACATATAACAAGCTTAGAAATACTCTGAGTTCTACTGAACCAGCTGTTGTAGTAGAACGGGCCTAGCACACCCTGACTACAACTCTTAGCAAGGGATCAGTAGGAAAACCCATAGTGTAGGTAGGTGCATCACTTACACCTCACTAGAAGCATGTCTACCCATGGAGAGTCTTCAGAGACTCCCCTAGTGGTTAGTGACCCTCCACAGGTCCTTTCCAGATATGCAGCTCTTAGTTTCCAGGAGATGAGACAATTGTGTACCTCCAGGAAATTGAAACAGGGTTCTAACCCTACTACTCCTTTTCTGTAGGTCTCTTAGAGACATATGATGCCAGAAGGGCTGCTGACACAGACCCCTCTAATCCAGATAGGAGCATGCCCCCCTTAGAAGGTACTCGTGGTGATCCAAACCTCCCTGAGACAGAGAATGTAGCTGAGGAGGAGGAGGAGGAGAAATCCTCTGGGGATGAGGCAGACAAAGGTCCTGTAGTAGTCAGCAGGCTCACCAGGACCAACTTAGACTTACTTATGGATAGTACCAGGGGACCCCCAGTGCTGTCCATTAGCAGGCCTAACCTTGGGGTTAGAAGAGATAGAGCTCTTTCTAGGGACTCCAATAGATCTGTGCACTCTCATGCATCTGCTCAGAGGAGAAGGACTTCCCCCCAGAGGAGAATGACTTCCCCCCAGAGGAGAGAGCATGAAGAAAAGATGAGGGAAGCTAATCTGAGGATCCAGAGGGAAGAACTTGCCCTTGCCAAAGAAAAGCTTGCCTTTGCTAGAGAGCAACAGTTGAGTGGGGTAGTCCCCACTGGTGGCAGCAATATCCCTAGGGATAGAGAAAGGGGTTTTGATACTAGAAACCTGAGCAAGATAGTGCCCTCCTATAAGACAGGAGATGATATCCACAAGTGGATAACTGCTCTGGAGAGGGCCTGCAAAGTACAGCAGGTACCCCAGGGTCAGTGGGCAGCTATATTGTGGCTCTCCTTTGAAGGTAAAGGTAGATACAAGCTCCTCACTGTTAGAGATGAGGATGCTAATGATTACCAAGTCTTGAAAAATGCACTGATTGATGGGTTTGGCTTAACAACTGAACAGTACAGGTTAATGTTCAGAGACACCCAGAAAACTCAGGCTCAAGATTGGACTGACTTTGTTGATTGTGCCACTAAGGCTTTGGAAGGCTGGTTACTGGGAAGTAAAGTTACTGATTACACAGGATTGTATAATCTAATTATGAGAGAACAAATCTTAAATAATTGTCAGAACCAGTTGTTGCATCAGCACTTGATTGACTCAGATCTGACCTCTCCCCAAGAATTGGGAAAGAAGGCAGACAAATGGGTCAGGACAAGGGTCAAGCAGCATAACCAGAACCAGGGTGGTGGCCAGAAGAAAGCAGACCAGAAGGGTAATGAGAATAAGCAAAATAACCAGAAGTCTTCAACAGGGCCCCAACAACCTAAGGAGGGTGGGTCCCAAACTTCCCAAAAGAAGAAGAATGATGGTCCCAAGAAACCATGGTGCCAATACTGTAAAAGTAAGACTCACTGGTTTAGTGAGTGCACCAAGAAAGGCCAAACTCCTACCACTACTGTCTCTAAGACACCTGCACCCCTAGTACTGTTAGTAGTGGTAGTGTAACTCCCAAGGCTATAGTTGGGTTAACCCTGGAAACTGAGGTGGGTTCTGACTTAGTTAGAATACCTACTCAGGCAGTTCTTGTCTGTACTGGGGACATGGATATGACCCCTACTGTAAGTCCTAGTACTCTGGGCAAATAAAGGCAAACGCCTTTGATAAATGGAAAAATGGCTCAGGCCTACAGGGACACATGTGCAAACATTTGTGGACCCTGACCAGATAATGCTAGGTTCAGACTACCTAGTGACCAATGCTAGCAATGTCACTACCAATCACAGTATGGCAGTTGTTAGTTTCTCCTGGGGAGGGGTAACTAGCCTCAAAAGGGTGGTAGTTAGTTCAGACCTCCCAGTAGATTGTGTTTTGGGCAATGATTTGGAATCCTCACTGTGGTCAGATGTGGAGTACAGGACTCATGTAGAAATGCTAGGTCTCTCCTCACATGTCCTTGCTGTGACCAGGTCACAGGCCAAGAAATGCCCAGCTGAACTAGTGCTGGATCCTGGAAGAATGGACCAGACACTACCCAAGAGGAAGAGCAGTAGGGGTAAGGCTGAGCCTTCCCCCCTGCCTCAGGTTGAGGACCAGCCCTCTCAGGAGTCTGACCCCAAGACCCCAGAAGGAACTGTCCTAGAAGAGCTTGAACCTGAACAGGTTGAGTTTCTTGGGACAGGGGGACCTTCCAGGGCTGACTTGAGGCAGGCACAGTTAGACTGTTCCTCCCTTGAACCCCTCAGACAGCAGGCTGCTGCTGAGGCTGCAGGGAATGCTACAGGTGCCCATAAGGTATATTGGGATGAAGGACTCCTATACTCTGAGGCAAGGGACCCCAAGCCTGGTGCTACCAGGAGGCTGGGCATCCCCTTGTCTCTTAGAGGTTTCCTTCTCACCTTAGCCCATGAGATTCCCCTTGCAGGTCACTTAGGCCAGAACAAGACTTGGGACAGGCTTGCCCCACACTTTCACTGGCCTCATATGTCTGAGGACACTAAAGAGTTTTGTCGCTCATGTGTCACCTGCCAAGCAAGTGGCAAATCAGGTGGCACCACAAAGGCCCCCCTTATACCACTACCTGTGTTGGGGGTACCCTTTGAAAGAGTGGGGATAGACATTGTTGGACCAATGGACCCCCCAACAGCATCTGGGCACAGATTTATACTGGTAGTAGTGGATCATGCCACCAGGTATCCAGAAGCTATTCCCCTTAGGACCACTACAGCTCCTGTTGTGGCCAGGGCCCTACTTGGAGTTTTCTCCAGAGTGGGGTTTCCTAAGGAGGTTGTCTCTGACAGAGGTGCAAACTTCATGTCAGGATACTTGACTGCAATGTGGAAGGAGTGTGGTGTAAATTACAAATTTACCACGCCCTATTACCCACAGTGCAATGGGCTTGTTGAGAGATTCAACAAGACCCTCAAAGGGATGATAAAAGGGTTACCTGAAAAGCTTAGGCGAAGATGGGACATCCTTTTACCTTGCCTTCTGTTTGCTTACAGAGAGGTCCCACAGAAGGGGGTTGGTTACAGCCCTTTTGAGCTTCCATTTGGGCATCCTGTAAGAGGACCCCTATGTCTTGTGAAGGAAGGATGGGAGTTATCTCTCAAAAAGCCTAAACTTGACATAGTGGACTATGTACTTGGTCCCCGCTCCAGGATGGCAGAGTACATGGAGAAGGCATCCAAAAACCTTGAGGCCAGCCAAGAACTTCAAAAAGCTTGGCATGACCAAAAGGCTGTCCTAACTGTTTATCATGCAGGACAGAAGGTGTGGGTGTTGGAGCCAGTGGCCCCAGCAGCTCTCCAAAACAAATAGTCTGGACCCCATACCATCATTGAACAAAAGGGAGAGGTCACCTATCTGGTGGACTTGGAACTCCCAGGAGCCCTCACAGAGTACTTCATGTGAACAGGCTCAAAGCATTTGTTGACAGGGAGGACATGGGCTTGCTCATGGCCACAGATGAGGGGCAGGAGGAAGAGAGTGACCCTCTCCCAGACCTGCTCACTCAGAACCCTGATGATGGGTCAGTAGATGGTGTAGTCTTTTCTGACAGCCTCTCTGAACATCAACAAGAGGATTGTAAGCAGGTCCTTCAATCCTTTAGACAAATGTTTTCTCTGACCCCAGTCAGACAAACTGGTGCACCCATGAGGTGGACAGTGGTGACAGTCTGCCTATAAAGAGTAAAATCTACAGGTAACCTGACCACGTCAGGGATTGCATCAAGGCTGAGGTGCAAAAGATGTTGGAGCTTGGAGTGATTGAGCCATCAGAGAGCCCATGGGCCAGCCCAGTAGTTCTTGTGCCAAAACCTCATACCCAAGATGGAAATAGAGAAATGAGGTTTTGTGTGGACTACAGAGGTCTCAATGCTGTCACTAGGACAGATGCACATCCCATTCCAAGAGCAGATGAGCTCATTGACAGATTGGCTTTTGCCAAGTTTCTGAGCACATTTGATTTGACAGCTGGCTACTGGCAAATCAGACTAGCTGAGGAGTCAAAAGCCAAGACAGCATTCTCTACCCCTAGTGGACATTATCAGTTTGTGGTGATGCTCTTTGGTTTGAAGAATGCACCTGCCACCTTCCAAAGGTTGGTGAATCAAGTCCTTGCTGGGTTGGATGACTTTTGTGCAGCATATCTAGATGATATTGCTGTCTTTAGCTCCACCTGGGAGGATCACCTGATCCACCTGAAGAAGGTTCTGGAGGCCCTGCAAAAGGCAGGCCTGACTATCAAGGCTACCAAGTGCCAGATAGGGTAGAGTAAGGTTGTGTACCTGGGCCACCTAGTAGGTGGGGGTCAGGTTCAACCACTGGAGAGCAAAATCCAGACCATACAGGACTGGGCTCCTCCAGTTACCCAGACACAAGTCAGAGCCTTCTTGGGCCTGACTGGGTATTACAGAATGTTTGTGAAAAACTATGGGTCCATTGTGACACCATTAAATGACTTGACATCCAAGAAGATGCCAAAAAAGGTTCAGTGGACAGTTAGCTGTCAAAAGGCATTTGATGACCTGAAGAAGGCCATGTGCTCTGCACCTATCCTGAAGAGTCCTGACTACTCTAAACAGTTCATTGTACAGACAGATGCTTCTGAGTTGGGGGTGGGAGCTGTGCTTTCACAACTTAATCAAGATGGTCAAGACCAGCCCATTGCTTTTATTAGCAGAAGGCTGACCCCCAGGGAGAAACGTTGGTCAGCTATTGAGAGGGAGGCCTTTGCTGTGGTTTGGGCCCTGAAGAAGTTGAGGTCCTACTTGTTTGGAACTCACTTCCTTGTTCAGACAGACCATAAGCCCCTCTTGTGGCTAAATCAGATGAAGGGTGAAAATCCCAAACTGCTCAGGTGGTCCATTTCCCTACAGGGGATGGACTTTACAGTGGAGCACCGCCCAGGGACTGACCATGGTAATGCAGATGGTCTCTCCAGGTACTTCCACTTAGAACATGAAGACGTATCTGGTCAAGGTTAGTTTAATGTCCCTGCGTTTGGGGGAGGGGGGGGGTTGTGTAGGAGAGTAGAGTCTGCTATCCTATGGTCACCCCAAATTTTTGCTTTTTGCTTCACTGGTTTTCGAGTACTGAGGCTGTGGGCCTGCTAATCAGACCCCCAGCCTGCTGTTCTCTCACTAAATTAATGATACATGTGCTATAGGTACATACCACAATTGGAAATGGACTCCTTGTCAGCCCCTGTACCATGCACTATAGGTGCCCAGGGCATAGGAGCCACCAAGGCCTACCAGGGGCTGCAGCATATCTTTTGCCACCCCTGGCTGGTTCTTAAATTGACACAACGGGCTGATCACACAGCTGGGGTAAGGTGGTGTAATCACCCCTTACTTAGATGTAGTATACCTATATCTAAACCTATATCTGGACACATATAAACCTGTGAGCCACTCCTATGGAAGGCCTCATCAATCCTGGAGGCAGAGTGCGTGGTTTAATGTGAGATGGAGCTCTAGCATGAGCTGAGCCTGTCTGCAGCTGTCGGGAACAACTCCCTAAGCTGTTTCAGGATAATGCCATACCATATACTCTTAAGTGCATTATAATCCTCGCGGTTATATAGCAACTTTGGTTTGGCTTCATCAAAACATGTCGTGTAAGGTGTCATACGATTTGGAATACTATCCCCTCGCCAGTTCTGGCGACGGGGATAGCATTCCACCCCTCTAGAGGGAGAAGACATGTTACTTTACTGAAATGCGGTTAATTTTAAAAGAGCCTCAGATCCACAAGATGGATGCTTCTGCCACAGACACAGGTCTGACCCCCTGCAGCTGACCGAAACTCAGCCAAGGGGGCCTGGACAAAGGGTTTCCTGTCGCTGGGAGGTGCTACACCTCCCCAGACAGGAGATAGTGGATTGTAGCAGGGAGGTTTGAAAGAAACCAGACAGTGCGGGGGGCGCACAAGGCTGCCCCTTGCATAATCCGGCCAAACCGGTTCTGGGGCACTCCAGCCCTCGTGCCAGCGCGGCCTGGATCAAAGGAAGGGGTGTATCCACCCACTTCCTGGGTCCCACCCATAGGAGGGGACCTAGAAGGTAATCCAGCCCCCTAGATTGGTATAAGAATGGGAGCAGTGCCAATGCACTTCAGATTATCCTGATGAAACATAAGAAACGAAACTCTGGACCCTTCGACATCCTACTCGACGTAGAAGACTGAAGAATCTCCCTTGTGGTCAAGGAGTGACCACCCTGTGCAAACAGGCACCATCCAGCCATCGACGTCTGCTTTGTTGCAGTTCCCGCCGGAACTCGAGCGACAGAGATCGACGAGATCAAGCTTGCCTGCCTTCTAACAGCCCGATCCACAGTCCCTGCAGAGATGACCTGTGGAGGCGACCGGAAGCGTGGGGCACGCCACCTTGAAAGGACCACGAGACGCTGACCGTGCAGCCCACGAGTGACCCTCGAAGCTGTACACCGGGGTTTGAGAAGCCCCAATCCTGAGCCACTCTTGCACCGAAGCTCACCCCTCTACACTCACCGAGTGCTGCGTGGGGCCCTTCTGCTACTTTTGGCTCAACGCGTTGGCCCGGTCACTTGCCAGCCGGCTTGTGTCCCCTGTGCCGGATAAACTTGAAATTCGACTTGCGATTCTGGTTGCTCCAGATCTGCACCAGCTCCCCTGAAAAGGAGCCCCCACTCTGATCCTCCTGGTTCGAGTGAGAAGCAATCTCCCGGTTCCGCGTGGATTGCTTTTGCCAAGTGTTGTTTGCTCCAATCTTGAAGCCGACAGCGCCGACGGCGAGAGCCTGCGTGGGACAGATCGTTACCCGCTCCGGGACGTCGTAGATGCCCCAGAGCCCACGTGACAGCGGAGCGAAGCTCCTCGACGACCACCTGATTGCGCCCAACATTGCCTGGTTCCGTCCTGGTTCCACCCTGGTCACTGCTGAGTGACCCAGACTCTGTCCCCTCTGCTTTCAGGTACTTTTCGACTTGAGTCCACCCTTGGACTCCACCGGACACTTCTCTTTCACCCCGCCTGCAGCCCTTTCAGCTTCAAGCACCAAGAGCCTGTGTGACGAAATCCGACTCAACTTCGACCCTGTGCACCCACTTCCTGTGGGTGAGGTAACATTGCAACGCCAGTGTTCCCACACTGGTACACACCTCTAGGGTCTGTGTCTTAAGTTTTGTTCCTCTAGGTTCAGCGGAAGTGTCCTTAAACTCTATTTGTGTAACTTTTACGCACCATTGGTTAACATTGATGCATGCGTGCACTTTCTGCACTGCACCCGAATCCCGCGGGCTTTTCCCGACTTCAGCATTGCTTGTCCCGACTGCTCCCAGCGATTCCCTAGGCCCTAGGCCGAACCACTGATTGATTGGTATCTCTTATACCATTTTTTTAGTATATGGTCTGAGTGGCCCCTCGCCCTCATCCATATTTGTGCAACTTTGTATGTTATACTGTGCTTTTGATTTAACGCTTGTGCCCCTTTATCCATAAAGAATACTGGGGATTGTTTTTAGTAATAAATACATATATTTTTATAATATATACTTGTGTGGTGTCCTTTCATTTGATATTACAGGATTGTAAGTGGTAAAACAGCTCGCTTAACAAGACCTCTTAAGTTAAGCCTTTAGGCTGCTTAGTCCATGCTACCCCTAGGATAGCTTGTCTAATAAGGTTGACTTACAACCGGACACCATAAGGGATTGTTTGGTCTGATACCAGGTGGTTCCAGAATTGGAAACATCACCTATCAGGCCAACTTCTCACAAGTTCCAAGTCTTGGCGGCCAGGTAGGAGAAGGACCTTCCTCCTGTGGTGGCTCTTCAGATGCGGGGGACGGCGGCGAGGGCGTGGCTGGTCGATCGAAGCTGGCGTGTGGGAGTGTAGAAGTTGAGGCGGCTGTTGAGGTATCTTGGGCCTTGGTTGTGTAAGGCTTTGTGTGTGTGGGTGAGGAGGCGGAAGGTGATTCTCTTGTTGACCGGGAGCCAGTGCAGGTCTCTCAGGAGTCCGGAGATGTGGCTGTGTCGGGGGATGTCGAGGATGAGTCTTGCTGAGGCGTTCTGGATCCGCTGGCGTCTCTTCTGGAACTTGGCGGTGGTTCCGGCGTAGAGGGCATTGCCGTAGTCCAGTCGGCTGGTGACGAGGGCCTGGTTGACGTCTTCCTGGTCTCGGTGGGGATCCACCGGAAGATCTTACGTAGCATGCGTAGGATGTTGAAGCACGACGAGGAGACGGCGTTGACTTGTCTGGTCATGGAGAGGGAGGAGTCCAGGACGAATCCCAGGTTGCGTGCGTGGTCTGTTGGTTTGGGTGCGCTGCCCAGGGCGGGGGGCCACCAGGAGTCGTCCCAGGCGGAGGGTGACGATCCCAGGATGAGGACTTCCGTCTTGTCTGAGTTAAGATTCAGGCGCCTGTTCAACATCCACTCGGCTACATCTTTCATCCCTTCGTGTAGGTTGGTTCTGGCGGTGGCGGGGTCGTTGGTGAGGGAGAGGATCAGCTGGGTGTCGTCGGCGTAGGAGATGATGTTGAGGTTGTGTTGGCATGCGATGGCCGCAAGGGGGCTCATGTAGACATTGAAGAGGGTGGGGCTGAGCGAGGAGCCTTGAGGAACGCCGCAGATGACTTCGGTGGCTTCTGATCTGAACGGGGGGAGGTGGACTCTCTGTGTCCTTCAGGCGAGGAAGATGATGATCCATTCTAGTGCCTTATCCTGGATTCCGACGTTGCTGAGGCGCTGCACTAGGGTGCGGTGGCAGACAGTGTCGAATGCTGCGGAGAGGTCCAGGAGGATGAGGGCCGCTGTTTCTCCGTTGTCGAGCAGGGCTCGGATGTCATCGGTGGCTGCAATGATTGCGGTCTCGGTGCTGTGGTTGGCCCGAAAGCCAGACTGCAAGAGGTCGAGGGATCCGTTCGTCTCGAGGAAGGCGGCCAGCTGCTTGTTGACAGTCTTCTCGATGACTTTGGCCGGAAACGGGAGGAGCGAGATGGGGCGGTAGTTTTTGAGTTCGGTGGGGTCCGCTGATGGTTTCTTCAGCAGAACGCTAAGTTCGGCATGCTTCCAGCTCTCCGGGAAGGTAGCGGTGTCGAAGGAGGTGTTGATGATGTTCCGCAGATGGGGTGCGATGACAGCGTCGGCCTTGTTGAAGACGTGGTGGGGGCAGGGGTCGGTTGGAGATCCGGAGTGGATGGAGTTCATCGTGCATATGGTCTCCTCGGTGTTGATCGGGGTCCAGGCGCGGAGGGTGGTGGTGGGGGGCGTTGGTGCATCCGTGGGGTGCGTTGGTTGCGTCTTGAAGCTGTTGTGTATGTCTGCAATCTTGTTGTGGAAGTAGGCGGCGAGGGAGTTGCAGAGGTCTTGTGATGGGGTGATGTCGTTGATTCTGGCGTTGGGGTTGGAGAGCTCTTTGACGATGTTGTAGAGTTCCTTGCTGTTGTGTGCGTTGTTGTCCAGTCGTTCCTTGAATGCTGTTTTCTTGGTGGTGTGGATCAGTTGGTGGTGTTTTCGGGTGGCGAGCTTGAGGGTGGTCATGTTGTCTGGTGTTGGGTTTCTGCGCCAGGCTTTCTCGAGGGCTCGGCAGTTCTTCTTGGAGGTCTTGAGTTCGTCGGTGAACCATGGGGCTTTCTTGCTGCCGGGTCTGCTAGGCGGGGTCCTCAGAGGGGCTAGGATGTCTGCGCAGTTGCTGATCCACTTCGTGAGGTTGTTTGCAGCCTGGCTGGGGATTGCTGAGCAGGCGGGGGGGGTCCTGGCTCAGGGATGCGGCGAGCTGGTCGGCTGTGATCTTGTTCCAGCTTCTGCGTGCAACCTGTTGCTGGTGGTGGTGGGTCGTGTTCTTTCTGAAGCTGAAGTGGATGCAGCTGTGGTCCGTCCAGTGGAGTCCGGTGGCGTGGCTAAAGGCGATGTCCTTGCTGGATGAGAAGACGGGGTCGAGCGTGTGTCCGGCGTAGTGGGTGGGGGTGGTCCCCAGCTGCTTGAGACCGAGGTTGGCGAGGTTGTCCAGCAGGGTGGTGGTGTTGCGGTCGTTGTTGTTCTCCAGGTGGAAGTTGAAGTCCCCGAGGAGGATGTAGTCAGCGGAGGGGAGGGTGAGCGGGCTGATGAAGTTGGCGATGTCTTCGCTGAATTGTGTGCGTGGTCCCAGGGGTCTGTAGATGAGGGTGCCTCTGAAGGTGGTCCTGGGGTCGGTGTGTATCTGGAAGTGCAGGTGTTCGGCGGTTGTGAGGGTGTCGTCGGTGTTGGTTGTGATGCGGATGGTGTTCCTGTGGATGATGGCGATGCCTCCTCCGGTCTGGTTGCCGCGGTCCTTCGGGGTGATCTTGTATCCGTCCGGGATGGCGATGGCGATGTCGGGTGCTGAGGAGGCGTTCATCCAGGTTTCCGTGAGGAAGGCGACGTCTGGTGATGTTTTATTGAGCAGGTTCCAGAGCTCAACGGCGTGTTTGTGGACGGAGCGGGTGTTGAGTAGGATGCACTTTAGGTGATTGCTGCTGGTGCTCGGCATGGTGGGTGCGGGTGCGGGTGCAGTGCAGGTCCGGATGCAGGTGAACTTGCAGGAGTGCGTCTCGGGGTGGCTCGGTAGTATCCCGGGATCCGGTCGGCGTTGAGTGCATTGAGTTCGTTGGTGTCGTACGTCCTGCGGGAGGGCTGGTGTCTGCGGGGGCCAGGGGTTCTGGCGCTGGGCGCGGTCCAGGCGCGGACGGGCGCAGACGGGCTTACCTTTGGCGCGCCTTCGACGCGCTTAGGGCGCGCCCGCTGCGCGTCAATGCTGCGTGTTTGCCACTCTGCCATATGTGGAGAGTGGGGGGGGGCGGAGCGAGGGAGGAGCAGCTGGGAGGCGGGAGCGGGGCGGCGAATGGGAAGGGCTGCAGAGGGAAGGGGGCGGGGCCGCAGGGGGCAGCGGCGGGGAGGTGGCGGGAAGTGCGGCAGGGGCTGGGTGCGACGAGAGGAAAACAATCACAAAATAAAACAACACGGGGCACAGGGAGAGAAACAGAAATTAAACAAGGAGCAATAACACAGGGGAAATACAATCGGAATCGAAAATACAAACGCAGCGCAGGCGGGGCAAGAGCAGTAACAGCGGTGGACCAGGGTCACAGCTGCGGGCAGCGGCGGCACTTGGCGGGAACGGGGGGCAGCCTGGGCTCACTCACGAGGAGTGTGCGCGGTGCGTGGGGGTGACCGGCCCAGAGGGACAGAGATAATGATCTAGGGAGAGAAACATCTCAAGCTGGAGGTTATGAGACAGAGGGTAGTAAGGGGGAAAAGGAGGGCCAATTTGTATACCCTCTGGATATTCGCTTCACACTGGACGAGATAGTATGTGCAACACAGAAAAGCGCCTAAGGCAAAGCCCCGGGGCCGGATGGTGTCCGAGGTGATGTCTACCGGTCAAATACCGATATTTGGGCATCACTTATAATGAATGTTTTAAATAAGTGCTGTCAAATTGGTTTTATAAAGTCCTGGACAGATGCAATTTTAATACCAATTTTTAAGAAGGGAAATTGTGACGACCCTAAATGTTATTGTCCCATTTCACTTTTAGATTCTCTTTTAAAGGTGGATGGGAGGGTAATTTTAAATAAACTACAATTATGGGCTGAGGAAAAGGAGGTTTTATCACAGCTACAATATGGTTTTAGGTCTGGACTGGGCACAATAGAGCAAGGGCAAAAAAATGGAAACGTGTTGTTAACATTTGTCGATTTATCCTCCGTGTTCGACTGTGTTATACACAAAAAATTATGGGAAACTTTATTTGAGTTGGGCGTCGAAAATGATATTTTATTTTTTATCAGAGAACTTTACCAAGAGGCGGGAGCTAGGGTGAGATATGGGGAGTGCTCGGCTATATTTGGCATTGAAAAAGGAGAGAGGCAGGGATGCCTCCTTGCCCCGTTCCTTTTCACAATATACATCAATAGCCTGGGTGAACGACTGGCCGAGCTCTCCCAAGATTACCCAAGCATTAATGGAAATTCACAATCCCAATATTACTATACGCGGACAACGTGGTTTTAATGTCAAGGACACCAATAGGCCTACAGAAAACAGTTACACACTTTGTTAACTACATGCAGGTGAGGGGGCTGTAAGTGAATATAAGTAAAACTTTTAGCATGAAATGTGGGAAAAGAACTGCAAAGAATTGTAGTATCTCTATCAATGGTAAAAAAATTGTGTGTAAAAAACTTTGCCTACTTAGGGATACATTTTGATCAGAATGGCACCTGGCCAGCTGCAATATTAGCCCGGGAAACTATGTTTCTAAAAGCTACCGGGGCACTTGTCAGCATGTCAATACAACTGGGTTCTCGACCGGTTCTAGAATTGCTTGCAATCTATAAGACCAAATGTGTTCCAACTGCCACTTATGGTGCCGGCATATGGGGCTTTACCAATGTTCAAAGTATACAGAGTTGTGAAAATAATTTTCTGCGCTACTTATTAGCTGTACCTAGATCAACTGCTACATACATTTGTCATTCCGAGGTAGGTTTGAATCATATTGTAGATATTATAAAATCTGGCCCTTTACTACTTTGGCACAAGATTTGGAATTCCCCCGAAGCAGTTTTTAACCGGAATGTCATCACTGACTGTTTAAAATTGGATAATGTACATTGCATCCCATGGCTACGACATATTAAGGAAACGGCAGACGAAATTGGCCATCCAGATTTATTTTCAAATCCAGAATGTATGAATATTACTTCCAGGATGTTATTAAAAAAGAAATACTTGTCCTATCTGGAGGAAAAGCGCTGGTCTGTGGAGAAAGAAAAACATTCTGTCATGGAAAATCACATTATGTTATTATGCACTGGAATTCTGTCATATGTGACACGCCCCTTTGATTGGATGTTACTGACACGTTTTCGTTTAGGTATTGTACATAGGGTCATTACATTTCCAATGATGAACGATTGGTCACGTACCTTAGCACTATGTCCTTGTGACGGTACCTCGTCACAATCTACACTGCATGTAACTCTGTTTTGCAGGTTTTATACGGCACCAAAGAGGTTGTTTTTATTAACGATTTTAAAACAGTATGGTTTAAGACATAGCAGAGCAGCCTACCTAAAAATACAATGTATGCAAGAGGACTTGACAATGGGGTGTGTAGAAAGGTATTTAAAATGTGTGATCAGATTAAGAAAGACAATCAGGTTGTAAACTAACTGTACCCCCTTATTTATTGTTCTGGAAAATTAAATGGCTAAAGGATATAAAAGCACTGCGATGTGACCTTGACCTCCTAGAGGCGTGGACGAATAGAACTGCTCCACCAAAGGCAGAACTCAAGAAGGCCTATTGGTCCTGGGTCCGTACCAAGGGTTTCCTCGATCTGAAATTAGGCAGGTTATCTGAGGAGTTTATGCAACATAAGCACTCTACTTGCTACAAACCATACCTAGATATCGTCCAAAAACCGTATGACAGAGCACTGTTTTCGAGTTCAGGGTTGGTTCGCTCCTCACTCGTGAAATGACCGCTTGCTGGAAGGCTCGCTATCAGACACCAGCCTCCTGCCCGAACTGTGAGGCAAATTGGGAGTCAATAGGGCTTGTTATGTCCGCCTGTCCAGCTTATAAAGTGCCAAGGGAACGCTGGCTGACCACTCTGCAGGGAGTTGGGCACTCGTAGCCACTTTGTGGCATTGCGCATTCTAAGATCTGAAGCACGAGCCTTGTATGTGGGTGGTTTGGCCAAATACCTGAGTTGGGCTTGGAACATTAGATCGAGAACCCTTAAAGCCAATCCCCAAGCATTGAAGATGCTATGAGCTATCTGTACCTCGTGAATTGCACTTTCTCTTTCTTATGTTGTATACATCTTTTTAATGTCATTTTTAAAATTCCTTATCATGAAGATTTTAATCAATTTTGTTATAGAGTCATTAGGGTAAATTTACTATGTCTCATCCTTTTTAATATTATTGCTTTTTAATTGGTGTATTACTGCTTTTAAGATATGATTTTATTGAAATAAAGCAAAAATGACTGACTGTTCTGGAAATGTATTTTTATCTGTGCTTTTATTTTGTTTTCAAATGAAATACGAATAAAGTAATTTGACTTCACTTGACTGGACACCACATGCAGAATCTTTTCCACTTAAGCCTGTACGTTTTAACAGCGGCAGGCGCTCAAGTGTTAGCTAAAACTTATTTACAATCCGCAGGAATGTTTAAATGAGCGAATTCAATGTGTTCAGGCGTCAGGCTGCTAATCTCAGAGATGCAAGGTCCGGTTGGCAGATCTGTCCGTTCTGTATGGACAGGAGGTTCAGTATTGGTCAAAACTGAATGGGATTGCTTTCTGATAGAAGGAGAATTTCGGTAAACCAGAACTGGCGAGGCCATCTGGGAGCAATAAGAATCAGGCGACAGGGTTCTCTTCCTTTTCCGGAGAACTCTGGGAACCAACGGTATCGGAGGAAAGGCGTAAGCATATACCCGCAACCAATTCATCGAAAACTTGTTCCCCTAAGACCCCTTGTGGGGAAGCCAACTTACAAAGAATGGGCATTTGTGGTTCTGATTGGACGCAAACAGGTCTAGATCGGGACGACCCTACTCCTGAAACGTTGGTTGATGCAGTTCCCACTCGTGAGTGGATACGGTTGATCTGCTGTGGGAATCCGTTAAAACATTGGAAACTCTCGGCACATGGATCGCTGATAGGCTGACTGTGTCGTATGGCCCAGTCCCAGATTTCCTAGGCTTGTTGAGAGAGTAGGGCAGACCTTGTTCCTCCTTGTTTGTTCAAGTAGTGCATACTTGTTGTATTGTTCAAGTTCAAGATCAAGAATTTGTATAGCGCGCTACTCACCCAGAGGGTCTCAAGGCGCTTGAGGGAGGTTGTGTGCCTTACTTATCGAATAGCCAGGTTTTAAGCTGCTTTCGAAAGGAGAAGTGGTTCTGTGTAAGGCGGAGGTGAGTGGGGAGAGAATTCCAGGTTTTGGCCGATAAGTAGGAGAAGGATCTTCCTCCCATGGTGGATCTATGGATGCGCGAAACT
Source organism: Lissotriton helveticus (assembly GCF_964261635.1). NCBI lineage: Eukaryota > Metazoa > Chordata > Amphibia > Caudata > Salamandridae > Lissotriton > Lissotriton helveticus. The sequence goes on from NC_136065.1 coordinate 52,347,775, forward strand.
TCGGTGAGGGCTTGGTTGGATGATCATAGTTGCGGGTGGGTGTGTAGAAGGACAAGCGTGTGTTGAGGCATTCAGGACCTAGGTCGTTGAGGGCCTTGTGTGCGTGGGTGAGGAGGCGGAACGTTATTCTCTTGTTGACGGGGAGCCAGTGGAGGCCTTTCAGGTGGCCGGAACTGTGGGCTTGACAGGGGATGTCCAGTATGAGTCTGGCTGAGGTGTTTTGGATGCGTTGGAGTTTTTTCCTTAGTTTGGCTGTGGTTCCTGCGTAGAGTGTATTTCCATAATCCAGTCGGCTAGTCACCAGTGCGTGGGTGACTGTCTTTCTTGTCTCGGTGGGGATCCAACGGAAGATTTTTTTGAGCATGTTGAAGCATGAAGCTGAGACGGCGTTGACTTGTCTGGTCATCGAGAGGGAGGAGTCTAGGATGAAGCCCAGATTACGTGCGTGATCTGTAGGTCTGGGTGCTGTACCCAGGGCCGGTGGCCACCATGAGTCATCCCAGGCAGAGGGGGATGATCCTAAGATGAGGACTTCCGTTTCGTCTGAGTTTAGTTTTAAACGGCTGTTCTTCATCCATTCGGCTACTTCTTTCATTCCTTCGTGTAGATTGGTTTTGGCGGTGTTAGGGTCTTTGGTGAGGGAGAGGATAAGCTGGGTGTCGTCTGAGTGACGATCCTTGTGGTACGCCGCAGATGACTTCGGTGGCCTTAGATTTGAATGGGGGAGGCGGACTCTCTGGGTTCTCCCGGCGAGGACCGAGATGATCCAGTCCAGGGCTTTGCCTTGTATTCCGACGTTGCTGAGGCGTTGTATGAGGGTGCTATGACAGACTGTGTCGAAGGTGGCGGAGAGGTCAAGTAGGATGAGGGCAACTGTTTCTCCGTTGTCCAGTAGCGTTCGGATGTCGTCTGTAGCTGCGATGAGGGCGGTTTCGGTGCTGTGTTTGGCTAGGAAACCGGACTGTGAGGGGTCGAGGGAGTTGTTGGATTCAAGGAAGGCGGCGAGCTGAGTGTTAACGGCTTTCTCAATGACTTTGGCAGGGAATGGGAGGAGTGAGATGGTGCGGTAGTTCTTAAGTTCGGACGGGTCTGCTGTGGGTTTCTTCAGAAGGGCGCTGAGCTTGGCATGTTTCCAGCTTTCTGGGTAGGTGGCGGAGTTGAAGGAGCAATAGATGACATCGCGGAGATGGGGTGCGATGATGGAGTCTGCTTTGTTGAAAATGTGATGGGGACATGGGTCGGTTGGCGATCCTGAGTGGATGGAGTTCATCAGGCGGCTGGTGTCTTCAGTAGTGATTGGGTTCCAGGCGTACAGGTTGTGAGGGTGCTGTTTTGGTTCGGAGGTGGGTGGAGTGGACTGTTCGACGGACTGGTTTTCAAAGCTGTTATGTATGTCGGCGATTTTGTTGTGGAAGAAAGAGGATAAAGATTCGCAGAGGTCTTGGGTGGGAGTGATGTCGTTGGTGCCTGCGATGGGGTTAGTGAACTCTTTGACGATGTTGAATAGTTCCTTACTGTTGTGGGCGTTGTTGTCGAGACGATCTTTGAATGCTGATTTCTTGGTGGATCGGATCGATTGGTGGTGTCTGCGGGTGGCGTTCTTGAGGGTGGTCAGGTTGTCACTGGTTGGGTTTCTTCTCCATGTTTTCTCGAGAGTACGACATAGCTTCTTGGATTTCTTAAGGTCATCGTTGAACCAGGGGGCCTTTTTGCTACTTTGTCTGATCTGGTGTTTTTTCAAGGGTGCTAATTCGTCAGCGCTGTGGGTGATCCATTGTGTGAGTTTTGCGGCAGCTTGGTTAGGGTCCGATGCTATGGCAGGAGGGTTTTGGTTAAGCGATGTGAAGAGTTGGTCCGTGGTGATTTTGTTCCAGTTTCTTCGAGGAATAGGTTGTGGGGGGTTGAGGGTCGAGGATTTTTTGTAGCTGAAGTGAACGCAGCTGTGGTCCGTCCAGTGAAGAGCTGTGGTGTGATCGAAGGAGATGTGTTTGCTGGAGGTGAAGATTGGGTCGAGCATGTGTCCGGCAAGGTGGGTGGGGGTGTCAACAAGTTGTTTGAGTCCGAGATTGGCCAGGTTGTCCAGAAGGGTGGTGGTGTTGCTGTCGTTTTTCTTTTCCAGGTGGAAGTTGAGGTCTCTCAGAAGAATGTAGTTCTCGGAGGTGAGGGCATGTGGGCTGATGAAGTCAGTGATGTCTTCGTTGAAATGTGTGCGGGTTCCTGGTGGTCTATAGATGAGGGTGCCTCTAAGAGTGGTCCTGGGGTCGGTGTGGATCTGGAAATGGAGGTGTTCGGCGGTAACGAGGGTATCGTCAGAGCTGGTCGTGATTCGGATGGTGTTCTTATGGACGATGGCTATTCCTCCTCCTGTTTGGTTGGTGCGGTCTTTTCGGATGATCTTGTAAGCGTCCGGGATGGCTATGGCGATGTCGGGGGCAGATGAGGCGTTCATCCAGGTTTCTGTAAGGAAGGCAACGTCCGGCGATGTGGTGTCGAGTAAGTCCCAAAGTTCAGTGGCGTGTCTGTGGTCCGAGCGGGTGTTCAGCAGGATGCACTTCAGGTGGTTAGAGTGGGAGCCGTGTTTGGGGTTCGTGGATTTGGTGTGGGTCCTGACGCAGGCGAATTTGCAGGAATGGCAGGCGAAGGGTCCATGGGTGTGTCCTGGGGCAGCCTCGCAGCATTGCGGTTTGCGGCCGAGATTAAGGGCAAGGAGGGTAGCGGCGTCATATGTAATGCGGGAGGGGTGTGTTTTACGAGGACCAGGGGGTCTGGCTCTGGGCGCAGTCCAGGCGCGGACGGGCGTAGACGGGCTTACCTTTGGCGCACCTTCGGCACGCATGGGGCGCGACCGCTGCGCGTGACCGCTGAGCGCGGGAGCATCTGTCATATATAGTTGGTGGAGGGGGCGGGGGCGAGGGAGGGTCAGCTGGGAGGCGGGATCGGGGAGGAGACACGGGCCAGGAGTGGACACAACAACAACAAAATGGCTGCTTAAACTGAAAGCGAAACGGGGCACAGCCGAGGACCGGCAATGAATAATAATAGCAGGCTATGGCAGTGCTGTTCACAGCAATGCAGCGCTAACGTGTACAATATAAATCAGCAGGTACAATAATAATTTTTAATTAAGAAGGCTAGGATAAATCTGATTCGCCAAAGCTGCGCAAATAGGTAATATTCGCTATGTGCAGGTTACGATACCAGGCGCTGTGAGAGTGCGCACGGCCACGGGTCCAGGTAGCGAGGTAGCAGGCAGCAAGGAGGCACTCGAACGCGAATCTAGGCAGCAGGTAAGGGAGCGTGTGGGAGCGACCGCTTTGGGGCAAGCCCTGGTGGTCAAAATTGTCTGTCCGAATTAGCACTGAAGCTCCCAGAATGATGGTTCGAAAGGATTTCAGGGCCAAGAAGATGGCTCGCAATTCCAGAAGGTTGATATACCACTTCCGTTGTTGGACATTGCCTTTGCTGCTGACCATCAGCCCTTGAAGATGTGCCCCCCCATCTCTCGAGGGACGCATCTGTGGTGATGGTAACATTTGGCGCTTCTTCTAGGAATGCGCATCCTTCCTCCACATTCTTTTTTAGTGTCCACCAGAGGAAGGCTTCTCGCATTCGAGGAGTGATGTGAATGAGATCAAATGATCCCGAAACCTGCAACCATTGGTGGTTCAGTTCCTCTTGTAGGGGCTTCATTCTGAAGCACAGTTGGGTATCATAGGGATGCAAGAAGAAATCATCCCTAAAAAAGACTTGAACTGCCGGACTGAAACGCACTCTTTTGATCGTAATAGGCGGGCCAGTTTGCAGATCTTTTGCTGTCTTTCGTTTGAGACAAAGGCTTGAGTCAGCTGCGTGTCCAACGTGGCTCCAAAGAATGTCTGTCTTTGTGAAGGAACAAGATGAGACTTGCCGAGGTTGATAGAGAGACCCAGAGATAAAAACAGGGACAAACATCTCTGGATGTGGGTGCATGTGGCTGAAAAAGAATTCGCCTTGATAAGGCAGTCGTCTAGGTATGGAAAGATTTGAATCCCTTCCAGACGAAGGTGTGCCACCGCCGGTGCTAGAACTTTGGTAAGCACATGGGGTGCTAAACGTAGTCCGAAAGGAAGGACTTTGAACTGGAAGTCCCTGCCAGCCACTCTGACCGCAAGAATTTTCTGTGTCTGGGAAGAATTGGCACATGGAAATATGCGTCTTGGAGGTTGAGGGTGGCCATATGATCCCCGCCGAAAGGAGTTGAAGGATTTCTTGAAGCGTTAACATCCGGAAGGACAACTTCTTTAAGTATTTGTTGAGGGAGCGAAGATCGAGAATGGTACGCCACTCTCCTGATTTCTTCATTATCTGGAAGAAACTCAAATAAAATCCTGTTCCCCTCTGTAACTGAGGGACCCTTTCGATTGCTCCTTTTTTTATCATCAAATTTATTTGGGAAAAAAGCTCATTGCGATGAGCTGGGGGTCGGCCTCTTGGAGGAAAGTTTGGAGGAATCTTCATGAACTCTAAAGCATGGCCTCTGGCCACGATGTCCAGGACCCACTTGTCTGATGTTATTGCAAACCAGTTCAAGTTAAATTGGGAGATCATTCCTCCAACTTTTGCATGGGAATGCGGTAGAAGAGGTGGCAGGTGGCAGTTCTCATTGTTTCTTATTGGAATCCCTTCCGTGGTAGGAGGGCTTCATTTTATTCTGCGAATAGGATGTATTACGTTGTCCCTACGACTGTTGTCTTTGAGACTGATATCGCTGATTACCTTGCTAGGACTGGCATGATCTTTGTTGGTTGTAGCCCCCTTGATTAGAGAATGATCCACGTCCTTTAGCACCCCAAAAGAGCGGCTTACGGAATTGCAGAGTACCGAGAGATCTTGCTGTTTCTGTATCTTTTTTGATGGCCTGCCGGGCCTCTTCCACGTGCTGGCTGAATAGTGACTGTGAGAAGTTGGCCTGATGTGCAGTGCTCACTATTCTAGTGATCACTATATATCAGTCCAAACAACCCTTATTGATGATTGGTTGTAAGTCAACCTTATAGATCAGCTATCCTAGTAGCATGGATACGAGCAGTCTAAGGCTAAGACTCTAGAGGGCGTGTTAAGCCAGCTGTTTTACCATCACATTACCCCTTGAACACCAAGTGAAAGGACACCACACAAGTTGTTATGAAAATAAACAGTATATTTATTTATAACAAGACTAACCTGGCTCTTTATGAGACAGGGAGCTAAGCACACAACAAAACTCTTATAAAAATACTTCAAGTTGCACAATTTACACAAATGCCAGGGGCACGAAAAACTATATACTACAAAAGTGGAATGCGAATTACTAGCAGGTAAGTAACGATTCTCAGAGGCTTTGGGATCGCTAGGACTGGACTACTGAACCTTTAGATTACTAGCAGGAGGCCTAGGGAACTCGGGTGCAGAGTGTGCACTCTCACGCGGGATGCGGGACAAAGTCTATGGAAGCTAGAATTCACAAAGTTACTGTTCTCGGGCGAACCCGACTAACTGGGACGAAAACGGGAGTGGATCCGAACACTTGGAGTGTTGGACTATGCTGGGGCACCGGAGTGCTGGATTTACCTAGCCCAGGGGCTGCGGCTGCATAGGGTTCAAGTTGCGTCGGAAACCCACGTTGACGGACCAGGAGCCTGAAGAAGAAGTTGCTGGCAGGCGGCCAGTGAAGAAAAGTTCGAAGAGATCCAAGCCTGGATCAGGGAAGAAGAAAACCTGAAAGCAGAGGGGACCAAGTTCTGAATCACTAGCCAGTGATTAAGTGGGCACCAGGATGGCACCGGGCGAAGTCACCGCAGTCAGGTGAGTGGGCGCTGCTGGGCTCTGCAGTCTCTCGGACCAGGAGGCGTTGTCGGCGACCAGGATGGAGGTGCGAGCTGTCCCACGAAGGTTCTTGCTGTCGACATCGCTGGACCCAGGATTGGGGAAACAAGTCTTGGCAAATGCAAGGCCCACGCGGTGGACCTAAAATGGCGTCTTGAGTGGACCAGGAGGGTCCAGGGTGCTTCTCTGATGGAGGGAAGCAAGGGCCAGTCTGGAGCAACCAGACCAGCAGTGTTTGTTGTCGTGGAGCGTCGTGAAGGGGCCACTAGCCAAAGGGCAAGCGACCTGGACAACGCGGTGAGCAGCCAAGAGCAGAAGGGCCCCACGCAGATCTCGTGGATGCAAGAGGGCTGAACTTCGGTGCTGGAGCTGCTCAGGGTCGGGGCTTCTCTTACCCCAAAGCACTCAGTCGAGGGTCACTCGGTGGTCGTGCTGGACAAGCATCGTGCAGTTCAGAAGATGGCCGGTCCCTCGAGGTCTCGTCGCACCCACGGATCACAGCTGGGCTGATGATGTAGGTTGAGGTCAGAGGTGCCAGGGAAGCCGGTTCTCGTCGTGCTGAAGCAGTCTTGATCCGATGGAGAGACTGGCAACAAACCGCGAAGCTTGGTTGGTGCCTGCTGCTGCAGGGTGACTACTCCTTAGTCACAAGGGAGAAAATCTTGAGTAGAGTCTTGAGTTCTTCGGGTAGAAGGTCGGTTCAGGATTCAAAGATTGATCTAATTTGGAAGGGGGCCTGCTCCTACCTTTATCCTGAAAAAGGGGGCTGGCACGTGACTAAGTCCTGCCCTATGGGTGGGACTAGGAGGGGGGTGGTTACACCCCTCTCCTTTGGCGGGCTTTCCCCAGCTCAGGGTCTGGTGTGCCCCTGGAACTGGTTCAAGCCGGCCTATGCACAGTGAGCACCGGGGTGCCACTTGCAGTCACCTTCCTCTAAAGCCCTGCCTACCTAGAATACACAAAACCCTGTCTGGGACGGTGCTGGCACCGCCCCTGACAGGAAACCCTTTGTCCTTGCCTCCTGCTCTGGGAGGACTCCCAGCAGCAGGAGGGCAGACTTGTGTCTCGGTGGCAGCATCCATTTTGTGGAGCTAAGGCTCTGTCTGACTTTAACCGGGGTTACAGGTTACCATCATGTCGTGTCCCTCTAGAAGGGTGGAATGCTAACCCCATCGCCAGAATTGGCGAGGGGTTAGTATTCCAATTCGTATGACACCTTACTCAACATGTTTTGATAAAGCGATACCAGCGTTGGCATATAACCGCGAGGATTATAATGCACTTAAGAGTATATGGTATGCGATATCATGGAAACGGCTAAGGGATAGATCCCGAAAGCCGCAGACAGGCTCAGCTAGTGCCAGAGCACTATCTCACACGATTCCAAGCACTCTGCCTTCAGGATTGTTAAGGCCTGCCATAGGAGTGACTGATAGGAGATCTGTGTGTCCATTTAGGGTTAGATATAGGTATACTATATCTAAAGCAAAGGTTGATTACACCACCTTGCCCCAGCTGTCAAGCAGCCAGTTGTGTCAGATTAGTTAGTCAGCCCAGGGGTGGCATAATACATGCTGCAGCCCCTGGGAGACTTCTGGGTACCCCTCAGCCCTGGGTACAGGGACTCAGCGAGGGCCCAGTGCCAATTCAGTACCTGAGTACAATTTGGATAGAGAGAACAGCTAGGCTGTGGGTCTGATTAGCAGGCCCACAGCCAGGGAAAGTCGTAAACCAGTGAAGCAAAAAGCAAAAATCTGGGTGATCATAGGATTGCAGACCCTACTCTCCTACAGTGACTCTCCATCAAACAGCATGTCAATAATCTTTGCCTGAGCCTCCTGGTGAAAAGATGTTGATTTCAACCAGCCTTGTCTCTGTAGCACGGCAGCACCTGCTAGCTGCCTAAATCCTGTGGATGCGACATCTACGGCCGAATCTATGATCTCAGTAGATATACGCTCCCCTTCTAGTAGGATATTTAAAGCTTCAACCTTTGATAGTTCCGGGAACATGTTGATATATGGCGAAATGTCCGACCACATTTGCCTGTCGTACCGACCTAAGATGGCCAGTGAATTAGCAGCACTGACTATCGTGCTGCCAATGTGGAAACCTTCTTGCCAATTGCGTCTAATTGTCTGCCATCCCTGTCTGGAGGAGCTGTGATTGGAGAAGCGGGATTCCTAGCTCCGTCTTTGTGCCGCTTGTACAATTAACAAGTCCTTTTTTGGCTGACCTATGAGGCTTGCCGGTGTGTTGTCTGGCGCTTTATAGTTTTTTGTCGAGCCGAGGCAAAACCAGAGGGATAGAAGCAGGAGCTGTCATAACCTTCAATCCTTCCTTCCAGATAAAATCAATAACGGGGATATTCCTTATCTGCTTCCTTGTTTGATCCTTGAAATCGTATAGGAAGCATTCATCCTTCTTCGTTTCCATAGGTAGAAGGAACCTTTGTGTTGCCCTTTTCATCAGGAGGTGGAAGCCTCCGATGTCCACTGGAGGAGAATCAATGGGAGCTGGAGTTGAAGGAGACAGAGTTTGAAATTGGTATTCGTCCCACTCCGACATAAGAGATCTATCATTAACTTCTCCTTCCTCCCTATCCTCATCATCAGATGAGTTCTCATCATGGGAATGATGAGACGGTAACGGAGAAGGCGGTCTAGGTGACCTGAAAGCAGAAGTGGAAGCTTGAGTTACAGGTGTCGGTGAAATGGACTGCGCAGATTCAGATGGAAGAAACCGGCGATAATAGTCATCTAACATATATTGAAGATTGTTTAGCAGAGCTAGAGGCATCAGTGCTGTAGGTAACGTATCAGGAGGTGGGGCCACAGGCTCGGGGGAAAGCTGTTCATTCTGGTCATCCTCCTGATATTTAATGAACAATTCTGAAGGGCTTCTGGCAGTAAAAAATCTGTCGTCCTCTTCAGAATCCTCCTCATTCTCCTCTGACTCCAGTAATTGTTCAGGGACCTCAAGAGGTACCTTGGTTGGAGAAATATGCAATAGAGAGAGGGCATCCAGTGAAGAAACACATCTCTGTAATAAAGAAGATGCTGTAGTAGACTATGTAGATGTAGCCGTAGACGCTGACCAGACCTGCAATTCTGTGCAAGATGATAAATGTAGCGTTGACGCAGGGGCTGTCGTCGTCGTCGGTTGAGCTGAAGTCAAAGGAGTGACCATCGTCGAAAACTTCCTCATCCACAATGAGGAAGTCTTCGTTGACGAGGAAGTCTTCGTCGACATGGTGGCCGTCGACGACGAGGTAGTCTTCGACGACATGGCGGCCGTCAATGACAATTTGGCCCTCGACGAGGCAGCAGTTGACGAGATCCTTCCAACCTTCGTCTTCGATGAGATCCTTTCAACCTTAGTCGTCGACGAGATCCTTCCAACCTTCGTCGTCGACGCAACGTCGACAGTAGGCAATATCTCCCTCGTCGACGAGATTGGCTTCACAGAGACAGAGACTAGCGTCGACGAGGATGACGCCAATGACAATCATTTGAGATCTCGGCGACGACAGTGGATGTAGAATTCGCGTCAATGGTGATCTTCGTCAACGAAAAAGTCGTTGGCGACACTGTCGACGACGAGGTCTTTTTCTGAGGTAAATCCTTTTCAGAAGGCTGTTTTGAAGCAAGAGACTTTGCAGGTTTTCTCCGGGGTGAAGAGGGCAGAGGCTTGCCCTTACAAGGTGGAGGAGCCTTTTTTCGAGGTGGAAGGCAATTCCGAACCCTTAGAGGGTTGTTGTTTCTCAAAACCTTAGCCCAGGAGAAGATAAGTCCTCATCAGCAACCCGCTTCCTAGAGGACATAGTTGAACTAGAGGCAATACTTCCCACCTCAGATAAGGGGTTGTCTTGGTCCTTAATCTTCTGTAGCCACAGAAGTAGACTCCCTTCTCTGTCCCTGAGGGTTTTCTGAGGGAAGGTCCTGCATATCTTGCAGTCTCTCCCCTGGTGATCCGGGTAAAGGCAGTAAATGCACTTTTTGTGGGAATTTCCGGAGAACAGCCAGAGCTTCCCACAAGACTCACAAGGTCTAAAGAGAGATTTCTTTGAAGAAGACATCTTGATGTGAAGAAATTCCTGAGGAATTAGGAAAGTACTGAGCAGAGCTCAGGGAGACTCCCTTCACACGACATGCGGTAGAAAATCTGAGAGCCTGAGCCTCTGAGGAGAACATTCTGGAGGGTGCTGTCACCTGATTGGCTTCAGTTTGGACTGTATATAATGACTTGAACAAGTCATAGATGTGGAAGGTTTTTTTTCCTTGTAGTTCCTGACTACTTTACTTCCTGGTTCTATGTTACCTATGTTATGGTTAGTATTAGCATAAATATTGCTTTTTTTTGTACCGTAGGACTCTCACTCCGACTACGGGAAATGATTCAGGCATGTGAATCTATGAAAGACACCAATACTGGAGAATTTTACTTTCCAAGGGATCGTTTTCAAAGCCAGTAAAAAGAATATGCTACTTACCAGTATGCATCTGTTCTTGGCATGTAGGGCTGCTGACATTCATATCTGTGCATAGATCGCCGCCTAGTGTTGGGTCCGGATGATTGCACTTTGTTGTCCTGGAAGAGTCTTCGAAGTATTACGAGATAGGTGACTCCTCCCCTGGACTACAGTGCGCATGGGCATCTTCTCCATCTTCAGATTGTTTTTCGCCATTGTGGCACAGATGGAGGTAGGAAAGTAAGAGATGGCCATGCCAGAGATAATGCTGCGACAGGCACCGGGGAGGAGGGCGGGTGATATGAACGTCAGCAGTCCTACATGCCAAGAACAGATGCATACTGGTAAGTAGCATATTCTGTTCGAGGCATGTGGGCTGCTGAATTCATATCTTAGCATAGACTGAATAGCAGTACCTCCTCTAGCGGTGGCCACCTGTGCCAGCTGCAGCAATTTGGAAAAGAGTTTTGAGGACAGCCTGGCCTACAGCAGCTTGCTGTTTTGCTTGCACTTCTACACAGTAATGTTTAGTGAAATTGTGTATGGTGGACCATGTGGCTGCCTTACAGATGTCTTCAAGAGGAATATTCCCTAGGAAAGCAATGGATGACCCCATTTTCCGTGTAGAGTGTGCTCTAGGGGGGACGGTTAAAGTGTGTTTAGCTTTTAGATAACATATTTGAATGCATTTAACTATCCATCTGGCTATTCCTGACTTTGAAATAGGATTTCCTTTGTGTTGTGGTGCAAAAGCAAAAATTAGTTGTTTTGTCTTTCTAAATGATTTAGTTCTGTCCACATAATAAAGTAGAGCTCTTCTTACATCTAATGTGTGTAGGGCTCTCAGCTACTGACTGTGGATTTTGAAAGTATACTGGCAGTTCAATTGCTTGATTGATATGGAAATTGGATACAACTTTAGGCATGAATTTAGGGTTGGTTCTAAGAACCACCCTGTTAGCATGTACCTGCATGAAAGGTTCTTGAATTGTTAGTGCTTGTAATTCGCTCACTCTTCTGAATGAGGTAATGGCAACTAAGAATGCAACCTTCCATGTCAAGAATTGTAGTTCGCATGAGTGTAGAGGTTCGAAAGGAGGTCCCATGAGTCTGGTAAGCACTATGTTTAGATTCCAGACTGGGGACGGGGGATGTCTTGGAGGGATCACCCTTTTTAAACCCTCCATGAAGGCTTTGATTGCTGGTACTTTGAACAGTGAAAGGTGTTGCCTGTTCTGAAGGTATGCTGCTATAGCAGCAAGGTGTAGTCGTATGGAAGAGTATGCTAAGTTACATCTTTGTAAATGCAGCAGGTAACATATAATGTTTTGTATGGAAGAGTCTAATGGGTTGATTTGGTTATTGTTGCAGTAAATAACAAATCTCTTCCATTTAGCTGCATAGCATGCTCGTGTGGTTGGTCTTCTTGCCTCCTTAATGATGTTCAATCAGTCTGGGGGCAAGTTAAGGTATCCGAACTCTAAGACCTCAGGAGCCAGATCGCTAGGTTCATATGATTGGGAACTGGGTGTCTTATTTCTCCATGGTTCTGAGTTAGAAGATGGGGAGCAAGGCCCAGTCTTTGATGAGAGACTACTGAAAGTTCTAGGAAAGTTGTGTACCATGGTTGTCTCGCCCATGTGGGAGCAACTAGGATTAGTGTGAGTGAGTGTTGCCGCAGTTTGCGCGCCACCAGCGGGATCAACGGTGCTGGGGGAAAAGCATACGCAAATTTGCCTGACCATATCGCATTGTAAATGTAAATGTAAATGTATAGGCATTTATATAGCGCACTACTTACCCGTAGGGTCCCAAGGCGCTTCGACCGCTGCGAAACCCTTCCTGGCTTACCTGAGAGATGGTCCCTTAATGGGTATCTCCAGGGTGAGACCAGGCATCCCCGGCGGTCTGGTGGGGCCGTTAGTGAAGATGAGGCAAGCTAATGCCCAGAGTTGCCGAGTGTGATCGCTGATCAGAGTGGGCACCGAGGCGAGAGAATTATCCAGTCCGCTGACCCTGGTCCAGAAACCTGCCGCGCCGGGAATCGAACCCTGGTCCCGGGCCGTCCTCTGCTCTCGGGTCTGCCGCCTCTAACCAGTGAGCCACACTACTTCACCAGTGACAACGGATATGGGAACCTGGAGGCAAAGTACTGGCATTTGGAGTTTTCTTTTGTGGCAAACAGGTCTACCTCTGGGTGACCCCACTCTTCGAAGAATGGCTGGACAACTTGGAGGTGAATCTCCCATTCGTGTAGTTGCTGGCTGTGCCTGCTGAGCAGGTCGGCAATCTGATTGTCCTTCCCTGGAAGATGTTCTGCTTAGAGAAAGATGTTTTTTGGAATTGCCCACTTCCATATGCTTTGTGCCAGATGGGACAGCTGTGGAGAGTGCATTCCTCCCTGTTTCTGGATATAGTACATTGCAGTCATGTTGTCCGTCCGGATCAACACCGTCTTGTTGTACAGGTATTTTTTAAATGCTTTCAGGGCTAGGAATATCGCTAGAAACTCTAGTTGGTTAATATGCAGCTTTTTCTATTTGTTTGTCCAGAGCCCTTGTACTGTGTATTGAAGGAGATAGGCTCCCCAGCCTGTTAGTGATGCATCCGCTGTTAGTACTAGTTGTGGAACCGGCTCTTGGAACAGTCGCCCCTTGGAAAGGTTTTGTGGGTTCCACCACTGCAGAGTTGTGAGTGCGACTGTCTACCAACACTAGGTCTTTTAGTTGTCCACGAGCCTGGTTCCATTGCCGTGCTAGGCATTCCTGTAATGGCCGCATTTGGATTCTGGCATGGGGGACAATGAATATGCAGGAGGCCATCATGCCTATGAGCTGTATGAAGACTTGAGCTGGGAGGGAGTGTTGTGGCTGGAATTTGCGAGTGAGTATCTGCATGCTGGCTAGCCTTGCTGTGTTTGGATATGCCTTTGCCACTGAGGTGTTTATAGTGGCTCCCAGGTATTGCTGTACTTGGGAAGGTTGCAGGTGCGATTTTGTGTAGTTGATTGAAAAGCCTAGGCTGTGTAGCAACTGGATTGTTTGGGACGTGTGTGCTGCACACTCTTGGTACGATTTTGCTTGTATTAGCAAATCGTCCAGGTAAGGGTACACATGCACGTGTTGCCTCCTGAGATGTGCCGCCACTGTCACTAAGCATTTTGTAAACACTCTTGGAGCCGTGGTAACCCCGAAGGACAAAACCTTGAATTGGTAGTGTTGACCTTCTATTGTGAACCTGAGGTATTTTCTGTGGGCTGGATGGATGGGTATGTGAAAGTACGCATCTTTGAGGTCCGGTGTTGCTAGGAAGTCTCCTTGCTGTAGCAACGGGAGCACTTGTTGTAATGTGATCATATGGAAGTTCTCTGATAGTATATATTCATTTAGGGGTCTGAGGTCCAATATTGGTCTGAGGGAACCGTCCTTCTTTGGAGTTAGGAAGTATAGGGATTATACTCCTGTCCCTCGTTGGTGGAAAGGGACTTGCTCTATGGCCCTCTTTTCCAGCATGCATTTCACCTCTTGTTGTAGCATGGTGATGTAAATGTAAATTAAAATGTGATGTGTTCTGTGGACATAGGACGATGTCTGGGTGGTATGTTTGGTGGCGTAGAAGTCAGTTCTAGGCAATAACCAGACTGGATAATTTCTCTCACGCACCTGTCCATGGTAATTGCGTGCCAGACAGGTAGGAACTGCTGTAGTCTGCCTCCGACTGGTGTTAAGTGGTCTGGAGGCAGCCTAATGAAGTCACTGTTTGGTGGCGGTGGAGGCCCAGGTGTTATTGCCTCCACGCCCTCTTCCCGTATTACTGTTACGTCTGTAAGCTCCCCTGGTTGTGTTCTTGTTGAAGGAACCTTGTGTGTTACTTTTGTATGCGGCAGATGTTTGCAAAGCATTCCCTCGTGTATTTGCTCTGTATGAGGAGCGTCTAAAGGAGCCCCTATGTTGCAGAAATTGCAATGCACCCATAGATTTTGCGGTTTCTGTGTCTTTTTTCATTTTGTCCAAAATGGTATCGACAGCAGGGCCAAATAGAAAATATTGATTGACAGGTTGGTTAAGAATGGTGGACTGCACCTCATTCTTAAACCCGGAAATACGCAGTCATGCATGTCTGCGTAGGAGGACACTAGTATTAATTGACCTAGCTGCGGTGTCTGCATCGTCAAGCGCACATTTGATGGAAGCGTTTGATATGAACTTTCCCTCTAGGATGAGATCATTGGCTTGTGCTTTAAAAGGCTTGGGCAGGTGTTGCATAAGGCTTTCGAGCTGATCATAGTGCGCCCTGTCGTAACGAGCCAGTAGGGCTTGTGTATTAGCAATCCTCCATGAGTTGGAGGCTTGTGCAGCTACCCTTTTGCCTGATGCCTCAAGAATTTTTTACTCTTTGTCAGGGGGAGGTGCTTCCCCTGTTGTCTGAGAGTTGGCTCTTTTTCGTGCGTTAGCAACCACCAGTAAGTCTAGTGGCAACTGGCCCTTGATGTAAGTAGGGTCTATAGGAGCTGGTCTATACTTTTTTTCTATTCTGGGATTGGTTACCCGTGTTCTGGCTGTATCCTTAAATATGTTAGGTGCATGTTTTAGAACTCCCTTTAACATGGGAAGCATTTTGACACTTTTTTCTGCAGTAGTGAATGTGTTAAAAAGGAAGTCTTCTTCCACGGGGTCACTATGAATGTCCACATTATGGAATTGTGCTGCCCCGTCTATGAGCTGGTTGAAGACTACTGTGTCATCAGTAGGTGACGGCTTAGTAGGATAAGTGGGTGCATCAGGGATGGGATGGGTGTCATAAGGGTCTGTTGGCTCTTCCCAAGGTTCCTCTTGGTTAAGATCTTGTGGGAAATCATATAGGGGCTGTGGCTAATTCCCTGTGTCCCCCTCACCGTCCCAGTGGTGAGAAGGTGAGGAAGGTGCAAAAGGTGTGGTAGGCATGATAGGTTGAAAAGGGCTGAAGGGTCTTGAGGGAGAAGTCCCAAAGTCCTTTTTCTTCAGTGGAATAGGTGAATCAGGTTGAAAGTCCAAAGGCCTCTTTTTCCTATGCAGGATGGTAACTTTACCAGTCTCTGGATTAATGTATATTTTAGCTTGGTCGTCTGAAGGATCTGGGTGGAATAGTTCTTCCTCTACAGTCCTGGGTTTAGTGGTAGACTTTTTTCGGTCGGTAACACTTGGTTTTTTGACGACTTTTGGAGTTTTGTTGGACTTTTTCGGCTCGGGCACTGAGGGCAGTACTTGAACGGACTTCGTTCCATCGACGGTCAGTCCACGTGGTTTCGAGAAGGCCTCACGGCCCGATTGGACGACTGGAGTGCAACCGAGTTGTAAAAAAGTGTATCGGCACCGAGCGCTTAACAATACCGACGGATCCGAAGGCCTTTTGGCCTTTTGAGAAGTTTTCTTGATTCCGAACTTGGAGAGTAGGAAAGTACATCCGAACCCAATGGCGGAGAAAAACAATCTGGGGATGGAGAGGATGCCCATGCGCACTGTAGTCCGAAGGAGGAGCCACCTATCTCGTGATACTAAGAAGACTCTTCCAGGACAACAATGTGCAATCATCCGGACCCAACACTAGGCGGCGATCTATGCACAGATATGAATTCAGCAGCCCACATGTCTAGAACACTCAGTTTATCAAGTAGAAACGGATATACACTAAAATGGCAAAAGGTGGATCCCACAGCGTTTTTGGGGCAGCTCGTACATGAAACACAAGAGGATTGTAATGTGTGTCTAGCAGAGGAAAACAATGGAGCTGACGTGATAGAAGCATTCTTGAACATTTCCGCTAAGATTAAGAAAATTCTTACGGTTAAACAGAAGATGACATTGGGCAAAAGGTGGGGGTGGTTTGATAATGAATGTAGCAAAGCACATAAGAATCTAAAAATAGCCCTGAAAAAGCTACCCAGGAATAGAGAAGAGATAAGGAAAGCAGGATTGCTTTATAAACAGGCCCAAAAGAACAGAAAGCATAAATTAAAAGAGGAACTTTGGCTAGATCTACATGAGGCTTGTGTAAAGGAAGATACGTTTTGGAAGATAGTGAATTCTCCAGATTTAACAGTGAGGGACCGAGATAAGTTGGACATAGCAATTACAGAAGATACCAGGATTGGCTAATTCAGTGATTTATACTGCGCCGGGTCAACGCCAATCAATCAATCAATCACTGCATTTATACTGCGTTAAATTCAAGGCCCTCTGTATTGCTTATAAGGCCATACATGGCATAGGACCCAGGTTCCTGATCGAAGCCTTTCAGCTGTATACTCCCAGAAGGCAATTAAGATCGGCCAATACCAGTCTCCTGCCGGTGCCACGTACAAGATCGGTCACCTGGGGAGACAGGCGTTTTCTTGTGGCCACTCCAAAACTTTGGAACCTCTTGCCAATGGCCATTAAAGCCGCTCCGAATCTGATGAGTTTTCGCAGGCTTTTGAAAACATGGTTGTTTAACCAGTGAGAAGACGGTAGGATGATGAATTTCAGTTGCTCCACAGCGCCGAGACACCTTCGGGTATTTGTCGCGCTATAAAAGTTGCGTAAATAAATAAATAAATAAATATAGCGCACTACTCACCCGGAGGGTCTCAAGGCGCTTGGGGGGGGGTCCGCTACTGCTCGAACAGCCAGGTCTTGAGCTGCTTCCTGAAGGCGAGGTGGTCTTGGGTCAGGCGGAGGTGGGTCGGGAGGGAGTTCCAAGTCTTGGCGGCCAGGTAGGAGAAGGACCTTCCTCCTGTGGTGGCTCTTCAGATGCGGGGGACGGCGGCGAGGGCGTGGCTGGTCGATCGAAGCTGGCGTGTGGGAGTGTAGAAATTGAGGCGGCTGTTGAGGTATCTTGGGCCTTGGTTGTGTAAGGCTTTGTGTGCGTGGGTGAGGAGGCGGAAGGTGATTCTCTTGTTGACCGGGAGCCAGTGCAGGTCTCTCAGGAGACTGGGAATGTGGCTGTGTCGGGGGATGTCGAGGATGAGTCTTGCTGAGGCGTTCCGGATCCGCTGGAGTCTCTTCTGGAGCTTGGCGGTGGTTCCGGCGTAGAGGGCATTGCCGTAATCCAGTGGGCTGGTGACGAGGGCCTGGGTGAGCGTCTTCCTGGTCTCGGTGGGGATCCACCGGAAGATCTTACGTAGCATGTGTAGGATGTTGAAGCACGACGAGGAGACGGCGTTGACTTGTCTGGTCATGGAGAGGGAGGAGTCCAGGACGAAGCCCAGGTTGCGTGCGTGGTCTGTTGGTTTGGGTGCGCTGCCCAGGGCGGGGGGCCACCAGGAGTCGTCCCAGGCGGAGGGTGACGATCCCAGGATGAGGACTTCCGTCTTGTCTGAAATCAGATTGAGGCGGCTGTTCAACATCCACTCGGCTACATCTTTCATCCCTTTGTGTAGGTTGATTCTGGCGGTGGCGGGGTCGTTGGTGAGGGAGAGGATCAGCTGGGTGTCGTCGGCATAGGAGATGATGTTGAGGTTGTGTTGGCGTGCGATGGCCGCAAGGGGGCTCATGTAGACATTGAAGAGGTGGGGCTGAGCGAGGAGCCTTGAGGAACGCCGCAGATGACCTCGGTGGCTTCTGATCTGAACGGGGGGAGGCGGACTCTCTGTGTCCTTCCGGTGAGGAAGGAGATGATCCATTCTAGTGCCTTCTCCTGGATTCCGACGTTGCTGAGGCGCTGCACTAGGGTGCGGTGGCAGACAGTGTTGAATGCTGCGGAGAGGTCCAGGAGGATGAGGGCCGCTGTTTCTCCGTTGTCGAGCAGGGCTCAGATGTCATCGGTGGCTGCGAATAGGGCGGTCTCGGTGCTGTGGCTGGCCCGGAAGCCAGACTGCGAGAGGTCGAGGGATCCGTTCGTCTCGAGGAAGGCGGCCAGCTGCTTGTTGACGGTCTTCTCGATGACTTTGGCCAGAAATGGGAGGAGCGAGATGGGGCGGTAGTTTTTGAGTTTGGTGGGGTCCGCTGATGGTTTCTTCAGCAGAGTGCTGAGTTCGGCGTGCTTCCAGCTCTCCGGGAAGGTAGCGGTGTCGAAGGAGGTGTTAATGATGTCCCGCAGATGGGGTGCGATGACAGCGTCGGCCTTGTTGAAGACGTGGTGGGGGCAGGGGTCGGTTGGAGATCCGGAGTGGATGGAGTTCATCGTGCGTATGGTCTCCTCGGTGTTGATCGGGGTCCAGGCGCGGAGGGTGGTGGTGGGGGGCGTTGGTGCGTCCGTGGGGTGCGTCGGTTGTGTCTTGAAGCTGTTGTGTATGTCTGCAATCTTGTTGTGGAAGTAGGCGGCGAGGGAGTTGCAGAGGTCTTGTGATGGGGTGATGTTGTTGATTCCGGCGTTGGGGTTTGAGAGCTCTTTGACGATGTTGAAGAGTTCCTTGCTGTTGTGTGCGTTGTTGTCCAGTCGTTCCTTGAATGCTGTTTTCTTGGTGGTGTGGATCAGTTGGTGGTGTTTTCGGGTGGCGGGCTTGAGGGTGGTCATGTTGTCTGGTGTTGGGTTTCTGCGCCAGGCTTTCTCGAGGGCTCGGCAGTTCTTCTTGGAGGTCTTGAGTTCGTCGGTGAATCATGGGCTTTCTTGCTGCCGGGTCTGCTAGGCGGGGTTCTCAGAGGGGCGAGGTTGTCTGCGCAGTTGCTGATCCACTTCGTGAGGTTGTTTGCGGCCTGGCTGGGGTTCGCTGAGCTGACGGGGGGGGTCCTGGCTCAGGGATGCGGCGAGCTGGTCGGCTGTGATCTTGTTCCAGCTTCTGCGTGCAACCTGTTGCTGGTGGTGGTGGGTCGTGTTCTTTCTGAAGCTGAAGTGGATGCAGCTGTGGTCCGTCCAGTGGAGTCCGGTGGCGTGGCTAAAGGCGATGTCCTTGCTGGATGAGAAGACGGGGTCGAGCGTGTGTCCGGCGTAGTGGGTGGGGGTGGTCACTAGCTGCTTGAGACCGAGGTTGTCCAGCAGGGTGGTGGTGTTGCGGTCGTTGTTGTTCTCCAGGTGGAAGTTAAAGTCCCCGAGGAGGATGTAGTCAGCGGAGGGGAGGGTGAGCAGGCTGATGAAGTGGGCGATGTCTTCGCTGAATTGTGTGCGTGGTCCCGGCGGTCTGTAGATGAGGGTGCCTCTGAGGGTGGTCCTGGGGTCGGTGTGTATCTGGAAGTGCAGGTGTTCAGCGGTTGTGAGGGTGTCGTCGGTGTTGGTTGTGATGCGGATGGTGTTCCTGTGGATGATGGCGATGCCTCCTCCGGTCTGGTTGCCGGGGTCCCTCCGGGTGTTCTTGTATCCGTCCGGGATGGCGATGGCGATGTCGGGTGCTGAGGAGGCGTTCATACAGGTTTCCGTGAGGAAGGCGACGTCTGGTGATGTTGTATCGAGCAGGTTCCAGAGCTCAACGGCGTGTTTGTGGAGGGAGCGGGTGTTGAGTAGGATGCACTTCAGGTGGTTGATGCTGGTGCGCGACATGGTGGGTGCGGGTGCAGGGCAGGTCCGGATGCAGGTGAACTTGCAGGAGTGGCAGCTTAAGGGTCCGTGGGTGCGTCTCGGGGTGGCTCGGTAGCATCCCGGGATCCGGTCGGCGTTGAGTGCGTTGAGTTCGGTGCGTCGTACGTCCGGCGGGAGGGCTGGTGTCTGCGGGGGCCAGGGGTTCTGGCGCTGGGCGCGGTCAAGGCGCGGGCGGGCGCAGACGGGCTTACCTTTGGCGCGCCTTCAAAGCGCTTAGGGCACGCCCGCTGCGCGTTTGCCACTCTGCCATATGTGGAGAGTAGGGGGGGCGGAGGGAGGGAGGAGCAGCTGGGAGGCGAGAGCGAGGCGGCGAATGGGAAGGGCTGCAGAGGGAAGGGAGCGGGGCAGCGGCGGGGAGGTTGCGGGAAGTGCGGCAGGGGTTGGGTGCGACGAGAGGAAAACAATCACAAAATAAAACAACACGGGGCACAGGGAGAGAAACAGAAATTAAACAAGGAGCAATAAGACAGGGGAAATACAATCGGAATCGAAAATACAAATGCAGCGCAGGTGGGGCAAGAGCAGTAACAGCTGTGGACCAGGGTCACAGCTGCGGGCAGCGGCGGCACTTGGCGGGAACGGGGGGCAGCCTGGGCTCACTCACAAGGAGTGTGCGCGGTGCGTGGGGGTGACCGGCCCAGAGGGACAGAGGTCACTGCTCACCACCGCGAGCACTTCGTCATATATGTCCCAGTGGGAGGGAGGAGCAGCTGGGAGGCGGGAGCGGGGCGGCGAATGGGAAGGGCTGCAGAGAGAAGGGGGCGGGACCGCAGGGGGCAGTGGCGGGGAGGTGGCAGGAAGCGCGGCAGGGGCTGGGTGCGACGAGAGGAAAACAATCACAAAATAAAACAACACGGGGCACAGGGAGAGAAACCGAAATTAAACAAGGAGCAATAACACAGGGGAAATACAATCGGAATCGAAAATACAAACGCAGCGCAGGCGGGGCAAGAGCAGTAACAACGGTGGACCAGGGTCACAGCTGCGGGCAGCGGCGGCACTTGGCGGGAACACGGGCAGCCTGGGCTCACTCACGAGGAGTGTGCGCGGTGCGTGGGGGTGACCGGCCGAGAGGGACAGAGATAATGATCTAGGGAGAGAAACATCTCAAGCTGGAGGTTATGAGACAGAGGGTAGTAAGGGGGAAAAGGAGGGCCTATTTGTATACCCTCTGGATATTAGCTTCACACTGGACGAGATAGTATGTGCAATACAGAAAAGCGCCTAAGGCAAAGCCCCGGGGCCGGATGGTGTCCCAGGTGATGTCTACCGGTCAAATACCGATATTTGGGCACCACTTATAATGAATGTTTTAAATAAGTGCTGTCAAATTGGTTTCATAAAGTCCTGGTCAGATGCAATTTTAATACCAATTTTTAAGAAGGGAAATTGTGACGACCCTAAATGTTATTGTCCCATTTCACTTTTAGATTCTCTTTTAAAGGTGGTTGGGAGGGTAATTTTAAATAAACTACAATTATGGGCTGAGGAAAAGGAGGTTTTATCACTGCTATAATATGGTTTTAGGTCTGGACTGGGCACAATAGAGCAAGGGCAAAAAAAAT
Source organism: Lissotriton helveticus (assembly GCF_964261635.1). NCBI lineage: Eukaryota > Metazoa > Chordata > Amphibia > Caudata > Salamandridae > Lissotriton > Lissotriton helveticus. Next base: position 52,369,123 of record NC_136065.1, read on the forward strand.
GGAAACGTGTTGTTAACATTTGTCAAATTATCCTCCGCGTTCGACTGTGTTATACACAAAAAATTATGGGAAACTTTATTTGAGTTGGGCGTCGAAAATGATATTTTATTATTTATCAGAGAACTTTACTGAGAGGCGGGAGCTAGGGTGAGATATGGGGAGTGCTCGGCTATATTTGGCATTGGAAAAGGAGAGAGGCAGGGATGCGTCCTTGCCCCGTTCCTTTTCATATTATACATCAATAGCCTGGGTGAACGACTGGCCGAGCTCTCCCAAGATTACCCAAGCATTAATGGAAATTCACAATCCCAATATTACTATACGCGGACAACGCGGTTTTAATGTCAAGGACACCAATAGGCCTACAGAAAACAGTTACACACTTTGTTAACTACATACAGGTGAGGGGGATGTAAGTGAATATAAGTAAAACTTTTAGCATGAAATGTGGGAAAAGAACTGCAAAGAATTGTAGTATCTCTATCAATGGTAAAAAAATTGTGTGTAAAAAACTTTGCCTACTTAGGGATACATTTTGATCAGAATGGCACCTGGCCAGCTGCAATATTAGCCCGGGAAACTATGTTTCTAAAAGCTACCGGGGCACTTGTCAGCATGTCAATACAACTGGGTTCTCGACCGGTTCCAGAATTGCTTGCAATCTATAAAACCAAATGTGTTCCAACTGCCACTTATGGTGCCGGCATATGGGGCTTTACCAATGTTCAAAGTATACAGAGTTGTGAAAATAATTTTCTGCGCTACTTATTAGCTGTACCTAGATCAACTGCTACATACATTTGTCATTCCGAGGTAGGTTTGAATCATATTGTAGATATTATAAAATCTGGCCCTTTACTACTTTGGCACAAGATTTGGAATTCCCCCGAAGCAGTTTTTAACCGGAATGTCATCACTGACTGTTTAAAATTGGATAATGTACATTGCATCCCATGGCTACGACATATTAAGGAAACGGCAGACGAAATTGGCCATCCAGATTTATTTTCAAATCCAGAATGTATGAATATTACTTCCAGGATGTTATTAAAAAAGAAATACTTGTCCTATCTGGAGGAAAAGCGCTGGTCTGTGGAGAAAGAAAAACATTCTGTCATGGAAAATCACATTATGTTATTATGCACTGGAATTCTGTCATATGTGACACGCCCCTTTGATTGGATGTTACTGACACGTTTTCGTTTAGGTATTGTACATAGGGTCATTACATTTCCAATGATGAACGATTGGTCACGTACCTTAGCACTATGTCCTTGTGACGGTACCTCGTCACAATCTACACTGCATGTAACTCTGTTTTGCAGGTTTTATACGGCACCAAAGAGGTTGTTTTTATTAACGATTTTAAAACAGTATGGTTTAAGACATAGCAGAGCAGCCTACCTAAAAATACAATGTATGCAAGAGGACTTGACAATGGGGTGTGTAGAAAGGTATTTAAAATGTGTGATCAGATTAAGAAAGACAATCAGGTTGTAAACTAACTGTACCCCCTTATTTATTGTTCTGGAAAATTAAATGGCTAAAGGATATAAAAGCACTGCGATGTGACCTTGACCTCCTAGAGGCGTGGACGAATAGAACTGCTCCACCAAAGGCAGAACTCAAGAAGGCCTATTGGTCCTGGGTCCGTACCAAGGGTTTCCTCGATCTGAAATTAGGCAGGTTATCTGAGGAGTTTATGCAACATAAGCACTCTACTTGCTACAAACCATACCTAGATATCGTCCAAAAACCGTATGACAGAGCACTGTTTTCGAGTTCAGGGTTGGTTCGCTCCTCACTCGTGAAATGACCGCTTGCTGGAAGGCTCGCTATCAGACACCAGCCTCCTGCCCGAACTGTGAGGCAAATTGCGAGTCAATAGGGCTTGTTATGTTCGCCTGTCCAGCTTATAAAGTGCCAAGGGAACGCTGGCTGACCACTCTGCAGGGAGTTGGGTACTCGTAGCCACTTTGTGGCATTGCGCATTCTAAGATCTGAAGCACGAGCCTTGTATGTGGGTGGTTTGGCCAAATACCTGAGTTGGGCTTGGAACATTAGATTGAGAACCCTTAAAGCCAATCCCCAAGCATTGAAGATGCTATGAGCTATCTGTACCTCGTGAATTGCACTTTCTCTTTCTTATGTTGTATACATCTTTTTAATGTCATTTTTAAAATTCCTTATCATGAAGATTTTAATCAATTTTGTTATAGAGTCATTAGGGTAAATTTACTATGTCTCATCCTTTTTAATATTATTGCTTTTTAATTGGTGTATTACTGCTTTTAAGATATGATTTTATTGAAATAAAGCAAAAATGACTGACTGTTCTGGAAATGTATTTTTATCTGTGCTTTTATTTTGTTTTCAAATGAAATACGAATAAAGTAATTTGACTTCACTTGACTGGACACCACATGCAGAATCTTTTCCACTTAAGCCTGTACGTTTTAACAGCGGCAGGCGCTCAAGTGTTAGCTAAAACTTATTTACAATCCGCAGGAATGTTTAAATGAGCGAATTCAATGTGTTCAGGCGTCAGGCTGCTAATCTCAGAGATGCAAGGTCCGGGTGGCAGATCTGTCCGTTCTGTATGGACAGGAGGTTCAGTATTGGTCAAAACTGAATGGGATTGCTTTCTGATAGAAGGAGAATTTCGGTAAACCAGAACTGGCGAGGCCATCTGGGAGCAATAAGAATCAGGCGACAGGGTTCTCTTCCTTTTCCGGAGAACTCTGGGAACCAACGGTATCGGAGGAAAGGCGTAAGCATATACCCGCAACCAATTCATCGAAAACTTGTTCCCCTAAGACCCCTTGTGGGGAAGCCAACTTACAAAGAATGGGCATTTGTGGTTCTGATTGGACGCAAACAGGTCTAGATCGGGACGACCCTACTCCTGAAACGTTGGTTGATGCAGTTCCCACTCGTGAGTGGATACGGTTGATCTGCTGTGGGAATCCGTTAAAACATTGGAAACTCTCGGCACATGGATCGCTGATAGGCTGACTGTGTCGTATGGCCCAGTCCCAGATTTCCTAGGCTTGTTGAGAGAGTAGGGCAGACCTTGTTCCTCCTTGTTTGTTCAAGTAGTGCATACTTGTTGTATTGTTCAAGTTCAAGTTCAAGAATTTGTATAGCGCGCTACTCACCCAGAGGGTCTCAAGGCGCTTGAGGGAGGTTGTGTGCCTTACTTATCGAATAGCCAGGTTTTAAGCTGCTTTCGAAAGGAGAAGTGGTTCTGTGTAAGGCGGAGGTGAGTGGGGAGAGAATTCCAGGTTTTGGCCGATAAGTAGGAGAAGGATCTTCCTCCCATGGTGGATCTATGGATGCGCGAAACTGCGGTGAGGGCTTGGTTGGATGATCATAGTTGCGGGTGGGTGTGTAGAAGGACAAGCGTGTGTTGAGGCATTCAGGACCTAGGTCGTTGAGGGCCTTGTGTGCGTGGGTGAGGAGGCGGAACGTTATTCTCTTGTTGACGGGGAGCCAGTGGAGGTCTTTCAGGTGGCCGGAACTGTGGGCTTGACGGGGGATGTCCAGTATGAGTCTGGCTGAGGTGTTTTGGATGCGTTGGAGTTTTTTCCTTAGTTTGGCTGTGGTTCCTGCGTAGAGTGTATTTCCATAATCCAGTCGGCTAGTCACCAGTGCGTGGGTGACTGTCTTTCTTGTCTCGGTGGGGATCCAACGAAGATTTTTTTTAGCATGTTGAAGCATGAAGCTGAGACGGCGTTGACTTGTCTGGTCATCGAGAGGGAGGAGTCTAGGATGAAGCCCAGATTACGTTCGTGATCTGTAGGTCTGGGTGCTGTACCCAGGGCCGGTGGCCACCATGAGTCATCCCAGGCAGAGGGGGATGATCCTAAGATGAGGACTTCCGTTTCGTCTGAGTTTAGTTTTAAACGGCTGTTCTTCATCCATTCGGCTACTTCTTTCATTCCTTTGTGTAGATTGGTTTTGGCGGTGTTAGGGTCTTTGGTGAGGGAGAGGATAAGCTGGGTGTCGTCTGAGTGACGATCCTTGTGGTACGCCGCAGATGACTTCGGTGGCCTTAGATTTGAATGGGGGAGGCGGACTCTCTGGGTTCTCCCGGCGAGGACCGAGATGATCCAGTCCAGGGCTTTGCCTTGTATTCCGACGTTGCTGAGGCGTTGTATGAGGGTGCTATGACAGACTGTGTCGAAGGCGGCGGAGAGGTCAAGTAGGATGAGGGCAACTGTTTCTCCGTTGTCCAGTAGCGTTCGGATGTCGTCTGTAGCTGCGATGAGGGCGGTTTCGGTGCTGTGTTTGGCTAGGAAACCGGACTGTGAGGGGTCGAGGGAGTTGTTGGATTCAAGGAAGGCGGCGAGCTGAGTGTTAACGGCTTTCTCAATGACTTTGGCAGGGAATGGGAGGAGTGAGATGGTGCGGTAGTTCTTAAGTTCGGACGGGTCTGCTGTGGGTTTCTTCAGAAGGGCGCTGAGCTTGGCATGTTTCCAGCTTTCTGGGTAGGTGGCGGAGTTGAAGGAGCAATAGATGACATCGCGGAGATGGGGTGAGATGATGGAGTCTGCTTTGTTGAAAATGTGATGGGGACATGGGTCGGTTGGCGATCCTGAGTGGATGGAGTTCATCAGGCGGCTGGTGTCTTCAGTAGTGATTGGGTTCCAGGCGTACAGGTTGTGAGGGTGCTGTTTTGGTTCGGAGGTGGGTGGAGTGGACTGTTCGACGGACTGGTTTTCAAAGCTGTTATGTATGTCGGCGATTTTGTTGTGGAAGAAAGAGGATAAAGATTCGCAGAGGTCTTGGGTGGGAGTGATGTCGTTGGTGCCTGCGATGGGGTTAGTGAACTCTTTGACGATGTTGAATAGTTCCTTACTGTTGTGGGCGTTGTTGTCGAGACGATCTTTGAATGCTGATTTCTTGGTGGATCGGATCGATTGGTGGTGTCTGCGGGTGGCGTTCTTGAGGGTGGTCAGGTTGTCACTGGTTGGGTTTCTTCTCCATGTTTTCTCGAGAGTACGACATAGCTTCTTGGATTTCTTAAGGTCATCGTTGAACCAGGGGGCCTTTTTGCTACTTTGTCTGATCTGGTGTTTTTTCAAGGGTGCTAATTCGTCAGCGCTGTGGGTGATCCATTGTGTGAGTTTTGCGGCAGCTTGGTTAGGGTCCGATGCTATGGCAGGAGGGTTTTGGTTAAGCGATGTGAAGAGTTGGTCCGTGGTGATTTTGTTCCAGTTTCTTCGAGGAATAGGTTGTGGGGGGTTGAGGGTCGAGGATTTTTTGTAGCTGAAGTGAACGCAGCTGTGGTCCGTCCAGTGAAGAGCTGTGGTGTGATCGAAGGAGATGTGTTTGCTGGAGGTGAAGATTGGGTCGAGCGTGTGTCCGGCAAGGTGGGTGGGGGTGTCAACAAGTTGTTTGAGTCCGAGATTGGCCAGGTTGTCCAGAAGGGTGGCGGTGTTGCTGTCGTTTTTCTTTTCCAGGTGGAAGTTGAGGTCTCTCAGAAGAATGTAGTTCTCGGAGGTGAGGGCATGTGGGCTGATGAAGTCAGTGATGTCTTCGTTGAAATGTGTGCGGGTTCCTGGTGGTCTATAGATGAGGGTGCCTTTAAGAGTGGTCCTGGGGTCGGTGTGGATCTGGAAATGGAGGTGTTCGGCGGTAACAAGGGTATCGTCAGAGCTGGTCGTGATTCGGATGGTGTTCTTATGGACGATGGCTATTCCTCCTCCTGTTTGGTTGGTGCGGTCTTTTCGGATGATCTTGTAAGCGTCCGGGATGGCTATGGCGATGTCGGGGGCAGATGAGGCGTTCATCCAGGTTTCTGTAAGGAAGGCAACGTCCGGCGATGTGGTGTCGAGTAAGTCCCAAAGTTCAGTGGCGTGTCTGTGGTCCGAGCGGGTGTTCAGCAGGATGCACTTCAGGTGGTTAGAGTGGGAGCCGTGTTTGGGGTTCGTGGATTTGGTGTGGGTCCTGACGCAGGCGAATTTGCAGGAATGGCAGGCGAAGGGTCCATGGGTGGGTCCTGGGGCAGCCTCGCAGCATTGTGGTTTGCGGCCGAGATTAAGGGCAAGGAGGGTAGCGGCGTCATATGTAATGCGGGAGGGGTGTGTTTTACGAGGACCAGGGGGTCTGGCTCTGGGCGCAGTCCAGGCGCGGACGGGCGTAGACGGGCTTACCTTTGGCGCACCTTCGGCACGCATGGGGCGCGACCGCTGCGCGTGACCGCTGAGCGCGGGAGCATCTGTCATATATAGTTGGTGGAGGGGGCGGGGGCGAGGGAGGGTCAGCTGGGAGGCGGGATCGGGGAGGAGACACGGGCCAGGAGTGGACACAACAACAACAAAATGGCTGCTTAAACTGAAAGCGAAACGGGGCACAGCCGAGGACCGGCAATGAATAATAATAGCAGGCTATGGCAGTGCTGTTCACAGCAATGCAGCGCTAACGTGTACAATATAAATCAGCAGGTACAATAATAATTTTTAATTAAGCAGGCTAGGATAAATCTGATTCGCCAAAGCTGCGCAAATAGGTAATATTCGCTATGTGCCGGTTACGATACCAGGCGCTGTGAGAGTGCGCACGGCCACGGGTCCAGGTAGCGAGGTAGCAGGCAGCAAGGAGGCACTCGAACGCGAATCTAGGCAGCAGGTAAGGGAGCGTGTGGGAGCGACCGCTTTGGGGCAAGCCCTGGTGGTCAAAATTGTCTGTCCGAATTAGCACTGAAGCTCCCAGAATGATGGTTCGAAAGGATTTCAGGGCCAAGAAGATGGCTCGCAATTCCAGAAGGTTGATATACCACTTCCGTTGTTGGACATTCCCTTTGCTGCTGACCATCAGCCCTTGAAGATGTGCCCCCCCATCTCTCGAGGGACGCATCTGTGGTGATGGTAACATTTGGCGCTTCTTCTAGGAATGCGCATCCTTCCTCCACATTCTTTTTTAGTGTCCACCAGAGGAAGGCTTCTCGCATTCGAGGAGTGATGTGAATGAGATCAAATGATCCCGAAACCTGCAACCATTGGTGGTTCAGTTCCTCTTGTAGGGGCTTCATTCTGAGGCACAGTTGGGTATCATAGGGATGCAAGAAGAAATCATCCCTAAAAAAGACTTGAACTGCCGGACTGAAACGCACTCTTTTGATCGTAATAGGCGGGCCAGTTTGCAGATCTTTTGCTGTCTTTCGTTTGAGACAAAGGCTTGAGTCAGCTGCGTGTCCAACGTGGCTCCAAAGAATGTCTGTCTTTGTGAAGGAACAAGATGAGACTTGCCGAGGTTGATAGAGAGACCCAGAGATAAAAACAGGGACAAACATCTCTGGATGTGGGTGCTTGTGGCTGAAAAAGAATTCGCCTTGATAAGGCAGTCGTCTAGGTATGGAAAGATTTGAATCCCTTCCAGACGAAGGTGTGCCACCGCCGGTGCTAGAACTTTGGTAAGCACATGGGGTGCTAAACGTAGTCCGAAAGGAAGGACTTTGAACTGGAAGTCCCTGCCAGCCACTCTGACCGCAAGAATTTTCTGTGTCTGGGAAGAATTGGCACATGGAAATATGCGTCTTGGAGGTTGAGGGTGGCCATATGATCCCCGCCGAAAGGAGTTGAAGGATTTCTTGAAGCGTTAACATCCGGAAGGACAACTTCTTTAAGTATTTGTTGAGGGAGCGAAGATCGAGAATGGTACGCCACTCTCCTGATTTCTTCATTATCTGGAAGAAACTCAAATAAAATCCTGTTCCCCTCTGTAACTGAGGGACCCTTTCGATTGCTCCTTTTTTTATCATCAAATTTATTTGGAAAAAAAGCTCATTGCGATGAGCTGGGGGTCGGCCTCTTGGAGGAAAGTTTGGAGGAATCTTCATGAACTCTAAAGCATGGCCTCTGGCCACGATGTCCAGGACCCACTTGTCTGATGTTATTGCAAACCAGTTCAAGTTAAATTGGGAGATCATTCCTCCAACTTTTGCATGGGAATGCGGTAGAAGAGGTGGCAGGTGGCAGTTCTCATTGTTTCTTATTGGAATCCCTTCCGTGGTAGGAGGGCTTCATTTTATTCTGCGAATAGGATGTATTACGTTGTCCCTACGACTGTTGTCTTTGAGACTGATATCGCTGATTACCTTGCTAGGACTGGCATGATCTTTGTTGGTTGTAGCCCCCTTGATTAGAGAATGATCCACGTCCTTTAGCACCCCAAAAGAGCGGCTTACGGAATTGCAGAGTACCGAGAGATCTTGCTGTTTCTGTATCTTTTTTGATGGCCTGCCGGGCCTCTTCCACGTGCTGGCCGAATAGTGACTGTGAGAAGTTGGCCTGATGTGCAGTGCTCACTATTCTAGTGATCACTATATATCAGTCCAAACAACCCTTATTGATGATTGGTTGTAAGTCAACCTTATAGACCAGCTATCCTAGTAGCATGGATACGAGCAGTCTAAGGCTAAGACTCTAGAGGGCGTGTTAAGCCAGCTGTTTTACCATCACATTACCCCTTGAACACCAAGTGAAAGGACACCACACAAGTTGTTATGAAAATAAACAGTATATTTATTTATAACAAGACTAACCTGGCTCTTTATGAGACAGGGAGCTAAGCACACAACAAAACTCTTATAAAAATACTTCAAGTTGCACAATTTACACAAATGCCCGAGGGGCACAAAAAACTATATACTACAAAAGTGGAATGCGAATTACTAGCAGGTAAGTAACGATTCTCAGAGGCTTTGGGATCGCTAGGACTGGACTACTGAACCTTTAGATTACTAGCAGGAGGCCTAGGGAACTCGGGTGCAGAGTGTGCACTCTCACGCGGGATGCGGGACAAAGTCTATGGAAGCTAGAATTCACAAAGTTACTGTTCTCGGGCGAACCCGACTAACTGGGACGAAAACGGGAGTGGATCCGAACACTTGGAGTGTTGGACTATGCTGGGGCACCGGAGTGCTGGATTTACCTAGCCCAGGGGCTGCGGCTGCATAGGGTTCAAGTTGCGTCGGAAACCCACGTTGACGGACCAGGAGCCTGAAGAAGAAGTTGCTGGCAGGTGGCCAGTGAAGAAAAGTTCGAAGAGATCCAAGCCTGGATCAGGGAAGAAGAAAACCTGAAAGCAGAGGGGACCAAGTTCTGAATCACTAGCCAGTGATTAAGTGGGCACCAGGATGGCACCGGGCGAAGTCACCGCAGTCAGGTGAGTGGGCGCTGCTGGGCTCTGCAGTCTCTCGGACCAGGAGGCGTTGTCGGCGACCAGGATGGAGGTGCGAGCTGTCCCACGAAGGTTCTTGCTGTCGACATCGCTGGACCCAGGATTGGGGAAACAAGTCTTGGCAAATGCAAGGCCCACGCGGTGGACCTAAAATGGCGTCTTGAGTGGACCAGGAGGGTCCAGGGTGCTTCTCTGATGGAGGGAAGCAAGGGCCAGTCTGGAGCAACCAGACCAGCAGTGTTTGTTGTCGTGGAGCGTCGTGAAGGGGCCACTAGCCAAAGGGCAAGCGACCTGGACAACGCGGTGAGCAGCCAAGAGCAGAAGGGCCCCACGCAGATCTCGTGGATGCAAGAGGGCTGAACTTCGGTGCTGGAGCTGCTCAGGGTCGGGGCTTCTCTTACCCCAAAGCACTCGGTCGAGGGTCACTCGGTGGTCGTGCTGGACAAGCGTCGTGCAGTTCAGAAGATGGCCGGTCCCTCGAGGTCTCGTCGCACCCACGGATCACAGCTGGGCTGATGATGTAGGTTGAGGTCAGAGGTGCCAGGGAAGCCGGTTCTCGTCGTGCTGAAGCAGTCTTGATCCGATGGAGAGACTGGCAACAAACCGCGAAGCTTGGTTGGTGCCTGCTGCTGCAGGGTGACTACTCCTTAGTCACAAGGGAGAAAATCTTGAGTAGAGTCTTGAGTTCTTCGGGTAGAAGGTCGGTTCAGGATTCAAAGATTGATCTAATTTGGAAGGGGGCCTGCTCCTACCTTTATCCTGAAAAAGGGGGCTGGCACGTGACTAAGTCCTGCCCTATGGGTGGGACTAGGAGGGGGGTGGTTACACCCCTCTCCTTTGGCGGGCTTTCCCCAGCTCAGGGTCTGGTGTGCCCCTGGAACTGGTTCAAGCCGGCCTATGCACAGTGAGCACCGGGGTGCCACTTGCAGTCACCTTCCTCTAAAGCCCTGCCTACCTAGAATACACAAAACCCTGTCTGGGACGGTGCTGGCACCGCCCCTGACAGGAAACCCTTTGTCCTTGCCTCCTGCTCTGGGAGGACTCCCAGCAGCAGGAGGGCAGACTTGTGTCTCGGTGGCAGCATCCATTTTGTGGAGCTAAGGCTCTGTCTGACTTTAACCGGGGTTACAGGTTACCATCATGTCGTGTCCCTCTAGAAGGGTGGAATGCTAACCCCATCGCCAGAATTGGCGAGGGGTTAGTATTCCAATTCGTATGACACCTTACTCGACATGTTTTGATAAAGCGATACCAGCGTTGGCATATAACCGCGAGGATTATAATGCACTTAAGAGTATATGGTATGCGATATCATGGAAACGGCTAAGGGATAGATCCCGAAAGCCGCAGACAGGCTCAGCTAGTGCCAGAGCACTATCTCACACGATTCCAAGCACTCTGCCTTCAGGATTGTTAAGGCCTGCCATAGGAGTGACTGATAGGAGATCTGTGTGTCCATTTAGGGTTAGATATAGGTATACTATATCTAAAGCAAAGGTTGATTACACCACCTTGCCCCAGCTGTCAAGCAGCCAGTTGTGTCAGATTAGTTAGTCAGCCCAGGGGTGGCATAATACATGCTGCAGCCCCTGGGAGACTTCTGGGTACCCCTCAGCCCTGGGTACAGGGACTCAGCGAGGGCCCAGTGCCAATTCAGTACCTGAGTACAATTTGGATAGAGAGAACAGCTAGGCTGTGGGTCTGATTAGCAGGCCCACAGCCAGGGAAAGTCGTAAACCAGTGAAGCAAAAAGCAAAAATCTGGGTGATCATAGGATTGCAGACCCTACTCTCCTACAGTGACTCTCCATCAAACAGCATGTCAATAATCTTTGCCTGAGCCTCCTGGTGAAAAGATGTTGATTTCAACCAGCCTTGTCTCTGTAGCACGGCAGCACCTGCTAGATGCCTAAATCCTGTGGATGCGACATCTACGGCCGAATCTATGATCTCAGAAGATATACGCTCCCCTTCTAATAGGATATTTAAAGCTTCAACCTTTGATAGTTCCGGGAACATGTTGATATATGGCGAAATGTCCGACCACATTTGCCTGTCGTACCGACCTAAGATGGCCAGTGAATTAGCAGCACTGACTATCGTGCTGCCAATGTGGAAACCTTCTTGCCAATTGCGTCTAATTGTCTGCCATCCCTGTCTGGAGGAGCTGTGATTGGAGAAGCGGGATTCCTAGCTCCGTCTTTGTGCCGCTTGTACAATTAACAAGTCCTTTTTTGGCTGACCTATGAGGCATGCCGGTGTGTTGTCTGGCGCTTTATAGTTTTTTGTCGAGCCGAGGCAAAACCAGAGGGATAGAAGCAGGAGCTGTCATAACCTTCAATCCTTCCTTCCAGATAAAATCAATAACGGGGATATTCCTTATCTGCTTCCTTGTTTGATCCTTGAAATCGTATAGGAAGCATTCATCCTTCTTCGTTTCCATAGGTAGAAGGAACCTTTGTGTTGCCCTTTTCATCAGGAGGTGGAAGCCTCCGATGTCCACTGGAGGAGAATCAATGGGAGCTGGAGTTGAAGGAGACAGAGTTTGAAATTGGTATTCGTCCCACTCCGACATAAGAGATCTATCATTAACTTCTCCTTCCTCCCTATCCTCATCATCAGATGAGTTCTCATCATGGGAATGATGAGACGGTAACGGAGAAGGCGGTCTAGGTGACCTGAAAGCAGAAGTGGAAGCTTGAGTTACAGGTGTCGGTGGAATGGACTGCGCAGATTCAGATGGAAGAAACCGGCGATAATAGTCATCTAACATATATTGAAGATTGTTTAGCAGAGCTAGAGGCATCTGTGCTGTAAGTAACGTATCAGGAGGTGGGGCCACAGGCTCGGGGGAAAGCTGTTCATTCTGGTCATCCTCCTGATATTTAATGAACAATTCTGAAGGGCTTCTGGCAGTAAAAAATCTGTCGTCCTCTTCAGAATCCTCCTCATTCTCCTCTGACTCCAGTAATTGTTCAGGGACCTCAAGAGGTACCTTGGTTGGAGAAATATGCAATAGAGAGAGGGCATCCAGTGAAGAAACACATCTCTGTAATAAAGAAGATGCTGTAGTAGACTATGTAGATGTAGCCGTAGACGCTGACCAGACCTGCAATTCTGTGCAAGATGATAAATGTAGCGTTGACGCAGGGGCTGTCGTCGTCGTCGGTTGAGCTGAAGTCAAAGGAGTGACCATCGTCGAAAACTTCCTCATCCACAATGAGGAAGTCTTCGTTGACGAGGCAGTCTTCGTCGACATGGTGGCCGTCGACGACGAGGTAGTCTTCGACGACAAGGCGGCCGTCAATGACAATTTGGCCCTCGACGAGGCAGCAGTTGACGAGATCCTTCCAACCTTCGTCTTCGATGAGATCCTTTCAACCTTAGTCGTCGACGAGATCCTTCCAACCTTCGTCGTCGACGCAACGTCGACAGTAGGCAATATCTCCCTCGTCGACGAGATTGGCTTCACAGAGACAGAGACTAGCGTCGACGAGGATGACGCCAATGACAATCATTTGAGATCTCGGCGACGACAGTGGATGTAGAATTCGCGTCAATGGTGATCTTCGTCAACGAAAAAGTCGTTGGCGACACTGTCGACGACGAGGTCTTTTTCTGAGGTAAATCCTTTTCAGAAGGCTGTTTTGAAGCAAGAGACTTAGCAGGTTTTCTCCGGGGTGAAGAGGGCAGAGGCTTGCCCTTACAAGGTGGAGGGGACTTTTTTCGAGGTGGAAGGCAATTCCGAACCCTTAGAGGGTTGTTGTTTCTCAAAACCTTAGCCCAGGAGAAGATAAGTCCTCATCAGCAACCCGCTTCCTAGAGGACATAGTTGAACCAGAGGCAATACTTCCCACCTCAGATAAGGGGTTGTCTTGGTCCTTAATCTTCTGTAGCCACAGAAGTAGACTCCCTTCTCTGTCCCTGAGGGTTTTCTGAGGGAAGGTCCTGCATATCTTGCAGTCTCTCCCCTGGTGATCCGGGTAAAGGCAGTAAATGCACTTTTTGTGGGAATTTCCGGAGAACAGCCAGAGCTTCCCACAAGACTCACAAGGTCTAAAGAGAGATTTCTTTGAAGAAGACATCTTGATGTGAATAAATTCCTGAGGAATTAGGAAAGTACTGAGCAGAGCTCAGGGAGACTCCCTTCACACGACATGCGGTAGAAAATCTGAGAGCCTGAGCCTCTGAGGAGAACATTCTGGAGGGTGCTGTCACCTGATTGGCTTCAGTTTGGACTGTATATAATGACTTGAACAAGTCATAGATGTGGAAGGTTTTTTTTCCTTGTAGTTCCTGACTACTTTACTTCCTGGTTCTATGTTACCTATGTTATGGTTAGTATTAGCATAAATATTGCTTTTTTTTGTACCGTAGGACTCTCACTCCGACTACGGGAAATGATTCAGGCATGTGAATCTATGAAAGACACCAATACTGGAGAATTTTACTTTCCAAGGGATCGTTTTCAAAGCCAGTAAAAAGAATATGCTACTAACCAGTATGCATCTGTTCTTGGCATGTAGGGCTGCTGACATTCATATCTGTGCATAGATCGCCGCCTAGTGTTGGGTCCGGATGATTGCACTTTGTTGTCCTGGAAGAGTCTTCGAAGTATTACGAGATAGGTGACTCCTCCCCTGGACTACAGTGCGCATGGGCATCTTCTCCATCTTCAGATTGTTTTTCGCCATTGTGGCACAGATGGAGGTAGGAAAGTAAGAGATGGCCATGCCAGAGATAATGCTGCGACAGGCACCGGGGAGGAGGGCGGGTGATATGAACGTCAGCAGTCCTACATGCCAAGAACAGATGCATACTGGTAAGTAGCATATTCTGTTTGAGGCATGTGGGCTGCTGAATTCATATCTTAGCATAGACTGAATAGCAGTACCTCCTCTAGCGGTGGCCACCTGTGCCAGCTGCAGCAATTTGGAAAAGAGTTTTGAGGACAGCCTGGCCTACAGCAGCTTGCTGTTTTGCTTGCACTTCTACACAGTAATGTTTAGTGAAATTGTGTATGGTGGACCATGTGGCTGCCTTACAGATGTCTTCAAGAGGAATATTCCCTAGGAAAGCCATGGATGACCCCATTTTCCGTGTAGAGTGTGCTCTAGGGGGGACGGTTAAAGTGTGTTTAGCTTTTAGATAACATATTTGAATGCATTTAACTATCCATCTGGCTATTCCTGACTTTGAAATAGGATTTCCTTTGTGGTGTGGTGCAAAAGCAAAAATTAGTTGTTTTGTCTTTCTAAATGATTTAGTTCTGTCCACATAATAAAGTAGAGCTCTTCTTACATCTAATGTGTGTAGGGCTCTCAGCTACTGACTGTGGATTTTGAAAGTATACTGGCAGTTCAATTGCTTGATTGATATGGAAATTGGATACAACTTTAGGCATGAATTTAGGGTTGGTTCTAAGAACCACCCTGTTAGCATGTACCTGCATGAAAGGTTCTTGAATTGTTAGTGCTTGTAATTCGCTCACTCTTCTGAATGAGGTAATGGCAACTAAGAATGCAACCTTCCATGTCAAGAATTGTAGTTCGCATGAGTGTAGAGGTTTGAAAGGAGGTCCCAATGTTTCTGGTAAGCACTATGTTTAGATTCCAGACTGGGGACGGGAGATGTCTTGGAGGGATCACCCTTTTTAAACCCTCCATGAAGGTTTTGATTGCTGGTACTTTGAACAGTGAAAGGTGTTGCCTGTTCTGAAGGTATGCTGCTATAGCAGCAAGGTGTAGTCGTATAGAAGAGTATGCTAAGTTACATCTTTGTAAATGGAGCAGGTAACATATAATGTTTTGTATGGAAGCGTCTAATGGGTTGATTTGGTTATTGTTGCAGTAAATAACAAATCTCTTCCATTTAGCTGCATTGCATGCTCGTGTGGTTGGTCTTCTTGCCTCCTTAATGATGTTCAATCAGTCTGGGGGCAAGTTAAGGTATCCGAACTCTAAGACCTCAGGAGCCAGATCGCTAGGTTCATATGATTGGGATCTGGGTGTCTTATTTCTCCATGGTTCTGAGTTAGAAGATGGGGAGCAAGGCACAGTCTTTGATGAGGGACTACTGAAAGTTCTAGGAAAGTTGTGTACCATGGTTGTCTCGCCCATGTGGGAGCAACTAGGATTAGTGTGAGTGAGTGTTGCCGCAGTTTGCGCGCCACCAGCGGGATCAACGGTGCTGGGGGAAAAGCATTCGCAAATTTGCCTGACCATATCGCATTGCCCAGTGACAACGGATATGGGAACCTGGCGGCAAAGTACTGGCATTTGGAGTTTTCTTTTGTGGCAAACAGGTCTACCTCTGGGTGACCCCACTCTTCGAAGAATGGCTGGACAACTTGGGGGTGAATCTCCCATTCGTGTAGTTGCTGGCTGTGCCTGCTGAGCAGGTCGGCAATCTGATTGTCCTTCCCTGGAAGATGTTCTGCTTAGAGAAAGATGTTTTTTGGAATTGCCCACTTCCATATGCTTTGTGCCAGATGGGACAGCTGTGGAGAGTGCATTCCTCCCTGTTTCTGGATATAGTACATTGCGGTCATGTTGTCCGTCCGGATCAACACCGTCTTGTTGTACAGGTATTTTTTAAATGCTTTCAGGGCTAGGAATATCGCTAGAAACTCTAGTTGGTTAATATGCAGCTTTTTCTGTTTGTTTGTCCAGAGCCCTTGTACTGTGTATTGAAGGAGATAGGCTCCCCAGCCTGTTAGTGATGCATCCGCTGTTAGTACTAGTTGTGGAACCGGCTCTTGGAACAGTCGCCCCTTGGAAAGGTTTTGTGGGTTCCACCACTGCAGAGTTGTGAGTGCGACTGTCTACCAACACTAGGTCTTTTAGTTGTCCACGAGCCTGGTTCCATTGCCGTGCTAGGCATTCCTGTAATGGCCGCATTTGGATTCTGGCATGGGGGACAATGAATATGCAGGAGGCCATCATGCCTATGAGCTGTATGAAGACTTGAGCTGGGAGGGAGTGTTGTGGCTGGAATTTGCGAGTGAGTATCTGCATGCTGGCTAGCCTTGCTGTGTTTGGATATGCCTTTGCCACTGAGGTGTTTATAGTGGCTCCCAGGTATTGCTGTACTTGGGAAGGTTGCAGGTGCGATTTTGTGTAGTTGATTGAAAAGCCTAGGCTGTGTAGCAACTGGATTGTTTGGGACGTGTGTGCTGCACACTCTTGGTACGATTTAGCTTGTATTAGCAAATCGTCCAGGTAAGGGTACACATGCACGTGTTACCTCCTGAGATGTGCCGCCACTGTCACTAAGCATTTTGTAAACACTCTTGGAGCCGTGGTAACCCCGAAGGACAAAACCTTGAATTGGTAGTGTTGACCTTCTATTGTGAACCTGAGGTATTTTCTGTGGGCTGGATGGATGGGTATGTGAAAGTACGCATCTTTGAGGTCCGGTGTTGCTAGGAAGTCTCCTTGCTGTAGCAACGGGTGCACTTGTTGTAATGTGATCATATGGAAGTTCTCTGATAGTTTATATTCATTTAGGGGTCTGAGGTCCAATATTGGTCTGAGGGAACCGTCCTTCTTTGGAGTTAGGAAGTATAGGGATTATACTCCTGTCCCTCGTTGGTGGAAAGGGACTTGCTCTATGGCCCTCTTTTCCAGCATGCATTTCACCTCTTGTTGTAGCATGGTGATGTAAATGTAAATTAAAATGTGATGTGTTCTGTGGACATAGGACGATGTCTGGGTGGTATGTTTGGTGGCGTAGAAGTCAGTTCTAGGCAATAACCAGACTGGATAATTTCTCTCACGCACCTGTCCATGGTAATTGCGTGCCAGACAGGTAGGAACTGCTGTAGTCTGCCTCCGACTGGTGTTAAGTGGTCTGGAGGCAGCCTAATGAAGTCACTGTTTGGTGGCGGTGGAGGCCCTGGTGTTATTGCCTCCACGCCCTCTTCCCGTATTACTGTTACGTCTGTAAACTCCCCTGGTTGTGTTCTTGTTGAAGGAACCTTGTGTGTTACTTTTGTATGCGGCAGATGTTTGCAAAGCATTCCCTCGTGTATTTGCTCTGTATGAGGAGCGTCTAAAGGAGCCCCTATGTTGCAGAAATTGCAATGCACCCATAGATTTTGCGGTTTCTGTGTCTTTTTTCATTTTGTCCAAAATGGTATCGACAGCAGGGCCAAATAGAAAATATTGATTGACAGGTTGGTTAAGAATGGTGGACTGCACCTCATTCTTAAACCCGGAAATACGCAGTCATGCATGTCTGCGTAGGAGGACACTAGTATTAATTGACCTAGCTGCGGTGTCTGCATCGTCAAGCGCACATTTGATGGAAGCGTTTGATATGAACTTTCCCTCTAGGATGAGATCATTGGCTTGTGCTTTAAAAGGCTTGGGCAGGTGTTGCATAAGGCTTTCGAGCTGATCATAGTGCGCCCTGTCGTAACGAGCCAGTAGGGCTTGTGTATTAGCAATCCTCCATGAGTTGGAGGCTTGTGCAGCTACCCTTTTGCCTGATGCCTCTTGAATTTTTTACTCTTTGTCAGGGGAAGGTGCTTCCCCTGTTGTCTGAGAGTTGGCTCTTTTTCGTGCGTTAGTAACCACCAGTGAGTCTAGTGGCAACTGGCCCTTGATGTAAGTAGGGTCTATAGAAGCTGGTCTATACTTTTTTTCTATTCTGGGATTGGTTACCCGTGTTCTGGCTGTATCCTTAAATATGTTAGGTGCATGTTTTAGAACTCCCTTTAACATGGGAAGCATTTTGACACTTTTTTCTGCAGTAGTGAATGTGTTAAAAAGGAAGTCTTCTTCCACGGGGTCACTATGAATGTCCACATTATGGAATTGTGCTGCCCTGTCTATGAGCTGGTTGAAGACTACTGTGTCATCAGTAGGTGACGGCTTAGTAGGATAAGTGGGTGCATCAGGGATGGGATGGGTGTCATAAGGGTCTGTTGGCTCTTCCCAAGGTTCCTCTTGGTTAAGATCTTGTGGGAAATCATATAGGGGCTGTGGCTAATTCCCTGTGTCCCCCTCACCGTCCCAGTGGTGAGAAGGTGAGGAAGGTGCAAAAGGTGTGGTAGGCATGATAGGTTGAAAAGGGCTGAAGGGTCTTGAGGGAGAAGTCCCAAAGTCCTTTTTCTTCAGTGGAATAGGTGAATCAGGTTGAAAGTCCAAAGGCCTCTTTTTCCTATGCAGGATGGTAACTTTACCAGTCTCTGGATTAATGTATATTTTAGCTTGGTCGTCTGAAGGATCTGGGTGGAATAGTTCTTCCTCTACAGTCCTGGGTTTAGTGGTAGACTTTTTTCGGTCGGTAACACTTGGTTTTTTGACGACTTTTGGAGTTTTGTTGGACTTTTTCGGCTCGGGCACTGAGGGCAGTACTTGAACGGACTTCGTTCCATCGACGGTCAGTCCACGTGGTTTCGAGAAGGCCTCACGGCCCGATTGGACGACTGGAGTGCAACCGAGTTGTAAAAAAGTGTATCGGCACCGAGCGCTTAACAATACCGACGGATCCGAAGGCCTTTTGGCCTTTTGAGAAGTTTTCTTGATTCCGAACTTGGAGAGTAGGAAAGTACATCCGAACCCAATGGCGGAGAAAAACAATCTGGGGATGGAGAGGATGCCCATGCGCACTGTAGTCCGAAGGAGGAGCCACCTATCTCGTGATACTAAGAAGACTCTTCCAGGACAACAATGTGCAATCATCCGGACCCAACACTAGGCGGCGATCTATGCACAGATATGAATTCAGCAGCCCACATGTCTAGAACACTCAGTTTATCAAGTAGAAACGGATATACACTAAAATGGCAAAAGGTGGATCCCACAGCGTTTTTGGGGCAGCTCGTACATGAAACACAAGAGGATTGTAATGTGTGTCTAGCAGAGGAAAACAATGGAGCTGACGTGATAGAAGCATTCTTGAACATTTCCGCTAAGATTAAGAAACTTCTTACGGTTAAACAGAAGATGACATTGGGCAAAAGGTGGGGGTGGTTTGATAATGAATGTAGCAAAGCACATAAGAATCTAAAAATAGCCCTGAAAAAGCTACCCAGGAATAGAGAAGAGATAAGGAAAGCAGGATTGCTTTATAAACAGGCCCAAAAGAACAGAAAGCATAAATTAAAAGAGGAACTTTGGCTAGATCTACATGAGGCTTGTGTAAAGGAAGATACATTTTGGAAGATAGTGAATTCTCCAGATTTAACAGTGAGGGACCGAGATAAGTTGGACATAGCAATTACAGAAGATACCAGGATTGGCTAATTCAGTGATTTATACTGCGCCGGGTCAACCCCAATCAATCAATCAATCACTGCATTTATACTGCGTTAAATTCAAGGCCCTCTGTATTGCTTATAAGGCCATACATGGCATAGGACCCAGGTTCCTGATCGAAGCCTTTCAGCTGTATACTCCCAGAAGGCAATTAAGATCGGCCAATACCAGTCTCCTGCCGGTGCCACGTACAAGATCGGTCACCTGGGGAGACAGGCGTTTTCTTGTGGCCACTCCAAAACTTTGGAACCTCTTGCCAATGGCCATTAAAGCCGCTCCGAATCTGATGAGTTTTCGCAGGCTTTTGAAAACATGGTTGTTTAACCAGTGAGAAGACGGTAGGATGATGAATTTCAGTTGCTCCACAGCGCCGAGACACCTTCGGGTATTTGTCGCGCTATAAAAGTTGCGTAAATAAATAAATAAATAAATATAGCGCACTACTCACCCGGAGGGTCTCAAGGCGCTTGGGGGGGTCCGCTACTGCTCGAACAGCCAGGTCTTGAGCTGCTTCCTGAAGGCGAGGTGGTCTTGGGTCAGGCGGAGGTGAGTCGGGAGGGAGTTCCAAGTCTTGGCGGCCAGGTAGGAAAAGGACCTTCCTCCTGTGGTGGCTCTTCAGATGCGGGGGACGGCGGCGAGGGCGTGGCTGGTCGATCGAAACTGGCGTGTGGGAGTGTAGAAATTGAGGCGGCTGTTGAGGTATCTTGGGCCTTGGTTGTGTAAGGCTTTGTGTGCGTGGGTGAGGAGGCGGAAGGTGATTCTCTTGTTGACCGGGAGCCAGTGCAGGTCTCTCAGGAGTCCGGAGATGTGGCTGTGTCGGCGGATGTCGAGGATGAGTCTTGCTGAGGCGTTCTGAATCCGCTGGAGTCTCTTCTGGGGCTTGGCGGTGGTTCCGGCGTAGAGGGCATTGCCGTAGTCCAGTCGGCTGGTGACGAGGGCCTGGGTGACTGTCTTCCTGGTCTCGGTGGGGATCCATCGGAAGATCTTACGTAGCATGCGTAGGATGTTGAAGCACGACAAGGAGACGGCGTTGACTTGTCTGGTCATGGAGAGGGAGGAGTCCAGGACGAAGCCCAGGTTGCGTGCGTGGTCTGTTGGTTTGGGTGCACTGCCCAGGGCGGGGGGCCACCGGGAGTCGTCCCAGGCGGAGGGTGACGATCCCAGGATGAGGACTTCCGTCTTGTCTGAAATCAGATTCAGGCGGCTGTTCAACATCCACTCGGCTACATCTTTCATCCCTTCGTGTAGGTTGGTTCTGGCGGTGGCGGGGTCGTTGGTGAGGGAGAGGATCAGCTGGGTGTCGTCGGCGTAGGAGATGATGTTGAGGTTGTGTTGGCGTGCGATGGCCGCAAGGGGGCTCATGTAGACATTGAAGAGGATGGGGCTGAGCGAGGAGCCTTGAGGAACGCCGCAGATGACTTCGGTGGCTTCTGATCTGAACGGGGGGAGGCGGACTCTCTGTGTCCTTCCAGCGAGGAAGGAGATGATCCATTCTAGTGCCTTCTCCTGGATTCCGACATTGCTGAGGCGCTGCACTAGGGTGCGGTGGCAGACAGTGTCGAATGCTGCGTAGAGGTCCAGGAGGATGAGGGCCGCTGTTTCTCCGTTGTTGAGCAGGGCTCGGATGTCATCGGTGGCTGCGATGAGGGCGGTCTCGGTGCTGTGGTTGGCCCGGAAGCCAGACTGCGAGAGGTCGAGGGATCCGTTCGTCTCGAGGAAGGCGGCCAGCTGCTTGTTGACGGTCTTCTCGATGACTTTGGCCAGAATAGGGAGGAGCGAGATGGGGCGGTAGTTTTTGAGTTCGGTGGGGTCCGCTGAAGGTTTCTTCAGCAGAGCGCTGAGTTCGGCGTGCTTCCAGCTCTCCGGGAAGGTAGCGGTGTCGAAGGAGGTGTTGATGATGTCCCGCAGATGGGGTGCGATGACAGCGTCGGCCTTGTTGAAGACGTGGTGGGGGCAGGGGGCAGTTGGAGATCCGGAGTGGATGGAGTTCATCGTGTGTATGGTCTCCTCGGTGTTGATCGGGGTCCAGGCGCGGAGGGCGGTGGTGGGGGGCGTTGGTGCGTCCGTGGGGTGCGTCGGTTGTGTCTTGAAGCTGTTGTGTATGTCTGCAATCTTGTTGTGGAAGTAGGCGGCGAGGGAGTTGCAGAGGTCTTGTGATGGGGTGATGTCGTTGATTCCGGCGTTGGGGTTGGAGAGCTCTTTGACGATGTTGAAGAATTCCTTGCTGTTGTGTGCATTGTTGTCCAGTCGTTCCTTGAATGCTGTTTTCTTGGTGGTGTGGATCAGTTGGTGGTGTTTTCGGGTGGCGAGCTTGAGGGTGGTCATGTTGTCTGGTGTTGGGTTTCTGCACCAGGCTTTCTCGAGGGCTCGGCAGTTCTTCTTGGAGGTCTTGAGTTCGTCGGTGAACCATGGGGCTTTCTTGCTGCCGGGTCTGCTAGGCGGGGTCCTCAGAGGGGCGAGGTTGTCTGTGCAGTTGCTGATCCACTTCGTGAGGTTGTTTGCGGCCTAGCAGGGGTTCGCTGAGCTGGCGGGGGGGTCCTGGCTCACGGATGCGGCGAGCTGGTCGGCTGTGATCTTGTTCCAGCTTCTGCGTGCAACCTGTTTCTGGTGGTGGTGGGTCGTGTTCTTTCTGAAGCTGAAGTGGATGCAGCTGTGGTCCATCCAGTGGAGTCCGGTGGCGTGGCTAAAGGCGATGTCCTTGCTGGTTGAGAAGACGGGGTCGAGCGTGTGTCCGGTGTAGTGGGTGGGGGTGGTCACCAGCTGCTTGAGACCGAGGTTGGCGAGGTTGTCCAGCAGGGTGGTGTTGATGTAGTCAGCGGAGGCGAGGGCGAGCGGGCTGATGAAGTCGGCGATGTCTTCGCTGAATTGTGTGCGTGGTCACGGGGGTCTGTAGATGAGGGTGCCTCTGAGGGTGGTCCTGGGGTCGGTGTGTATCTGGAAGTGCAGGTTTTCGGCGGTTGTGAGGGTGTCGTCGGTGTTAGTTGTGATGCGGATGGTGTTCCTGTGGATGATGGCGATGCCTCCTCCGGTCTGGTTTCCGCAGTCCCTCCGGGTGATCTTGTATCCGTCCGGGATGGCGATGGCGATGTCGGGTGCTGAGGAGTCATTCATCCAGGTTTCCGTGAGGAAGGCGACGTCTGGTGATGTTTTATCGAGCAGGTTCCAGGTCTCAACGGCGTGTTTGTGGACGGAGCGGGTGTTGAGTAGGATGCACTTCAGGTGGTTGCTGCTGGTGCTCGGCATGGTGGGTGCGGGTGCAGTGCAGGTCCGGATGCAGGTGAACTTGCAGGAGTGGCAGCTGAAGGGTCCGTGAGTGCGTCTCGGGGAGGCTCGGTAGCATCCCGGGATCCGGTCGGCGTTGAGTGCGTTGAGTTCGGTGGCGTCGTACGTCCGGCGGGAGGGCTGGTGTCTGCGGGGGCCAGGGGTTCTGGCGCTGGGCGCGGACGGGCGCAGACGGGCTTACCTTTGGCGCGCCTTCGACGCGCTTAGGGCGCGACCGCTGCGCGTCAACGCTGCGCGTTTGCCACTCTGCCATATGTGGAGAGTGGGGGGGGCGGAGCGAGGGAGGAGCAGCTGGGAGGCGGGAGCGGGGCGGCGAATGGGAAGGGCTGCAGAGGGAAGGGGGCGGGGCCGCAGGGGGCAGCGGCGGGGAGGTGGCGGGAAGCGCGGCAGGGGCTGGGTGCGACGAGAGGAAAACAATCACAAAATAAAACAACACGGGGCCCAGGGAGAGAAACAGAAATTAAACAAGGAGCAATAACACAGGGGAAATACAATCGGAATCGAAAATACAAACGCAGCACAGGCGGGGCAAGAGCAGTAACAGCGGTGGACCAAGGTCACAGCTGCGGGCAGCGGCGGCACTTGGCGGGAACGGGGAGCAGCCTGGGCTCACTCACGAGGAGTGTGCGCGGTGCGTGCGGGTGACCGGCCCAGAGGGACAGAGGTCACTGCTCACCACCGCGAGCACTTCGTCATATATGTCCCAGTGGGAGGGAGGAGCAGCTGGGAGGCGGGAGCGGGGCGGCGAATGGGAAGGGCTGCAGAGGGAAGGGGGCGGGGCCGCAGGGGGCAGCGGCGGGGAGGTGGCGGGAAGCGCGGCAAGGGCTGGGTGCGACGAGAGGAAAACAATCACAAAATAAAACAACACGGGCACAGGGAGAGAAACAGAAATTAAACAAGGAGCAAAAACACAGGGGAAATACAATCGGAATCAAAAATACAAACGCAGCGCAGGCGGGTTAAGAGCAGTAACAGCGGTGGACCAGGGTCACAGCTGCGGGCAGCGGCGGCACTTGGCGGGAACGGGGGGCAGCCTGGGCTCACTCACGAGGAGTGTGCGCGGTGCGTGGGGGTGACCGGCCCAGAGGGACAGAGTTAATGATCTAAGGAGAGAAACATCTCAAGCTGGAGGTTATGAGACAGAGGGTAGTAAGGGGGAAAAGGAGGGCCTATTTGTATACCCTCTGGATATCAGCTTCACACTGGACGAGATAGTATGTGCAATACAGAAAAGTGCCTAAGGCAAAGCCCCGGGGCCGGATGGTGTCCCAGGTGATGTCTACTGGTCACATACCGATATTTGGGCACCACTTATAATGAATGTTTTAAATAAGTGCTGTCAAATTGGTTTTATAAAGTCCTGGTCAGATGCAATTTTAATACCAATTTTTAAGAAGGGAAATTGTGACGACCCTAAATGTTATTGTCCCATTTCACTTTTACATTCTCTTTAAAGGTGGTTGGGAGGGTAATTTTAAATAAACTACAATTATGGGCTGAGGAAAAGGAGGTTTTATCACTGCTACAATATAGTTTTAGGTCTGGACTCGGCACAATAGAGCAAGGGCAAAAAAATGGAAACGTGTTGTTAACATTTGTCGATTTATCCTCCGCGTTCGACTGTGTTATACACAAAAAATTATGGGAAACTTTATTTGAGTTGGGCGTCGAAAATGATATTTTATTATTTATCAGAGAACTTTACCGAGAGGCGGGAGCTAGGGTGAGATATGGGGAGTGCTCGGCTATATTTGGCATTGGAAAAGGAGAGAGGCAGGGATGCGTCCTTGCCCCGTTCCGTTTCACATTATACATCAATAGCCTGGGTGAACGACTGGCCGAGCTCGCCCAAGATTACCTAAGCATTAATGGAAATTCACAATCCCAATATTACTATACGCGGACAACACGGTTTTAATGTCAAGGACACCAATAGGCCTACAGAAAACAGTTACACACTTTGTTAACTACATGCAGGTGAGGGGGCTGTAAGTGAATATAAGTAAAACTTTTAGCATGAAATGTGGGAAAAGAACTGCAAAGAATTGTAGTATCTCTATCAATGGTAAAAAAAATTGTGTGTAAAAAACTTTGCCTACTTAGGGATACATTTTGATCAGAACGGCACCTGGCCAGCTGCAATATTAGCCCAGGAAACTATGTTTCTAAAAGCTACCGGGGCACTTGTCAGCATGTCAATACAACTGGGTTCTCGACCGGTTCCAGAATTGCTTGCAATCTATAAGACCAAATGTGTTCCAACTGCCACTTATGGTGCCGGCATATGGGGCTTTACCAATGTTCAAAGTATACAGAGTTGTGAAAATAATTTTCTGCGCTACTTATTAGCTGTACCTAGATCAACTGCTACATACATTTGTCATTCCGAGGTAGGTTTGAATCATATTGTAGATATTATAAAATCTGGCCCTTTATTACTTTGGCACAAGATTTGGAATTCCCCCGAAGCAGTTTTTAACCGGAATGTCATCATGGACTGTTTAAAATTGGATAATGTACATTGCATCCCATGGCTACGACATATTAAGGAAACGGCAGACGAAATTGGCCATCCAGATTGATTTTCAAATCCAGAATATATGAATATTACTTCCAGGATGTTATTAAAAAAGAAATACTTGTCCTATCTGGAGGGAAAGCGCTGGTCTGTGGAGAAAGAAAAACATTCTGTCATGGAAAATCACATTATGTTATTATGCACTGGGATTCAGCCATATCTGTCATATGTGACACGCCCCTTTGATTGGATGTTACTGACACGTTTTCGTTTAGGTATTGTGCATAGGGTCATTACATTTTCAATGATGAACGATTGGTCACGTACCTTAGCACTATGTCCTTGTGACGGTACCTCGTCACAATCTACACTGCATGTAACTCTGTTTTGCAGGTTTTATACCGCACCAAAGAGGTTGTTTTTATTACCGATTTTAAAACAGTATGGTTTAAGACATAGCAGAGCAGCCTACCTACAAATACAATGTATGGAAGAGGACTTGACAATGGGGTGGGTAGAAAGTTATTTAAAATGTGTGATCAGATTAAGTAAGACAATCAGGTTGTAAACTAGCTGTACCCCCTTATTTATTGTTCTGGAAAATTAAATGACTAAAGGATATAAAAGCACTTCGATGTGACCTTGACCTCCTAGAGGCGTGGACGAATAGAACTGCTCCACCAAAGGCAGAACTCAAGAAGGCCTATTGGTCCTGGGTCCGTACCAAGGGTTTCCTCGATCTGAAATTAGGCAGGTTATCTGAGGAGTTTATGCAACATAAGCACTCTACTTGCTACGAACCATACCTAGATATCGTCCAAAAAACGTATGACAGAGCACTGTTTTGGAGTTCAGGGTTGGTTCGCTCCTCACTCGTGAAATGACCGCTTGCTGGAAGGCTCTCTACCAGACACCAGCCTCCTGCCTGAACTGCGAGGCAAATTGCGGGTCAATAGGGCATGTTATGTTCGCCTGTCCAGCTTATAAAGTGCCAAGGGAACCCTGGCTGACCACTCTGCAGGGAGTTGGGTACTCATAGCCACTTTGTGGCGTTGCGCGTTCTAAGATCTGACGCACGAACCCTGTATGTGGGTGGTTTGGCCAAATACCTGAGTTGAGCTTGGAACATTAGATCGAGAACCCTTAAAGCCAATCCCCAAGTATTGAAGCTGCTATGAGCTATCCGTACCTCGTGAATTGCACTTTCTCTTTCTTATGTTGTATACATCTTTTTAATGTCATTTTTAAAATTCCTTATCATGAAGATTTTAATCAATTTTGTCATACAGTCATTAGGGTATATTTACTATGTCTCATCCTTTTAAATAATATTGCTTTTTAATTGGTGTATTACTGCTTTTAAGATATGTTTTTATTGAAATAAAGCAAAAATGACTGACTGTTCTGGAAATGTATTTTTATCTGTGCATTTATGTTTTTCAAATGAAATACGAATAAAGTAATTTGACTTCACTTGACTGGACACCACATGCAAAATCTTTTCCATTTAAGCCTGTACGTCTTAACAGTGGCAGGCGCTCAAGTGTTAGCTAAAACTTATTTACAATCCGCAGGAATGTTCAAATGAGCGAATTCAATGTGTTCAGGCGTCAGGCTGCTAATCTCAGAGATGCAAGGTCCGGGTGGCAGATCTGTCCATTCTGTATGGACAGGAGGTTCAGTATTGGCCAAAACTGAATGGGATTGCTTTCTGATAGAAGGAGAAGTTCGGTGAACCAGAACTGGCGAGGCCATCTGGGAGCAATAAGAATCAGGCGACAGGGTTCTCTTCCTTTTCCGGAGAACTCTGGAAACCAACGGTATCGGAGGAAAGGCGTAAGCATATACCCAAACCCAATTCATCGAAAACGTGTCCCCCTAAGACCCCTTGTGGGGAAGCCAACTTGCAAAGAATGGGCATTTGTGGTTCTGATTGGACGCAAACAGGTCTAGATCGGGACGACCCTACTCCTGAAACGTTGGTTGATGCAGTTCCCACTCGTGAGTGGATACGGTTGATCTGCTGTGGGAATCCGCTAAAACATTGGAAACTCTCGGCACATGGATCGCTGATAGGCTGACTGTGTCGTATGGCCCAGTCCCAGATTTCCTAGGCTTGTTGAGAGAGTAGGGCAGACCTTGTTCCTCCTTGTTTGTTCAAGTAGTGCATACTTGTTGTATTGTCTGTCCAAATTAGCACTGAAGCTCCCAGAATGACGGTTCGAAAGGATTTCTGGGCCAAGAAGATGGCTCGCAATTCCAGAAGGTTGATATACCACTTCCGTTGTTGGACATTCCCTTTGC
The DNA here is from genome assembly GCF_964261635.1 of Lissotriton helveticus. Taxonomy (NCBI): domain Eukaryota; kingdom Metazoa; phylum Chordata; class Amphibia; order Caudata; family Salamandridae; genus Lissotriton; species Lissotriton helveticus. The sequence goes on from NC_136065.1 coordinate 52,396,677, forward strand.
TGCTGACCGTCAGCCCTTGAAGATGCGCCCCCCCATCCCTCGAGGGACGCATCTGTGGTGATCGTAACATTTGGCGATTTATGCGCATCCTTCCTCCACAATCTTTTTTAGTGTCCACCAGAGGAAGGCTTCTCGCATTCGAGGAGTGATGTGAATGAGATCAAATGATCCCGAAACCTGCAACCATTGGTGGTTCAGTTCCTCTTGTAGGGGCTTCATTCTGAGGCACAGTTGGGTATCAAAGGGATGCAAGAAGAAATCATCCCTAAAAAAGGCTTGAACTGCCGGACTGAAACGCACTCTTTTGATCGTAATAGGCGGGCCAGTTTGCAGATCTTTTGCTGTCTTTCGTTTGAGACAAAGGCTTGAGTCAGCTGCGTGTCCAACGTGGCTCCCAAGAATGTCTGTCTTTGTGAAGGAACAATATGAGACTTGTCGAGGTTGATAGAGAGACCCAGAGATGAAAACAGGGACAAACATCTCTGGATGTGGGTGCTTGTGGCTGAAAAAGAATTTGCCTTGATAAGGCAGTCGTCTAGGTATGGAAAGATTTGAATCCTTTCCAGACGAAGGTGTGCCACCGCCGGTGCTAGAACTTTGGTAAGCACATGGGGTGCTAAACGTAGTCCGAAAGGAAGGACTTTGAACTGGAAGTCCCTGCCAGCCACTCTGACCGCAAGAATTTTCTGTGTCTGGGAAGAATTAGCACATGGAAATATGCGTCTTGGAGGTTGAGGGTGGCCATATGATCCCCCGCCGAAAGGAGTTGAAGGATTTCTTGAAGCGTTAACATCCGGAAGGACAACTTCTTTAAGTATTTGTTGAGGGAGCGAAGATCGAGAATGGGACGCCAATCTCCCGATTTCTTCATTATCAGGAAAAAACTCAAATAAAATCCTGTTCCCCTCTGTAACTGAGGGACCCTTTTGATTGCTCCTTTTTTTATCATCAAATTTATTTGGGAAAAAAGCTCATTGAGATGAGCTGGAGGTGGGCCTCTTGGAGGAAAGTTTGGAGGAATCTTCATGAACTCTAAAGCATGGCCTCTGGCCACGATGTCCAGGACCCACTTGTCTGATGTTATTGCAAACCAGTTCAAGTAAAATTGGGAGATCATTCCTCCAACTTTTGCATGGGAATGCGGTAGAAGAGGTGGCAGGTGGCAGTTCTCATTGTTTCTTATTGGAATCCCTTCCGTGGTAGGAGGGCTTCATTTTATTCTGCGAATAGGATGTATTACGTTGTCCCTACGACTGTTGTCTTTGAGACTGATATCGCTGATTACCTTGCTAGGACTGGCATGATCTTTGTTGGTTGTAGCCCCCTCGATTAGAGAATGATCCACGTCCTTTAGCACCCCAAAAGAGCGGCTTAGGGAATTGCAGAGTACCGAGAGATCTTGCTGTTTCTGTATCTTTTTTGATGGTCTGCCGGGCCTCTTACACGTGCTGGCCGAATAGTGACTCTCCATCAAACAGCATGTCAATAATCTTTGCCTGACCCTCCTGGCGAAAAGATGTTGATTTCAACCAGCCTTGTCTCTGTAGCACTGCAGCACCCGCTAGCTGCCTAAATCCTGTGGATGCGACATCTACGGCCGAATCTATGATCTCAGTAGATATACGCTCCCCTTCTAGTAGTATATTTAAAGCTTCAGCCTTTGATGGTTCCGGGAACATGTTGATATATGGCGAAATGTCCGACCACATTTGCCTGTCGTACCGACCTAAGATGGCCAGTGAATTAGCAGCACTGACTGTCGCGCTGCCAATGTGGAACCTTCTTGCCAATTGCGTCTAATTGTCTGCCATCCCTGTCTGGATGAGCTGTGATTGGAGAAGCGGGATTCCTAGCTCCGTCTTTGTGCCGCTTGTACAATTAACGAGTCCGTTTTTGTCTGACCTATGAGGCATGCCGATGTGTTGTCTGGCGCTTTATAGTTTTTTGTCGAGCCGAGGCAAAACCAGAGGGGTAGAAGCAGGAGCTGTCATAACCTTTAATCCTTCCTTCCAGATAAAATCAATAACGGGGATAGTCCGTATCTGCTTCCTTGGTTGATCCTTGAAATCGTATAGGAAGCATTCATCCTTCTTCGTTTCCATAGGTAGAAGGAACCTTTGTGTTGCCCTTTTCATCAGGAGGCGGAAGCCTCCGATGTCCACTGGAGGAGAATCAATGGGAGCTGGAGTTGAAGGAGACAGATTTTGAATTTGGTATTCGTCCCACTCCGACATAAGAGATCTATCATTAACTTCTCCTTCCTCCCTATCCTCATCATCAGATGAGTTCTCATCATGGGAATGATGAGACGGTAACGGAGAAGGCGGTCTAAGAGACCTGAAAGCAGAAGTGGAAGCTTGAGTTACAGGTGTCGGTGGAATGGACTGCGCAGATTCAGATGGAAGAAACCGGCGATAATAGTCGTCTAACATATATTGAAGATTGTTTAGCAGAGCTAGAGGCATCTGTGCTGTAGGTAACGTATCAGGAGGTGGGGCCACAGGCTCTGGGGAAAGCTGTTTATCCTGGTCATCCTCCTGATATTTAATGAACAATTTTGAAGGGCTTCTGGCAGTGAAAAATCTGTCGTCCTCTTCAGAATCCTCCTCATTCTCCTCTGACTCCAGTAATTGTTCAGGGACCTCAAGAGGTACCTTGGTTGGAGAAATATGCAATGGAGAGAGGGCCTCCAGTGAAGAACCACATCTCTGTAATAAAGAAGATGCTGTAGTAGACTATGTAGATGTAGCCGTAGACGCTGACCAGACCTGCAATTCTGTGCAAGATGATAAATGTAGCGTTGACGCAGGGGCTGTCGTCGTCGTCGGTTGAGCTGAAGTCAAAGGAGTGACCATCGTCGAAAACTTCCTCATCCACAATGAGGAAGTCTTCGTTGACGAGGCAGTCTTCGTCCACATGGTGGCTGTCGACGACGAGGTAGTCTTCGACGACAAGGCGGCCGTCAATGACAATTTGGCCCTCGACGAGTCAGCAGTCGACGAGATCCTTCCAACCTTCGTCTTCGATGAGATCCTTTCAACCTTAGTCGTCGACGAGATCCTTCCAACCTTCGTCGTCGACGGAACGACGACAGTAGGCAATATCTCCCTCGTCGACGAGATTGGCTTCAGAGAGACAGAGACTAGCGTCTGTAGGAAGGTAGATCCCTGACTATGGTTGCCCCCAACTTTTTGCCTGGTGTTTTGCTGGTTTTCTGACTTAGTTGACCTGGGGCCCTGCTATTCAGGACCCCAGGCCACTGCTCTCTCTGTAAAATGGATTCCATGTACCTTAGGTACATATCTAATTGGATACTGAGTCACCTTATCAGTCCCTGTACAGGGTACCTTAGGTACCCAGGGCATAGGTGTACCCAGGGCCTACCAGGGGCTGCAGCATGTATTATGCCACCCCTGGCTGGCCATCCAAATCTGACACAACTGGCTGCACGACAGCTGGGGCAAGGTGGTGTATTCACCCTTTGCTTTAGATATAGTATACCTATATCTAACCCTAAAATGGACACATATATTCCTATCAGTCACTCCTATGGCAGGCCTTAACAATCCTGAAGGCAGAGTGCTTGGAATAATGTGAGATGGTGCTCTGGCATGAGCTGGGCATGTCTGCGGCTTTCGGGATCTATCCCTTAGCCGTTTCCGTGATAACGCATACCATATACTCTTAAGTGCATTATAATCCTCGCGGTTATATGCCAACTCTGGTATCGCTTTATCAAAACATGTCGAGTAAGGTGTCATACGAATTGGAATACTAACCCCTCGCCAATTCTGGCGACGGGGTTAGCATTCCACCCTTCTAGAGGGACACGACATGTATGTAACCTGTAACCCCGGTTAAAGTCAGACATAGCCTCAGCTCCACAAGATGGATGCTGCCACCGAGACACAAGTCTGCCCTCCTGCTGCTGGGAGTCCTCCCAGCGCGGGAGGCAAGGACAAAGGGTTTCCTGCCAGGGGCGGTGCCAGCACCGTCCCAGACAGGATTTTGTGTATCCCAGGTAGGCAGGGCTACAGAGGAAGGTGACTGCAAGTGGCACCCCGGTGCTCACTATGCATATGCCGGCTAGAACCAGTTCCAGGGGCACACCAGCCCCTGAGCTGGGGAAAGCCCGGCATGGGAGAGGGGTGTAACGACCCCCTTCCTAGTCCCACCCATAGGGCAGGACTTAATCGCGTGCCAGCCCCCTTTTGCAGGATAAAGGCAGGAGCAGGCCCCCTTCCAAATTAGATCAATCTTTGAATCCTGAACCGACCTTCTACACGAAGAACTCAAGACTCTTCTCAAGATTTTCTCCCTTGTGACTAAGGAGTAGTCACCCTGCAGCAGCAGGCACCAACCAAGCATCGCGGTTTGTTGCCAGTCTCTCCTTCGGATCAAGACTGCTCCAGCACGACGAGAACCGGCTTCCCTGGCACCTCTGACCTCAACCTGCATCATCAGCCCAGCTGTGATCCGTGGGTGTGACGAGACCTCGAGGGACCGGCCATCTTCAGAACTGCACGACGCTTGTCCAGCACGACCACCGAGTGACCCTCGACCGAGTGCTTTGGGGTAAGAGAAGCCCCGACCCTGAGCAGCTCCAGCACCGAAGTCCAGCCCCCCTGCATCCACGAGATCTGCGTGGGGCCCTTCTGCTCTTTGCTGCTCACCGCGTTGTCCCGGTCACTTGCCCGTTGGCTAGTGGCCCTCTGACGACGATCTTCGACGACAAACACTGCTGGTCTGGCTGCTCCAGACTGGCCCTTGCTCCCCTCCAACAGAGGAGCACCCCGGACCCTCCTGGTCCACTCCAGACTCCATTTTAGGTCCACCGCGTGGGCTTGAATTTGCCAAGACTTGTTGCCCCAATCCTGGGTCCAGCAACGTCGACAGCAAGTACCTTCGTGGGACAGCTCGCACCTCCATCCTGGTCGCCGACAACGCCTCCTGGTCCGAGAGACTGCAGAGCCCAGCAGCGCCCACTCACCTGGTCGAGGTGACTTCGTCCGGTGCCACTCTGGTGCCCACTCAATCACCGGCTAGTGATTCAGAACTTGGTCCCCTCTGCTTTCAGGTCCTTCTTCTTCCCTGATCCAGGCTTGGATCTCCACGAACTTTCTTCACTGGCCGCCTGCCAGCAACTTCTTTCTTCAGGCTCCTGGTTCTTCAACGAGGGTTTCCGACGCAACTTGAACCCTATGCAGCCGCAGCCCCTGGGCTAGGTAAACTGAGTACCCCGGTGCTCCAGCATGGTCCAACACCCTAAGTGTTCGGATCCACTCCCGTTTTCGACCCACCTAGTCGGGTTCGCCCGAGAACAGTAACTTTGCCAATTGCTAGCATCCCTAGACTTTTTCCCGCCTTACGCGTGAGAGTTCCCACTCTGCACACGACGTCCACAGGCCTCCTGCTCCTAACCTAAGTGTTTAGTATTGTAGGCCTAGCGATTCTAAAGTCTAGAAAAGTATTACTTACCTGCTCGTAACTTCGCATTCCATTTTCATAGTATATGGTTTTTCGTGCCCCTCGGGCATCTGTGTAAATTGTGCGACTTTCAGTATTTTCGTAAGAGTTTTGTTGTGTGTTTAGCTCCCTGTCTCATAAAGAGCCAGGGTAGTCCTGTTATAAATAAATATACTTTATTTTTGATAACAACTTGTGTGGTGTCCTTTCACTTGGTGTTCAAGGGGTAATGTGATGGTAAAACAGCTGGCTTAACACGCCCTCTAGAGTCTTAGCCTTAGACTGCTCGTATCCATGCTACTAGGATAGCTGGTCTATAAGGTTGACTTACAACCAATCATCAATAAGGGTTGTTTGGACTGATACATAGTGATCACTAGAATAGTGAGCACTGCATATCAGGCCAACTTCTCACTGTGTCGACAAAGATGACGCCAATGACAATCATTTGAGATCTCGGCGACGACAGTGGATGTAGAATTCGCGTCAATGGTGATCTTCGTCAACGAAAAAGTCGTTGGCGAAACTGTCGACGACAAGGTCTTTTTCTGAAGTAAATCCTTCTCAGAAGGCTGTTTTGAAGTGAGAGACTTTGCAGGTTTTCTCCGGGATGTAGAGGGCAGAGGCTTGCCCTTAGAAGGTGGAGGAGCCTTTTTTGAGGTGGAAGGCAATTCCGCACCCTTAGAGGGTTGTTGTTTCTCAAAACCTTAGCACAGGAGAAGATAAGTCCTCATCAGCAACCCGCTTCCTAGAGGACATAGTTGAACCAGAGGCAATACTTCCCACCTCAGATAAGGGGTTGTCTTGGTCCTTAATCTTCTGTAGCCACAGAAGTAGACTCCCTTCTCTGTCCCTGAGGGTTTTCTGAGGGAAGGTCCTGCATATCTTGCAGTCTCTCCCCTGGTGATCCGGGTAAAGGCAGTAAATGCACTTTTTGTGGGAATTTCCGGAGAACAGCCAGAGCTTCCCACAAGACTCACAAGGTCTAAAGAGAGATTTCTTTGAAGAAGACATCTTGATGTATATTGTGATATTATGTATGATTGTGGAGTAGTGTGGCTCACTGGTTAGAGGCAGCAGACCCGAGAGCATAAGTCGGCCCGGGACCAGGGTTCGATTCCCGACGCGGCAGGGTCGTGGACCTTGGTCAGTGGACTCGATAATTCTCGCTTCGGTGCTTACTCTAATCAGGGAGCACACTCGGCAACTCTGGGCATTAGCTTGCCTAATCTTCACAACGGCCTCACCAATTCCGGGGATGCCTGGCTACACCTTGGGGACTCCCAGCAGGGACCATCCCACAGGGAAAGCCAGGGCGGGTTCCCCAGAGTTATACAGAATGTCAGCAGTCCTACATGCCAAGAACAGATGCATACTGGTAAGTAGCATATTCTGTTCGAGGCATGTGGGCTACTGAATTCATATCTTAGCATAGACTGAATAGCAGTATCTCCTCTAGCGGTGGCCACCTGTGCCAGCTGCAGCAGTTTGGAAAAGAGTTTTGAGGACAGCCTGGCCTACAGCAGCTTGCTGTTTTGCTTGCAGGTCTACACAGTAGTGTTTAGTGAAAGTGTGTATGGTGGACCATGTGGCTGCCTTACAGATGTCTTCAAGAGGAATATTCCCTAGGAAAGCCATGGATGACCCCATTTTCCGTGTAGAGTGTGCTCTAGGGGGGACGGTTAAAGTGTGTTTAGCTTTTAGATAACATATTTGAATGCATTTAACTATCCATCTGGCTATTCCTGACTTTGAAATAGGATTTCCTTTGTGGTGTGGTGCAAAAGCAACAAATAGTTGTTTTGTCTTTCTAAATGATTTAGTTCTGTCCACATAATAAAGTAGAGCTCTTCTTACATCTAATGTGTGTAGGGCTCTCAGCTACTGACTGTGGATTTTGAAAGTATACTGGCAGTTCAATTGCTTGATTGATATGGAAATTGGATACAACTTTAGGCATGAATTTAGGGTTGGTTCTAAGAACCACCCTGTTAGCTAGCATGTACCTGCATGAAAGGTTCTTGAATTGTTAGTGCTTGTAATTCGCTCACTCTTCTGAATGAGGTAATGGCAACTAAGAATGCAACCTTCCATGTCAAGAATTGTAGTTCGCATGAGTGTAGAGGTTCGAAAGGAGGTCCCATGAGTCTGGTAAGCACTATGTTTAGATTCCAGACTGGGGACGGAGGATGTCTTGGAGGGATCACCCTTTTTAAACCCTCCATGAAGGCTTTGATTGCTGGTACTTTGAACAGTGAAAGGTGTTGCCTGTTCTGAAGGTATGCTGCTATAGCAGCGAGGTGTAGTCGTATAGAAGAGTATGCTAAGTTACATCTTTGTAAATGGAGCAGGTAACATATAATGTTTTGTATGGAAGCGTCTAATGGACTGATTTGGTTATTGTTGCAGTAAATAACAAATCTCTTCCATTTAGCTGCATAGCATGCTCGTGTGGTTGGTCTTCTTGCCTCCTTAATGATGTTCAATCAGTCTGGGGGCAAGTTAAGGTATCCGAACTCTAAGACCTCAGGAGCCAGATCGCTAGGTTCATATGATTGGGATCTGGGTGTCTTATTTCTCCATGGTTCTGAGTTAGAAGATGGGGAGCAAGGCACAGTCTTTGATGAGGGACTACTGAAAGTTCTAGGAAAGTTGTGTACCATGGTTGTCTCGCCCATGTGGGAGCAACTAGGATTAGTGTGAGTGAGTGTTGCCGCAGTTTGCGTGCCACCAGCGGGATTAACGGTGCTGGGGGAAAAGCGAACGCAAATTTGCCTGATCATATCGCATTGCCCAGTGACAACGGATATGGGAACCTGGCGGCAAAGTACTGGCATTTGGAGTTTTCTTTTGTGGCAAAAAGGTCTACCTCTGGGTGACCCCACTCTTCGAAGAATGGCTGGAGAACTTGGTGGTGAATCTCCCATTCGTGTAGTTGCTGGCTGTGCCTGCTGAGCAGGTCGGCAATCTGATTGTCCTTCCCTGGAAGATGTTCTGCTTAGAGAAAGATGTTTTTTTGAATTGCCCACTTCCATATGCTTTGTGCCAGATGGGACAGCTGTGGAGAGTGCATTCCTCCCTGTTTCTGGATATAATACATTGCGGTCATGTTGTCCGTCCGGATCAACACCGCCTTGTTGTACAAGTATTTTTTAAATGCTTTCAGGGCTAGGAATATCGCTAGCAACTCTAGTTGGTTAATATGCAGCTTTTTCTGTTTGTTTGTCCAGAGCCCTTGTACTGTGTATTGAAGGAGATAGGCTCCCCAGCCTGTTAGTGATGCATCCGCTGTTAGTACTAGTTGTGGAACCGGCTCTTGGAACAGTAGTCCCTTGGAAAGGTTTTGTGGGTTCCACCACTGCAGAGGTGTGAGTGTGACTGTCTACCAACACTAGGTCTTTTAGTTGTCCACGAGCCTGGTTCCATTGCCGTGCTAGGCATTCCTGTAATGGCTGCATTTGGAATCTGGCATGGGGGACAATGAATATGCAGGAGGCCATCATGCCTATGAGCTGCATGAAGACTTGAGCTGGCAGGGAGTGTTGTGGCAGGAATTTGCGAGTGAGTATCTGCATGCTGGCTAGCCTTGCTGTGTTTGGATATGCCTTTGGCACTGAGGTGTTTATAGTGGCTCCCAGGTATTGCTGTACTTGGGAAGGTTGCAGGTGCGATTTTGTGTAGTTGATTGATTGAAAAGCCTAGGCTGTGTAGCAACTGGATTGTTTGGGACGTGTGTGCTGCACACTCTTGGTACGATTTTGCTTGTATTAGCCAATCGTCCAGGTAAGGGTACACATGCACGTGTTGCCTCCTGAGATGTGCCGCCACTGTCACTAAGCATTTTGTAAACACTCTTGGAGCCGTGGTAACCCCGAAGGGCAAAACCTTGAATTGGTAGTGTCGACCTTCTATTGTGAACCTGAGGTATTTTCTGTGGGCTGGATGGATGGGTATGTGAAAGTACGCATCTTTGAGGTCCGGTGTTGCTAGGAAGTCTCCTTGCTGTAGCAACGGGAGCACTTGTTGTAATGTGATCATATGGAAGTTCTCTGATAGTATATATTGATTTAGGGGTCTGAGGTCCAATATTGGTCTGAGGGAACCGTCCTTCTTTGGAGTAAGGAAGTATAGGGATTATACTCCTGTCCCTTGTTGGTGGAAAGGGACTTGCTCTATGGCCCTCTTTTCCAGCATGCATTTCACCTCTTGTTGTAGCATGGTGATGTGTTCTGTGGACATAGGACGATGTCTGGGTGGTATGTTTGGTGGCGTAGAAGTCAGTTCTAGGCAATAACCAGACTGGATAATTTCTCTCACGCACCTGTCCGTGGTAATTGCGTGCCAGACAGGTAGGAACTGCTGTAGTCTGCCTCCGACTGGTGTTAAGTGGTCTGGAGGCAGCGTAATGAAGTCACTGTTTTGTGGCGGTGGAGGCCCTGGTGTTATTGCCTCCACGCCCTCTTCCCATATTACTGTTACCGCTGTAAGCTCCCCCGGTCGTGTTCTTGTTGAAGGAACCTTGTGTGTTACTTTTGTATGCGGCAGATGTTTGCGAATTTGAATTTGAATTTTGAATTTTAATGGTTTTCTAAAGCGCTCTGTTACCGGGGCGGTTTCCTGGCGCTAAGTAGCGGTAAGCTGGAGGGGACGAATGCGGGTGCTAGACTGCTGGGGGTCTGGGAAACAGGAAAGTTTTGAGGAGTTTACGGAATTCCACGTAGGAAGTGGAAGCTCTGAGGGCAAAAGGTAGGGAATTCCAAAAAGAGGGGGCTAGGACCGCAAATCTCGTCCCCCCAGACCTCCGCTTCCTAAAGCGAGGAACTGTCAGTAGAGCTTGGTTGGAGGAACGGAGCTCTCTGGCCGGGAGGTAAGTAGATATAATCTCACAGAGGAAGGCAGGGGCTGTCCCAGATCTGGCCTGGTAAGTCATGCAGCCCAGCTTGAAGAGGGCCCTCTCCTTCACCGGTAACCAATGCAATGATTGCAACAGGGGAGTGGTGTGGTGAAATTTAGGGAGTCCATAAATCAGGCGAGCAGCCTGATTCTGAATCTGCTGAAGTCGGTGGATCAGATAGTCTGGGGCGCCATTGTAGACCACATTCCCATAGTCAAGGCGCGATAGCACCATGGCCATGAGGATGAGCTTAAGGGCAGGAACGGAAAAAAAACGGGAAACCTTACGGATAGTGCGAAGGGAAAAGAAGCAGGAGGACACCACCGAGTGAACCTGAGTGTGAAGCGAAAGCTGGGAGTTGATAAAGATGCCGAGGGTTTTGACCTTGGAGACCGGGGAGGGAGGGGAACCAAGAGAGTCGGGCCAGAAAGATGGGGACCATGGGCTGCAACCACCCTTGCTCTGTATGAGGAGCGTCGAAAGGAGCCCCTATGTTGCAGAAATTGCAATGCACCCATAGATTTTGCGGTTTCTGTGTCTTTTTTCATTTTGTCCAAAATGGTATCAACAGCAGGGCCAAATAGAAAATATTGATTGACAGGTTGGTTAAGAATGGTGGACTGCACCTCATTCTTAAACCCGGAAATACGCAGCCATGCATGTCTGCGTAGGAGAACACTAGTATTAATTGACCTAGCTGCAGTGTCTGCAGCGTCAAGCGCACATTTGATGGAAGCGTTTGATATGAACTTTCCCTCTAGGATGAGATCATTGGCTTGTGCTTTAAAAGGCTTGGGCAGGTGTTGCATAAGGCTTTCGAGCTGATCATAGTGCGCCCTGTCGTAACGAGCCAGTAGGGCTTGTGTATTAGCAATCCTCCATGAGTTGGAGGCTTGTGCAGCTACCCTTTTGCCTGATGCCTCTTGAATTTTTGACTCTTTGTCAGGGGGAAGTGCTTCCCCTGTTGTCTGAGAGTTGGCTCTTTTTCGTGCGTTAGCAACCACCAGTGAGTCTAGTGGCGAGTGGCCCTTGATGTAAGTAGGGTCTGTAGGAGCTGGTCTATACTTTTTTTCTATTCTGGGATTGATTACCCGTGCTCTGGCTGTATCCTTAAATATATTAGGTGCATGTTTTAGAACTCCCTTTAACATGGGAAGCATTTTGACACTTTTTTCTGCAGTAGTGAATGTGTCAAAAAGGAAGTCTTCTTCCACGGGGTCACTATGAATGTCCACATTATGGAATTGTGCTGCCCTGTCTATGAGCTGGTTGAAGACTACTGTGTCATCAGTAGGTGACGGCTTAGTAGGATAAGTGGGTACATCAGGGATGGGATGGGTGTCATAAGGGTCTGTTGGCTCTTCCCAAGGTTCCTCTTGGTTAGGATCTTGTGGGAAATCATATAGGGGCTGTGGCTCATTCCCTGTGTCCCCTTCACTGTCCCAGTGGTGAGAAGGTGAGGAAGGTGCAAACGGTGTGGTAGGCATGATAGGTTGAAAAGGGCTGAAGGGTCTTGAGGGAGAAGTCCCAAAGTCCTTTTTCTTCAGTGGAATAGGTGAATCAGGTTGAAAGTCCAAAGGCCTCTTTTTCCTATGCAGGATGGTAACTTTACCAGTCTCTGGATTAATGTATATTTTAGCTTGGTCGTCTGAAGGATCTGGGTGGAATAGTTCTTCCTCTACAGTCCTGGGTTTAGTGTTAGACTTTTTTCGGTCGGTAACACTTGGTTTTTCGACGACTTTTGGAGTTTTGTTGGACTTTTTCGGCTCGGGCACTGAGGGCAGTACTTGAACGGACTTCGTTCCATCGACGGTCAGTCCACGTGGTTTCGAGAAGGCCTCACGGCCTGATTCGACGACTGGAGTGCAACCGAGTTGTAAAAAAGTGTATCGGCACCGAGCGCTTAACAATACCGACAGATCCGAAGGCCTTTTGGCCTTTTGAGAAGTTTTCTTGATTCCGAACTTGGAGAGTAGGAAAGTACATCCGAACCCAATGGCGGAGAAAAACAATCTGGGGATGGAGAGGATGCCCATGCGCACTGTAGTCCGAAGGAGGAGCCACCTATCTAGTGATACTACGAAGACTCTTCCAGGACAACAATGTGCAATCATCCGGACCCAACACTAGGCGGCGATCTATGCACAGATATGAATTCAGCAGCCCACATGTCTCGAACACTCAGTTTATCAAGTAGAAACGGATATACACTAAAATGGCAAAAGGCGGATCCCACAACGTTTTTGGGGCAGCTCGTACATGAAACACAAGAGGATTTTAATGTGTGTCTAGCAGAGGAAAACAATGGAGCTGACGTGATAGAAGCATTCTTGAACATTTCAGCTAAGATTAAGAAAATTCTTACGGTTAAACAGAAGATGACATTGGGCAAAAGATGGGGGTGGTTTGATAATGAATGTAGCAAAGCACATAAGAATCTAAAAATAGCCCTGAAAAAGCTACCCAGGAATAAAGAAGAGATAAGGAAAGCAGGATTGCTTTATAAACAGGCCCAAAAGAACAGAAAGCATAAATTAAAAGAGGAAGTTTGGCTAGATCTACATGAGGCTTGTGTAAAGAAAGATACGTTTTGGAAGATAGTGAATTCTCCAGATTTAACAGTGAGGGACCGTGATAAGTTGGACATAGCAATTACAGAAGATACCTGGATTGGCTAATTCAGTGATTTATACTACGCCGGGTCAACCCCAATCAATCAATCAATCACTGCATTTATATAGCGCACTACTCACCCGGAGGGTCTCAAGGCGCTTGGGGGGGGGGGTCCACTACTGCTCGAACAGCCAGGTCTTGAGCTGCTTCTCGAAGGCGAGATGGTCTTGGGTCAGACGGAGGTGGGTCGGGAGGGAGTTCCAAGTCTTCGCGGCCAGGTAGGGGAAGGACCTTCCTCCTGTGGTGGCTCTTCGGATGCGGGGGACGGCGGCGAGGGCGTGGCTGGTCGATCGAAGCTGGCGTGTGGGAGTGTAGAAGTTGAGGCGGCCGTTGAGGTATCTTGGGCCTTGGTTGTGTAAGGCTTTGTGTGCGTGGGTGAGGAGGCGGAAGGTGATTCTCTTGTTGACCGGGAGCCAGTGCAGGTCTCTCAGGAGTCCGGAGATGTGGCTGTGTCGGGGGATGTCGAGGATGAGTCTTGCTGAGGCGTTCTGGATACGCTGGAGTCTCTTCTGGAGCTTGGCGGTGGTTCCGGCGTAGAGGGCATTGCCGTAGTCCAGTCGGCTGGTGACGAGGCCCTGGGTGACCGTCTTCCTGGTCTCGGTGGGGATCCACCGGAAGATCTTACGTAGCATGCGTAGGATGTTGAAGCACGACGAGGAGACGGCGTTGACTTGTCTGGTCATGGAGAGGGAGGAGTCCAGGACGAAGCCCAGGTTGCGTGCGTGGTCTGTTGGTTTGGGTGCGCTGCCCAGGGCGGGGGGCCACCAGGAGTCGTCCCAGGCGGAGGGTGACGATCCCAGGATGAGGACTTCCTTCTTGTCTGAGTTCAGATTCAGGCGGCTGTTCAACATCCACTCGGCTACATCTTTCATCCCTTCGTGTAGGTTGGCTCTGGCGGTGGCGGGGTCGTTGGTGAGGGAGAGGATCAGCTGGGTGTCGTCGGCGTAGGAGATGATGTTGAGGTTGTGTTGGCGTGCGATGGCCGCAAGGGGGCTCATGTAGACATTGAAGAGGGTGGGGATGAGCGAGGAGCCTTGAGGAACGCCGCAGATGACTTCGGTGGCTTCTGATCTGAACGGGGGGAGGCGGACTCTCTGTGTCCTTCCGGCGAGGAAGGAGATGATCCATTCTAGTGCCTTCTCCTGGATTCCGACGTTGCTAAGGCGCTGCACTAGGGTGCGGTGGCAGACAGTGTCGAGAGGTCCAGGAGGATGAGGGCCGCTGTTTCTCCGTTGTCGAGCAGGGCTCGGATGTCATCGGTGGCTGCGATGAGGGCGGTCTCGGTGCTGTGGTTGGCTCGGAAGCCAGACTGCGAGAGGTCGAGGGATCCGTTCGTCTCGAGGAAGGCGGCCAGCTGCTTGTTGACGGTCTTCTCAATGACTTTGGCCGGAAACGGGAGGAGCGAGATGGGGCGGTAGTTTTTGAGTACGGTGGGGTCCGCTGATGGTTTCTTCAGCAGAGCGCTGAGTTCGGCGTGCTTCCAGCTCTCCGGGAAGGTAGCGGTGTCGAAGGAGGTGTTGATGATGTCCCGCAGATGGGGTGCGATGACAGCGTCGGCCTTGTTGAAGACGTGGTGGGGGCAGGGGTCGGTTGGAGATCCGGAGTGGATGGAGTTCATCGTGCGTATGGTCTCCTCGGTGTTGATCGGGGTCCAGGCGCGGAGGGTGGTGGGGGGCGTTGGTGCGTCCGTGGGGTGCGTCGGTTGTGTCTTGAAGCTGTTGTGTATGTCTGCAATCTTGTTGTGGAAGTAGGCGGCGAGGGAGTTGCAGAGGTCTTGTGATGGGGTGATGTTGTTGATTCCGGCGTTGGGGTTGGAGAGCTCTTTGACGATGTTGAAGAGTTCCTTGCTGTTGTGTGCGTTGTTGTCCAGTAGTTCCTTGTGGAGAAGTGTGGCTCACTGGTTAGAGGCGGCAGACCCGTAAGCAGAGAACGGCCCGGGACCAGGGTTCGATTCCCGACGCGGCAGGGTTGTGGACCAGGGTCCGCGGACTCGATAATTCTCGCCTCGGTGCCTACTCTAGTCAGAAACCACACTCGGAAACTCTGGGCATCAGCTTGCCTCATCTTCACAACGCCCCCCCCAGACCGCCGGGGATGCTTGGTCGCACCTTAGAGATACCCATCAGGGACCATCTCTCAGGGTGAGCCAGGACGGGTTCCCCAGCGGTCGAAGCGTGGAGATACTCCTCCGGGAGTCGATTCCTAGCGCTATATAAACCCGCAATAATAATAATAATAATAATAATGCTGTTTTCTTGGTGGTGTGGATCAGTTGGTGGTGTTTTCGGGTGGCGAGCTTGAGGGTGGTCATGTTGTCTGGTGTTGGGTTTCTGCGCCAGGCTTTCTCGAGGGCTCTGCAGTTCTTCTTGGAGGTCTTGAGTTCGTCGGTGAACCATGGGGCTTTCTTGCTGCCGGGTCTGCTAGGCAAGTCAAGTCAAGTCAAAGAATTTATATAGCGCACTACATACCCAGAGGGTCTCAAGGCGCTTAGGAAGGGGAGGAGGATTATTTGTCAAATATCCACGTTTTAAGTTGCTTTCTGAATGCTAGGTGGTTCTGGGTAAGGCGAAGGTAAGTAGGGAGTGAGTTCCATGTTTTAGCAGCCAGGTATGAGAAGGATCTGCCTCCCATGGTGGTCTTGTTGATGCGAGGTACAGTGGCGAGGGCTTGGCTGGAAGAACGTAGTTGGCGGGAGGGGGTGTAGAAGGACAGTCGTGAGTTGAGGCATTCTGGTCCGATGTCGTAAAGTGATTTGTGTCCGTGGGTTAGTAGTCGGAAAGTGATTCTCTTGTTGACGGGTAGCCAGTGGAGGTCTTTCAGGTGACCAGAGATGTGTTCGTTGCGCGGGATGTCTAATATGATTCTGGCTGAGGCATTTTGGATTCGTTGGAGTTTCTTCTGGAGTTTAGCGGTAGTACCTGCGTAGAGGGTGTTTCCGTAGTCCAGTCGGCTCGTTACCAGAGCATGGGTGACAGTTTTCCTGGTTTCGGAGGGGATCCAGCGAAATGTTTTTTTGAGCATGCGGAGAATGTTGAAGCAGGATGAGGATACGGCACTGACTTGTCTGTTCATTGAGAGTGAAGAATCCAGGATGACGCCTAGGTTCCGTGCGTGGTCTGTCGGTATGGGTGCTTTTCCAAGGGCTTCCGGCCACCAAGAGTCGTCCCATGCAGAGGGGGATGTACCTAATATGAGGACTTCTGTTTTATCGGAGTTCAGTTTCAGACGGCTGTGTTTCATCCATTCGGCGACTTCTTTCATTCCTTCGTGTAGGTTAGTTTTGGCGGTGCTGGGGTCATTGGTGAGAGAAAGGATTAGTTGAGTGTCATCCGCGTAAGAGATGATGTTGAGGTTGTGTTGGCGGGCGATGGTTGCGAGGGGGCTCATGTATACGTTGAAGAGGGTGGGGCTGAGTGAGGATCCTTGTGGTACGCCACAGATGACTTCAGTGGCCTCGGACTTGAAAGGTGGAAGGCGGACTCTCTGGGTTCTTCCGGAGAGGAACGAGGTGATCCATTCAAGTGCTTTTCCTTGTATTCCGATGTTACTGAGGCGTTGTAAAAGGGTGCTGTGGCAGACTGTGTCGAAGGCTGCAGAGAGGTCGAGGAGGATGAGGGCGACTGTGTCTCCATTGTCCAGTAGAGTTCGAATGTCGTCTGTTGCTGCGATGAGGGCGGTCTCAGTGCTGTGTTTAGCTCCGAAGCCAGATTGTGAGGAGTCGAGGGATTTGTTGGCTTCGAGGAAAGCGGCGAGCTGGTTGTTGACAGCTTTCTCGATTACTTTTGCCGGGAATGGAAGGAGCGAGATGGGGCGGTAATTTTTGAGTTCGGTGGGGTCCGCTGTGGGTTTTTTCAGAAGGGCGGTGAGTTCAGCGTGTTTCCAGCTCTCAGGGAAGGTTGCGGAGTTGAAGGAGCAGTTGATGACGTCTCGGAGGTGCGGTGCTATGACGGAGTCTGCTTTGTTGAAGATGTGGTGAGGACATGGGTCTGTGGGGGATCCTGAGTGAATGGAGTTCATCAGGCGGATGGTGTCCTCAGTGGAGATTGGGTTCCAGTCGTTAAGGGTGTTCACGGGGGGAGAATGTTCAGCATATGGTTGGGCGGGTTGGTCTCCGGGTTGGTTGTCGAAGCTGTTGTGGATGTCTGCAATCTTGTTGTGGAAGAATGAGGCTAGGGAGTCGCAGAGGGCTTGAGAGGGGGTGATGTCGTTGGAGTTGGCCGAGGGATTGGAAAATTCCTTGACGATGTTGAAAAGTTCCTTGCTGTTGTGGGCGTTGTTGTCAAGTCGATCCTTGAATGCTGTTTTCTTGGCCTTTCGGATTAGTTGGTGGTGTGTGCGGGTGGCGTTTTTGAAGGCGTCCTTGGTGCTAGTGGTTGGGTCTTTTTTCCAGGCCTTTTCAAGGGAGCGGCAGAGTTTCTTGGACTTCTTAAGATCATCGTTGAACCATGAGGCCTTCTTGTTGCCAGGTTTGCTTTGACGTTTTTTCAGTGGTGCTAAGGTGTCGGCGGTGTTGGATAACCATAGGGTGAAGTTAGCGGCGGCTTGGTCTGGGTTAGAAGAGTGGGCTGGGGCGTTTAGAAGGAGCGATGAGGAGATCTGGTCGATGGTGATTTTGTTCCAGTGTCTTTGCAGAGTTGGTTGGAGGTGGTTGATGGGTTTTGGCTTGTTGAAGGTGAAGTGAACGCAGCTGTGGTCAGTCCAGAGGAGATCCGTAGTGTGGCTGAAGGAGACATGATTGCTGGAGGTGAAGATGGGGTCGAGTGTGTGACCTGCGATGTGGGTGGGGGAAGTGACCAGTTGTTTAAGTCCGAGGTTGGCGAGGTTGTCCAAGAGGGTGGTGGTGTTTCGGTCGTTGATCTTTTCAAGGTGAAAGTTGAGGTCTCCCAGAAGGATGTAGTCTTTGGAGGGGAGCGCGTGTGGAGTGATGAAGTCCGTGATGTCTTCACTGAATTTTGCGCGGGGTCCTGGTGGTCTGTAGAGGAGGGTGCCTCTGAGTGTGGTCTTGGGGTCGATGTGGATCTGGAAGTGAAGGTGTTCGGAGTTGGCGAGGTTGGTGTCAGAGCTGGTTGAGATGCGGATTGATTTCTTATGGACGATAGCGATTCCTCCTCCTGTGTGGCCGGTACGGTCCTTGCGAGTGATCTTATAGTCTTCAGGGATGGCAATGGTGATGTCAGGGGCGGAGGAGGCGTTCATCCAAGTTTCCGTTAGGAAGGCGACGTCTGGAGAGATGGTGTCTAGTATATTCCATAGGTCAATGGCGTGTCTGTGGACCGAGCGGGTGTTGAGAAGGATGCATTGTAGGTGGTTGGGGTCGGGAGTCTGTGGTGTGGTCGTAGCGGAGATGTTGTCGGTGCCGCTGAATTTGCAGGAGTAGCAGGAGAAAGGTCCATGGGTATGTCCGGGAGCGGCTTGGATGCAGTTAGGGGCGCGACCGGGGTTAAGGGCTAGGAGCGTGGTGGCATCGTAGGTAATGCGGGCGGGGTGGGAGGGAGGGGGGCCAGGGGGTCTGGCGCTGGGCGCGGTCCAGGCGCGGACGGGCGTAGACGGGCTTACCTTTGGCGCACCTTCGGCGCGGATTGGGCGCGGTCGCTGCGCGTGAACGCTGCGCGCGGGAACTACTGTCATATATGGATAGTGGAGGGGGAGGGGCGAGGGCGACTCAGCTGGGAGGCGGGGCGGGCTGACCAAGACAACAACAACCAACAAAATGGAGGAGGGGGGAGCACAACAGAGCACTTGGGGAGAACGCGCTAACACAGCTGCAGAAATGTAAAATTACAAGCCAAAGCGCGTTATAAGCAAAGCGGCAGCCAGGCAGAGCTATATGAGACAGATAGGAGGCAGAATCCACAAAAGCGCTGCTTCAACGATACCAGTACACGCCAGGGAGCACTGGGAGCGACCACTCCGGCCAGAGTGAAGAGCGAGTCACAGCGCTTCCAGGTAGGGAGGCGCAGTTTGTATTCTGTGGGAGGGCGACTCAGCTGGGAGGCGGGGCGGGCTGACCAAGACAACAACAACCAACAAAATGGAGGAGGGGGGAGCACAACAGAGCGCTTGGGGAGAACGCGCTAACACAGCTGCAGAAATGTAAAATTACAAGCCAAAGCGCGTTATAAGCAAAGCGGCAGCCAGGCAGAGCTATATGAGACAGATAGGAGGCAGAATCCACAAAAGCGCTGCTTCAACGATACCAGTACACGCCAGGGAGCACTGGGAGCGACCACTCCGGCCAGAGCGAAGAGCGAGTCACAGCGCTTCCAGGTAGGGAGGCGCAGTTTGTATTCTGTGGGAGGGCGACTCAGCTGGGAGGCGGGGCGGGCTGACCAAGACAACAACAACCAACAAAATGGAGGAGGGGGGAGCACAACAGAGCGCTTGGGGAGAACGCGCTAACACAGCTGCAGAAATGTAAAATTAGAAGCCAAAGCGCGTTATAAGCAAAGCGGCAGCCAGGCAGAGCTATATGAGACAGATAGGAGGCAGAATCCACAAAAGCGCTGCTTCAACGATACCAGTACACGCCAGGGAGCACTGGGAGCGACCACTCCGGCCAGAGCGAAGAGCGAGTCACAGCGCTTCCAGGTAGGGAGGCGCAGTTTGTATTCTGTGGGAGGGCGACTCAGCTGGGAGGCGGGGCGGGCTGACCAAGACAACAACAACCAACAAAATGGAGGAGGGGGGAGCACAACCGAGCGCTTGGGGAGAACGCGCTAACACAGCTGCAGAAATGTAAAATTACAAGCCAAAGCGCGTTATAAGCAAAGCGGCAGCCAGGCAGAGCTATATGAGACAGATAGGAGGCAGAATCCACAAAAGCGCTGCTTCAACGATACCAGTACACGCCAGGGAGCACTGGGAGCGACCACTCCGGCCAGAGCGAAGAGCGAGTCACAGCGCTTCCAGGTAGGGAGGCGCAGTTTGTATTTTGTGGGAGGGCGACTCAGCTGGGAGGCGGGGCGGGCTGACCAAGACAACAACAACCAACAAAATGGAGGAGGGGGGAGCACAACAGAGCGCTTGGGGAGAACGCGCTAACACAGCTGCAGAAATGTAAAATTACAAGCCAAAGCGCGTTATAAGCAAAGCGGCAGCCAGGCAGAGCTATATGAGACAGATAGGAGGCAGAATCCACAAAAGCGCTGCTTCAACGATACCAGTACACGCCAGGGAGCACTGGGAGCGACCACTCCGGCCAGAGCGAAGAGCGAGTCACCTCAGGGTAGGGTCCTCAGAGGGGCGAGGTTGTCTGCGCAGTTGCTGATCCACTTCGTGGGGTTGTTTGCGGCCTGGCTGGGGTTCGCTGAGCTGGCGGGGGGGGGGTCCTGGCTCAGGGATGAGGCGAGCTGGTCGGCTGTGATCTTGTTCCAGCTTCTGCGTCCAACCTGTTGCTGGTGGTGGTGGGTCGTGTTCCTTCTGAAGCTGAAGTGGATGCAGCTGTGGTCCGTCCAATGGAGTCCCGTGGCGTGGCTAAAGGTGATGTCCTTGCTGGATGAGAAGACGGGGTCGAGCGTGTGTCCGGCGTAGTGGGTGGGGGTGGTCACCAGCTGCTTGAGACCGAGGTTGGCGAGGTTGTCCAGCAGGGTGGTGGTGGTGCGGTCGTTGTTGTTCTCCAGGTGGAAGTTGAAGTCCCCGAGGAGGATGTAGTCAGCGGAGGGGAGGGCGAGCGGGCTGATGAAGTCGGCGATGTCTTCGCTGAATTGTGTGCGTGGTCCTGGGGGTCTGTAGATGAGGGTGCCTCTGAGGGTGGTCCTGGGGTCGGTGTGTATCTGGAAGTGCAGGTGTTCGGCGGTTGTGAGGGTGTCGTCGGTGTTGGTTGTGATGCGGATGGTGTTCCTGTGGATGATGGCGATGCCTCCTCCGGTCTGGTTGCCGCGGTCCCTCCGGGTGATCTTGTATCCGTCCGGGATGGCAATGGTGATGTCGGGTGCTGAGGAGGCGTTCATCCAGGTTTCCGTGAGGAAGGCGACATCTGGTGATGTTTTATCAAGCAGGTTCCAGAGCTCAACGGCGTGTTTGTGGACGGAGCGGGTGTTGAGTAGGATGCACTTCAGGTGGTTGCTGCTGGTGCTCGGCATGGTGGGTGCGGGTGCAGTGCAGGTCCGGATGCAGGTGAACTTGCAGGAGTGGCAGCTGAAGGGTCCGTGGGTGCGTCTCGGGGTGGCTCGGTAGCATCCCGGGATCCGGTCGGCGTTGAGTGCGTTGAGTTTGGTGGCGTCGTACGTCCGGCGGGAGGGCTGGTGTCTGCGGGGGCCAGGGGTTCTGGCGCTGGGCGCGGTCCAGGCGCGGACGGGTGCAGACGGGTTTACTTTTGGCACGCCTTCGACGCGCTTAGGGAGCGCCCGCTGCGCGTCAACGCGGCGCTTTTGCCACTCTGCCATATGTTGAGAGTGGGGGGGGGGGGCGGAGCGAGGGAGGAGCAGCTGGGAGGCGGGAGCAGGGCGGCGAATGGGAAGGGATGCAGAGGGAAGGGGGCGGGGCCGCAGGGGCAGCGGCGGGGAGGTGGCGGGAAGCGCGGCAGGGGCTGGGTGCGACGAGAGGAAAACAATCACAAAATAAAACAACACGGGGCACAGGGAGAGAAACATAAATTAAACAAGGAGCAATAACACAGGGGAAATACAATCCGAATTGAAAATACAAATGCAGCGCAGGCGGGGCAAGAGCAGTAACAGCCGTGGACCAGGGTCACAGCTGCGGGCAGCGGCGGCACTTGGCGGGAACGGGGGCAGCCTGGGCTCACTCACGAGGAGTGTGCGCGGTGCGTGGGGGTGACAGGCCCAGAGGGACAGAGATAATGATCTAGGAGAGAAACATCTCAAGCTGGAGGTTATGAGACAGAGGGTAGTAAGGGGGAAAAGGAGGGCCTATTTGTATACCCTCTGGATATTAGCTTCACACTGGACGAGATAGTATGTGCAATACAGAAAAGCGCCTAAGGCAAAGCCCCGGGGCCGGATGGTGTCCCAGGTGATGTCTACCGGTCAAATACCGATATTTGGGCACCACTTATAATGAATGTTTTAAATAAGTGCTGTCAAATTGGTTTTATAAAGTCCTGGTCAGATGCAATTTTAATACCAATTTTTAAGAAGGGAAATTGTGACGACTCTAAATGTTATTGTCCCATTTCACTTTTAGATTCTCTTTTAAAGGTGGTTGGGAGGGTAATTTTAAATAAACTACAATTATGGGCTGAGGAAAAGGAGGTTTTATCACTGCTACAATATGGTTTTAGGTCTGGACTGGGCACAATAGAGCAAGGCAAAAAAATGGAAACGTGTTGTTAACATTTGTCGATTTATCCTCCGCGTTCGACTGTGTTATACACAAAAAATTATGGGATACTTTATTTGAGTTGGGCGTCGAAAATGATATTTTATTATTTATCAGAGAACTTTACCGAGAGGCGGGAGCTAGGGTGAGATATGGGGAGTGCTCGGCTATATGTGGCATTGGAAAAGGAGAGAGGCAGGGATGCGTCCTTGCCCCCTTCCTTTTCACATTATACATCAATAGCCTGGGTGAACGACTGGCCGAGCTCTCCCAAGATTACCCAAGCATTAATGGAAATTCACAATCCCAATATTACTATACGCGGACAACGCGGTTTTAATGTCAAGGACACCAATAGGCCTACAGAAAACAGTTACACACTTTGTTAACTACATGCAGGTGAGGGGGCTGTAAGTGAATATAAGTAAAACTTTTAGCATGAATTGTGGGAAAAGAACTGCAAATAATTGTAGTATCTCTATCAATGGTAAAAAAATTGTGTGTAAAAAACTTTGCCTACTTAGGGATACATTTTGATCAGAATGGCACCTGGCCAGCTGCAATATTAGCCCGGGAAACTATGTTTCTAAAAGCTACCGGGGCACTTGTCAGCATGTCAATACAACTGGGTTCTCGACCGGTTCCAGAATTGCTTGCAATCTATAAGACCAAATGTGTTCCAACTGCCACTAGTGGTGCCGGCATATGGGGCTTTACCAATGTTCAAAGTATACAGAGTTGTGAAAATAATTTTCTGCGCTACTTATTAGCTGTACCTAGATCAACTGCTACATACATTTGTCATTCCGAGGTAGGTTTGAATCATATTGTAGATATTATAAAATCTGGCCCTTTATTACTTTGGCACAAGATTTGGAATTCCCCCGAAGCAGTTTTTAACCGGAATGTCATCATGGACTGTTTAAAATTGGATAATGTACATTGCATCCCATGGCTACGACATATTAAGGAAACGGCAGACGAAATTGGCCATCCAGATTGATTTTCAAATCCAGAATGTATGAATATTACTTCCAGGATGTTATTAAAAAAGAAATACTTGTCCTATCTGGAGGAAAAGCGCTGGTCTGTGGAGAAAGAAAAACATTCTGTCATGGAAAATCACATTATGGTATTATGCACTGGAATTCAGCCATATCTGTCATATGTGACACGCCCCTTTGATTGGATGTTACTGACACGTTTTCGTTTAGGTATTGTACATAGGGTCATTACATTTTCAATGATGAACGATTGGTCACGTACCTTAGCACTATGTCCTTGTGACGGTACCTCGTCACAATCTACACTGCATGTAACTCTGTTTTGCAGGTTTTATACGGCACCAAAGAGGTTATTTTTATTACCGATTTTAAAACAGTATGGTTTAAGACATAGCAGAGCAGCCTACCTAAAAATACAATGTATGGAAGAGGACTTGACAATGGGGTGTGTAGAAAGTTATTTAAAATGTGTGATCAGATTAAGAAAGACAATCGGGTTGTAAACTAACTGTACCCCCTTATTTATTCTTCTGGAAAATTAAATGGCTAAAGGATATAAAAGCACTGCGATGTGACCTTGACCTCCTAGAGGCGTGGACGAATAGAACTGCTCCACCAAAGGCAGAACTCAAGAAGGCCTATTGGTCCTGGGTCCGTACCAAGGGTTTCCTCGATCTGAAATTAGGCAGGTTATCTGAGGAGTTTATGCAACATAAGCACTCTACTTGCTACGAACCATACCTAGATATCGTCCAAAAACCGTATGACAGAGCACTGTTTTCGAGTTCAGGGTTGGTTCGCTCCTCACTAGTGAAATGACCGCTTGCTGGAAGGCTCGCTATCAGACACCAGCCTCCTGCCCGAACTGTGAGGCGAATTGCTAGTCAATAGGGCATGTTATGTTCGCCTGTCCAGCTTATAAAGTGCCAAGGGAAGGCTGGCTGACCACTCTGCAGGGAGTTGGGTACTCGTAGCCACTTTGTGGCATTGCGCATTCTAAGATCTGACACACGAGCCCTGTATGTGGGTGGTTTGGCCAAATACCTGAGTTGGGCTTGGAACATTAGATCGAGAACCCTTAAAGCCAATCCCCAAGCATTGAAGCTGCTATGAGCTATCTGTACCTCGTGAATTGCACTTTCTCTTTCTTATGTTGTGTACATCTTTTTAATGTCATTTTTAAAATTCCTTATCATGAAGATTTTAATAAATTTTGTCATACAGTCATTAGGGTATATTTACTATGTCTCATCCTTTTAAATAATATTGCTTTTTAATTGGTGTATTACTGCTTTTAAGATATGTTTTTATTGAAATAAAGCAAAAATGACTGACTGTTCTGGAAATGTATTTTTATCTGTGCATTTATGTTTTTCAAATGAAATACGAATAAAGTAATTTGACTTCACTTGACTGGACACCACATGCAAAATCTTTTCCATTTAAGCCTGTACGTCTTAACAGTGGCAGGCGCTCAAGTGTTAGCTAAAACTTATTTACAATCCGCAGGAATGTTTAAATGAGCGAATTCAATGTGTTCAGGTGTCAGGCTGCTAATCTCAGAGATGCAAGGTCCGGGTGGCAGATCTCTCCGTTCTGTATGGACAGGAGGTTCAGTATTGGTCAAAACTGAATGGGATTGCTTTCTGATAGAAGGAGAATTTCGGTGAACCAGAACTGGCGAGGCCATCTGGGAGCAATAAGAATCAGGCAACAGGGTTCTCTTCCTTTTCCGGAGAACTCTGGGAACCAACGGTATCGGAGGAAAGGCGTAAGCATATACCCGCGACCAATTAATCGAAAACTTGTTCCCCTAAGACCTCTTGTGGGGAAGCCAACTTGCAAAGAATGGGCATTTGTGGTTCTGATTGGACGCAAACAGGTCTAGATCGGGACGACCCTACTCCTGAAACGTTGGTTGATGCAGTTCCCACTCGTGAGTGGATATGGTTGATCTGCTGTGGGAATCCGCTCAAACATTGGAAACTCTCGGCACATGGATCGCTGATAGGCTGACTGTGTCGTATGGCCCAGTCCCAGATTTCCTAGACTTGTTGAGAGAGTAGGGCAGACCTTGTTCCTCCTTGTTTGTTCAAGTAGTGCATACTTGTTGTATTGTCTGTCCAAATTAGCACTGAAGCTCCCAGAATGACGGTTCGAAACGATTTCACGCCCAAGAAGAGAAGGTTGATATACCACTTCCATTGTTGGACATTCCCTTTGCTGCTGACCGTCAGCCCTTGAAGATGTGCCCCCCCATCTCTCGAGGGACGCATCTGTGGTGATGGTAACATTTGGCGCTTCTTCTAGGAATGTGCATCCTTCCTCCACATTCTTTTTTAGTGTCCCCCAGAGGAAGGCTTCTCGCATTCGAGGAGTGATGTGAATGAGATCAAATGATCCCGAAACCTGCAACCATTGGTGGTTCAGTTCCTCTTGTAGGGGCTTCCTTCAGAGGCACAGTTGGGTATCAAAGGGATGCAAGAAGAAATCATCCCTAAAAAAGACTTGAACTGCCGGACTGAAACGCACTTTTTTGATCGTAATAGGCGGGCCAGTTTGCAGATCTTTTGCTGTCTTTCGTTTGAGACAAAGGCTTGAGTCAGCTGCGTGTCCAACGTGGCTCCCAAGAATGTCTGTCTTTGTGAAGGAACAAGATGAGACTTGTCGAGGTTGATAGAGAGACCCAGAGATAAAAACAGGGACAAACATCTCTGGATGTGGGTGCTTGTGGCTGAAAAAGAATTCGCCTTGATAAGGCAGTCGTCTAGGTATGGAAAGATTTGAATCCCTTCCAGACGAAGGTGTGCCACCGCCGGTGCTAGAACTTTGGTAAGCACATGGGGTGCTAAATGTAGTCCGAAAGGAAGGACTTTGTGACGGGGCGGGACGTCCCCCTAACGAACAAGGCACCCTACAAAGAGACTGGTGGTTGGCGGTCCCCTTATCTCCCCTCTCTCTTACCTCTTCGCAGCACGAGCCCACCTATCTGGAGGACGATTGGCTCACGGGGGACAGCGGACACCCATTGGAGTACGAAGAAGACCAGGGACAGGGCGCCTTTAACAGCGCCTTCCGGAATGACGAGACTCCGCCCTCCGACGTCATCAGGGCAACCGAGCCAAAAGAAGGACGAACCAGGAAGACGGCGGACGGCGTTTCCCTGGAGGAAGAAGGACGGTGTGAGCAGAGAAGGGGTGTACAAGTGCTAATTTCGGAGGACAGCGTTGCAGAGGACGAGGCGAGCCCAGGCGTTTCCAGCAAGCCAGGAGGCCATCGACCCCACGAGCCGCCCAGCCACGCACCCACGGGAGGGGCGTGGCTCTCAGAGGTACGGGGCAAAGTAGCGGGTTGGGTGGAACGGCGTTTTCAGCCTGCCGACTAGAAACCGGCCCGCTAGTGTAAATATTGTACAGCCGTGTGTTCTCACTGACCCCCCCCCCCTCACGAGCACTTGAGCACTTCTAATAGCTGTAGGGGCCACCTGAGCACAAGGTTTCCCTCACTCCCGGTCCTTGCGAGACGTACTGGAACGTACCAGTAACCCGGTCTTTCTGTTCTTTTCTTTCCTGTTTTGGGTTCCTGGAGCATCGGACCACCCCGAGGCAACGTTTTGACAGGCAAAGACACCCTGGAGCCCCTTAAGAACATAAAGACGGAGCCTGCTGTATTCGCTAGAGAAAGACTGACTAGTAGGAGACGAAAAGCCTACATCAAAATAAAACCATCCTTAAAATCCTTGATTAAAGCCTCAGACTCTGTTACTCCCACTCCCCCTACCCCATTACAAGTGGTGTCAGAAGTGGGATTAACACCATAGTCCATCTGTGATTCCGAGATGGACGCCCTAATCCAACACATCATCAAGGGGCAGGAAAAATTAGAGTGGGCCATTGAGCGACAGCTCACCTCGGCGCAGGCAGACCGCAAAATGTTTCAGAATACCATCGCAGCGCAATTAGAAGGCCTCCAGAAAACCGTAGCAACTCCAACTGTGTCCCCTTTGGTAGAAGGCATAGTCCATGTCCCCAACCCTTTCGGGATTGCCTTACAGAAATATGTACATGGAGAAGATCCTGACGCATTCCTGCCTAACTTCGAGCGAGCCGCTCGTTCATTGGGGTGGCCAGAGGAGAAATGGCCCTTTTTCCTGGCACCGCTGTTGACAGGCGAGGCACAGTTTGCCTATCAGGTAGCCAACCCTGTTGGCAATGCTCCCTATCCTCTGATTAAAAATGTTATCCTGGATCATTTGGGGTTGGATCCAGAAGCATACAGGGTTCGCTTCCGGAAAGAAAAAGGAACCCCTAATGAAAATCCCAAGACACTGTTTTTCAGACTCAAAATGGCCGCGGATAAATGGTTGAAACCAGAGTCTAGCACCAAGGAAGAAGTGATGGCCAAAATGTATTTGGAGCAGTTCATGGAGTCCCTCCCTTACGGATCGCAAAGATGGTTGCGACAACACTCAGGACTTACTATTGAACAGGCCATAGACATGGCGGCGAACTATGCAAGAGCACAACCACGTCTCTCTGGGTGGGAACATGAAAAACCGACCAAAAACTTGCTCCCGGCCAAATTGGAAAGGAAATCGAGGTTTCCCATAGAGCTGCCAAAACCCCGTCCGCCGAAGATTGACTCTCCCCTCATGCGTGGACCCCAATGCTTTGACTGTGGCGAGTGGGGCCACATTGCTCGTCTATGTCCCAGGAAACGGACACAAGAAGAACCAATGGAAGTGGGGTACCTCCCCAAAACAGTCCTTTATTCAGCAGAAATGGGGTCCTCATTCCACGTGAGTATGAGGATGAATGGATATGAAGTTATGGCCCTCCTAGATTCTGGGTGAAGGCAGTCGGTGGTCCAAGAGCGCTTTGTTCACCCCAGTCAATACGTACCCGAGACTCAAGTGTATATTCGCTGTGTTCATGGCGATGTCAAACCATACCCTCTAGCTCAGGTCTCCATCAATCCAAATGATTAAGAAACCTGCATGGTAAGAGTAGGGGTGGTTGATTCCCTTCCGGAAGACGTAATTCTAGGGGTGGATAATCCCGAGTTTCTTGCATTGGTTAGAAAGACCCTAGATGAGCAACCACGGAAGAGAGAGGGTCCCAAACAAACGCTCCTAACCCCAGAACCCTGGATCCTTGACCGTAGTTTTAGGTTTGCTCAAACAAACGATAGAACCCTCTACAATGCTTGGGAGAATGCACATTTACACCATAGCACTCAACCCCAGAATTGTCCACGTTTTGTGATTAAGAGAACTTGTTGTATAGAGAAGCCGAAGAGGGGGGGACTCCTACAACTCCTAGTGCCTGTGTCCTTCCAAGAACAGCTGTTATTCTTTGCCCATGCACACCTAACGGCGGGACACTCAGGGAAGGAAAAAACCACTGACAGCATTCTCCGCTATTTCTATTGGCCAGGGGTCTACAAAGATGTACAAAATTATTGTGCTAAGTGCGAGATTTGTCAAAGGAGGAACACTCACCGCCCTCAGGCCGCTCCCCTACAACCAATGCCTATCATTGGGGTTCCTTTTGAACGCGTGGGTATGGATTTAATTGGTCCCCGCTCTAAGTCCTCAAGGGGCCATCTGTATGCCCTCGTGATAGCGGACTATGCAACAAGGTTTA
This sequence comes from Lissotriton helveticus, assembly GCF_964261635.1. NCBI lineage: Eukaryota > Metazoa > Chordata > Amphibia > Caudata > Salamandridae > Lissotriton > Lissotriton helveticus. The sequence continues at coordinate 52,425,638 of NC_136065.1, forward strand.
TTGAGGCCTTTCCGCTAAGAACCCCCACAACAACCAACATAGCAGAGAAGTTCCTGGAACTCTTCACCCGAGTTAGATTTCCCAAAGAGGTCTTAACGGACCAGGGCACTCCTTTTACCTCCCGTCTGATGCGAGAGGTCTGCAAGTCGTTGGATATTCGTCACATATGGACGTCGGTATACCATCCCCAGACCGACGGTCTTGTTGAACGGTATAATCAAACACTGAAGTCCACGCTGAAGAAAATGCTGTCCTTAGAGGGACCTGATTGGGACCGTTTGCTACCCCTAGCTCTGTATGTCCTTAGGGCTCAAAAACAAAGTAGTTTAGGATGCTCGGCCTTCGAACTCCTGTATGGACGTCATCCAAGGTAATTGTTGGAGATGACGAAAGATGCCTGGGAAACCGAAGACGAACAAGAACAACAGACTCTTCTGGAGTATACCCTACAACTACGATTGAAACTGGGAAAACTACGAAGCCTAGCATATACCAACCTGGAACAGCAAAAGGAGAGACAGAAGAAGTACTACGACCATGGAAAGAAATTACGAAGACTCAAAATCGGATATTGGGCATTGGTGCTCCTGCCATCGGTAGCCAAGAAAAACGAGTGGACAGGACCATATAAAATAGTCGATACCATCGGAAGCACCACCTATAAACTACGGGTGTCTCCCAATAAGACCCAAAGTTACCACATAAACCTCTTAAAAAAATGGATAGGACCCCCACCAAAAGCAACCCATCTGGCAGTCCCCACAGGGACAGAAAAGTCGACTACGCTACAACATCTAGTCGTTAATGACGGTCTCTCTGAGCCAATGAAGAAGGAACTAAACTCCGTTCTTCGCCCCTTCGCCGAGATCTTCTCGGACCTCCCTGGGAAGACGACCCTGGTGGAGCATCATATCGAAACACCCCCTGGAAAAGTGGTGAAACAAAGGCCGTACAGAATCCCTGCTGCCAGACGAGAAGCCGTAAGAAAAGAAGTCAGTGATATGTTACAACTCGGCGTCATCCGCCCCTCTACCAGCAGCTGGGCTTCCCCGATTGTGATGGTGCCTAAACCTAACGGTTCCAAGCGCTTCTGCATGGACTTCAGGGCTCTCAATGAAATATCCACCTTCGATGCGTACCCGATCCCCTGGGTGGACGAATTGGTTGAGAAGCTCGGTGATGCCGTGTATATCACCACCCTGGATCTCACAAAAGGGTACTGGCAGGTGCCCCTCCGTGAAGATGACCGAAAAAAGACAGCCTTCATCACGGATGAGGGGCTTTATGAATTCACGGTTCTACCTTTCGGTCTGCACGGGGCACCTGCCACCTTTCAACGCCTGATGAACAACGTCTTAAAACCGTATCCCACCTTTAGTTCTGCGTATCTGGATGACATTGTGATACATAGCAAAACCTGGAAAGAACATCTACTCCATCTACGCACCATTCTGACGGCGTTACGAGACGCAGGACTTCATATCAACTCAAAGAAGTCCCGGGTGGCCTTCAACAGGTTCAATTACTTGGGTTATGTTCTGGGTGACGGCTCCATAGCTCCGCAGACAGAGAAAGTAAAAGCCATCAAAAACACGGCTTTTCCAACCAGTAAAAAGGAACTGAGAGCCTTCCTGGGGCTGGTTGGTTATTATAGACGGTTTATTCCCAGATTTGCTGAGGTAGCCGCCCCCCTCACTGACCTACTAAAAAAAGATGTGAAACTCCGAGAAATCCAAGACCCTCAGCAGAAGGCCAAGGACGCCTTTGAAAGACTAAAGACTGTCATCACATCTGCCCCGGTGTTGGAATCACCCAATTTCAGCAAAACCTTCATACTAGCTACTGATGCGTCTGATGTGGGGATAGGGGCCGTCCTGTCACAGGTGGGCGATGATGGGGTGGAACATCCCGTTCTCTTCACTAGTCGTAAACTGTTCCCTAGAGAGAGTAGATATTCCACAGTGGAGAGGGAATGCTTAGCGATAAAATGGGCCATTGACAAACTGCAATATTATCTGGAGGGGAGGCCGTTCATCCTTCAAACAGACCATGCTCCATTGAAATGGATGTACCAAAACCGGAGTCGCAACTCCAGAATACTCAGGTGGTTCCTGTCCTTGCAGCCCTATTCATTCACTCTACAGCATAAAAAAGGCACTGACAACGGGAATGCGGATTTCCTCTCTCGAGTCTTTCCTCTCCCCGATCGGGAGATTCCAGGGGGGGAGGAGTGTGACGGGGCGGGACGTCCCCCTAACGAACAAGGCACCCTACAAAGAGACTGGTGGTCGGCGGTCCCCTTATCTCCCCTCTCTCTTACCTCTTCGCGGCACGAGCCCACCTATCTGGAGGACGATTGGCTCACGGGGGACAGCGGACACCCATGGGAGTACGAAGAAGACCAGGGACAGGGCGCCTTTAACAGCGCCTTCCGGAATGATGAGACTCCGCTCTCCGACGTCAACAGGGCAACCGAGCCAAAAGAAGGACGAACCAGGAAGACGGCGGACGGCGTTTCCCTGGAGGAAGAAGGACGGTGTGAGCAGAGAAGAGGGTGTACGAGTGCCAATTTCTGAGGACAGCGTTGACGAGGACGAGGCGAGCCCAGGCGTTTCCAGCAAGCCAGGAGGCCATCGACCCCACGAGCCGCCCAGCCACGCACCCACGGGAGGGGCGTGGCTCTCAGAGGTACGGGGCAAAGTAGCGGGTTGGGTGGGACGGCGTTTTCAGCCTGCCGACTAGAAACCTGCCCGCTAGTGTAAATATTGTACAGCCGTGTGTTCTCACTGACCCCCCCTCACGAGCACTTGAGCACTTCTAATAGCTGTAGGGGCCACCTGAGGACAAGGTTTCCCTCACTCCCGGTCCTTGCGAGACGTGCTGGAACGTACCAGTAACCCTGGTCTTTCTGTTCTTTTCTTTCCTGTTTTGGGTTCCTGGAGCATCGGACCACCCCGAGGCCATGCTTTGACAGGCAAAGACACCCTGGAGCCCCTTAAGAACATAAAGACGGATTCTGCTGTATTCGCTAGAGAAAGACTGACTAGTAGGAGACGAAAAGCCTACATCAAAATAAAACCATCCTTAAAATCCTTGATTAAAGCCTCAGACTCTGTTACTCCCACTCCCCCTACCCCATTACAGACTTTGAACTGGAAGTCCCTGCTAGCCACTATGACCGCAAGAATTTTCTGTGTCTGGGAAGAATTGGCACATGGAAATATGCGTCTTGGAGGTTGAGGGTGGCCATATGATCCCCGCCGAAAGGAGTTGAAGGATTTCTTGAAGCGTTAACATCCGGAAGGACAACTTCTTTAAGTATTTATGAGGGAGCGAAGATCGAGAATGGGACGCCACTCTCCCGATTTCTTCATTATCAGGAAAAAACTCAAATAAAATCCTGTTCCCCTCTGTAACTGAGGGACCCTTTCGATTGCTCCTTTTTTTATCATCAAATTTATTTGGGAAAAAAGCTCATTGAGATGAATTGAGATGAGCTGGAGGTGGGCCTCTTGGAGGAAAGTTTGGAGGAATCTTCATGTACTCTAAAGCATGGCCTCTGGCCACGATGTCCAGGACCCACTTGTCTGATGTTATTGCAAACCAGTTCAAGTTAAATTGGGAGATCATTCCTCCAACTTTTGCATGGAAATGCGGTAGAAGAGGTGGCAGGTGGCAGTTCTCATTGTTTCTTATTGGAATCCCTTCCGTGGTAGGAGGGCTTCATTTTATTCTGCAAATAGGATGTATTACGTTGTCCCTACGACTGTTGTCTTTGAGACTGATATCGCTGATTACCTTGCTAGGACTGGCATGATCTTTGTTGGTTGTAGCCCCCTCGATTAGAGAATGATCCACGTCCTTTAGCACCCCAAAAGAGTGGCTTACGGAATTGCAGAGTACCAAGAGATCTTGCTGTTTCTGTATCTTTTTTGATGGTCTGCCGGGCCTCTTCCACGTGCTGGCCGAATAGTGACTCTCCATGAAACAGCATGTCAATAATCTTTGCCTGACCCTCCTAGCGAAAAGATGTTGATTTCAACCAGCCTTGTCTCTGTAGCACTGCAGCACCCGCTAGCTGCCTAAATCCTGTGGATGCGACATCTACGGCCGAATCTATGATCTCACCAGATATACGCTCCCCTTCTAGTAGGATATTTAAAGCTTCAGCCTTTGATGGTTCCGGGAACATGTTGATATATGGCGAAATGTCCGACCGCATTTGCCTGTCGTACCGACTTAAGATGGCCAGTGAATTAGCAGCACTGACTATCGTGCTGCCAATGTGGAAACCTTCTTCCAAATTGCGTCTAATTGTCTGCCATCCCTGTCTGGAGGAGCTGTGATTGGAGAAGCGGGATTCCTAGCTCCGTCTTTGTGCCGCTTGTACAATTAACGAGTCCTTTTTTGGCTGACCTATGAGGCATGCCGGTGTGTTGTCTGGCGCCTTATAGTTTTTTGTCGAGCTGAGGCAAAACCAGAGGGATAGAAGCAGGAGCTGTCATAACCTTCAATCCTTCCTTCCAGATAAAATCAATAACGGGGATAGTCCGTATCTGCTTCCTTGGTTGATCCTTGAAATCGTATAGGAAGCATTCATCCTTCTTCGTTTCCATAGGTAGAACGAACCTTTGTGTTGCCCTTTTCATCAGGAGGTGGAAGCCTCCGATGTCCACTGGAGGAAAATCAATGGGAGCTGGAGTTGAAGGAGACAGAGTTTGAATTTGGTATTCGTCCCACTCCGACATAAGAGATCTATCATTAACTTCTCCTTTCTCCCTATCCTCATCATCAGATGAGTTCTCATCATGGGAATGATGAGACGGTAACGGAGAAGGCGGTCTAGGAGACCTGAAAGCAGAAGTGGAAGCTTGAGTTACAGGTGTCGGTGGAATGGACTGCGCAGATTCAGATGGAAGAAACCGGCGATAATAGTCGTCTAACATATATTGACGATTGTTTAGCAGAGCTAGAGGCATCTGTGCTGTAGGTAACGTATCAGGAGGTGGGGCCACAGGCTCTGGGGAAAGCTGTTCATCCTGGTCATCCTCCTGATATTTAATGAACAATTCTGAAGGGCTTCTGGCAGTGAAAAATCTGTCGTCCTCTCAGAATCCTCCTCATTCACCTCTGACTCCAGTAATTGTTCAGGGACCTCAAGAGGTACCTTGGTTGGAGAAATATGCAATGGAGAGAGGGCCTCCAGTGAAGAACCACATCTCTGTAATAAAGAAGATGCTGTAGTAGACTATGTAGATGTAGCCGTAGACGCTGACCAGACCTGCAATTCTGTGCAAGATGATAAATGTAGCGTTGACGCAGGGGCTGTCATCGTCGTCGGTTGAGCTGAAGTCAAAGGAGTGACCATCGTCGAAAACTTCCTCATTTACAATGAGGAAGTCTTCGTTGACGAGGCAGTCTTCGTCGACATGGTGGACGTCGACGACGAGGTAGTCTTCGACGACAAGGCGGCCGTCAATGTCAATTTGGCCCTCGACGAGGCAGCAGTCGACGAGATCCTTCCAACCTTCGTCTTCGATGAGATCCTTTCAACCTTAGTCGTTTGGCCTCACAGAGACAGAGACTAGCGTCGACGAGCATGACGCCAATGACAATCATTTGAGATCTCGGCGACGACAGTGGATGTAGAATTCGCGTCAATGGTGATCTTCGTCAACGAAAAAGTCGTTGGCGACACTGTCGACGACGAGCTCTTTTTCTGAGGTAAATCCTCTCAGAAGGCTGTTTTGAAGCGAGAGACTTTGCAATCAATCAATCAATCAATCACAGGCATTTATATAGCGCACTACTTACCCGGAGGGTCTCAAGGCGCTAGGGGGGGGAGTGCTGCTACTGCTCGAATAGCCAGGTCTTGAGCTTCTTCCTGAAGGAGAGGTGGTCTTGGGTCAGGCGCAGGTCGGTCGGTAGGGAGTTCCAGGTCTTGGCGGCCAGGTAGGAGAAGGACCTTCCTCCTGTTGTCGTTCTTCGGATGTTGGGGACGGCGGCGAGGGCGTGGCTGGCTGATCGGAGATGTCGTTTGGGAGCGTAGAAGTTGATGCGGTTGTTGAGGTAGCTAGGGCCTTGATCGTGTAGGGCTTTGTGTGCGTGGGTGAGGAGGCGGAAGGTGATTCTTTTGTTGACGGGGAGCCAATGAAGGTCTCTCAGATGTCCGGAGATGTGGCTGTGTCGTGGGATGTCGAGGATGAGTCTGGCTGAGGCGTTCTGGATCCGCTGGAGTCTTTTCTGGAGCTTGGCGGTGGTTCCGGCGTAGAGGGCGTTGCCGTAGTCCAGTCGGCTGGTGACGAGGGCCTGGGTGACCGTCTTCCTGGTCTCGGTGGGGATCCACCGGAAGATCTTCCGTAGCATGCGCAGGATGTTGAAGCATGACGAGGAGAGGGCGTTGACTTGTCTGGTCATGGTGAGGGAGGAGTCCAAGATGAAGCCCAGGTTACGTGCGTGGTCTGTCGGTTTGGGTGCGCTGCCTAGGGCGGGGGGCCACCAGGAGTCGTCCCAGGCAGAGGGCGAGGAACCCAGGATGAGGACTTCCGTCTTGTCTGAGTTCAGTTTCAGGCGGCTGGTCGTCATCCACTCGGCTACGTCTTTCATCCCTTCGTGGAGGTTGGCTCTGGCGGCGGAGGGGTCGTTGGTCAGGGAGAGGATCAGCTGGGTGTCGTCAGCGTAGGAGATGATGCTGCAGGTTTTCTCCGGGGTGTAGAGGGCAGAGGCTTGCCCTTAGAAGGTGGAGGAGCCTTTTTTCGAGGTGGAAGGCAATTCCGAACCCTTAGAGGGTTGTTGTTTCTCAAAACCTTAGCCCAGGAGAAGATAAGTCCTCATCAGCAACCCGCTTCCTAGAGGACATAGTTGAACCAGAGGCAATACTTCCCACCTCAGATAAGGGGTTGTCTTGGTCCTTAATCTTCTGTAGCCACAGAAGTAGACTCCCTTCTCTGTCCCTGAGGGTTTTCTGAGGGAAGGTCCTGCATATCTTGCAGTCTCTCCCCTGGTGATCCGGGTAAAGGCAGTAAATGCACATTTTGTGGGAATTTCCGGAGAACAGCCAGAGCTTCCCACAAGACTCACAAGGTCTAAAGAGAGATTTCTTTGAAGAAGACATCTTGATGTGAAGAAATTCCTGAGGAATTAGGAAAGTACTGAGCAGAGCTCAGGGAGACTCCCTTCACACGACATGCGGTTGAAAATCTGAGAGCCTGAGCCTCTGAGGAGAACATTCTGGAGGGTGCTGTCGCCTGATTGGCTGCAGTTTGGACTGTATATAATGACTTGAACAAGTCATAGATGTGGAAGGTTTTTTTTCCTTGTAGTTCCTGACTACTTTACTTCCTGGTTCTATGTTACCTATGTTATGGTTAGCATTAGCATAAATATTGCTTTTTTTTTGTACCGTGGGACTCTCACTCCGACGACGGGAAATGATTCAGGCATGTGAATCTATGAAAGACACCAATACTGGAGAATATTACTTTCCAAGGGATCGTTTTCAAAGCCAGTAAAAGGAATATGCTACTTACCAGTATGCATCTGTTCTTGGCATGTAGGGCTGCTGACATTCATATCTGTGCATAGATCGCCGCCTAGTGTTGGGTCCGGATGATTGCACTTTGTTGTCCTGGAAGAGTCTTCGAAGTATTACGAGATAGGTGACTCCTCCCCTGGACTACAGTGCGCATGGGCATCTTCTCCATCCTTAGATTGTTTTTCGCCATTGTGGTAGAGATGGAGGTAGGAAAGTAAGAGATGGCCATGCCAGAGATAATGCTGCTACAGGCACCGGGGAGGAGGGCGGGCGATATGAATGTCAGCAGTCCTACATGCCAAGAACAGACGCATACTGGTAAGTAGCATATTCTGTTCGAGGCATGTGGGCTGCTGAATTCATATCTTAGCATAGACTGAATAGCAGTATCTCCTCTAGCGGTGGCCACCTGTGCCAGCTGCAGCAGTTTGGAAAAGAGTTTTGAGGACAGCCTGGCCTACAGCAGCTTGCTGTTTTGCTTGCACGTCTACACCGTAGTGTTTAGTGAAAGTGTGTATAGTGGACCATGTGGCTGCCTTACAGATGTCTTCAAGAGGAATATTCCCTAGGAAAGCCATGGATGACCCCATTTTCCGTGTAGAGTGTGCTCTAGGGGGGACGGTTAAAGTGTGTTTAGCTTTTAGATAACATATTTGAATGCATTTAACTATCCATCTGGCTATTCCTGACTTTGAAATAGGATTTCCTTTGTGGTGTGGTGCAAAAGCAACAAATAGTTGTTTTGTCTTTCTAAATGATTTAGTTCTGTCCACATAATAAAGTAGAGCTCTTCTTACATCTAATGTGTGTAGGGCTCTCAGCTACTGACTGTGGATTTTGAAAGTATACTGGCAGTTCAATTGCTTGATTGATATGGAAATTGGATACAACTTTAGGCATGAATTTAGGGTTGGTTCTAAGAACCACCCTGTAAGCATGTACCTGCATGAAAGGTTCTTGAATTGTTAGTGCTTGTAATTCGCTCACTCTTCTGAATGAGGTAATGGCAACTAAGAATGCAACCTTCCATGTCAAGAATTGTAGTTCGCATGAGTGTAGAGGTTCGAAAGGAGGTCCCATGAGTCTGGTAAGCACTATGTTTAGATTCCAGACTGGGGACGGGGGATGTCTTGGAGGGATCACCCTTTTTAAACCCTCCATGAAGGCTTTGATTGCTGGTATTTTGAACAGTGAAAGGTGTTGCCTGTTCTGAAGGTATGCTGCTATAGCAGCAAGGTGTAGTCGTATAGAAGAGTTTGCTAAGTTACATCTTTGTAAATGGAGCAGGTAACATATAATGTTTTGTATGGAAGCGTCTAATGGGTTGATTTGGTTATTGTTGCAGTAAATAACAAATCTCTTCCATTTAGCTGCATAGCATGCTCGTGTGGTTGGTCTTATTGCCTCCTTAATGATGTTCAATCAGTCTGGGGGCAAGTTAAGGTATCCGAACTCTAAGACCTCAGGAGCCAGATCGCTAGGTTCATATGATTGGGATCTGGGTGTCTTTTTAAAAAAAAAAAAATTATCTTTTATTTTTTTATTTTTTTATTGTTTTTTTAATTTCTTTTTTTTTTGTCCTCATTTGCCTTCTCTTCCAAACAAGGGCTATACCAACCACCTTACACGTTTTAAAACGTGATTTGCTTTTCTGTTGGTAGGGATGTCCCATATAGGAAAGAGGGTATCTTTTTTTTAACTCCATCTAGGTATTTTTAACCTGTAGGACCAAAATCGGTTCTAGGCTGTCCCTGGTCCAGGAGCGTTGATGGCATGGCATCATCATCGGACCCGGGGGAAAAAACAAAGAACCCCGGGTTCACCTCCAATTAATTAAAATGTCCCAGAAGGCCAGATTGCGCTTGCTAGCTGTTCTCTTAAGGTCCATTTTGGATATTTCATATAGAGATGAAAGCCACCGAGAGTGTAGTGGAGGTGTTTTTTCTATCCACTGTATACAAATCGGTCTTCTCGCCAATAACATCGCATAGAAGAGAAAGGATTTTGCCTTACCCGTAATGTTTTCGTCCAGCCCAAAAATGACGAGTGGTAGAGTTATTGACAAAGTTGTATGTAGAATAGAGTTAAGAGTATTTTTCACATCTTCCCAAAAGTTCGAAATATCTGGACATTCTATGAACATATGCATATCACTGGCACCTGCCATATTACATTTGTTGCATTTTTTGTCTGGTAAAAATTTAGACAGTTTCAATGGTGTTATATAGGCTCGATGTATTGAAAAGAGATGGTTACGTCTCAGCCATGCAGGTTTTACAGTTTTATACAGTAGTTCGCAAGATTTTTGCCATATATTATCACATGGAGTGCTGATCTCTGATCCCCATAACTCATCTGGAAGTTTAAATTCGCCATCACTTTCCTCCAGCATCTGCCAATACCATGTAGCTACTTCTTTCCCTCCAATGGGTCGTTCTACCAACATTTGTTCTAGTGTGCTAATTTTCCCAATGCTGGTATCTATACGACTCTGTGATCTTGCCCAGCTGTCTAATTGAATGTATTTGAATCTAGACAATCCAAGTCCTACAACCTCATATAGTTCATTCCAAGTTATTAGTTTCCCGTCTATAAAGAGTTGGCCCCATCTTATTACACCTGCTTGCTTTATGATATTAGAGAGGCTGTCTTTCAGACATGGTGGTAAGCCGGGTGAGTCCAAGATTGGTGAGTAAGTAGAGTAGTATGACAGGACGATTTTTTTCCTTATGTTAGTCCAAATTTTAGCCCATGATTGTGCTATTTTAAGTTTGATTTTTTTGAAAAATTTTTGACTTCCGAATGTAAACATAAAACCCTCTGATGTTAAATTTGCCCCCAGTAATATTGCTTGTTACATTGAGTTAGACGTGAGATTGGATGGAGTTTTTAATAACATTCTTGAGTGTGACATCTGAAATGCCCATGAGTAGTACAACAGGTCTGGAAGTGCAAGGCCCCCCTTTTCTCTTATTCTTCTTAGTTTTTTCCATGCTATTCTTGTTGTTTTGTAATTCCATATAAAAGAGTTTATTTCTCTTTGAGATTTTTCAATTTGTTTCGGCTCGAATGCGATTGGGATTGTATTAAAAATAACAGTGAACTTGGGGAGAATACACATTTTAACTAGATTTACTCTCCCCATTATGGAGAGCGGTAAATGTGAGCAAGATTTTAAGAGTTTTTTACTTTCCAGATGTATTCTTTCCAAATTATTTTGTCCGATGTTCCCCACCTCCTGGGTTATTCTTATTCCTAGGTAGCGCATAGATGTTGAAATATTTAACCCCAACTGAATATTTGGAAGATTCCACACCATTATCTCCGTTTTGCTGGAGTTTATATCGTACCCCGATATATTTCCGAAATCTTTTGCATCTGCGATAATAATTGGAAATGCTTTAACTGGGTCAGATGTAAAGACCAAAATATCGTCTGCATATAGTGCTACCCGCCTTTCCCACTCTCCATAGCTAAAAGATGGAATATTAGCCTCGTCCCTTAGAAGTTGAGCGAACGGTTCAATATACAAGTTAAAGAGGAGAGGGGAAAGCGGACAGCCCTGTCTTGTACCTCTGGATATTTTAAAGGCATCAGTCAAACTCCCATTAATCATTAACCTAGCCGAAGGTGTGTTATATAGTAGTTTAATTGTTCTGCGGAATCCTTCCCCGCAATTAAATTTTCTTAGTACGTCGTTTAGATAGAGCTAATTGACTCTATCAAACGATTTCGTTGCGTCTAAGGTCAATGTAGCCAAGGGTGCAGAAACGGCAGTGGCAATATCTATAGCCCCCACAAGTTCATGAGTTAGCTCCGCTAATTGTCTGCCTTTAATAAATCGCTTTTGGTCTGGGTGGATGATATTACCAATGACACTGGCCAGTCTTGTTGAGATGATAGTTGTAAATATTTTATAATCACTGTTAAGAAGTGATATTGGCCTATATGACCCACAATCTAATGAAGATTTTCCAGGTTTAGGAATAAGTACGATCGTTGCCTCTCCCCAAGATTTAGGTGGCAAATCTCCCTCTATTAAGATACCATTGAAGAGTACCGTGAGCTCTGGAGCTATAATATGTTCAAGGGATCTGTAAATTTCTCCAGGGAGACCGTCTGGCCCTGCCGCTTTTCCCTTTTTCGAGTGACGAATTGCTTTTATTACTTCGTCCATGGAGATCTCTTCCTCTAACATTTTACTCTGATTCGTTGATAAGATAGGGAGTGTAATAGCACCTAACCACTTATCTCTTGCTTGTTGATCATAGGGGAAGTCTTCTTTGTAAATCTCCTCAAAAAATCCAAAGAAGGCATTCCCTATTTCTTGATTGGTTGATCTTGTCTTTATCTCACCTGCTATCTTAATTTCTCTGATATAGTTTAGTGTATTATCGGCTTTTATTTTCCATGCCAGTATTTTTCCTGCAGCTTCCCCGAACTCAAAATTAGAGGATTTACTCACTTCCCACCTTTTATTTATTCTTTCTTGTAAAGTATTTTCCATTTGTTTTTTCAGTTCGGCTAGTTTTTCCTTTTCTACAGGTGTTTCTATATTCAGATCTATCCTTAGTTCCAGAAGTTTCATATCCCTTTCTAATGCCCTAATCTTTTCATTGTATATTTTCCACCTGTAAGAGGCTCTATTAGTGATCTTTCCTCTTAGGAAGGCCTTAAAAGTCTCCCAGACTACTGTAGGAGCAGCAGCATTTTTATTAATATCAAAAAAGATTAGGGTCTCCTCTGAAAGGTATTTCACCTCTTCCTCCTCCAGCAAAAGTGTGCGATCAAAAGACCAGGATGGATGTTTAACTAAATTGTCCGTTTTTAGAGTAAATTCTAATGCGGAGTGATCTGATAGATGTGGTGGCAAGTAGTTTATTGATACTAAAGTATCCTTTAGGCAATAACTAAAAAGAGCGTAGTCGATTCTGGATTTATGATTGAACCGGCTATTTTTAAAGGAGACTCCTAATTTATTGCCCCCTCTTTCCCTCCATAAATCTGCCAATCCTAGATGTTTCATGATTGATTTGAGGGTTTCTCTAGATTTTATAGAGCAAGAGATTCTAGATTTTGTTGACTTATCTAGTTTTGGGTCAAGAACAATGTTGAAGTCTCCCATCCAGATTATTGGCTCCTGAGCTGAGATTACTTGGTTCCTAACAGCGTCCAAATGTGACGGGTCATCTGAGTTAGGACCATAGTAACCAATCAATGTCCTGATCTGACCCATAAGAGAGACTTTGACTATCAGCCATCTCCCTGTGTTATCTTCCTTACAGTCTAAAATGTGGGCGCTCACAGATTTTTTAAAGATAAGTTTTATCCCTCTTACATTTGCATTGTGATTGGTTGAGCAAAATTTATCTATCCCCTTTTGTTTCTTTAATACGTTAGTGGCCTCTGATTTAAGCAGATGAGTTTCCTGCAACACAATGATCTGCGCCTGCGAGTCTCTTAGGTATTGTAAAATCCGATCTCTTCTTCCTCGCACTCGCAGACCATTGACGTTCCAGGACATATAATTAATATTTGCCATAATTTTCAGCTTCCATCCCCAACATCACTCTTCTTTTTTTAAAACTTGATAATTTTCTGATGGTTAGCATGTTAAATGTTGAATTTTGAGAAAGATTGAGCTTTGAAGCCTTAAATTGAGCCGACAAATGAGTTTTTTTTGCTTTCCTGCCCCCCCACCCCTTCACCCACCCCCTAGGAAACCCCCCCTTACTTATTCTGGCTTGGTGTTGGGCCAGAATTCCGCCCATCAGGAGCCTATCCTTTGTCCCCCACTGCTACCCCTTTTTTTTTTTCCATACATAAGAAAGAAGAGAAATAGCCGCGTTTAAGCCATTGAATTAAAAAAGGGACCATTATATAAACAAACCAAGAGGGGAGTTTAAGATATTAAATTTAAGTGCATAAAAATTTCTTAACCTAAGTAGTTATTTGTGCTAATTGTTATTTGATCTTTGTGTCTATATTTCTCCTCTGTGTATATGTATATGTGTGTATATTATTATTTATTTATTTTTTTCCCCTTTTTCCCCTCTATTTGTTCTCTTTTTTTTTTTTTTGTTCCCCAATATCTATACAAGTAACATTAGGTCTATAGGTATCAGTAGATATTTGTCTAGCTAGTTGTCTAGCTAATTTGATTTATGCGCTTGAGCTTGGGCATGATCTCTAATGGAATCACGTAATTCATCAGCATCACGGATAGAGCGGACATTATGCATCTTATTGTTGTACATAATTCGGAGGATCGCAGGAAATCGCATCTGTACCGTTGCTCCGAATGATCTAAATTTATCCATACGTTGCCCCAGCTCCCATTGCCTCTCCAGTGTAGTTTTTGAGAGGTCTGAGCGTATCTCGAAGCTGAAATCAAGGCATTTTATTGTGCCAGCTTTTAGTGCAAGATTTAGAATTTTTTCTTTAAGAGCATATGTCAAAAAGTTGATTAGTACTTTCCTTGGCTTAGTTCTTGACGGGTTCAAGCGAAACGGGTCCCTGTATATACGCTGGATGTCTTTATTTAGTTCTTCTACCGTCTCTTCCAAGTTGAGTGTATCTTTTATTAGACGAACAATGAAGCCCTTTAGGTCCCCACCTTCTTTTCCTTCAGGTATTTTCAGGAATCGAATATTGTTACGTCTGGAGTAGTTCTCTAAAACTTCAATTCTATCTCTCATGTCATCACCGTCCTTTTGGAGAGTGTGAATTTTTGATCTAGCCGCCTCCAGATTTGTGCTCAGTAAACCTACCGAACTTTCCAATACTTCCGTTCTCTCGCAGAGACCTTCAACTTTTTGCCCCAACTCCTCACAAGTAGCTCTTATTTCTGCTTGATTAGTTTTAGAAATTGCAAAGTCCTGTCTTATCTCTTCTCTCATCTCTGAGATAGAAGAGACAATTGCTTCTAATGCACTGCCAAGCACTGGATCTATGCTTTGAGGGTTCGCATTTTTATTCTTGCCCGCTTTGTTTATTGTTGAAGTACCTTTTTCTGAGGTTTCATTTGATTGGACATTTACTGAACCATCTAAAATGCTCTCTGTGTGTGTTTGTAGCTCAGACAAAATGGACTGAGTGGTTTCCAAAGAGACTACTGTCGACCCCTCCTCTAATAAAGTAGCCTTGGGTAAGTCCGATTTCAAAGTATACACCCCATGCTCGGATTGTTCAGATTGTTTACCTAGCTGTAAACTTTAATTTTTCATGTCTGCCGCCATATCTTGTGTGATTTGCAAAACTTGTGGCAGAGCTTTAAAGAATGAACGCAAAGATGGGGTTATATCCCCTGGAGCCTTTGATTTTTTACTTCTGCTCTTATTTTTAGGCTGTTTTAAGATAGAGCGTTTGCTATCTTTGCTATCTTTAATTGGCTCTGATTGATTTTTTTTTTGGACCTGACCTCTCTTTTGTGCTCCCTCCAAGGTGCACTCTGGGAGCTGTATTCCTTTTTCCCCCCAATTCTGTCCCTCTTTCTCTGCCCTTTGTTTCACTTCTCGTGATCCTTACTTGTAACTCTTGCGCTTCTTTATTTGGTACACAAGCTGTGCTGGGTGCTGTCCCAAACAAACAATAAATCTTACTTGGTTCTTGATGAGAGTCGTCTTCACTTTTAGAAAAACAGAAACCAGCCTCCGCTCCTTCCGTCGTGTCATTTATTTCCACTGCCCCCAAAACATTTGAAGTGGTGGTTCTTATCAGCTCTCCCCCTTTTCCACTTCCAACTACGGCCGCTGTGTGTATGTTTCTTGCCGCGGCCGCACGGCCGCGTCTAATCTCCACAGCTGCCCGCCCCCAGCGAAGGAGAAAGTTGGAGGCGGTAGCGGGAGAACCGAGCGGCCGGCACATCCAAACCCTCTCTCACGGGTTTCTTCACGGACACAGGAGAGAGGAAACTTCAGCTTCAGCTTCCCCCAGCTACAGATACTGCTCGTTCGTTTTCAGCGTGGCATGCGGCGTGACAGTTCGAGGCTGCAGCAAGGAGTCAAGGTTCAGCTCCGGGCGTGCGATCCGCACCTAGCCTGCGGTCGCCATGTTTCCCCCATCTTGAATATTATTAGTATCCCCCGGGATCTGGGTGTCTTATTTCTCCATGGTTCTGAGTTAGAAGATGGGGAGCAAGGCCCAGTCTTTGATGAGGGACTACTGAAAGTTCTAGGAAAGTTGTGTACCATGGTTGTCTCGCCCATGTGGGAGCAACTAGGATTAGTGTGAGTGAGTGTTGCCGCAGTTTGCGTGCCACCAGCGGGATCAACGGTGCTGGGGAAGAGCGTACGCAAATTTGCCTGACCATATCGCATTGCCCAGTGACAACGGATATGGGAACCTGGCGGCAAAGTACTGGCATTTGGAGTTTTCTTTTGTGGCAAACAGGTCTACCTCTGGGTGACCCCACTCTTCGAAGAATGGCTGGAGAACTTGGGGGTGAATCTCCCATTCATGTAGTTGCTGGCTGTGCCTGCTGAGCAGGTCGGCAATCTGATTGTCCTTCCCTGGAAGATGTTCTGCTTAGAGAAAGATGTTTTTTGGAATTGCCCACTTCCATATGCTTTGTGCCAGATGGGACAGCTGTGGAGAGTGCATTCCTCCCTGTTTCTGGATATAGTACATTGCGGTAATGTTGTCCGTCCGGATCAACACCGTCTTGTTGTACAAGTATTTTTTAAATGCTTTCAGGGCTAGGAATATCGCTAGCAACTCTAGTTGGTTAATATGCAGCTTTTTCTGTTTGTTTGTCCAGAGCCCTTGTACTGTGTATTGAAGGAGATAGGCTCCCCAGCCTGTTAGTGATGCATCCGCTGTTAGTACTAGTTGTGGAACCGGCTCTTGGAACAGTCGCCCCTTGGAAAGGTTTTGTGGGTTCCACCACTGCAGAGGTGTGAGTGCGACTGTCTACCAACACTAGGTCTTTTAGTTGTCCACGAGCCTGGTTCCATTGCCGTGCTAGGCATTCCTGTAATGGCCGCATTTGGAGTCTGGCATGGGGGACAATGAATATGCAAGAGGCCATCATGCCTATGAGCTGCATAAAGACTTGAGCTGGCAGGGAGTGTTGTGGCAGGAATTTGCGAGTGAGTATCTGCATGCTGGTTAGCCTTGCTGTGTTTGGATATGCCTTTGGCACTTAGGTGTTTATAGTGGCTCCCAGGTATTGCTGTACTTGGGAAGGTTGCAGGTGCGATTTTGTGTAGTTGATTGAAAAGCCTAGGCTGTGTAGCAACTGGATTGTTTGGGACGTTTGTGCTGCACACTCTTGGTACGATTTTGCTTGTATTAGCCAATCGTCCAGGTAAGGGTACACATGCACGTGTTGCCTCCTGAGATGTGCCGCCACTGTCACTAAGCATTTTGTAAACACTCTTGGAGCCGTGGTAACCCCGAAGGGCAAAACCTTGAATTGGTAGTGTTGACCTTCTATTGTGAACCTGAGGTATTTTCTGTGGGCTGGATGGATGGGTATGTGAAAGTACGCATCTTTGAGGTCCGGTGTTGCTAGGAAGTCTCCTTGCTGTAGCAACGGGAGCACTTGTTGTAATGTGATCATATGGAAGTTCTCTGATAGTATATATTGATTTAGGGGTCTGAGGTCCAATATTGGTCTGAGGGAACCGTCCTTCTTTGGAGTAAGGAAGTATAGGGATTATACTCCTGTCCCTTGTTGGTGGAAAGGGACTTGCTCTATGGCCCTCTTTTCCAGCATGCATTTCACCTCTTGTTGTAGCCTAGTGATGTGTTCTGTGGACATAGGACGATGTCTGGGTGGTATGTTTGGTGGCGTAGAAGTCAGTTCTAGGCAATAACCAGACTGGATAATTTCTCTCACGCACCTGTCAGTGGTAATTGCGTGCCAGACAGGTAGGAACTGCTGTAGTCTGCCTCCGACTGGTGTTAAGTGGTCTGGAGGCAGCGTAATGAAGTCACTGTTTTGTGGCGGTGGAGGCCCTGGTGTTATTGCCTCCACGCCCTCTTCCCATATTACTGTTACCTCTGTAAGCTCCCCCGGTTGTGTTCTTGTTGAAGGAACCTTGTGTGTTACTTTTGTATGCGGCAGATGTTTGCAAAGCAGTCCCTTGTGTATTTGCTCTGTAGGAGGAGCGTCGAAAGGAGCCCCTATGTTGCAGAAATTGCAATGCACCCATAGATTTTGCGGTTTCTGTGTCTTTTTTCATTTTGTCCAAAATGGTATCGACAGCAGGGCCAAATAGAAAATATTGATTGACAGGTTGGTTAAGAATGGTGGACTGCACCTCATACTTAAACACGGAAATACGCAGCCATGCATGTCTGCGTAGGAGGACACTAGTATTAATTGACCTAGCTGCGGTGTCTGCAGCGTCAAGCGCACATTTGATGGAAGCGTTTGATATGAACTTTCCCTCTAGGATCAGATCATTGGCCTTTGCTTTAAAAGGCTTGGGCAGGTGTTGCATAAGGCTTTCGAGCTGATCATAGTGCGCCCTGTCGTAACGAGCCAGTAGGGCTTGTGTATTAGCAATCCTCCATGAGTTGGAGGCTTGTGCAGCTACCCTTTTGCCTGATGCCTCTAGAATTTTTGAATCTTTGTCAGGGGGAGGTTCTTCCCCTGTTGTCTGAGAGTTGGCTCTTTTTCGTGCATTAGCAACCACCAGTGAGTCTAGTGGCAACTGGCCCTTGATGTAAGTAGGGTCTGTAGGAGCTGGTCGATACTTTTTTTCTATTCTGGGATTGATTACCCGTGCCCTGGCTGTATCCTTAAATATGTTAGGTGCATGTTTTAGAACTCCCTTTAACATGGGAAGCATTTTGACACTTTTTTCTGCAGTAGTGAATGTGTCAAAAAGGAAGTCTTCTTCCACAGGGTCACTATGAATGTCCACATTATGGAATTGTGCTGCCCTGTCTATGAGCTGGTTGAAGACTACTGTGTCATCAGTAGGTGACGGCTTAGTAGGATAAGTGGGTACATCAGGGATGGGATGGGTGTCATAAGGGTCTGTTGGCTCTTCCCAAGGTTCCTCTTGGTTAGGATCTTGTGGGAAATCATATAGGGGCTGTGGCTCATTCCCTGTGTCCCCCTCACCGTCCCAGTGGTGAGAAGGTGAGGAAGGTGCAAAAGGTGTGGTAGGCATGATAGGTTGAAAAGGGCTGAAGGGTCTTGAGGGAGAAGTCCCAAAGTCCTTTTTCTTCAGTGGAATAGGTGAATCAGGTTGAAAGTCCAAAGGCCTCTTTTTCCTATGCAGGATGGTAACTTTACCAGTCTCTGGATTAATGTATATTTTAGCTTGGTCGTCTGAAGGATCTGGGTGGAATAGTTCTTCCTCTACAGTCCTGGGTTTAGTGTTAGACTTTTTTGGGGGTCGGTAACACTTGGTTTTTCGACGACTTTTGGAGTTTTGTTGGACTTTTTCGGCTCGGGCCCTGTTTTTAGGTCGACGAGTGGTTTCGGGTCGACACGTTTTTTGTGCTCTGTAGGCTTCTTTGGATGAGTGTCCTTCACCGAGTCGATGTTCTTTTTTGGATCGACTGGTGTCTTTGGAGCCGTTGTCTTTGGGTCGACAGGTTTTTCCAGCTTCGATACTGGTTTCGGTACGGCACCGTTGGCCGGGTCGAGGGTCTTAGGAACAGCAGGCTTGTTCGGGTCGGTTACCTTCTTCGGTTCGGCGCCCTTTGGCTGTGTGCCTTTGTTCGGGTCGACCAATTTCTTTGGGTCGACGGTTTTTGGCTGAACGGCCTTTGTGGGGTCGACAGTCTTCTTTGGCTCGATGCTCTTTGGCAGTGCGGCCTTTTTTGGATCGACGCCCTTCGGGTCGGTGACCTGCTTTGGCTCTGGATCCTTCTTCGGGACGATGGTACTGGGCCCTGGGGTTTCAGAAGGTTTAGGTTTTGGAGCCGAGCCAGAAGGCGGGGCTGGTTAAAGTTTTTTATGATCTTGGTTAAGGCCTTTTGGCGATGCCTCGACCGGAGCCTTTGGTAACGGGTTAATTGGTGTCGGGGGTAGTGTACTCACGATTTGCCCCAACGGGATTTCGTCGTCGGAGTCAGAGTAGTCCTCGACGATGACGATTTCTAGGTCAGAGTCTGGGGCGTCCTGTAGATCCTGGTCATCATCGAAGATGTTGTCCGGTTCCGTTGCCTGTTGCTGCATTTCTTGCCTAGCAGCCCGTCGGTTTCGTATAGTTTTTTTGGATCAAAACTGTGCGCAGGCTGGGCAGGTTTCTTCCCTATGGTCTGGGGAAAGGCACTTGTTGCATACTGAGTGTTTTTCAGTATGTGGGAACTTGGGAGTGGCATTGTGGGCACCTTTTAAACGGGCTTTTTTCCATTGACGGTCGGCTCACGTTGCGTCGAAAAGGCCCAACGGCCCGCGTCGACGACCGATTCGAGATGGAAGTTTGGATCGAGTAAAGAGGTACCGAACGAGAACAATACCGTCGAAGTCGAAGGCCTTTTGGCCTTTAGAAAAGTTTTTTTTCGATTCAGAGTTGGAGTATAGGAGTTTTCATCCGAACCCAATGGCGGAAAAAAAAAATCTGAGGATGGAGAGGATGCCCAGGCGCACTGTAGTCCAGGGGAGGAGTCACCTATCTCGTAATACTTCGAAGACTCTTCCAAGACAACAAAGTGCAATCATCCGGACCCAACACTAGGCGGTGAGCTATGCACAGATATGAATTCAGCAGCCCACATGCCTCGAACAGGGGGGTATTAACGATAGCCCAGAATCTCGAGCTATCCCTTAAAACTTCAACCAATAAAAGTGCGTTCCAAGCCTCATATTTAATCTCATTTTTCCGTATGTGGACCGCTAACTTCTATTGCTTCCTAAGACTGGCTATCAGTTCGCTATCTCGAGGTATGTTTTTCAGGGCCTGGAGTAGATTACGGTGGGCCCGTAAATGAATATGCTACTTACCAGTATGCATCTGTTCTTGGCATGTAGGGCAGCTGACATTAATATCTATAGCATAAATCGCCGCCTAGTGTTGGGTCCGGATGATTGCACATTGTTGTCCTGGAAGAGTCTTCGAAGTATCAAGAGATAGGTGGCTCCTCCCCTGGACTACAGTGCGCATGGGCATCGACTCCATCCCCAGATTGTTTTCAGCCATTGTGGCGAAGATGGAGTGTAACAGTGTGAGCGATGGCCATGCTAAGAGTAAGTGTAAATTCTGCAGCCGCTACAGGCACCGGGGAGGAGGGCGGGCAATATGAATGTCAGCAGCCCTACATGCCAAGAACAGATGCATACTGGTAAGTAGCATATTCAGTTCTAGGCATGTGGGCTGCTGAATTCATATCTATAGCATAGAATATATAGCAGTCCCTCCGTTAGCGGCGGCCGCCTGTGCCAGCTGCAGACGTTTGAAAAAGTGTTTTTAGAACAGCCTGCCCTACAGCTGCTTGCTGCTTGGAGTGCACATCTACACAGTAGTGTTTAGTAAATGTGTGTGGGGTAGACCATGTGGCTGCTCTACAAATGTCTTCCAAAGGGATATTACCAAGGAAAGCCATGGAGGCCCCCAACTTGCGGGTGGAGTGGGATCTGGGGGGGACCGTTAAAGTGCGTTTAGCCTTTTGATAGCAAATTTGAATACACTTAACGATCCACCTGGCTATACCTGCTTTGGAAATGGGGTTGCCTTTGTGTTGGGCAGAAAAGGCAACAAAGAGTTGTGTCGTCTTCCTAAAATCTTTGGTCCTATCAATGTAGTACATCAAAGCTCGTTTGGCGTCAAGAGTGTGGAGCATTCTTTCTGCCACTGTCTCTGTATTTTGAAAGAACACAGGCAGTTCAATAGTCTGATTGACATGGAACTGTGAAACCACCTTAGGAAGAAATTTAGGGTTAGTGCGCAGCACCACCCTGTTGGAGTGAATCTGTATGAATGGCTCTTGCACGGTGAGCGCCTGGAGCTCACTAACACGTCGCAGCGACGTAATGGCTATTAGGAAAGCCACTTTCCATGTTAAGAACTGAATCTCGCATGAATGTAGAGGCTCAAAAGGTGGACCCATCAGTCTGGTGAGGACCGCATTAAGGTTCCATACAGGAGCTGGCGGGGTCCTGGGAGGAATGACTCGTTTCAGTCCTTCTATAAAGGCTTTAATGGCAGGCACTCTGAAAATTGAGAGATGCTGCCTGTTTTGGAGATAAGCCGCTATGGCGGATAAGTGTATCCGAATGGAAGCATATGCTAGATTACATTTGTAAAGATGTAACAAATAACAAATGATGTGAGTAGATGCATCTAGCGGGTTGATGTTGTGTTCTGCACAGTAAAGGACAAACCGCTTCCATTTTGCTGCATAGCATGCTCTGGTGGTGGGCTTTCTTGCCTCCCGTATGATATCCATGCAGTCGGGAGGCAAGTTAAGGTAGCCAAATTCTAAGACCTCAGGAGCCAGATCGCCAGGTTGAGCTGTTGCGGATCTGGATGCTGAATGTCGCCATGGTTCTGCGTCAAAAGTCTGGGTGTGAGGTGCAGCCTTTGATGCGGTACCACGGAGAGTTCTAGAAACGTGGTGTACCATGGTTGGCGTGCCCACGTTGGAGCAACCAGGATGAGCGTGTTGCTTTAGCTTTCGTGCCACCAGCAGTATTAGAGGTGCTGGGGGAAAAGCGTACGCAAATTTGCCTGACCAGTTTATCCATATCGCATTGCCCTGCGACTGTGGGTGCGGGAACCTGGCGGCAAAGCTTTGGCATTTTGCGTTTTCCCTTGTGGCAAACAGGTCTATCTCTGGATGACCCCACTGCTGGAAGTACGGGTGGATGTATCTCCCACTCGTGCATTTGGTGGCTGTACCTGCTGAGCAGATCCGCCATCTGATTGTCCTTGCCCGGGAGGTGTTCCGCCATGAGGAAGATGTTCCTCTGAATGGCCCACTTCCACATGCTCTGAGCCAGATGAGACAACTGTGGAGAGTGTGTACCTCCCTGCTTTTGAATATAGTACATGGCTGTCATGTTGTCCGTCTGGATCAACACGACTTTGTTGCACAGATGTACCTTGAATGCCTTCATTGCCATGAAGATTGCCATCAGCTCTAGGTGGTTGATGTGCATCTTCCTTTGCTGTGATGTTCATAGTCCCTGCACTGTGTAGTGGAGTACATGAGCTCCCCAACTCTGGAGAGAAGCGTCCGTTGTTAGGATGATCTGTGGAACAGGCTCCTGGAACGGTCGGTCCTTGCAAAGGTTGTGTGGATTCCACCAATGCAGAGAGTTGTATGCCCGTCCGGTCACCAACACTAGGTCATTCAACTGTCCTTGAGCCTGATTCCACTGATGTGCTAAGCACTCTTGAATCGGACGCATATGTAGTCTCGCGTACGGGACTATGAAGATGCAGGAGGCCATCATGCCTATCAACTGCATGAACACTCGTGCTGGAAGCAAGTGTTGTGGTCTGAATTTCTGTATCAGCGACTGAATGCTGTCGATCCTCACAGAATTTAGCTGAGTCGTGGCTGCCAGAGTATCTATTGTCGCGCCCAGATACTTCCGCACATGGGCTGGCTGAAGGTGCGACTTTGGATAATTCAGTGAGAATCCCAGATCGTGAAGAAGGTGAATGGTGTGGGACATGTTGGCAGCGCACTGCTGGGCCGACTTTGCTTGGACAAGCCAGTTGTCTAGATAAGGGTAGACGTGAACGTTTTGTCTCCTGAGGTGCGCAGCCACCGTCGCCAGGCATTTTGTGAACACCCTGGGCGCTGTGGTAACTCCGAAAGGGAGGACCTTGAATTGGTAATGCTGATTCTGAATGGTGAATCTGAGGTATTTTCTGTGTGATGGATGTAGTGGAATGTGAAAATATGCGTCTTTGAGATCTAACGTTGCGAGGAAATCCACTTGATTGAGCAACGGAAGAACCTGCTGCAGCGGGAGCATGTGAAAGTGTTCTGAGAGAATGTACTGGTTTAGGGGCCTGATGTCCAGTATGGGTCTGAGGGACCCGTCCTTTTTCAGGATTAAGAAGTACAGGGAGTACACTCCTGTGCCTCTTTCTTCCACCGGCACGAGCTCGATTGCCCCTTTTTGCAGCATGATAAGCACCTCTTGCTGCAATAAGTGCAAATGCTCTGTTGACATAGGACGGTGCCTGGTGGGATGTTGGGTGGAGTGGACGTTAACTCCAGACAATAACCGTGCTGGATAAGTTTTCTGACCCACCTGTCTGTGGTGATGGATCTCCAGACTGGCAGGAACTGCTGGAGTCTCCCCCCGACAGGTGTTGTATGGTCGGGGGGCAGTGACAAGGCGTGACTGTTTGTTGGTGGCGGAGGATCGGGAGTTGTTGTTTCCACGACCTCTGCCCTTGGTGCGGTTGCCTAGATAGCCGCCTCTACTTTGCTTGTTGTAAGAGGTCTGCGCCCCACCTTTAGTGTACTGTGTTTGCTGGGACATCTGGCCTCTGGAAACACCTCTATTGCTTGAGCGACGAAAAGTACTACCCCTGAACTGCTGGGACTGGAGAGCCCCCATGGACTTTGAAGTCTCGGTGTCTTTCTTTATTTTTTCCAGGGTGGTATCCACCTCAGGTCCAAATAAGTGATCTGGGTTTACAGGCTGATTGTGGATGGTGGTTTGTATCTCCGGTTTGAACCCGGAGATTCTGAGCCAGGCCTGACGCCGCAACATTACACTTGTGTTAATGGCCCTGGCCGCGGTGTCCGCTGCGTCCAGTGCACATTTAATAGAAGCATTTGAGATGAGCTTCCCTTCCTGAATGAGCATCTCTGCCGCCTTTTTATACTCATCTGGCAAGTGTTGTAACAGGGTCTCAAGTGTATCGTAGTGTGCCCTGTCATATCTGGCCAAGAGCGCCTGCGTGTTAGAAATACGCCAGATATTGGCCGCTTGAGCTGCCACCCTTTTCCCCGATGCTTCTAGCACCTTAGATTCTTTGTCAGGGGGAGGAGCATCACCAGTAGACTGTGAATTTGCCCTCTTCTGGGCATTAGAAACAACCAGGGAGTCCAACGGCAACTGGCCCTTGATGTAGGTAGGGTCGCCAGGTGCTGGCTTATACTTCTTTTCAATTCTAGGATTGATAACCCTGGCACGTGTGGGTTCTTTAAAAATGTCTGCAGCATGTTTTAAAACACCCTTGAGCATTGGCAGAGTCTTGACAGTCTTTTCAGAGGTGGAAAAGGTATCAAACAGAAAGTCCACTTCAATAGGGTCAGCGTGCAACTGGACGTCATGATTTTTAGCTGCCCTCTCAATTAGTGCATTAAATGCCGCAGAATCCTCGGTAGGTGATGTTTTGACAGCATATACTTGAGTGTCCAGGGCAGTTTGCGGATCCCCTGGGTCCCCAGCATCTGCCCATGAGTCATGGTGATCCCCAGGATCAGTGTCGGCAGGGAAGTTGTACTACTCATTGTCCCCTTCCCCAGCCTCCACATCTGAGTAAGTGGGCGATGGTGGAGCAGTGTCCTGAGGTCGTGGAGTAATCAGTTCAACCAGAACTGGGGAATCCGTAGAAGCCTTTTTCCTCTTCAAAGGAATTGTGTAGGACTCCATAGGCTGTGCCGGCGTGATCTTTCGCTTGTAGATGGAAAGTTTACCGGTGTCGGCGTCAATAAATTGTTCCGACTGCTCCTCCAGTGGGGGTTGTCGATGTTTAGTGCTTACAACTGCAGGGGTAGGCTTCGGCCCCGTGGGCACTTTCGTGGACGCCTCGACGACCGTCCTGGGCGTGAACGTCTTCGGCGCCACTTTCGGCGGCAGCGTGAACTGGATCGGCGCCGTCGACTTTGGCGGTTTGGCAGCGGGCTTCGGGGTGGAAGTATCCTTCGGATCAACCGTGGAAGCCTTGTCCCTGATGCGTTGCAACGAGTCCGACACCTGCTTCGTGAAGGATGCGGACGGTTTCGTCGACCCGACAGGTGTTCTCGATCCACCACCATGTGCAGACTCGAGGGCCACAGTACTTTTGGCCTTGTCCGTCCGACGTGCAGGATCGACAGCTTTTGGAGCTCCGAGTCCTCTGTCTGTGTCGTCGCCGACGGTTTCGGGTCGGCGGCCTTGACAATCAGTTTCGGTGCCCCAGTCTTCGGCTCGACGCCCTTGAGCGACTTCACCGGATCGACAACCTTCTTTGGCTTTGGCTGCCCCGACAGATCTGAAGACGTGGAGCCGACCAAGGCGACAGGCTTCTTCTGTTTCGATGGCGCCTCTTTCACTTACGGTTTGGTCGAGACCGAAGCTTTCACTTTCGGTTTCGATTTGACCAATGGCGGCTCAGTAGAAGTGTCCGTAGCCGGGCCCGTGGGCGAGACCGTGGATCCAGGTGCAAGATCTTGGGTAAGGCCATGTGGCGATCCCTCGACCTGAGCCTTAGTGATTGTTCGAACGGGGCATAGCTCTTCACCTGAGCTATCTTCCGTGGCCCCATAGGCCTCATTGTCGTCTCCTACCTCGTCGACGACGTCTTCTGTATCGAGCACTTTGACGTCTGCGTCGTAGTTGTAGTCGATCTCCTCGGCTGGAGTTGAAATCAGCTCTTGATCTTCCTGCTCATCTGCTTCTTCCCCCTCGAAAATGTTCACCGGGTCAGGGCCTCCTGGCGCGCCACGCGCCAAAGTCGAATCGTCTTCTTGGATCGAAAATGGGAACAAGCCATACAGTTGGCTTCATCGTGATCCGGCGACAGGCACTTGTTGCACATCGGGTGGACATCGATGTGGGGATACTTCGAGTTGCACACGGGACATCTCTTGAACGGGCTCCGTTCCATGATGTGTCGTCGAAAAAGTCTGGTTGCGTTGACTGGGCCTCGAGCACCGAAGAGCCACGCGACTCCTCTGGATGTCCGACTCGGAAACTGAGCCGGAACAGAGCTGGGCACCGAACGCAAGACAATACCAACGCTATAGGAAAAGGCCTTCGGGCCTAAAGGAAAGTTTTTATTGATTCCGATCTTGAGCGATCAAATATGCATCCGAACCCAATGGCGGAAAAAAACAATCTGGGGATGGAGTCGATGCCCATGCGCACTGTAGTCCAGGGGAGGAGCCACCTATCTCGTGATACTTTGAAGACTCTTCCAGGACAACAATATGCAATCATCCGGACCCAACACTAGGCGGCGATCTATGCTATAGATATGAATTCAGCAGCCCACATGCCTCTAACCAGTTATTATCAAACCATCTTTCTCCCTTATTTAATCTAGGTTTGGTTGTAACTGTCAACTCAGATGCTATCTGGTCACAAATATCTTCAAAGGCTCTAAGGACCTCAACCCTTGGGGTGGTGTGATCAGCACATTTCACAATGCTTTTTTTCAGCATTCGTACAAAGATCTGTAAAAAAGGAATCTGGGATTACTTTGGACAATTTAAGCCT
The DNA here is from genome assembly GCF_964261635.1 of Lissotriton helveticus. NCBI lineage: Eukaryota > Metazoa > Chordata > Amphibia > Caudata > Salamandridae > Lissotriton > Lissotriton helveticus. Next base: position 52,452,529 of record NC_136065.1, read on the forward strand.
CCTACCTTGATCACTAGTTGCCACAGAATTAGCGAACACTTGTTTTACCTCTGGACCCAGAATACCACAATCTTCTTTATCTAACTCTAAAGGGGACAACCTAGAATTATAAAAAATACCTTAGCTAACAGCGAGAGGGACAAGAATATATAGTCAATAATGGTGTCCCTATCCTTGACTTTAAATGTAGGAAACCGGTCAGTTCGATCATTAAAACTAGGTTCATAGAGATCAGCTCCAGCCAAGAGGTCCTCCAGGGCCTCCCCCTGCTGCGTATGCTCGAAATGGGGAGTCACCGAATGAGCTTGCCCTAGATGATCATCAATATAACATTACAAGTCACACAAATAAATATTAAAATCGCCCATAAGTACAATGTAATACAATGTAAAAGTGGATTGCTTCGACCTGTAATCTTCTAAAAAACATTTCAAATAACATGGATGTTGATTCATAACATCACATTCCCCAGAATTATAAAATATTAACAAATAGTATTTTGGGGAAATTAGGAGTAGTTAATTCCATTATCAGGCAGTTACGGGAGGCCATATCCAACCTCTTCAGTGACCCTTTTAGCTTTAAGGAGAAAATAAACTTTAGATCCCCCTTAGCACTACCTGCCGGGGCAGGGAGAGCTGGTAAACAATATGATGTAAAACCATCCAACCTGAAATTATCCCCCCTATCCCAAGTTTCCTGGAGAGCGATGATATAATGTTTTATAAAGTTCAGCCAACTTGGATCTGCTCTTTTGTTCAAAGACCCACAATGTTCCAGCTGATAATTTTACATTTAGGATGAATTTCTTCTACTTTGGCCCGACCGTTATGACTGAATACAGGTAAACGATCATCCGGCACCTCCAGTCAATTGTTTACATCTAACTGGGACAATGGGAGGAATCGGTTTGTTAGAGCTAAACCGCCTCCTTCGGACCCTAAAGGTGAGGATGGCAATTGGGGGGCTGTCACTTCACTCCCACAGGGCCTTTCTGGACAGAACTCAGAGACTATATTACGAGATGGACGATTAGAAATCTGATAAGTCCTCTTCAAGGGAGCCTCAGTATGAGTTCTATCAAATACTAATGATCGCCCTGCAGGGGGGTAGAAAAAGCCTAAAGGCAAAGCCCTAATGCTCCCCTTCTCTAAATCAGAGGCATCCCAAGACAACCTGTTTGGGTCTATTCCCAACCCAGCCCACTTGTCTGGCCATCATGATGTTAGGTAAAATCTCCGGGTTACCAGAGTATTGTTGGTCGCACCAATTTTTGGTTTTGCGTATCAGAGCCAGTGTGGATTCATTATCATGGACTCCAAGTGGAGGGACCCCTACTACAACTGCTACCAAAGGGGTGGCTTCTGGGGGGAGATTAATTCTACAATGTTTGGGTCTTGTATTCCCCTCGCACAGGGCCGGCAGCCCTGTGCTCGCCACAGTTGTACCATTAACGGGCAGATGTAAGTGGGTCAGGTCTGCGTGGATGGGCAGCACCCCCCTCCCCACCCCCCCCACATGATGGTCTTGGGGTACCTCAGGTCTAACTAAAGAACTGCTTGTTAACCTAGTTCGCGACTGAGATAGAGATTGGAGGTCAAGGTAGTTCTCTCCAGTATGAGACCTAGTCTCTGATTGGGTATTGGGTAACATGCTTATACTCGTAGAACTGGGTCGAATTCTTGGATCCCTAAGATAGGAGTCAATTCTCTCGCATTTATTCAAAATGCCCGCAATACAAGTGTTCAACGTATCAATAATATCTTTGGCAATACCAGTAAGTATAGATTCAAACAGAGTACTAAATATGTCCTCCACCAAGTTTTGCAATGTCAATTGAACGTTCTCCTCCCCCGTGTGCTCCTGCTTCTGTGTACTCTTTTGTTGAGCCCTTATCCCCTTTTCTACTGTCCCTCTTTTTCCCAGTAGCCCCAGGGTCGGCCCATTTGCTACCCTTTCCAAGTCCGGCGGGCTTTCATTAATTATGGCATCCAAGTCCCCCGTCAAGACAACGGCATGTTTCAATGCTTCTCTCCCTGCCATCGGGCTATTTATCAACACCGTTGGTTCCAGGGCAACAGGAATTATAGTCAAGGGTTCTGGTGCAATATTTACCTCTCTACAGTTTTGGCTCATACCCAAACCCAGTTCCGGTTCTGCATTAGCTATCTCCTGGTTTACGGCTCCCACCGCCAAGGTCAGATAAGAGATAATGGATGCAGACTTTCTTGGCATTTTTTTTTTTAGGCCCCCCTGTTCTTGAGTGCAAAGATGCTTGTGCTTACCCATTGCAGAGGTTAGGGGGGTGGCCCAGCCCGGTTTCCTTTGGACTCTGATGGGCTCAGACTGGTCCGCCCTTGGCCCGGGCTTTGCACGGACGCACCCACGCGTGTCCCGCGCTGCGGGAGCGCTGTCCCCTTCTTAAACGCAAGTAAGTAAGTAAAATTTTATTGTGTATGGTTAGTTAAAACCTTTACAAAAGAGTAAATTTCAAAAGAGCTTATTACATCAAATAAATAAATAAAATGCATCTACAGACTGATAACCATTTTGGAGTAATAAAGTCTATCTTTCATTATCTAACTTCAAAGTCATTTATTTCACTAACACTTTGGGTTTTGACCCATTGATCACCTCTTTTTCGTTTTTCAGCAGTAGGAGGCTCGCTTTCTGAAAAAATATGGTGGCACTGCAGGCTGTCTGCAGCTGTTGGCTGTTCAGTACTAACATGACTGCCGACCGACAAGTTCTGATTTGGAAAAGGCGGAATATTTGAAGGAGATAATACCGTCTCAAGTTGCTCAGAGAGGGACAGATGCACAGGACGTGAATCAATGTTTCTTCAGAGAGACCACAAAGTCTGCACAGTGCTGTTGGCCATGTTTGCCGCCATGCCGGGATCTGATCTTTTGAGATATAGGTTCCCAGCCGCAGTCGTAGTAGCATTTGTTGCGTAGATGGTGTTATGTAGTTAACTAGATACGGTTGCGGGACGCATCTCATACGTAGCCAGTACCATCCAGCCGTGTTTTTTCTTAGCCAATGCTGCTTTGCCAGCAATCCAGGATTTGTGTTTTGCAGCACCATTGGCTACTTTTTTAAAGGCCGCGAAGGTATGTTTGGTGTTCCACGTCTCTTGCATGTCTAAGTTTTTCAATGCTTCTTCCAGTGTTGTTTTCCATGCCTTTTTTCCTTTTACTTAATTGTTAATTTCAGACCAACAGTGACCCATCAGCGTGTCCCCTTGAGCTGCTCTTAGTTTCCAGCACGTTTTTATTATGGCGGCTTGTCTGGCTTGGTGCTGATTTAGTAACCCAAATTCGAGGCGTACCTGCGCATGTGATGCAAACTGCGGGATTTGGTAAAGGTGTTTAAACAACACTGACTGTTGGAGGTTCATGAAATGTGCGTCTTTACCTCTATATAGGTCGGAGCCGTACGTAAGGGAAGGTAAAAATTTGGCAGCAATCACTTTCAGCAGGTATTCATTAGATGGACATTTTATTTTTGTTTTTAGTATGTTTAAGGCGAACCGCAATTTATTTGCCTGGGCTTTTCTGTACAGGGTGTGCTTAAACGCCTCCTGGCGCTTCACGTGCGGTGTTCTTGCCGTGAGGGAAGATGGGGGATGTAGTCCCCAGCAGCGATGGTGTGTCCCAGCAGCAAGTAAGGCCCCCAGAAGCAGCAATGTTGTGGCCCAAACCGCAGGTAGCAATAACGGGCTTCCGCGCTGCGGGAGCCCTGTCCCCTTCTTATGCGCCTCCTGGTGCTTCAGGCGCGGTGCACGGTGTGCGTGCCGCGAGGGAAGATGGGAGATGTAGTCCCCAGCAGCGATGGTGTAGCCCAGCAGCGAGTAAGGCCCCCAGCAGCAGTAATGTTGTGACCCAAAATGCAGGTAGCAATAACGAGCTGTCACTGTAGAAGCTGTCCAAGCCCCTTCCTGGGGTACTTAAGGGATACTGTGATGGTGGAGACCTAGATTCGCCTGGAACAAGATTCCTCTGCAAGACTGTTCCAAAGACTCTTCTGCTGCTCGACACTGGACTCTGCTGCTGGACTTAGCCAGGAACCAAGACAAGTCTGCTTCTGGTAGAAAGGCTCCTGCTGCAACTGCGCCACCGTCTGCAAAGACTCCACAACCCTCAATGGACGTGCATCCTCCAGGGTCACAAGGACTTTGAGTGAATCAAGGACAGCAAGAAGGAGTCACTCACCTAATTGACGACTTGCTTATGGATCCTGCTGTCCCACGGACTCTTCCAGGAGCTACAACACAGGTGGTGGTTTGGTGATGCTCCAGAGGCCTGACCTGTTTGTGCAATTTGGAAGACTGCAATCCCTTGTGGAGCTGCTGAAACCAAACCCCTGTGCACTGTGTCTGTTTTATGTTACCAATGCTTGTTGGCACTCAAGTCCAGAAGTCTCCTAGACGTGGGCTTTCATCTTTGCTGTGCTGCAGAGGTCTCTCTGTGACTGCCTGTGCCTGCTGACAGAGGGTCCCTCCGGGGTCTTCCACCAATTCCTGCTAGCACTTTGCATCCTGAGGCCGACCTAACTTACCTTTGGTGGGTGGGTTACTTGGACCTTGCTGGTCCTCCTCTCTGCAACTCTTGCTGCAACACATCTGCTACATTTATCAAGGTTTATTGGTGGTCCTGCTGGCCACGGGCCTTCTTGCAATTTGTCGACCGTTGTGGGACAGCTCGTGGATGGCTCCTGTGATCCTACATCCTCCCCTTGTCTTCACAGCTGCAACTCCAAGACCTCCGTTCTACCATGAAGTACCCCCAAAAAGGGCAGGCACGGTGCTCCTGAACCTCCTGGATGACTCCGGGTGGTATGGACTAGGTCTCCTCTCTCCTTGTCCAGAATCCATGCCTGGGTTCCACAACCTGGTCCATCAAGGTAGAAGCTGGATATCCTAAAATGACTTCAACGGGTGGTTCCATCACCACTTCACATCTATGCACCTGGGTTCCCTAGTGTAGTTATCCTGCTTCTCTGGGTATCCACAGGTGGGGGTACTCTACAACCCCCCTGGTTCCAAAGGGTTTCCTAGGGATCCTCTGGGAAGGGCCCTGAATGCTAAAACGACTAAATGTGCCTTTCCCGTGTTACCATATGGACACTGACTTTGGGTATCACCTCTGCCCCCGGACGTCTAGGGACTCCTAGTTACTTACCATTGGTGGTTCCATGCTTTCCCTGGCCTACAAATCTTTGGATGGTAGTCTTGCTTAGGTACTCCTTTTGCATTCCACTTAAATCATGTATGGTTTGGCCCCCAATAGGGGCCCATGTGTTTACTTACGTGGTTTGCTGATGTATTTATTGTGTATCCATATCTCCGGGTAGGAGATAAACCAAAGTAGTTAGTGATTGGTGTTGTAATAAATAGTACCAACTTTTGTAACACCGGTGTGGTTTTTTCCTGTGTTGACATCACTGTCTGACTTGTGTTGTAATTGCACCTGCTTTAAACTCTCCTGGATAAGCCTTAGCTGCTCTCCGCAGCTACCCCTTGAGAGCTCTGGTTATCAGGGACCTCTTACACTATCGCTAACGGTTGCCTGGACTGGAGCGCAGCATGGATCACCAACAGGTGTACACCATATACTGAGCTAGCCTCCTACATTGGTGGCAGCGGTGGGACAAAGACTTGGATATCTTTACAACTTAATCACAACTGAGGTTTCCGCAAACATAGGTATGCACTATTCCTGTAAGCTTTTTGAAGTGAGTGTCAAGGGTCTAACACAACACTTTCTGTAATTCCTTTTAAGTATAGAACATTAGGGTAGCCTAGATACACTTACACTACACTGGTACCATGTCTTCTAATGGGGAATATAGTCAGACTCGGGTGTCTGTGTACAGTGTGTAAGAAGTTGGCTTTGTATATACTATACCAAAGTAAGGTATAGTGTGCACAGAGTCCAGTGGATCCCCAGAGACTTTCCAGAGGCTAAAGTAGATAATACCTTACTCTCTTTCGGGGTAGTGTGGTTGAGCAGTTAGGCTTTTCAGAGGGTAGTGTTAAGCATGTATTGCACACACATAGTCAAAAAAACTGAGGCTCACACTCAATGACTAATTCCAAGTTCAATGTTTGTATAAAAATATTACTTTGTTACTTTTATTTTAGAACCAAGAACAACTCATTGCATGGGGGCAGACTTGGTATGAAGGAGGAGCTTAGTGATACCCTACTCTGCCTCAACACCAGGTTGCATGAACTGGACACTATGGTGATGCTAGATGAACATGTACAAACCCGACTCCGGGAGGCCAGGGAACACTGTAGCAAATAAATGGAGCACTTAAAATGCCACGCCTATAAAGAAAACCTTGGCACAGGCGCATGATGAGGAGAGTAGATCTAGTAGGTTGTCGGCATGGCTCCTTAGACCAGAGCCCCGAGGGACGTCCATCACCCAAATCAGTTTGGATGACAATACCCCAGCCTATGCTCCTGGGGAGATTAATATGGCATTCCAAGTATAGTCTGAATCCTTATATGGATGAGCGGACCCCTTGGACGAGAATGGCCTGGTGACATTTCCTAACAGGATACCCCTGGCAATGCCCGACCTCTAGGGAAGAACTAGGAGGCCCCCTCATGGTCCAAGAAATTTGAGCCGCCATTAAAGCTATGGCTAGTGGGAAGACTTCAGGGTCAGATGGCCTCCCAGGGCAATTCTGTGTGACCTTTAACTTTGACTCTGCGACCCCCCACCCACAGTTGGAGGCCTTGTATGCCACATTGGTGCATAGAGGTTCACTACCTACATCCACCAGGAGACAATGGTGATTCCCCTCCAATGACTACAGCCCACAGCACCCGTCACTGCGTTCTGTGTTGAATATGGATTTTAAGGTGCTTAGTAAAATACTGGTACACCAACTAGTCCTATACATGCAGATGTTGGTACGTAGTGACCAGAATATATATATTCTAGCAAGAAGCACATCCCTGAACCTCCGTAGGGTATACCGTGTCTTATACCACCAGACTAACAGACGACCTCACGCTACTATTATTTGCAAATGACCTGGAGAAGGCATTAGACGGGATTACCTATACAAAGCAATGCTTCGGATGCAATTGGGGGAGCACTGGGTGAAATGGATTAAGCTAATATACGAGTCTCCCAGCGCACGGGTTAGGATGGGCCACAGCATCTCAGCACGGTACAGCGTTTATAGAGGCACGAGACAGGGATGTCCGTTGTCGCCCCTGCTATTTGATCCCGCCATAACACCATTGGCTGAGCTGTTTAAACGAGAGGGCATAGGTTATGGCATAGAGATAGACAGTAGGGAAGATACTATTTTATTGGATGCAGATGATCTCCTACTTTATCTGGATGATGCATCAGCAGGCTCACAGCACGCCATGGTCATACTGGAGGAATTTGCACTAAATTCGGGCCACTGAGTAAATAGGACTAAGACCTGTGTGTTCCCCGTGGTAGAAGGCAGTCGACAGCCGGATCCCAGGCCACCAAGTTTGAGTTGGTCCCCAACAGCATGTAAGTACCTAGGAATCCGAGTGTTTCACTTGTTGGATGATTTGAGGGAAGGAAAACTAGGGGGCGCCCTTAGATCCCTTAGCTAGAGTATCCCATTCTGGCAGTCTCTGAAACTGCCCGTTATAGCATGTATCTCCTCATCAAAAATGATTATGTTACCAAGATTGTTACATTATTTATTGTACCAACATTCCAGTCAGAATCCCTGGGACCTGTTTTAAATAATTGGACACATTACTCAGAAAGCTGGTGTGGGATGGTGGTCGGCGCAGGTTGTCATTAGAGACTTGTCTACGCCCACCCAGTGACTGTGTCTACGGAGCGCCAGACTTCGAATTGTATTACTTATCTGCCCAACTGCAGTGGGTGGCTTAGTGGCGGGCTGATACTGGTCAGGAGGAAATGTGCCTGAAGGGTAGATTTACTCCTCAAGAAGCATTGCTGGCAAAGCTTCTGGCTCGAAAGGCTGATCTCCCATGGCCGAAGGTTCTGTTGTTTGTGGCACTGGAGCGTTGGAAGTGAATTACACGAAGAACAGCTGGTAACCTACTATACACCCCAGCATTACCACTGGTAAGGTTGTTTGTTGATATAGGTTTACACTTGTTTTGTTTTTTGCTTTGTGGAATGGCCACTGCAGTAGTTCCTATCTTAGACACCTGTGGAGCACTGCAAAAAGGAAGCAGATCGTATATAGTATCGTGGTATCCCGGAAACTCTTACAGAGGTATTTTATGCACAGGGAGCATAAATGGGGGAATTAAGGTATCTGGGTAAATAAGTCAGACAGGCAGAATTTGTAACCTGTGGATATACACATTGAACCCCTGTGGTACCACGAGCCGGTGATGCATGTGGGGTCATATCTTATACTGGTGATAAGTTAAGCTGATTGATTACATCCTTGTGAAGTGCTATGAGTATATGGTTGGGATGTATGTTGTAAAATGCTGATAAAAACGTTTTTTAATAAAAAAGCATTCTTGGCACAGCCAGGAAACACAAAACAAGAGCGAGGTTGCCTTGTGCGACTTTACAAAGTTGTGTTTTGGCTCTGCTGGCAGCAAAAGCACCTCAGTGAGGCCATTAGCACAAGGCAAGCTCCAAGTCACATACCTACAAACATTCCCTAGGCTAAACATGTGTAGTTGCTGGTTGCATACGCGCCTCGTCCACCTAGAAGGGGAAAAAGAGAGAGAGAGTGTCTACAACCTGTCCCTGTACCCAACATTTTGGAACCACTAGGAGACACAAAACAAGAGTGAGGTTGCCTTGAACCAACTATAAAAAATGGTGCTGTGGGTCTCGTGGCAGCAAATGCACCACAGTGAGGGCATCGGAGAAGGCAAAGTTCAAAGATTGATTCAATGATGCTGAGCTAATTCTATGTCTGTGTTTCCATGTTTAGTGGTTCACCTGCAAAAACAAAAAGGTATGCCTATAACCTGATTGTAGTGGGTATATCCTCGTCGCCAAAATGTAGTGGGTATGTCCCACAGGTACAGGTGTAGAGAAGTAGACACCGTAGACCAATTCAGGTACTTGAAGTAGATGTTTATTAGCAGAAGTCATGGTCAGGATAACAGCCCCACCAGGAGCAACCTACTGGCTGCTCAGCCCATCCTTAACTGTCGCTCTGATGCATCCAACATTCCACCCACACTAGGATTCCAATAAGAACACACACACTGGGCTGAGCAGCTGGATACAAGTACATACATATAACATGAGAATACTACATTAATCCTATGCTAATCAAGATGTTTTTTGTGGACCCCCAGCAGGTCCACAGATTTGGTAAACCATCTAGTCATCGACTTACCTTAATGACACCTCTTCGGCAAAGGTCAGCGTCTTGCCTGCAGGGCATCGTGTTTGTTCAGGTCCTTATTCACTTCACCTCCAGCACAGCCAACACCACCATGGTAAAGTTTCCACTATGTGAGGAAAAAAAATAATGTTAACATTCAAGTTCTAGTAGTCAACAGCTACAATGGTCTTCACAGCAATAATAGATGTTTAGTCTTACAGTAAGCATTGTATTTACAGAAAGCTGTGTGAATAAAGCTATAACTGATGCATTGTTGAGGGGCAAATGCTTGAAATCATAGATTCTGAGATCCCACTGTAGATAATTAAACTGAAGAGGCAGAATTGTTGACAGAAGTTAAGCTGCCATTCTGCCTCCTGGATGGTTCCAACTATGAAAGCATGTGTGACCCCTCTAAACACACTACCGTCCGTGTGATCCATTCCTGTCGAAGGCACTAGGCCCAGGCACACAAGTGGGGTAGAGTTTATATCGGGACAAGTGGGGGAACTCTGGCTGTTAGGACGTTTGTGGATCCAGTCACATTGCTGTATTTTACGTCACAAAAATGAAAGGAAAATTAGTGTTTTTATTCAACATTTCACCTTTGCAGGGTATTCTGTGTAAGAAGATGTTGGATATCCATGCAACCAACACCTCCCTGGACTTCCTCGGGTGTCCAATTTTCAAAAATGTGTGTGTTTGAACGATTTCTCTACATGGTCGCCAACCCACGACTAATTAGTACACCTATCATAGTTATCATTATCGCCACAATGTTTTGTCGCGGTCACCTGGATCACCACCCAAGTGAGATAGCATTTTTTTCGGGAGACCACTGGGAATGCTGGTGGGTAGGAAATTTGAGACAGCCGGGTGATCCCAAAACTTCCCCACACCGAAATGTGAGGAAAATATGACTTTTTTTAGCTAAATTTGAGGTTTGCATGGGATTCCGGTTACAAAAACATTGGGGATCCATGCAAGCCACATCTCCCTGGAATCCCTTCCTTGGGTGTCTATTTGTCAGAAATGTTTGGGTTTGGTAGGTTTCCCTAGATGACTACTTAGCCCGGGAACAAAAACACAGGTACCCCCCTTGAAAAACCAGGTTGTTTTGTGATAGATCATTTTGAAGTCTCCACAACACATTTTGGGCCCTTCCCTGTCACAGGCACTTGGCCCACCCTCACAAGTGAAGCACAGCTTTGCTCGGGATACTTGGGTGAATGCGAAGTGGTAGGACATTTGTGGTTGCCTGCAGATTCCAGGGCTTTTTTTGAACTCTGCAGGGGATTCTGGTGAGAGCCATGCAAGTCACCCCACCCTGGACTCCTCCGCTGTCTAGGTTTGAAAAATGGGCTGTTTAGGTAGGTTTCCCTAGGTGCCAGCTTGGTAAAACATGATGTCTCCTCGGTCAAGTTTTGGGGTGTTTTGTGTCGCAAGGCCCAGCCACACAAGTGGGGTACCATTTTTGGGAATACAGAATAGTAGAACATTTGTTATTATCACACACACAGGTTAATTTAGAGTCTGCGTGTGACTTCATCCTGAGAAGGTTAATCTCTCTGAGCCATGTCCTCTTTTTATGAAGAGCTCTGCCTTTACCTGCCTACCTCTCCAAATATAACTCACTTTCCTTTTATAGGATGGTGTGTGAGGCATGTGTGGGGAAGGGTGGTGTGGGGGAAGGGTGGTGTCTGAGGTAAGGGTGGTGTGTGAGGCGTGTCTGGGGAAGGGTGGTGTGGGGTAAGGGTGGTGTCTGAGGTAAGGGTGGTGTGTGAGGCATGGGTGGTGTGGGGTAAGGGTGGTGTCTGAGGTAAGGGTGGTGTGTGAGGCATAAGTGGAGAAGGGTGGTGTGGGGTAAGGGTGGTGTCTGAGGTAAGGGTGGTGTGTGAGGCATGTGTGGGGAAGGGTGGTGTGGGGTAAGGGTGGTGTCTGAGAAAAGGGTGGTGTGTGAGGCATGTGTGGGAAAGGGTGGTGTGGGGTAAGGGTGGTGTCTGAGGTAAGGGTGGTGTGTGAGGCATGGGTGGTGTGGGGTAAGGGTGGTGTCTGAGGTAAGGGTGGTGTGTGAGGCATGTGTGGGGAAGGGTGGTGTGGGGTAAGGGTGGTGTCTGAGGTAAGGGTGGTGTGTGAGGCATGTGTGGGGAAGGGTGGTGTGGGGTAAGGGTGGTGTCTGAGGTAAGGGTGGTGTGTGAGGCATGGGTGGTGTGGGGTAAGGGTGGTGTCTGAGGTAAGGGTGGTGTGTGAGGCATGTGTGGGGAAGGGTGGTGTGGGGTAAGGGTGGTGTCTGAGGTAAGGGTGGTGTGTGAGGCATGTGTGGGGAAGGGTGGTGTGGGGTAAGGGTGGTGTCTGAGGTAAGGGTGGTGTGTGAGGCATGGGTGGTGTGGGATAAGGGTGGTGTCTGAGGTAAGGGTGGTGTGTGAGGCATGTGCAGGGAAGGATGGTGCGGGGTAAGCGCGGTGTCTGAGGTAAGGATGGTGTGAGGCATGTGTGGGGAAGGGTGGTGTGGTGTCTGAGGTAAGGATGGTGTGAGGCATGTGTGGGGAAGGGTGGTGTGGGGTAAGGGTGGTGTCTGAGGTAAGGGTGGTGTGTGAGGCATGTGTGGGGAAGGGTGGTGTGGGGGAAGGGTGGTGTCTGAGGTAAGGGTGGTGTGTGAGGCATGTGCGGGGAAGGATGGTGCGGGGTAAGCGCGGTGTCTGAGGTAAGGATGGTGTGAGGCATGTGTGGGGAAGGGTGGTGTGGGGTAAGGGTGGTGTCTGAGGTAAGGGTGGTGTGTGAGGCGTGTCTGGGGAAGGGTGGTGTGGGGTAAGGGTGGTGTCTGAGGTAAGGGTGGTGTGTGAGGCATGTGTGGGGAAGGGTGGTGTGTGGGGTAAGGGTGGTGTGGGGTAAGGGTGGTGTGTGGGGTAAGGGTGGTGTGGGGTAAGGGTGGTGTGTGGGGTAAGGGTGGTGTGGGGTAAGGGTGGTGTGTAAGGTAAGGGTGGTGTGTGAGGCATGTGTGGGGAAGGGTGGTGTGTGGGGTAAGGGTGGTGTGGGGTAAGGGTGGTGTGTGGGGTAAGGGTGGTGTTGGGTAAGGGAGGTGTGGGGTAAGGGTGGTGTCTGAGGTAAGGGTGGTGTGTGAGGCATAAGTGGGGAAGGGTGGTGTGGGGTAAGGGTGGTGTCTGAGGTAAGGATGGTGTGAGGCATGTGTGGGGAAGGGTGGTGTGGGGTAAGGGTGGTGTCTGAGGTAAGGGTGGTGTGTGAGGCGTGTCTGGGGAAGGGTGGTGTGGGGTAAGGGTGGTGTCTGAGGTAAGGGTGGTGTGTGAGGCATGTGTGGGGAAGGGTGGTGTGTGGGGTAAGGGTGGTGTGGGGTAAGGGTGGTGTGTGGGGTAAGGGTGGTGTGGGGTAAGGGTGGTGTGTGGGGTAAGGGTGGTGTGGGGTAAGGGTGGTGTGTAAGGTAAGGGTGGTGTGTGAGGCATGTGTGGGGAAGGGTGGTGTGTGGGGTAAGGGTGGTGTGGGGTAAGGGTGGTGTGTGGGGTAAGGGTGGTGTTGGGTAAGGGAGGTGTGGGGTAAGGGTGGTGTCTGAGGTAAGGGTGGTGTGTGAGGCATGTGTGGGGAAGGGTGGTGTGTGGGGTAAGGGTGGTGTGGGGTAAGGGTGATGTGTGGGGTAAGGGTGGTGTGTGGGGTAAGGGTGGTGTGGGGTAAGGGTGGTGTGGGGTAAGGGTGGTGTGTGGGGTAAGGGTGGTGTGGGGTAAGGGTGGTGTGTGGGTTAAGGGTGGTGTGGGGTAAGGGTGGTGTGGGGTAAGGGTGGTGTGTGGGGTAAGTGTGGTGTGGGGTAAGGGTGGTGTGTGGGGTAAGGGTGGTGTGTGGGGTAAGGGTGGTGTGTGGGTTAAGGGTGGTGTTGGGTAAGGGTGGTGTGGGGTAAGGGTGGTGTGTGGGGTAAGGGTGGTGTCTGAGGTAAGGGTGGTGTGTGAGGCATGTGTGGGGTAAGGGTGGTGTGTGGGGTAAGGGTGGTGTGTGGGGTAAGGGTGGTGTGGGGTAAGGGTGGTGTGTGGGTTAAGGGTGGTGTTGGGTAAGGGTGGTGTGGGGTAAGGGTGGTGTGTGGGGTAAGGGTGGTGTGGGGTAAGGGTGGTGTGTGGGTTAGGGTGGTGTGTGGGTTAGGGTGGTGTTGGGTAAGGGTGGTGTGGGGTAAGGGTGGTGTGTGGGGTAAGGGTGGTGTGGGGTAAGGGTGGTGTGTGGGGTAAGGGTGGTGTGTGGGGTAAGGGTGGTGTGGGGTAAGGGTGGTGTGTGGGTTAAGGGTGGTGTTGGGTAAGGGTGGTGTGGGGTAAGGGTGGTGTGTGGGTTAAGGGTGGTGTTGGGTAAGGGTGGTGTGGGGTAAGGGTGGTGTGTGGGGTAAGGGTGGTGTGGGGTAAGGGTGGTGTGTGGGGTAAGGGTGGTGTGTGGGGTAAGGGTGGTGTGTGGGGTAAGGGTGGTGTGGGGTAAGGGGGGTGTGTGGGGTAAGGGTGGTGTGTGGGTTAAGGGTGGTGTTGGGTAAGGGTGGTGTGGGGTAAGGGTGGTGTGTGGGGTAAGGGTGGTGTGGGGTAAGGGTGGTGTGTGGGTTAAGGGTGGTGTTGGGTAAGGGTGGTGTGGGGTAAGGGTGGTGTGTGGGGTAAGGGTGGTGTGGGATAAGGGTGGTGTGTGGGTTAAGGGTGGTGTTGGGTAAGGGTGGTGTGGGGTAAGGGTGGTGTGTGGGGTAAGGGTGGTGTGTGGGGTAAGGGTGGTGTTGGGTAAGGGTGGTGTGGGGTAAGGGTGGTGTGTGGGTTAAGGGTGGTGTTGGGTAAGGGTGGTGTGGGGTAAGGGTGGTGTGTGGGGTAAGGGTGGTGTGTGGGGTAAGGGTGGTGTTGGGTAAGGGTGGTGTGTGGGTTAAGGGTGGTGTTGGGTAAGGGTGGTGTGGGGTAAGGGTGGTGTGTGGGGTAAGGGTGGTGTGGGGTAAGGGTGGTGTGAGGGGTAAGGGTGGTGTGGGGTAAGGGTGGTGTGTGGGTTAAGGGTGGTGTGTGGGGTAAGGGTGGTGTGTGGGTTAGGGTGGTGTTGGGTAAGGGTGGTGTGGGGTAAGGGTGGTGTGAGGGGTAAGGGTGGTGTGGGGTAAGGGTGGTGTGTGGGGTAAGGGTGGTGTGGGGTAAGGGTGGTGTGTGGGGTAAGGGTGGTGTGTGGGGTAAGGGTGGTGTGTGGGTTAAGGGTGGTGTTGGGTAAGGGTGGTGTGGGGTAAGGGTGGTGTGTGGGTTAAGGGTGGTGTTGGGTAAGGGTGGTGTGGGGTAAGGGTGGTGTGTGGGGTAAGGGTGGTGTGGGGTAAGGGTGGTGTGTGGGGTAAGGGTGGTGTGTGGGGTAAGGGTGGTGTGTGGGGTAAGGGTGGTGTGGGGTAAGGGGGGTGTGTGGGGTAAGGGTGGTGTGGGGTAAGGGTGGTGTTGGGTATGGGTGGTGTGGGGTAAGGGTGGTGTGTGGGTTAAGGGTGGTGTTGGGTAAGGGTGGTGTGGGGTAAGGGTGGTGTGTGGGGTAAGGGTGGTGTGGGTTAAGGGTGGTGTTGGGTAAGGGTGGTGTGGGGTAAGGGTGGTGTGTGGGGTAAGGGTGGTGTGTGGGGTAAGGGTGGTGTGTGGGGTAAGGGTGGTGTGGGGTAAGGGTGGTGTGGGGTAAGGGTGGTGTGTGGGGTAAGGGTGGTGTGGGGTAAGGGTGGTGTGGGGTAAGGGTGGTGTGTGGGTTAAGGGTGGTGTTGGGTAAGGGTGGTGTGGGGTAAGGGTGGTGTGTGGGGTAAGGGTGGTGTGGTGTGAGGGGTAAGGGTGGTGTTGGGTAAGGGTGGTGTGGGGTAAGGGTGGTGTGTGGGGTAAGGGTGGTGTGGTGTGAGGGGTAAGGGTGGTGTTGGGTAAGGGTGGTGTGGGGTAAGGGTGGTGTGTGGGGTAAGGGTGGGGAAGGCTGGTGTGGGTGTAAGTTCGGGCCAAGGGTGGTGTGTGGGGCAGGCCTTGATACAGGGGCGCCGTGGGGTCGAAGTTATTTCCATTTCTATAGGTTGCCATGGCCAATACAATAAAAGTGCTCTCAACCCGAGCAGAAAGAAATACACTTGTTGCGTTATACACACCCTGCCGTGCGGCCATCAAACGCCCCCTCGGACCGTTCACGGGGTCAGTGACCCCCGCCCCCTGCCCTCCGACCTCTGAGTACATTTGGCACCCCCCCCCCCCCCGCTAATGCTCCTGTCCACTGGGGCCCCTCCCATTGCAAGTGACCTGCCTTCCTACACATGCCCCCCACCCTCTTCACATGCCCCCACCCTCTTCACATGCCCCCACCCTCTTCACATGCCCCCACCCTCTTCACATGCCCCCACCCTCTTCACATGCCCCTCCAACCTCTTCACATGCCCCTCCAACCTCTTCACATGCCCCTCCAACCTCTTCACATGCCCCCACCCTCTTCACATGCCCCCACCCTCTTCACATGCCCCCACCCTCTTCACATGCCCCCACCCTCTTCACATGCCCCCACCCTCTTCACATGCCCCCACCCTCTTCACATGCCCCTCCAACCTCTTCACATGCCCCCACCCTCTTCACATGCCCCTCCAACCTCTTCACATGCCCCCACCCTCTTCACATGCCCCCACCCTCTTCACATGCCCCTCCAACCTCTTCACATGCCCCCACCCTCTTCACATGCCCCTCCAACCTCTTCACATGCCCCCCCACCCTCTTCACATGCCCCTCCAACCTCTTCACATGCCCCCCCACCCTCTTCACATGCCCCCCCACCCTCTTCAAATGCACCCTCCCCCCCCCCGCTCTTCTCATGCACCCCCACCCTCACCCTGGGTCATCATTTTTCAATAAATCACTCACCAGGTCTGGTGCTCCCCGCCCTGCGGGCTCGGCAGCCGAGGGCGGGCTCCGTGGCGCTCTCACGTCGCGGGGGGGGGGGGGGTGTCTGAGCCCCACCCTGGGCCAGGAGCGTTCTCGTCTCGGGGCCCTGATTGTCCACGCCGGGGGGGGTCCTGCTGGCGCTCTCACAGGCAGGCGGCTGGGCCTGGGGTGCTTGCACTCCTGGGGGCCTCTTGGTTCCTGGGGCGTCTTTAGGGTGTGTCTGGGGGTCTCTGGGGGCCTCTCGGGTGCTCAGAAGACGACGGCTGAGCTTGGGGTGTGAACACCTCAGGGGTGCCCCTCGGGTTCTCTCACATTTCTGGGGCCCCCTAGGGTGCCTTGGACTGTTCACACCTCGGGGGTGCCTCAGGGGGGCTCGCACATTTCTGGGGTGCCTCAGGGGGGCTCTCACATGTCCAGGGTGCCTCGGGGTGCCTCTCGCGTCGACGGGTCGGTGGCTCTGGGGCGCTCACTCTTTGGGGGGGCTCTTCTGTGGTCGCCGCGCCCCCTCCTCAGCTCTTGCACGTGCCCCTCACACCCCGCACCCCAGGGGACGGGCATCACCTGCAGCCAATCCTGTGACCTGCAGGGAGGCAAGGCGGGCGCCTCCACCAATCAGCACCAGGCGCATTTTAGAAATCCGAGTCCTGCGTAGAGACAGCCAATCGGAGCCCGTGCTCGCCGCTGCGCTCGAGGAATGCCGCGGTCCCGCCCGCGGCGGATCCAGCCAATGGGAGGCGGGAGCGGCTCCGCGCGGTGACGCACCGAGGCGCGCGGGTGAGGAGAGACCTCGAGGCGCCGCACTGTGAAGAGGGGGCGGGGGTCACGTTATTCTACTTGAATATTTGTGGAGAGCGCGGGGACCCTCCATCTGAAGCCATCTCACCATTAACATTAGGAAGAGGCCAGGATCGTGAAGGAGACGAGCACATACAAGACCCCCGTGCACATACATGACCCCCTCCCCCCGTGCATGGGGGGGGGGGCAGGCCTCTCGGTGCAGGCGGGGGGGGGGGGGGGCTCCCAGGTTCAAGGCCCCTCCGCATGCAGAACCCCGACAGGGACCGGACTTGTGTGACTCGGAGCAGAGGCGCACCGAGAGTCACATTTGGGGGGGGGGGGGGGGGGGCGACAGGTGTTCCAAGCATGGGGGGGCATCAAAGCCTCATTAATAAGCCAAAGGTCTTTAAAAGACCTGTGAAGTGCGCGGGGGACGCTCTCATATCCCGGGCTGACACACACAGGGGGGGGCTGGAGCCCTTTGAGCCCAATGGGTGTTGCGCGCCTGCCTCGAAGGATGGACGCCAGACACCTGCACAGCATGGGGCAGGGCCGGCCCCGGGGCGGTGCCACCGCACCGGGGCTGACTTGGGGTGGGGGCGCCTGCTTGCAAGTATATTTTCCTTTTAAAAGCCTCTGGTGTCGCGCTCCTTGCTGCCAGCCTTTTTTAGGCGTCAATAAAAACTCCATGATCACTCCAGTGATGAATGTCCCGCTGGAGAGAGATGGAGGTTTGTCTGGTGGGCGTTTGAACTCATCCTAAGGTAGTGCAGTGGGTTAATGTGCCCATTGCAAAGAATATATACCATGCAGATCACAAAGTACATATAATGTAAACAGGTCAGTGGGTTACTGCTGGTTTCCCAGGGATCCTTTGTTACTTGCAGTTTATAAGTTAAAATCCTAATATAGCACAGTGAGCTATTAACTGTCATCAAAGAGCTCCGTACAGACTACAAGATATGTATTAGCGCTGTCTTTTTCCCCAGTCTTTCATGATAAAAAAAGGGTTCCGTTGGGTAAAAGAAATCAATTTTTATTAAAGGAAACCCCTAACAATGTTACATTTTAAATTCTGAATTTGTGCTTTTCCAGACCAAAGTATACGGCCTACCAGTATGGATGACATGTGACTCCTACACCTTGTAGTCCTCTTACTTTTTACTGACTTACACACGTATGATTGTCTCTGTGCCAATCTGTGTGTGATTTAAAGTGCTCTGACACCCTACACCCGTATGAGTGGCGCTATAAAACTAAATCAGTCAGAGAGAGTGGTTACAAAGACTTGAGGACCGCTGTTACATGGTGGCAGAGAGTGAATCGGTGGTAGATGTGGTTATTGGGGTGTGCCAACAAACATTGTCACACAGGATGCCACAATTGCTAAAGCCAACCCTGCATGTGTGTAAAGGGCCGGTACACAACATGTGTGTCAATGACTGGTGCACAACATGTGTGTCACGAGCCAGTGCACATGTATGTCAAGGGCTCTGCACAACGTGTGTCAAGGGTCGGTGCACAACATGTGTGTCACAAGGCAGTGCACAACGTGTGTCAAGGTCCGGTGCACAACATGTGTGTCACGAGCCAATGCATATGTGTCTCAAGAGTTGCCCACAAGATGTGTGTCAATGACCGGTGCACAACATGTGTGTCACAAGCCGGTGCACGGCATGCATGTGTGTCAAGGTCCGGTGCACAACATGTGTCTCAAGGGCCAATTTACAACATGTGTGCCAAGGGCTGGTGAACAACATGTGTGTCGAGCGTTCCCTGCCTGTCATAACTCTTTCTCCGTGCTCCTGACAGCTAAGGAAACAAGCATTTACAATGCAACGGTCTCGCCTTTGCAAAAGTTAGAGCTATTGGCATTGTAAATGACAACATTGTTGTTTATGTGTTGGTTTTGGAAACAGATAAATAAATGGCATTGTCATTTACAATGCCAATAGCTTAATCTCTCACAAATGCGAGAACTATTGCATTTGCACCCACACACACACAGCCACACACACACACACAGCCACACACACACAGCCACACACACACAGAGCCACACACACACACACAGAGACACACACACACAGAGCGCCACACACACACAACGCCACACACAGAGCGTCACACACACAGAGCACCACACACACACACAGAGCGCCACACACACAGAGGGTCATACACACACACAGAGCGCCACACACAGACGCCACACACACAGAGCGCAACACACACAGAGCGCCACACACACACACACACAGAGCGCCACACACACAGAGGGTCATACACACACACAGAGCGCCACACACACAGCCACACACACACAGCCACACACACACACACAGAGCACCACACACACACACAGAGCGCCACACACACACAGAGCGCCACACACACACAGAGCACCACACACACACAGAGCGCCACACACACACAGGGCGCCACACACACAGAGCGCCACACACACACAGAGCGCCACACACACAGGGCGCCACACACAGAGCGACACAAACAGAGCCATACACAGAGCCCCAGAGCATAATTCCAAGAGCCAGCAAAGGCTCGAAGCATAGGAACCAGGTTACACAGTATTCCCTTTTCATGGCTGCTTGCCCCCTCCTTCCTCCTGCCCCCTCTCTCCTCTTGCAAGCACGTTCTGCTCTCTGAATCAATGATCAGTTGAGATTTCCAAAGCTGGTCAGTTAGCATTCGGCAGTCATTCCTCAGTTTAGGCCGATCACCTACTCATTGCCCGAGTTGTCTAACCTCTTTCCCACAACTGCCTCGCCTCTGCACATCTACTGAACAACACAGCAGCACTGCACATTCCCAAACAGCTGCGCTAACACCCCATGGGTCGCCAGAAATGTACAATAGCTGCTTAAGAGGCATCTGTAATTCCATTCCCTGGGGGTGTAACAGTCTCTAATGACATTTCCACAATCGTAAAAAATCTAGAATTATGTGGTTAGGCTTCCTTGTAACCTTTGACATTGGTAGTCACACTGCAAGCGTAACGGGATATATACAGCTACATACTACAGGGACATTCACACACCTACGTTTCCTGGCTGTGGAGGTTACATCATCTAGTAATTCCAGTGTGTACACATGTATGGTTACATTCCACAGTCATTCCCTTGTATTAAGATATCTGGGACAGTACTTTCAGGCCATCCAAACGTCTACAGCAACAATGCTTTGGCAGGCAGCCATCTAGGCTTACATTCCCTTTGTAGGCAGGAGCTAGTTACATTCCCTTCACAGACAGGCCTCTTGGCACTGTCCCCCGTGAGGACAGACGTCTAAGGTTACACCCCCTTGGTAGGGGGCATCACTGGTTACATTCTCTGGGTATCCTGGGATCCTCCGCTACCCTCCTGGGGTATTGTGGTCCCTACACTGAAGGAGACCCCGAGCCCTTCATAAGTCTGGGGCTGAGAACCCACAGGGTCACCT
Source organism: Lissotriton helveticus (assembly GCF_964261635.1). Lineage (NCBI taxonomy): Eukaryota > Metazoa > Chordata > Amphibia > Caudata > Salamandridae > Lissotriton > Lissotriton helveticus. The sequence goes on from NC_136065.1 coordinate 52,472,973, forward strand.
TGGTGGGGACAAGGTGTCGACCACCGTCTGCATATTTTCGACTCTGTGAATAGCGATCCTGTTGCTGTTTTGGGGGGAGGGGTGAAGACTTGGAACATATGAGAGTGGGGTGTCAAAGGAAGTGCACTCGCTTCAGTGGGAGAAAGCCTTGTGGCAGATTAGGAAGTGTGCGTGACCGGGTCACTGGCGAGAGGTGTCCACTGCAGGGTAAGAAGGGGCTGTACTCCCTTTAGCAGTGAGAGGGGGGCACAAATTAGTCAGTACATGTGAAGGCGAAGGTGTAAATTAGGACCATCAGACTTTGGATCAATCGGCGTCTGACAACGGGAGGGGGTGCTATCCGGGACATATGTCTGGAAGGAGAGAGATAATCCTCGAGAAGGCGGGACAGAGAACAGTGAAGGCCCACTATACAGCGCCCCCTACAGCCCTGCAGAATGGACCATCCGCAGTGCCTAGATGCGACTTCAGAGACCGTGGGAACGAAACACACCCCCCGCTCTCCAAGTCAAAACATAAACACGCCTCGCGCTCTCCAAGTGAAATACGCAACATTTTCAGAGAGCAGTAAAACTGTATAGTGAGCCCAACCCTCCATGAGGGTGAGGAGGTGAGAGTGTGTGAGGGTGAGGGTGAGAGGGTGTGTGTGTGAGAGGGTGTGTGGGTGAGGGAGTGTGGGTGAGAGGGTGTGTGAGGGTCAGAGGGTGAGGGGGTGAGAGGGTGTGTGAGGTTGAGGGAGTGTGAGGGAGAGGGGGTGTGAGGAAGGGTGAGGGTAAGAGTGTGTGAGGGTGAGAGGGTATGTGAAGGTGTCAGGGTGAGGGTGAGAGGCTGTGTGAGGGTGAGGGGGTGAGAGGGTGTGTGTGTGAGAGGGTGTGTGGTTGAGGGAGTGTGGGTGAGAGGGTGTGTGAGGGTGAGAGGGTGGGTGAGGTTGAGGGAGTGTGAGGGAGAGGGGGTGTGAGGAAGGGTGAGGGTGAGAGGGTGTGTGAGGGTAAGAGTGTGTGAGGGTGAGAGGGTATGTGAAGGTGTCAGGGTGAGAGGCTGTGTGAGGGTGGTTGAGGTGTGTGAGGGTGAGGTGGGGTTGGTGGTAGAGATTTGCGCTTGCCATAATTTGGGCACTCGCAATCCCACCAGGCACTCGTGTGTGGCTTTTAACAGTAGTCATACTAGAAAAAGAAGGTGGGTTTCAGCCCAATTTCTTCTTCTCCGGGGATATTTATCACTAAGACTTTTTCCAGAACTCCGGAAGTCTACAGAATGCCCCATGGGTCTTTATAAAGCACTTAAAGGGCGGCCCATTAAATCACTCCATGCAAGTGCACACCATAATAGTCCTACAAAGCAGCTTTGGGATATTTACAGAACCAACAAGTCGCCCTTGTCGCCTTTTTGCATCTTTCTCCCCTGCAATATGACCGGAAGTAACCAGACCTGTGGCAGCCGACGAAGAAACACGTTCCAGCTCTTTACATGGACGCACACCAACTTGTTGACTTCAACGCACAAGTGAGATTGCGTCAGAGACGTGGAAACTGACCCAGCTCCCTCCCCCTCTTTGAATTCTGCGTGACTGTTGGTGTGCAAGGACTGTTTAATTTCACGAGAGTCTTCGACCAATAGCGAGAAAGAAACCCTAACCCCTAATTCCAAAAGCAAACCCATGATCGGATAGAAGAGCGGAGGGCAACACTGCCAGGTGCAAAGTGACGCACGACCCTCGAAGAAGTTCCAGAACCACACCTGGAGTCTGGCCAGAGTCAGAATTAAAGCTGCAAACATTTAATTAAAAAAAAGTGGATTGGAGAGCAATTCAGTAAAAAACACGACTACCCATGCCAAACAAGCGCTCGCCATGACACAGCCTTTTGTCTGTAAGCCCCGTCCTTTTCAGACTGGGGGGCGTGTATTTGACTGTCGTAGGCGGAGACCTAAAAACATCAAAAAATGTAAGAAACAAAGTCAAAAAGACGCCCCCCTGTCTGAAAAGGACAGGGCTTAGATAGAAAGAAGAACATCACTAGGACCTCTTCTCCAATGGCTGGCCACCATTTAGGAGGCGAGCCAATGGAGAAGAGGGGCGAAGCTTAACCTCGCTAGTGATGTTTTCTCTATCCCATTAAGTCTCGCCAGCGAGACTGCACATGTGCGCAGTCTTTCGCAGGTGGAGACCTAAAAACGTATATTTGCATTTTTTAAATTTAAACCTTCAGCAGCGCACGTGCAAGTTCCACACACACCAATAGAGCTGGTTCAGGCGGCAATGGAAAACAAAGGGAATAATACATCCCCGATTATGTGTTTTAACTTGTCCACTTTCCTCTTCTAAAATGTTGGCATGTATGCTCATATGAAGTGTGGGAGCAGAGGGGGTCACTGACTGTGGGAGCAGAGGGGGTCACTGAGGGTGTAGGAGCAGAGAGGGAGTCACTGACAGATGTGGGAGCTGAGATGGTCGCTGACGATGTGCGAGCTTAGGGGTTCACTGATGGTGTGGGAATAGAGGGGTTCACCGACGGGTGTGGAAGCAGAAGGAGTTACTGACGGGTGTGGGAACAGAGGGGTCACTGATGGGTGTGGGAGCAGAGGGGGTCACTGATGGGTGTGGGAGCAGAGGGGGTCACTGATGGGTGTGGGAGCAGAGGGGGTCACTGATGGGTGTGGGAGCAGAGGGGGTCACTGATGGGTGTGGGAGCAGAGGGGGTCACTGATGGGTGTGGGAGCAGAGGGGGTCACTGATGGGTGTGGGAGCAGAGGGGGTCACTGATGGGTGTGGGAGCAGAGGGGGTCACTGATGGGTGTGGGAGCAGAGGGGGTCACTGATGGGTGTGGGAGCAGAGGGGGTCACTGATGGGTGTGGGAGCAGAGGGGGTCACTGACGGGTGTGGGAGCATAGGATGTCACTGACGGGTGTGGGAGCATAGGATGTCACTGACGAGTGTGGGAGCAGAGGGTGTCACTGACGGGTGTGGGAGCAGAGGGTGTCACTGACGGGTGTGGGAGCAGAGGGTGTCACTGACGGGTGTGGGAGCAGAGGGGTCACTAAAGTTGTGGGAGCAGAGGGGCTCACTAAGGCTGTGGGAGCTGAGATGGTCGCTGACGATGTATGAGCAGAGGGGTCACTGAGGGTGTGGGAGCAGAGGGCATCACTGACGGTGTATGAGCAGAGGGGTTCACTGCGGGAGCAGAGGGGTCACTGAGGGTGTGTGGGTGCAGAGGGGTTCACTGACGGGTGTGGGAGCAGAGGGGGCACTGACGGGTGTATGCGCAGAGGGGTGACTGAGGGTGTGGGAGCAGAGGGGGTCACTGAGGGTGTATGAGCAGAGGGGGCACTGACGGGTGTATGCGCAGAGGGGTGACTGAGGGTGTGGGAGCAGAGGGGGTCACTGAGGGTGTATGAGCAGAGGGGGAGACTGATGGTGTGTGGGAGCAGAGGGGCTGTTAGAAAGGCGGTCCCTGGGGGGCAGAAGATGTCTGACTGACCACCACGAGACCCACCTCTCCGTATGGAGTTGGCCGAGCGCCGTCGAGAGGCCTCCTGGGTGAGGCTCCTCTCATAGAACCGTAACAGCAGAGCAAACACACCACTACAAAGGGACACCACACAAGAGGATAACTTCTTAGAATCTTTATCAGTAATAGCGATTGGTTCTCTCGGTGATATGTACAAACGGATCGAGGGATCCTTAAAGTCTCGGTATCTGAGGGAAAAGGGGTAGCGGGACAGTCTTAGGACCAGCAAGGTCGGGCCGTGGCAGCGCCAGCAGGCTTCGAAGATGGATTCAGCAAGAGTGGGCCGCGGCAGCGCCAGCAGGCTCCGAAGATGGTTTCAGCGAGATTGGGCCACGGCAGTGCCAGCAGGACTCCAAGATTGTTTCAGCGAGATTGGGCCGCGGCAGCGCCAGCAGGACTCCAAGATGGTTTCAGCGAGATTGGGCCGCGGCAGCGCCAGCAGGCTCCGAAGATGGTTTCAGGGGTCAAAGCAGCGAGTTCTTCTCGGGGTCAGCCGCGACAGCGTCAGCAGGGCTCTCGACTCCAGGATACCACTGCCGACCCATTCCAGAGCTGCCCCAGATGTAGGTCTGGAGTCCTTTGATGTCCGGACCCTCGCGCCTGGGGGTCAGAGGGGCCGGGATGAGAGTGTCCAGACACCCAGCAGGGGGGTGGAGCCAGCGCCCAGGGAGTCCGGAGGGCGATCGAAACCAGGCGTCCGGGGACGGTTGGAGGGCCATCGAAACTCCCCTCCTCCTTGGTCCGTCAAATGGCCACTTTACCACCTGGTCGGATCCTGGTGCCTCGATGTCGGGGCTTCGCTGGGGTTGTGGCCGGGGATGGGCCGAGGCCACGTGGTCAGGACGTGGAGGGTCCAAGATGGAGTCGGGGCCTGCGAGGGTGGCCCGGGTAGGGTCTGGACCAGTAGAGGGGGGCGAGCAGGGGTCGCCGGGTTCTTGAGGGGGAGAGCCGGGGGTCGCCAGGAGTGGCGGCTCTCGTTGAGGGTCGAAGAGGTAGCTTCGTCGTGGAGGACAGGGGTCACTGCTGTCCCGGGCCCGCCATGCGGGGAGGAGCGGGACCACGCCACGAGGCCGGTCCAACACACGTCCCCCCCAGCTGAAGGCGGGGAGAGTCACCCATCTTCTTGGGGGTTCTCCTCGTCGAGGCGGAAGAAGCGGGACAGGCCGTCGGCGTTGGCGTGGTCGTTGCCGGGGCGATGCTCCACAGTGAAGTCCATCCCTTGGAGGTAGATGGACCATCGCAGCAATTTGGGGTTCTCCCCTCGCATCTGCATTAACCATCGCAAGGGCCGGTGGTCAGTCTGCACCCGGAAGTGGGTGCCGAAGAGATAGGGCCGGAGTTTCTTGAGGGCCCACACTACGGCGAAGGCCTCTCGCTCAATAGTGCTCCAACGTTGTTCTCGGGCCAGCAGACGTCGACTGAGGAAGGCCACCGGCTGATCAATCCCATCGGCGTTGAGTTGGGAAAGGACCGCCCAGACATCGTGCTCCGAGGCATCTGTCAGTACTATGAATTCCCGGCTGTAGTCGGGGGCTTGGAGCACGGGGGCGGTACACATTGCTGTCTTTAGTGTCTCAAAGGCGGCCTGACACTCGGGTGTCCAATGCACCTTCTGGGGCTGTCTTTTGGAGGTGAGTTCGGTGAGGGGGCCCACAATGCTCCCATAGTTTTTCACAAAGCGCCGGTAATACCCAGTGAGCCCCAGAAAGGCTCTGACTGCTGTCTGGGTGGCCGGGGGCTCCCAGGCCATGATGGGGTCGATCTTGGGTTGGAGGGGAGCCACCTGGCCGCTCCCCACTTGGTGTCCCAGATAGGTCAGGGAACCTTGGCCTATCTGGCACTTGCTGGCTTTTATTGTCAGTCCGGCCTGTCGGAGGGCCGTCAGGACCTCCCAGAGGTGCTTGAGGTGCTCGGCCCAGTGGAGGCTGTACACCGCAATATCGTCCAGGTAGGCGGCGCTGAACTCTTCTAGCCCAGCCAGCACCTTATTCACCAGCCGCTGGAATGTGGCTGGGGCGTTCTTCATCCCGAAGGGCATCACTCTGAAGTGGTAGTGGCCATCGGGCGTTGAGAAGGCGGAGCGCTCCGGGGCGCCCGGTGTGAGCCTGATCTGCCAGTAGCCTGCGGTGAGGTCGAAGGTGCTCAGGTAGCGGGCCGCCCCCAGGCGGTCGATGAGTTCATCGGCCCGGGGAATGGGATGAGCATCGGTACGGGTGACGGCGTTCAACCCCCGGTAGTCCACGCAAAATCTCAGTTCGGGAGTGGCACCAGGGGCGGCGGCCTTTGGGACCAGGACGACAGGACTGGCCCACGGACTGTCAGAGGGTTCGACTACCCCCAGGGCCAGCCTCTTGGAGACCTCGGGTCGGATGCAGGTCCGAACTCGGTCGGGAACTCTGTAGGCCCGGTGTCGCACAGGCTGGCTGTCCCCGGTGTCGACATCGTGTACGCACCACTAGGTGACTCCGGGGGTGAGGGAAAATAAGTCTGCGAATTGTCCCAACAAGTTGCGGCAGTCCTGGCGCTGTTCTGGGGTCAGGGCGGAGGAGAGGGTGACTCCCTCGATGGAGCCATCTTTCTCTGAGGTGCTCAGGAGGTCCAGTAGGGGTTCGGAGTCGTCTTCGGCCCCGCCATCCGTAGCCATCAGCAGGCTAAGCTCCGTGCGGACAAAGTGAGGCTTGAGCCGGTTGGAGTGGAGAACCCGGAGGGGGTTCCTGGGGGATTCCATGTCCACCAGGTAAGTAACAGGGCTCTTGCGCTCCACGACCTCGAAGGGCCCCGTCCATTTGTCCTGGAGGGCACATGGTTCGACCGGGGACATGACCCAGACCTGTCGGCTTGGCTCGAACTCAATTGAAGAGGCGTTTTGGTCATACCAGCGTTTCATTTCCTCCTGGCTGGCCTCGAGGTTGGCTTCGGCCAATGCTCGGAATTTCCGAGTCTGATTTCGGAGGGTCAGGAGGTATCTGTAGACGTCGGGGGGAGTATCTCGGACTGCAACCTCCCAGCCCTCCTTGACCAGGCTGAGGGGACCCCGGACGGGGTGTCCGTACAATAGTTCGAAGGGGCTGAACCCCAGGGACTTCTGAGGGACTTCCCTGTAGCCGAAGAGGAGACAGGGCAGCAGCACATCCCACTGGCGTCGCAGGGGATCTCCCAGGCCCATGATCATCCCCTTAAGAGTTCTATTGAAGCATTCTACCAACCCGTTTCCTTGGGGGTGGTAGGGGGTCATAAACTTATAGGTGACCCCGCACTGTTGCCACAGGGATTTCATGTAGCGAGAAATAAAGTTCGTACCCCGGTCACTTACGATCTCTCGAGGGAAGCCCACCCTGGAGAAGATCCCCATCAGCGCCCGACGCACCACGGGGGCGTCACAGTCCGGAGAGGGATGGCTTCAGGATAGCAGGTAGCATGGTCCACCAGGACAAGAATAAACCGTCGTCCTTGGGAGGTGCCGGGCTCCAGAGCCCCTACAATGTCGATTCCCACCCGCTCTAATGGGGTGTTGACGACCGGGAAGGGTTGGAGGGGGGCCTTGTGCTTCCCTCCACTCTACCCGCTGGCTTGGCAGGTGGGGCAAGTCCGGCAGTGGTTGCTCACATCGTTCTTCATCTTCGGCCAGTAAAAGTGGGTCCCCAGGCGGCTGTATGTCTTGTCCAGGCGCAGGTGCCCTGCGAGAGGTACATCGTGTGCCAGGTTCAGGAGGAAGTCTCTGATTCGGAGGGGAACGACCAGGACCCGGCCGGCCCCCAGTTCGGCAATCTTTTGCTCACTGTAGAGGAGATCATGGTCCCAATAGACCCAGTGGGACCCCGATGGGTCTCCGGCGGCTTGAGTGGGGGCTTGCTGTCGTATTCCCTCGAGGGAGGGACAGGTTTTCTGCTCCTGCCGGAACTGTTCTCTGGTGGGGCCACCTTCTTGGCGCCATTGGGCCAGTTCCGGGAGGTGGCCGAGTTCAGCGATTTCTCCCCCGGGTGGCCCCGGAGGCTCGGGGTTTGGCTCGGCGTCCTCGGCTACTACGGGCGGCGGAGGTGCGGGCCACTCTGGTTCCTCAGTCGGGGCGGAGGCTCGGGCGGCCATGGAGCGGGTGGTCGCACAGACCAACTCGGGAAGGCCTAGCATCCCCAGATGCTCTCTCCGCTCGACGCCGGCCCAGGGGGAACTTTCGGGGTCGTTCCCGAGGAGGCAATCCACAGGGGCATCATCTCGGACAGTCACTTTCAGCAGGCCCGACACCCCTCCCCACTCGAAGGGAATACGGGCCATTTGGCACAGGCTCTCGGAGTTGTCCGCTGACCGTACTGGGCACCACACATTGGATAGGATTTGGTCAGGGGTCACCAAGTGGCCTCGGACTGCCGTCACGCTGGCTCCGGTGTCGCGGAGGGCTTCCGCCCGGTTTCCATTGATGGTGACCCATTGGCGGTACTTTTGAGTGTTGCCCGGGATCGGGCCCGGGGAATCATGTCCCTTTCTCCTAGGCATACTAGAGACATGGCGGTGGGCTCCCACTCGGTCTCGTCGTGATCGTAAGTCTCTTCTTCGCCCCTCTCTGCTCCCAGGGCGGCGGCAGCGATCTGGCGGTTTGGAGGGCCGGTGGAGCCGGGTCGTTGGTTCATTGGGCAGAGGGGGTCATTAGCATAGTGACCAGGTCTCTGGCATCTGTGGCAGGTAACGTTCGGGCGGGGCCCCGGCCATGCTGGGGGGGCCCCTCTTCTGGCCAAGGATGGGGAAGTAGAGGTCGTGGGCGGCCCCGCGGGGGAGTCTCGGCTCCGGTTCTGACCTCCTCCGCCGCCTCGCGGGCGGTAGTTCGTCCGTAGTCTCCTAACGGGCTCTGGGGGACCCGGGTGCTCACCCATCGATCGGCCTCGACGGCGACTTTCCGTGGCTCGGTCAGTTTGCTGTCGAGGAGATGTAGTCGGAGTTCGATAAAGCAGTTGTTGGAGAGGTGCTCCCATACAATGAGGTTGAACAGCTGCTCGTAGGTGGTGACCTGGCTTCCTTTGATCCACCCCTCTAGGGCCCTACTATAGAAGTTCACATACTCCACCCATGCGGTACCGGGGAGTTTCTTACAGTCTCGGAATCGCTGCCGGTACATCTCAGGGGTGAGTCCATAGCGAGTAAGGAGGACAGCTTTCATGTGTTCATACGAGGTCATCTCGGCATCGGGGAGCTCTAGCAGGGCGTCTCTCCCTTCGTTGACGAACTTACCCACAAGCCGGCACCCCAGTCTTTGGCGGGTACTCGATGGGAGGCCATGGCTACCTCGTAAGCCTTAAACCATTGTTGGATGTCGTTGTTTTTGTAGTATTCTTAGACGACATCCTTGGGGATGTGGACCTTCGTGTCTGCAGGAGGAGGCGGGCTCCGGTTCCCGGAGGCGCTGGCCTCCCTATTTTTGGCCTGAATCTCAAGTTCTTTCAAGCCACGCTCGTGCTCGAACGTGAGCTTCTTCTCCTCTAAGTCTCTCTGCCTTCGTTTCTCCTCGAGGTCTCCTTGCAGTCGTAGTTGCTCAAGGGCTATCTTCTTCTCGGCTAGCTGAAGTTCTCCGTCCAGACGGAGTCGGGCGAGCTCCAATTCGTGGAGCCGGTTCCTTTCTTGTTCTCGGGCGTCTTCGTGGGAGAGGCCCGTGTCTCCGTTGGCATTTCTTTCCTCCGCTGCGGTTGCGGGGTTTTCTCGGTGCACATCTGGGACCGTGTTGTCTTCGCTCTGGGGTGGCGTGGCTCCTGCCTCCACCCATGCTTGTAGGGCCAGCTTGAGATCTTCCTTGGTGCTTAGTCCAGTGGTAGCGATGCCCAGGTCTTTGCAGAATTGTTTTAATTCTTTATGATTATAGTCCCCTAATCGTTCCTTCTGGAACTCCGCGGTCGGTCCGGTTTCTTTGGTCGTCATTGTGAGAAGTTGGCCTGATATATAGTGCTCACTATTCTAGTGATCACTTTGTATCATACCAAACAACCCTTATTGATGATTGGTTGTAAGTCAACCTGATAGACCAGCTATCCTAGTAGCATGGACAAGAGCAGTCTTTAGGCTAAACTCTAGAGGGCGTGTTAAGCCAGCTGTTTTACCATCACATTTACCCCTTGAACACCAAGTGAAAGGACACCACACAAGTTGTTATGAAAATAAAGTATATTTATTTATAACAAGACTACCCTGAACTCTTTATGAGTCAGGGAGCTAAGCACAATACAAAACTCTTAAGAAAATACTGAAAGTCGCACAATTTACACAAATGCCCGAGGGGCACGAAAAACCATATACTACACAAGTGGAATGCGAAATTACTAGCAGGTAAGTACTACTCTCATAGACTTTAGAAATGCTAGGCCTACAATGCTGAACCTTTGGATTAGAAGCAGGAGGCCTAGGGACGTCGTGTGCAGAATGGGAACTCTCACGCGTAATGCGGGAACAAGTCTATGGATACTAGTAAATGCAAAAGTTAGTGTTCTCGGGCGAACCCGACTAGGTAGGTCAAAAACGAAAGTGGTTCTAGACACTTAGAGAGTTGGTCTACGGTGGAGCACCGGGGTACTCGGTTTACCTAGCCTAGGGTTCAAGTGTCGTCGGGTTTCATCGTTGACGAACCAGGAGCCTGAAGTGGAAGTTGCTGGCAGGCGGCCAGTGAAGATGTTCCGGGCTGATCCAAGGACTGGATCAGTTGAAGAAGAATACCTGTAAGCAGAGGGGACCAAGTTCTGAATCACTAGCCAGTGATTAGGTGGGCACCAGGATGGCACCGGACGAGGTCACTCAGCCAGGTGAAGAGGTGACACTGGATTCTGCTGCTGCACGGACCAGGGCGCTGATGTCGACCAGGCCGGAGGTCTGCGAGCTGTCCCACGTCGGATGTCTGCTGCTGGCGAGGCTGGATCCGTTGAAGGAGGCAACAAGCCTTGGCTAAGGCAAGCCCACGTGGAGACACAAAATGGCGTCTAGGGTGGACCAGGAGGGTCCGAGGAAGTTCCCCTTCAAGAGGAGACAAGGGCCAGTCTAGAGGAGCTAGACCAGCAGTGAAATAGACGTAGGTCGTCGTCTGGAGGGTCACTAGCCAACGGGCAAGTGACCGGACAACGTGGCAAGCAGCGCAGAAGCAAAAGGGCCCCACGCAGATCTGGAGGATGCTGGGGGGCTCGACTTCGGTGCTCGTGCTGCTTGGGGTTGGGGCTTCTCTTACCCCAGTGCACCCACTCGAGGGTCCCTCGGCGGTCGTGCTGGGTCAGTGTCATGCTGGTTCTGATGGTCGCCGGGTCCTCTGGTCTCGTCGCACCCACGGTTCTCAGCTGTGCTGTAGAGGTAGGTAGAGGTCAGAGAGGGCGGGGAGTCCGGGTCTTGTCGTGCTGGTGGGTCTGATTCCGGAGGAAGGACGGGCAGCAAACCGCAAGATACTTAGTTGGTGCCTGCTGATGCAGGGTGACTACTCCTTAGTCACAAGGGAGAAATCTTGAGAAGAAGTCGAGAGTTCCTTTCGTGGAAAGTAGTTTCAGGATTCAAAGATGATCTGATTTGGAAGGGGGCCTGCTCCTGCCTTTATCCTGGTTACCAACATGTCTTCTCCCTCTAGAGGGGTGGAATGCTACCCCCGTCGCCAGAACTGGCGAGGGGGTAGTATTCCAAAGCGTATGACACCTTACACGACATGTTTAGATAATGTCAGTCCTAAGTTACCATAACCGTGAGGATTATAAGGCACTTAAGAGTATATGGTCTGACGTGTTGAGTTTCAGCGCACACCGAGGGTGATATGTACAAGGAAGTGTCGGAGCGTGTTGAGTTTCAGCACACCGAGGCGGATATGTACAAGGAAGTGTCTGAGAGTGTTGAGTTTCAGCACACCGAGGGTGATATGTACAAGGAAGTGTCGGAGCGTGTTGAGTTTCAGCACACCGAGGCGGATATGTACAAGGAAGTGTCGGAGCGTGTTGAGTTTCAGCACACCGAGGCGGATATGTACAAGGAAGTGTCCGAGCGTGTTGAGTTTCAGCACACCGAGGGTGATATGTACAAGGAAGTGTCGGAGCGTGTTGAGTTCCAGCACACCGAGGGTGATATGTACAAGGTAGTGTCGGAGCGTGTTGAGTTTCAGCACACCGAGGGTGATATGTACAAGGAAGTGTCGGAGCGTGTTGAGTTTCAGCACACCAAGGGGGATATGTACATGGAAGTGTCGGAGAGTGGTGAGTTTCAGCACACCGAGGGTGATATGTACAAGGAAGTGTCTGAGAGTGTTGAGTTTCAGCACACCGAGGGACATATGCACAAGGAAGTGTCGGAGCGTGTTGAGTGTCAGCACACCGAGGGTGATATGTACAAGGAAGTGTCGGAGCGTGTTGAGTTTCAGCACACCGAGGGTGATATGTACAAGGAAGTGTCGGAGCGTGTTGAGTTTCAGCACACCGAGGGTGATATTTACAAGGAAGTGTCGGAGCGTGTTGAGTTTCAGCACACCGAGGGAGATATGTACAAAGAAGTGTCGGAGCGTGTTGAGTTTCAGCACACCGAGGGTGATATGTACAAGGAAGTGTCGGAGCGTGTTGAGTTTCAGCACACCGAGGGTGATATGTACAAGGAAGTGTCGGAGCGTGTTGAGTTTCAGCACACCGAGGGTGATATGTACAAGGAAGTGTCGGAGCGTGTTGAGTTTCAGCACACCGAGGGAGATATGTACAAGAAAGTGTCGGAGCGTGTTGAGTTTCAGCACACCGAGGGTGATATGTACAAGGAATTGTCGGAGCGTGTTGAGTTTCAGCACACCGAGGGACATATGCACAAGGAAGTGTCGGAGCGTGTTGAGTATCAGCACACTGAGGGTGATATGTACAAGGAAGTGTCTGAGCGTGTTGAGTTTCAGCACACCGAGGGGGATATGTACAAGGAAGTGTCGGAGCGTGTTGAGTTTCAGCACACCGAGGGTGATATGTACAAGTAAGTGTCGGAGCGTGTTGAGTTTCAGCACACCGAGGGTGATATGCACAAGGAAATGTCGGAGCGTGTTGAGTTTCAGCACACCGAAGGTGATATGCACAAGGAAGTGTCGGAGCGTGTTGAGTTTCAGAACACCGAGGCAGATATGTACAAGGAAGTGTCGGAGCGTGTTGAGTTTCAGCACACCGAGGCGGATATGTACAAGGTAGTGTCTGAGAGTGTTGAGTTTCAGCACACCGAGGGTGATATGTACAAGGAAGTGTCGGAGCGTGTTGAGTTTCAGCACGCCGAGGGTGATATGTACAAGGAAGTGTCAGAGCGTGTTGAGTTTCAGCACACCGAGGGTGATATGTACAAGGAAGTGTCGGAGCGTGAGCGTGTAGAGTTTCAGCACACCGAGGGTGATATGTACAAGGAGGTGTCGGAGCGTGTTGAGTTTCAGCACACCGAGGGGGATATGTACAAGGAAGTGTCGGAGCGTGTAGAGTTTCAGCACACCGAGGGTGATATGTACAAGGAAGTGTCGGAGCGTGTTGAGTTTCAGCACACCGAGGGTGATATGTACAAGGAAGTGTCAGAGCGTGTTGAGTTTCAGCACACCGAGGGTGATATGTACAAGGAAGTGTCTGAGCGTGTTGAGTTTCAGCACACCTAGGGACATATGCACAAGGAAGTGTCGGAGCGTGTTGAGTTTCAGCACACCGAGGGTGATATGCACAAGGAAGTGTCGGAGCGTGTTGAGTTTCAGCACACCGAGGGTGATATGTACAAGGAAGTGTCGGAGCGTGTTGAGTTTCAGCACACCGAGGGTGATATATACAAGGAAGTGTCGGAGCGTGTTGAGTTTCAGCACACCGAAGGAGATATGTACAAAGAAGTGTCGGAGCGTGTTGAGTTTCAGCACACCGAGGGTGATATGTGCAAGGAAGTGTCGGAGCGTGTTGAGTTTTAGCACACCGAGGGTGATATGTACAAGGAAGTGTCGGAGCGTGTTGAGTTTCAGCACACCAAGGGTGATATGTACAAGGAAGTGTCGGAGCGTTTCAGCACACCGAGGGAGATATGTACAAGGACGTGTCGGAGCGTGTTGAGTTTCAGCACACCGAGGGTGATATGCACAAGGAAGTGTCGGAGCGTGTTGAGTTTCAGCACACCGAGGGTGATATGTACAAGGAAGTATCGGAGCGTGTTGAGTTTCGGCACACCGAAGGTGATATGTACAAGGAAGTGTCTGAGCGTGTTGAGTTTCAGCACACCGAAGGTGATATGTACAAGGAAGTGTCCGAGCGTGTTGAGTTTCAGCACACCGAGGCGGATATGTACAAGGAAGTGTCCGACCGTGTTGAGTTTCAGCACACCGAGGCGGATATGTACAAGGAAGTAACCGAGCGTGTTGAGTTTCAGCACACCGAGGGTGATATGTACAAGGAAGTGTCGGAGCGTGTTGAGTTTCAGCACACCGAGGGTGATATGTACAAGGAAGTGTCGGAGCGTGTTGAGTTTCAGCACACCGAGGGTGATATGCACAAGGAAGTGTCGGAGCGTGTTGAGTTTCAGCACACCGAGGGTGATATGTACAAGGAAGTGTCGGAACGTGTTGAGTTTCAGCACACCGAGGGTGATATGTACAAGGAAGTGTCGGAGCGTGTTGAGATTCAGCACACCGAGGGAGATATGTACAAGGAAGTGTCAGAGCGTGTTGAGAGTCAGCACACCGAGGGTGATATGTACAAGGAAGTGTCGGAGCGTGTTGAGTTTCAGCACACCAAGGGAGATATGCACAGGGAAGTGTCGGAGCGTGTTGAGTTTCAGCACACCGAGGGTGATATGCAAAAGAAGTGTCGGAGTGTGTTGAGTTTCAGCACACCGCGGGTGATATGTACAAGGAAGTGTCGGAGCGTGTTGAGTTTCAGCACACCGAGGGGGATATGTACAAGGAAGTGTCGGAGCGTGAGCGTGTAGAGTTTCAGCACACCGAGGGTGATATGTACAAGGAGGTGTCGGAGCGTGTTGAGTTTCAGCACACCGAGGGGGATATGTACAAGGAAGTGTCGGAGCGTGTAGAGTTTCAGCACACCGAGGGTGATATGTACAAGGAAGTGTCGGAGCGTGTTGAGTTTCAGCACACCGAGGGTGATATGTACAAGGAAGTGTCAGAGCGTGTTGAGTTTCAGCACACCGAGGGTGATATGTACAAGGAAGTGTCGGAGCGTGTTGAGTTTCAACACACCGAGGGCGATATGTACAAGGAAGTGTCTGAGCGTGTTGAGTTTCAGCACACCGAGGGACATATGTACAAGGAAGTGTCGGAGCGTGTTGAGTTTCAGCACACCGAGGGTGATATGTACAAGGAAGTGTCGGAGCGTGTTGAGTTTCAGCACACCGAGGCGGATATGTACAAGGAAGTGTCGGAGCGTGTTGAGTTTCAGCACACCGAGGGAGATATGCACAAGGAAGTGTCGGAGCGTGTTGAGTTTCAGCACACCGAGGGTGATATGCACAAGGAAGTGTCGGAGCGTGTTGAGTTTCAGCACACCGAGGGTGATATGCACAAGGAAGTGTCAGAGCGTGTTGAGTTTCAGCACACCTCGGGGGATATGTACAAGGAAGTGTCGGAGCGTGTTGAGTTTCAACACACCGAGGGCGATATGTACAAGGAAGTGTCTGAGCGTGTTGAGTTTCAGCACACCGAGGGACATATGTACAAGGAAGTGTCGGAGCGTGTTGAGTTTCAGCACACCGAGGGTGATATGTACAAGGAAGTGTCGGAGCATGTTGAGTTTCAGCACACCGAGGCGGATATGTACAAGGAAGTGTCGGAGCGTGTTGAGTTTCAGCACACCGAGGCGGCTATGTACAAGGTAGTGTCTGAGAGTGTTGAGTTTCAGCACACCGAGGGTGATATGTACAAGGAAGTGTCGGAGCGTGTTGAGTTTCAGCACGCCGAGGGTGATATGTACAAGGAAGTGTCAGAGCGTGTTGAGTTTCAGCACACCGAGGGTGATATGTACAAGGAAGTGTCGGAGCGTTAGCGTGTAGAGTTTCAGCACACCGAGGGTGATATGTACAAGGAGGTGTCGGAGCGTGTTGAGTTTCAGCACACCGAGGGGGATATGTACAAGGAAGTGTCGGAGCGTGTAGAGTTTCAGCACACCGAGGGTGATATGTACAAGGAAGTGTCTGAGCGTGTTGAGTTTCAGCACACCTAGGGACATATGCACAAGGAAGTGTCGGAGCGTGTTGAGTTTCAGCACACCGAGGGTGATATGCACAAGGAAGTATCGGAGCGTGTTGAGTTTCAGCACACCGAGGGTGATATGTACAAGGAAGTGTCGGAGCGTGTTGAGTTTCAGCACACCGAGGGTGATATATACAAGGAAGTGTCGGAGCGTGTTGAGTTTCAGCACACTGAGGGAGATATGTACAAAGAAGTGTCGGAGCGTGTTGAGTTTCAGCACACCGAGGGTGATATTTACAAGGAAGTGTCGGAGCGTGTTGAGTTTCAGCACACCGAGGGAGATATGTACAAAGAAGTGTCGGAGCGTGTTGAGTTTCAGCACACCGAGGGGGGATATGTACAAGGAAGTGTCGGAGCGTGTTGAGTTTCAGCACACCGAGGGTGATATGTACAAGGAAGTGTCGGAGCGTGTTGAGTTTCAGCACACCGAGGGTGATATGTACAAGGAAGTGTCGGAGCGTGTTGAGTTTCAGCACACCGAGGGAGATATGTACAAGAAAGTGTCGGAGCGTGTTGAGTTTCAGCACACCGAGGGTGATATGTACAAGGAATTGTCGGAGCGTGTTGAGTTTCAGCACACCGAGGGACATATGCACAAGGAAGTGTCGGAGCGTGTTGAGTATCAGCACACTGAGGGTGATATGTACAAGGAAGTGTCTGAGCGTGTTGAGTTTCAGCACACCGAGGGGGATATGTACAAGGAAGTGTCGGAGCGTGTTGAGTTTCAGCACACCGAGGGTGATATGTACAAGTAAGTGTCGGAGCGTGTTGAGTTTCAGCACACCGAGGGTGATATGCACAAGGAAATGTCGGAGCGTGTTGAGTTTCAGCACACCGAAGGTGATATGCACAAGGAAGTGTCGGAGCGTGTTGAGTTTCAGCACACCGAGGCGGATATGTACAAGGAAGTGTCGGAGCGTGTTGAGTTTCAGCACACCGAGGCGGATATGTACAAGGTAGTGTCTGAGAGTGTTGAGTTTCAGCACACCGAGGGTGATATGTACAAGGAAGTGTCGGAGCGTGTTGAGTTTCAGCACGCCGAGGGTGATATGTACAAGGAAGTGTCAGAGCGTGTTGAGTTTCAGCACACCGAGGGTGATATGTACAAGGAAGTGTCGGAGCGTGAGCGTGTAGAGTTTCAGCACACCGAGGGTGATATGTACAAGGAGGTGTCGGAGCGTGTTGAGTTTCAGCACACCGAGGGGGATATGTACAAGGAAGTGTCGGAGCGTGTAGAGTTTCAGCACACCGAGGGTGATATGTACAAGGAAGTGTCGGAGCGTGTTGAGTTTCAGCACACCGAGGGTGATATGTACAAGGAAGTGTCAGAGCGTGTTGAGTTTCAGCACACCGAGGGTGATATGTACAAGGAAGTGTCTGAGCGTGTTGAGTTTCAGCACACCTAGGGACATATGCACAAGGAAGTGTCGGAGCGTGTTGAGTTTCAGCACACCGAGGGTGATATGCACAAGGAAGTGTCGGAGCGTGTTGAGTTTCAGCACACCGAGGGTGATATGTACAAGGAAGTGTCGGAGCGTGTTGAGTTTTAGCACACCGAGGGTGATATATACAAGGAAGTGTCGGAGCGTGTTGAGTTTCAGCACACCGAAGGAGATATGTACAAAGAAGTGTCGGAGCGTGTTGAGTTTCAGCACACCGAGGGTGATATGTGCAAGGAAGTGTCGGAGCGTGTTGAGTTTCAGCACACCGAGGGTGATATGTGCAAGGAAGTGTCGGAGCGTGTTGAGTTTTAGCACACCGAGGGTGATATGTACAAGGAAGTGTCGGAGCGTGTTGAGTTTCAGCACACCAAGGGTGATATGTACAAGGAAGTGTCGGAGCGTTTCAGCACACCGAGGGAGATATGTACAAGGACGTGTCGGAGCGTGTTGAGTTTCAGCACACCGAGGGTGATATGCACAAGGAAGTGTCGGAGCGTGTTGAGTTTCAGCACACCGAGGGTGATATGTACAAGGAAGTGTCCGAGCGTGTTGAGTTTCAGCACACCGAGGCGGATATGTACAAGGAAGTGTCTGAGCGTGTTGAGTTTCAGCACACCGAGGCGGATATGTACAAGGAAGTGTCCGAGCGTGTTGAGTTTCAGCACACCGAGGGTGATATGTACAAGGAAGTGTCGGAGCGTGTTGAGTTTCAGCACACCGAGGGTGATATGTACAAGGAAGTGTCGGAGCGTGTTGAGTTTCAGCACACCGAGGGTGATATGCACAAGGAAGTGTCGGAGCGTGTTGAGTTTCAGCACACCGAGGGTGATATGTACAAGGAAGTGTCGGAACGTGTTGAGTTTCAGCACACCGAGGGTGATATGTACAAGGAAGTGTCGGAGCGTGTTGAGATTCAGCACACCGAGGGAGATATGTACAAGGAAGTGTCGGAGCGTGTTGAGAGTCAGCACACCGAGGGTGATATGTACAAGGAAGTGTCGGAGCGTGTTGAGTTTCAGCACACCGAGGGAGATATGCACAGGGAAGTGTCGGAGCGTGTTGAGTTTCAGCACACCGAGGGTGATATGCAAAAGAAGTGTCGGAGTGTGTTGAGTTTCAGCACACCGCGGGTGATATGTACAAGGAAGTGTCGGAGCGTGTTGAGTTTCAGCACACCGAGGGGGATATGTACAAGGAAGTGTCGGAGCGTGTTGAGTTTCAGCACACCGAGGGGGAAATGTACAAGGAATTGTCGGAGCGTGTTGAGTTTCAGCACACCGAGGGTGATATGTACAAGAAAAGGTCGGAGTGTGTTGAGTTTCAACACACCGAGGGCGATATGTACAAGGAAGTGTCTGAGCGTGTTGAGTTTCAGCACACCGAGGGGGAAATGTACAAGGAATTGTCGGAGTGTGTTGAGTTTCAGCACACCGAGGGTGATATGTACAAGGAAGGGTCGGAGCGTGTTGAGTTTCAACACACCGAGGGCGATATGTACAAGGAAGTGTCTGAGCGTGTTGAGTTTCCGCACACCGAGGGACATATGTACAAGGAAGTGTCGGAGCGTGTTGAGTGTCAGCACACCGAGGGTGATATGTACAAGGAAGTGTCGGAGCGTGTTGAGTTTCAGCACACCGAGGGTGATATGTACAAGGAAGTGTCGGAGCGTGTTGAGTTTCAGCACACCGAGGGTGATATTTACAAGGAAGTGTCGGAGCGTGTTGAGTTTCAGCACACCGAGGGAGATATGTACAAAGAAGTGTCGGAGCGTGTTGAGTTTCAGCACACCGAGGGAGATATGTACAAGGAAGTGTCGGAGCGTGTTGAGTTTCAGCACACCGAGGGTGATATGTACAAGTAAGTGTCGGAGCGTGTTGAGTTTCAGCACACCGAGGGTGATATGCACAAGGAAATGTCGGAGCTTGTTGAGTTTCAGCACACCGAAGGTGATATGCACAAGGAAGTGTCGGAGCGTGTTGAGTTTCAGCACACCGAGGCGGATATGTACAAGGAAGTGTCGGAGCGTGTTGAGTTTCAGCACACCGAGGCGGCTATGTACAAGGTATTGTCTGAGAGTGTTGAGTTTCAGCACACCGAGGGTGATATGTACAAGGAAGTGTCGGAGCGTGTTGAGTTTCAGCACGCCGAGGGTGATATGTACAAGGAAGTGTCAGAGCGTGTTGAGTTTCAGCACACCGAGGGTGATATGTACAAGGAAGTGTCGGAGCGTTAGCGTGTAGAGTTTCAGCACACCGAGGGTGATATGTACAAGGAGGTGTCGGAGCGTGTTGAGTTTCAGCACACCGAGGGGGATATGTACAAGGAAGTGTCGGAGCGTGTAGAGTTTCAGCACACCGAGGGTGATATGTACAAGGAAGTGTCGGAGCGTGTTGAGTTTCAGCACACCGAGGGTGATATGTACAAGGAAGTGTCGGAGCGTGTTGAGTTTCAGCACACCGAGGGTGATATGCACAAGGAAGTGTCGGAGCGTGTTGAGTTTCAGCACACCGAGGGTGATATGTACAAGGAAGTGTCGGAGCGTGTTGAGTTTCAGCACACCGAGGGTGATATATACAAGGAAGTGTCGGAGCGTGTTGAGTTTCAGCACACCGAGGGAGATATGTACAAAGAAGTGTCGGAGCGTGTTGAGTTTCAGCACACCGAGGGTGATATGTGCAAGGAAGTGTCGGAGCGTGTTGAGTTTCAGCACACCGAGAGTGATATGTGCAAGGAAGTGTCGGAGCGTGTTGAGTTTTAGCACACCGAGGGTGATATGTACAAGGAAGTGTCGGAGCGTGTTGAGTTTCAGCACACCAAGGGTGATATGTACAAGGAAGTGTCGGAGCGTTTCAGCACACCGAGGGAGATATGTACAAGGACGTGTCGGAGCGTGTTGAGTTTCAGCACACCGAGGGTGATATGCACAAGGAAGTGTCGGAGCGTGTTGAGTTTCAGCACACCGAGGGTGATATGTACAAGGAAGTATCGGAGCGTGTTGAGTTTCAGCACACCGAGGGTGATATGTACAAGGAAGTGTCTGAGCGTGTTGAGTTTCAGCACACCGAAGGTGATATGTACAAGGAAGTGTCCGAGCGTGTTGAGTTTCAGCACACCGAGGCGGATATGTACAAGGAAGTGTCCGAGCGTGTTGAGTTTCAGCACACCGAGGCGGATATGTACAAGGAAGTGTCCGAGCGTGTTGAGTTTCAGCACACCGAGGGTGATATGTACAAGGAAGTGTCGGAGCGTGTTGAGTTTCAGCACACCGAGGGTGATATGTACAAGGAAGTGTCGGAGCGTGTTGAGTTTCAGCACACCGAGGGTGATATGCACAAGGAAGTGTCAGAGCGTGTTGAGTTTCAGCACACCGAGGGTGATATGTACAAGGAAGTGTCGGAACGTGTTGATTTTCAGCACACCGAGGGTGATATGTACAAGGAAGTGTCGGAGCGTGTTGAGATTCAGCACACCGAGGGAGATATGTACAAGGAAGTGTCGGAGCATGTTGAGAGTCAGCACACCGAGGGTGATATGTACAAGGAAGTGTCGGAGCGTGTTGAGTTTCAGCACACCGAGGGTGATATGTACCAGGAAGTGTCGGAGCGTGTTGAGTTTCAGCACACCGAGGGAGATATGCACAGGGAAGTGTCGGAGCGTGTTGAGTTTCAGCACACCGAGGGTGATATGCAAAAGAAGTGTCGGAGTGTGTTGAGTTTCAGCACACCGCGGGTGATATGTACAAGGAAGTGTTGGAGCGTGTTGAGTTTCAGCACACCGAGGGGGATATGTACAAGGAAGTGTCGGAGCGTGTTGAGTTTCAGCACACCGAGGGGGAAATGTACAAGGAATTGTCGGAGCGTGTTGAGTTTCAGCACACCGAGGGTGATATGTACAAGAAAAGGTCGGAGCGTGTTGAGTTTCAACACACCGAGGGCGATATGTACAAGGAAGTGTCTGAGCGTGTTGAGTTTCAGCACACCGAGGGGGAAATGTACAAGGAATTGTCGGAGTGTGTTGAGTTTCAGCACACCGAGGGTGATATGTACAAGGAAAGGTCAGAGCGTGTTGAGTTTCAACACACCGAGGGCGATATGTACAAGGAAGTGTCTGAGCGTGTTGAGTTTCCGCACACCGAGGGACATATGTACAAGGAAGTGTCGGAGCGTGTTGAGTTTCAGCACACCGAGGGTGATTTGTACAAGGAAGTGTCGGAGCATGTTGAGTTTCAGCACACAGAGGCGGATATGTACAAAGAAGTGTCCGAGCGTGTTGAGTTTCAGCACACCGAGGCGGATATGTACAAGGAAGTGTCCGAGCGTGTTGAGTTTCAGCACACCGAGGGTGATATGTACAAGGAAGTGTCGGAGCGTGTTGCGTTTCAGCACACCGAGGGTGATATGTACAAGGAAGTGTCGGAGCGTGTTGAGTTTCAGCACACCGAGGGTGATATGTACAAGGAAGTGTCGGAGCGTGTTGAGTTTCAGCACACCGAGGGTGATATGTACAAGGAAGTGTCCGAGCGTGTTGAGTTTCAGCACACCGAGGGGGATATGTACAAGGAAGTGTCGGAGCGTGTTGAGTTTCAGCACACCGAGGGTGATATGTACAAGTAAGTGTCGGAGCGTGTTGAGTTTCAGCACACAGAGGGTGATATGCACAAGGAAGTGTCGGAGCGTGTTGAGTTTCAGCACACCGAAGGTGATATGTACAAGGAAGTGTCGGAGCGTGTTGAGTTTCAGCACACAAGGTGGATATGTAAAAGGAAGTGTCGGAGCGTGTTGAGTTTCAGCACACCGAGGCGGATATGTACAAGGAAGTATCTGAGAGTGTTGAGTTTCTGCACACCGAGGGTGATATGTACAAGGAAGTGTCGGAGCGTGTTGAGTTTCAGCACACCGAGGGTGATATGTACAAGGAAGTGTCGGAGCGTGTTGAGTTTCAGCACACCGAAGGTGATATGTACAAGGAAGTGTCGGAGCGTGTTGAGTTTCAGCACACCGAGGGGGATATGTACAAGGAAGTGTCGGAGCGTGTTGAGTTTCAGCACACCGAGGGTGATATGAACAAGGAAGTGTCGGAGCGTGTTGAGTTTCAGCACACCGAGGGGGATATGTACAAGGAAGTGTCGGAGCGTGTTGAGTTTCAGCACACCGAGGGTGATATGTACAAGGAAGTGTCGGAGCGTTTTGAGTTTCAGCACACCGAGGGTGAAATGTACAAGGAAGTGTCGGAGCGTGTTGAGTTTCAGCACACCGAGGGTGATATGCACAAGGAAGTGTCGGAGCGTGTTGAGTTTCAGCACACCGAGGGTGATATGTACAAGGAAGTGTCGGAGCGTGTTGAGTTTCAGCACACCGAGGGTGATATGCACAAGGAAGCGTCAGAGCGTGTTGAGTTTCAGCACACCTCGGGGGATATGTACAAGGAAGTGTCGGAGCGTGTTGAGTTTCAACACACCGAGGGCGATATGTACAAGGAAGTGTCTGAGCGTGTTGAGTTTCAGCACACCGAGGGTGATATGTACAAGGAAGTGTCGGAGCGTGTTGAGTTTCAGCACACCGAGGGTGATATGTACAAGGAAGTGTCGGAGCGTGTTGAGTTTCAGCACACCGAGGGTGATATGTACAAGGAAGTGTCGGAGCGTGTTGAGTTTCAGCACACCGAGGGAGATATGCACAAGGAAGTGTCGGAGCGTGTTGAGTTTCAGCACACCGAGGGTGATATGCACAAGGAAGTGTCGGAGCGTGTTGAGTTTCAGCACACCGAGGGGGATATGCACAAGGAAGTGTCAGAGCGTGTTGAGTTTCAGCACACCTCGGGGGATATGTACAAGGAAGTGTCGGAGCGTGTTGAGTTTCAACACACCGAGGGCGATATGTACAAGGAAGTGTCTGAGCGTGTTGAGTTTCAGCACACCGAGGGACATATGTACAAGGAAGTGTCGGAGCGTGTTGAGTTTCAGCACACCGAGGGTGATATCTACAAGGAAGTGTCGGAGCATGTTGAGTTTCAGCACACCGAGGCGGATATGTCCAAGGAAGTGTCCAAGCATGTTGAGTTTCAGCACACCGAGGCGGATATGTACAAGGAAGTGTCGGAGCGTGTTGAGTTTCAGCACACCGAGGGAGATATGCACAAGGAAGTGTCGGAGCGTGTTGAGTTTCAGCACACCGAGGGTGATATGCACAAGGAAGTGTCGGAGCGTGTTGAGTTTCAGCACACCGAGGGTGATATGCACAAGGAAGTGTCAGAGCGTGTTGAGTTTCAGCACACCTCGGGGGATATGTACAAGGAAGTGTCGGAGCGTGTTGAGTTTCAACACACCGAGGGCGATATGTACAAGGAAGTGTCTGAGCGTGTTGAGTTTCAGCACACCGAGGGACATATGTACAAGGAAGTGTCGGAGCGTGTTGAGTTTCAGCACACCGAGGGTGATATGTACAAGGAAGTGTCGGAGCATGTTGAGTTTCAGCACACCGAGGCGGATATGTACAAGGAAGTGTCCAAGCATGTTGAGTTTCAGCACACCGAGGCGGATATGTACAAGGAAGTGTCCGAGAGTGTTGAGTTTCAGCACACCGAGGGTGATATGTACAAGGAAGTGTCGGAGCGTGTTGAGTTTCAGCACACCGAGGCGGATATGTACAAGGAAGTGTCGGAGCGTGTTGAGTTTCAGCACACCGAGGGTGATATGTACAAGGAAGTGTCAGAGCGCGTTGAGTTTCAGCACACCGAGGGTGATATGTACAAGGGAGTGTCCGAGCGTGTTGAGTTTCAGCACACCGAGGGGGATATGTACAAGGAAGTGTCGGAGTGTGTTGAGTTTCAGCACACCGAGGGTGATATGTACAAGTAAGTGTCGGAGCGTGTTGAGTTTCAGCACACTGAGGGTGATATGTACAAGGAAGTGTCGGAGCGTGTTGAGTTTCAGCACACCGAGGCGGATATGTACAAGGAAGTGTCTGAGAGTGTTGAGTTTCAGCACACCGAGGGTGATATGTACAAGGAAGTGTCGGAGCGTGTTGAGTTTCGGCACACCGAGGGTGATATGTACAAGGAAGTGTCGGAGCGTGTTGAGTTTCAGCACACCGAGGGTGATATGTACAAGGAAGTGTCGGAGCGTGTTGAGTTTCAGCACACCGAGGGTGATATGTACAAGGAAGTGTCGGAGCGTGTTGAGTTTCAGCACACCGAGGGTGATATGAACAAGGAAGTGTGTTGAGTTTCAGCACACCGAGGGTGATATGTACAAGGAAGTGTCGGAGCGTGTTGAGTTTCAGCACACCGAGGGTGATATGTACAAGGAAGTGTCGGAGCGTATTGAGTTTCAGCACACCGAGGGTGATATGAACAAGGACGTGTCGGAGCGTGTTGAGTTTCAGCACACCGAGGGTGATATGTACAAGGAAGTGTCGGAGCGTGTTGAGTTTCAGCACACCAAGGGAGATATGTACAAGGAAGTGTCGGAGCGTGTTGCGTTTCAGCACACCAAGGGGGATATTTACCACGAAGTGTCGGAGCTTGTTGAGTTTCAGCACACCGAGGGTGATATGTACAAGGAAGTGTCGGAGAGTGTTGAGTTTCAGCACACCGAGGGAGATATGTACAAGGAAGTGTCGGAGCGTGTTGAGTTTCAGCACACCGAGGGTGATATGTACAAGGAAGTGTTGAGTTTCAGCACACCAAGGGGGATATGTACAAGGAAGTGTCGGAGCGTGTTTCGTTTCAGCACACCAAGGGGGATATGTACAAGGAAGTGTCGGAGCGTGTTGCGTTTCAGCACACCAAGGGGGATATGTACAAGGAAGTGTCGGAGCGTGTTGCGTTTCAGCACACGAGACTCTCCACTAAGAGGGGCCTATAAAATAAAGTGACCAGTGCTAATTAACCCAGAGTGTCTATCGTGGAGAACGGATTTGCTTAACGGGGTGCTGATGCCCTATTGCAAAGGTGCTAGGGGTAGGGATCGTCACAGGCAACTTTTTGCTGATGTTTCACTGGTTCTGGCAGACTGACTGTGATCCTGCTATTCAGGACCACAGTGTACCTGCTTTCTCCTCTAAATTGATTGCATGTAATTTAGGTACACTCCAGATTGGATACTGGGGTACCCTTATCAGTCCTTAGTATATGGTACACCATGTACCCAGGGCAAATGTACCCCAGAGGCCTCCCAGGAGCTGAAGCATGTATTGTGCCACCCTTGAGAGGCCATTCAAAATGACACCACAGGACTGCTACTACAGCCTGGGTAAGGTGGTGCATGCAGCCCTTACTTAGATATAGGTTCCCTATATCTATTCTAACTCACTACACATATAAACCTATCAGTCACCCCTGTGGCATGCCTTATCAATCCTGAAGGCAGGGTGCTGGGTTGTATGTGAGAGGGTGCCCCTGCATGAGTAGGGAACCTCTGCAGCCTTCAGAACCTATTTTCCGGGTTGTCTGTGATGCATCCAACCATATATATTTAAGTGCATTATATCCTCGCGGTAAATGCTAACTTTAAAACAGCTGCTTAGAAACATGCGTGTTTGGTGTCAAACACCTTGGAATCATACCGCCAGTAACTGGTTGGGCGGTATGATTCCACCCTTCTAGAGGGACTTATGTAAAACACCGGTACACCCGGTACCAGCTTTCACAACCTGGGCATCACAAAATGGATGCTGCCAGCCACAGACATGAGTCTGCCCACCTGCTGCTGAGCCAAGCGTGAGCAGAAGAAGGCCTGACAATAGGTTTCCTGTCACAGGGAGGTGTGACTACCTCCCAGACAAGATTTAGTGTATTGGGGCTGGGTGGGTGCACTCCTACAGTGCCAGAAAGTCTGCACCGGGGGCACTTTTGGTGTCCCTATGCACAGTTCAGCTCAAACCAGTTTCAGGAGCCATTTGCTCCTGCTCAGGCGCGAAACTGGACAAAGGACATGGGTTTAGCAACCCCTTTGTTCTGCCCCTCCCCTAGGAGGGTCCCCTGAGTTAGTCCAAACCCCTTCACTGGGTATAAAGTGAGAAACGGGATTACAGGACTTTGGATTTCACCTGGAATGAGCTCTACAAGCAGAAACCAAGTACTTTGACGGTCTACACTTCGCTGGACGACAGTAGAATCTCCCTTGGAGTAAAGGAGTTACTCCCTTGCAACAGCAGGCACTTAAACGCATCTGACCAGTTTGCATTTCCTGAGGACTCCGAAGATTTTTGCAACACAGGAGGTGGGTTCCAGAGCGTCTCTCAGGTCGATCTGCTCTTTCAGCCATCCTGTGACCAGTATCCCTCGTGGGGACCGTGCAACCCGAACGCCTGTGCACTGTGTACGTTTGCAGCAGCATATGCTTTTTGGCGATCCCCGAGGCAGTGCTTTGGACTATGTGTAGTCCCGACCCTGAGCAGTATTTTCACTGAAGATCTCCGGCCTCCACTCCACAAGTGCTCTGTGGGCTGGTGCTTTGTGATTCCGCTTGAGGTCCCCTCGCGATCCCTGGTCCGTTGGCCTGTGGGTCCTGGCGAGGGTCACTTTCATTTTCCTTGGGCTTTCTTGGTGGCTCCAGACGTGACCTGACTCTCCTGACTCCCCGTAGCTTGGAGAGTCTCCTGGACCTTTATGGTCCTCACCGTAACCTGTTTCCTCTGCTCGCGTGGTTTGCCTTTGCCAAGGCTGGTTGGTGTTCCATCCAGACACTGACCCCTCAGCACTCAACGTCCTTCGTGGGACAGCTCACCTCTGGACTTTGATCGTCGTCGATGTCTCCTGGTCCCCGTGGCTGCAGAGTTAAGCTTCACCTCTTCTCACCTAAAGCACCCGACATCGGTGGGCATTTGTCTATCGAGCCCCTGGTCACCCTGAAGTGACCCCGACTCTGTCCCCTCTGCGTTCAGGTTGTTCTCACCTCAGATCCAGATTTGGATTTCACCGGACACTTCATCTTCCCGCAGCAGCACTGCTTTTAGTCACGCCATTGAAAACGACAAAGGTTTCCAATAACACTTGACCCCTATGCACCCTGCTCCCGTGGGATAGGTAACATGGGTACTTCGGTACTCACAAGGGTGCTGGACTTAGAACCTTCTATGTTCCAACGGTTTTGCTTGAAGTCCTCTCCAAAGTGTCCTTAAAGGAAAATGCTACTTATCAGTATGCATCTGTTCTTGGCATGTAGAGCTGTAGATATTAAGTTATTTTATTTCTAGAAATAAGCCAATCCTGGCACAGGTAAGAGAAATAAAGACTTTGCAAAATATTATGCAATGTTTACAAGTGAATGAAAGTTCAAATGCAGTTGTTTGAAATACAGGTACGTCAAGGTATCGAAATTACTGTACAGATTCTTTTTAAGTTACTTTTAGATTGCTTTTTCTACTCGGTGTGATATGCCTAGATAGCACACTGGGTCATTTCTTATAGAAAAGGTAAGTAAAATCAGTTTTGCACAATTGGAATTGTTCAGGTTTCCATACAAATCAACTCTGCACTTTAGAGAAAAACAGTCATGGATTCCTATGGGGAGAAATGAAGTTATCAGTTACCAGTTAAGTACTCGGTCTTTGGGATTGAGTTTCTGGGGTTAAAACAAGGGTACCCCTAGGATCGAGGATGCACTCTCAAAACACCCTCAGTGGCACTAGGGCAGCCAGGTGCAGATTTCTGAGGTCCAATGTTATCCAATGGGGATAAGGGGCCTCCGGTTTGTGGCTGCTTATGAACAGGCCGCAGGGTTGTGGGAACAAAGCTCCTGGTGTTAGGCTCAGGGCAAAGGGGGATTCGAGTTATCATCCAAAGTACACCCGCAGCGGTGCAGAGGCGGCTGGGGGCAGGGTGCTGTTTTGGTGTTGGGTGCCCTGTTGATTTCATTGGGGATTCTCCGGTTTCAACAAAGGCTACAGGCTTAGGGACGAAGATCTTCTGGAGGTGGCCACCGGTTGGAGAGGTACGTTGGGATGCCTGAGAATGCTGGGACACCATCCGTTGGGCCACTCAACTCAAGGCAGTGGGGCTTCGGGTGCGGGATGTCTTTAGGCCTTGGGTTTCTCTTACCAGCTCCGGTCGCTGTTGGGGGAAACCTCAAGAAAGAGCCTGCAGGCTTCGCTGGAGCATTTGTGGCAGGTCTGAGATCACCATCTCTCAGGTCAGAATCGCCGGGGAGACCTCCTTGTGGTTTTGGGCAACACGAACTCGGGCCGTGGGTGACGGGTGCAGAGTGGTGCAGGCTCGCAGATTTGGCCGGAGTCAGAGTCTTTGGGTGACCAAATCCGGTGTTCACAAGAGACAAAGGGGTATATTATCAAGGGGTTTATCTCCGCTTTTTTGGCTTTAAAAGCCAAGAAAGCGGAGATAAAATTATCTCCCTATTACCAAGCTGTTGCTAACACCAGTTAGTGACAGCTAATAGGAGATAGCGACCATCTTGGGCCCCGCTTTGCATGTCAGTGATATTTATCACTAATGACATGCAAAGTGGGCGTGCCAAGATGTTAGCGACTGGAAACAGTCGCTAACATCGCTATCTCCTATTACCAACTTTTGGAGATATTCGCGCTAAGCGCGAATATCTCCAAAAGCTAACACCTGCCCTGAGCAGTTCTTCACCATGTTATTCAATGGGAGGTGGATAACATGGCTAAGAGCATTAGCTCGGTAATGCATGAATATCGCTGACTTTTCAGCGATATTCATGCATTGCGGCCGTTTTTTATCGCATTTGCGATAAACCTTGCTAATAGCAAGGTTTATCTGCGATAAAAATCGCTGATGTGCGGCGATAATTTTTGTCTCTAAACAAGTTAGAGACAAAAATTATCGCTAGTTGTTGGTAATATGCCCCAAAGTCTTTTATTTGGAAGGCAGGCCTGGACCTCTGGGTTCTTGAGGTTGCTAGCTGCAGGCAAAACTGGAGTTTCACTTCTGGAGGTTCGGGGTGGGAACAGGTCAGTATGGCTGGGGCCTAGTCAGTGGGTGTCCTCCTCTTCCTAATTTCAGCATGACTGTTCGGTCCTTTTTCTTCGTTTCTTATTGGTCATTTCTTGTCTGAGGAGTCAAGGTTCAGGGGTGCCCCTAAATACTATATGTAGGGGCGTTACAGGTATGTAAAAGGTTGGGACCAATGGGTCCATTCTTTGGGGTGTGTACACCCCCTAAGATGCCAGCCTCCAGTGGGAGGGGGCATATGCCTCACTCTGGTTGGCTGGGTCCCCCCCTCTCCAAGATAACAGGGACTGAGAGCTGTGCTTCACCTCGCCTTCCCCACCCGAGGAGACGAGTGGGCAAAGGTAGGGAACGCTTCCTTTCTAACTTGGTTGTCCCGGTGGGGACCAGTTGCTGAAAGCAGCAAAAGGCCTGAGGAAGCTCACAAAGGCAGCAAGCCTTTGAAGCTTCCCCTTCACGGACCCTGCCCATCCTGGGGGAGGAAGCTTGGCACCTCGTCCCTGGATGTGCATTTTTCAGACCCCGAGAGCAGCAGGCTCTCAATCCAGGGTTCCAGAAAAGTCTGGGGTGGCACCTGGTGAGCAGCCACTCAGCCTGGACACTAGTGTTATGTCATTTTTCAGGGGCATCTCTAAGATGCCCTCTGTGTGCATTTTTAATTAAATCCCAGTTTGATGTGCTGAGAAGTTTTTTCAGTATAGCCATTATGGTGCTGTGGAGTTCGTAATGACAAACCCCCAGCACCATATTCTTAACGGCAGCACTGCACTTACAATGTCTAAGAATTGGCTTGGACACTGTAGGGGCCCACGGCTGATGCACCTGTACCCTCACCACTGGTAGAGGGCACCCAGCTAGAGGGGTGACAAATCTATGCCAGGGCAGTGGGTTGTAGGCTTGGCACTGAGTGAGTGAGAGAGAGAGAGAAGGTACAGGGCCTCTAAGGGTGGCACAATAAGTGCTGCAGCCCTTAGAGGCCTCCTCTGGTCACAGTGCTCTGGTGGTACCTGTGGACCCATTTACCAGGGGCAGGCCTGTGGCCAGAGAGTGCCAATTGGGTTTTGTTTTTAATGCAGTGTTAGGGAAAGAACATAGGCCCAGGGCACCTGTTTGGCAGGAGCCCAGGCCACACACAGTCAAAGTACATCAGCAGTTCAGCAAAAACTCACTCTGGAAAAACAGGACGCGTTTCGGCTGCGCAGCAGCCTTGATCACCTGAAAGGGAGCCATCTTGTGACAAATATATACTTACTCAAGATGTGAACATAAACAAAATACTTAAAGAAATATTTGGATAAAAAACGTTTGAGTAAAAACCTGTTAACACAGTTCATAATTGTAAAAACTCTGTCCTCGTGAATAATACATTACTTTTAACAAATAATTCAAATAATTGCGAGATTCGAAATGTACAAGAAATTAATTCAGAAAAATACACAACGACCACATCATGAAAAGCACATACGAGACATGCCAAAAATTAACAATCTAACAAAAACACCCTATTTAGGTTCAAGTTATTGTGCATAAAATGTAAGTTGCCACAGAGCTACCGAATGAATAGGCACTATGGAACATCAACAAAGCATTGGAAGTTTGTATACAATGAATACGGCCTATTTTCGCACAAATAGCCATAACCATAGGCCCCTTCAATTCGAACAGACTGGACCTCTAAATAGTCAATACAGAGTCACTCTGCCAACCCTCATAACAGAATCCATAACAATCCGTCATTATAATGTACTGTGTTAATTCGTAGATACAAAACAGCTCGAGGCGGAAGCAAGCAGTTCACAGTCCGTAATTGAAGATGAAATGTCTTTAAAAATTCAAACTGGATAACTGTTGACAGTCATTACCTCATATTGGTGGTGCCGCATGTATTGCCGCTACTGACTTCGGAGTTCCCTAATTACATATTGAAGCTTGATATGTTTACGTATAATAATAAACTCTCATCGATGTTGTCGAATCCACCTCAAATGACCTCCCCATCAACCCAGAGTCAGAAATGTGTGGTCAGGAAGGCCCTGCAACCTAGGCCTGAAGCAACTGATTTCAAATCTGAGGGGGACCCCACATCAATTTAAGGCAGGTAGACGGGGAAAGAAGAAAATCTAATACGGGGAGGATACCTGCCCGATGTACTCTAGAAAAGTGGCCTCAGAGAGGTCCTCTATGTTTAAGCAAAGAACCCTGAACCCAAGTAAATTATGTCACAGATACATATTATTCACATTTATCAAAATTTATTTTTTTATTTTTAAGATTCCTTTTTGTTATGGGTGAATAAGCGTAGTTCATAGGATTGATATATACCATAATAAATAAACACAATAACAAAAATAGACAGTGGTTCAAGCTCCGCTCTTACATATCATCTGCACTCATACAGCAATCATTCGCACATCATACAACACTAAGCAATGATGGTTTTGGATAACATTAGGACCGATGGTCAGGTGTCCGGGTTGGTTCAGTGAGTTCCTGGATGGGAACAAACGCCAACGCGCGTTTCGGTGTATAGCCCCGTCCGGGGCTTCACCTTCATCAGGGCAAAGTGAGGAGGGGGAGGAGGAACCACGAACAAGCGGATATTCTGTAGATCACAGGTAATGCGGCCTCTCTGGTGAGGCGTGCGTTATCTTCTGCTAGCACCGAGGGGCAAAAACGTATCCCGGGGACGTATCTGTGTTGGAAGGAATAATAGCCCCCAGACATGCGCGTAGATGTAGGCGCAGAGGGTGATGACACGGTG
Organism: Lissotriton helveticus; assembly: GCF_964261635.1. Classification (NCBI taxonomy): domain Eukaryota; kingdom Metazoa; phylum Chordata; class Amphibia; order Caudata; family Salamandridae; genus Lissotriton; species Lissotriton helveticus. The sequence continues at coordinate 52,504,789 of NC_136065.1, forward strand.
CTGAAAAAGGAGGTTCCCTATCGGTTATGGGGACGATACCGCGGATGGATTCTGATGAATGATGGCGCCGCCGGCTGGTAATGGACAATCGAAGCACCCGATAGGGTGTCTTTGGATATTAAGCGACCTTCCTGAAATGGCGTGTATGCAAGCGCTCTAGGTTTCCTCGTGAGTGGGTCCAGTTACAATCTGGTGCCTAATCGAGTCGCGGCTTCCAGTTGGCGGCCTGGGAGATACGCGCTTGCATACACGCCATTTCAGGAAGGTCGCTTAATATCCAAAGACACCCTATCGGGTGCTTCGATTGTCCATTACCAGCCGGCGGCGCCATCATTCATCAGAATCCATCCGCGGTATCGTCCCCATAACCGATAGGGAACCTCCTTTTTCAGCACCGTGTCATCACCCTCTGCGCCTACATCTACGCGCATGTCTGGGGGCTATTATTCCTTCCAACACAGATACGTCCCCGGGATACGTTTTTGCCCCTCGGTGCTAGCAGAAGATAACGCACGCCTCACCAGAGAGGCCGCATTACCTGTGATCTACAGAATATCCGCTTGTTCGTGGTTCCTCCTCCCCCTCTTCACTTTGCCCTGATGAAGGTGCAGCCCCGGACGGGGCTATACACCGAAACGCGCGTTGGCGTTTGTTCCCATCCAGGAACTCACTGAACCAACCCGGACACCTGACCATCGGTCCTAATGTTATCCAAAACCATCATTGCTTAGTGTTGTATGATGTGTGAATGATTGCTGTATGAGTGCAGATGATATGTAAGAGCGGAGCTTGAACCACTGTCTATTTTTGTTATTGTGTTTATTTATTATGGTATATATCAATCCTATGAACTACGCTTATTCACCCATAACAAAAAGGAATCTTAAAAATAAAAAAATAAATTTTGATAAATGTGAATAATATGTATCTGTGACATAATTTACTTGGGTTCAGGGTTCTTTGCTTAAACATAGAGGACCTCTCCGAGGCCACTTTTCTAGAGTACATCGGGCAGGTATCCTCCCCGTATCTGAAGCAACTGATTGACAGGTCACTGGTGGGGTGACACGTAACCCTTAGACAAATGCACAAACTGGAAATCCAGATCGATGCCGCAGATAGGAAGCAACACTACAATGGTCTTAGGAGATTGGACCCAATAAAACACATTTGGACAGAGGGGCACGCGTTCCCAAAACTCCATAAAGTCAGATTCCACACTAAGTTAGGAACACTAAGCCAATCAGACGCCATCATGTACACTACACGCAGTGGTCACGTGCTCCACATGCCGGACATCTGGACACGTACCCACTAGCCTCACATTGCGTCCACGCCGGGTCGCGATCCACCTGCGCTTAATATCAAATGACCAGATTTATGCCCATGACTAGGCCCAGATTTATGCCTCCAAAGTAATGTATAAATTGCTTTATGATGCTTCATGAAATGCATAAAATGACAGCCGTAACCAATATGGTTTGAGACAATCTTCAGACCTGATTCTGCCTCCTGTGCTCCTGGCCGCTGCATTTAATTAAACCAGATTTTCCTGTTTTGCCAAACACCTCTTGTTTTTAATTTGTTTAAGTAAATTCACATTCGTGCGACACCTCTATGTGTTATAAAGCTCCTATGGACAAATGCTGATTGTGCCAATACTGAAGCCACATGTCTGTCTTAGTGTGGCACGCCCCATTGCTGGGGCAGCTGTGCGCTTTATATGTGCACATTGTGAGAAGTTGGCCTGATATATGATGCTCACTAGTTCTAGTGACCACCTTGTATCAGTCCAAACAACCCTCATGGTGATTGGTTGTAAAGTCAACCTTATAGACCAGCTATCCTAATGGTAGCATGGACAAAGCAGTCTTAGGCTAAACTCTTTTGGCATGTGAAGCCAGCTGTTTTACCACATATAACCCCTTGAATACCAAATGAAAGGACACCACACAGGTTGTTATGAAAATAAACGATATATTTATTAACTAACATACACCTCTGAACTCTTTATGAGATCAGAGGGCTAAGCACATGACAATCTCTTAGGAAAAATACGTTTAAGTTGCACAATTTACAATGGTGCCCTAGGGGCACGACAAGCCATATACTAAGTAAGTGGAATGTGAAAGTCGATAGAAGGAATAGAGCTGTCCAGAGGCTGTAGGATCGCTGGGACCACGCTACCCTAACTTTAGGTAAGTAATAGGAGGCCCACGGAACGCGTGTGCAGAGTGTGAACTCACACGCGAGATGCGTAATAACGTCTATGGACAGTACAGTTTAAGAAAAAGGTGAGTACGGACAATCCTGACTAGTTAGGACTAAAACGACAATGGAACTGGACACTAGGAGAGTCATTCTACCCTTGAGCACCGAAATGCTCGTGTTACCTCACCCACGGGCTGCGGGTGCATAGGTGTCAAAGTGTGTCGGGTTTCCGCGTCGATGTCTATGGAGCCTTGGAGAAAGATGCTGCAGGCGACCAGGAGGAAGATGTCCGGTGTGATCCAAGGGCGGATCGGAGATGCTGAAGACCTGAAAGCAGAGGGGACAATGTTCAAAGTCACTAGCCAGTGACTGGAGTGGAACCAGGAGTGGAACCAGATGTCGTCGTCGCGATCAGGTGAAGAGTGGACGCTTGACTCTTTAGCCACGTGGACCAGGTGGTGTCTTCGATGACCAGGATGGAGGCACGAGCTGTCCCACGCAGGTTCTCGCTGTCGGCGGTGTCGGATCCGGATTTGGAGTCAACAGGCCTTGGCAAAGGCAACCTATGCGGTGAGTGGAAACGGCGTCTGGATCGGACCAGGAGGGTCCGGGGTGCTTCTCCTTTGCAGCGAAGCAAGGGCCAGTCTGGAGCAACCAGACCAGTAGATTGGATTTCAAGGTTCGTCGTCTAGGAGGTCACTAGCCAGCCGGCAAGTGACCAGACAACGCGTCGAGCAGCAAACAGGCAGAAGGGCCCCACGCAGCTCTCGTGGATGCTGGGGGGCTGGTCTTCGGCGCAGGAGCTGCTCGGGGTTGGGGCTTCTCAGTTCCCAAAGCACTCGGTCGAGGTTACCTCAGAAGTCGTGCTGGAGCAAAGTGCTGCTTCTTCCAAGATGGCCGGTCCCACGTGTCTCGTCGCACCCACGGATCTCAGCTGTGCTGCAGATGTAGGTAGAGGTCGGAGAGGTCTGGGAATCCGGGACTCGTCGGGCTCTGAAGTCTGGATCCTCGAGGGAAGACGACAAAGGGAAGCCGCTGGACGCTGATGGTGCTTGCTTGCGCAGGGTGGACACTCCTTGCCCACAAGGGAGATTTCTTCAGTCTTCTGTTCAGAAAGTCGAAGTCCAGAGTTTCTTGTAGAGTTTCAGTTCTGGATTAATCTAATGTGGAATGGGACCAGCTCCTACCTTTATCCTGCTAAAGGGGGCTGTACTACGACTAGGTCCCTCCTATGGGTGGGACCAGGAAGGGGGGTGGTTAGACCCCCTCTCCTTTGTCCGGTCTTGCGCCAGAGCTGGGGCTGGAGAGCCCCAGGAACTGGTTTAGACCGGTGTATGCACAGGGACACCTTGTGTGCCCCAGGCATGTCTCATTCCTTTCAGCCCTGTCCTACCCTAGCACCTCCCAAGGCAGGAAACCCTTTGTCCAAGCCTCCCTCGCTGGAAGGACTCCCAGCAGCAGGAGGTCAGACTTGTGTCTGTGGTGGCAGCATCCATTTTGTGATGCTGAGGCTCGAGTTAACTTTAACTGAGGTTCACAGTTACATACATGTCGTGTCCCTCTAGAAGGGTGGACTGCTACCCCCGTCGCTAGAATTGGCGAGGGGGTAGTATTCCAATTCGTATGACACCTTACTCGACATGTTTTGATAATGCTATACCAAAGTTAGCAAATAACCGCAAGGATTATAATGCACTTAAGAGTATATGGTATAGCGTTATCATGGAAACAGCTAAAGGACTTGGTTCCGAAAGCTGCAGACAGGCTCAGCTCATGCTAGAGCACCATCTCACATAATTCCAAGCACTCTGCCTCCAGGATTGTTAAGGTCTGCCATAGGAGTGACTTATAGGAGGATATGTGTCCATTTTAGGGTTAGATATAGGTATACTATATCTAAAACAAAGGGTGTTTACACCACCTTGCCCCAGCTGATTGATCAGCCAGTTGTGTCAGATTTGGATGGCCAGCCAGGGGTGGCATAATACATGCTGCAGCCCCTGGTAGGCCCTGGGTGCACCTATGCCCTGGGTACCTAAGGTACACTGTACAGGGGCTGATAAGGTGACTCAGTATCCAATTAGATATGTACCTAAGGTACATGGAGTCCATTTTAACAGAGAGAGCAGGAAGCCTGGGGTCCTGAATAGCAGGATCCCAGGCCAACTAAGTCGAAAACCAGCAAAACACCAGGCAAAAAGTTGGGGGCAACCATAGTCAGATATCCACCTTCCTACACGCATAATTTAATATATACTTGAGCCAGTATTTGGAGGAGAATGCTGGGTCTATCTCCTACGAACAGGTGCTCTGGGTGGCTGGGAAGCCTCCCGGAGAGGTAACTTAATGGACGATTCAGTGGCATATAAGAGCCGCTGCGAGGTGCAACGCTGTCAGTTGACGGACCTCACTCGTCGCCTGTCTCAGGCGTATACCGCATCGCCGACTCCTCCCTTCTTAAGGAGTTGCTTGGGGCCAAGTATGCTCTGAACTGCCATTACACCACGCAAGCAGAGCCTGTGCATTTTCGCTTGCGGCATTAACTAGAGTGGGGGGGAGAAGCTGGACAGCTGTTGGCCAAGCAGCTGCGTCAGACGCAGTCGCACACTGTAATATAAGACATTAGATCCGCGCATGATGTGCTCTTTACCAATCCATTTATGAGTGTCATGACTCTCCTAACTGTTTGTATGCCATTCTTGTGCCTAACTGACGGCATTCCAATCTTGTGGTAATGTCAGTTTTGTTTATTAAAATCCCGCCCCAATCCCGTGCACCTGCACGACCTGTGTTTATTAAGTGTTTTACAGTATACTGTTTAAATGCGCACTATTCCAATTCGTGCATGAGGCAGTTTGAGCATGATTTTCAGAGTGAATTATGTCTTCAAATTCTGTTGTATTTGTAACTAGGGAAGTTGTTTTTGAGAGCTCGGAGCTGGTGCAGAGTAATCGGAAAAGCTCTTTGTGCAGACTGAAGTCTTTCACGCTAAGGCCGCTTTGAGCTCATCTGCTCGCAGCAGCTTAGCGTGATCGTGCACACGTTCATTCCTGGGTGCGGTCCTCTATTTAAACCGCACCCAGGCTTCTGGAACATGCTTTGCCTACTGTGATCTTCCGGGGAGCATCATGTCAGGAGGCTCCGTCTGAAAAACTTACCGGTGAGAAGAGTTCCAGCTGGTTGAATTCTTCTTCAAGCGTTTCTTCAATCCTGAATCCTGCAAAAGACTAAGAATAGAAAAGTTAAGTATTTTTTTTTGATTTTTTCCTGAACTGGCGCCCATCGCAAGAAAGACAAAGACAATCACAGAACTTAAATAGTTTTCCTGAAGGAAAGGAAAACTTCTGGGCAAAAGCACTTGACACTAAACAACCATTGGTTAATACAACTGTTTAAGAGCGAGGATTGAATTATTAATATTGCAAGAGATTATTGTGATATTAGTTTTGATGAATCCAGCTGAATCTATAATAGTATTTGAGAATAATGCAAGATTGTTGTTTGTGAATTCTCTATGGCAAACAAGATATAAGGTTGGAAGTTAGTCATTAAACATTCCTAGAGTTTGCACAGGTAGTGTTTTCCTCTTTAGCGTTTTTCCACAGGTTTGGACACTAAAGAATTCAGAATCCAGAAAGACAATTCTTGAAAGCATTTGCAAGTAAGTCAAAGATATGAGTGGAGAGTCAGAGAAGGAATGTTTGGAAAGAATATAAAATAAGATATTTTATTCATTTTTATAATTAAAGGTAAATTTCCACAAAAGACTACAAGGACATCAGACAAGGATTCTAGACGACAACAATTCCATAACAAGACAAAGAAATACTGGACGAAGGACTACACTACACTGAACGCAGGTAGGAATCAGTTAGATCATTCTTGCTCCCGAAATTATTAGAAAGTTGTAGGAAAGTTAAAGAATAAGGTTAGGTATTTTTAGTAAATTCTTGTTACTTGGTTGATTGCAGGTCGTCAGCAAGAACCCTCCCCTAATACAACGTCCAGTACGGGCCCTCCTCCTTAAAGTCTAGTTTTTACTTAGCTGTTAATTGAGGTCAGCTAGTTAATAGTTAGCCTTTTGGGAAGTTGGTCCCTTATGTCTCTGCGAAATCTTCTACGTCTTCCAAGAGCTTCCACTTCTGACCCAGGTAAGGGACGACGTAGTTTGGTTTTGACAGAAGGCAAAGCCCACGATTATAATTTCGCCCAGACGCAATGGACCAAGTTACTCTACAGGACATAGCTTCAGTTCTAAACATCTTTTTGTGCAGTCCGCAGATAATGACTTGCTTAATTTAAAGCAGGGATCTTCTGACCTGCTTCATTACATTTCTCAATTTAATCGTTTGGTTCTCGAAGCCAAGTGGCCATATGACAAAAGAGTCTCAATTTTCTATAGAGGGTTAAGAGAGGACTTAAAAGATATGGTAACTCAAATCCTAGAACCTCCAGATGACATTAATGAATTCATTGATTTGGTAGTAAAATTAAATCATCGCTTAAATGAGAGAAAAGGAGAGAAAGGAAAAGGTGATCACAAATTTTTGTTTTTAAAAGAACGAAATGTACATCCTCGAGAGACAGGTCCTAAACTAGATCCAGTAGAACCCATGCAGATCGGTTCTATTAGGGGTCCTTTATCTAAGGATGAGAAGGACAAAAGACGAAAATTGAATCAATGCCTTTATTGTGGCAAGACGGGCCATTTTGTTAAAGATTGCCCTACACAACCTAATAAGGGCAAACCTAAAACCTCAGAAATAGCCTTAACTCAGGAACAATCGGAAAACTAGAATACTCGATGAAGGATGAGGTCAGTTTATCGAGTGCTATTTCAAGTTTGGCCTCTACTGTACCACCCATTGGATGTAAACATTTTTGTATCATAGTAGAATTAAGGAATTTACAGTTAACATCTCAAACTAAGAAAGTCGAAGCAATTATAGATTCTGGAGCTACTGGTAATTTTATAGACACCCACTTTTTTTCCCAATTAGGTTTTAAATCTCTCCTTAAAGACCATCCAGAAATAGTAAGGGTAGTAGACGGAAAGGAACTGACTTCAGGACCAATCAATAGACAATCAGAAATTCTAGAAATGGACTGTTCACCTATTCACAGAGAAAAGATCCAATTTGACATAATTGACGCCCCTCAATTCAAATTGATTTTAGGAATTCCTTGGTTGATACAACATAACCCAAGTATTGACTGGGTTACCAAAACCATCACCTTGGCTTCCAATCTTTGCCAACATCAATGTTTTCTTTCAGAGAAAACACAAGATGTAATCCAAGGTTTTGATTTCAATTCAGAATCTACCTGTGTTTTGGCGGTTGAAGGAGTTCCTCCAGCTTACTCTGATCTTTTGGACGTTTTCGATAAAAAAAGAGCCAACACCCTTCCTCCCCACAGGGATTTTGATTGCAGAATAGATTTGGTTCCCGGAGCCACCTTACCCTGCAGCAGAATATATGCCTTAACCGAAAATGAAAATTTACATCTCAGAGAATACCTTGATGAGTATCTTGCAAATGGTTTCATCCGTCATTCTAAATCACCTGTGTCATCTTCTCTTTTTTTTATTCCGAAAAAAGGAGGAGAATTACACACGTGCATCGATTATAGAGCTTTGAATAATGTGACCATTAAAAATAGATATCCTCTGCCACTGATTCCCACGTTATTAGATCAAGTAAAGAATGCAACCATTTATACAAAGTTGGATTTACGCGGAGCATACCATCTGGTAAGGGTCCGAAAAGGCGATGAATAGAAGACAGCATTCCACACCAAATTCGGCCTTTTTGAATATCAAGTTATACCTTTCGGACTGTGTAATGCTCCTGACGCTTTTCAATTTTTTATAAATGAGGTACTACATGAATTCATCGATGTTTGTTGTGTTGTCTATATTGATGACATTCTTATTTTTTCAAACTCAGAAGAAGAACATGTACAGCAAGTTCGCGCCATTCTTAAAAAATTGCTTTCAAATTCTTTATTCGTAAAATTGGAAAAGAGTTTATTCCATGTTACAAGAGTCGAATTTTTAGGATATGTCATCAGTCCCAAAGGAATCGAAATGGATCCCAAGAAAGTAGAGGCAGTAGATTCTTGGCCCAGTCCCACTACTGTAAAACAGGTTCAAAGCTTTTTAGGCTTTGCGAATTTTTATCGCCGCTTTATTCAAGACTTTTCTAGAACTATCACCCCCATTACCAAGTTACTGCGAAAGGGAGTAAAATTTGTCTGGTACGATCAAGCTGAAAAAGCCTTTCAGGAGTTAAAATGTTTTTTACTTCAGCTCCAATTTTAAGTCATCCAGATCCCAGTCAGCCTTTCATCGTTGAAGCAGATGCCTCACAATTTGCTTTAGGAGGCATTTTATCACAAAGAAATTTTAACACAGGATAGATGCACCCTATAGCTTATTATTCCAGAAAACTGTCTGAAGCAGAATTAAATTATGCTATTGCTGACAAAGAGCTTTTAGCCATAAAAGCAGTTTTTGAAGAATGGCGTCACTACTTGCTTGGAGCTCGACACCCTGTGACAATTTATACCGATCACAGGAATCTTCAAGCCTTAAGATCTGTGAAGGCTTTATCAGCTAGACAATTAAGATGGTCAATGTTTTTTAATGACTACAATTTTGTAATCACATATCGACCTGGGAAAGAAAACTTAAAAGCTGATGCTTTATCGAGAATTGGTGAAAGCTTAATGGAACCATCTTTAGAAGTTCATCCTGTTATTCCTACAGCTCGATTTCAAGCCAGTCTTTCGGTCTGTGATGTAATAACTGACATTAAAAAGGAATTTTAAAAAAAAGATATAGAAGAATGGAAGAAAGAACATCCTTATTCACAGGAAAGGGATGATTTGATTTTCGTGCATGATCTCATTTTAGTTCCTTCTGACTCAATTAGAAAAGACATACTTCATTTTCATCATGACACTACCTTGACAGGTCACCCAAGCATTGTCAAAACCTACGAATTAATCAAGAGGACTTTCTGGTGGCCTTCTATGTTTAAAGATGTGCAACAATTTGTGGAAACGTGCAGTGTTTGTATTCAAAACAAAACGTCTCATCAGGCTCCAAGTGGTCTATTAACGCCACTACCTATTCCACCTCACCCATGGCATACTATCTCTTTAGATTTTATTGTAGAACTACCAGTCACAAAAAAGGTTATACTACCATTTTGACAATTGTGGACCAATTTTCTCGTATGGCTCATTTTGTTCCACTTAAAAAATTACCATCGGCTTTGGAACTAGCACATTTTGTAATGGAAAACGTCATACGTTTACATGGAATTCCCTCAGTAGTCATTTCCGACAGAGGATCTCAATTTATTTCTCGCGTTTGGTGCAATTTGAGTTCCCTTTTAAATATGGAAGTTAAACTATCTTCAAGTTATCATCCTCAAACAGATGGTTTGACTGAACGTACCAACCAAACCATAGAACAATTTATTCGTTGTATGTTAACCAGTTTAACAGAAGATTGGTCTGATCTGTTAAGTCAGTTGGAATTTGCTTATAACAATGTAGATCATTCTTCCATAGGAATGTCTTCTTTTTTTTGTAATTTTGGCTTTCATCCCAAAAATTTTCCACATGAAATAAAGGAAATCAATCCTGTACCAGCTGTTTCTGAATATGTAACTAAATTATCCTCCATTCAAAATCTGGCCAAATTCAATTTAGCACAAGCAAAAGAAAATCAGAAAAAATCTGCAGACAAACATAGATCTAAGCAACCGGATTACTTACCTGGAGAAAAGGTTTGGTTAAGTACCAAAAATTTAAAGTTGAAGGGGAATCGCAAATTCAATCCTAAATTTATTGGTCCCTTCCCAATCGAGAAAATTATAAATCCTGTTTGCGTCAGATTGTTTCTCCCTCCTAAATTTCAATTTCATCCGGTATTTCATGTTTCTTTGATTAAACATTTCAATCCTCAAACTCGTTTTATACAACCTCCTTCGCCAATCATAGTAGAAGAACACTCTGAATATGAGGTAAGAACAATTCTGGATTCAAAAAGAGTTCGGGGAAAACTTTTCTATCTTGTTGATTGGAAGGGTTACGGTCCCGAAGAAAGGTCGTGGGAACCTCTGGAACATTTAAAACATGCACCAAAGATAGTGAGGTCTTTTCATGTTCGCCATCCAAATAAACCAAAACCTGTTCCACCAGTTTTAGGGGGGATTTTGAGAAGGGAGTACTGTCATGACTCTCCTAACTGTTTGTATGCCATACTTGTGCCTAACTGACGGCATTCCAATCTTGTGGTAATGTCAGTTTTGTTCATTAAAATCCCGCCCCAATCCCGTGCACCTGCACGACCTGTGTTTATTAAGTGTTTTACTGTATACTGTTTAAATGCGCACTATTCCAATTCGTGCATGAGGCAGTTTGAGCATGATTTTCAGAGTGAATTATGTCTTCAAATTCTGTGGTATTTGTAACTAGGGAAGTTGTTTTTGAGAGCTCGGAGCTGGTGCAGAGTCATCGGAAAAGCTCTTTGTGCAGACTGAAGTCTTTCACGCTAAGGCCTCTTTGAGCTCATCTGCTCGCAGTAGCTTAGCGTGATCGTGCGCACGTTCATTCCTGGGTGCGGTCCTCTATTTAAACCGCACCCAGGCTTCTGGAACATGCTTTGCCTACTGTGATCTTCCGGGGAGCATCGTGTCAGGAGGCTCCGTCTGAAAAACTTACCGGTGAGAAGAGTTCCAGCTGGCTGAATTCTTCTTCAAGCGTTTCTTCAATCCTGAATCCTGCAAAAGACTAAGAATAGCAAAGTTAAGTATTTTTTTTTTTTTCCTGAACTGGCGCCTATCGCAAGAAAGACAAAGACAATCACAGAACTTAAATAGTTTTCCTGAAGGAAAGGAAAACTTCTGGGCAAAAGCACTTGACACTAAACAACCATTGGTTAATACAACTGTTTAAGAGCGAGGATTGAATTATTAATATTGCAAGAGATTATTGTGATATTAGTTTTGATGAATCCAGCTGAATCTATAATAGTATTTGAGAATAATGCAAGATTGTTGTTTGTGAATTATCTATGGCAAACAAGATATAAGGTTGGAAGTTAGTCATTAAACATTCCTAGAGTTTGCACAGGTAGTGTTTTCCTCTTTAGCGTTTTTCAACAGGTTTGGACACTAAAGAATTCAGAATCCAGAAAGACAATTCTTGAAAGCATTTGCAAGTAAGTCAAAGATATGAGTGGAGAGTCAGAGAAGGAATGTTTGGAAAGAATATAAAATAAGATATTTTATTCATTTTTATAATTAAAGGTAAATTTCCACAAAAGACTACAAGGACATCAGACAAGGATTCTAGACGACAACAATTCCATAACAAGACAAAGAAATACTGGACGAAGGACTACACTACACTGAACGCAGGTAGGAATCAGTTAGATCATTCTTGCTCCCGAAATTATTAGAAAGTTGTAGGAAAGTTAAAGAATAAGGTTAGGTATTTTTAGTAAATCCTTGTTACTTGGTTGCTGTACATTTACATTGCAGGTCGTCAGCAAGAACCCTCCCCTAATACAACGTCCAGTACGGGCCCTCCTCCTTAAAGTCTAGTTTTTACTTAGCTGTTAATTGAGGTCAGCTAGTTAATAGTTAGCCTTTTGGGAAGTTGGTCCCTTGCGTCTCTGCGAAATCTTCTACGTCTTCCAAGAGCTTCCACTTCTGACCCAGGTAAGGGACGACGTAGTTTGGTTTTGACAATGAGGCCCTCTACTCCTCCTCAGGGCCCAGTCATGCTGCCGCAGAGCTGGCGTTCATGACGGGCCTTACCCTGCCAGCCCTGCCGCCAGACCAGATGCAGTTTCTCGGTGCTGACATCAGTGATGAGGAAATTACACAAGCCATTGATGGAACGGCCACTATGAAGGCCCGAGAAAATGACGGCCTCCAGATTGAATTCTATAAAATCACTAAACCTCTGATAGTGTCGTTGCTGGGCAAACTGTTCAGGGAGATTGCCACTCCCACAGCTGCTCTCCCGGAATTCAACAGGACACGTATCTCCTTGATTCCCAAACCAGGCCAAGACCCACTTCAATGTACCAACTATCGTCTGATATCTCTCATCAACATGGATGTGAAGATCATGGTGAATGTTCTGGCTACCAGGTTCCAGTTCTATAGTGTCACACTGATCCAGCCCTCACAGGTTGGGTTCTTGTCTGGCCGCACTTCGGCGATTCACCTGTGGTTGCTCACCCATCTGCTATCGCAAGTGTGGAAGGATGATGAGAAGGTGCTCATCCCTATTGACGCCAAAAAGGCAATAAACCAGGTGGATTGGCCATACTTGGTCCGGGTGATGGAGACCATGCTCCTAGTGGAAGTGCATATTGCCCAGTGGCTCTACAGAGCTCCTATGGCCTCAGTGACCTTTGGGGGATTTCCCTCCCCTTTTATGCTGTCTGATATGGCAGGGGTGTCCACTCTACCCACTGTTATTTCTGCTGGCACTGGAACCCCTGGAGACTAAGATATACACGACACCTAGTATACATGGGATAGCCACGCCAGTGGGTGAGCGGAAGGCGTTCTATTACACGGATGATATTTTGGTCATCCAATCGATCATGGCCCTTACACAGGTGATAGTCATTCTCCACCGTATCAGGGTACCGCACACACTGGTCGAAGGCTATGACTTCCGCAACTATGGTGGTGTCATAGCGGGTGGGGAATACCGTTTGCATTGCAGACTGCCCATATGGAATACTTGGGGGAATACCTGAGTAGTGACTCCTCTAGGGAGGTGTGTAATGACATTGCTACAATTGTGGACAAGGTAGGAGCTGAATTCAGCGCCTGACTTGCGTTTCATCTATCTCTGCGGGGCTGTGTTAAAATGATAATAATTAACGTGATGCTGAGATTAATTACATATTTGGAATGCTTCCTCTGATGATTTCCTGTGGCCTTCTTAGGGACAGTGACCAAATGATCCAGACATTTGCATGGGAGGGACGCAGTCCTCACCTCAAGACTGCTAAACTGTATGCCGAAAACCACAGCAGGGGGACTGAGACTTCCACATGTGGAGTCTCACGGGCTGGCCACGCGATTGTCACGTGTTGCAGATGCTGAAGGTTGCTAACGAGACATCCACCTGGGTCTTTCTGGAGCGCCATCTGCTGCAATTGAAGGGAGAACTTACATCTCTCTTCACGGGCCATAGACAACCCGGCTGCTTGGCTCAGCCAATTATCCATTGCAGGCGCTTAGCTTGGCATCATGGTCATCGCTTGCTTCGCACCCGGGCACGATCCATCTTAAGGCTCCGTTCTGGAAGAACAGTGACATTAAGATTAGGGTAGAGGAGATTGACTGGTCACAGTGGAATACTAGAGGGAAAAGCTATGTGAGTGACATGGTACGGGAGGTTGAATTGGTCCCCTTTGCTGCTCTCAGATGCAACTGGAGACTGCCTCAATCGCAACACTGCCAACATTGACAGCTCACACAATCTGCAATACACGCTGGATGCCCCCCCACACAGTCTGCAACACACGCTGGATCCCCCCCCACACAGTCTGCAACACACGCTGGATGCGCCCCCTTACGATATAGTGTCTGAGCTGCTGTTACAATACATTCAAACACGCAAGGGCTACAGGGGCACCATGGGGGGACTGAGTGTTACCCTGACACATCCTCTTTCTAGTCTACTGCCCATAATTTGCTTTGTTGTTGGGAGCAGAGGTTAGACCCCTCCATTTCTGAGGAAGACTGCACAGCCTTTGGAGGAGCAAGATGCCTTTCTTCAGAGGCGAGGTTTAAATGTAGCTACTCCAAGGCCTTGCACCTCTGGCATTGGACACCGTCACAATTGTGTAGGAGGAAAAAGGCAGTTGTCTCCACGTGATGGAGGTGTGTCGCATCAACATTGAAAGTGTTCTGGGGACTCTATGTTGCTTCCGCACTACTGGGGCTCTGTTTGGGTTACCATGATGACACGCCTGGGTGAGGCCCCACACCCTACGGCCCGCCTACTTTTACTTAATGACATGTTCATATTCCTGAACTCAACTCATAATGGTAAACAATGGTTGGCTACAGCTCTGGCAGTAGTGACGGTGGAAATATTGCGCTATTGGAAATCACCTAGGCTACCATCCCATAGTACACCACTCGTGGTCTTGCATGACGTGGCCACTTATTTGTAAGCTCCATGGTCAACAACAGAAGGTTGAGGAGGTCTGGGCTCCCTTCTTACGAGGAGAACCATGGCCACTGCAAATACTCGGCCTGGTGCAGTACTTTGGCCGCTCCGGGATGGGTGGTGGCGGCTTCAAGGGAGGTGGCCTGGGCTCTGCCCCACACTTTTGTGTTCCCCTCATCTTCCCTCTATGCTCCCCCGGAAGCCTTCTAGTCATCATCGCCTCTGTTAGGAGGGACTTTGGGGCATATTACCAAGCAATAGCGATAATTATCGCTATTGCTTGGTTAGAGACAAAATTTTACCGCTAAGCTGCGGCGATTTTTATCGCAGATAAACCTTGGTATTACCAAGGTTTATCGCAAATGCGATAAAAAACGGCCGCAATGCATGAATATCGCTGAAAAGTCAGCGATATTCATGCATTACCGAGCTAATGCTCTTAGCCATGTTATCCACCTCCCATTGGATAACATGGCTAAGAACTGCTCAGGGCAGGTGTTAGCTTTTGGAGATATTCGCGCTTTGCGCGAATATCTCCAAAAGTTGGTAATAGGAGATAGCGATGTTAGCGACTGTTTTCAGTCGCTAACATCTTGGCCCGCCCACTTTGCATGTCATTAGTGATAAATATCACTGACATGCAAAGCGGGGCCAAAGATGGTCGCTATCTCCTACTAGCTGTCGCTAACTGGTGTTAGCGACAGCTAGGTAATAGGGAGATCATTTTATCTCCGCTTTCTTGGCTTTTAAAGCCAAAAAAGCGGAGATAAACCCCCTTGATAATATGCCCCTTTGTTCTATGAAATGTGTTGTTTGTCTTGTTTTCACTGTCTTTTCAAGTGTTCTCATTCATAAGTCTTGGAACTGTCAGGTCTGCTATTTTTGCATCACTGTTCCACACTGTCTGTATCTGAGTGTATCCGGGCATATTATCTGTCCTAGGGGACCTTGTTATGGCCACAGAAACAACCATGGACCGGGGTTCCGGTTAGCAATGAACTCTTGCCACTAAAGAGCGAACTGGAGGTTGAACAAGGTTCTTTTGGCCAATGGGCAGCGTGCAAATGGCTGCTGTACACACCCCTGGATTAGTCAAAGATAAACATTTCTTCTCACTTACTCACTTCTCATTTGGTGCCCAGATGAGCATTTTCCCAAATTCGTTTTGCAAATCTTTCAATGAATCTTCGGTTAAAGATTAATAATGGGGAACATGGTTTCGTTCCCGTCTGATCTTAGGCTCATAATTTGTTACACCACGAACACCTCTCCTTTCTAGTTTGTCTACTGGTTCAATGGTTACCACAGGCAGCGGGTTCATTGCTAGCATTTTACATTTTTGCCAAATTCAACTTTACTGATTTCCTTCATTTGTGAGTGCTGCCCAATCTTTTCAACATCACTTTTTCAAATGTAAGAACATAAATGGACATCATTCCTGCTGGTGGGTTGAGTGTGAAGGACTTCTGCAAACTTCAGCATCTGAAACTGAATCCCATTCTTTGGCTTTGAAAACCTATTACTCTCTGATTGTTCTAAAGAGCACACACCACTGGAACCTGGCATTGGAAAGGAGAATAATGTGTGGAATTAATGATAACCCACAACTCAACCTATGTTCATCAGATTATTGAGAATTACACAAATCACACCCCTGCAACCCAAGGGGTTTGAAAGGAAAGCCAGAGCTCTTTGAGTTGGAGAACATGTGTGACATGACCAATGTGTATTTCTGGCACTAATGCACCAGGGGGTATATTACCAACAACTAGCGATAATTTTTGTCTCTAACTTGTTTAGAGACAAAAATTATCGCCACACATCGGCGATTTTTATCGCAGATAAACCTTGCTATTAGCAAGGTTTATCGCAAATGCGATAAAAAACGGCCGCAATGCATGAATATCGCTGAAAAGTCAGCGATATTCATGCATTATCGAGCAAATGCTCTTAGCCATGTTATCCACCTCCCATTGGATAACATGGTGAAGAACTGCTCAGGGCAGGTGTTAGCTTTTGGAGATATTCGCGCTTAGCGCGAATATCTCCAAAAGTTGGTAATAGGAGATAGCGATGTTAGCGACTGTTTCCAGTCGCTAACATCTTGGCACGCCCACTTTGCATGTCATTAGTGATAAATATCACTGACATGCAAAGCGGGGCCCAAGATGGTCGCTATCTCCTATTAGCTGTCACTAACTGGTGTTAGCGACAGCTTGGTAATAGGGAGATAATTTTATCTCCGCTTTCTTGGCTTTTAAAGCCAAAAAAGCGGAGATAAACCCCTTGATAATATACCCCCAGGTTTTGATCACTGTTACACATGGTGCTTATAAATATCAAATGGCTATCCAGAAACGAAAACCTTTATTTTTCAAAGCATGTATATATGAGGGCATATATAATAGTACTTTCTATTGTTATCTGCAGAATGATATGCAGCAGCTGGTGAAGGTTCTTTCAGACCCCATTTATTTTGAGATGAGTGTGTGCTGAGGAGAGCATTGGCTACGGATCAACTGGAAATTGATGCTTCATTTGGTAAGATATTCCAAATAACTTAGGGGCATATTATCAAGGGATTTATCTCCGCTTTTTTGGCTTTAAAAGCCAAGAAAGCGGAGATAAAATGATCTCCCTATTACCTAGCTGTCGCTAACACCAGTTAGCGACAGCTAGTAGGAGATAGCGACCATCTTGGGCCCCGCTTTGCATGTCAGAGATATTTATCACTAATGACATGCAAAGTGGGCGTGCCAAGATGTTAGCGACTGGAAACAGTCGCTAACATCGCTATCTCCTATTACCAACATTTGGAGATATTCGCGCTAAGCACGAATATCTCCAAAAGCTAACACCTGCCCTGAGCAGTTCTTAGCCATGTTATCCAATGGGAGGTGGATAACATGGCTAAGAGCATTAGCTCGGTAATGCATGAATATCGCTGACTTTACAGCGATATTCATGCATTTCGGCCGATTTTTATCGCTTAGGAGATAAACCTTGATAATAGCAAGGCTCCTAAGCGATAAAAATCGCCGCAACACGGCGATAAAATTATTGCCGCTAAGCCACCATAGCGATAATTATCGCTAGTTGTTGGTAATATGCCCCTTAATTTCTCTTGTGGTAACTAACATTCACGTCAAAGCTGCACATTGTTTGTATAAAAACATTAATGAACATTAAACATTTGTTTTGAGTGTTAACACCTTTAGGCTTAAGTGGTCTTCTAGCAACTAACTTTTTGCCGAAGTGTTCCTTTATTGCGTTGTGAATGGTCTTTCTACTTGTTCAGTCAGTTCTCTTCAAATAAGCAAGCAATCCATGACTTAAACTAGGGATCTTGGTGACAGCACTGAGAGTACATAGGGACATATTACCAACAACTAGCAATAATTTTTGTCTCTAACTTGTTTAGAGACAAAAATTATCGCCGCACATCGGCGATTTTTATCGCAGATAAACCTTGCTATTAGCAAGGTTTATCGCAAATGCGATAAAAAACGGCCGCAATGCATGAATATCGCTGAAAAGTCAGCGATATTCATGCATTATCGAGCAAATGCTCTTAGCCATGTTATCCACCTCCCATTGGATAACATGGTGAAGAACTGCTCAGGGCAGGTGTTAGCTTTTGGAGATATTCGCGCTTAGCGCGAATATCTCCAAAAGTTGGTAATAGGAGATAGCGATGTTAGCGACTGTTTCCAGTCGCTAACATCTTGGCACTCCCACTTTGCATGTCATTAGTGATAAATATCACTGACATGCAAAGCGGGGCCCAAGATGGTCGCTATCTCCTATTAGCTGTCACTAACTGGTGTTAGCGACAGCTTGGTAATAGGGAGATAATTTTATCTCCGCTTTCTTGGCTTTTAAAGCCAAAAAAGCGGAGATAAACCCCCTTGATAATATGCCCCCTAGTGCTTTCAGCTTTACTTCAGACTTTCATCTGCTTCCCTGGTCCAAACAATTGCTTGTTGGCATTCATATATTGGTCGCCAGTAAAGTATTAACTTTTTTTTCTTTTCAGTCGGGCATGCTGCAAACATAGTTCAGAGTAGCTCAGGCCAATATCCTTCTTGAAGGCAGCATAAGGTGAACCCAAGATAGTTTACGCCCTATTTGCACAGACTACATCTAGGGGCATATTACCAACAACTAGCGATAATTTTTGTCTCTAACTTGTTTAGAGACAAAAATGATCGCCGCACATCGGCGATTTTTATCGCAGATAAACCTTGCTATTAGCAAGGTTTATCGCAAATGCGATAAAAAACGGCCGCAATGCATGAATATCGCTGAAAAGTCAGCGATATTCATGCATTATCGAGCAAATGCTCTTAGCCATGTTATCCACCTCCCATTGGATAACATGGTGAAGAACTGCTCAGGGCAGGTGTTAGCTTTTGGAGATATTCGCGCTTAGCGCGAATATCTCCAAAAGTTGGTAATAGGAGATAGCGATGTTAGCGACTGTTTCCAGTCGCTAACATCTTGGCACGCCCACTTTGCATGTCATTAGTGATAAATATCACTGACATGCAAAGCGGGGCCCAAGATGGTCGCTATCTCCTATTAGCTGTCACTAACTGGTGTTAGCGACAGCTTGGTAATAGGGAGATAATTTTATCTCCGCTTTCTTGGCTTTTAAAGCCAAAAAAGCGGAGATAAACCCCTTGATAATATACCCCCTAGTGTCTTACAGCTTCTGGTACCTGTGAAAACACTCTTGCTGCTTTCCACCTTTGTACATCTGTAATATATCCTGAATGTTAGAGGGGCAGTGATTAGAGACACAGGGGCATATTACCAACAACTAGCGATAATTTTTGTCTCTAACTTGTTTAGAGACAAAAATTATCGCCGCACATCGGCGATTTTTATCGCAGATAAACCTTGCTATTAGCAAGGTTTATCGCAAATGCGATAAAAAACGGCCGCAATGCATGAATATCGCTGAAAAGTCCGCGATATTCATGCATTATCGAGCAAATGCTCTTAGCCATGTTATCCACCTCCCATTGGATAACATGGCGAAGAACTGCTCAGGGCAGGTGTTAGCTTTTGGAGATATTCGCGCTTAGCGCGAATATCTCCAAAAGTTGGTAATAGGAGATAGCGATGTTAGCGACTGTTTCCAGTCGCTAACATCTTGGCACGCCCACTTTGCAGGTCATTAGTGATAAATATCACTGACATGCAAAGCGGGGCCCAAGATGGTCGCTATCTCCTATTAGCTGTCACTAACTGGTGTTAGCGACAGCTTGGTAATAGGGAGATAATTTTATCTCCGCTTTCTTGGCTTTTAAAGCCAAAAAAGCGGAGATAAACCCCCTTGATAATATGCCCCGATGTTACTTGTTGTATCATATATCTGGATGCAATGACAGAAACTGCAAAATACAAGTCAGGCGGCACACTATGCTAAGCACAGATTTTTAGATTACGTGCTTTTAAGCCACGTCCTTAATTACATTGGCCACGCCCCTCTGAGAGACTCCCCAGTCTTTTCATCCCATTTAAAGCCCTCTCCCCTCCCCAAACTCTTCTCTTTCATTGCTGCACCGCCCAGTCGTGACATTTCATTTGAGATGCTTTCAGTGTCTTTCCAGCAGATGGCGATGTTGCCTTTCTTGGAGTGCCCGAGTTGCCGTAAATTCACATTCAAAGCACAGTTCATCGTTCAGTAAATTAGAATTCCCGTGGACGCGCCGCTCTCGTGCGCTTAATATCAAAGCGCTACTTATGAAAATATACTGAAAAATCAAGGTGAAGATATAGTGTGAGCACTCAATCCATCAATCCATCAATCGGGGGTTTATAAACGCGCCACTTACCCGCGAGGGTCTCAAGGCACTATGATGGGAGGTGTATTTGTAAAAGCGCGTTCACAGCGTTATAATGCGGCACAGCGCTATTTTTTCATAACTTTCAGCCTTTTAGCAAGGCTAAAGGTTATAGCAAAAACGCTAAGGTGGTGGGGGGGTTGGAGAGGCTAGAGAAACACAGAAAAGGATAATAATGCTTTGTTTTATTTGCTTTATGTGATTGTAATTTATTTTTAACATTATGAACAAGCATTGAAAATGCAATCAGTCTCGCATTTCTTTGAACTGGAGCTATTGCCATTGTAAATGGCAATGTATTTTTCTTATGTATTATGGAGTGTATGTGTGTGGTGTGTAGTGTACCTATAACGTTTGGATTGGATTAGTTAGTTGTGTAATTGTGTGGTGTGGAACTGTGTGGAGTGGATTTGTGTAGTGGCATTATGTGGCATCATGTGCTGTGGAAATATATGGTTAGCAAATATGTGGCGATCAGTGTAGTGACATTATGTGGAGTCGGATTGTGTGTTGTGGAGTGGTAAGTAGTTCAGTTTAATTATGTGTTCTGCTGTTGAATTCTGCAGCACAATGTGGAATTGTGTGGTGTGGTTTGGATGTATGTGGTGTGTTGTGTAATTGTGTTGTTGAGTTGTATTATGTGATTTGGTGTCAAATTATGTGGTGTGGACTGGAAATATGTGAAACTGAATTTTCTGGCATGGAACTGTGTGTAAAGCTTTGCGTTTTTGATGACGGAAACAAATAGGTAGGAGCGAAAGCATCAGATCTGTGTGTTAAAAAAAGGAAAGAGTTGGAACTATTGCCATTGTAAATGTAAATGTCTCTTACCTATGTGTTATGGATTTGACTAGATGTATGTGGTGTGTACCAATACTGTGGGTTGTATTGGACTTGTTTGTTGTGGTATCGTGTGGTGTGAAACTGTGTGGTGTGGATTTGTGTAGTGGAATTAAGTGGTGTGATGTGCAGTTGTATTGTGTGGATAGTAATTATATGTTTTGAGTATATTGGAGTTATGTGGAGTGGGACTGTGTGTAATGGAGTCTAAGTATGTGGAATGGTATTTTGTGTTGTGGAGTGTGATGTAGCAGAGTTTAAAAAAGATATTGTGTACAATTGAATGACTATTAAAAAAAGAATTAACAAAAAATGTCTTCTAGTTTTTCTGTTCTTGCAAAACCGCAACCTCTTCCTGCCTCGTGTAATGCTTGTTTGTTATAGCTTTTATTTTGTTATGAATGGAGAGACATAATCAATAGGAGGGTAGAGATTGAGAAATAGTACCAGGAGCAGCAGACGGGCACTAGGAGAGAATCAACAGATGCCAGAGTCCGAGGGCAGATGAGGTGGTGATAAGTAATGCTGAAGTGGGGCTGATGTTTATGTTGTGGTGTGTTGGTGCTGCGCTGATGCTGAGCTGGTAGTGAACTCATGAGGAGGTGACGCTGAGGTGATAGTGAGGTGGTGAAGAGTGATGCCGAAGTGCTGGTTCGTGCTAAGGTAGTGGTGCTGCACTGGTGCTGAGATGGTGATGAGAGATGTTGAGTTGGTGCTGTGGTGACGCTGAGCTGATGTTGAAGTGGTGCGGTATTGGTGCTGAGATGCTGCTCAGGTGGAGCTGCTTTGGTGCCGACGTGGTGCTGAGTCATGCTACAGTGGTGCTGCTGCACTGGTGCTCAAGTGGTGCTGCACTGATGAGGAGGTAGTGCTGTGATGATGCTGGGATGGGTCTGTGTTGATGCTCAGTTGGTGTTTTCAGGTGGTTCTCTGCTAATGGGAAGATGGAGCTGCACTGGTGGTGGTTCACTGATGAGTCGGTGCTGTGCTGAGGTGGTGGTGCGCTGATGCTGAAGTGGGGGTGCCTTGGTGCTGAGTTGCTGCTGAGGTGGGGCTGCGTTGGTGGTGCTGCGCTGGTGCTGAGTTGGTGAAAGTTTTAGAATATGAACTGAGAAACATTCCTGCCCCGGCTGTGATGACAATGCTATTAGTGAACAAAGAGGCAAGTCAGGTATCATGCGTATCCTATTGGGAGGTGGGCTACATTTTTACCATATGTGGAGCAACGGTTTAGTCCATCTATTCAATCAAACCAAAGTGTTTTTTGTACAGCAGACATGCTGAACTCCCATCTTGAAAGGTGCTCTTGCATGTGACAATGAAGAAAAGACAACTCTGTGAAATAAAATATTTGCTTAAGATCACACAATTTGAGGTGAGTTATTGGTTAAGTGCATTGGGTCGAGTAGATTATTCAAGTCACTAGACCTGCAGGTTCCGGTAACATCTTTCTGATTTCTTGAGACCTGCTGTGATATTATCCTCGGGAAGGCATATTAGCAACTGGAGAAACTGGCATGGAAATGGTGCTCTACATGCTGAAGAAAAACTGGCTTGACTATTCCACTTGCAAAGTGGGAAACAATGGTGGGAAACAAGCGCTCTAGGTTTCCTCGTGAGTGGGTCCAGTTACAATCTGGTGCCTAATCGAGTCGCGGCTTCCAGTTGGCGGCCTGGGAGATACGCGCTTGCATACACGCCATTTCAGGAAGGTCGCTTAATATCCAAAGACACCCTATCGGGTGCTTCGATTGTCCATTACCAGCCGGCGGCGCCATCATTCATCAGAATCCATCCGCGGTATCGTCCCCATAACCGATAGGGAACCTCCTTTTTCAGCACCGTGTCATCACCCTCTGCGCCTACATCTACGCGCATGTCTGGGGGCTATTATTCCTTCCAACACAGATACGTCCCCGGGATACGTTTTTGCCCCTCGGTGCTAGCAGAAGATAACGCACGCCTCACCAGAGAGGCCGCATTACCTGTGATCTACAGAATATCCGCTTGTTCGTGGTTCCTCCTCCCCCTCCTCACTTTGCCCTGATGAAGGTGCAGCCCCGGACGGGGCTATACACCGAAACGCGCGTTGGCGTTTGTTCCCATCCAGGAACTCACTGAACCAACCCGGACACCTGACCATCGGTCCTAATGTTATCCAAAACCATCATTGCTTAGTGTTGTATGATGTGTGAATGATTGCTGTATGAGTGCAGATGATATGTAAGAGCGGAGCTTGAACCACTGTCTATTTTTGTTATTGTGTTTATTTATTATGGTATATATCAATCCTATGAACTACGCTTATTCACCCATAACAAAAAGGAATCTTAAAAATAAAAAAATAAATTTTGATAAATGTGAATAATATGTATCTGTGACATAATTTACTTGGGTTCAGGGTTCTTTGCTTAAACATAGAGGACCTCTCCGAGGCCACTTTTCTAGAGTACATCGGGAAGGTATCCTCCCCGTATCTGAAGCAACTGATTGACAGGTCACTGGTGGGGTGACACGTAACCCTTAGACAAATGCACAAACTGGAAATCCAGATCGATGCCGCAGATAGGAAGCAACACTACAATGGTCTTAGGAGATTGGACCCAATAAAACACATTTGGACAGAGGGGCACGCGTTCCCAAAACTCCATAAAGTCAGATTCCACACTAAGTTAGGAACACTAAGCCAATCAGACGCCATCATGTACACTACACGCAGTGGTCACGTGCTCCACATGCCGGACATCTGGACACGTACCCACTAGCCTCACATTGCGTCCACGCCGGGTCGCGATCCACCTGCGCTTAATATCAAATGACCAGATTTATGCCCATGACTAGGCCCAGATTTATGCCTCCAAAGTAATGTATAAATTGCTTTATGATGCTTCATGAAATGCATAAAATGACAGCCGTAACCAATATGGTTTGAGACAATCTTCAGACCTGATTCTGCCTCCTGTGCTCCTGGCCGCTGCATTTAATTAAACCAGATTTTCCTGTTTTGCCAAACACCTCTTGTTTTTAATTTGTTTAAGTAAATTCACATTCGTGCGACACCTCTATGTGTTATAAAGCTCCTATGGACAAATGCTGATTGTGCCAATACTGAAGCCACATGTCTGTCTTAGTGTGGCACGCCCCATTGCTGGGGCAGCTGTGCGCTTTATATGTGCACATTGTGAGAAGTTGGCCTGATATATGATGCTCACTAGTTCTAGTGACCACCTTGTATCAGTCCAAACAACCCTCATGGTGATTGGTTGTAAAGTCAACCTTATAGACCAGCTATCCTAATGGTAGCATGGACAAAGCAGTCTTAGGCTAAACTCTTTTGGCATGTGAAGCCAGCTGTTTTACCACATATAACCCCTTGAATACCAAATGAAAGGACACCACACAGGTTGTTATGAAAATAAACGATATATTTATTAACTAACATACACCTCTGAACTCTTTATGAGATCAGAGGGCTAAGCACATGACAATCTCTTAGGAAAAATACGTTTAAGTTGCACAATTTACAATGGTGCCCTAGGGGCACGACAAGCCATATACTAAGTAAGTGGAATGTGAAAGTCGATAGAAGGAATGGAGCTGTCCAGAGGCTGTAGGATCGCTGGGACCACGCTACCCTAACTTTAGGTAAGTAATAGGAGGCCCACGGAACGCGTGTGCAGAGTGTGAACTCACACGCGAGATGCGTAATAACGTCTATGGACAGTACAGTTTAAGAAAAATGTGAGTACGGACAATCCTGACTAGTTAGGACTAAAACGACAATGGAACTGGACACTAGGAGAGTCATTCTACCCTTGAGCACCGAAATGCTCGTGTTACCTCACCCACGGGCTGCGGGTGCATAGGTGTCAAAGTGTGTCGGGTTTCCGCGTCGATGTCTATGGAGCCTTGGAGAAAGATGCTGCAGGCGACCAGGAGGAAGATGTCCGGTGTGATCCAAGGGCGGATCGGAGATGCTGAAGACCTGAAAGCAGAGGGGACAATGTTCAAAGTCACTAGCCAGTGACTGGAGTGGAACCAGGAGTGGAACCAGATGTCGTCGTCGCGATCAGGTGAAGAGTGGACGCTTGACTCTTTAGCCACGTGGACCAGGTGGTGTCTTCGATGACCAGGATGGAGGCACGAGCTGTCCCACGCAGGTTCTCGCTGTCGGCGGTGTCGGATCCGGATTTGGAGTCAACAGGCCTTGGCAAAGGCAACCTATGTGGTGAGTGGAAACGGCGTCTGGATCGGACCAGGAGGGTCCGGGGTGCTTCTCCTTTGCAGGGAAGCAAGGGCCAGTCTGGAGCAACCAGACCAGTAGATTGGATTTCAAGGTTCGTCGTCTAGGAGGTCACTAGCCAGCCGGCAAGTGACCAGACAACGCGTCGAG
This sequence comes from Lissotriton helveticus, assembly GCF_964261635.1. Classification (NCBI taxonomy): domain Eukaryota; kingdom Metazoa; phylum Chordata; class Amphibia; order Caudata; family Salamandridae; genus Lissotriton; species Lissotriton helveticus. Next base: position 52,530,307 of record NC_136065.1, read on the forward strand.
CAGCAAACAGGCAGAAGGGCCCCACGCAGCTCTCGTGGATGCTGGGGGGCTGGTCTTCGGCGCAGGAGCTGCTCGGGGTTGGGGCTTCTCAGTTCCCAAAGCACTCGGTCGAGGTTACCTCAGAAGTCGTGCTGGAGCAAAGTGCTGCTTCTTCCAAGATGGCCGGTCCCACGTGTCTCGTCGCACCCACGGATCTCAGCTGTGCTGCAGATGTAGGTAGAGGTCGGAGAGGTCTGGGAATCCGGGACTCGTCGGGCTCTGAAGTCTGGATCCTCGAGGGAAGACGACAAAGGGAAGCCGCTGGACGCTGATGGTGCTTGCTTGCGCAGGGTGGACACTCCTTGCCCACAAGGGAGATTTCTTCAGTCTTCTGTTCAGAAAGTCGAAGTCCAGAGTTTCTTGTAGAGTTTCAGTTCTGGATTAATCTAATGTGGAATGGGACCAGCTCCTACCTTTATCCTGCTAAAGGGGGCTGTACTACGACTAGGTCCCTCCTATGGGTGGGACCAGGAAGGGGGGTGGTTAGACCCCCTCTCCTTTGTCCGGTCTTGCGCCAGAGCTGGGGCTGGAGAGCCCCAGGAACTGGTTTAGACCGGTGTATGCACAGGGACACCTTGTGTGCCCCAGGCATGTCTCATTCCTTTCAGCCCTGTCCTACCCTAGCACCTCCCAAGGCAGGAAACCCTTTGTCCAAGCCTCCCTCGCTGGAAGGACTCCCAGCAGCAGGAGGTCAGACTTGTGTCTGTGGTGGCAGCATCCATTTTGTGATGCTGAGGCTCGAGTTAACTTTAACTGAGGTTCACAGTTACATACATGTCGTGTCCCTCTAGAAGGGTGGACTGCTACCCCCGTCGCCAGAATTGGCGAGGGGGTAGTATTCCAATTCGTATGACACCTTACTCGACATGTTTTGATAATGCTATACCAAAGTTAGCAAATAACCGCAAGGATTATAATGCACTTAAGAGTATATGGTATAGCGTTATCATGGAAACAGCTAAAGGACTTGGTTCCGAAAGCTGCAGACAGGCTCAGCTCATGCTAGAGCACCATCTCACATAATTCCAAGCACTCTGCCTCCAGGATTGTTAAGGTCTGCCATAGGAGTGACTTATAGGAGGATATGTGTCCATTTTAGGGTTAGATATAGGTATACTATATCTAAAACAAAGGGTGTTTACACCACCTTGCCCCAGCTGATTGATCAGCCAGTTGTGTCAGATTTGGATGGCCAGCCAGGGGTGGCATAATACATGCTGCAGCCCCTGGTAGGCCCTGGGTGCACCTATGCCCTGGGTACCTAAGGTACACTGTACAGGGGCTGATAAGGTGACTCAGTATCCAATTAGATATGTACCTAAGGTACATGGAGTCCATTTTAACAGAGAGAGCAGGAAGCCTGGGGTCCTGAATAGCAGGATCCCAGGCCAACTAAGTCGAAAACCAGCAAAACACCAGGCAAAAAGTTGGGGGCAACCATAGTCAGATATCCACCTTCCTACACGCATAATTTAATATATACTTGAGCCAGTATTTGGAGGAGAATGCTGGGTCTATCTCCTACGAACAGGTGCTCTGGGTGGCTGGGAAGCCTCCCGGAGACGTAACTTAATGGACGATTCAGTGGCATATAAGAGCCGCTGCGAGGTGCAACGCTGTCAGTTGACGGACCTCACTCGTCGCCTGTCTCAGGCGTATACCGCATCGCCGACTCCTCCCTTCTTAAGGAGTTGCTTGGGGCCAAGTATGCTCTGAACTGCCATTACACCACGCAAGCAGAGCCTGTGCATTTTCGCTTGCGGCATTAACTAGAGTGGGGGGGAGAAGCTGGACAGCTGTTGGCCAAGCAGCTGCGTCAGACGCAGTCGCACACTGTAATATAAGACATTAGATCCGCGCATGATGTGCTCTTTACCAATCCATTTATGAGTGTCATGACTCTCCTAACTGTTTGTATGCCATTCTTGTGCCTAACTGACGGCATTCCAATCTTGTGGTAATGTCAGTTTTGTTTATTAAAATCCCGCCCCAATCCCGTGCACCTGCACGACCTGTGTTTATTAAGTGTTTTACAGTATACTGTTTCAATGCACACTATTCCAATTCGTGCATGAGGCAGTTTGAGCATGATTTTCAGAGTGAATTATGTCTTCAAATTCTGTTGTATTTGTAACTAGGGAAGTTGTTTTTGAGAGCTCGGAGCTGGTGCAGAGTAATCGGAAAAGCTCTTTGTGCAGACTGAAGTCTTTCACGCTAAGGCCGCTTTGAGCTCATCTGCTCGCAGCAGCTTAGCGTGATCGTGCACACGTTCATTCCTGGGTGCGGTCCTCTATTTAAACCGCACCCAGGCTTCTGGAACATGCTTTGCCTACTGTGATCTTCCGGGGAGCATCGTGTCAGGAGGCTCCGTCTGAAAAACTTACCGGTGAGAAGAGTTCCAGCTGGTTGAATTCTTCTTCAAGCGTTTCTTCAATCCTGAATCCTGCAAAAGACTAAGAATAGAAAAGTTAAGTATTTTTTTTTGATTTTTTCCTGAACTGGCGCCCATCGCAAGAAAGACAAAGACAATCACAGAACTTAAATAGTTTTCCTGAAGGAAAGGAAAACTTCTGGGCAAAAGCACTTGACACTAAACAACCATTGGTTAATACAACTGTTTAAGAGCGAGGATTGAATTATTAATATTGCAAGAGATTATTGTGATATTAGTTTTGATGAATCCAGCTGAATCTATAATAGTATTTGAGAATAATGCAAGATTGTTGTTTGTGAATTCTCTATGGCAAACAAGATATAAGGTTGGAAGTTAGTCATTAAACATTCCTAGAGTTTGCACAGGTAGTGTTTTCCTCTTTAGCGTTTTTCCACAGGTTTGGACACTAAAGAATTCAGAATCCAGAAAGACAATTCTTGAAAGCATTTGCAAGTAAGTCAAAGATATGAGTGGAGAGTCAGAGAAGGAATGTTTGGAAAGAATATAAAATAAGATATTTTATTCATTTTTATAATTAAAGGTAAATTTCCACAAAAGACTACAAGGACATCAGACAAGGATTCTAGACGACAACAATTCCATAACAAGACAAAGAAATACTGGACGAAGGACTACACTACACTGAACGCAGGTAGGAATCAGTTAGATCATTCTTGCTCCCGAAATTATTAGAAAGTTGTAGGAAAGTTAAAGAATAAGGTTAGGTATTTTTAGTAAATTCTTGTTACTTGGTTGATTGCAGGTCGTCAGCAAGAACCCTCCCCTAATACAACGTCCAGTACGGGCCCTCCTCCTTAAAGTCTAGTTTTTACTTAGCTGTTAATTGAGGTCAGCTAGTTAATAGTTAGCCTTTTGGGAAGTTGGTCCCTTGCGTCTCTGCGAAATCTTCTACGTCTTCCAAGAGCTTCCACTTCTGACCCAGGTAAGGGACGACGTAGTTTGGTTTTGACAGAAGGCAAAGCCCACGATTATAATTTCGCCCAGACGCAATGGACCAAGTTACTCTACAGGACATAGCTTCAGTTCTAAACATCTTTTTGTGCAGTCCGCAGATAATGACTTGCTTAATTTAAAGCAGGGATCTTCTGACCTGCTTCATTACATTTCTCAATTTAATCGTTTGGTTCTCGAAGCCAAGTGGCCATATGACAAAAGAGTCTCAATTTTCTATAGAGGGTTAAGAGAGGACTTAAAAGATATGGTAACTCAAATCCTAGAACCTCCAGATGACATTAATGAATTCATTGATTTGGTAGTAAAATTAAATCATCGCTTAAATGAGAGAAAAGGAGAGAAAGGAAAAGGTGATCACAAATTTTTGTTTTTAAAAGAACGAAATGTACATCCTCGAGAGACAGGTCCTAAACTAGATCCAGTAGAACCCATGCAGATCGGTTCTATTAGGGGTCCTTTATCTAAGGATGAGAAGGACAAAAGACGAAAATTGAATCAATGCCTTTATTGTGGCAAGACGGGCCATTTTGTTAAAGATTGCCCTACACAACCTAATAAGGGCAAACCTAAAACCTCAGAAATAGCCTTAACTCAGGAACAATCGGAAAACTAGAATACTCGATGAAGGATGAGGTCAGTTTATCGAGTGCTATTTCAAGTTTGGCCTCTACTGTACCACCCATTGGATGTAAACATTTTTGTATCATAGTAGAATTAAGGAATTTACAGTTAACATCTCAAACTAAGAAAGTCGAAGCAATTATAGATTCTGGAGCTACTGGTAATTTTATAGACACCCACTTTTTTTCCCAATTAGGTTTTAAATCTCTCCTTAAAGACCATCCAGAAATAGTAAGGGTAGTAGACGGAAAGGAACTGACTTCAGGACCAATCAATAGACAATCAGAAATTCTAGAAATGGACTGTTCACCTATTCACAGAGAAAAGATCCAATTTGACATAATTGACGCCCCTCAATTCAAATTGATTTTAGGAATTCCTTGGTTGATACAACATAACCCAAGTATTGACTGGGTTACCAAAACCATCACCTTGGCTTCCAATCTTTGCCAACATCAATGTTTTCTTTCAGAGAAAACACAAGATGTAATCCAAGGTTTTGATTTCAATTCAGAATCTACCTGTGTTTTGGCGGTTGAAGGAGTTCCTCCAGCTTACTCTGATCTTTTGGACGTTTTCGATAAAAAAAGAGCCAACACCCTTCCTCCCCACAGGGATTTTGATTGCAGAATAGATTTGGTTCCCGGAGCCACCTTACCCTGCAGCAGAATATATGCCTTAACCGAAAATGAAAATTTACATCTCAGAGAATACCTTGATGAGTATCTTGCAAATGGTTTCATCCGTCATTCTAAATCACCTGTGTCATCTTCTCTTTTTTTTATTCCGAAAAAAGGAGGAGAATTACACACGTGCATCGATTATAGAGCTTTGAATAATGTGACCATTAAAAATAGATATCCTCTGCCACTGATTCCCACGTTATTAGATCAAGTAAAGAATGCAACCATTTATACAAAGTTGGATTTACGCGGAGCATACCATCTGGTAAGGGTCCGAAAAGGCGATGAATAGAAGACAGCATTCCGCACCAAATTCGGCCTTTTTGAATATCAAGTTATACCTTTCGGACTGTGTAATGCTCCTGACGCTTTTCAATTTTTTATAAATGAGGTACTACATGAATTCATCGATGTTTGTTGTGTTGTCTATATTGATGACATTCTTATTTTTTCAAACTCAGAAGAAGAACATGTACAGCAAGTTCGCGCCATTCTTAAAAAATTGCTTTCAAATTCTTTATTCGTAAAATTGGAAAAGAGTTTATTCCATGTTACAAGAGTCGAATTTTTAGGATATGTCATCAGTCCCAAAGGAATCGAAATGGATCCCAAGAAAGTAGAGGCAGTAGATTCTTGGCCCAGTCCCACTACTGTAAAACAGGTTCAAAGCTTTTTAGGCTTTGCGAATTTTTATCGCCGCTTTATTCAAGACTTTTCTAGAACTATCACCCCCATTACCAAGTTACTGCGAAAGGGAGTAAAATTTGTCTGGTCCGATCAAGCTGAAAAAGCCTTTCAGGAGTTAAAATGTTTTTTACTTCAGCTCCAATTTTAAGTCATCCAGATCCCAGTCAGCCTTTCATCGTTGAAGCAGATGCCTCACAATTTGCTTTAGGAGGCATTTTATCACAAAGAAATTTTAACACAGGATAGATGCACCTTATAGCTTATTATTCCAGAAAACTGTCTGAAGCAGAATTAAATTATGCTATTGCTGACAAAGAGCTTTTAGCCATAAAAGCAGTTTTTGAAGAATGGCGTCACTACTTGCTTGGAGCTCGACACCCTGTGACAATTTATACCGATCACAGGAATCTTCAAGCCTTAAGATCTGTGAAGGCTTTATCAGCTAGACCAGTGGTTCCCAAACTTTTGACTCCTGAGGACCCCCATTGAGTCACCACTGGAAGCCGGGGACCCCCAAGCAATTTGTATGAGTTAAATTTCAAATATTAAAACAGTAATTTGAAAAAAAAACGCACGTGTGCACACAAAACAAATACTCCAATTACTAAGGATTTTGGGGCCAGATGTACGACCATTTCATTTAGCGTCTCGCAATTGGCGACACATTGCGAGTGACTAATTGCGAGTCGCTAAATGAAATGTAGAACAGTGTGTTTAACACTGTTTGGGATTCCCAATGGGGTCGAAAATTGCAAGGCTCATTAATATTAATGAGCCTCTCGCAATTTGCGAGCCCATTGGGAATGCCAGCCCTCCCAGGGATGGTGGCCTGCTGGGCTCTGCCGGCCACCATGTCTGGGACTGCTTTTAAATAAAGCAGTTTTCTTTTTAAAAATGCAGCTCGTTTTCCATGCATTTAAAAAAAAAGAAAATGAAATGTTTTTTATTCATTTTTTAAGCGCAGGCAGTGGTCCCTGAGACCACTGCCTGCCCTTAAAAAATAATTTTGCATGCATTTGCAAAGTGGAAGGGGGTCCCTGGGGACCCCTGGGGACCCCTTCCCATTTGCGAATGCATTACCATCTACTTGAAGTAGGTGGTAATTGCGAATGTTTTGCGTCTGCAATTGCAGTTGCAAAAAATGTGTACATGGTTTTGAGATTCGCTATTTGGAATGGAGTGCCCCTTCCAAATAGCAAGTTGCAAAACCTATTTAGTGAGTCGCAAAAAAATTGCGACTCATGAAATAGTCTTTGTACATGGCCCAATAGGTTTTTGCATGCTCAAGCGGGTTTGCGAATCCGTTTGCGCTTATAAAAACGGGTCGTACATCTGGCCCTTAGTATTTTAAATTGAAGGAATAGCCCCTCTGTCACATGTATTTCATTTGTTTTATAGCATCTCTCATACCATTGTAGGATGTCAGAGCACTTTACATCACACATATATAGAGACATTGAATCATACATGTAAATCAGTGTATAGAAAATGTTACAAAAGGTAAAGGGGACTGCAAGGTGTAGGATTCACATGTCGTTTGTAATGGTTGGCATGTTTAAATAGTGCTTGGTCTGGAAAAGCACAAACTCAGGTTTCAGTACATAACACAGTGGCTAGCACTGACGTTAGCATTAACAATGTATTTCCATCCAAATAAATCTTTTAAGCAGCATCAGGATAATGAATGACTGGGAAAAAACATGTTACTAACTGATACCATGCAGTTTGCAAGCAGCTCTTTGATGACAGTTTATAGGTCCCTCTGCAAGATTACGATTGTCACTTGTGAAGTGCACAGTAACAAAATAATCTCTGTGACAAAAGCAGTAACCACAGACCTATGCACATAAAATACTGCTTTTTAAAATGCAGGTTACACTTTCTTTGCAGTAAGCACATTAACCATCTGTGCTACATTAGTTAAGTCAGAGCTGTCACTGAAAAAAACTCTCATCTCACTCCAGCAGTTACATAAATCACTGGCATTTTCTTGACACTTTTAGTGTTGCTTGAAAGCTGCTAATTATACAAGAAACTTTTCTGTGTTTATAAAACTGCTTCCTACGGACCCCCTGGGAATGTGTCACGGACCCCTGGGGGTCCACGGACCCCAGTTTGGGAAACACTGAGCTAGACAATTAAGATGGTCAATGTTTTTTAATGACTACAATTTTGTAATCACATATCGACCTGGGAAAGAAAACTTAAAAGCTGATGCTTTATCGAGAATTGGTGAAAGCTTAATGGAACCATCTTTAGAAGTTCATCCTGTTATTCCTACAGCTCGATTTCAAGCCAGTCTTTCGGTCTGTGATGTAATAACTGACATTAAAAAGGAATTTTAAAAAAAAGATATAGAAGAATGGAAGAAAGAACATCCTTATTCACAGGAAAGGGATGATTTGATTTTCGTGCATGATCTCATTTTAGTTCCTTCTGACTCAATTAGAAAAGACATACTTCATTTTCATCATGACACTACCTTGACAGGTCACCCAAGCATTGTCAAAACCTACGAATTAATCAAGAGGACTTTCTGGTGGCCTTCTATGTTTAAAGATGTGCAACAATTTGTGGAAACGTGCAGTGTTTGTATTCAAAACAAAACGTCTCATCAGGCTCCAAGTGGTCTATTAACGCCACTACCTATTCCACCTCACCCATGGCATACTATCTCTTTAGATTTTATTGTAGAACTACCAGTCACAAAAAAGGTTATACTACCATTTTGACAATTGTGGACCAATTTTCTCGTATGGCTCATTTTGTTCCACTTAAAAAATTACCATCGGCTTTGGAACTAGCACATTTTGTAATGGAAAACGTCATACGTTTACATGGAATTCCCTCAGTAGTCATTTCCGACAGAGGATCTCAATTTATTTCTCGCGTTTGGTGCAATTTGAGTTCCCTTTTAAATATGGAAGTTAAACTATCTTCAAGTTATCATCCTCAAACAGATGGTTTGACTGAACGTACCAACCAAACCATAGAACAATTTATTCGTTGTATGTTAACCAGTTTAACAGAAGATTGGTCTGATCTGTTAAGTCAGTTGGAATTTGCTTATAACAATGTAGATCATTCTTCCATAGGAATGTCTCCTTTTTTTTTAATTTTGGCTTTCATCCCAAAAATTTTCCACATGAAATAAAGGAAATCAATCCTGTACCAGCTGTTTCTGAATATGTAACTAAATTATCCTCCATTCAAAATCTGGCCAAATTCAATTTAGCACAAGCAAAAGAAAATCAGAAAAAATCTGCAGACAAACATAGATCTAAGCAACCGGATTACTTACCTGGAGAAAAGGTTTGGTTAAGTACCAAAAATTTAAAGTTGAAGGGGAATCGCAAATTCAATCCTAAATTTATTGGTCCCTTCCCAATCGAGAAAATTATAAATCCTGTTTGCGTCAGATTGTTTCTCCCTCCTAAATTTCAATTTCATCCGGTATTTCATGTTTCTTTGATTAAACATTTCAATCCTCAAACTCGTTTTATACAACCTCCTTCGCCAATCATAGTAGAAGAACACTCTGAATATGAGGTAAGAACAATTCTGGATTCAAAAAGAGTTCGGGGAAAACTTTTCTATCTTGTTGATTGGAAGGGTTACGGTCCCGAAGAAAGGTCGTGGGAACCTCTGGAACATTTAAAACATGCACCAAAGATAGTGAGGTCTTTTCATGTTCGCCATCCGAATAAACCAAAACCTGTTCCACCAGTTTTAGGGGGGATTTTGAGAAGGGAGTACTGTCATGACTCTCATAACTGTTTGTATGCCATACTTGTGCCTAACTGACGGCATTCCAATCTTGTGGTAATGTCAGTTTTGTTCATTAAAATCCCGCCCCAATCCCGTGCACCTGCACGACCTGTGTTTATTAAGTGTTTTACTGTATACTGTTTAAATGCGCACTATTCCAATTCGTGCATTAGGCAGTTTGAGCATGATTTTCAGAGTGAATTATGTCTTCAAATTCTTTTGTGCAGACTGAAGTCTTTCACGCTAAGGCCTCTTTGAGCTCATCTGCTCGCAGCAGCTTAGCGTGATCGTGCGCACGTTCATTCCTGGGTGCGGTCCTCTATTTAAACCGCACCCAGGCTTCTGGAACATGCTTTGCCTACTGTGATCTTCCGGGGAGCATCGTGTCAGGAGGCTCCGTCTGAAAAACTTACCGGTGAGAAGAGTTCCAGCTGGCTGAATTCTTCTTCAAGCGTTTCTTCAATCCTGAATCCTGCAAAAGACTAAGAATAGCAAAGTTAAGTATTTTTTTTTTTCCTGAACTGGCGCCTATCGCAAGAAAGACAAAGACAATCACAGAACTTAAATAGTTTTCCTGAAGGAAAGGAAAACTTCTGGGCAAAAGCACTTGACACTAAACAACCATTGGTTAATACAACTGTTTAAGAGCGAGGATTGAATTATTAATATTGCAAGAGATTATTGTGATATTAGTTTTGATGAATCCAGCTGAATCTATAATAGTATTTGAGAATAATGCAAGATTGTTGTTTGTGAATTATCTATGGCAAACAAGATATAAGGTTGGAAGTTAGTCATTAAACATTCCTAGAGTTTGCACAGGTAGTGTTTTCCTCTTTAGCGTTTTTCAACAGGTTTGGACACTAAAGAATTCAGAATCCAGAAAGACAATTCTTGAAAGCATTTGCAAGTAAGTCAAAGATATGAGTGGAGAGTCAGAGAAGGAATGTTTGGAAAGAATATAAAATAAGATATTTTATTCATTTTTATAATTAAAGGTAAATTTCCACAAAAGACTACAAGGACATCAGACAAGGATTCTAGACGACAACAATTCCATAACAAGACAAAGAAATACTGGACGAAGGACTACACTACACTGAACGCAGGTAGGAATCAGTTAGATCATTCTTGCTCCCGAAATTATTAGAAAGTTGTAGGAAAGTTAAAGAATAAGGTTAGGTATTTTTAGTAAATCCTTGTTACTTGGTTGCTGTACATTTACATTGCAGGTCGTCAGCAAGAACCCTCCCCTAATACAACGTCCAGTACGGGCCCTCCTCCTTAAAGTCTAGTTTTTACTTAGCTGTTAATTGAGGTCAGCTAGTTAATAGTTAGCCTTTTGGGAAGTTGGTCCCTTGCGTCTCTGCGAAATCTTCTACGTCTTCCAAGAGCTTCCACTTCTGACCCAGGTAAGGGACGACGTAGTTTGGTTTTGACAATGAGGCCCTCTACTCCTCCTCAGGGCCCAGTCATGCTGCCGCAGAGCTGGCGTTCATGACGGGCCTTACCCTGCCAGCCCTGCCGCCAGACCAGATGCAGTTTCTCGGTGCTGACATCAGTGATGAGGAAATTACACAAGCCATTGATGGAACGGCCACTATGAAGGCCCGAGAAAATGACGGCCTCCAGATTGAATTCTATAAAATCACTAAACCTCTGATAGTGTCGTTGCTGGGCAAACTGTTCAGGGAGATTGCCACTCCCACAGCTGCTCTCCCGGAATTCAACAGGACACGTATCTCCTTGATTCCCAAACCAGGCCAAGACCCACTTCAATGTACCAACTATCGTCTGATATCTCTCATCAACATGGATGTGAAGATCATGGTGAATGTTCTGGCTACCAGGTTCCAGTTCTATAGTGTCACACTGATCCAGCCCTCACAGGTTGGGTTCTTTTCTGGCCGCACTTCGGCGATTCACCTGTGGTTGCTCACCCATCTGCTATCGCAAGTGTGGAAGGATGATGAGAAGGTGCTCATCCCTATTGACGCCAAAAAGGCATTAAACCAGGTGGATTGGCCATACTTGGTCCGGGTGATGGAGACCATGCTCCTAGTGGAAGTGCATATTGCCCAGTGGCTCTACAGAGCTCCTATGGCCTCAGTGACCTTTGGGGGATTTCCCTCCCCTTTTATGCTGTCTGATATGGCAGGGGTGTCCACTCTACCCACTGTTATTTCTGCTGGCACTGGAACCCCTGGAGACTAAGATATACACGACACCTAGTATACATGGGATAGCCACGCCAGTGGGTGAGCGGAAGGCGTTCTATTACACGGATGATATTTTGGTCATCCAATCGATCATGGCCCTTACACAGGTGATAGTCATTCTCCACCGTATCAGGGTACCGCACACACTGGTCGAAGGCTATGACTTCCGCAACTATGGTGGTGTCATAGCGGGTGGGGAATACCGTTTGCATTGCAGACTGCCCATATGGAATACTTGGGGGAATACCTGAGTAGTGACTCCTCTAGGGAGGTGTGTAATGACATTGCTACAATTGTGGACAAGGTAGGAGCTGAATTCAGCGCCTGACTTGCGTTTCATCTATCTCTGCGGGGCTGTGTTAAAATGATAATAATTAACGTGATGCTGAGATTAATTACATATTTGGAATGCTTCCTCTGATGATTTCCTGTGGCCTTCTTAGGGACAGTGACCAAATGATCCAGACATTTGCATGGGAGGGACGCAGTCCTCACCTCAAGACTGCTAAACTGTATGCCGAAAACCACAGCAGGGGGACTGAGACTTCCACATGTGGAGTCTCACGGGCTGGCCACGCGATTGTCACGTGTTGCAGATGCTGAAGGTTGCTAACGAGACATCCACCTGGGTCTTTCTGGAGCGCCATCTGCTGCAATTGAAGGGAGAACTTACATCTCTCTACACGGGCCATAGACAACCCGGCTGCTTGGCTCAGCCAATTATCCATTGCAGGCGCTTAGCTTGGCATCATGGTCATCGCTTGCTTCGCACCCGTGCACGATCCATCTTAAGGCTCCGTTCTGGAAGAACAGTGACATTAAGATTAGGGTAGAGGAGATTGACTGGTCACAGTGGAATACTAGAGGGAAAAGCTATATGAGTGACATGGTACGGGAGGTTGAATTGGTCCCCTTTGCTGCTCTCAGATGCAACTGGAGACTGCCTCAATCGCAACACTGCCAACATTGACAGCTCACACAATCTGCAATACACGCTGGATGCCCCCCCACACAGTCTGCAACACACGCTGGATCCCCCCCCACACAGTCTGCAACACACGCTGGATGCGCCCCCTTACGATATAGTGTCTGAGCTGCTGTTACAATACATTCAAACACGCAAGGGCTACAGGGGCACCATGGGGGGACTGAGTGTTACCCTGACACATCCTCTTTCTAGTCTACTGCCCATAATTTGCTTTGTTGTTGGGAGCAGAGGTTAGACCCCTCCATTTCTGAGGAAGACTGCACAGCCTTTGGAGGAGCAAGATGCCTTTCTTCAGAGGCGAGGTTTAAATGTAGCTACTCCAAGGTCTTGCACCTCTGGCATTGGACACCGTCACAATTGTGTAGGAGGAAAAAGGCAGTTGTCTCCACGTGATGGAGGTGTGTCGCATCGACATTGAAAGTGTTCTGGGGACTCTATGTTGCTTCCGCACTACTGGGGCTCTGTTTGGGTTACCATGATGACACGCCTGGGTGAGGCCCCACACCCTACGGCCCGCCTACTTTTACTTAATGACATGTTCATATTCCTGAACTCAACTCATAATGGTAAACAATGGTTGGCTACAGCTCTGGCAGTAGTGACGGTGGAAATCTTGCGCTATTGGAAATCACCTAGGCTACCATCCCATAGTACACCACTCGTGGTCTTGCATGACGTGGCCACTTATTTGTAAGCTCCATGGTCAACAACAGAAGGTTGAGGAGGTCTGGGCTCCCTTCTTACGAGGAGAACCATGGCCACTGCAAATACTCGGCCTGGTGCAGTACTTTGGCCGCTCCGGGATGGGTGGTGGCGGCTTCAAGGGAGGTGGCCTGGGCTCTGCCCCACACTTTTGTGTTCCCCTCATCTTCCCTCTATGCTCCCCCGGAAGCCTTCTAGTCATCATCGCCTCTGTTAGGAGGGACTTTGGGGCATATTACCAAGCAATAGCGATAATTATCGCTATTGCTTGGTTAGAGACAAAATTTTACCGCTAAGCTGCGGCGATTTTTATCGCAGATAAACCTTGGTATTACCAAGGTTTATCGCAAATGCGATAAAAAACGGCCGCAATGCATGAATATCGCTGAAAAGTCAGCGATATTCATGCATTACCGAGCTAATGCTCTTAGCCATGTTATCCACCTCCTATTGGATAACATGGCTAAGAACTGCTCAGGGCAGGTGTTAGCTTTTGGAGATATTCGCGCTTTGCGCCAATATCTCCAAAAGTTGGTAATAGGAGATAGCGATGTTAGCGACTGTTTTCAGTCGCTAACATCTTGGCCCGCCCACTTTGCATGTCATTAGTGATAAATATCACTGACATGCAAAGCGGGGCCAAAGATGGTCGCTATCTCCTACTAGCTGTCGCTAACTGGTGTTAGCGACAGCTAGGTAATAGGGAGATCATTTTATCTCCGCTTTCTTGGCTTTTAAAGCCAAAAAAGCGGAGATAAACCCCCTTGATAATATGCCCCTTTGTTCTATGAAATGTGTTGTTTGTCTTGTTTTCACTGTCTTTTCAAGTGTTCTCATTCATAAGTCTTGGAACTGTCAGGTCTGCTATTTTTGCATCACTGTTCCACACTGTCTGTATCTGAGTGTATCCGGGCATATTATCTGTCCTAGGGGACCTTGTTATGGCCACAGAAACAACCATGGACCGGGGTTCCGGTTAGCAATGAACTCTTGCCACTAAAGAGCGAACTGGAGGTTGAACAAGGTTCTTGTGGCCAATGGGCAGCGTGCAAATGGCTGCTGTACACACCCCTGGATTAGTCAAAGATAAACATTTCTTCTCACTTACTCACTTCTCATTTGGTGCCCAGATGAGCATTTTCCCAAATTCGTTTTGCAAATCTTTCAATGAATCTTCGGTTAAAGATTAATAATGGGGAACATGGTTTCGTTCCCGTCTGATCTTAGGCTCATAATTTGTTACACCACGAACACCTCTCCTTTCTAGTTTGTTTACTGGTTCAATGGTTACCACAGGCAGCGGGTTCATTGCTAGCATTTTACATTTTTGCCAAATTCAACGTTACTGATTTCCTTCATTTGTGAGTGCTGCCCAATCTTTTCAACATCACTTTTTCAAATGTAAGAACATAAATGGACATCATTCCTGCTGGTGGGTTGAGTGTGAAGGACTTCTGCAAACTTCAGCATCTGAAACTGAATCCCATTCTTTGGCTTTGAAAACCTATTACTCTCTGATTGTTCTAAAGAGCACACACCACTGGAACCTGGCATTGGAAAGGAGAATAATGTGTGGAATTAATGATAACCCACAACTCAACCTATGTTCATCAGATTATTGAGAATTACACAAATCACACCCCTGCAACCCAAGGGGTTTGAAAGGAAAGCCAGAGCTCTTTGAGTTGGAGAACATGTGTGACATGACCAATGTGTATTTCTGGCACTAATGCACCAGGGGGTATATTACCAACAACTAGCGATAATTTTTGTCTCTAACTTGTTTAGAGACAAAAATTATCGCCACACATCGGCGATTTTTATCGCAGATAAACCTTGCTATTAGCAAGGTTTATCGCAAATGCGATAAAAAACGGCCGCAATGCATGAATATCGCTGAAAAGTCAGCGATATTCATGCATTATCGAGCAAATGCTCTTAGCCATGTTATCCACCTCCCATTGGATAACATGGTGAAGAACTGCTCAGGGCAGGTGTTAGCTTTTGGAGATATTCGCGCTTAGCGCGAATATCTCCAAAAGTTGGTAATAGGAGATAGCGATGTTAGCAACTGTTTCCAGTCGCTAACATCTTGGCACGCCCACTTTGCATGTCATTAGTGATAAATATCACTGACATGCAAAGCGGGGCCCAAGATGGTCGCTATCTCCTATTAGCTGTCACTAACTGGTGTTAGCGACAGCTTGGTAATAGGGAGATAATTTTATCTCCGCTTTCTTGGCTTTTAAAGCCAAAAAAGCAGAGATAAACCCCTTGATAATATACCCCCAGGTTTTGATCACTGTTACACATGGTGCTTATAAATATCAAATGGCTATCCAGAAACGAAAACCTTTATTTTTCAAAGCATGTATATATGAGGGCATATATAATAGTACTTTCTATTGTTATCTGCAGAATGATATGCAGCAGCTGGTGAAGGTTCTTTCAGACCCCATTTATTTTGAGATGAGTGTGTGCTGAGGAGAGCATTGGCTACGGATCAACTGGAAATTGATGCTTCATTTGGTAAGATATTCCAAATAACTTAGGGGCATATTATCAAGGGATTTATCTCCGCTTTTTTGGCTTTAAAAGCCAAGAAAGCGGAGATAAAATTATCTCCCTATTACCTAGCTGTCGCTAACACCAGTTAGCGACAGCTAGTAGGAGATAGCGACCATCTTGGGCCCCGCTTTGCATGTCAGAGATATTTATCACTAATGACATGCAAAGTGGGCGTGCCAAGATGTTAGCGACTGGAAACAGTCGCTAACATCGCTATCTCCTATTACCAACATTTGGAGATATTCGCGCTAAGCACGAATATCTCCAAAAGCTAACACCTGCCCTGAGCAGTTCTTAGCCATGTTATCCAATGGGAGGTGGATAACATGGCTAAGAGCATTAGCTCGGTAATGCATGAATATCGCTGACTTTACAGCGATATTCATGCATTTCGGCCGATTTTTATCGCTTAGGAGATAAACCTTGATAATAGCAAGGCTCCTAAGCGATAAAAATCGCCGCAACACGGCGATAAAATTATTGCCGCTAAGCCACCATAGCGATAATTATCGCTAGTTGTTGGTAATATGCCCCTTAATTTCTCTTGTGGTAACTAACATTCACGTCAAAGCTGCACATTGTTTGTATAAAAACATTAATGAACATTAAACATTTGTTTTGAGTGTTAACACCTTTAGGCTTAAGTGGTCTTCTAGCAACTAACTTTTTGCCGAAGTGTTCCTTTATTGCGTTGTGAATGGTCTTTCTACTTGTTCAGTCAGTTCTCTTCAAATAAGCAAGCAATCCATGACTTAAACTAGGGATCTTGGTGACAGCACTGAGAGTGCATAGGGACATATTACCAACAACTAGCAATAATTTTTTTCTCTAACTTGTTTAGAGACAAAAATTATCGCCGCACATCGGCGATTTTTATCGCAGATAAACCTTGCTATTAGCAAGGTTTATCGCAAATGCGATAAAAAAACGGCCGCAATGCATGAATATCGCTGAAAAGTCAGCGATATTCATGCATTATCGAGCAAATGCTCTTAGCCATGTTATCCACCTCCCATTGGATAACATGGTGAAGAACTGCTCAGGGCAGGTGTTAGCTTTTGGAGATATTCGCGCTTAGCGCGAATATCTCCAAAAGTTGGTAATAGGAGATAGCGATGTTAGCGACTGTTTCCAGTCGCTAACATCTTGGCACTCCCACTTTGCATGTCATTAGTGATAAATATCACTGACATGCAAAGAGGGGCCCAAGATGGTCGCTATCTCCTATTAGCTGTCACTAACTGGTGTTAGCGACAGCTTGGTAATAGGGAGATAATTTTATCTCCGCTTTCTTGGCTTTTAAAGCCAAAAAAGCGGAGATAAACCCCCTTGATAATATGCCCCCTAGTGCTTTCAGCTTTACTTCAGACTTTCATCTGCTTCCCTGGTCCAAACAATTGCTTGTTGGCATTCATATATTGGTCGCCAGTAAAGTATTAACTTTTTTTTCTTTTCAGTCGGGCATGCTGCAAACATAGTTCAGAGTAGCTCAGGCCAATATCCTTCTTGAAGGCAGCATAAGGTGAACCCAAGATAGTTTACGCCCTATTTGCACAGACTACATCTAGGGGCATATTACCAACAACTAGCGATAATTTTTGTCTCTAACTTGTTTAGAGACAAAAATTATCGCCGCACATCGGCGATTTTTATCGCAGATAAACCTTGCTATTAGCAAGGTTTATCGCAAATGCGATAAAAAACGGCCGCAATGCATGAATATCGCTGAAAAGTCAGCGATATTCATGCATTATCGAGCAAATGCTCTTAGCCATGTTATCCACCTCCCATTGGATAACATGGTGAAGAACTGCTCAGGGCAGGTGTTAGCTTTTGGAGATATTCGCGCTTAGCGCGAATATCTCCAAAAGTTGGTAATAGGAGATAGCGATGTTAGCGACTGTTTCCAGTCGCTAACATCTTGGCACGCCCACTTTGCATGTCATTAGTGATAAATATCACTGACATGCAAAGCGGGGCCCAAGATGGTCGCTATCTCCTATTAGCTGTCACTAACTGGTGTTAGCGACAGCTTGGTAATAGGGAGATAATTTTATCTCCGCTTTCTTGGCTTTTAAAGCCAAAAAAGCGGAGATAAACCCCTTGATAATATACCCCCTAGTGTCTTACAGCTTCTGGTACCTGTGAAAACACTCTTGCTGCTTTCCACCTTTGTACATCTGTAATATATCCTGAATGTTAGAGGGGCAGTGATTAGAGACACAGGGGCATATTACCAACAACTAGCGATAATTTTTGTCTCTAACTTGTTTAGAGACAAAAATTATCGCCGCACATCGGCGATTTTTATCGCAGATAAACCTTGCTATTAGCAAGGTTTATCGCAAATGCGATAAAAAACGGCCGCAATGCATGAATATCGCTGAAAAGTCCGCGATATTCATGCATTATCGAGCAAATGCTCTTAGCCATGTTATCCACCTCCCATTGGATAACATGGCGAAGAACTGCTCAGGGCAGGTGTTAGCTTTTGGAGATATTCGCGCTTAGCGCGAATATCTCCAAAAGTTGGTAATAGGAGATAGCGATGTTAGCGACTGTTTCCAGTCGCTAACATCTTGGCACGCCCACTTTGCAGGTCATTAGTGATAAATATCACTGACATGCAAAGCGGGGCCCAAGATGGTCGCTATCTCCTATTAGCTGTCACTAACTGGTGTTAGCGACAGCTTGGTAATAGGGAGATAATTTTATCTCCGCTTTCTTGGCTTTTAAAGCCAAAAAAGCGGAGATAAACCCCCTTGATAATATGCCCCAATGTTACTTGTTGTATCATATATCTGGATGCAATGACAGAAACTGCAAAATACAAGTCAGGCGGCACACTATGCTAAGCACAGATTTTTAGGTTATGTGCTTTTAAGCCACGTCCTTAATTACATTGGCCACGCCCCTCTGAGAGACTCCCCAGTCTTTTCATCCCATTTAAAGCCCTCTCCCCTCCCCAAACTCTTCTCTTTCATTGCTGCACCGCCCAGTCGTGACATTTCATTTGAGATGCTTTCAGTGTCTTTCCAGCAGATGGCGATGTTGCCTTTCTTGGAGTGCCCGAGTTGCCGTAAATTCACATTCAAAGCACAGTTCATCGTTCAGTAAATTAGAATTCCCGTGGACGCGCCGCTCTCGTGCGCTTAATATCAAAGCGCTACTTATGAAAATATACTGAAAAATCAAGGTGAAGATATAGTGTGAGCACTCAATCCATCAATCCATCAATCGGGGGTTTATAAACGCGCCACTTACCCGCGAGGGTCTCAAGGCACTATGATGGGAGGTGTATTTGTAAAAGCGCGTTCACAGCGTTATAATGCGGCACAGCGCTATTTTTTCATAACTTTAAGCCTTTTAGCAAGGCTAAAGGTTATAGCAAAAACGCTAAGGTGGTGGGGGGGTTGGAGAGGCTAGAGAAACACAGAAAAGGATAATAATGCTTTGTTTTATTTGCTTTATGTGATTGTAATTTATTTTTAACATTATGAACAAGCATTGAAAATGCAATCAGTCTCGCATTTCTTTGAACTGGAGCTATTGCCATTGTAAATGGCAATGTATTTTTCTTATGTATTATGGAGTGTATGTGTGTGGTGTGTCGTGTACCTATAACGTTTGGATTGGATTAGTTAGTTGTGTAATTGTGTGGTGTGGAACTGTGTGGAGTGGATTTGTGTAGTGGCATTATGTGGCATCATGTGCTGTGGAAATATATGGTTAGCAAATATGTGGCGATCAGTGTAGTGACATTATGTGGAGTCGGATTGTGTGTTGTGGAGTGGTAAGTAGTTCAGTTTAATTATGTGTTCTGCTGTTGAATTCTGCAGCACAATGTGGAATTGTGTGGTGTGGTTTGGATGTATGTGGTGTGTTGTGTAATTGTGTTGTTGAGTTGTATTATGTGATTTGGTGTCAAATTATGTGGTGTGGACTGGAAATATGTGAAACTGAATTTTCTGGCATGGAACTGTGTGTAAAGCTTTGCGTTTTTGATGACGGAAACAAATAGGTAGGAGCGAAAGCATCAGATCTGTGTGTTAAAAAAAGGAAAGAGTTGGAACTATTGCCATTGTAAATGTAAATGTCTCTTACCTATGTGTTATGGATTTGACTAGATGTATGTGGTGTGTACCAATACTGTGGGTTGTATTGGACTTGTTTGTTGTGGTATCGTGTGGTGTGAAACTGTGTGGTGTGGATTTGTGTAGTGGAATTAAGTGGTGTGATGTGCAGTTGTATTGTGTGGATAGTAATTATATGTTTTGAGTATATTGGAGTTATGTGGAGTGGGACTGTGTGTAATGGAGTCTAAGTATGTGGAATGGTATTTTGTGTTGTGGAGTGTGATGTAGCAGAGTTTAAAAAAGATATTGTGTACAATTGAATGACTATTAAAAAAAGAATTAACAAAAAATGTCTTCTAGTTTTTCTGTTCTTGCAAAACCGCAACCTCTTCCTGCCTCGTGTAATGCTTGTTTGTTATAGCTTTTATTTTGTTATGAATGGAGAGACATAATCAATAGGAGGGTAGAGATTGAGAAATAGTACCAGGAGCAGCAGACGGGCACTAGGAGAGAATCAACAGATGCCAGAGTCCGAGGGCAGATGAGGTGGTGATAAGTAATGCTGAAGTGGGGCTGATGTTTATGTTGTGGTGTGTTGGTGCTGCGCTGATGCTGAGCTGGTAGTGAACTCATGAGGAGGTGACGCTGAGGTGATAGTGAGGTGGTGAAGAGTGATGCCGAAGTGCTGGTTCGTGCTAAGGTAGTGGTGCTGCACTGGTGCTGAGATGGTGATGAGAGATGTTGAGTTGGTGCTGTGGTGACGCTGAGCTGATGTTGAAGTGGTGCGGTATTGGTGCTGAGATGCTGCTCAGGTGGAGCTGCTTTGGTGCCGACGTGGTGCTGAGTCATGCTACAGTGGTGCTGCTGCACTGGTGCTCAAGTGGTGCTGCACTGATGAGGAGGTAGTGCTGTGATGATGCTGGGATGGGTCTGTGTTGATGCTCAGTTGGTGTTTTCAGGTGGTTCTCTGCTAATGGGAAGATGGAGCTGCACTGGTGGTGGTTCACTGATGAGTCGGTGCTGTGCTGAGGTGGTGGTGCGCTGATGCTGAAGTGGGGGTGCCTTGGTGCTGAGTTGCTGCTGAGGTGGGGCTGCGTTGGTGGTGCTGCGCTGGTGCTGAGTTGGTGAAAGTTTTAGAATATGAACTGAGAAACATTCCTGCCCCGGCTGTGATGACAATGCTATTAGTGAACAAAGAGGCAAGTCAGGTATCATGCGTATCCTATTGGGAGGTGGGCTACATTTTTACCATATGTGGAGCAACGGTTTAGTCCATCTATTCAATCAAACCAAAGTGTTTTTTGTACAGCAGACATGCTGAACTCCCATCTTGAAAGGTGCTCTTGCATGTGACAATGAAGAAAAGACAACTCTGTGAAATAAAATATTTGCTTAAGATCACACAATTTGAGGTGAGTTATTGGTTAAGTGCATTGGGTCGAGTAGATTATTCAAGTCACTAGACCTGCAGGTTCCGGTAACATCTTTCTGATTTCTTGAGACCTGCTGTGATATTATCCTCGGGAAGGCATATTAGCAACTGGAGAAACTGGCATGGAAATGGTGCTCTACATGCTGAAGAAAAACTGGCTTGACTATTCCACTTGCAAAGTGGGAAACAATGGTGCTTTACATCCTGGAGCAATGAGGGATTGGCTCTTGTACTTCAGGTTCTGGAAAAGAAAAACATGTTGGTCTGTCTATGGTGTGCAATATCTTAGCCTAAGGGGCTTTATTTTTAGCTTTCTCTTATCTAGAATTGATCCAGTTCAATGCAAGTCAGTGAGGAAGATCCATTCTCCTGGTTTGTTTTTCAAAAGCTGCCTCTGCTCGCAAACGTTGCTCGTGTCTGCTAGTGTGAACCCTGAAGGCGTGCTCTATAGACAGAAGTGGCGAGACATATATGGACACACACGGGCGCAGTAAACATTCATATGGGAGATTCCGTGATGAATGTCTAGTAAGGGCAGTGCTGTAAATAAACCATGTATGAAGAACCAGCAAAGCGTGTCTCAGGCAGGGCATATACACCCGTAGATGCAAGCAAAGCAGAGGGGTGCAGCGGCTTGACTGCCAGCACACCCCAGAGGCGCTATGTTGACCAACCTTAAAACCTGCAGCGGCTGTGTCTGCACTAGTCTACAATCCGGTGCTTGCCCGGATGTACACCTCTCTCTCCCCAGTAGGAGGGGGCTGTGCAGACAATACACAAAGCCGGAGAACACGGTTGCAATAAACAGCTGTCTCAGCAGAGCCCGAGCCCGGGGAAGACCCATTCAGTCCACCGGGAGACCTGCCGACACATGGCCTGAAGCAGCCATCAGGCTGCAAGCAAGCGTGCCTGATAACAAGAGGGAGTTTGTCTCCAGCAGCACTGTGCCTGAGCAAACAATATCACTCTACACTGCATCCCATTTATTGTGGGCATAAAATAGCAAAACGACAAAATAAATCAAAATCTCGCAGTATCAGGATCAATCTGAGCCTGTCGCTGCCTGGCACGGATGTGGGTGCAGGGCATGTGATCTGATGGGACTTCTCGCTCACTTGAATGTAGGAATGGCCATAGCGCCATCTAGTGACTACATACTGAAATGGCAACACGACGTTAGCACTGTCAAGGTGAAAGAAGACTAAACAAGCGTTAGCAATGCAATAGGACTCGCATTTACGCGAGACCTATTGCATTGAAAACGGGAGTGCGGGCGGGCGCAGGAAGGCACGAGTAAGACAGGGAGTGCATGGGAGGGGGCGTGGGGCCCCAAGAAGTCACGAACTACAGTAGGGGGGGTAAGGAGGGATGGGAAGAAAGTAGTCTGTGCAGTAAAGGGGCCAGTAGCCATGGAAGGTTACAACTGACTGACATGGCTGTCATGGGGAGGGACTAACAGGCCTAAAACCAATTGGAAGGCAGCATTTATAACCTAAGCCAATGAGGAAGATGGGCCGGATATTGGGCGGAGCTTCCACACAGCTTCCACACTATAGTGTATACTGCATGCCTTGCAAAGCGATGGCAGCGCATTCGTGCTGCAACCCTAGGCTAGACCTAAAAACAACTACAAGTGCTAGAATGCAAAATATTCAGACAGACTGTCAGGTCAGCTAGTCTTACATTTCTTTAATGGAGCTGGCTCAAGATGCCAGGGTGACTGGTAGGAGATATTGGCATGTGGAGGGTGATAGACACCCACGCACTCTCCCATACCCACATACACAAACATGCTGGCACCCAGCTGACTCAAGATGCAAGGGTCACTGGTGGGAGACACAGCCATGTGGGGGGTGACAGACACCATCACACACTCTCCCTTACACACATACATAACTATACTGGCACTGAGCTGGCACAAGATGTCAGGGTCACTGGTGGGAGACACAGCCATGTGGAGGGTGATAGACACCCACACACTCTCTCTTACCCACATACACAATCATCCGCACCCGGAACTTCGGAACTTCTGTTTGGGAGCACCCTCCCCGCCGTCTGCCTACTGGATTCTTGATCCCGCCGCAAACGAGTGATTTCTCGCCTGTCACTTCCAGACCCATTACTCGGACACCCCTGCATCCTAATGTGAATGCGTGCCAATTCTTGTGTGGCACCACGAACTTCTTAACATTGGGGCACTGCCTCCTACGTTGAGCATTCCCCTCAGCGCAGCCGCCCACCGAATCTGGAGCCACATCCATCAACCCACCAGCAGCCTGGTCCTGAGCGAGGGCCGGGTCGGAAGTATCACCGGCTAAGCGACCTAGGGTCCTTCTTCTTCTCGTCACAGCCCTGATGAGTCGTGCAAGCACTGTTACCGCTTGACGACGAAACACGTGTCGGCTGGCCCTTCATGAAATAAAAGAGGATTCACTCAACAACTATTCTGCTCTGCCTCGATCACTGTCACTTGTACCTTTATGTCCATTGAGGCATCTCCTTTCTTTACTGTAATTTGGTGTGCAATTGGTATTTGTTTTTGCCTTGTATTGCGTGTGCTCTGCACACATCTGGAGGGGTTTAGGGCCTTTTGTCCCCTCACCTACTTGCACCCGGACCTACCCTTCTTGTACACTATCGTGAGCTGTGCGCCTGGTATTTCCCTGTACCCTAAAAAACCCTTCTCTCCATAGAAGGCACATACACAATCATGCCAGCACCCAGCTGACTCAAGATGTCACGGTCACTGGTGGGAGACACAGCCATGTGGAGGGTTACAGACACACCCACACACTCTCCCTTACACACATACATAAATATATTGGCACTGAGCTGGCACAAGATGTCAGGGTCACTGGTGGGAGACACAGCTATGTGGGGGGTGATAGACACACCCACACACTCTCCCTTACACACATACATAAATATATTGGCACTGAGCTGGCAGAAGACGGCCCTCGTCACCAGCTGTCTGGACTACGGCAACACCCTCTACGCCGGAACCACCGCCAAACTCCAGAAGAGACTCCAGCGGGTCCAGAACGCCTCAGCAAGACTCATCCTGGACATCCCCCGTCGCAGCCACATCTCCGGACAACTGAGAGATCTGCATTGGCTCCCGGTCAACAAGAGAATCACCTTCCGTCTCCTCACCCACGCACACAAAGCCCTACACAGCCAAGGTCCAGGATACCTCAACAGCCGCCTCAACTTCTACGCTCCCAAACGCCAGCTTCGTTCGACCAGCCACGCCCTCGCCGCCGTCCCCCGCATCCGCAGAGCCACCACAGGGGGACGGTCCTTCTCCTACCTCGCCGCTAAGACGTAGAACTCCCTCCCCACCCACCTCTGCCTGACCCAGGACCACCTCGCCTTCAGGAAGCAACTCAAAACCTGGTTGTTCAAGCAGTAGCAGTCCCCCCCCCCCCCCCCCCACCGCCTTGAGACCCTCTGGGTGAGTAGTGCGCTATATAAATACGATGATTGATTGATTGATTGAGGGTCACTGGTGGGAGACACAGCCATGTGGGGGGTGAGAAACACCCACACACTCTCTCTTACCCACATACACAAGCATGCCGGCACCCAGCTGACTCAAGATGTCAGGGTCACTGGTGGGAGACACAGCCATGTGGAGGGTGACAGACAAGCAAATGTTCTCCCTTAACCACATACAAAAACATGCTGGCCCCAGTGGAGACACACAGGCACTCAGACATGCGTTCACTCACATGCCTCTACCACACATTAAATGACCCCTCCACGCACACACCCACATACAACAGCAATGCGTTTTCATCTTTATTTATTTATGCGTTTTTATATAGCGCAGACTTTACCCGAAGGTGTCAGAGCGCGTCACAATAGGAACAGAACTGATACATGAGAACATTACAAGTGAACAAAATACAAAAGCAAACGTTACATTACATGAGGCAAAAGTGACAATCGTGAGCCAACAAAATACAAGAGGTAGCAAACGGTGCTTTACAGGAGGAAAAAGTGACATGTGTGCAGGTTACAAAAGCGTACAAAGTAAACAAAGGGCTTGTTCATCATCTGCAGCTGGTACAGAAAGCTGCGGCCAGGCTGGGGATGGGCCTTCCTAAATCCCATTCAGTCTCGGCTTCTATCACGAGGTTCCGTGAATTCTGAACCCGTTTCATAAAGGTCATGGTTTTGTTACGAATTTCATATTAGCGAACCGTAACTAGTTAGTGCGGCAAGTATGAGTGCTTTTGTCATGTTAGACCGATGGATTCACTAAGTCTTTAGGGATTTCGTTCTGAACCCTTGGGTTCCATTTTGTGTATGGCAGCCATTTTGTGGTTGCCCTCACATAGGCCGATGACTGTGGCTGAACTAGTCTTTTTAAGGACATGTACACCTTAGCTCCAGTTCGTGCTTACTTCTGTTCGACCTGAGTGAACTGACCCTGTTGCCTGAAGCTGACCTTGTTAAACCAGTTCCAGCCCTTTAGCTGATCAAGATTAAGGATCAGAGCACAGGACATCATAAAGTTTTACTGCATACAAATATGCCTTATCCTACTCTCAAATGTTTCTGCTCCTTTCTTTATGGTCTATTTATGATTGGGTTGTGGCCTTTTTAGGTCTCGTGACCTATCAATGCGCATGCGCATTGAGAGAAGCGAGACTATAGGGCTTTAAACAAAGTTTACCTAACTGTGGCGATTTGGTGCTGTGCCCGTGGCTTTTAGGTCAATGCGCAAGCGCATTGACCTAAAATGCGCGTGCACATCACCAAATCGCCGTCTGTTCCCTCAGCCGCACTCCTCCCACACCTTTGAAGTGAAGCTTAGCTTCACTTCAAAGGCCCCAGCTGCTTCACACCCTCATGCCGCTCTCCCCGCTCCGCCCCCTCCCCTGCCCGCCGTGTGCATTTCTCCTCCCCCCCTCCCCACAGCAATGCCCTCCGTCTTGTTTCCTTTCTTGTTTTTCTTTCAGGTGAGATATCTTTTCCATCATTTGCGATAATACAGTTTTCATATGCTCTAAATCACAGTTGCCATTTGACCTGTGGTTTACCAGGAATCTGGAGAAATGGACTGGGTTAATGATTAAATAACTTATTTGAAGCCATACTTTAACAAGTCAAATAATTTTCACAATGAAACAAGCAGAGGAAACACACCTCAAAGCTAGTTAAGTCTTGAAAGTTGCCTCAATGCGTTCCTGCATATAAGCTTCTGTTGCAATAATAAACTGTGTGAGCAGTGAAAGGTTGTCTATATTTAGCGCACTCTACTGAAGCACATTATACTGAGCGTGTGTGACATTCCCAGCATGCACGGAGAAAACGTCACACAACCATGACGGCACGCATTGGTACACAAATGTCTCAGGAGGCTGACGTGCACAGCTTGGAACAGCGCGCGCAATAGATTCAAGGCAGTAGGATGTGGGGTTAAAAATCTGCACATGAAGCACGTAACGATGTAGTGATTTTTTTGTTTGAATCTGTTATTTGAGTTTTTCAAGATTTCCAAAATAGTACAACATGCACATAGCTCATATAATTGTTCGAGGTTCGTGTCAGACAGTTACAGGGAAATTAACTCGTGATTCAAATACTGCTAAAAATACAACAGAAAACTGTAATAATAAAACAAGCACTGGCATAGCCAATAGGCCTCGCCTTTGGAACCTTATATGAACCCATCTCAACCCCTCACCCTCACCCTCAACCCCTCACCCTCACCCCCTCACCCTCAACCCCTCACTCACCCCCTCACCCTCAACCCCTCACCCTCACCCGCTCACTCACCCTCAACCCCTCACCCTCACCCCCTCACCCTCACACTCACCCTCAAACCCTCACCCTCACTCACCCTCAACCCCTCACCCTCACCCACCCTCAACCCCTCACCCTCACCCACCCTCAACCCCTCACCCTCACCCACCCTCAACCCCTCACCCACCCTCAACCCCTCACCCTCACCCTCAACCCCTCACCCTCACTCACCCTCAACCCCTCACCCTCACTCACCCTCACTCACCCTCAACCACCCTCAACCCCTCACCCTCACTCACCCTCAACCCCTCACCCTCACTCACCCTCAACCCCTCACCCTCACTCACCCTCACTCACCCTCAACCCCACTCACCCTCAACCCCTCACCCTCACTCACCCTCACCCTCACTCACCCTCACCCTCATTCACCCTCACCCTCACTCACCCTCACCCTCACTCACCCTCACTCACCCTCAACCCCTCACCCTCACTCACCCTCACCCTCACTCACCCTCACTCACCCTCACCCTCACTCACCCTCACTCACCCTCACCCTCACTCACCCTCACCCTCACTCACCCTCACCCCCACTCACCCTCAACCCCTCACCCTCACTCACTCACCCCCTCGCCCTCAACCCCTCACCCTCACCCCCTCACTCACCCTCAACCCCTCACCCTCACCCCCTCACCCTCACACTCACTCACACTCACCCTCAACCCCTCACCCTCAACCCCTCACCCTCACCCACCCTCAACCCCTCACCCTCACCCACCCTCAACCCCTCACCCTCACCCACCCTCTACCCCTCACCCACCCTCAACCCCTCACCCTCACCCTCAACCCCTCACCCTCACTCACCCTCAACCCCTCACCCTCACTCACCCTCACTCACCCTCACTCACCCTCAACCACCCTCAACCCCTCACCCTCACTCACCCTCAACCCCTCACCCTCACTCACCCTCAACCCCTCACCCTCACTCACCCTCCTCACCCTCAACCCCACTCACCCTCAACCCCTCACCCTCTCTCACCCTCACCCTCACTCACCCTCACCCTCATTCACCCTCACCCTCACTCACCCTCACCCTCACTCACCCTCATCCTCACTCACCCTCAACCCCTCACCCTCACTTACCCTCACCCTCACTCACCCTCACTCACCCTCACCCTCACTCACCCTCACCCTCACTCACCCTCACCCTCACTCACCCTCACTCACCCTCACCCCCACTCACCCTCAACCCCTCACCCTCACTCACTCACCCTCACTCACCCTCAACCCCTCACCCTCACTCACCTTCAACCCCTCACCCTCACCCTCACTCACCCTCAACCCCTCACCCTCAACCCCTCACCCTCACTCACCCTCACCCTCAACCCCTCACCCTCACCCTCACTCACCCTCAACCCCTCACCCTCACTCACCCTCAACCCTTCACCCTCACTCACCCTCACCCTCACTCACCCTCACCCTCACCATCACTCACCCTCACTCACCCTCACTCACCCTCACCCTCACTCACCCTCACCCTCACTCACCCTCACCCTCACTCACCCTCACTCACTCACCCACCCTCACCCTCACTCACCCTCAACCCCTCACCCTCACTCACCCTCAACCCCTCACCCTCACCCTCACTCACCCTCAACCCCTCACCCTCAACCCCTCACCCTCACTCACCCTCACCCTCAACCCCTCACCCTCACTCACCCTCACCCTCAACCCCTCACCCTCACTCACCCTCAACCCCTCACCCTCACTCACCCTCACCCTCACTCACCCTCACCCTCACTCACCCTCAACCCCTCACCCTCACTCACCCTCAACCCCTCACCCTCACTCACCCTCAACCCCTCACCCTCACTCAACCTCAACCCCTCACCCTCACTCACCCTCAACCCCTCACCCTCAACCACTCACCCTCACTCACCCTCAGCCCCTCACCCTCACTCACCCTCAACCCCTCACCCTCAACCCCTCACCCTCACCCTCACTCACCCTCACAACACATATTGTGTTACAATAGGTGTCACATTTGCGAAAGATAAAACTATTGGCATTGTAAATAACAAAGCTATTAATTTCGCTATTTTCAAAACAAGCACATAAATAAAAAATGTGTCCTTTACAATACCAATAGCTCAAACTTTCCTAATGCGAGACCTATTGCATTGCTGTGCTTCTCTCCCCTGCTGCACTCTCCTGCTCTCTAGAGATGTGGCCTAACGACCAGAGCTGCCATCTAAGTCACGTAAATACAAAACATGTTGCATTCCAAAGGCTATAGGTGTCACATTCGCGAAAGTTATAACTATTGGCATTGTAAATGACAGAGCCATCAATTTAGCAATTTTAAAAACCAACAAATAAATAAAATATGTCATTTACAAGACCAATAACTCCAACTTTTCTAATACGAGACCTATTGCATTTCCAATGCTTGTTTATTATGGGTTGGTTCGACCTGTCTAAAGAAGAATATTGGGTTTGACCGATGGTTGATCATGGGCTGGGCAACTGAAAAGTGAGTTTTACCGTCAAGCAATACTTTTGTTGTAGAAACATGTGATTGGTTAAACTGTAAACAAGGAATGTTTGCCTGAAGCATAATGTTTGGCATAAAAAGGGATGACTTGCTTTGTAAAATTGAGCAGTCTCCTGAGAACTCATACTGTGATGATTTCTAGGACTTCTGCTACTGGCTGCAGCCAATAAATTTGATCTTTGACGCCACTCAGAAGTATCCTGTGTCTCTGTATTCTAAGACAGGTGAACCCAAAGACTTTGGGCGTGCCCCTGGCGCCGCTGGGTTCTAAAACCCAGTTCTTCAGTTGGCGCTTCCAACGTGGGGCGACTTCAGCGGTACCGATCCAAGCCCGAAGATCGTGAGGAGCTTCGTGAGGAAATTCTGGAGGACGTCCACCACTTCATCGACCCCAGCATGTCGAATGTGGACTGAAGGTCTTTGCTGCGAGGCTTCCCGCTTTTCTGACGGCTACGAAGGACTGCTGCCATGACTGTCGCCCTGTCTTGGACCCATTGGTGATGCTTTGTACAGCGAGACGATAGACGGGTCTTCTCGTGGCGTGGCTGATACCTCAGTTAAGTATAAGTGGGTCGCTCCCAGTCCTTAGTTTTTGGTTCTTTGGTTCTTAGTTTGTTTGGTCCTTAGTTTTGATTTGAAAATTGCAATTTCCAGAGCCGAGGGTCTTGTATATTTACGAGTGTATCGGTAGAGATAATCCCTTGAAGTTTGAAGCTCGATTAGTGAGCAAAGATGCCTAATTGTAGCAAATTTGGTACTTGGTTTGGTTGTGGTTGCAACAGGGATTCCCGATTGGAGGATTCGTGTCCGATACCTCCGGTTGGAACTCCGACTTATGAGCTCTATTCTAAACATGGCGTGGGTCCCATTACGTATAATGAGGTATGGATCCGCTACACTAGGAAAGATGGTGTCTTACGATGGCCCCAACACGGTAGTTTCAATATTGAGATTTTAAATAATTTGGAAGCTGCATTATTCAGGAAGAAAGCCCGGCCGGTAATGTTTGACTCCTTTCGCCTTTGGCGTAAAGGAGCCAGACAACGAGAAATTAAACAAGCTAAAAGAGATAAAAGAGAAAAGGATGTATCAATAATGCAAGCTGCTAGGCAGTTTAAAGAAAACGAAGAAGATAAAGCAATTGAGGTGTCAGATAGGCAACGTTGAATGGCCATAGAGAAATGTTATCCGGCCTTGCCGTCTTCTCCTCCGAAAGGGATTGAAGATCTTGAAAAGATTCTTTGATCTCTCATTTACTGAGATTGCCACCTCCTTATGTGCAGGGTGCTACTGCGCCTCTATTACCCCCGGTTGTTCCACCCTTTGTTGTTCAACCTCCTGCTGTTGTTCAGCCATCCGATGCTCCACAGATGGTTTTACCTTCTCCTGTGCAACCCGCTCTAGGGTCGCCATCTTTGCTAGAAGCTTTGCCTCAAGCTCCTTTGCCTTCTACTTCTGTTTCTTTGCCTCCGACTGTTCTTATGCCTACACCTTCTTTGCCTCAGAATACTTGTTCTCCTGTTCTTATTTCTGCTTCTTCTCCTTCTGCTCGAAAACGAATGACCGAGACTGTTGCTAGTCTGCTGTCTCCATTGTTTGGGTCATTGAATATGACCCCTGTTTCGAAACGTAAGCAGAGTCGTAGTCAGCTTCCTAGTTCCGAGGAACGGACAGTGTTGGATTTGTTGGCTCGTAGATGGATTTTGAATGCTTCAAGGTATAATTTGCCAGCGGTTATGGATGTTTTCTTTCAGTGGGAACCGCCTAAGCAAAGGTATGTTTTCGATGTGATGTGTACTTTCCTGCGTCAGGAATGGGAAGATAATGAGTTGGGTCCGATTCCCCAGTATGTGCTTGATGTTCAGTCAGATTTTGCTAAAGGGATGATAGTGGACACTGATGTTACAAATGCTGTAGAGACGATATTGGCTTTTAGATCTAGACTTCCGTCTCAGACGTTGTATGAACCTGATCCCTCTGTTAGGAGGAAAGTGAGACAGTATCCAATGAGAGAGGTTCCTCCACTTTGGAAAAAAGGAGACGCAACTGCTAATCCGCCTGTTTTGCCTCATTTTCAGCGAATATGGGTACATGTCCCTTGGAAGAGAGCAGAGGTCTTGGCTCTTAAGCAGACCTTACCTGATCCTCGTAAGAATCCTGCTGGTTACTACAAAGAGTTGTCTCAGACAGTAGATGCGTGTATTATGAATTTAGCCGACGTTGACATGTTGATGTGTAATGTAGTTCCGCAACCTTTGTGGGCGAAGATTCGTCATGAGAATCATGCGGCAGAGTTAGGTGATACCTGGGCGATTATTGTTGCTGCAGATGCTAGACAAAAGGGAGGTGCTAAACCTGAGCCCTTAGTTGCAGAATTACCTGGTAGAATTATTACTTTGATGAAGATGATGATGCCTGCTTTATGAGTGAATTGGGATAAGTTAGCAGCATGCAAGCAGAAGAAACATGAGAGTGTGTCTGACTTCTTCACTAGGTTTGAAGAGACGTTTATTGATCACAGTGGTCAGAATATGAGTACGGAAGGTGGTCAAAGGTTGTTCGTGGATAAATTTGTCTTTAATTTGCTTCCCGAACTTTCTAATAAGTTGAAGGACTCTGAGAGTTCATGGGCCGTTTCTTCGTCGGCCCAGATATTGGCTACTGCTCAATATTACGAGCATAGGGACAAAGATGAGAAGGATAAAGTGGAGAAGAAAACGAAAGATTTAAAGACAAAAGTTCTTTTGCAGCAAGCTTATCCGCCTCGTCAGAATCAGCCTCGGTTTAAGCAACCTCCACAGTTTCAGAGATTGTTACAGACGCCTGAGCCTTATGTTCAGCGATTCTTTCCTGGCCCGAATCAGTGTGCTTACTGTAGAGAGGAAGGTCATTTCAAGAATAATTGTCCGACTTTGTTACAGCGTGCGAATGGTGCACCTGGTCAGAGAGGTTGTGGTGGTTTTCAGCAAGCGCCTAGAGTAAGAGGTCGTGGTGTGATCCCCCAGAATGAACGTTCCTCTTCCATACAGAATTCTGCGAATTATTTTGATAGACAGAGTGTTCCGAGTGGTCAGTCTCCTCAGTACTACTTTGAGGATTACTATGTTGAAGGTGAGAGTGTTGGTTATAATGATAACTAGGACAGCCATGGACAAAGTAAGGGAGTAGTGTCAGTTCCAGTAGATCAGAGTGGACCGTATGTTGAAGTGATTACATCGGGTGTAGTGGAACCTTTTCTTTTGGATACTGGTGCGACAAAGAGTTCTATTATGCATTCTAAACTCCCTGGCGCACTTTTGTCTGGCTTGACCAATGTTTCCGTGGGATTTTCAGGCGCCCCAGTTAGTAATCCGGTTTCTAGTCCTTTGTCCCTTTCTATTGGCCCTTGTGAATTGGAAGCTCCACTTATTCTAATGACTGGTTGTGGTGAGAATTTATTGGGATTGGACTTGCTGAAAAGATTGTATGCGACATTGCATTGTTCTCCTTCGGGAGTACAACTTACTCTTGGTAAGAAAGGGATTTCTCCAATGTATTTGTCTAAAGATTGTTTGCCACTGGAATTGCGTTCGCTTCTTGAAACGCTTTGGGCTACATGTCCAAATGATGTTGGTCTTTTGCAGATTCCACCATATGTTGTTACGCTAAAGTCGAATGTTAAGTTGCCTCGTATACCACAATACAAGATCTCGAGTGATGGCGAGAGAGCTCTTTTAGCGATTGTCTATGATCTGGTTGAGAAGGGTGTGGGTGAGGAAACGAGAGGTAACGTGTGCAATATCCCGGTTTTGCCTGTTCTTAAACGTACAGAAGCTTCTCAGCCACCTGTGTACCGGTTTGTGATCGACCTTCGAGAGGTCAACAAGATTGTCGTGCCACAGTTTTCCGTGGTACCTGATATTACTGCATTATTGACTCTGATTCCTGCTTCGGCAGTTTGGTTTTCTGTCATCGACTTGAAGAATGCTTTCTTCAGTATTCCTATTGCTGAGGAGAGTAGGGATATTTTTGGCTTCTCATTAGGAGGACGAAGCTTTCGATTTAAGAGAGCTCCCCAAGGTTATTGTGAAAGTCCCTCAATTTATAGTCAAGCATTGAAAACTCAGCTTGACGGGTTTATGTTACCAGTTGGTTCTACTCTTATTCAGTATGTCGATGATTTGTTGATTACTGCTGATGACGAAGAGATTTATAAAGAGGCTACTCTTTCGTTGTTGCGATATTTGTCTGACCTTCATCATAAAGTGTCGCCTTCGAAGTTGCAATATTGCCGCCAAGAGGTAACCGACTTAGGTCATCTCTTGTCGAAGGAGGGAAGGAAATTGACCCCAGAAAGAATTCAAGCGATTGCGCAAATGAGTGTGTCATCGACACAGAGAGAAGTTTGTGCCTTTTTGGGTATTACGTCATATTGTAGACAGTGGATCCCCAATTTTTCACTGTTGGCGAAACCTCTATTAGCATTGACTCTGAAAGATACTCCGTATCCTCTTCCTTGGTCTGATGAATGCCAGAAAGGTTTTCCGAATTACGTGATGCATTGTGTTCGGCTCCTGTGTTGGGTACTCCAGACTATAGCAAGCCTTTTATGTTGTATGTGCACGAGAGAGAAGGATGTGCGTTGTCAGTGTTGACACAATCTTTTGGGGACAAGCAGCGTCCATGTGCGTATTTCTCAGCAACATTAGACCCAGTTGCTAAAGCATTGCCGAGTTGTTTGAGAGCTACAGCCGCAGCTGCAGTTTCTATTCGACAGTCTGCTGGTTTGGTATTGGATAATACGCTGTTTGTGATGGTTCTGCATGCAGTGGATACCTTGTTAAACAGGACTAAGACACAACACCTTACTAGTGCACGTCTTTCAGGCTACGAGTTGACACTGTTGGCTAGCCATGTTCACATTAAAAGATGTAATGTGTTGAATCCAGCTACGTTGTTCCCGATCTCTACAGAAACGGATGCTCAAGAACAGCATGATTGTTTTCTTCGTACAGAGGAAGAAACAAAGGCTAGAGTGGATCTCAAGGACACTCCTTTTGAAAATGTTGATGGTACGCTGTGGGTTGATGGTTTGTGTTTTAATCTTCCGAATGGTGAAACGACTGCAGCATATGCTATCACAACTTTAAATACAGTTGTTGAGACCGCACGCATACCACAGAATTCTGGCAAGCAGCAGAGCTGATTGCACTGACTAGAGCGTGTGTGTTGTCGGAAGGAAAGCGAGTGAATGTTTATACCGATAGTCAGTATGCGTTTGGTGTTGCGCACAGTTTTGGACGTTTGTGGAGAGAGCGTGGGTTCCTTACTTCTCATGGAACTAAAATTCAGCATGGGCAGTTAGTGAATGAACTTTTGGAATCTCTCACTCTCCCAAAGCAGATTGCAATTGTGAAATGTAGTGCGCATAAGAAAGTTGTGGATGATGTTGGTCGAGGGAATGCGTTTGCGGATGAAGTTGCGGAGGAAACAGCGAAAGACATGATGAGCCGTATGTATGTTGCAGGACCAGCAAGATGGGTTATGGCTGGTGGAATGTGTGAAGACACGATAGAAAGCGTGAAGATGATTCAGGCTGAAGCTACAGAAAAGGAAATTAATGTTTGGAGAGAGAGTACGGGTATGTTGGATTCTACAGGTTGTTGGATTGAGTTGTCGGAACACCAGCGATGGTTGTTGCCAGATGCGTATGTGCTCCCAGTGGTTACAATGGCTCATGGATTGGCTCATATAAGTTCGAAAGGGATATGTAAGTTGTTGGCTCCAGTTTGGCAGAATGCTGGAATACCGAAGTGTGCAGAGAACGTGGTGAAACATTGTATGATTTGTCTGCAATATAATCCTGGTAAGGGAACTCTAACTCCAGCTGGTCATTTTGCTCCTCCGACGTATCCGTTTGAGGTGATACAGTTAGACTATATTCACATGGAGGGATGCAACAATCTAAAATATGTTCTTGTGGTTGTTTGCGCCTTTTCTAGATGGATAGAGGCTTACCCCCTAAAAGATAATACTGCCTTGTCTACAGCCAAGCTTTTGTTGAGAGAGTATTTCCCTAGGTATGGATTGCCGAGAATTGTATGGTCAGACAATGGGAGTGAATTTGTGGGTCAAATCATGAAGAAAGTATGCTCTGGATTGGGAATCAGTCAGAAGTTCCACGCAGCGAATCACCCCCAGTCTGCTGGACTTGTTGAATGTTACAATGGTACGCTTAAACTGAAACTAGCTAAGGTACAAGCGAGCACTGGTCTTACATGGCCAGATGCCTTGCCGTCCGCTCTTTTGTCAACAAGGAAGACTGTGCATTCTCGAGTGGGACTTAGTCCGTATGAGATTGTGTTTGGTCGTCCAGCGAATGTTTGGGGAGTGCCTCGTCCGAAAGAATACAGCAGTATTGAATACCCTATGTTGGTGGATTACTTACATGACTTGACTGCTAAATTACGTGTTCTTCACCAACAGGTCTATGACAGTTTGCCGACAGCTACTACAGATCCAGGCCACGTACTTGAACCTGGACAGTACGTTCTTGTGAAGAATTTTCAGCGTACCAAGAACTTGCAACCTAGATGGACCGGCTCCTATCTGATTTTGTTGGTTACTAGAACCGCTGTTAGAGTAGCAGGCAAAAAGAACTGGGTGCATGCCACCCACTGTAAAAAAGTTCCTTTGCCTTTACCATATGATCAGTGGGTAAGGGATGGTATCGCCGATTCTGATTGTGAGAAGGTCCCTAGATTCGTTCCATTTAGTGATGCTCATTTGACATGGACACGGTCTGAACGTGAGGATGATGATGTTCTACAAGCTGCTGTGCCTCCTCATCTGAAGATTGACACCACCAATCCGGATCTTCTATTCAAAGATCAGACTGTGCCTGACAAAGAACGCTATGATTTGAGACGAAGAAAGATTGTACATATGGACAAATAAATATTTTCTTTTTTATGCAGTGAATTTACACTTTGGCAGATCAAGAAACTTTTTTGTCTTTTTCTTTTTCGAACCACCATCCGGGTTCAGCTGTAGGGTCGCGGTATAAAGACTTGGGATTGCAAGCCGTGTAGACACAAGGTTGACGGTTCTGGTTGGTTCAAGGGCGTTCCCTAGACTGACAGGCGCATTCCTTAGCGGAAGAGAACAAACTGCCGCGAACAGCACGGTTAGAGGATGGAGTTTTTTGACGCTTCCCAGAATGTTAGGAAAATGGACTCTAAAGCCCGAATATGTATATTGGTTCGTAGCAAATGTTTTTTAATAATGTGTTTTTTAATGCTTTTAAATATTGCATTAGCTTGTGTGGGTTTGGTTTTCTATGCCACACAACAGCCGTTTGCACCTACTTCCCAACCTATGTCTTTTCCTACTACTGTTTCTTCTCATTCTTTTCATACTTTACCTGAACACGAGCAAATTAGAAGGTCGGAATTTGTGAATAATTCCTTTGTGCAACTTCTCCATCAACACCAGTTAGTAGTGAACACCACTAATTGTTGGGTGTGTGAGAGGTATTCCTTATCTGGTTCTGCCATTCAGTTACAACGGGTCCGTATGGGCATATCAGATGATGTTTATTTATGCCATCAAAGTCTATCCCCTGCGTTCCATGAGAAATAACTCAAGAAATAAAGCCTTGGT
This sequence comes from Lissotriton helveticus, assembly GCF_964261635.1. NCBI lineage: Eukaryota > Metazoa > Chordata > Amphibia > Caudata > Salamandridae > Lissotriton > Lissotriton helveticus. Next base: position 52,567,445 of record NC_136065.1, read on the forward strand.
GAAGGGAATTACAGATATGAGTAGAGATATCGAAACGTATAAGACTATTCCCAAGGATGAGTTACTAGCTTATGTTGGCTGGAATACAACCGGATATAGTATTAGTCTGGGTGAGAAGCAGAGACGAAAAAGGTCACCTCCGATTTGGATTGTAACCCATCGTGGTCATTTTTGTCTGCAAGAGAAAGGCAAGAATCCGAGAGCTCAGTTAGGGAAGAGTGTTTGTACTCAGACGTATGTCTTTGCGTCCCAAACTTCCCCACCGTTTTTAGCAGCTAAGGGCACGTATTTTGTCTGCTATGATAGAGCATATACATGGTTGCCCCCTGATTTTTCGGGAACATGTTATGTGGCATATTTGTTGCCTCCTACGTATACTGCTGCTGTAGATTACCACAGAACTAGAGTAGTTAGAGGTGTCTTCAGTAAGGAAGATACTATGGGACAAGAAGTGGGAGACTTTTTCAAGGGTTTCCTACCATTTTGGGGACCTATGGCAAACAGTAGAAACCTACGCCAATTGACGAGAGTGGTAGAATCCACCATAAATTAAACTGCCGGTGCCCTTAGTAATCTGACCGCTGAGCTTCAAGCGGATCCCCTTTTGACGTTGCAGAATCGAGTTGCGTTAGACGTCATACTTGCAGACAGAGGTGGAGTATGTAAAGTGATCCAATCAAGTTGCTCCGTTTTCATTCCAGATAATGGTCCTACAGTGTACCAGGCCATTTCTAAGTTACATAAGATCTCCGAGTCTATACATGTGGACGAAGGAGATTGGTCGTTGATGGGATGGTTTTGGGGATTGTTATCCACTTGGGGAAGGAAGATTCTGATGATCATTGGGATGGCTTTAGCGATTCTTTTCCCGTTCTGTCTTTGTGTGCAGTGCGCTCCTGCTATATGTGGCCTCTGTGCTACTACGTGTGCAAGGAGACCTGTCCCAAGAGAGGTACTAAGTAATAGGATTATGCTCCAGCAACATCTTGATGATCTGATGAATATAGACCTGGACTCAGATTGACGTGAGTTTAGGTTATTGCCTATGTAAGGGCAAAAGGAGGGACTGAGGTTCCGTGAATTCTGAACCCGTTTCATAAAGGTCATGGTTTCATTACGAATTTGATATTAGCGAACCGTAACTAGTTAGTGCGGCAAGTATGAGTGCTTTCGTCATGTTAGACCGATGGATTCACTGCGTATTTAGGGATTTCGTTCTGAACCCTTGAGTTCCATTTTGTGTATGGCAGCCATTTTGTGGTTGCCCTCACATAGGCCGATGACTGTGGCTGAACTAGTCTTTTTAAGGACAGGTACACCTTAGCTCCAGTTCGTGCTGACTTCTGTTTGACCTGAGTGAACTGACCCTGTTGCCTGAAGCTGACCTTGTCAAACCAGTTCTTGCCCTTTAGCTGATCAAGATTAAGGATCAGAGCACAGGACATCATAAAGTTTTACTGCATACAAATATGCCTTATCCTACTCTCACCTGTTTCTGCTGCTTTCTTTACGGTCTATTTATGATTGGGTTGTGGCCTTTTTTATTATGGGTTCGTTCGACCTGTCTAAAGAAGAATGTTGGGTTTGACCGATGATTGATCATAGGCTGGGCAACTGAAAAGTGGGTTTTACCGTCATGCAATACTTTTGTTGTAGAAACATGTGATTGGTTAAACTGTAAACAAGGAATGTTTGCCTGAAGCATAATGTTTGGCATAAAAAGGGATGACTTGCTTTGTAAAATTGAGCAGTCTCCTGAGAACTCATACCGTGATGATTTCTAGGACTTCTGTTACTGGCTGCAGCCAATAAATTTGATCTTTGACGCCACTCAGAAGTATCCCGTGTCTCTGTATTCTAAGACAGGTGAACCCGAAGACTTTGGGCGTGCCCCTGGCGCCGCTGGGGTCTAAAACCCGGTTCTTCAATCAGTAAGCTGCTTTGGCTCCCTTTAAACCAGAGAATTCTGTTTAAAGCTCTATGGGGCATATTACCAACGATTAGCGATATTTATCGCTAACGAGGCTTAGCAACAAATTTTTTATCGCTAAGCATCGCCGGAAATTATCGCAGAGATAACTTGCTATTAGCAAGGTTTATCTCAGAAGTGATAAAAATCCTCGCGCTAACTGCCAAATGAAAGATTATTGCTGGAAAACCAACGATAATCTCTACAGGGGCTCACAAGCTTAGCCATGATATCCACCTTCCATAGGATATCATGGCTAAGTCGGTTAGCGCTGCTTTTTTTATCACTAACAGGGTTAGCGAAATCCTTGATAATAGGAGAAATGTCGCTTAACAACATTTCTCCTATTATTTTTCTCTGGAACGCCCCCTTTGCATCTCATTAGAGATGCAAGGGGAAGCGTAGTGAAAAACGGTGCTAAAATGCGAATTTGCATGTTAGCATCCTGTTTCTGATAGGGAGATAATTTTATCTCTGCTTTCTTGGCCTTTAAAGCCAAAAAAGCGGAGATAAATCCCTTGATAATATGCCCCTATGTGTTACTCACAAGGCTTTCTACAATCAAGGTTCAGAAGGCATTAAAGGGCTCTTCCGGTGATATGCTCCTATCAAGCAGCTAAGATCTGCCAGTAAAAATCTGTTGGTAGTCCACAGGTATAAGAGAGCCAGATGGCGCTAAGGATGCCTGGCTTCACCCTGGGGGTGCCCAGGAGTGGGCACTTCACAGGGAAAGCCAGGAGGGGTTCCAGAGCTGTATGAGTATCAGCGCCAGGAAGCCGAATAGGCGACACCGCAAGGTGACCGTCTGGTGACAGTGCGCTCTATAAGTACCATGACATTTACATTTACATTTACATGGGGAGGTGAGGGGGGCGGAGTCTTCACGCGCTCGACTTTACTTTAACTCTTCGTTAGAAAACTGGACACCATTGTCAGAAATCACAAAACCAGGGTATCCTTCACTGAGGAAAATCTCTCTAAGAAACTCATTGACGGCACCAGCACTGGGTTCCAACACAAATTTAATTTCTGGCCACTTGGAATATAAAAAAAACTGCAACTAAAGCAAAACTGTCTCAGCAACCTATTGAAAGGACCAACACAATCAACACCGATTTTCTCCAAAGCTCTTCTCCCAAGCTCTTGCAGGATGCTCAATGGGTTGAAGAGGTCGAGAAATGTCTTAAGGCGGATGGTGACAAACATTTGAAGATGGCTCTTTATCACCCCCAATGTAATGGTAAAGTTGAGCGCATTAACCGCGTTCTTGTGCATTGCATTCAGTGGGCGGTTGACAAAAGGTGTGTTGTGGTTAATGCGGTTAGGTCCATACTATGTTTTACCACACATCTTCCCATTCTAGCACCCAAATTTCCCCATTTGAGATGCTAAGAGGAAGGAAGCCTGCTACTTAGCTGTGCCCGGGCTGGATGTCTAAGTGGGTCAAGTTTGGTGTTGATTTGAGTCTTTGGGATGAAACAGCGAGGTTGAATGTAAGTAACGCTCAATCCACACAGAAAGAGAATTTTGACAGCCGTAATAGAGTCAAAGCTTGCTAGATTGAGGTGGGTAACAAGGTGTTTATCAAAAAAGGAAATTTTGTTAAAAAATGCGGGAAGAAATATGGTGGTCCTTGTTAGACCTGGCACCATTGGCGTGGGTCTCCCTTCCATTTTTGCTATGCCTCATGTATTTATGCTGGTGTTAGATGCTTTGGGCACTGTGCCACTGCTGCTACTGTCCAGTGCCACAGTACAAGTGCTCCCTACTGTAAATGTAAGTATTAATTGGTGATTACATGATTGACTGTTTGGTTTACTTGTCAGACCCTAGTACAGTGCACGGAGTGTGCCCAGGGCTTGTAAATCCAAATGCTGCTAGTGGGCCTGCAGCACTGGTTGTGCCACCCACAGAAGCAGCCTTGTAAAATGTGTCTGTGGTCTGCCGTTGGTAGGCCCAAGGGCAGGGTGCATTGTAAGTATAAGGTAGGACAAGCCCTGGTGTGTGTGGCATGTCCCAATAGTGAAATACAGCCATTTTCGTTTTTCAATATTGCAAGGCTACCTGTTCTCCATAGGCCAGAATGGGCTGTTAGAATTATTACAATTACCTGTGTAACCCGAGGGATAGCTCTGCTGTCTGAGGCCTGCAAGACCTGTGTAACCCGAGGGATAGCTCCGCTGTCTGAGGCCTGAAGACCTGTGTAACCCGAGGGATAGCTCTGCTGTCTGAGGCCTGCAAGACCGGTGTAACCCGAGGGATAGCTCTGCTGTCTGAGGCCTGAAGACCTGTGTAACCTGAGGGATAGCTCTGCTGTCTGAGGCCTGAAGACCTGTGTAACCCGAGGGATAGCTCTGCTGTCTGAGGCCTGAAGACCTGTGTAACCCGAGGGATAGCTCTGCTGTCTGAGGCCTGCACGACCTGTGTAACCCGAGGGATAGCTCTGCTGTCTGAGGCAGGCATGACCTGTGAACCCGAGGGATAGCTCTGCTGTCTGAGGCCTGTACGACCTGTGTAACCCGAGGGATAGCTCTGCTGTCTGAGGCCTGCAAGACCTGTGTAACCCGAGGGATAGCTCTGCTGTCTGAGGCCTGCAAGACCTGTGTAACCCGAGGGATAGCTCTGCTGCCTGAGGCAGGCATGACCTGTGAACCCGAGGGATAGCTCTGCTGTCTGAGGCCTGTACGACCTGTGTAACCTGAGGGATAGCTCTGCTGTCTGAGGCCTGAAGACCTGTGTAACCCGAGGGATAGCTCTGCTGTCTGAGGCCTGAAGACATGTGTAACCCGAGGGATAGCTCTGCTGTGTGAGGCCTGAAGACATGTGTAACCCGAGGGATAGCTCTGCTGTCTGAGGCCTGCAAGACCTGTGTAACCCGAGGGATAGCTCTGCTGTCTGAGACCTGAAGACCTGTGTTACCCGAGGGATAGCTCTGCTGTCTGAGGCCTGCACGACCTGTGTAACCCAAGGGATAGCTCTGCTGTCTGAGGCCTGAGCCTGCAAGACCTGTGTAACCCGAGGGATAGCTCTGCTGTATGAGGCCTGAAGACCTGTGTAACCTGAGGGATAGCTCTGCTGTCTGAGGCCTGCAAGACCTGTGTAACCCGAGGGATAGCTCTGCTGTCTGAGCCTGCACGACCTGTGTAACCCGAGGGATAGCTCTGCTGTCTGAATCCAGCAAGACCGGTGTAACCCAGGAATAGCTCTGCTGTCTGAGGCCTGCACGACCTGTGTCACCCGAGGGATAGCTCTGCTGTCTGAGGCCTCCACGACCTGTGTAACCCGAGGGATAGCTCTGCTGTCTGAGGCCTGAAGACCTGAATAACCCGAGGGATAGCTCTGCTGTCTGAGGCCTGAAGACCTGTGTAACCCGAGGGATAGCTCTGCTGTCTGAGGCCTGCACGATCTGTGTAACCCGAGGGATAGCTCTGCTGTCTGAGGCCTGAAGACCTGAATAACCAGAGGGATAGCTCTTCTGTCTGAGGCCTGAAGACCTGTGTAACCCGAGGGATAGCTCTGCTGTCTGAGGCCTGCATGACCTGTGTAACCCGAGGGATAGCTCTGCTGTCTGAGGCCTGAGCCTGCAAGACCTGTTTAACCCGAGGGATAGCTCTGCTGTCCGAGGCCTGAAAACCTGTGTAACCCGAGGGATAGCTCTGCTGTCTGAGGCCTGCACGACCTGTGTAACCCGAGGGATAGCTCTGCTGTCTGAGGCCTAAAGACCGGTGTAACCCGAGGGATAGCTCTGCTGTCTGAGGCCTGTACGACCTGTGTAACCCGAGGGATAGCACTGCTGTCTGAGGCCTCCACGACCTGTGTAACCCGAGGGATAGCTCTGCTGTCTGAGGCCTGAAGACCTGAATAATCCGAGGGATAGCTCTGCTGTCTGAGGCCTGAAGACCTGTGTAACCCGAGGGATAGCTCTGCTGTCTGAGGCCTGAGCCTGCAAGACCTGTGTAACCCGAGGGATAGCTCTGCTGTCTGAGGCATGCAAGACCTGTGTAACCCAAGGGATAGCTCTGCTGTCTGAGGCCTGAAGACCTGTGTAACCCGAGGGATAGCGCTGCTGTCTGAGGCCTGAGCCTGCACGACCTGTGTAACCCGAGGGATAGCTCTGCTGTCTGAGGCCTGTACGACCGGTGTTGGACAGGCCGCATGGTCGGGCTGTCCCCCCTCCCCGCAACGGGACCCGGACCCTGGCTCTCCCTGAATCCCCAACCAGAGTCCCCGGCGACCACCCGAAGTAACCTGCAATCCCTCCACCACAAGACACCAGCTCCGGACCCAGCTGGCCCGGGTCACCATCCGCACCCCGGCCTCGGCCCAGCCGCCATTTTGGGGTACTACAGCACGAGGCCGCGTGGCCTCAACTCGACCCTAACCCTGGGCCCGGGCGGCCCCGACATCGAGGCACCAACCTCCTCCCAGGAGGCAGAGTGACCACTTGGCGAGTCAATGGGAGAAGGAATCGTCAACGGCTCTCCTCCGCCAGGTGTCGATCACCCCAGGCCGCCCTGGGCGCTGGCTCCACCCCCCTGCTGGGTGTCTGGACTCCCTCATCCCGGACCTCCCGGCCCCCAGGCGCGAGGGTCCGGACATCAAAGGGGACCAGACCTATAACTGGGGCAGGGCCAGACCAGGAAGGCAGTTGTATCCTGGAGTCGAGAGACCCGAGAAGAACTCATCCGCGACTGGCCTGCTGGCGCTGCCGCGGCCCTCTGCCTCCTGAAACCATCGTCTTGGCCTGCTGGCGCTGCCGCGGCCCTCTGCCTCGTGAAACCATCGTCTTGGCCTGCTGGCGCTGCCGCGGCCCTCTGCCTCGTGAAACCATCGTCTTGGCCTGCTGGCGCTGCCGCGGCCCTCTGCCTCGTGAAACCATCGTCTTGGCCTGCTGGCGCTGCCGCGGCCCTCTGCCTCGTGAAACCATCGTCTTGGCCTGCTGGCGCTGCCGCGGCCCTCTGCCTCGTGAAAACCATCGTCTTGGCCTGCTGGCGCTGCCGCGGCCCTCTGCCTCGTGAAACCATCGTCTTGGCCTGCTGGCGCTGCCGCGGCCCGACTTGCAGACTCGCCAGCCTCGAGGATTGTGAGCTCACCTCTTGCCACCTCCTGTACCGGCCCGGTACCAAGACTGTCCCGCTACCCCCTTTTTCCCTACAGAGACTAGAAGTGAGAGGACCCTCGGGTCCGATATATCCTGTATCGCCAATATCCGTGCCCTACAAACCTTATATAAAAGTATTGAACTCAACCTGGTGTGGTGGCTGTTTGTGGGGAGGGAGGTGACATATCTGTACAATCGCCGGAGGTGGTCCTCATCGGGGACCCCTCCCTCAGTAGACGGCCGACCCTCAGGGTCCCCGTCTAACATTGGTGGCCAGCAGCGCGATCCGAACCTACGCATAATAGTACAGAGAGTCACTCTCCCCACGACACACAACCACCATGACAACAGAGAGCGGAACAACGGAAAAATTCCAGATGGAAAAATTGGAAGACTACAACCACCGGGAACTGAAGCAATATTGCATAGAACTTGGCCTTCCAACCACAGGTCTGAGCACAAAGGAAGACTTCAAACGAGCCCTAGAAGCTTGGGCAGAAACGGGTACGGCCGTACCCCGAACACGAACAACCGAGACGGGCCCCGCACCAATTGAAGAAAGAAGAGCGGGTCTCTCCCTGGAAGAGATCCAAGAAAGAGAAAAAAGCAGACTCCACGAATTAGAACTGGCCCGACTTCGCTTGGATGGAGAACTCAAACTGGCGGAACAAAAAATAACTCTGAAACACTTACGGCTCCGAGAGGAGCGAGAAGAGAAGCAAAAACAGAGAGAGCTAGAGGAAAAGAAACTAGCGTACGAACATGAGCGCAATCTCAAGGAACTGGAAATCCAGAAACAGAATAAAGAACTCGGGTACCCCGAACGACCGACCCTGCCTGCCTCTACCGAGCCCAAGGTTCACATCCCCAAAGATGTCATCCGGGAATACTACAAGAACGATGATATACAGCAGTGGTTTAAAGCCTATGAGGTGGCCATGACCTCCCACCGGATTCCCCGGAGCGACTGGGGAGCCGGGTTATGGGGGAGGTTTGTCAACGAAGGGCGGGACGCCCTGCTGCAACTCCCGGACCATCTGATGACATCCTACGACCACATGAAGGCCGCCCTCCTCACTCGATACGGGCTCACACCCGAGATGTACCGCCAGCGGTTCCGCGACTGCAAACGGATTCCGGGTACGACTTGGGTGGAGTACGTGAACTTCTTTAGTCGAGCCTTCGAAGGGTGGATCAAGGGCAACAAAGTGACCACCTACGAACAACTTTTTGACCTTATCGTATGGGAGCACCTGTCTAACAACTGCTTCGTGGAACTCAGGCAACACCTCTTGGACAGTAAACTAACCGAACCTCGACAACTCGCCGCCGAAGCCGACCGGTGGGAAAGCACCCGAGTTGGCCGGAACGGACCCAGCGAATCATCCAGACCGTACCCAGGGCCCCATCGCCCCCGGGGAGGAGGAGGAGGGGGCCAGGGTCGGGGGAGAGACCCCGGCCCCTTGTCACCCACAAGCAGCCCCTCGACCCCGGCCGGCCGAGGGAGCCCGGCCATCCGGGCCGGTTTCCGGGCCAACGTTATGTGCCACAGATGCCAGCGACCCGGCCACTACGCCAGTGATCCCAACTGCCCAAAGAATCCGAACACTACCCCCCGCCAGGTCGCAGCGGCCGCCCTAGGGGAAGAACTAATCCCGGACGACCAAGAAGAGTACGAGACCGACCCCTCTGAGTGGGCACCAGCCGCCATGGCGCTGGTCTGCTTGGGGGAGAGAGAGATGATTCCACGGGCCCCCCTCCCCGCCAACACGCAGAAGTACAGCCAGTGGGTCAACATTAATGGCCGCCGGGCGGAAGCCCTCCGCGACACCGGGGCCAGTGTAACGGCGGTCCGACGCCACCTTGTCACTCCAGACCAAATCCTGCCGAACATTCTTTGCCCTGTCCGATCAGCAGACAACTCCGAAAGTCTGTGTCGCATGGCCTGCGTCCCCTTCGAGTGGGGAGGAGTAACAGGGATGTTAAAGGTAACTGTCCGCGATGATGCCCCCGTGGATTGCCTCCTAGGAAACGACCTCGAAAGCTCTCCCTGGGCAGCCGTCGAACGGAGAGAACACCTGGGGATGCTCGGCCTCCCCGAATGGGTCTGCGTCACGACCCGGTCCATGACCGCCCGCGCGGTCCCCAGTCTAGAAGAGCCCGAGTGGCCGGAACCTCCTCCCGCGCTCATCCCAGAGGAGGCCGCCCCAGAAGCCAGTCCCTCGACCCAAACAGAAGAAGGATCCGACCAGCTTCGGGACGTCCCTGACCTGGCACAATGGCGTCAGGAGGGAGGCCCCACTCAGGAACAATTCCGGGCCGAACAGAAAATATGTCCCTCTCTCGAAGGACTCCGGCAGCAAGCCCTGGCCCAGAGCACAGGGGATACCTCGGGGGCCCACTGGATCTACTGGGACCAAGACCTGCTCTACAGCGAGCAGAAAATTGCAGAACTAGGAGCCAGTCGGGTACTGGTGGTGCCCCTTCGCTTCCGAGACTTTCTCCTGAACTTAGCCCACGATGTCCCCCTTGCCGGACACCTGGGACAGGATAAAACCTACGACCGCCTGGTGACCCATTTTTTCTGGCCCCAAATGCGAAAGGATGTCACCAACCACTGCAGGGCCTGCCCCACCTGCCAGGCCAGCGGAAAAAGTGGCCGAAAAATCAAAGCACCTTTACAACCCTTTCCTGTCGTCACCACCCCGTTCGAACGAGTGGGAATAGACATTGTGGGGCCCCTCGACCCCCGAACAGCCCAAGGACACCGGTTCATCCTGGTCCTAGTAGACCACGCCACCCGCTATCCCGAGGCCATCCCTCTTCGGACTGTGACGGCCCCCGTGGTGGGCCGAGCCCTGATGGGGATCTTCTCCCGGGTGGGGTTCCCCCGGGAGGTCGTCAGCGACAGGGGCACGAACTTTATCTCCAGATATATGAAGTCTCTCTGGCAACAATGCGGGGTCACCTACAAATTCACGACCCCCTATCACCCGCAAGGAAACGGACTGGTCGAGAGGTTCAACCGCACCCTCAAGGGAATGATTATGGGCCTAGAGGAACCCCTTCGACGCCAGTGGGACGTGCTACTTCCATGCCTCCTGTTTGCCTATCGGGAGGTCCCGCAGAAATCCCTCGGCTTCAGCCCATTTGAACTCCTGTACGGGCACCCCGTCCGGGGCCCCCTCAGCCTAGTCAAGGAAGGTTGGGAGCAGCCTCCCCAGAAAACTCCCCCAGACATCTACAGGTATCTCCTGGCTCTTCGCAACCAGACCCGGCGGTTCCGAGAAACCGCCAAAGCCAATCTCGAGGCCAGTCAGGAGGACATGAAGAGATGGTACGATCAGCACGCATCCTCCATTGAGTTCGAACCGGGACAACGGGTCTGGGTGATGTCCCCGGTTGAACCCTGTGCACTCCAAGACAAATGGTCCGGACCCTTCAAGGTGATCGAACGCAAGGGGCCCGTCACCTATTTAATCGACATGGAGACTGCCCGGAACCCTCTACGGGTCCTCCATGCCAACAGGCTCAACCCCCATTTTGTGCGATCCGAACTCAGCCTCCTGATGGCTACCGATAACGGGACGGAAGAAGACTCCGAACCCCTTCCGGACTTACTGAGGACCCTCGAGCGGGATGGCTCAGTGGAAGGGGTCCAGCTCTCCGAGGCCCTGTCCCCGGAGCAACGCCAAGACTGTCAAGCCCTCCTGAGGCGGTTCGCCTCCCTGTTCTCCCTCACACCCGGAGTCACCCCCTGGTGCCTTCACGATCTGGACACCGGGGACAGCCCTCCTATTCGACACCGGGCGTACCGCGTACCAGACCGGGTGCGCGCCTGCATCCAGACCGAGGTGTCCAAAATGCTGGCCCTAGGAGTGATCGAACCCTCAGACAGCCCCTGGGCAAGCCCAGTCGTCCTGGTTCCCAAGGCGGCCGCCCCGGGCGTTGCCCCTGAGCTCAGGTTCTGCGTGGACTATCGGGGGCTGAATGCAGTTACCAGGACCGACGCTCACCCCATCCCCCGGGCAGATGAGCTAATTGACCAGATGGGGGCCGCCCGCTACCTGAGCATCTTCGACCTAACGGCGGGCTACTGGCAGATCGCCCTCACCCCTAGGGCCCAAGAACGTTCCGCCTTCTCTACCCCGGACGGGCACTACCACTTTAAAGTAATGCCCTTCGGCATGAAAAACGCTCCGGCAACGTTCCAACGGCTGGTGAACCAGGTACTGGCGGGCCTGGAAGACTTCAGCGCCGCCTACCTGGACGACATTGCTGTGTACAGCCATCAGTGGACCGACCACCTCCGCCACCTGCGGGAGGTTCTACACGCCCTCCAGCAAGCCGGGCTCACCATCAAGGCCAGCAAGTGCCAGGTTGGCCAAGGGTCCGTGACCTACCTGGGACACCAAGTGGGAAGCGGGCTGGTGGCCCCTCTCCAGCTCAAGATTGCTGCCATCCAGGCCTGGCCACCCCCTACGACCCAAACGGAGGTCCGGGCCTTCCTGGGGCTCACCGGATACTACCGGCGGTTCGTGAAGGACTATGGCAGCATCGTGGGGCCCCTCACAGAGCTCACCTCCAAGAAGAGCCCCAAAACAGTCAACTGGACCCCGGACTGCCAATCGGCCTTCGAGAAATTGAAGACCGCCATGTGCACGGCCCCCGTGCTCCAGGCTCCCGACCACAGCCGGGAATTCATTGTGCAGACGGACGCCTCCGATCATGGTGTGGGGGCCGTCCTCTCCCAACTCAACCCCGAAGGGGTCGACCAACCAGTGGCCTTCATCAGCAGACGCCTACTGCCCCGAGAACAGCGCTGGAGCACCATTGAGAGGGAGGCCTTCGCCGTAGTCTGGGCACTCAAGAAGCTCCGGCCCTACCTCTTCGGCACCCACTTCCGGGTGCAAACAGACCACCGACCCCTGCAATGGCTGATGCAAATGCGGGGGGAGAACCCGAAGCTGTTGCGCTGGTCCATCTCCCTACAGGGGATGGACTTCACGGTGGAACATCGTCCAGGCCAGACCACGCCAACGCAGACGGCCTGTCACGCTTTTTCCGCCTCAGCGAGGAGAGTCCCCAGGAAGATGGCTGACTCTCCCCGCCTTCAGCTGGGGGGGACGCATGTTGGACAGGCCGCATGGTCGGGCTGTCCCCCCTCCCCGCAACGGGACCCGGACCCTGGCTCTCCCTGAATCCCCAACCAGAGTCCCCGGCGACCACCCGAAGTAACCTGCAATCCCTCCACCACAAGACACCAGCTCCGGACCCAGCTGGCCCGGGTCACCATCCGCACCCCGGCCTCGGCCCAGCCGCCATTTTGGGGTACTACAGCACGAGGCCGCGTGGCCTCAACTCGACCCTAACCCTGGGCCCGGCCGGCCCCGACATCGAGGCACCAACCTCCTCCCAGGAGGCAGAGTGACCACTTTGCGAGTCAATGGGAGAAGGAATCGTCAACGGCTCTCCTCCGCCAGGTGTCGATCACCCCAGGCCGCCCTGGGCGCTGGCTCCACCCCCCTGCTGGGTGTCTGGACTCCCTCATCCCGGACCTCCCGGCCCCCAGGCGCGAGGGTCCGGACATCAAAGGGGACCAGACCTATAACTGGGGCAGGGCCAGACCAGGAAGGCAGTTGTATCCTGGAGTCGAGAGACCCGAGAAGAACTCATCCGCGACTGGCCTGCTGGCGCTGCCGCGGCCCTCTGCCTCGTGAAACCATCGTCTTGGCCTGCTGGCGCTGCCGCGGCCCTCTGCCTCGTGAAACCATCGTCTTGGCCTGCTGGCGCTGCCGCGGCCCTCTGCCTCGTGAAACCATCGTCTTGGCCTGCTGGCGCTGCCGCGGCCCTCTGCCTCGTGAAACCATCGTCTTGGCCTGCTGGCGCTGCCGCGGCCCTCTGCCTCGTGAAACCATCGTCTTGGCCTGCTGGCGCTGCCGCGGCCCTCTGCCTCGTGAAAACCATCGTCTTGGCCTGCTGGCGCTGCCGCGGCCCTCTGCCTCGTGAAACCATCGTCTTGGCCTGCTGGCGCTGCCGCGGCCCGACTTGCAGACTCGCCAGCCTCGAGGATTGTGAGCTCACCTCTTGCCACCTCCTGTACCGGCCCGGTACCAAGACTGTCCCGCTACCCCCTTTTTCCCTACAGAGACTAGAAGTGAGAGGACCCTCGGGTCCGATATATCCTGTATCGCCAATATCCGTGCCCTACAAACCTTATATAAAAGTATTGAACTCAACCTGGTGTGGTGGCTGTTTGTGGGGAGGGAGGTGACATATCTGTACAATCGCCGGAGGTGGTCCTCATCGGGGACCCCTCCCTCAGTAGACGGCCGACCCTCAGGGTCCCCGTCTAACAACCGGTGTAACCCGAGGGATAGCTCTGCTGTCTGAGGCCTGAAGACCTGTGTAACCCGAGGGATAGCTCTGCTGTCTGAGGCCTGCACGACCTCTGTAACCCGAGGGATAGCTCTGCTGTCTGAGGCCTGCACGACCTGTGTAACCCGAGGGATAGCTCTGCTGTCTGAGGCCTGAAGACCTGTGTAACCCAAGTGATAGCTCTGCTGTCTGAGGCCTGAAGACCTGTGTAACCCGAGGGATAGCTCTGCTGTCTGAGGCCTGAAGACCTGTGTAACCCGAGGGATAGCTCTGCTGTCTGAGGCCTGAAGACCTGTGTAACCCGAGGGATAGGTCTGCTGTCTGATGTCTGATGACCTGTGTGACCTGAGGGATAGCTCTGCTGTCTGAGGCCTGATGACCTGTGTAACCCAAGGGATAGCTCTGCTGTCTGAGGCCTCTAAGACCTGTGTAACCTGAGGGATAGCTCTGCTGTCTGAGGCCTGAAGATCTGTGTAACCCGAGGGATAGCTCTGCTGTGTGAGGCCTGAAGACCTGTGTAACCCGTGGGATAGCTCTGCTGTCTGAGGCCTGAAGACCTGTGTAACCCGAGGGATAGCTCTGCTGTCTGAGGCCTGAAGACCTGTGTAACCCGAGGGATAGCTCTGCTGTCTGAGGCCTGCACGACCTGTGTAACCCGAGGGATAGCTCTGCTGTCTGAGGCCTGCACGACCTGTGTGACCTGAGGGATAGCTCTGCTGTCTGAGGCCTGAAGACCTGTGTAACCCGAGGGATAGCTCTGCTTTCTGAGGCCTGCAAGACCTGTGTAACCCGAGGGATAGCTCTGCTGTCTGAGGCCTGAAGACCTGAATAACCCGAGGGATAGCTCTGATGTCTGAGGCCTGAAGACCTGTGTAACCCGAGGGATAGCTCTGCTGTCTGAGGCCTGAAGACCTGTGTAACCCAGGGATAGCTCTGCTGTCTGAGGCCTGCAAGACCTGTGTAACCCGAGGGATAGCTCTGTTGTATGAGGCCTGTACGACCTGTGTAACCCGAGGGATAGCTCTGCTGTCTGAGGGCTGAAGACCTGTGTAACCCGAGGGATAGCCCTGCTGTTTGAGGCATGTAAGACCGGTGTAACTCGAGGGATAGCTCTGCTGTCTGAGGCCTGAAGACCTGAATAACCCGAGGGATAGCTCTGCTGTCTGAGGCCTGAAGACCTGTGTAACCCGAGGGATAGCTCTGCTGTCTGAGGCCTGCAAGACCTGTGTAACCCGAGGGATAGCTCTGCTGCCTGAGGCAGGCATGACCTGTGAACCCGAGGGATAGCTCTGCTGTCTGAGGCCTGAGCCTGCAAGACCTGTGTAACCCGAGGGATAGCTCTGCTGTATGAGGCCTGAAGACCTGTGTAACCTGAGGGATAGCTCTGCTGTCTGAGGCCTGCAAGACCTGTGTAACCCGAGGGATAGCTCTGCTGTCTGAGCCTGCACGACCTGTGTAACCCGAGGGATAGCTCTGCTGTCTGAAGCCAGCAAGACCGGTGTAACCTAGGAATAGCTCTGCTGTCTGAGGCCTGCACGACCTGTGTCACCCGAGGGATAGCTCTGCTGTCTGAGGCCTCCACGACCTGTGTAACCCGAGGGATAGCTCTGCTGTCTGAGGCCTGAAGACCTGAATAACCCGAGGGATAGCTCTGCTGTCTGAGGCCTGAAGACCTGTGTAACCCGAGGGATAGCTCTGCTGTCTGAGGCCTGCACGACCTGTGTAACCCGAGGGATAGCTCTGCTGTCTGAGGCCTGAAGACCTGAATAACCTGAGGGATAGCTCTTCTGTCTGAGGCCTGAAGACCTGTGTAACCCGAGGGATAGCTCTGCTGTCTGAGGCCTGCATGACCTGTGTAACCTGAGGGATAGCTCTGCTGTCTGAGGCCTGAGCCTGCAAGACCTGTTTAACCCGAGGGATAGCTCTGCTGTCCGAGGCCTGAAAACCTGTGTAACCCGAGGGATAGCTCTGCTGTCTGAGGCCTGCACGACCTGTGTAACCCGAGGGATAGCTCTGCTGTCTGAGGCCTAAAGACCGGTGTAACCCGAGGGATAGCTCTGCTGTCTGAGGCCTGTACGACCTGTGTAACCCGAGGGATAGCTCTGCTGTCTGAGGCCTCCACGACCTGTGTAACCCGAGGGATAGCTCTGCTGTCTGAGGCCTGAAGACCTGAATAACCCGAGGGATAGCTCTGCTGTCTGAGGCCTGAAGACCTGTGTAACCCGAGGGATAGCTCTGCTGTCTGAGGCCTGAGCCTGCAAGACCTGTGTAACCCGAGGGATAGCTCTGCTGTCTGAGGCATGCAAGACCTGTGTAACCCAAGGGATAGCTCTGCTGTCTGAGGCCTGAAGACCTGTGTAACCCGAGGGATAGCGCTGCTGTCTGAGGCCTGAGCCTGCACGACCTGTGTAACCCGAGGGATAGCTCTGCTGTCTGAGGCCTGTACGACCGGTGTAACCCGAGGGATAGCTCTGCTGTCTGAGGCCTGAAGACCTGTGTAACCCGAGGGATAGCTCTGCTGTCTGAGGCCTGCACGACCTCTGTAACCCGAGGGATAGCTCTGCTGTCTGAGGCCTGCACGACCTGTGTAACCCGAGGGATAGCTCTGCTGTCTGAGGCCTGAAGACCTGTGTAACCCAAGGGATAGCTCTGCTGTCTGAGGCCTGAAGACCTGTGTAACCCGAGGGATAGCTCTGCTGTCTGAGGCCTGAAGACCTGTGTAACCCGAGGGATAGCTCTGCTGTCTGAGGCCTGAAGACCTGTGTAACCCGAGGGATAGGTCTGCTGTCTGATGTCTGATGACCTGTGTGACCGGAGGGATAGCTCTGCTGTCTGAGGCCTGATGACCTGTGTAACCCAAGGGATAGCTCTGCTGTCTGAGGCCTCTAAGACCTGTGTAACCTGAGGGATAGCTCTGCTGTCTGAGGCCTGAAGATCTGTGTAACCCGAGGGATAGCTCTGCTGTGTGAGGCCTGAAGACCTGTGTAACCCGTGGGATAGCTCTGCTGTCTGAGGCCTGAAGACCTGTGTAACCCGAGGGATAGCTCTGCTGTCTGAGGCCTGAAGACCTGTGTAACCCGAGGGATAGCTCTGCTGTCTGAGGCCTGCACGACCTGTGTAACCCGAGGGATAGCTCTGCTGTCTGAGGCCTGCACGACCTGTGTGACCTGAGGGATAGCTCTGCTGTCTGAGGCCTGAAGACCTGTGTAACCCGAGGGATAGCTCTGCTTTCTGAGGCCTGCAAGACCGGTGTAACCCGAGGGATAGCTCTGCTGTCTGAGGCCTGAAGACCTGAATAACCCGAGGGATAGCTCTGATGTCTGAGGCCTGAAGACCTGTGTAACCCGAGGGATAGCTCTGCTGTCTGAGGCCTGAAGACCTGTGTAACCCAGGGATAGCTCTGCTGTCTGAGGCCTGCAAGACCTGTGTAACCCGAGGGATAGCTCTGTTGTCTGAGGCCTGTACGACCTGTGTAACCCGAGGGATAGCTCTGCTGTCTGAGGGCTGAAGACCTGTGTAACCCGAGGGATAGCCCTGCTGTTTGAGGCATGTAAGACCGGTGT
Source organism: Lissotriton helveticus (assembly GCF_964261635.1). Classification (NCBI taxonomy): domain Eukaryota; kingdom Metazoa; phylum Chordata; class Amphibia; order Caudata; family Salamandridae; genus Lissotriton; species Lissotriton helveticus. The sequence continues at coordinate 52,584,456 of NC_136065.1, forward strand.
AACTCAAGGGATAGCTCTGCTGTCTGAGGCCTGAAGACCTGAATAACCCGAGGGATAGCTCTGCTGTCTGAGGCCTGAAGACCTGTGTAACCCGAGGGATAGCTCTGCTGTCTGAGGTCTGACGACCTGTGTAACCCGAGGGATAGCCCTGCTGTTTGAGGCCTGAAGACCTGAATAACCCGAGGGATAGCTCTGCTGTCTGAGGCCTGACGACGATCTGTGTAACTCGAGGGACAGCTCTGCTGTCTGAGGTCTGACGACCTGTGTAACCCGAGGGATAGCCCTGCTGTTTGAGGCATGCAAGACCGGTGTAACTCGAGGGATAGCTCTGCTGTCTGAGGCCTGAAGACCTGAATAACCTGAGGGATAGCTCTGCTGTCTGAGGCCTGAAGACCTGTGTAACCCGAGGGATAGCCCTGCTGTCTGAGGCCTGCACCACCTGTTTAACCTGAGGGATAGCTCTGCTGTCTGAGGCCTGCAAGACCTGTGTAACCCGAGGGATAGCTCTGCTGTCTGAGGGCCTGCACGACCTGTGTAACCCGAGGGATAGCTCTGCTGTCTGAGGCCTGTACGACCTGTGTAACCCGAGGGATAGCTCTGCTGTCTGAGGCCTGAAGACCTGTGTAACCTGAGGGATAGCTCTGCTGTCTGAGGCCTGCAAGACCTGTGTAACCCAAGGGATAGCTCTGCTGTGTGAGGCCTAAAGACCTGTGTAACCCGAGGGATAGCTCTGCTGTCTGAGGCATACAAGACCTGTGTAACCCGAGGGATAGCTCTGCTGTCTGAGGCCCGAAGACCTGTGTAACCCGATGGATAGCTCTGCTGTCTGAGGCCTGAAGACCTGTGTAACCCGATGGATAGCTCTGCTGTCTGAGGCCTGAAGACCTGTGTAACCCGAGGGATAGCTCTGCTGTCTGAGGCCTGTACGACCTGTGTAACCCGAGGGATAGCTCTGCTGTCTGAGGCCTGCACGACCTGTTTAACCCGAGGGATAGCTCTGCTGTCTGAGGCCTGAAGACCTGTGTAACCCGAGGGATAGCTCTGCTGTCTGAGGCCTGCACGACCTGTGTAACCCGAGGGATAGGTCTGCTGTCTGAGGCTGCAGACCTGTGTAACCCGAGGGATAGCTCTGCTGTCCGAGGCCTGAAGAACCGTGTAACCCGAGGGATAGCTCTGCTGTATGAGGCCTGAAGACCTGTGTAACCCGAGGGATAGCTCTGCTGTCTGAGGCCTGAAGACCTGTGTAATCCGAGGGATAGCTCTGCTGTCTGAGGCCTGCACGACCTGTGTAACCCGAGGGATAGCTCTGCTGTCTGAGGCCTGTACGACCTGTGTAACCTGAGGGATAGCTCTGCTGTCTGAGGCCTGAAGACCTGTGTAACCCGAGGGATAGCTCTGCTGTCTGAGGCCTGAAAACCTGTGTAACCCGAGGGATAGCTTTGCTGTCTGAGGCCTGCAAGACCTGTGTAACCCAAGGGATAGCTCTGCTGTCTGAGGCCTAAAGACCTGTGTAACCCGAGGGATAGCTCTGCTGTCTGAGGCATACAAGACCTGTGTAACCCGAGGGATAGCTCTGCTGTCTGAGGCCCGAAGACCTGTGTAACCCGATGGATAGCTCTGCTGTCTGAGGCCTGAAGACCTGTGTAACCCGATGGATAGCTCTGCTGTCTGAGGCCTGAAGACCTGTGTAACCCGAGGGATAGCTCTGCTGTCTGAGGCCTGTACGACCTGTGTAACCCGAGGGATAGCTCTGCTGTCTGAGGCCTGCACGACCTGTTTAACCCGAGGGATAGCTCTGCTGTCTGAGGCCTGAAGACCTGTGTAACCCGAGGGATAGCTCTGCTGTCTGAGGCCTGCACGACCTGTGTAACCCGAGGGATAGGTCTGCTGTCGGAGGCTGCAGACCTGTGTAACCCGAGGGATAGCTCTGCTGTCCGAGGCCTGAAGAACTGTGTAACCCGAGGGATAGCTCTGCTGTCTGAGGCCTGAAGACCTCTGTAACCCGAGGGATAGCTCTGCTGTCTGAGGCCTGAAGACCTGTGTAACCCGAGGGATAGCTCTGCTGTCTGAGGCCTGCACGACCTGTGTAACCCGAGGGATAGCTCTGCTGTCTGAGGCCTGTACGACCTGTGTAACCCGAGGGATAGCTCTGCTGTCTGAGGCCTGAAGACCTGTGTAACCCGAGGGATAGCTCTGCTGTCTGAGGCCTGAAAACCTGTGTAACCCGAGGGATAACTTTGCTGTCTGAGGCCTGAAGACCTGTGTAACCTGAGGGATAGCTCTGCTGTCTGAGGCCTGAAGACCTGTGTAACCCGAGGGATAGCTTTGCTGTCTGAGGCCTGATGACCTGTGTAACCCGAGGGATAGCTCTGCTGTCTGAGGCCTGCACGACCTGTGTAACCCGAGGGATAGCTCTGCTGTCTGAGGCCTGAAGACCTGTGTAACCCGAGGGATAGCTCTGCTGTCTGAGGCCTGCACAACCTGTATAACCCGAGGGATAGCTCTGCTGTCTGAGGCCTGCACCACCTGTATAACCCGAGGGATAGCTCTGCTGTCTGAGGCCTGAAGACCTGTGTAACCTGAGGGATAGCTCTGCTGTCCAAGGCCTGAAGACCTGTGTAACCCGAGGGATAGCTCTGCTGTCCAAGGCCTGGCCTGTAAATTTACAGACATGGAGTCATTGAAAGGGGGGTCTTTGATTGGCGCTATCGACGAGTGAGACGGTCCCTGGCTGCAGCTAGGGCGGTGGGGGGCATGCCAGGGGGGGCGTCTTTGGGAGATGCAGGGGTTGGGGGTTGAGCAGGTGGCGCGTCTGGTTAATTAAGGGTCCCCCCCCTTCACCTCTGAATTATTGATAAGGCCGGGGGAGCCGATGCGACTCTCATTACCTGTCAGAGGGTCAATAATGGACGAGTTAAAGCCATTAGGACACGTGACCCCGCCCCCCGGGGGCAGACGACGCGACCCCTCCCCCGGGAGCAAGGGGGGGGGGGGGAGGACGGGGTCACTGGAACAAGGGGGGCCTCAGATGACGCCTCAAGGGACCGGCTCTAGCTCTGGGGAAGAAATGGAAATAAATGCCCACAGGGGGGGGGGGTGGTTCAGATTCACTGTTGTCTTTGGTTCGACTAACATTGGGGAAAATACACATATTTTGCTGGTCAGACTGACCATTCCAACGATAAAAGGAGCGACATTGGGGGCACTGTTTGACCCTACTGGGGGGGCGGGGGGGAGGGGGGAATGGGGGGGCAGACTTGTCATTCATTCTCCAAACTAAACAACATCAGGAGCGTCTGGACTCTGGGGGCTCAAGGGTGTGATTGCTCAAAACTAAGAAACTTTAGGGAAACTGTGGGGGGGGGGAGCAATTTCTTATATTCCAATCCTTGCAGAAAATACTTTCCTGAGATGACCCAATTCATTTACTTTTCACACTCCCAACGAATCAAAATTAAGGGAAGAAACACTATAAAAATGTGCATTTAAACATATGAATAAAAAACAATAAAAAGATCATACATTTTTAACCTAATAAAGTAAACAAAAAGGGCTATATTAAAATAAACGCTATAAAAATAATAACATGATTGAATGCATCATTGAATGAATCTCATTTTTACAGTGAACGGCGCTTCTTTTTACACTTTGACACATGTGATCCTGGCACCCGTGGGAGAGCGCGTGGGGTTCAGACCCGGGCCTCGATCTGCAGCTGCAAACCCCCTCTCGGCGGCATCACCTGCGTTCAGCCCTCTGCCCTTAGACCCCTTGTTAGCTCACCTCCCCCCTCCTCCCTCAGACCCCTTGGACGCTCACCTGCCCCCTCAGATCTCTTGTTAGCTCCCCTGCCCCCCCACCCTCTCTCCCCTCAGACCCCTTGTTAGCTCACCTGTCCCCTCAGATCTCTTCTTAGCTCCCCTGCCCCACCCCTCCTCCCTCAGACCACTTGTTAGCTCACCTGTCCCAACACCCCTCTCCCCTCAGACCCCTTGTTAGCTCACCTGTCTCCACACCCCTCTCCTCTCAGACCCCTTGCTGGTAAACATCACTTACAACGCACTACCATTACAACGCGGTCATTACAACGCAAACTATTACAACGCATTGCGCTGGGGGGCACTCTAGGATTTTTTTTTAAAACTTGTTTTTATTGTTGCATTAGCAAGTATAAAGTTGGAGGAATCATCTGCTGGCGCGGCGTCAACATTCAGCCGTGGTCAGCCAATCGCGCAACTTTTCTGTATATAAAACTGGGCAATGTGGCATTTCATCCACTGAACATCACAGGCTTCTCAAACTGGTAAGTGAGCAGGGATGCAGGCAGTGAACCCCACCTGGGGGAACAAAGAAGAACAGTAGTCGTAGAAGTCTCTGCTGTGGGGGTCGTTGGGACGGGGCCTGTGCAGGTCGCATAGTGGTGGTGTCGTGCAACTGGGGGGACAAAACTGTGGGGGGAGCATGTTGGCAATGGCAGGAGCGTAGCTAGAAGGGACGGGTGTCGGGCGATGGGCTACAAGGGGGATTCACAACATCCATTCACATTGTGGCTGTGCAGTCAGTAGGCGAGGCCGTCCCATGAGTGGGGCAGCAGGGCGATCAACATGGGGGGGGGGGGTCGATGTCTCTAAGAGGGCGCGTGGCATCGGGACCTGGCACTGGCAGTACGGGAGTCAGCTAGGAGTCGTGGGTGCGCACGGACGGGCGGACGGGGGGGGCAATGGGGGGTAGGCGTGGGTGGGGCATCAGCGCGCAGGGATTGCCGGAAGCTGTGGAGGAGCATGGCCCACTCCATCGAAATGGGATGCTTACGCGCTCCCTTAGCTTCTTCCTCCCGGAGGGCAGCTTCCTTGGCTGCCGCCCACTTACAAACTGCCCCCGACCATGCCGCTATGGGGGGGCCCTCCGGGGATCGCCAATGCATAGCTATGCGTCGTTTCGCCAATAGTAGCGCTAAGGACACAAAGCGCCTATGTGCTGGGGCCCGTTTGGTAATGTGAAAGATGACCAGTGCACTAGCCTCCCAGGAGGTCAGGGTCGTGAGGCCTGTGAGTTCCGTCAATGTGTCATGTACCGTCTGCCACAGGGAGTGGAGGTTGGGGCAGCTCCAAAACATGTGTCGAAAGTCCGCAGTGGAGGAATGACATCTAGGGCACAGGAATGTTGTCGTGGGGTAGAACTGTTGCAGTCGCGCTGGCGTGAGGTATGCCCTGTGTAGTATGTAATATTGAATGTTTTTGTAACGGGCGTTCCTAGAGACTCGTTTTGGGGCCTCGAGCGCCTTGGTCCACTCCGAGTCATGTAAAGCACGTCCGAAATCTTCCTCCCACTTGGCCCGTAGGGTCGCCAGTGAGGTCTGCGAGAGTTCTTGGACCGATTTATAGAGCCAAGTGACTAAGTGTCGCCCTACACCCATGCGTAGGATAGTGTGTATGACTGGATGCGTGTCTGGTTCGCCGGACTGGAGATTGTGGTAAGGACGAAAGCCCTCAAGTAGCTGTCGGTGTGTGAGGAATTGACCTGGGGGGAGTGCGTACTCGGCAGCCAGCCGGCCGAACGACTTCAGCTGACCGTCCTCAAAGAGCGACTCCATGTCCGCGATGCCGCAACGAGTCCACTCGGCTAGCATAGGAGCCGAGAAATAGAGTTCCCGTCTGGGGCAGCCAACCAGTGGCAGCGACGGGGAGTACAGAATCCTTCTGGGGGAGATCCGATGGACCCGCATTATGCATTGGCGCGCTATCGCAACCTGAAGGGGATATGTACGCCGTGGTTTGGTGCCCGGAAGGAGAAGACGGAGAAGCTCCGGGTTTGTAATTCTACCAGTCAGGGTACAGGTTTCCTGGGTGTATCGGTCCGCCGTCCAATATGATAACCATTGGAGCTGCGCCGCTAGGAAATATGACTCGAAGGAGGGAGCCCCCAGCCCCCCTTGCGTCGTGGGGAGTTGGATGGTTTTCAGGGCCACTCTGTGCCGGCCCGAGCCCCAGACCTGGCTGCCCAGGAGGGAGTTGAGGTCTCGGAAGAAGGACTTCGGCGGTACCACCGGTAGGTTGGTGAAGTGGTAGAGGAGCCGGGGGAGCATTACCATTTTGGCTAGTGCTATCCGTCCTATCGGTGCACGCGGGAGCTTGGTCCAGAAGGCAACTGTCGGGCGAAGGCTAGCTAGCATCCTACGGTGATTCCCGTCATAGATGTCGGCCGGGGAGTGATACAGATGGACGCCGAGGTATCGGGGGGCCTCAGCGGACCATGCGAGCCTATGAGTCCCCAGTTGAATGTCTCGGGTGGTAATTCGGGGTGAAAGGGGTAGATCGTGGATTTGTCCCAATTCACTCGGAGTCCCGAGGCGTCTGCAAATTCGGTAAGCGCCACTGCTATGGGAGCAAGATCAATCTCAATGTCTCGGACATAGATGAAAAGGTCATCCGCGTACATCGAAACGCAGTGTGTGATGTCCGCGAGCGGAATGCCCCAGAGTACTCCCACCTGTCGCAATCTGATCGCCAGCGGCTCGACGGCCAAGGCAAAGAGAAGAGGCGACAAGGGGCACCCCTGTCTAGTGCCCCGGCGGACCTCGAATGCGGGTGAAATGTATTTCCCAATTTTGACACACGACGTCAGATCGGTGTACAAAAGGCGGGTATATGCTGTAAGCGTCGGGCCTATGTTGAGTCGGTGTATGACCGAGAAAAGGTATGGCCAGGTGAGGGTGTCGAACGCCTTCTCTAGATCTAAGATGAGGCAGGCGGCGCGAGGGAACCTATCTCGCACCTGGTCCTGGACATGAAAGACTCGGCGGATGTTCTGTGAGGTATTTCTCCCTGGAACGAAGCCACATTGGTCAGGGTGGACCAGTGGGCATATAACCTGGGCGTACCTGTCAGCCAGGATCTTCCCAAGGATCTTGCAATCCGCAGATAGAAGCGTGATGGGGCGATATGAACCCATGAGGTGTGGGTCTCTGTGAGGCTTTGGGAAGGTGACAATCACCGACTCTCGCAGTGAACAGGGGAGCACTCCTGCATCGAGTGCCGCTGCAAACACCTGGGCCAGGCGAGGGACCACTAGGGGGGAAAATGTCTGGTAGTATTCTAGTGGGAAGCCGTCCAGGCCCGGCGCCTTTTTGCGGGACAAGGCTCGTAGTGCCTGTGTGATATCTGAGGGTGCAATTTTAGCGTCGAGCGTACGCTTGTCTGCCTCCGAGATCGTGGGTAACGACAGTGGGTCAAGGAAGTGGTCCACAAACGACAGAGAGGATTGTGTCGGGTGCCGTACACCCGTGCATAATAGCAGTGGAACGCCAGGAGGATATCAGCTTGGGACTGTACTAGTATCCCTTCCGGGTTGACGATGTCCGTGATTGGTTTGTTCTCGGTGTCTTGCCTCGCCATCCAGGCCAGCAACGCACCCGTTTTGTCTCTGTCCTTGTGGACCCTGGTGGCATAGGCTCTAAAATTGTATTTCCTAAGATCGGCACAGGCCTCCTGGTATGTGGACTTTGCCTCAGCTATGTGTGCGGCGTGTTCTGCCGAATTATCAGTTTGTTTAGTGAGTGTAGCTAGGCGCTGTTCCGCGGCTGTAAGTGTCTGTTCTAACGTGCGGCGGACCCCTGCGATCTGTTTGATGCATTCTCCCCGCGCCACCACCTTGAATGCATCCCATTCCACCAATGCCGACGTCGCCGTGTTTGCATTGTGCGAAAAATATTCTTGTATACTACGTTGGTGTGAGTCCCTGAACACCTGATCTGTCAAACAGTCCTTAGGAAGTCGCCAAGAGGGAACGGGTGGGTGCGGGGGACGCCAGGACAGGCGCAGTATGTGGGCATCATGGTCTGAGACAACCCGACCCAGGTAGTCCGAAAAGATCAGTTTAGGGAGGATCGATGCAGAGCATAAGAATCTGTCTAGCCTGACTCGGAGGTTGTGAGGTATCGAGTGGAAGGAGTATATGCGAGCCTGGGGATATAACTGTCGCCAAGCATCAGTAAGTGCCCAGTGTGCCGTCCACGCTCTGAATAGTTCCGCTTGCCGGGGGATTGGAGAACGTGCAGGGGGGAGGTGTGAGCGGTCTAGCAAAGGGTCCAATGTGCAGTTGTAATCCCCCCCCAAGACCCAGGGGACGTCAGTGAACTGGACTAACACTCCCGTGAGGTGATCCCAGAACTTATCTTGCTCTGTATTGGGGGCGTAAATGCTTCCTATAAGGATCCCCTGACCGTCCAGGAGACCCTCCAGTACCGCATATCTGCTGTCTTTGTCTACCACCCGTCTAAGTTCTCGGAAAGGGGTCCCCGGCCTAACCCATATCAAGGCGCTGCGCGCAAACACTGAATATGTCGTGGCACAAAGGGTCCCCCGCCGTTTGGACTGTAACCGGCGTAATTCAGTAGCATTAATGTGAGTCTCTTGTAAGAGAGCAATATTAGTCGACATGCGCTTTATGTAGGAGTAGACAGAATATCGTTTGCTGGGCGTGTGACGACCTCGTACATTAAGTGTTAGGATGCTAACATCCGGTCGTGGGGTTGTCATGACTATGGGATTGCGTGTGTGAATCTAGCCCCCTTGCTATCCCCGAGGGAGTGCGATTGTGAGTCTCGTGTGTGCTCCTGCGTGCCTTGCTTCCATAGGTATGAAGGGGGAACTGTCGGGAATAAACAGGTAAAACCAAAGGTGGGAAACAGCCCCAATACAAGGGATATATCACCGGGGGCGGCATATCCAAACCAAGAGTCCCACTAGGGAAGAAATTAAGCAAAATTCAGCGGGGGCGGCGGCATGTGTTATCGCTGGGCTATGCGCTGATCGGGCCTCTCTAGGAGAAGTATCGATCGCACGTGCACACACACATTCAATCAATCATGTAAACATTGGCTCACAAACAACACAAAGAGCGATCAATGCAAGAGGATACAGCAGTAGGTATGTCACTGTTCAGGAAGAGGCGCCAGGCTGTGCACTCAGGATAGCGTCCACCTCGTGCGCAACAAGAAGAGGGGAAGAGATCGGGCCAAACCCCGACATCGTTCCGTCGCTGTCTCGGTCCTTCTCAGGGGTGAATAGGTGCGGTTGGCGTTCAAGGTCCGGTGCCAGGGGGAGAGGTGTAGATCTGTCACCGCCTTCAGTGCGTCTCGTCGCTCCTTCATGATTTGCGTGTGGTCGGGTGAGCCCGAAGGGGAGGAGGCTTGACTTTTGGACGAGCCCGTCTGGGTGCGCTTCGTACCTCGTTTCCTGGGTCGACGCTGATCACTAGTATGTTCTCGTGGGGGCCTGGCTCTGGGAATCAGCGGGCAGTGGAATTCAGCCCAGTCCAGCGCCTCATCCGCGTTGGTGAAAAAAAGGGCCTTTCCTTTGTGTAGCACCTTGAGGCGAGCCGGGAATAGCAGGGAGTATTGAATATCGTTCGCATGGAGGTGTCTTTTAACGTCCAGAAAGGTGGATCTCTGTTGATGGACCTCCCGGGCATAGTCCGGAAACACCATGACTCGCTGGTCTTCCACCTGCAAGGGGCCCGCTGCCCGGGCCGCTCGGAGCACCGCATCTCGGTCTCGGAAGTGTAGGAACTTGGCCAACATGGGGCGTGGAGGGAGACCCGGTTTGGGTGCCCAGGCGGGTACCCTATGCGCCCTTTCGATGGAGAAGAACGCCGAACGCTCCGACTCGGGGGTGAAAGATCTGGTCCAAGACTCAATATAGGTCAGATGATCTGAGTTCTCGATTCCCTCTGGTAGCCCCAGGACGCGAATGTTGCATCTCCTCGAGCGCCCCTCTAAATCCACTGTACGTTCCTCGAGGGTTGCCACTCGGCGCAAGATGTCCTGTATGTCCGTCGCTTGAGTCTTCACCTTGGGCTGCAACTCGGCTACAGTCTGCTCACCCTCTTTCACTCTGTCCGCCAATTTACTATGGTCATCACGGATCAGGCTGATGTCAGTCGTCAGGACTCCCAATCGTTCTTCCATCGAGAGTCTGGATAGTTCAATGGCTGCCAACACCTGATCTAGTTTCGCTGACAGCGTGGGGTCGGTGGGTGGGGTATTGATCTGTGTCCAGGCCCTCGTTTGTGGCATGTTCTCAGGGGCCGTTTCAGGGACGGCGGCCGCCTGCTGGCCTCTCGGTTTTCCCATGGGATCGACGGGATTGGCCCTGCACCGCTGTGTAGTGAGAGGGGAAAGCAGGCGTCGGATACCAGGTCACTGGGATGAGAGTTGGTCTGTATGGGCCAGTTATACAGTCTGCATTGGTGCGGGGGTGAGGCAGAGACTCCTTCAGTGCTGTGATCACGGCCCCTCGGCGTGGCGGGCAGCAGAGGAGTCCGTTAGCAGCGGAGGCTGCGGGTGCCCCCGGTGTGGTCAGGCGACTGCGCAGGTACAACAGAGGACGCCTGGGGGATGAAGACCAGGAAGGCCCGGAGCTGGAGCGGGCTGACGGCCTGTGGCGACTGGTGGTTCCGAGGAGGTGGCCAGGGGTATGTATTCAACAGAAGAGCCGGACGGCGTATCCTCACGACCAGTCCCGGTCGAGGTAGGGGTCCCCCTTGTGCTGCAGGGTTCCGCCCCCTCCGCAGGGTGAGCAGCGAGTCGGTGGCGGGCCAGGGGACACGCTGGAGGGTCCAGGGGGTCCCGATGTGATGGAGGGCCCTTGGTGGTATCGAGGTGCCACTCGGCTCGCCGCGGGGCCCCGGGGGTCCGGAGACTGCGGTGATGAGGTGGTGGAGGGGCCCCCGCGGTGGTGTCTGCAGGTATACAGCGGCCGGCCGGTAACCAGGTAGGGGGCCGGTCTCACCTCTCCCCCCTCGAGGCAGAGAACAGTACCTGGCAGGGCTTGTGAGCGACGGGTTCCTGTGGGGCTGTGGCGGCGAAGAGGAGTCCCTGTCGTGGCACGTCACCGCCGTTTCCCGGGGGAATTCGCTGCCGCTGTTATTATGAGGAGGCCCGCACCGGGCCTGACATACGATATCCACCGGGCGCCATGTTAGGGTCAGGCAGTCCGATTTGCGGAGCCGTTGGCCGTGTCAGGAGCGTCCAGCTCTCTCCGCTCCCCCGGCCAGGGGGGGGGAGGTGTTGGGCGATCCCCGGGGGCCCTCAGGGGAGGCCTGGGGCTGCTGGGGTGGTGGCGTCGGGGACCCCCAGGGGGGGGAGGGGCGGAAAAGGAGTAGGCACTCACCACCCGCGGGAAGCCCCTCAGGTGCTGGAGAGTCCGGGCGTCACGCTGGCGGTGCGGCTGGCAATGTCCCTCAGTCCTCGGTGGCTTGGCAGGCACCCGGCCGGGCGGGAGCGCCGGTGGGGTGAGGCTCCGGTTTGGTGGCCGCCATCTTGCGCACCAAGGCGCGCCCGCAGGGGTAAGCTCAGTGGCGAGTGGACCTCCAGGGGTCAGCCGCGTCATCTGGTCAGGGGCTCCGCCACCTTGGTCCGTGCGGATGGTCCTCGGGTCCCAGATCCAGGAGCGAGGGTGTAACGGTGCCGAAGTCAGGGGATCGGAGACACGGCCACCATCTTGCGGTTCCGTTCACCGCTCCGACAGAATCAGTGTCTCTCTCCGGTGTCGCGCTGGAGCGGCGGTTGCAGTGCTCGAGAAGGATACCCCCGGTGTGTTTGCAGCCGCCGGTAACTTTCTCCGTTGGCTGAGGCTCCCGGCGATTCCTGGAAACGGGCAGGATGCAAGCCCGATCGCGGAGCCTCAGCAACACACAGCCGCCATCGTGGCTTGCTAAGCCACGCCCCCGTCGGGGGGCACTCTAGGATAGGGAATAAGTTTAATATACTATCCAACACCTTCCCTAGTGTCCACGGGGACTGGAGTTGGAATAGTAAATTAAACTATTCACTATCCAGCACCCAAAAGCGCTATGCGTTGTAATGATATGCGATGTAAAAACCGCGTTGTAAAGGCAGGCGTTGTAATAGCCTGCGTTGTAACGTCATACATCCCCCCTTGCTAGCTCACCTGTCCCCACACCCCCTCTCCCCTCAGACCCCTTGTTAGCTCCCCTGCCCCCAGCCCCTCTCCCCTCAGCCCTCTTGTTAGCTCACATGCCCTCCCCCCCAGGCTCCCTCTGTCTCTCTTTGCTCAGCTCGGGCTGCGGGACTGGAAGAACAGGTTATGTTCAGAGGCAGGTGGGGTCTCCAGGGGGGCGGGGTGTGTGTGTGTGTGTGTGGGGGGGGCGAGGCCGGGAGCCTAGAGAGTCTAGATCAGTGTTTCCCAAACTGGGGTCTGCGGACCCCCAGGGGTCCGTGACACATTCCCTGGGGGTCCGTAGGCAACAGTTTTAAAAGCACAGAAAAATTTCTTGTATAATTAGCAGCTTTCCAGCAACAATAAAAGTGTCAAGATCATGCCAGTGATTAATGTACCTGCTGGAGCGTGAGGAGAGTTTTGTTTAGTGCCAGCTTTGACTTAACTAATGTAGCACAGAGGGTTAATGTGCCTACTGCAAAGAACATGTAACATGCATTTTAAAACGCAGTATTTTATGTGTATAGGTTTGTGGTTACTGCTTTTGTCACAGAGATTCTTTCGTTACTGTGCACTTCACAAGTGACAATTGTAATGTAGCAGAGGGACCTATAAATTGTCATCAAAGAGCTGCTTGCAAACTGCATGGTACCAGCCCTAGTCAAAGAGGAAGATCATCCTGGAGCGATTCTGAAGTCATTGGATGACTTCAGCCAGCCATTCCTGGGGACGTCATCCTAAGCCATCCTGAAGTCTGCCCATAGGGCCGATTATTTAAATGGGATGACTCTTACTGTAATCACAAAAACTACGCTAGGATGGTGTTCTGATGACTTCCACTGACAGGGAGTGATTACCTTTTACAACTCCACAAATACTAACTGATAACATCAGGATGAGTGAGAATGACTCCAGGATGGGCTCTAGGCACTTTAAGGATGACTGATGATTATTCTTGGATGGTTCTATAACCGCTTCAGGATGGAAGTCAATTACTCTGGGATGATCCCATAACATTTTCAGGATGAGCGTGGATTATTCCTGGATGATCCTAGGACTGCTTCAGGATGGCTATTGATTACTTTTGAATGGCCCTATGACATTTTCAGTATGTGTAGATTACTCTCGGATGATTTAATGACAACTTAAAAATGAACCTGTATTACTCAGGATTATTTAAGGACAACTAAAGAATGTGTGGATTACTAAATGATGACTACATAAGGATGATTTAATTAATATAGTATGCCTGTGGATCACTAATAAATCATTACGGGTTGGATTACACCTTGACAATTCCATGTTAGGAGCATGTTGGCAGACTGCCAATATTGCCTTGCAGAGTGCCACTAGGAGAGTAGGAAAGTGTCATGTCTACCTCTTTCACTAGCACCGCTGCACCATTAGGCAGCTGAGAACCATGCCCACACATTGGCACTATAATGCAATGTTCAAAGGGATTTGGAGCACCCTGCTGACACGTCACAGCTGAATTACCTCATGCATCATGGTCGATGTGGTTCAGTGTTACTCGCTTCACACAGAGTTCACACAGTTTGTTGGCCAGTGCCAGTACCAGTACTATAATGCAATGTTGTCTGCGAGAGTCTAGTTTAGGTTTTGTAATGGAAGGGTACCCTTCCATTACCCAAAAAATACTATGTCTACACAAAAGTGAAACTTTTCCCATTTCGGATGTGTTGTACCAAATACCAATTTGCTCTTGTTTGCAAATCCCGAAAATTTTGAATCAGGTCTGCATTATAAAACCCAAGCAAACCAGACACAAAACGTCTCTAAATCTGGTCCTAATACTCAGATTATTTTTGTCCTGCATTGGAAAGATTACTTTTTAAACTCTAAAGTGAGAGGTAGACACTTGTATAAAATACAAGTTGCTATGTTTGGCTATGTTTGTGCTGCAGAAATACCACAAGCACCTTTATATAAAAGAAGTGGCCTGCAGCAATGTTATACCTTTGCATTCAGATCAGCTTAACATGTGCCACTACTCCCATACTCCTGACTCACTGGGATTTGCCTTATTTAGAGGTACAGAGCATTATCGGACGCTGTTTGACATGGTGACCATTTGCAAAACACTAAACAAAACAGTGGTAAAGGAAAAAATTATCAAAAGGGAGGTTTCAATGTAATTTTATTTATCTAAAGCACATATTTGGCCCCACAGGGGCCAGGATACCAAACAAGAGAAAACGTCCAGAAAAAAAAATAAGATCCAGGGAAGAAAGGCCAGACTAATGCAACAAGAACAAATAGCTCAACGAAAACCAGCAACTTGGTGGTTTGATTCTAGATGCGGAGATTTCCTTAATCCTCTTCTGGCATTGCAAATGTTTATAGCCTGCTTCCTTCTCATACTTCTGTTGTCCAGTGATGACCAGCCGTTGGCGCTGCACACAGACTTCATAAACTCTGGAAAAAAAAATTACAAACATCAGTTTTTCCCCAGTTATTCATTATCCTGATGCTGCTAAAAAGGTTTATTTGTGTGGAAATACATTTTTAATGTTAAAGTCAGTGTTATGATCTGAATCCTGAGTTTGTGCTTTTCCAGACCAAGCACTCTTTAAACATTTTATATACACACTGATTTACATGTATGATTCAATGTCTCTATATGTGTGTGATGTAAAGTGCTCTGACATCCTACAATGGTATGAGAGATGCTATAAAACAAATGAAATGCATGTGACAGAGGGGCTATTACTTCAATATAAAATACTAAGGGCCAGATGTATGATCCGTTTTTATATGTGCGAACCCGTTTGCGCATGCAAAAACCTATTGGGCCATGTACATTGCCTATTTCGCGAGTCGCAATTTGTTTGCGACTCGCTAAATACGTTTTGCAACTTGCTATTTGGAAGGGGCATTTCCTTCCAAGTAGTGAGTCTCAAAACCATGTACAAATGTTTTGCGGTCGCAAAACATTTGCAATTACCACCTACTTCAAATAGATGGTAATACATTTGCAAATGGGAAGGGGTCCTCAGGGGACCCCTTCCCCTTTGCAAATGCGTGCAAAATTAGTTTTTATGGGCAGGCAGTGGTCCCAGGGACCTCTGCCTGCCCTTAGGAAATTAAACGAAAAAGTTTAATTTCCTTTTTCTTTAAATGCATGGTAAATAGGCTGTATTTTCTATTTAAAAGTGCTTTATTTAAAAGCAGTCCCAGGCATGGTGGCCTGCAGAGCCCAGCAGGCCACCATCGCTGGGAGGGCTGGCATTCCCAATGGGCTCGCAAATTGCGAGAGGCTCATTAATATTAATGAACCTCGCAATTTGCGACCCCTTTGGGAATCACAAACAGTGTTAAACACACTGTTGTACATTTCATTTAGCGAATCGCAGTTTGCCACTTGCCATGTGTTGCCAATTGCGAGGCGCTAAACGAAATGGTCGTACATCTGGCCCCAAAATCCTTAGTACTTTGAGTATTTGTTTTGTGTGCACACGTTTGTATTTTTTTCGAATTACTGTTTTAATATTTGAAATTTAACTCATACAAATTGCTTGGGGGTCCCCGGCTTCCAGTGGTGACTCAATGGGGGTCCTCAGGAGTCAAAAGTTTGGGAACCACTGGTCTAGATGAAGGAAATCCTCCTGGGGAGGGTGTGGGTGTATGTGGGGGGGGGGGGCGGGTGGTGACGCTGGGCAGGGGGGGGGGAATGAAATGCGGCCACCACCCCCAGAGCCTGTGTCCTGATTGCACCCACTGCCCCCCTCCCCCCCCCCCCGGAGGGCCCCCTCTGTCACTAAAGGCTGGGGGGGGGGGTGCTTGAATGACCCAGCCAAGCGGCCCCCGTAGCTCGCTTTACACCCCCCCCCCCCCCCAGGACTGACTGCAGCTTCCAGTGCGCCCCTGTGCTTCATTCTTTGACCCAGCAGAGGACGCATGAGCGGCGCCGGCTCCAGGGCGGTGCGACCGGTGCAGCCGCACCTGGCGCTGACCTTGGGGAGGGGGGGGGGGGGCTGTGTGGACGTAACTCATGCGCCTGACAGCCCCCCTGCAGAGTTCCTTGTGTGTCCTGCGCTCTGGTGATGAATGTCCCTGAGGGAGGGGGGGGGCTCTGCCTTGTCACAGCTTTGACTCGGTGGAGTAGTGCAGAGGGTTCGTGTGCCTGCTGCACCGGTCACAGAGCGGTATTCATGTGCATAGCTCGGTGGGTGAGTGCTTGTACTGCAGAGATTCTTTCGTATCTTGCAGGTCATAGGTTACAGGACTCGTGGGGCACAGTGACCTATGAACTCTCATCAAACATCTGCAAGCAAACTGCAAGGCAGGGATTGGTTACAGCCTTATCTCTTTCCACAGTCTTTCATTATCCGAATGTTGCTAAAAAGGGTTTATCTGGGTAGAAATACCATCTTATCAGTAAAGCCGAGTCGCACGTTTTAAACCTTGAGTTTCTGCTTCTCCAGACAACTCTGCCAGGCTGCCCCGGGCCCCCGAAGGGGGCCACCTAAGAGGGCGGCCACCCTTAGTGCCACATGATTGTTTATTTATTTATTTATTTATTTATTTATTTATGCATTTTTATATAGCGCGGACTTTACCCGAAGGCGTCAGAGCGCTTCACAATAGGAACAGAAATGAAACATCATGAGAAACATTACGCAAGAACAGATTACAAAAGCATACGTTACGTTACATAAGGTAATAGTGACAATTGTGAGCAAACAAAATACATGAGGTAGTAAAAATTGTGAGCAACCAAAAATACATGAGGTAGTAAAAAGTGCACAAGAGGAAAAGTGACAAGTGTGCGGTTACAAGAGAAAACAAAGTATAATTTGAGGTATAATACTGCAATAAGTGCTAGACACTCAGGCACAAGAACAAGCGTTACATAGGCAAAGGTGGCACTTGTGCAGGTATCAAAGGTAGAATATGTGAGAGGTAGCAAACCGTGTGATACAAGGGCAAAGTGGTGTGTGCATGTTACAAAAGGGCACCGAACACAAGTACATGGAAAATACAGCAAAAAGGCAGACATGATGGCCCAGACCACAAGGAGCGGTCTAGTGTTGGGACCTTGGGTCCCTAGTGATGTCATTTCCGGCGGGGGAGGGGCTTGGCCGGGGATATATGGCCTGGGTTCGCGGGCCTGGCGCCCTCTTTGACCCCGGATCGGCCACGCGGACAGGACCCTCTCCCCCCTTGACCCAACGATCGGTGCTGCCCAGACGCTGTTTTCACTCCCTACCGCTAACCCAGCTGGCGGGCAGCAGTGGGGGGGGGGGGGGGTACTTATCTAATACTATTTTGCTTTGTGTTGCGGGCGGAGTTACAGGGCAATCCAACGCTGGAAGGTACAGAAGGGTACCCTCTACAGGAGCACAGGGAGGGTGCGAGAGCCAATTATCCCCAGGGAGACCCTCGGTGGGATCCTGGAGGTACAAGTCTCCACCTTGTGGCCCTAGTTTCCTTAAGTAAAATGTCCCAGGCGGCCAGGCCCGCCTCTCCCGCGCTGCTGCACCCCCCTGCCTCCCCCACCCGCCTCCTCCCCGGTTTTCTGAAAGCTTTCTCCTGCTTTTCCCTCGTTTTTCCCGACGAAGCAGCAGCAACTCCAGCGCCTTGACACCCTCACGTGTGATTTGCAGCGCTTTATAAACCCTGACGGATTGATTCCTATAGAATAATGTACACACGTATGTACCATTGTCTCTGTTTAATGTGTGTGTGACGTAAAGTGCTCTGAGGACCTACACTGGTATGAGAAGCGCTATAAAACAAATTAAACGCATGTGAAAGGAGGGGTCTGGAGAGATGAGGGCCCCTGCTGTAGGGGGGCGGCGAGAGAATCCATGAAGAAGAAGGGGATTGAGGGGGTGCCAAAATGATTCTTGCACGGGACGCCACCAAAGCTGTAGCCGGGCCGCTCATGTGCGGACATCAAAAGGAGGGTCTTTGGATATTCCGACTGATGGTCCACAGAGAAGGGAGGGGGGCATTGGAGCACCCCATCAGTACTGGGGGGGGCAGAACTCGCAGAGGTTCAGTCCGACCGATTGTATGGAGTTCCACCAATGGGCAAAAATATGCATGTCGCACCGCTCGTGCTACAATTTAACGGCAGCAGTGCAGACGTTGCTGATAAAATCAGCGCAAACCCCACCATGCGCTGCGCATGAGTGCGCGGCCAATGGAGCCGATTTTGCTGCCACTTGAGAAAATCTACTCGAGCGCAGCAAACCTACCAGACCTCTGACTGCAACCGACAACCGACGCCCGCATCCACCCGCATTTGGAAAATTGCGCCACACGACAGTTGGTGGAAATAGGCCCGAACTCCGCGTTACAAGACTAACGCAGAGTCACCAAATTCTGCCAACTCCAGGGGGCAGAATGAAACATTCTGCCCACCCCAATCAGTAGTAGTTTCAATTATTTGGTCAGCTCTCTTTGTGGTAGTGTGGGGCAGCAGTTAGGCTTATCCAGAGGGTGTGTTAAGCATTTATTGTATTCACTCAATCAAGGACTGACACTCAAAGGTTATATTTATTGTTTGATTTGTTAAATCATCCCAGTCCACATTAAACAGACAAAACGTAGAAAAACATTAAGTGAATATATATATATATATATATATATATATATATATATATATATATATATATATATATATATATATATATATATATATATATATATTGTTTTTGCGCTAGAGTCCACCCATCATTCTCAATTGAAATAGGGCTATAAAATAGTTGATATAAAATTTCTTCTAATACAAGGTAACCATCATCGCTTAGGTAAAACCGCATGGCAGCATAACATCGTTAAAAACGGTTAATAATAATAAAAAGAAAAATAGAGGTTACTGCTAAAAACTACAGATAAGGCACTAAGTTGTAAAAAAGTGTCCCAAAGTTTATGTACAGTTCGGAGTGGCAACAGTCAATTATCAGTAGTCGATGTCAGGTCATTCGGGTCGCGTTCCGTATTGTGGCAGGGTCACAGTACACAGATTTTGCTGGAATGCTGCTTCGTGGCTATGCCGTTATTTTAGTCACCTGTGCACGGTCCTTGAGTTTGGTACAGGGTCTGGAGACAGAACGCAGACCAATTCGGTAAGTATAAAATTGTGTACTTGTATTTTATTTTGTAGAACCAAGCAGGACTTAGCACAGGCAATTTAGAAACACTTTAACCCCTTAGCTGCGGCGGCTATTCTGCTGCAGTGCTAAGGGGGAGGGGGGACGCGCGGCACTCCCGTATTCGTGACGGAACCGCTCTGTCACGAGCCTCGGGTGGGCTGTGCTTGTGACAGAACGGTTCTGTCACGGCCACGTCGGCCTAATAGAACGCTCAGCGCAAGCGCGAAATTCGCACCACGCAGGCGCTGCGAGCGGGCCGTGACGGAACCGTTCTGTCACCAGCACAGCCCACCCGAGGCTCGTGATGGAACGGTTCCGTCACGAGCACGAAAGGGGTTAAAATGCAAAGCTGTACACAGAAATGCAAATGTGGATTGTATTGGAAACGATTACAGGTTTGTATCACTTTTAAAACAGTTTAGAATACAGTAAGATAACTTTTGATTACTCTTAGATTACTTTTCAGTTACTTTCAGTACTTGAGGCGATATGCTGAGATATCATACACTGCAGGTTGTCAGTTACAGGTAAGTATGACAGTTCTTAAGTTCAAGCATAGGTGCTTTCTTTTCATACAAAACACAAGGTCAACAACTTTGTTAGGAACATTGGTTCCTATTTAAAAAGAGTGTTAACGGTTCTCAGTTAAGTAAACAAATTACGAGTAGGATTTTTGGGGGTTAGGACCAAGATTCCCCAAGGTCAGTTAGGCACCATAATTGTCCCACTAGCGAAAAAAGGATACCGAGCCACAACCCTTGTGAAGCCAGGTTCATATATTTATCCAATGACCCCCAAACAGTATTAGAAATGGGAGGTGTATCGTGCTTCTCCTCAACTAAAGTATGAGCCCCACGAAGATATGATACCCATGCCCGCCAAGTATGATATGATAATAAATGAAAGTATTTCCACTCTGTTAATATAACTTTCACAGCGATTGATATAAGGGCATCCAACAGTTGCTTATCCGTATCGTCAAGGGGTAAATGAGTTGGTGCAGCCCATGGACCCAATAAAATTAGCGGTAATGGGATCTCCAAATTAATACCAAAGATTGGTGCTGGATGTTTGTGAACCAACTCCCAAAAGGGTTGCAGCAAATGAGCATTCAAAAACATATGTTGATGCGTGCCAGAGACAAACTTGCAACTCCAACAATGATCGTTATCCCTAAGCGTCAGTTTATACGAGCAGGGGTCCAGTGCAAAAGATTAAAAGTAAAAACATTATATTGAATAAGAGAAGGAGCAATCTTGTTCCGTAGAGAAAACTTCCCAATCAACTGAAAGGTCTCTTGTGGAATATGTTTAAAAATATGGTGTTCAAAATTGTTAGATTTTGGGGTCTCTAGTTGGCAGAGGTAGGTACCTTTGACCAAATAGGGACCCTTGCGTCTAGTCAGGGTAAGGGGGTACACTCTTAAAATAACCCCTGCTCAACCCCTTGGTAGCTTGGCACGAGCAGACAGGCTTATCTCAGAGGCAGTGTGTACAGCATTTGTGAACACAAACAGTAACTCAGTGACAACACTACAAATGGACACCACACAAGTTGTAATATAAAATATGGGGCATATTTATGAGTTCTGGGGCATCTCTGCAAATCAGCAGGGATGCGCCAGAACAAATGCGTCACGCAAAACTACCCTTGCGTCATGGCGGATGCGCCGCATTTACAGTGCGGCACGCCGTGGCATAAGGGTAGGCAGATGCGTGACGCATCTCGTGACGTAAGGGCAGCGCATCGCTGGAGTTGTGTCGCAAGCGCGACTCCAGCAATGCTCGGGTGTGCCCTATACTTAACGTGCTGCGTCAGTCCTTACGCCTGCTTCAAGCAGGCGTAAGGAATTAACGTAGCAGCGCCGCACCAGTGCCTGCGTGAAATATTGTAGATTTCACGCAGGCACTTTTGCGAGGCGCACCTGCCCCGGAACGCCCACCCTGCGCCGGAATGCCCACATGTGGCGCAGGGCTTTACAACGTGAAGCATCTGCCTAGATGCGTCACGTTGTAAATGAGTCGCAGGGATACACCACGTTTACGCCGCCATTGCGTCACACAACGGTGGCGTAAACGTGGCGCAAGTGCCTTGTAAATCTGCCTCTAAGTATTTTAATATAGACTTAACACAGACCACAAACAACAACAATCCACAGTACTGTACTTAAAAATGGTAGAATTAGCTTAGTTCTCTTAAGATGTAAAATGCAACACTTTGAGTCCAATGTACCTTAGGATGTGTAACGCTATACAACGAAAGTGTTGCAGGGAAGATGATGCGTCGGTTCCTTACACACAAGAACGGTGATGCTTCGGGTCCCTACTGATGCGTATGGGATGTGTTGTTCTTCTCTGCGAGGGGAGGTGATGCGTCGGTTTCTTACTGCACTTCCTTGATGATGTGGCCAGCAGGCCCTTGATGCGATGAAGATCTGGTGCAAAGAACAAAAATGGCATCTTCTCTTTGATGCGACAGGATGTGTGCATGCCCGATGGCCGTGAGGCGGCTCAACGACTCTTCTGAGCCGTGACAGGCCCTTCGACACGCTTCCCGGTGATGCGGCGGCGTCTGGTACGGTGTCGATCCTCTTCTCCGGCGATGCAAGGCACTTCAGCAACAATGCGACAGCTGCAGCGGCAACACGTTTTCCCAGCGAAGCGACGGAAGCGGCTGCGGCGGTAACGTGCTTCTCTCATGGTGCGGCAGCATCTGGTGCGACGTCGATCCTCTTCTCCGGCGAGGCACTTTGGCATTGTAAAGCGACAGTGGCAGTTCAGCGACATGCTTCTTCTTCGTGAGTCGTGCTTCCAGCTCCTTGCGACACGCAGTCCCTCAGAAAGCCCAACACAACTGCAGGCACTTCCAAAGAACTCTTGGGGAGCTGGTGGTTGAAGTCTGTTGTCCCTGAGACTTCAGCAGGAGGCAAGCTCTAGCTCAAGCCCTTGGAGATCCTTCACAAGTTGAATGAAAGTAGCACAGAGTCCTTTCTCCTCTGTTTGGCAGTCAGGCAACCACTGCAGGCCAACCCCTCATGCTTAGGGATAGTCTCTCCTCAGTCTCTCTTTTTCCTCTCCTCAGCAAAGGTTTCTTCTTGTTTCCCAAAAGTGATCTAAAGTTCTGGGGTCTGTGCCCCCCTTCTTATACACAGTTTATCTTTGTTCTCTGAAGGCAGAGAGGCCTTTGCCTAGTCCTAACCAATTCTGGTCAGTCCTGGAGCACTCGGTTTACATGACTCCTTCTTTCCTTTCACAGTGCAGGGCAGGGACATCAGACGCACCACAGGAGATGGAGCCAGCATTGTGGAGGGAAGGCACAGCCCTATTCAGGTCCCAGGTGCTCCCCTCCCCTCATTCTGCATGCAGACCTCTTTATTCAGTCCTTTGCTGACTCACTCTGTCTCCTCGGAACCCCCCAGACCCTGTCACTCAAACTCCAGACACACAATACACAACCTAACAGAGGCAGGCTTGGATGGTTAGACAAGAAAAGTGGTATTTTCAAACACAGAATGTTAAAACCAACTTCAATAAAAGATCGATGTATTTTATAATTCTGAGTTCCCGCATACTAAACTCGAATTTCTACCTAGTTCCCTGAGTCAGTTAAGTGATGTGCATTGTTTGAGAGATTATGAGAGCAGGATAGCTACAATGGGGGAAGAGAGAGTGATTACATTTTTTATTTCTTACGTGAGGTCCAGTGAGTGCTGCGACTATTGCACGTTGGGTGAGATGGTGTATGTCCGAAGCAGAAAGGGATATGCAAATATTTGTTACACATTCAGTGAGAGGGGCGAAGGCAAGTAAGGTTTCTACATCTGGAGGTCGTCTCGAAGAGATTCTGGAGGTGGCAGGCTGGTCAAATGCTGGTGCGTTTGCAAGGTTTTATTTAAAACCTATGTAACATGTTACAGCAGCTGTGTCATCGCAGCTTTGAGCAGGCATAATGCTCGCCTCTGGTCTTGACATGAAATGTAGACTCTCCAAGTTTTATGATCAGAGAATCTGGATTTCATGAAAGACACGGATGCTAGCATTATCCCGCCCTCCCTGCCCAGGTAGGATACATTGAAGGGAGAGGGAAGGTTTGTTATGTTAAAGAGTCTGTAAAATGTATGAAATTTGGTATGTGAGTTATATCCTTTTGTTATGTTGTTTTGCAAAAAATGTAGATTACATTCAGTGTTATGTTGTTTTTCTAGAAAATCAATGAAGACGGAGATTTGGAGGAAAGAAGACAAGAGTGGAGAAAAGAATAATTTCAATATTGATATGATTACAAGTTCAAGAAAGTTAGCCTCGGAGCAGCTATAAAGAGAAAGATGGCCGCTGGGCTTTGGTTTATACAAACTGTGAAGAGTTCCAGTTCTGGAACTGTAAGTCTGGCTAAGGTGTGCTTTAAAGGGCTGCTGTTTGAAGTGGTAATAAAAGGTTATGTATAATGCTAGCCTCTGTGTCTTTAATGAAATCCAGAATCTCTGATGAGAAAACTTGGAGAATCTACATTCACCAGCGACTTGAGAACAAGATTTTAACCTGCCCTCCAGAGATCTCACCTTTGGCCAACCAGAACTCAACACAGTTTCTAGAAGACTATCAGTTGTCAACGCATCAAGCCAGACGTCCTTATAAGTCCCCCCGATCCTCAAAAAAAGGCACAACACATTCAACACCATCAGTTGAACGTCAACAACCCAAACATGCATAGGCCCCCTTGACCGGCTGTCCGCCCGGTCAATCGTACCCCCAGGTAAATATTGAACTGTGAAGTTGCTTGCTTGAAGTTTAGACGGCAGGCGGAAGAGTCGAGCCAAAGCTTGAGCTGCCCCATTACCACTGAACCTATGAACCAACAGCTTATGATCAGTAAAGATGTCACACATAGCACCCACAAGCAAGCAGCAGCACGCCGATGCCTCACTCTCTGTTGTGCTGTCATTGGGCTGAATCTGAATGAAAGACCGTGACGCAAGAGCGATGACGTGCTCCTTGTTACCCCACCCCACATTGAGAGGGATTGGCTCGTAATCCTGCCCTGGTGGCATCCACTGTTAGAAACATGCATTGGCAGCGACAAACAGAGCCAGGCAGGAGCCGACAGAATCAAAACGTTGATATTTTGAAAAGCCGCATTCACACCATCACTCCTTTCAAGCCCTTCTCTGTTTCAACGGGTTGTGGAGGAGCTGGGCAACAAAAGCACATCCCTGAATACAATGAAAATAGTACTTACAAAGGCCCAAAAAGCATCTCAAGGCCTCCTTATCCCTAGGTGGAGCAATGTCTTGAATTGCTTGAAGAAGTGACATTTTAGGTTTAATACCCTGGCCAGACACCGTGTGCCCCCAAT
This sequence comes from Lissotriton helveticus, assembly GCF_964261635.1. Lineage (NCBI taxonomy): Eukaryota > Metazoa > Chordata > Amphibia > Caudata > Salamandridae > Lissotriton > Lissotriton helveticus. Next base: position 52,608,892 of record NC_136065.1, read on the forward strand.
AATCCACCTACTGAGTCAAACATTAACACTTCTCTCTTCTCGAAATAATACCAACATTTTCAAAAACATGTAATACTCTTTCCAAACTAAGGTTATGCCCTCTGACAGACTTTGCAAAAATGAATAAATTGTCCTGACAGCCTTGTACACCAGAGATACCTACCAACACGGTATCCATGAAACACTTGCTGCAGAGGCCAACCCCAAAGGCATGCACAATGATGTGTGAGTGCCAAAGGGAGTGATAAAAGGTGTTGAATCGCGAGACTCTGCCGCAAGAGGGGTCTGGCGATAGGCTGACCTGAGATCCAACAAAGAACAGTATCTTGAGATTCCGAACTTGGCCACCAACTCGTGTATCTTGGCCAAGGGATGGCGCCTAATGATGGTATTCTTTGTGTAATGGTGGATTGTGGCTGTGTTGAATTTTCTTGCATTTTTCTGATGTATTATTTTGTGTTACATGTTGGTCTTCCAATGATGGGGTATGTTGCTGCGTACACTGGCACTGTGCTGTGTTTGTATTCTTGTGCTCCGCTGTGATTGGTTGTTGAGCACTGTTCTGTTCTTGTTTTAATTCTGTCTTTCTGTCGTGTTAGTTTCATGTTCAGTTATGTTACATACTTCTTCTACACGCTTCAAAAAAGGCGCCTACATGTCCATTCCAAAGCAGCTCCACCCTTGAATGCCCAGTGAACAATGAGCACTCACTACAGTAGTAGGTGGTGACTGAGCACTGTTTCCAGCTCTGCAACTAGCCCACAGCCACGCCTTCAGGAAGCCCCTCCCACGCTCGCGTCACGTGACGCCGCCTCTGCCTGTTGGGTCCTGTGCGGATGCTTCAGGGTGCGGCTCCTGTGCACTGGGAGGAGGTGGGAGCAGGTGGTGCCTGCTCAGGGGTGGTGCCTGCTCAGACACATCCACCCTGACCCCAGGGCTGGGCGTGCACAGCCCTGACACACCCATTTTCCACACACACACCCAACCTTCAGCACACACACCCAACCTTCCACACACACACACCCAACCTTCCACACACACACACACAACCTTCCACACACACACACACACACACAACCTTACAAACACACACCCAAACTTACACACACACCCAACCTTCCACACACACACACAAACTTACACACACAACCAACCTTCCACACACACACAACCTTCCCCACACACACACCCAACCTTCCACACACACACCCAACCTTCCCCACACACACCCAACCTTCTACACACACACCCAACCTTCTACACACACACACAACCGTACAAACACACACCCAAACTTACACACACACACCCAACCTTCCACACACACACCCAAACTTACACACACAACCAACCTTACACACACACACAACCTTACACACACACACACCCAACCTTACACACACACACACACCCAACCTTCCACACCCACACCCAACCTTCCACACACACACACCCAACCTTCCACACACACACCCACACCCAACCTTCCACACACACTCAACCTTCCACCCACACACAACCCAACCTTACACGCACACACACTCAACCTTCCACACACACACAACCCAACCTTCCACCCACACACAACCCAACCTTACACACACACACACTCAACCTTCCACACACACACAACCCAACCTTCCACACACACAACCAACCTTCAACACACACAACCAACCTTCAGCACACACACCCAACCTTACACACACACACCCGCACACACCCAACCTTCCACACACACACCCAACCTGCAACACACACACACACACACAGAACCTTCCACACCCACACACCCAAACTTACACACACACCCAACCTTCCACACACACACACCCACCCTTCCACACATACAACCTTCCACACACACACCCAACCTTCCACACACACACCCAACCTTCCACAAACACACACACAGAACCTTCCACACCCACACACCCAAACTTCTACCCAAGCACACCCAACCTTCCACACACACACACCCAACCTTCCACACACACACCCATCTTCCACACACACACACAGCCTTCCACACACACACCCAACCTTCCACACACACACCCAACCTTCCCCACACATACCCAACCTTCCACACACACACCCAACCTTCCACACACACACCCAACCTTCCACACACACAACCTTCCACACACACACCCATCTTCCACACACACACCCATCTTCCACACACACACCCATCTTCCACACACACACCCATCTTCCACACACACATCTTCCACACACACACACCCTTTTTTAACATACACACCCAACCTTCCACACACACCCAACCTTCCACACACACCCAACCTTCCCCACACACACAACCTTCCCCACACACACAACCTTCCACACACACACAACCTTCCACACACACACACCCAACCTTACACACACCCAGCCTTACTTACACATGCCCAACCTTCCCCACACACACCTATCTTCCAAACACACACCCAACCTTCCACACACGCCCATCTTCCAAACACACACCCAACCTTCCACACACACACACAACCTTCCCCAAAGTAAACCCAACGGCGTCAGTACACATGATGGCCCCACTGTAGAATGTGGCGCAGGGCCACTGAGACTCCCATATGTCTCAGGCATTCATAGCGTTGGAGTGTGGGGTCCCCTTGGTTCGCTAAAGGGCGAAGCCCCCCTGCAACTTCACAATGACCACCAACCTGTTCAACGCAGACGTTTATTGCACTGGTTGCTCCATCATCACTCTCCCAGTAACTTATTAACTAAAACCTCACCTACCTGTCACCCACTTCACTTAAACACCCACCATCACGGATCACCTTCCCAATCTCCATGAAACTTCCCCAAACCCACCCACATTTGGCAGACAAACCTGCTCATTTAAAAAACCTGTATCTGTTACCACTCTCTAAATACTATCTACATTGAATGCAGACCTCTCATATACACTCACGGAGTCACCATAAGCACTACTAAGTGACCCGCATCAACCATATAACCTCTTCAACCCACAAAACCAAACAACACACCAGCTCTATAACTACAACCCAAAGAACTGACACACACAGCATAACTCACCAGAAGAAAACTAAAAATCAAACACGGGCGTGAATGTAGAATCACCGAGCTCCCTGATCGTACCTGCCCCGCCCACTCCTCCGCATCCCGTCAAGCCACCTGACAACAGAGCAGTTACCCCGCCACTCGTGCTGGGGCAGGAAGCCTTCTGCGCGGGTCTAGGGAGCGAGTTGTGTAGGCGAGTAGGATCTGCTTCTTATAGTACCCCCACTTTCTGCTGATGTACCACTGTTTTCGACCTAGATTGACTGGGATCCTGCTATCCAGGAACCCTGTCTAAATGTACAGGAATTTATATAGCGCAAATCACCGAGCGGTTTCTAAGCGCTTGCTTAGGGAACCCGTCCTGGTATTCCCCTGTGAGATAACCCTGGCAGGGTATCCGCAAGGTGAAAGCCAGGCATCCCGCCGCGAGGGGCCGTTGTGGAGATTAAGCAAGCTATTGCCCAGAGTCGCAGAGTGTGAACCCGTGAATTGAGTAGGCACCGGAGCGAGAATTGTCGAGTCCATGGACATTTTAGGACTCAAGACCCCGCCGAGCCGGGAATTGAACCCTGGTCCCGGGCTGACCTCTGCTTCCAGGTCTGCCTCCTCTAACCAGTGAGCCACACTTCTCCACTAGCTGCGTTCTCCCTAAATTGGTTGTGCATGTGCTTTAGGTACACTCCAGATTGGATTCTGGCGTACCCTTATCAGCCCCTAGTCCATGGTATACTATGTACCTAGGGCATAGGTACCCGAGAGGCCTCTAAGGGCTGCAGCATGTATTGTGCCACCCCTGGGAAGCCTTCCAAAATGACACCACAGGTCTGCTACCGCAGCCTGTGTACGGTGGTGCATGCACCCCTTACTTAGATATAGGTTCACTACATCTATTCCAAATCACTGCACATATAAACCTATCAGTCACCCCTATGGCAGGCCTTATCAATCCTGTGTACAGGGTGCTGGGTTTAACGTGAGAGGGCGCCCATACATGAGCAGAGCCCCTCTGCAGCCTTCAGGACCTATTTTCTGGGGTTGTTTGTGTTACAGCCAACCATATATATTTAAGTGCATTATAACCTCTCGGTAAATGCTAACTTTAAAACGGCTGCTTAGAAACATATCCTGTTTGGTGTCAAACACCTTGAAATCATACCCCCCCCCCCCCGGCCACTAACTGGCGGGGGAGATATGATTCCACCCTTCTAGAGGGACTTATGTGACACACAGGGCTACCCGGTACCAGCTTTCTCGACCTGGGCATCACAAAATGTATGCTGCAAGCCACAGACACGAGTCTTCTCTCCTGCTGCTGAGCCAAGCTCGATCAGGGGAGGCCTGGAATAGGCTTCCTGTCACAGGGAGGTGTCACCACCTCCCAGACAGGATTTAGTGTATTGGGGCTGGGTGGGTGCACTTTGAGAGTGCTTTGAATTCTGCACTGGGGCACATTTGGTGTCCCTGTGCATAGTCCAGCTCAAACCGCGTGCAGGGGCACTCAGCCCCTGCTCTGGTACGAAACTGGACAAAGAACATGGTCGTAGCCACCCCTCTGTCCTGACCCTCCCATAGGTGGGTCTCCAGAGTTTGTCCCACCCCTTCCTTGGGTAAAAAGTAGGAAGCCCTGGCTACCGGACTTTAGATTTACCTGGACTAAACTCTGCTACAGAAACCAAGTACTTTGACGATCTACACTAAGCAGGTACCTTTAACGCATCTGACCCGTTTGCATCTCCAGAGCTCCTGAGGACTCCGAAGATTTCTGCAACACAGGAGGTGGGTCCCTGAGGTTGAACTGACCTCTCAGCAATTCTGAGACCAGTATCCCTCGTGGAGACCGTTCAACCCGAACACCTGTGCACCGCATACTTTTGCGATCTACACTAAGCTGGTTGACTGAAGAATCCAGAGCAGGACTATGCACAGGGACATGCTCTGACTCTCCATAGCTTGGAGGGTCCCCAGGACCTTGCTGGTCCTCAACGAAGCTTATTTACTCTGCTCTCGTGGGTTGCAGTTGCCAAGGCTTGTTGGTGTTCCATCGGGACACTGACCCCCCAGCACTCGACATCCTTCGTGGGATAGCTCACCTCCAGCCTTTGGTCATTGTCGACATCTCCTGTTCCCCGTGGCTGCTGAGTCAAGCATCCTATCTTCTCACCTGAAGCACCCGACATCGGTGGGCATTCGTCTATCGTGACCCTGGTCCCTGCGAAGTGAACCAGACTCTGTCCCCTCTGCGGCACTCTAGGTGAGCTTCACTTCTGGCCCAAGTTTTAGTGCAAATGTTATCTGCTCTTACTTCACTGAGGAAATATTTGGGTGCTGGAAGCCAACGAGTAAGATGGATGCTTGTAATAGTTTTATATCTGTCCGTTCAAGGCGACTGCCTTCATTGTGCGACGCACAAGGTTTATACAACCGGGTAGCGTATCCGCTTTCGGCATTTCCCATGTGTTTGGGCTTTCACAGGGCCTCAGTTTTGCAATCATTTATGCCCATTGGCCAACGCTGGCAAAGAGCCTTGGTAGCGTTTCCTGTAATATTTTGTAAACGTTATAAGCAGTATGAAACCATGGAATGGTTTAAATATTTTCAGTGTAAATGTTACTCCAGAGTGCCGGCATGTTAGGGACGCCATGACTTGTGCACGGAAATACGCTACTGATTGAACCTTTACATAAATGTTGTCCCCCAACTGGAGTGATGTAAATAATTTACAGGATTGGTTGATGGCATACTCTGTCTAGGCCACAAGGTGGCTCTGCTCGATTGTTCATCAACCCGTTCCAATTCCAGTAGGCTTTCAACTCACAAATGTGAAATTTTGTGCACCTCTTTAACCCCTTCGATGCTGATGACGGCCCCCAGCCGTCATGCATCACGGGGCTCGTGTGCTGATGACGGCTGGGGCGTCATAAACCCGCCCACTCGCGATTCTGCCGCACAGGCGCAGAATCGCGGCCGCGCCCAAGGGGTTAAGGGTGCTCCGTGGGCCACGTGCTAAGATGTTTAGTAACAAGTCCACACCTTGCTTATAATATTGTCTCTTTACACTGGTGCCGGTAGCAAGCACCATTAGTATCACAACCCTGGCTCTGTCGCTTGCTTGTCCCAAGGGCCGGGAGACTTGTGGACTTGTTTGAAGTTTTGCTGCTTCGCTTTCAGTGTTGACAAATGTCCTCTGGTGTGTTCTGGGTGATGGCGATTCCGTGCCCTTATGCGAGGGCCAGGGACATTGGCTCATTTTGGCCCATGGGCACGGGGGCCACGTGCTCTCCCTGGCACAGGGGCCGTACTGTCAGGAGAACAGCGGATGTGGGTCCTTCCTGGTTTTGCAGTGCTTGCGCAACAGGGGGTTTGTGCTCCCCATCGCGTTGGGCATTACATGGATGTAAGTGTTGCGGGGGACGTGGTGTCCTTTCTATTTTCACCATTTTCATGTTTTCATCGTGAATTGTACTGTCTTTTTGGGCAAACTGGTGTTGGCATGTTGGTGGACTTGGGTTCACGCAATGACTGCAACGGGAGGTACGGTAACAGGGCTGCGGTGGCCGGTAGTGTTTGCTTGGCCAGCGTTGGCTGGAGGTGTTGTGGGATTTCTTCGTGAGCTTAGCTGCGCAGGCTACCCTGCGGCCGGGTTTTTAACAAGACTAGGACATGCAACGAAATTTGTGGGAGGTAGGTGACAAGAGATGGGGCTTCCAGTGCACCTATACATGGCTTAGTATCCATGCCACGGAGTGGCACTCTGGTGTTGGAAGTTGTCAGCCGGTTGGCAGGCCGTCTAGCTCTGGGTTCCTAGCCCGGGCCTGTCCAAGTAAGGGTTCAAGTGCAGATGTTGGCTCTGGGATACAATTTCACAGGCCTCTGGAGCGGCAGAGCAGAAAGTGGCTTCTTTCAACCTCCCGGTCATAGATTCAGTCCCGGTAGGTCCACTTAGCATTTCATCCTTCTGAGGTCAATAAAACGTGTACCTTGGAGTTGAGTAACAATAAACATGTTATGCAGCCCCAAGATACCATGGGGCGAACGGGTTCCCAGTTCAGTCAGAAGCGGAAATGGTGATAGGAATTTTGTGAATACAGTGGGCTCACTCCACAGTGTAGTAAGCGCGAGCCCAGCACTAGTTCCATGGGGCGGAAGGGTGGCGCGGGCAACCATGTTGACAGCCAAATGACAAAGTTTTCAATAGCCCCGCAGGGGCATGGGGGCCTCAGGAGAGTAACTAGCACCCTTAATATTTATCGTGCAACCCAACGTGATGGGAGGGGGGTAGTCCCTTGTGCATTATCGTCCATGAAGCCAAGTATACCTCGCGGGGCTCGGCTCACACCTAAGTGGGCCAAGATCCCCCATAGCATAGGACGAGAGTGCGGTGTCCGTCAGATATGGCGATTTATGAGAATACGACAGAGGGTAGCGAATATCACATCACAGGCTTGATCAGTGAGGTTATCATGGTTCATCTTTTGTCCCAATAGAGACAATAGTTACGGACAGGCTCTGTTTTGCAAAGAATAGTTATTGTCTCATTCGAGTGCCGCACGTGCCTCGTTCGCAGGATAATGAGGTCATTTTTGTCGCCAACGCGGGGATTATGCGCCGTCATTCTGTTTTCAAAAGGGCTTATACTTTCAGGTTTTGGCATCTGGCATACGCACAGGTGACCTGTCTGGCTGTTGCGGAGGTACGGAGGGCGCGTAGGGACTCCGGAGGACTCTACATTTGGGTGATAAACTGCTTCTAGTGGTTTCGTTTGGCTGCAGCTGGGTTTTACACACATGTCTACATGTTTATCGGCTGGCGCAGCACTTGGCCATCAGTCTGTACCCTCGTACTGGGGAGCATCCAGGGATAGAGGCACATTAGGGCGTAGTCATCCCAGAATGATATGTACAAACTGGCACGGGCGCGTTAGGGTTTGTGCCACACAGAGCTGGCGGTGCCTCAGTGGGCACACTCGCTGCCCATGCATTGTGCTTTGGCCGGTTTGTTTCATCTCTTCATAGGGAAGAGATATGTGAGGTCTCTAATTGCGCACAGCCTGGCACATTAAGGCCGGTGCTAACCGGGTTGGTACCCCTCAAATGTTTTATAATAAATGCTTTGGGGCACTTGCAGCAGTGAGGGATGCTTCCGGAGTGCCCAGGACTTGAGGTTTAGTAGCACTCCCCCCCTCCCCAGGGCTTACAGCAGAATGGCCACGGCTCGAGCAGGTCAAAGGGGGGATTTCTGCGCAGCACTTAGAATGTCATGTACCATTAGGGGTTTAAAGCATCCAGGGTCAGAGATGGACAGCAGGTTGCATCTGTGATCCCAGGGCAGGGAAGCAAGCGGGATGCGCGGCGTAAGTTGTCCCTGCACGATAGGGTGAGGTGTCGCCAATAGTGTCAGTCAAGTGTCTGTCAGTCAAAATGTTGCGCTGCCGTCCCAAGAAAAGGGGAAACAAGGTGTCGAGCACAAAAGGCTACTATGCAAAAAGAACATTTGGCAAGTCCAGTGTTCAACAAAAAATTAAAATGTAAGGGAGCAGGTAATTTTCCACCGCTGGGGCTGCTCAGGGTGGGCAGTGTGAACTACCCCCACCTCCCTGTCTGGGAGTGTTCTAGGATGGGGTAAAGTAGGACTTGGTCAATCCTCAGTGTTAGGCACCATATTGCAGACGGTGCGCACTGTATGGAATCGGACAGATTCTCTAGGCTGGTATGCCTAGGAGGTTCCACCACTGAGGGAGCTGAGCGGGCGGAATCCCCATAAGGAATAAGGGATGCCTGGCACGGGCAGGCGGCCCCCTCGCTCGTTGTCACAGACGGCTCGTTATAAACATTCCGGTGCGTCAGGATTTAGAAAGCAAAGGGACTGTTCACATGTTAAGGATATTCCTCTTCACACGATAGCCAAAGTAGGCCGGCGGGTTGGGGGAGCAATCCCCTAGCAAGTGGGCCGCTGTCCCATAGATGAGGCACACAAAGGTTCAGGCACACACAGGGCTAGAAGTACGGCAGCGAGGTAAGATCAGCAAATAGGTGGGCAATGTGAGCCTGGCGTCTGAATCCGTCCCGCCCAGAGCTGGCCTGGTGCGGAGTCGTTTGACGCAGTGGAACTTTCTCACACGGGGTGAATAGTTCTTGGCACAAGTTCCCAGGCCATAATGGCCTTTGGTTTCATCAGACACGAGCTGACCCTGGCGAACGTCAAGGGCTATTGTGATACAGATGGGGGTCATCTATCAACAGTGGGATGGATCTCTTTCTTCTAGACTTCTAGGCACTAGAGATGAGAGGTTGCAGGTAAGACCATAGCTGTTTAGTGGGGGGATTCTCTGGCGGCAACGGTGGCCACCTCCAGCGCTGTGGTGGAGTTACAGGGTGATCTGGAAGCAGAGCGGTACTGAAGGGTACCTCTGCGGCAGATGGGTACAGAAGGAGACCTCTGCGCGACACCATAGGGGTGCCAGAGCCAAGGCCCCGGAGCCTCATGGGAAGTTCCTGGAGAAACGTGTCCGCGCCCCGCTACTCCTTCGGGCGGTTGTGGGCCTGAACAACCCGGGGGCTTGCCTAGCTACGCTCTGCCCTGAAAGGGGCGTGAGTAAGAAGGGACCAGGTGTCACGTGATCCGGGAAGAGGATCACCAGAAGGGGCAGCACAGACGGGGTTCGCCCCTGTGCTGCGTGGCTCATTAGGCGGGCAGGCAGCACAGATGGTTGCCTGCCCTTGGATCGCCCGTAAGATAACCCGCCTTTTACATAACGGTGTATGTAATAAACCTGCAGCAATTTTACCCAAACAGGAACTGTGTTGTCTGTAGAATTAGCATGCATGTTACGTTTGGCGGGGTGGGGAAGGCTGCCAATGGTGGTACTATGGCCTTCCCCTCCCCACGCCCAGCATTGGGGTGTAGCGCTATGGGTGGTAAAGGGAACTTTCAAACTCTGGGTCTGGCAGAGGGGGGTTCAGAAGAGATGAAATCCTGGGCTGGCCTCGGCATCACCCCCCCTTTTCACCTGACCATAAGGCCATAGCGCCACGATGCGGTCTATAGTGCCACGACGCGGTCTATAGCGCCACGAAACGTGTAGTGAGGTGGAGAGCAGGTCTGGGGGTGCCCCCCGCCTCTGTGCCCGGCTCTGCAGAGCTGCCAGGGCAGGGGCTGGCACTGCACCCCCCTGAGAGATTCCTGCCTCGTTGGCACCGCGGGTCCACCGGTGACACCAGGGCCTGGCATTTCACACCCGGCAGCGGCCCCGGGGGGGGTGGAGGAGAGGTGAAGGGAGGGGTCACCTCAGAGGCTCCCACCTCTGGAACAGCTCAAGGAGCATCAGCGGAGCCCTGCGTGTGTGTGCATGGCACACGTGTGTGCATGTGTGCGGGGCACACGTGTGTGCGTGTGTGTAAACATGTGTTTATATGTGCGTAGAGGGCGTGGTGTGATATCGAGACAGCGTCCGAGGAGTTCCGTCCGCCTTATCACCCCCCACCCTATCCCCCAAGCACTGCTTCACTGGGAGTAGAGGGGCCTGACCCTCGGTGCACTGCATGTATGAGACTGGCTCAGAGCAGCACTGCTTCACTGGGAGTAGAGGGGCTCAGACCCTCAGTGCACTGCATGTAAGTGCCTGGCTCAGAGCAGCACTGCTTCACTGGGAGTAGAGGGGCTCAGACCTCAGTGCACTGCATGTAAGAGCCTGGCTCGGAGCAGCACTGCTTCACTGGGAGTAGAGGGGCTCAGACCCTCGGTGCACTGCATGTAAGAGCCTGGCTCAGAGCAGCACTGCTTCACTGGGAGTAGAGGGGCTCAGACCTCAGTGAACTGCATGTAAGAGCCTGGCTCGGAGCAGCACTGCTTCACTGGGAGTAGAGGGGCCTGACCCTCGGTGCACTGCATGTAAGAGCCTGGCTGAGATCAGCACTGCTTCACTGGGAGTAGAGGGGGCCTGACCCTTAGTGCACTGCATGTAAGAGCCTGGCTCAGAGCAGCACTGCTTCACTGGGAGTAGAGGGGGCCTGACCCTCAGTGCACTGCATGTAAGAGCCTGGCTGGGAGCAGCACTGCTTCACTGGGAGTAGAGAGGCCTGACCCTCAGTGCACTGCATGTAAGAGCCTGGCTCGGAGCAGCACTGCTTCACTGGGAGTAGAGGGGCTCAGACCCTCAGTGCACTGCATGTAAGAGCCTGACTCAGAGCAGCACTGCTTCACTGGGAGTAGAGGGGCCTGACCCTCAGTGCACTGCATGTAAGAGCCTGGCTCAGGGCAGCACTGCTTCACTGGGAGTAGAGGGGGCCTGACCCTCAGTGCACTGCATGTAAGAGCCTGGCTGGGAGCAGCACTGCTTCACTGGGAGTAGAGGGGCCTGACCCTCAGTGCACTGCATGTAAGAGCCTGGCTGGGAGCAGCACTGCTTCACAGGGAGTAGAGGGGCCTGACCCTCAGTGCACTGCATGTAAGAGACTCAGAGCAGCACTGCTTCACTGGGAGTAGAGGGGGCCTGACCCTCAGTGCACTGCATGTAAGAGCCTGGCTGGGAGCAGCACTGCTTCACTGGGAGTAGAGGGGGCCTGACCCTCAGTGCACTGCATGTAAGAGCCTGGCTGGGAGCAGCAGTGCTTTACTGGGAGTAGAGGGGCCTGACCCTCAGTGCACTGCATGTAAGAGCCTCAGAGCAGCACTGCTTCACTGGGAGTAGAGGGGCTCAGACCCTCAGTGCACTGCATGTAAGAGCCTGGCTCAGAGCAGCACTGCTTCGCTGGGAGTAGAGGGGCTCAGACCTCAGTGCACTGCATGTAAGAGCCTGGCTCAGAGCAGCACTGCTTCACTGGGAGTAGAGGGCCTCAGACCTCAGTGCACTGCATGTAAGAGCCTGGCTCAGAGCAGCACTGCTTCACTGGGAGTAGAGGGACTCAGACCTCAGTGCACTGCATGTAAGAGCCTGGCTCAGAGCAGCACTGCTTCACTGGGAGTAGAGGGGGCCTGACCCTCAGTGCACTGCATGTAAGATCCTGGCTCAGAGCAGCACTGCTTCACTGGGAGTAGAGGGGCCTGACCCTCAGTGCACTGCATGTAAGAGCCTCAGAGCAGCACTGCTTCACTGGGAGTAGAGGGGGCCTGACCCTCAGTGCACTGCATGTAAGAGCCTGGCTGGGAGCAGCACTGCTTCACTGGGAGTAGAGGGTCTCAGACCTCAGTGCACTGCATGTAAGAGCCTGGATCAGAGCAGCACTGCTTCTCTGGGAGTAGAGGGGCCTGACTCTGCACTGCATGTAAGAGCCTGGCTCAGAGCAGCACTGCTTCACTGGGAGTAGAGGGGCCTGACTCTCAGTGCACTGCATGTAAGAGCCTGGCTCAGAGCAGCACTGCTTCACTGGGAGTAGAGAGGCCTGATCCCTCAGTGCACTGCATGTAAGAGCCTGGCTGAGATCAGCACTGCTTCACTGGGAGTAGAGGGGCTCAGACCCTCAGTGCACTGCATGTAAGAGCCTGGCTCAGAGCAGCACTGCTTCACTGGGAGTAGAGGGGCCTGACCCGCAGTGCACTGCATGTAAGAGCCTGGCTTGGAGCAGCACTGCTTCACTGGGAGTAGAGAGGCCTGACCCTCAGTGCACTGCATGTAAGAGCCTCAGAGCAGCACTGCTTCACTGGGAGTAGAGAGGCCTGACCCCTCAGTGCACTGCATGTAAGAGCCTGGCTGGGAGCAGCACTGCTTCACTGGGAGTAGAGAGGCCTGACCCTCAGTGCACTGCATGTAAGAGCCTGGCTCGGAGCAGCACTGCTTCACTGGGAGTAGAGGGGCTCAGACCCTCTGTGCACTGCATGTAAGAGCCTGGCTCACATCAGCACTGCTTCACTGGGAGTAGAGAGGCCTGACCCCTCAGTGCACTGCATGTAAGAGCCTCAGAGCAGCACTGCTTCACTGGGAGTAGAGGGGCCTGACCCCTCAGTGCACTGCATGTAAGAGCCTGGCTCAGAGCAGCACTGCTTCACTGGGAGTAGAGGGGGCCTGACCCTCAGTGCACTGCATGTAAGAGCCTGGCTGGGAGCAGCACTGCTTCACTGGGAGTAGAGGGTCTCAGACCTCAGTGCACTGCATGTAAGAGCCTGGCTCAGAGCAGCACTGCTTCACTGGGAGTAGAGGGGCCTGACTCTCAGTGCACTGCATGTAAGAGCCTGGCTCAGAGCAGCACTGCTTCACTGGGAGTAGAGAGGCCTGACTCCTCAGTGCACTGCATGTAAGAGCCTGGCTGAGATCAGCACTGCTTCACTGGGAGTAGAGGGGCTCAGACCTCAGTGCACTGCATGTAAGAGCCTGGCTCAGAGCAGCACTGCTTCACTGGGAGTAGAGGGGCTCAGACCTCTGTGCACTGCATGTAAGAGCCTGGCTCAGAGCAGCACTGCTTCACTGGGAGTAGAGGGGCTCAGACCTCAGTGCACTGCATGTAAGAGCCTGGCTCAGAGCAGCACTGCTTCACTGGGAGTAGAGAGGCCTGACCCCTCAGTGCACTGCATGTAAGAGCCTGGCTGAGATCAGCACTGCTTCACTGGGAGTAGAGGGGCTCAGACCTCAGTGCACTGCATGTAAGAGCCTGGCTCAGAGCAGCACTGCTTCACTGGGAGTAGAGGGGCTCAGACCTCAGTGCACTGCATGTAAGAGCCTGGCTGAGATCAGCACTGCTTCACTGGGAGTAGAGGGGCTCAGACCCTCAGTGCACTGCATGTAAGAGCCTGGCTCAGAGCAGCACTGCTTCACTGGGAGTAGAGGGGCCTGACTCTCAGTGCACTGCATGTAAGAGCCTCAGAGCAGCACTGCTTCACTGGGAGTAGAGGGGCTCAGACCCTCAGTGCACTGCATGTAAGAGCCTCAGAGCAGCACTGCTTCACTGGGAGTAGAGAGGCCTGACCCCTCAGTGCACTGCATGTAAGAGCCTGGCTCAGAGCAGCACTGCTTCACTGGGAGTAGAGAGGCCTGACCCCTCAGTGCACTGCATGTAAGAGCCTGGCTCAGAGCAGCACTGCTTCACTGGGAGTAGAGGGGCTCAGACCTCAGTGCACTGCATGTAAGAGCCTGGCTCAGAGCAGCACTGCTTCACTGGGAGTAGAGGGGCTCAGACCCTCAGTGCACTGCATGTAAGAGCCTGGCTCAGAGCAGCACTGCTTCACTGGGAGTAGAGGGGCTCATACCTCAGTGCACTGCATGTAAGAGCCTGGCTCAGAGCAGCACTGCTTCACTGGGAGTAGAGGGGCTCAGACCTCAGTGCACTGCATGTAAGAGCCTGGCTCAGAGCAGCACTGCTTCACTGGGAGTAGAGGGGGCCTGACCCTCAGTGCACTGCATGTAAGAGCCTGGCTGGGAGCAGCACTGCTTCACTGGGAGTAGAGAGGCCTGACCCTCAGTGCACTGACTGCATGTAAGAGCCTGGCTCAGAGCAGCACTGCTTCACTGGGAGTAGAGAGGCCTGACCCCTCAGTGCACTGCATGTAAGAGCCTGGCTCAGAGCAGCACTGCTTCACTGGGAGTAGAGGGGCTCAGACCCTCAGTGCACTGCATGTAAGAGCCTGGCTCAGAGCAGCACTGCTTCACTGGGAGTAGAGGGGCCTGACCCTCGGTGCACTGCCTGTAAGAGCCTGGCTCAGAGCAGCACTGCTTCGCTGGGAGTAGAGGGGCCTGGCCCTCAGTGCACTGCATGTAAGAGCCTGGCTTGGAGCAGCACTGCTTCACTGGGAGTAGAGAGGCCTGACCCTCAGTGCACTGCATGTAAGAGCCTGGCTCAGAGCAGCACTGCTTCACTGGGAGTAGAGAGGCTCAGACCTCAGTGCACTGCATGTAAGAGCCTGGCTCAGAGCAGCACTGCTTCCCTGGGAGTAGAGGGGCTCAGACCTCAGTGCACTGCATGTAAGAGCCTGGCTCAGAGCAGCACTGCTTCACTGGGAGTAGAGGGGCCTGACCCTCAGTGCATTGCATGTAAGAGCCTGGCTGGGAGCAACACTGCTTCACTGGGAGTAGAGGGGCTCAGACCTCAGTGCACTGCATGTAAGAGCCTGGCTGGGAGCAACACTGCTTCACTGGGAGTAGAGGGGCCTGACCCTCAGTGCACTGCATGTAAGAGCCTGGCTCAGAGCAGCACTGCTTCACTGGGGGTAGAGGGGCTCAGACCTCAGTGCACTGCATGTAAGAGCCTGGCTCAGGGCAGCACTGCTTCACTGGGAGTAGAGAGGTCTGACCCTCAGTGCACTGCATGTAAGAGCCTGGCGCAGAGCAGCACTGCTTCACTGGGAGTAGAGGGGCCTGACCCCTCAGTGCACTGCATGTAAGAGCCTGGCTCAGAGCAGCACTGCTTCGCTGGAGTAGAGGGGCTCAGACCTCAGTGCACTGCATGTAAGAGCCTGGCTCAGAGCAGCACTGCTTCACTGGGAGCAGAGGGGCTCAGACTCTCAGTGCACTGCATGTAAGAGCCTGGCTCAGAGCAGCACTGCTTCACTGGGAGTAGAGGGGCTCAGACCTCAGTGCACTGCATGTAAGAGCCTGGCTCGGAGCAGCACTGCTTCACTGGGAGTAGAGGGGCCTGACCCTCGGTGCACTGCATGTAAGAGCCTGGCTCGGAGCAGCACTGCTTCACTGGGAGTAGAGGGGCCTGACCCTCAGTGCACTGCATGTAAGAGCCTGGCTCAGAGCAGCACTGCTTCACTGGGAGTAGAGGGGCCTGACCCTCAGTGCACTGCATGTAAGAGCCTGGCTCAGGGCAGCACTGCTTCACTGGGAGTAGAGGGGCCTTACCCTCAGTGCACTGCATGTAAGAGCCTGGCTCAGGGCATCACTGCTTCACTGGGAGTAGATGGGCTCAGAGCTCAGTGCACTGCATGTAAGAGCCTCAGAGTAGCACTGCTTCACTGGGAGTAGAGGGTCTGACCCCTCAGTGCACTGCATGTCAGAGCCTGGCTCAGAGCAGCACTGCTTCACTGGGAGTAGAGGGGCCTGACCCTCAGTGCACTGCATGTAAGAGCCTGGCTCGGAGCAGCACTGCTTCACTGGGAGTAGAGGGGCCTGACCCTCAGTGCACTGCATGTAAGAGCCTGGCTCAGAGCAGCACTGCTTCACTGGGAGTAGAGGGGCTCAGACCTCAGTGCACTGCATGTAAGAGCCTGGATCAGAGCAGCACTGCTTCACTGGGAGTAGAGGGTCTCAGACCCTCGGTGCACTGCATGTAAGAGCCTGGCTCAGAGCAGCACTGCTTCACTGGGAGTAGAGGGGCCTGACCCTCAGTGCACTGCATGTAAGAGCCTGGCTCAGAGCAGCACTGCTTCACTGGGAGTAGAGGGTCTCAGACCCTCGGTGCACTGCATGTAAGAGCCTGGCTCAGAGCAGCACTGCTTCACTGGGAGTAGAGGGGCCTGACCCTCAGTGCACTGCATGTAAGAGCCTGGCTCAGAGCAGCACTGCTTCACTGGGGGTAGAGGGGCTCAGACCTCAGTGCACTGCATGTAAGAGCCTGGCTCAGGGCAGCACTGCTTCACTGGGAGTAGAGAGGTCTGACCCTCAGTGCACTGCATGTAAGAGCCTGGCGCAGAGCAGCACTGCTTCACTGGGAGTAGAGGGGCCTGACCCCTCAGTGCACTGCATGTAAGAGCCTGGCTCAGAGCAGCACTGCTTCACTGGAGTAGAGGGGCTCAGACCTCAGTGCACTGCATGTAAGAGCCTGGCTCAGAGCAGCACTGCTTCACTGGGAGTAGAGGGGCTCAGACTCTCAGTGCACTGCATGTAAGAGCCTGGCTCAGAGCAGCACTGCTTCACTGGGAGTAGAGGGGCTCAGACCTCAGTGCACTGCATGTAAGAGCCTGGCTCGGAGCAGCACTGCTTCACTGGGAGTAGAGGGGCCTGACCCTCGGTGCACTGCATGTAAGAGCCTGGCTCGGAGCAGCACTGCTTCACTGGGAGTAGAGGGGCCTGACCCTCAGTGCACTGCATGTAAGAGCCTGGCTCAGAGCAGCACTGCTTCACTGGGAGTAGAGGGGCCTGACCCTCAGTGCACTGCATGTAAGAGCCTGGCTCAGGGCAGCACTGCTTCACTGGGAGTAGAGGGGCCTGACCCTCAGTGCACTGCATGTAAGAGCCTGGCTCAGGGCATCACTGCTTCACTGGGAGTAGGTGGGCTCAGAGCTCAGTGCACTGCATGTAAGAGCCTCAGAGTAGCACTGCTTCACTGGGAGTAGAGGGTCTGACCCCTCAGTGCACTGCATGTCAGAGCCTGGCTCAGAGCAGCACTGCTTCACTGGGAGTAGAGGGGCCTGACCCTCAGTGCACTGCATGTAAGAGCCTGGCTCGGAGCAGCACTGCTTCACTGGGAGTAGAGGGGCCTGACCCTCAGTGCACTGCATGTAAGAGCCTGGCTCAGAGCAGCACTGCTTCACTGGGAGTAGAGGGGCTCAGACCTCAGTGCACTGCATGTAAGAGCCTGGATCAGAGCAGCACTGCTTCACTGGGAGTAGAGGGTCTCAGACCCTCGGTGCACTGCATGTAAGAGCCTGGCTCAGAGCAGCACTGCTTCACTGGGAGTAGAGGGGCCTGACCCTCAGTGCACTGCATGTAAGAGCCTGGCTCAGAGCAGCACTGCTTCACTGGGAGTAGAGGGTCTCAGACCCTCGGTGCACTGCATGTAAGAGCCTGGCTCAGAGCAGCACTGCTTCACTGGGAGTAGAGGGGGCCTGACCCTCAGTGCACTGCATGTAAGAGCCTGGCTCAGAGCAGCACTGCTTCACTGGGAGTAGAGGGGCTCAGACCTCAGTGCACTGCATGTAAGAGCCTGGCTCAGAGCAGCACTGCTTCACTGGGAGTAGAGGGGCTCAGACCTCAGTGCACTGCATGTAAGAGCCTGGCTCAGAGCAGCACTGCTTCACTGGGAGTAGAGGGGCTCAGACCTCAGTGCACTGCATGTAAGAGCCTGGCTCAGAGCAGCACTGCTTCACTGGGAGTAGAGGGGCTCAGACCTCAGTGCACTGCATGTAAGAGCCTGGCTCAGAGCAGCACTGCTTCACTGGGAGTAGAGGGGCTCAGACCTCAGTGCACTGCATGTAAGAGCCTGGCTCGGAGCAGCACTGCTTCACTGGGAGTAGAGGGGCTCAGACCCTCGGTGCACTGCATGTAAGAGCCTGGCTCAGAGCAGCACTGCTTCACTGGGAGTAGAGGGGCTCAGACCTCTGTGCACTGCATGTAAGAGCCTGGCTCAGGCAGCACTGCTTCACTGGGAGTAGAGGGGCTCAGACCTCTGTGCACTGCATGTAAGAGCCTGGCTCAGAGCAGCACTGCTTCACTGGGAGTAGAGGGGCTCAGACCTCAGTGCACTGCATGTAAGAGCCTGGCTCAGAGCAGCACTGCTTCACTGGGAGTAGAGGGGCTCAGACCTCTGTGCACTGCATGTAAGAGCCTGGCTCAGAGCAGCACTGCTTCACTGGGAGTAGAGGGGCCTGACCCTCAGTGCACTGCATGTAAGAGCCTGGCTCAGAGCAGCACTGCTTCACTGGATCAGTGCGGGTCTCTCTCTCACCGCGGGGGGGCTTCTCCTCACCTGGACAGTGTTCTCATCTTTGAGTTTCTGGGGCAGAAAGGGGTGAAATCACTAACGCACCAGTGTGTGTGTTGCCACGGGGCAAATTAACCATTTCAAACCTCGGGGGCATCTTGAAGCGGGGGCATTAGGACCAGAGAAAGGGGGGGTAGCAGTCTCCGACCCCAGTCATGCCCTGCACCCCCAAAACGTGGGGTTCCTCACCCACGTGCAAGAGAAGGCGCCCCCAGTTTAACCCCAAGGTGGGCTCCCGTTCTACCCTCCTCGAACCAAGGGATCCCCCAGTCCGTGAAGAGGGTCTCCTCGTCCTTTCCCACCAGGGCCTGCAGCCCCCTCCCCTCATCCCCCTCGCCTCCTCCCTCTGTGAACAGCTGAGCCGCGCCGGGCTGTGCGCGGCGGGCGGGGCTGTCTCTGCCCTTCAGCCGGAGCTCAGCCCTCCCCGCCCCCGGGGCCGCCTCCGCTCCCCTCCTCCACGGGCACAAAGCGCGACTCCTGCTCCGGAGCCGGCGGGGGCCAGTGCCAGGGAGAGCGAACACCGCAGAACTGCCCCTGGAGTGAGCAGACACCCCCAGAACTGCCCCTGGAGTGAGCAGACACCCCCAGAACTGCCCCAGGAGTGCGCGGACTCTGCAGAAGGGCCCTCTGAGCTGCCCCGGGCCCTGTGAGAGGCGCAAACACCAGGAGAACCTGCCCGGACCGGGGCAAGTGCCCGGGAGAGCGCCAGGAGCGCGCGGACACGCAGGAGTGTGCAGGACCCTCTGCCCCGGACCCCCAGAGCGCGCAAGGAGCGGCCGAACTGCCCCAGGCCCTTCGCTTTGCGCCAGGAGCCTGGACCTGTGTTGGGGCCCCTCTGAGTTCGGGGCCCCTCGGCCTGTGTCGGGGCCGGCACTGGTTGCATCCTGCAGGAGCCCCCGGGCCGCCCCAGGGGGCCTCTGCTTCAGCTCTTGACCAGTGGGGTGCGGGGACCAGGAGGGGGCGAGGATCTCGGGGCCCCAGGAGGGGGGCAAAGACTTCACCGCTCCGGAGGGTCGAGCGGGGGCGGAGAGCGGAGGATTCCTGGATTTCGGCTGCGCCTGGATTTGCACGTTTCGGGGTTCCGGGCGATGCGTGAGATCGCGGGGTGCCGCGTGAGATCACAGGGTGTTGCGTGACATCGCGGGTGCCTGGAGTAAAGCCCCGAGTTCTGTCTCCTGTGGATTCGGAGCGGGTTTTCACGTTGTGGAAGTTTGTGGCTCCTGGAAAACAACGTCTGGAAGAACTTTGCAGCCAGGTAAGACCCCCCCCCCCAGACGTGTTAAGGCATGCGCAGAAGGGGCTCTGGCCTAGGGCCCCAGCATTTCAGGGGGCCCCTGATAGAGCCACTTCTGTTCCGCAGAGTCTTTCCCTGATGACCGAAACGGATTGTTTTAAATACCCTCTTATTTTCATGCACTTGCCGTGGGTTCTGTGTCATTGTCAACGTCCATTTCTTTTATATCAAAACAGTGCCTCACAAATGCAAACTAGGAGGGGTGTAGATAAGATTATTTGTGGTAATATTAGTGAGCTGCTGCTGAGTTACAAGACTGAAAACATCACTGTCCCGAATATTAGATATAAACAGATTTAGAGTTTGGACAGGTGCGCGCGTGCAGTGCCAGGGACCCGCCAAAGAGGGCGCGACAGAGCCGAAACTTAATCATAAATTCAAAGCTGCTCCAAACAGGGCCCCAAAATATGTTTGGCCCAGGGCCCCCAAAACCGTGAAGATGTCCCCCCCCCCGCCCCCATCTCACCTACACCTCACCTATCCCCTGCACCCCACACCTATCCCCTGCACCCCACCCCACACTTCTATCTCTACCTCCCCTTCTTGATGTGACGCGTAATAAGAGCTCCCCTCTCGACTGCTGAGGACTCGGGTTCGAGTCCCGGCGTCGACTCCTCAGCCTGTGATCCTGGGCAGCTCCCCCGCTCTCCCTGAACCTCTCCCTGAGTGCGTCCTCGTGTCCTGTACCCGGGGCTCGTGTGAAGCGCCCCGAGGCCTCCGCCCTGGCTTGTTCGCGCTATAAAACTGCGGAAATAGAGAGAGGCCCGAGGTGAGCAGAGCCGGGAGGGCGGGGCCAGCAGTGCAGGTGAGGGAGGGCAAGGGGGGAGGAGGTGAGGGGGGAGAGGGGGGAAGGGGGAGAGAGGTGAGGGACAGGAAGAGCCCTGAGGGAGAGCAGAGGAGGGGCCCTGAGGGAGAGCCGAGGAGGGGCCCGAGGGAGAGCAGAGGAGGGGCCCCGAGGGAGAGCAGAGGAGGGGCCCCGAGAGAGAGCAGAGGAGGGGCCCCGAGGGAGAGCAGAGGAGGGGCCCCGAGGGAGAGCAGAGGAGGGGCCCCGAGGGAGAGCAGAGGAGGAGCCCAGGGAGAGCAGAGGAGGGGCCCCGAGGGAGAGCAGAGGAGGGGCCCCCAGTGAGAGCAGAGGAGGGGCCCCGAGGGAGAGCAGAGGAGGGGCCCAGGGAGAGCAGAGGAGGGGCCCCGAGGGAGAGCAGAGGAGGGGCCCCGAGGGAGAGCAGAGGAGGGGCCCCGAGGGAGAGCAGAGGAGGGGCCCCGAGGGAGAGCAGAGGAGGGGCCCGAGGGAGAGCAGAGGAGGGGCCCCGAGGGAGAGCAGAGGAGGGGCCCCGAGGGAGAGCAGAGGAGGGGCCCAGGGAGAGCAGAGGAGGGGCCCAGGGAGAGCAGAGGAGGGGCCCCGAGGGAGAGGAGGGCCCTGAGGGAGAGCAGAGGAGGGGCCCCGAGGGAGAGGAGGGCCCTGAGGGAGAGCAGAGGAGGGGCCGAGGGAGAGCAGAGGATGGGCCCCGAGGGAGAAGAGGGGCCCTGAGGGAGAGGAGGGGCCCCGAGGGAGAGCAGAGGAGGGGCCCTGAGGGAGAGCAGAGGAGGGGCCCTGAGGGAGAGCAGAGGAGGGGCCCAGGGAGAGCAGAGGAGGGGCCCCGAGGGAGCGCAGAGGAGGGGCCCCGAGGGAGAGCAGAGGAGGGGCCCAGAGGGAGAGCAGAGGAGGGGCCCAGGGAGAGCAGAGGAGGGGCCCCGAGGGAGAGCAGAGGAGGGGCCCTGAGGGAGACGTTCAGGCAGGTCTCCGGCGCAAGCGCTGAACCCCCTGAGTTGTATTAAAGTGCAGCCGTCAGTGGCCCAGGTGTCATGGCCGCTGCTTGAGGTGTGCAGAGGCCCCGCCCTGTGAGTTCTCTCGGGTGGCTCAGAGTTTACACTGTTTTATTCTTTACACATTTGGTGTCTTCGGTAACAGTTCCCACCCCAGCCTGTGAGGGGGGGGGGCTCTGACGCTGGGGTTTGTAGGGCTCTATATATGTGCACTTTTTAGCCACCCAGCCATGGGCCCGTCCTACAAATGCAAAAACAACAGGTGATGGACAGAATGCAGAACAATGTCATCCATTCACCCCAGTACAGAGACCTGGACCTAAATCCGTCGTTTCTTTGCTCACCATGGCATTCCAGTTTAGGTCCAGCCATATGCAAATCAGCTCTGACCCTGCGCCCAATGGGAACAGTCCAGCCCGAACTGCCAGGCCAGGACTTCCCTGAACCGGAAACAAGCATCCTGGGACCGGTTTCCAGGTATCACCCCTCAGCAGCCAGGATAGCTTCACTTTGAATGAACTTCATGCCATTGCAGTCAAGCGAGCCTGCCTGATGAAAGGTGAAACCCCGAAACCGTTCCTAGGATGCTTGTTTCCGGTTCAGGGAACACCTGGCTTGGCAGTTCGGGCGGGACTATTCCCATTGGGCGCAGGGGCAAGACTGATTTGCATATGACTGTGTCTGAACTGGGGTGGCAAAGAACGATGGTGGATTCAACCCGGATCTGTTCCTGGGGGTGTGTCTGAAATGTTTTGGTGATCCGTCCGACATATCCCTGTGTCCACCCCCAGGGGTACGCCGGACAGGCCATTGCGACATATCCCCAGTTACCTGCAGACCAGGGTTCGGGGAGGGGGGGGGGGTTCTCTCAGCAGGGCTGGCTGCTATGCCCCCGCTGGCACAGTCACTTGGTGCTGGTTGAACACTTCTGCCAGGGCTGAGACCAGTTTCCAGGGCCCGAGAGGGAACTTTTCACTGTAACGAAGATCTGCGTGCGGCCTGAAGCTGGTGCTTCCAGCCACCCCAGAGTGTGCAGGTATGTGAATATCACAATGACATCCAAGGGCCTTCTTGCAATGTATGGGGTGAGCCTAGGAAGTGCACATGTGTACGTCATTTCACACACCTCACGGGGGTGGGGCCGGCTCCCTCTGCCCCTCCCCCATCCTGGAGTGACCTCCCTTACCTGCCCCATGTCTGCTGCTCTGCTGTTCAAAGCCACATGGTTAGACTTCTTGGGGGACTGGGTGAGGGGAGGGGGTACCTATATCCTTCACCACACACGGACGTACTCAGAACAAGGCGTGCCTCCATGACGGCGAAACACATCTCCGCTGGTTACTCCCAGAAGCACTGGGGCAGATTAAAGCCCAGCAGGAAGGGTCGTCAGTCCTGGAAACAGCACTGTGGTGCCTCGGTCCCTAATTGGGGTCTTTGACCATTTGTACCCCCAGTGAGCTGCAACTAGTGCTCTCTTCCCCTCGCCTGCAGCGGACACTGCCCCGTCTTTAGGTCTCGCCTGTGACCGCTCACGCACTTGCGAGAGATATTGTATCCAAGCAGGGCTTGCAAGCCGCCCGTTGCTCAACATTTGTTGGCTTCACTGTCACTCTCATTTGCTGGCTTCTAATTGGCCGGCGAGTGCCGGCTTCTCTTCCTCTTCTTTCAGCTGGAGCATGGACCAAGTACTGATTGCTTCAGCTTGATTGTTGTGCATCTGCAGATCGTGCTGTGACTGAGGAACTACTTTTATTGTGTATTCTTTCCTGTTGTCCTTGTTGAACCTCTTGCTGTTTACAGCCTTGTTTTACTCGGCCACACACAGATGCCCTTTTCCCATTTGAAATGGATGTTTATTGCCATAAAAGGTGTTACCTGCTTCCAAATACACTTTTACCGCCAAGCGGGCCCCTGGCAAGTCCTAGGACTCTAGAGTGGGGCCACTTGCCGGTACCAGTACCACTGAGTGGGGCTACCTGACCATTACCCCACAGTGGCACCACCTACCCAATACCGGTACCCCAGAGCGGGGGCACCTGCCATTACCAGGACCCCAGAGTGGCACCACCTGCCAGTCCCAGGACCCCAGAGCGGTGCCACCTGGCTAATCAGAGTACCCCAGAGCAGTGCCCTGGCCAGCTCCCGGACCCCAGAGAGGGCCGCCTCGGCAGAGTGTGCTCCTTTATTAGGTCGAGCATCGAGACCCTCTTGTATACTTTAGTATACCTCTTGTGCTTACTTGAATGTGGACACGAGTCGGATGCGCGCTTTTTCAATGTCCGATTTGTTCTTGTGAGCGTGCTTTTGCTTTAGAAGAGGAATGCGAACCTCCGGCTTCAGCCGATCTGCTCCAGCCCTGCTCGGTTCTGACTCAAATTATATTTTATTTTCAGATGTCACGTTAAATAGAAATTCGTTACACCGGACAGACAAGCCAGACAGCCGCATGTCATGTGTAATGCATTGAGACAGACAGTTTCAGTCCGATAGGCGGAAAGCGATTTTATTTGGAAACTGTTGAAAGCCCACACGCATTAAGTCTAAACACAAGCCCTGTCCAAAAATAGTAAACGGTGTTGGCTAAAAGCCCCAAACTGGCTACAGGCGTGGCACGTGACACTGCGCCCTTTGGCATCTCCGTGGCGCTAGGTTCAACTTTTAATATCAGCTACAGCTTTCTACCAATTTTCTTAGTCCGATTTGAGAAACAATACTGCTAAGTGACGGGAAACACCCATTACATCGACGGTGTTTTCACGCACTGCCATGGCAACGCAACTTTCACATCACAGGAACCATTACATCGCATGGTTTTAGAACGCATGCTACTAATGCGCATTCACATTAACCTCGCTAGCCATGACAATGCGCGAGTGCCGAGATCGCTTGTATCAGACGCGGAGTGCCAACATGTATAAAACGCAGAGTGCCGAAATAAAAATTATTGATGCGGGCCACTGATGCATGGGGGTGCTGCCATGACATTGAAGATGGTACACAGGAGGTGACTACTGTGCCGGTGACGTCTTAGCAATAGCCACAGCGGAGGGGAGGTGACTGATTATCAATTAGTTGCATGCACCGATCACTTGTATTTAATACTACAAATTATTATGGAATTAGCAATTCGTTGTATGACTGATGTATAAAACGCATAGTGCCGAGATTTGAGATGTATGGAGATCGCGTGTATCAGACGCAGAGTGCCGAGATTTGTATCAGACGAGATGTAGATCTCAATAAAAGTTATTGATGCGTCCCACTTAGATGACTTTGCCGAGGTGACAGATAACATGGGAGATCACTTGTACGCAGACTAAGATGATATGCAGATTTCAACGGCATGCGGTGACGTCATACCAATAGCCACGTGGCTGCTGCCATGACATGGGAGATGGTACACGGGAGGCGACTGATGCGTGCACCGATCACTTGTATTTCATAAAAAATATTAGGCAATTAGTTGTATTTAATAAGAAAAAACCGTTAGTATTGTGCAATTAGCAATTACTTGTATTGAACTCGGAGTGCGAAGATAGACATTATGCGTGACATTAGATATGACCGGTGAGATGTAAGATGCGAGTGATACAGATGGTGAAGATGACAGATGCTGATACAGATGCTGATACAGATGCTGATACAGATGCCGATCACTTGCATTCATTACAAATTATTGCTGCGTGCAGTTGTATTGAATATGAAAAAAACATTATTAATATGCAATTAGCAATTAAATGTATTGAACATGGAAAAACATTACTTTTAAACTATACAAAAATATCCCTTTAGACCCACTGATGCAAGATGACATGGGGGTCACGAACACGGCAGATGGCAGGTGCCGATCACTTCTATCAATACAAATTATTATGCAATTAGCAGGGGTACATGGGTGACATAGTAGCAAAGGATGCATGATGCGTGCAGATGACAGATGCGCATTATGACTGATGCAAGATGCGTGTGCTGCAGTGACGTCATACCAATAGACACCGGGGTGCTGCAGGACATGGCAGATGGGAGATAGTATGCACGAACACGGAAGATGGCAGATGCGTGCAATCCATAAGTCTGGACTATAATAAACACTTTCGGGAAAACGATTTTCTAGCATGTAAATGTAAATGTCATGGTACTTATAGAGCGCACTGTCACCAGACGGTCAACTTGCGGTGTCGCCTATACGGCTTCCTGGCGCTGATACTCATACCGCTGTGGAACCCCTCCTGGCTTCCCCTGTGAAGTGTCCACTCCTGGGCTCCCCCAGGGTGAAGCCAGGCATCCCAGCGCTGTTGGGGCCGGTGTGGAGGCTAAGCAAGCTATTGCCCAGAGTTACAGCGTGGGGCCCGTGATTCGAGTAGGCACCGAGGCGAGAGTTAACCGGTCCGAGGAAATTGAGCCCGAGACCCCGCCGAGGCGGGAATCGAACCCTGGTCCCTGGCCAGAACTCTGCATCAGGGTCTGCTGCTCTAACCATTGAGCCACACTCCTCCACATGCAATGTGATGACCGGCGATGTATTTGCCTAAAGCGGCAGATACACTACAATAGCGTGGGAACAGCATGCGCACTGAATGCGCGCGATGTGATGCCTTTTGCGATGTAAAAACGGCGTGGTCATTGCTGGCGTTGTGGCGGTTAGCGATGTATCATCATACATCCCAACACATCTTTGTGGCAGCATTTTCACCGTCCTGGACTTTTCATTTACAAATCATTGTTTTCAGGCGTGTTTGTTTAATTGGACCGAAACAAAGCTGAAATCCCCATGGCTTCGCACCTGGCATGTTCACGTGCACGTAATCGAGGGAGTTGTAATATTGTTTTGCTATTGTTTTTCTATTTAATTATTATTTTTTGATATTTTTGACTTTGTTCACATTTATGAATGTATAACTGTTTTTTGTCTGTTTATATCAAAATGTTTGATTTTTGATCCCCTCACTCTAACAATCTACCGTCCTCACTCTACCGCCCTTGCTCTACCGCCCTCACTCTACCTCTCTACCGCCCTCACTCTACCTCTCTACCAACCTCACTCTACTAATCTACAGCCCTCACTCTACCACCCTCACTCTACCGCCCTCACTCTACCGCCCTCACTCTACCGCTCTACCGCCCTCACCCTACCACTCTACCGCCCTCACTCTACCACTCTACGGCCCTCACTCTACCACTCTACCGCCCTCACTCTACCACTCTACCGCCCTCACTCTACCACTCTACCGCCCTCACTCTACCACTCTACCGCCCTCACTCTACCACTCTACCGCCCTCACTCTACGGCCCTCACTCTACCACCCTTACTCTACCGCCCTCACTCTACCGCCCTCACTCTACCACTATACCGCCCTCACACCCTCACTCTACCACCCTCAATATACCACTCTACTGCCCTCATGCCCTCACTCTACCACTCTACTGCTCTCACTCCACTGCCCTCATGCCCTCACTCTACCACCCTCACTCTACCACTCTACCGCCCTCACTCTACCACTCTACCGCCCTCATGCCCTCACTCTACCGTCCTCACTCTACCACTCTACCGCCCTCACACCTACACTCTACCGCCCTCAATATACCACTCTACTGCCCTCAGGCCCTCACTCTACCGCCCTCACACTACCACTCTACCACCCTCACTCTACCGCCCTCACTCTACCACTCTACTGCCCTCACTCTACTACTCTACCTGCCTCACTCTACTTCCCTCATGCCCTCACTCTACCGCCCTCACGCTTTCACTCTACCGCCCTCACGCTTTCACTCTACCGCCCTCACTATACCACTCTACCGCCCTCACTCTACCACTCTACCACTCTAACGCCCTCACTCTACTGCCCTCACTCTACCACTCTACCGCCTCTACTGCCCTCAGGCCCTCACTCTACCGCCCTCACACTACCACTCCACCACCCTCACTCTACCGCCCTCACTCTACCACTCTACTGCCCTCACTCTACTACTCTACCGGCCTCACTCTACTTCCCTCATGCCCTCACTCTACCACCCTCACTCTACCACTCTACCACCCTCACGCTTTCACTCTACCGCCCTCACTCTACCACTCTACCACCCTCACGCTTTCACTCTACCGCCCTCACTATACCACTCTACCGCCCTCACTCTACCACTCTACCGCCCTCACTCTACCACTCTACCGCCCTCACTCTACCACTCTACCGCCCTCACGGCCTCACTCAACTGCACTCACTCTACCACTCTAACGCCCTCACTCTACTGCCCTCACTCTACCACTCTACCGCCCTCACTCTACCACTCTACCGCCCTCACTATACCACTCTACCGCCCTCACTCTACCACTCTACCGCCCTCACGGCCTCACTCAACTGCACTCACTCTACCACTCTAACGCCCTCACTCTACTGCCCTCACTCTACCACTCTACCGCCTCTACTGCCCTCACTCTACCACCCACACGCCCTGACTCTACTGCCTTCACTCTACCGTCCTCACGCACTCACTCTACCGCCCTCACTCTACTGCCCTCATGCCCTCACTCTACCGCCCTCACTCTACCGCCCTCACTCACTCTATCGCCCTCACTCACTCTATCGCCCTCACTCACTCTTATCTATCTATTGCCCTCCTTCACTCTATCTATCCATCACCCTCCCTCACTCTATCGCCCTCCGTCTATCAACCCTCCATCTATCTATCTATCGCCCTCCCTCTATCTATTGCCCTCACTCCATCGCCCTCCCTCCATCGCCCTCCCTCCCTCGCCCTCCCTCCCTCTATCAACCACACCCAACCACACACACATACAACCACACATACACACAACCACACACACACAACCACACACACACAACCACACACACAACCACACGCACACAACCACACGCACACGCACACGCACAACCACACGCTCAACCACACGCTCAACAACACACTTAACAACACACACAACCACAACCACACACCCAACCACACACCCAACCACACACCTCACCACACACCTCACCACACACCTCACCACACACCCAACCACACACCCAACCACACACACAACCACACACACAACCACACACACAACCACACACACACACATCTATCTATCGCCCTCACTCTATCTATCACCCTCACTCTATCTATCTCCCTCACTATCGCCCTCACTCTATCTATCGCCCTCACTCTATCTATCTATCGCCCTCACTCTATCTATCTATCGCCCTCACTCTGTCTATCTATCGCCCTCACTCTATCTATTTATCGCCCTCACTCTATCTATCTATCGGCCTCACTCTATCTATCTATCGCCCTCCCTCTAGCTATCTTTCGCCCTCCCTCTAGCTATCTTTCGCCCTCCCTCTAGCTATCTTTCGCCCTCCCTCTAGCTATCTTTCGCCCTCCCTCTAGCTATCTATCGCCCTCACTCTATCTATCTAGCGCACTCACTCTATCTATCGCACCACCACAGCATCACTCAGGGGCACCACAACATCACTATGCGCTACCACAGCATCACTGAACGCTACAGCATCACTCGTCGCCACCACAACATCACTCAGCGCCACCACAGTATCAATCTGTGCAACCATTCAACAATAACTGGTTCAAATATTTTGGGGGGGCGTGGCTACAGCGCCGACCGGGATGGCTGCGTGAGCGAGTTGCTCCGCGCCATGCCCCGTCTTTTCTCCTGCTGACCGTCGCCCCGAGCTGCCTGGCGGTTGGAATCGTGGTCCGGGGGGCTGGTGACCTGTTGAGGAGCGTTTGGCTCCGTCGGGACCCTGGCCGGTGGCCGCGGGCGGACCTGGTGCTCAGCTCGCTTGGCGAGCGGACAAAGCCACGATGGCGGCGCCGGCTGCCTGAGAGCTCCGGGAGCGGAGCGGTGTGGGGCACCGGTGCGGCTATAGGCTCCTGCGGAGCACTTGTGCGGCTGTGAGCAGAGCGGGGGCCCATCGGAGCGGACCCCGCGCCGTGGAGGAGACCGGCGGAGAATTGCCGGCGTGTGCGGCGTGTGTGGTGCCCCTCCCCCACCTGATCCTGGGATGGCAGAGGAGTGGAGCCTGCACTTGCGCTGTGCCGGCAGAGGCACTGCTGGCCTGGGAGGCCGCCCACCCGCTGGCTGACCCGTCATAAGGGCCAACGGGACGCAGAAGTGGACAGTGAGCTGGTGGGGCGCTGGGGGGGGCGGCCGCCCACGGCGCCTCGACATCCAGGGGCCCGGTGAATTGGAGGTGGCTGTCGGCCCGATCGGAGGCGGGGGTCCCGCCCGCTGGACGGCGAGGACGCGCCGGGCTGGTGGCGTGGTGCTGAGCCCCACGGCGCATAGTGTCTCACGGGGGCCGGTGTTGCCCGGGGCCTTGCCTGATTCACTGGCCGCCCCTTTCATGGACTCTGCCCCCCCTAGCCCTGGTGGGCCTTGCGGGTGTTTCCTGAGTAACTGTGGGGCACCGTGGAGCGCACTTCCGGACTGGATCTGGTCGGAGGATTGTGCGTGGGGTGCAGTTGACGCCGCGAGCCCCCGCTTGTCCTGAGGATTGGTGAGCCGCGCTCGTGGGGGTGCTCCGCTGGGCGTTTCTGGTGGGCCTCGCCTCTGTCCGGAGGGGCTGCTCGAGTGGCCGAATATCTGCATCCAAGATGGCCGCGCAGGGAAATGGCGACGCCGAGCCATCTGGACAGGGGAGCCGGAGGCCGGAGGACGCGACTGGCGGCTTCCCGACGGAGTCCTCGCCGCAAGAACAGAGGCTCAACCGCCGCCTTGACGCAATCTTAGCCGCGATAACCGCTACGAAGGAGGAGCTGCGCCAGGATATTGCGCAGGTGGCGTCCGGGCTCGGCCTGCTGAGGGCGGACCACGCCAAGCTCTCGGACCGGGTGAAGTCCAATGAACAACTGCTCCAGGAGCTGAAACCAGCGGTGGTCACGGTGGAGCATAAACTTGATGACGTTGTCCATCGACTGGCGACTTTGGAGCGTAGGGTGGAGGACGCGGAAGGTCGCAACCGCCGGAACAACATGAGGGTGGTGGGGCTTCCGGAGAAAATTGAGAAGGATGATGCAGTGGCCTATTTGGAAGACTGGTTCCGCACTGTGGTGGCGCCGGAGGGCCTGTCCCCCTTCTTCTCTCTGGAAAGAGCGCATAGGGTGCCCGCGAAGCCTCCCCTGGAGGGCCGACCGCCCCGGCCGGTGGTGGCCAGACTGCTGCACTATAAGGATCGGGATCTGCTGATCCAAAAGGCGAGAGATCGTGGGCCCTTCCAAGTGGACAACAGCAAGGTGACAATATTTCCGGACTATACGCAGGAGGTGCAGCGGAACAGAGCTTCTTTCCTGTCGGTGAAAAAGGAGCTGAGAGAGGAGGGGATTCAATACTCCTTGCTTTTTCCAGCCAAGCTGCGGATCATCGTTGACGGCAAGACTCAATTTTTCCAAACGCCCGATGCAGCTTGGTCCTGGCTGGAACTGTATCGAGCGGGGACGGATCGGGCGCACAGGCCAGCCAGAGATCGGGAACAACCGGTCAGGGTCAGGAAGTCGCAGCGCATCCGCTCCCGGAATCGACGTCAACGGGCCGAGCGAGAGGCGCAAATGCTGGCCGATAGACGGAGTGCGTTGGAGGCCACAGCGTGCATAACGGGATCGCAGCAAGAGGACGCCTCCAGGGGTTCGGCTTCGGAGAGTGAAGGTTTGAAGACTGGTGATGAGGACTCAGAGGTGGGGGGAGCGCAGGGGCCGGAGGTTACTCCACAGACATCCGATGGTATCTTTAATGGGTGAGGCTTGTGGCGGCTGGACTTTGGTATGGCCTGGACGCTCCTGACTTCTATTGGACTGCCAGGTATGGGGCTGCATTGGCAGCACGGGGCTATGGGCGCGGGGTGGTTGCTCTGTCGTCCTGGTTCGGGGCTCCATAGTCCCCATCAGACCCTTAAGGTCTTCTGTGGTGTCGACCACAGATTAGTGTGATGTGTGGGGTGTTTGAGGTTTGGAACGGGGCTGAAGCTGGGTTACTAGGCCCTGTCCTGGGGAGGGGGAGGGTGGGAGTTGCAGGGGATGTTTTGAGGGGGTTGTACAATTGCTGCGATGCGGGTCACATTTATTGGCGTGCGCCACTGTTGGGTTTGATGCTCTATGGGGACGTTACCTAATTTGAAATGTGTCACATGGAATGTCCGGGGTCTTCGTACTATGGTCAAGCGCCACAAGGTGCATGCCTACTTGGTGAGGCGGGGCGTTCAGATAGCGATGCTTCAGGAGACTCACTTGACACAGCAGGAATGCGGGGCATTGCAGAGGAGGTGGCGGGGTCAGGTGTTTGGCACGACTTACTCGGCATTTGCCAGGGGAGTGTTGATATGGGTCAGAGCAGGCACGCCATTCCAGGTCACGAGTCAGAAAATAGATCTGGAGGGTCGTTATGTAGTGGTGGAGGGACGGCTGTATGGTAGGGAAGTAGTGCTGTGTAACATCTATGCCCCCAACGCTGAGCAGGCCCACTTCTTTGAGAGCTTGTCGCGCTCACTGGCGTGCTACTTGGCAGGCCCTATCCTCCTGGCAGGGGATTTTAACTCCATTACGGATGTGCAGTTGGACAGGTCACATCCGCCTTTGGTGGACTCCCCAGTGCGCAGACTTGCGACCCATAGGCGGGACTGGCAGGAAAGATGGGGCTTGGTGGATGTATGGAGGGCGCAGCACCCCGACACTCGGGACTACTCCTATTTCTCGGCGCTGCATGATCTGCATGTTCGTTTGGATTCGGTGCTGTGTTGTGAGTCTCTGGCGAAGGTGGTGCGGCACACTGAGTACTTGTCTAGAACCATCTCGGACCATAACCCGCTGCTGATTTCGGTGCAATGGCAGTTGGCGAGATCGGCGGTCCCCACATGGCGACTCCGCCCGGAGACGTTGGAGGACCCAGCGTTCTGCGATACGGTCCGTCAAAGCGTTGACGACTATTTCGCGATCAATGCTGGGTCGACGGCGACCAGAGCGAATGAATGGGATGCGATGAAAGTGGTGGTGAGGGGGATATGCATGGGCCGGTTTCTGACTGTGAGGGGAACCGTGCTGTCTGACCTCGCGAAAGCGGAGGCGGTGCTGAGAGGGGTGGAACAGCAGCGTCCGGAGAAGCCGGAGCTGCAGGACAGCCTGTTGCGTGCTAAGGAAGCGGTGGCGACTGAGACAGAGAGACTGCGGTGCTATGACTATAAGTTGTATGCGGTGAAAGTGCATGAGGAACGTGATAAGGTGGGCACGCTCCTTGCGAAGCTGGCTGATCCGAACCCTAGGGGTTGTCCGGTGCTGAGTGTACGAAAGGGGGATGGGGTGGTGGTTTGCTCGCAGTCCGTGGTCCTGGAGCGCTTTCAATCCTACTACACGGGCCTTTATACCAGCCACCTCGAAGTGGAAGCCACGGACATTAGCGATTATTTAGATCAGATTCCTTTGCCGGTATTGGATGAGGAGGAGGCCCGGGGTATGGGGGGCCCTGTCACCCTGGCCGAAATTAGAGGGGCGATTAGCCATATGGCGCGGAATAAGACCCCTGGGGTGGATGGGCTGCCGATCGAGTTCTACGCCAAATTTATCGAAGTGCTGGCGCCCAGACTGCAGGCTGTATATGCGGAGGCGAAAGAACTGGGGCGACTGCCTGATTCTATGACGGAGGCGCTGGTTGTGCCCCTGCTGAAACCGGGCAGGGATGCTTTAGATGTCGCTTCTTTTCGTCCGTTGTCTATGTTGACTGTGGATTATAAGATTCTGAGCCGAATCCTGGCCACCCGGCTCCTGCCATTGATGACCTCTTTGGTACATAGCGATCAGGCGGGATTCATCCCCTCCAGGAGTACCTCGATGAATATCCGTCGGCTGATTGAGGTCATTGATAGTGCTGCCTTGTCGGATCCGGGCCCGGTGGTGCTGGCGGTTGATATTGAAAAGGCGTTTGATAGTTTGGAATGGGATTTTTTAGATGGTGTGCTGTTGAAGTTCGGGGTTGGGGAGGGGTTCCGAGGCTGGACAAGAGTGCTCTATTCATCGGCTAAGGCACGGGTGCGGCTAGGGACGCTGGTCTCCTCGGTTTACCCGGTATGTAGGGGCACGAGGCAGGGCTGCTCGCTATCCCCTCTGCTCTTTGCTCTGGCGATGGAACCCTTAGCGGCACAGGCAAGGCTGGGAGTTGTTTACGACGGGATTACGCAGGGACTTGACTCGCATTATATATTGTTGTACGCTGAAGGGCTCTGGAAGGCGCGGTGGATATGCTGGGCAGGTTTGGGAGGCTTTCAGGCCTCAGGGTGAACTGGACTAAGACGTGTGTGTTTCCGCTGCGGAAGGCCACGCTCTGCCCACAGCTCACGAGGCCGGTGGTGTGGGAACCATCTTGTTTTCTGTACTTAGGGGTGCGCATCTACCATGCCACGGCGGACCTCCTTGAGGGGAATGTGGGGCGCTGCATTAGGGCGTTGAGAGGCAGTATGGACTTCTGGGCCTCCCTCCCGCTGTCTGTACTGGGCCGAGTGGCGCTGTTGAAAATGGTAGCACTCCCGAGACTGCTCTACTATTTTAGAACGTTGCCGGTGTGGATCCCGCAGGGCATCTTTCGGGAGCTGAGGACGATGGTGACTGGTTTTCTCTGGGGCCACGGTCGCAGACGGGTGGCACTGACCACCCTGCTGAGACCCAAGTGTGAGGGAGGGATGGCCGTCCCCGACTACGAGTTATACTATTTGGCAGCGCAGCTCCAGGTCCTGACGCAGAACGTGGCCAGAGAATTCAGGGGGCCCGAGGTTGGCCGGGGGGTCGGCGTTCAGAGGCATGTCTTGTCGTCTATCGTGATGCAACAGAGACTGGCCAATAGGGAAGTCACGATGGAGGAGTGGACACTCAGATTGTGTTGGAACAGATATATGAAAAGGGCTGGGAAGCGCCGGCCGTACGCCCCGGAGATTCCGTTGGGAATGCTCACTGCCTTACCGCACGGGGGTGATTGGTCCCAATTGTTGGAGTGGGAGGACCTGGGCTTGCAGATGGTAGGTGACCTGTATGTGGATGGGACGCTGGCCCCGTTCCAGACCTTGCAGGAGCAGTTCGGCCTGCCGAATGGTTCCTTCTTGCTGCATGCGGCGGTGGTCGCGGCTCTGCGGAAGCACTGGGGGGGCGGATTGGCTGAACCGGAGGTGTCGGCGGTGTGCCAATATGTGGTGATGGCTGCGGGCACCGTCAAGGCGGTGACCTGCCTCCACAATAGGATGCTGAACGGGGGTCTGGCTCCGTTGGTCGAGTTGAAGTCGCGTTGGGAGGCCAGCATCGGTAGGCCAATTCCGGACTCTGTTTGGGGTCAGGTACTACACAGGGCCTGGAAAGAGACAAGGAATGCGAGATTCCAACAGGTGCATTATTTTGTGCTCCATAGGGCATATTTGACCCCGGAGAGGTTACGTCGACACTTCCAAGTGCTTGACGCCATGTGCCCGAGATGTTTGGAGCCCGAGGCAGATCTTGACCACATGCTGTGGGGTTGCCCGAGGTTAGGGGACTACTGGGCCGAGGTGGGGGACCTCTTGAATGCTGTCACGGATCGGGAGGTGGACTTTGACATGGCCGCGTGCCTGCTTCTTTGGTTCCCGCATACCAAAAAGACCAAGGTGACGAGTAAATTCATTGGGTTGGGTCTGATACTGGCGCAGCGAGAACTCACTTGGCATTGGAAGTCTAAAGAGGGGCTGTCTGCACGGAGGTGGAGGAACGAATTGGTGAAGTGGTCGGGCTGTGAGAGTGTGTCACGAATGCGCCAGGCGACTAGAACGGGTAATGAAAAGAGCTTGGATCTGGCACGGTCATGGGAGATGGTGGTGCAGGCATTGAGGGACCACTTAACTGAAGGCGACGAAACTGATCAGTTATGAACAGGGATTCCATGTGACCGCTTGTTTGTTACAACTTCCTGATAGTTGTCAACCTAGAGCAGGAGGGGATTGGAGATACCCGCGTTAGCAGCAGTTGGGGGGGGGGGCTTAGAGTAGGAGTTGTGGGAAGGGGTGGGTTGCCAGCGACTTCCCGGAACCGGATGGCCCAGGAACGTAGTCGTGTTGATTTTGTGATAAGACATTGAAGTGACCTGGGATTGGGTGGGGAGGAGATGGTTGGTTGTTTTGGGATTAAATTAGAAACGAAGGACTACACTTGACCCGTGTCCCGCATAGGGCATGCACCGAGGTACCTCCAGCGAACTGCTTCATTGACGCGCCGCCCAGCCTCCGGGATGTGGGCTAATCGGCTGTGTATTGCATTGCAATAGTGCTCTATGATGGGACCCGCTGGTGCATGGGTTGGTTTGTTGGTTGTGTTTCTTCCTGATTCTGCAATAAAAATATATTTAAAAAAAAAAAAAACTGGTTCAAATATTTTCTCTCAATGTTTCAAGTTTTATTACAAATGTCACAAAAAGATGTTAATATTTCACTTCTGTTCTTGGATTTTCGTCACAATAAAATACACTGAACATAATGTTCACAAAAGTTATTTACAAAAGTTTAAGCTATTGCCATTATAAATTACAATAACTTTTATTTAAGTATTAATTATTTAAAACAAATTAAAAGCCATTGTTATTTGTAATAGCAATACATCTAAGTCACGTAAATACAAAACATGTTGCATTACAAATGCTATAGGTGTCACGTTTGTTAAAGTTAAAAGTATTGGCATTGTAAATGACAAAGCTATTAATTGCGCTATTTTCAAAACCAACACATAAATAAAATGTGTCATTTACAATACCAATAGCTCAAACTTTCCTAATGCGAGACCTAATGCATTGCAAATGCTTGTTTATGGTGTCTTTACAAGGCACCCCCCACAGACACAGCCTGCAGCGAACCCCACTATGAATAGTCACTCTTTAGGGTGTGTGAGGTCACCTCAGGTGTAGGGTTAGGGACAGAGAGTATGGAAGAGTATTACGGTTGTCTCATGTCTGAAGTTTCCCCTCACTCCTGGGTCATGGCAGTCAGAGGAGGCGTCACTCTCTCTGTCGAGTGTTTTCAAACACTTCTACCCCCCCCCCACACCGTATCAACACAACACATGATAGTGCCATGACAAGGCCCTGCAGCCAAGGTCACTCTGAGGTGCCAGCACACCCGCCCGAGGAGCACACCCGCCCGCCCGAGGAGCACACCCGCCCGAGGAGTACACACACCCGCCCGAGGAGCACACCCGCCCGAGGAGCCCACACAACCGCCCGAGGAGCACACACACCCGCACGAGGAGCCCACACAACCGCCCGAGGAGCACACACACCTGCCCAAGGAGCACACACAACCGCCCGAGGAGCACACCCGCCCAAGGAGCACACACACCCGTCCGAGGAGCACACCCGCCCAAGGAGCACACACACCCGTCCGAGGAGCACACCCGCCCAAGGAGCACACACACCCGTCCGAGGAGCACACCCGCCCGAGGAGCACACCCGCCCGAGGAGTACACACACCCGCCCGAGGAGCACACCCGCCCGAGGAGCACACACACCCGCACGAGGAGCCCACACAACCGCCCGAGGAGCACACACACCCGCCCGAGGAGCACACCCGCCCAAGGAGCACACACACCCGTCCGAGGAGCACACCCGCCCGAGGAGCACACCCGCCGAAGGAGCACAACTGCCCGAGGAGCACACACCCGCCAGAGGAGCACACACACCCGCCCGAGGGCCTGCAGTGAAGTGCCGAGAGAGTCATTGTGCTATTGTATAGCCGCACTTGTCCATTGCATGACATAAACGGTGGTCGCCAGTGCTTGTTTGCAAGTGGCAACAGAACTATAGAAACATCCCACCTACACAAGACGCTCTGCTCCAACATGCTCAGCAATGTGCGTACCAAGGGGCCATGTTTGGGGTCGGACTTCAGTGCCCATGCCAAATGTAAATGACTGGGGCTGGGAGCAGATTGATGGAGTAATGGTACCACTTGTAAAACCATCCCGGAGGGATCGAAGGCATCGGAGGCATCTAAGGCATCAAAGGCATCGGAGGCATCGGAGGCGTCGGAGGCGTCGGAGGCGTCGGAGGCATCGAAGGCATCGAAGGCATCGGAGACATCGGAGGCATCGGAGGCATCGAAGGCATCGAAGGCATCGGAGGCGTCGGAGGGATCGAAGGCATCGGAGGCATCAGAGGCGTCGGAGGCATCGAAGGCATCGGAGACATCGGAGACATCGGAGGCATCGGAGGCGTCGGAGGCATCGGAGGCATCGTAGGCGTCGGAGGGATCGAAGGCATCGGAGGCATCAGAGGCGTCGGAGGCATCGGAGGCATCGGAGGCATCGGAGGCGTCGGAGGCGTCGGAGGCGTCGGAGGCGTCGGAGGCATCGAAGGCATCGGAGGCGTCGGAGGCATCGGCGACGTCGAAGGCATCGGAGGCGTCGAAGGCATCGGAGGTGTCGGAGGCGTCGGCGGCGTCAGAGGCATCGGAGGCGTCGGAGGCATCGGAGGCTTCGGAGGCGTCGGAGGCATCGAAGGCATCGGAGGCATCGGAGGTGTCGGAGGCGTCAACGGCATCGGAGGCGTCGGAGGCACCAGAGGCGTCGGAGGCGTCGGAGGCATCGAAGGCATCGAAGGCATCGGAGGCGTCGGAGGCGTCGGAGGCGTCGGAGGCGTCGGAGGCATCGGAGGCGTCGGAGGCATCGGAGGCACCAGAGGCGTCGGAGGCATCGAAGGCATCGGAGGCATCGGAGGTGTCGGAGGCGTCAACGGCATCGGAGGCGTCGGAGGCACCAGAGGCGTCGGAGGCGTCGGAGGCATCGAAGGCATCGAAGGCATCGGAGGCGTCGGAGGCGTCGGAGGCGTCGGAGGCGTCAGAGGCACCGGAGGCATCGGAAGCGTCGGACGCACCGGAGCCATCGAAGGCATCGGAGGCATCGGAGGTGTCTGAGGCATTGGAGGCGTCGGAGGCACCGGATGCATCGGAGGCACCGGAGGCATCGGAGGCATCGGAGGCATCGGAGGCATCGGAGACATCGGAGGCATCGGAGGCATCGGAGGCATCGGAGGCGTCGGAGGCATCGGAGGCATCGAAGGCATCGGAGACATCGAAGGCATCGGAGGCATCGGAGGCATCGAAGGCATCGGAGGCATCGGAGGCATCTAAGGCATTTAAGGCATCGGAGGCATCGGAGGCGTCGGAGGCATCGGAGGCATCGAAGGCATCGGAGACATCGAAGGCATCGGAGGCATCGGAGGCATCGAAGGCATCGGAGGCGTCGGAGGGATCGAAGGCATCGGAGGCATCAGAGGCGTCGGAGGCATCGAAGGCATCGGAGACATCGGAGGCATCGGAGGCGTCGGAGGCATCGGAGGCATCAGAGGCATCGGAGGCGTCGGAGGGATCGAAGGCATCGGAGGCATCAGAGGCGTCGGAGGCATCGGAGGCATCGGAGGCATCAGAGGCATCGGAGGCGTCGGAGGCATCAGAGGCGTCGGAGGCATCGGAGGCATCGGAGGCATCAGAGGCATCGGAGGCGTCGGAGGCATCGGAGGCGTCGGAGGCATCGAAGGCATCGGAGGCGTCGGAGGCATCGGCGACGTCGAAGGCATCGGAGGCGTCGAAGGCATCGGAGGTGTCGGAGGCGTCGGCGGCGTCAGAGGCATCGGAGGCGTCGGAGGCATCGGAGGCTTCGGAGGCGTCGGAGGCACCAGAGGCGTCGGAGGCATCGAAGGCATCGGAGGCATCGGAGGTGTCGGAGGCGTCAACGGCATCGGAGGCGTCGGAGGCACCAGAGGCGTCGGAGGCGTCGGAGGCATCGAAGGCATCGAAGGCATCGGAGGCGTCGGAGGCGTCGGAGGCGTCGGAGGCGTCGGAGGCGTCGGAGGCGTCGGAGGCGTCAGAGGCACCGGAGGCATCGGAAGCGTCGGACGCACCGGAGCCATCGAAGGCATCGGAGGCATCGGAGGTGTCTGAGGCATTGGAGGCGTCGGAGGCATCGGAGGCACCGGAGGCATCGGAGGCATCGGAGGCATCGGAGGCATCGGAGGCATCGGAGACATCGGAGGCATCGGAGGCATCGGAGGCATCGGAGGCATTGAAGGCATCGGAGGCATTGGTGGCATCGGCGGCGTCGGAGGCATCGGAGGCATCGAAGGCGTGCAAAGAAGTGACTTGTTGTGGGTGCAAAAAGCCATGCTCAAAGGCGAGCCTCCCGCGCACCGACCTTTGCTTTCACAGTGGAAACTCACCAAGATTAAGACAGTATACATACGAATCATCGTTCTTTCATACTATAGAAATGTTATCAGGGTTTAATATAGTCTTGTTTTGTTTAATTACAATGAGGAAACAAATGATACAAATTATAAGTTTACTTTCGCTACAGTGTGTCTTACTTATTCCTGGCATCCTTATAGGCGTCCATTTTGGATTTATATTTATGATGTCAGAGACTAGACCCAACGTGGGCATGCACATGACGTGCATGGACGTGTACACATGATCTTTTGTGCCGGATTTGACACAAATCGGAAGATTTAAAATAGTTTGATATTTGTCGCCATTCTTGATTTCGATTAGACTGTATGGCGTCATAGTCGTCTATATGACGTCAGAGATAAGATCCACTTGGTGTCTCGCTCTGCTATGACGTCTATATGATGTCAGAGATAAGATCCACTTGGGGTCTCGCTCTTATATGATTACTATTACAAAGACGATGGTCTGTACCAACTTTCAGCTTTCTATCACAGGGGGGAGCGATTTTCGTTAGAAAACAGGCTCAACAGCTGTACCATTGGCCTTTCTGCGTGGGGGAGAAGGTGACACGTGCACCTCTGAAGGTGGGGTCTGTCTATAGCACCTTGTGCACCACTGAACCGGGCTGATGTACAGACGCTTTAAGTGTGAACACAACACTGATTAACCCCACTGGACAGGTGTACACTCTGTATACACCAGAACATAATGTCTACCAGCACCAGTATAACAAACTGTCTACCAGCACGGCACATGGGTTCACAGGCGCACCAGCACTCACACACTTATAAACACTCATGCGCACTCCCGCACCCATATACACCTTACACAACACACACTTGCCATACACTCGCCTGTCTCACTGTTCCCAACAGCACTTACTACCCAGATACACGACCCACAGACATCCAACAGACCTAGTACTACACAACATCCAGGGTCCTATCACATCTACACAACATCCAGGGTCCTATCACATCCACGCACATGTCCAGGGTCCTATCACATCCTACACAACATCCAGAGTCCTATCACATCCACACAACATCCAGAGTCCTATCACATCCACACAACATCCAGAGTCCTATCACATCCACACAACATCCAGGGTCCCATCACATCCTACACAACATCCAGAGTCCTATCACATCCTCACAACATCCAGAGTCCTATCACATCCACACAACATCCAGGGTCCCATCACATCTACACAACATCCAGAGTCCTATCACATCCACGCACGTGTCCAGGG
This sequence comes from Lissotriton helveticus, assembly GCF_964261635.1. NCBI lineage: Eukaryota > Metazoa > Chordata > Amphibia > Caudata > Salamandridae > Lissotriton > Lissotriton helveticus. Next base: position 52,650,085 of record NC_136065.1, read on the forward strand.
TCCTATCACATCCTACACAACATCCAGAGTCCTATCACATCCACACAACATCCAGAGTCCTATCACATCTACACAACATCCAGGGTCCTATCACATCCACACAACATCCAGAGTCCTATCACATCTACACAACATCCAGGGTCCTATCACATCCACGCACGTGTCCAGGGTCCTATCACATCTACACAACATCCAAGGTCCTATCACATCCACACAACATCCAGAGTCCTATCACATCTACACAACATCCAGGGTCCTATCACATCCACACAACATCCAGAGTCCTATCACATCTACACAACATCCAGGGTCCTATCACATCCACGCACGTGTCCAGGGTCCTATCACATCTACACAACATCCAGGGTCCTATCACATCCACGCACGTGTCCAGGGTCCTATCACATCCTACACAACATCCAGGGTCCTATCACATCCACACAACATCCGGAGTCCTATCACATCTACACAACATCCAGGGTCCTATCACATCCACACAACATCCAGAGTCCTATCACATCTACACAACATCCAGGGTCCTATCACATCCACGCACGTGTCCAGGGTCCTATCACATCCTACACAACATCCAGAGTCCTATCACATCTACACAACATCCAGGGTCCTATCACATCCACACAACATCCAGAGTCCTATCACATCCACACAACATCCAGGGTCCCATCACATCTACACAACATCCAGAGTCCTATCACATCCACGCACGTGTCCAGGGTCCTATCACATCCTGCACAACATCCAGAGTCCTATCACATCCACACAACATCCAGAGTCCTATCACATCTACACAACATCCAGGGTCCTATCACATCCACACAACATCCAGAGTCCTATCACATCTACACAACATCCAGGGTCCTATCACATCCACGCACGTGTCCAGGGTCCTATCACATCTACACAACATCCAGGGTCCTATCACATCCACGCACGTGTCCAGGGTCCTATCACATCTACACAACATCCAGGGTCCTATCACATCCACACAACATCCAAAGTCCTATCACATCTACACAACATCCAGGGTCCTATCACATCCACACAACATCCAGAGTCCTATCACATCTACACAACATCCAGGGTCCTATCACATCCACGCACGTGTCCAGGGTCCTATCACATCTACACAACATCCAGGGTCCTATGACATCCACACAACATCCAGAGTCCTATCACATCTACACAACATCCAGGGTCCTATCACATCCACACAACATCCAGAGTCCTATCTCATCTACACAACATCCAGGGTCCTATCACATCCACGCACGTGTCCAGGGTCCTTTCACATCTACACAACATCCAGAGTCCTATCACATCCACACAACATCCAGAGTCCTATCACATCTACACAACATCCAGGGTCCTATCACATCCACGCACGTGTCCAGGGTCCTATAACATCCAGAGTCCTATCACATCTACACAACATCCAGGGTCCTATCACATCCACACACGTGTCCAGGGTCCTATCACATCCTACACAACATCCAGAGTCCTATCACATCCACACAACATCCAGAGTCCTATCACATCCACACAACATCCAGAGTCCTATCACATCTACACAACATCCAGGGTCCTATCACATCCACACAACATCCAGAGTCCTATCAAATCCACACAACATCCAGGGTCCTATCACATCCACACAACATCCAGAGTCCTATGACATCCACGCACGTGTCCAGGGTCCTATCACATCCACGCACGTGTCCAGGGTCCTATCACATCTACACAACATCCAGGGTCCTATCACATCCACACAACATCCAGGGTCCTATCACATCCACACAACATCCAGAGTCCTATCACATCCACACAACATCCAGGGTCCTATCACATCCACGCACGTGTCCAGGGTCCTATCACATCCACGCACGTGTCCAGGGTCCTATCACATCTACACAACATCCAGGGTCCTATCATATCCACACAACATCCAGGGTCCTATCACATCCACACAACATCCAGAGTCCTATCACATCCACACAACATCCAGGGTCCTATCACATCCACGCACGTGTCCAGGGTCCTATCACATCCACGCACGTGTCCAGGGTCCTATCACATCCACACAACATCCAGGGTCCTATCACATCCACGCACGTGTCCAGGGTCCTATCACATCTACACAACATCCAGGGTCCTATCACATCTACACAACATCCAGAGTCCTATCACATCCACACAACATCCAGGGTCCTATCACATCCACGCACGTGTCCAGGGTCCTATCACATCCACGCACGTGTCCAGGGTCCTATCACATCCACACAACATCCAGGGTCCTATCACATCCACGCACGTGTCCAGGGTCCTATCACATCCACACAACATCCAGGGTCCTATCACATCCACGCACGTGTCCAGGGTCCTATCACATCCTACACAACATCCAGAGTCCTATCACATCCACACAACATCCAGGGTCCTATCACATCCACACAACATCCAGAGTCCTATCACATCTACACAACATCCAGGGTCCTATCACATCCACAAAACATCCAGAGTCCTATCACATCTACACAACATCCAGGGTCCTATCACATCCACGCACGTGCCCAGGGTCCTATCACATCCTACACAACATCCAGAGTCCTATCAAATCCACACAACATCCAGGGTCCTATCACATCCACACAACATCCAGAGTCCTATGACATCCACGCACGTGTCCAGGGTCCTATCACATCCACGCACGTGTCCAGGGTCCTATCACATCTACACAACATCCAGGGTCCTATCACATCCACACAACATCCAGGGTCCTATCACATCCACACAACATCCAGAGTCCTATCACATCCACACAACATCCAGGGTCCTATCACATCCACGCACGTGTCCAGGGTCCTATCACATCCACGCACGTGTCCAGGGTCCTATCACATCTACACAACATCCAGGGTCCTATCATATCCACACAACATCCAGAGTCCTATCACATCCACACAACATCCAGGGTCCTATCACATCCACGCACGTGTCCAGGGTCCTATCACATCCACGCACGTGTCCAGGGTCCTATCACATCCACACAACATCCAGGGTCCTATCACATCCACGCACGTGTCCAGGGTCCTATCACATCTACACAACATCCAGGGTCCTATCACATCTACACAACATCCAGGGTCCTATCACATCCACACAACATCCAGGGTCCTATCACATCCACACAACATCCAGGGTCCTATCACATCTACACAACATCCAGGGTCCTATCACATCCACACAACATCCAGGGTCCTATCACATCCACACAACTTCCAGGGTCCTATCACATCCACGCACGTGTCCAGGGTCCTATCACATCCACGCACGTGTCCAGGGTCCTATCACATCCACGCACGTGTCCAGGGTCCTATCACATTCCACACAACATCCAGGGTCCTATCACATCCACACACGTGTCCAGGGTTCTATCTACCTCATTGCAAAACAACACACAATGTAGCACAAAAGGAAACAGAAAGCACCACCTCATTGCAAAACAACACACAATGTAGCACCAAAGGTAACAGAACACACCACCTCATTGCAAAACAACACACAATGTAGCACCAAAGGTATCAGAACACACCACCTCATTGCAAAACACACAATGTAGCAACAAAGTTAACAGAACACACCACCTCATTGCAAAACAACACACAATGTAGCACAAAAGGTAACAGAACACACCACCTCATTGCAAAACAACACACAATGTAGCACCAAAGGTAACAGAACACACCACCTCTTTGCAAAACAACACACAATGTAGCACAAAAGGAAACAGAACACACCACCTCATTGCAAAACAACACACAATGTAGCACAAAAGGAAACAGAACACACCACCTCATTGCAAAACAACACACAATGTAGCACAAAAGGTAACAGAAAGCACCACCTCTTTGCAAAACAACACACAATGTAGCACAAAAGGAAACGGAACACACCACCTCATTGCAAAACAACACACAATGTAGCACCAAAGGTAACAGAACACACCACCTCATTGCAAAACAACACACAATGTAGCACCAAAGGTAACAGAACACACCACCTCATTGCAAAACAACACACAATGTAGCACCAAAGGTAACAGAACACACCACCTCATTGCAAAACAACACACAATGTAGCACAAAAGGTAACAGAACACACCACCTCATTGCAAAACAACACACAATGTAGCACAAAAGGAAACAGAAAGCACCACCACATTGCAAAACAACACACAATAAAGCACCAAAGGTAACAAAACACACCACCTCATTGCAAAACAACACACAATATAGCACCAAAGGTAACAGAACACACCACCTCATTGCAAAACAGCACACAATGTAGCACAAAAGGAAACAGAAAGCACCACCTCATTGCAAAACAACACACAATGTAGCACCAAAGGTAACAGAACACACCACCTCATTGCAAAACAACACACAATAAAGCACCAAAGGTAACAAAACACACCACCTCATTGCAAAACAACACACAATAAAGCACCAAAGGTAACAAAACACACCACCTCATTCCAAAACAGCACACAATGTAGCACCAAAGGTAACAGAACACACCACCTCATTGCAAAACAGCACACAATGTAGCACCAAAGGTAACAGAACACACCACCTCATTGCAAAACAACACACAATGTGGCACCAAAGGTAACAGAACACACCACCTCATTGCAAAACAACACACAACGTAGCACAAAAGGTAACAGAAAGCACCACCTCTTTGCAAAACAACACACAATGTAGCACAAAAGGAAACGGAACACACCACCTCATTGCAAAACAACACACAATGTAGCACCAAAGGTAACAGAACACACCACCTCATTGCAAAACAACACACAATGTAGCACCAAATGTAACAGAACACACCACCTCATTGCAAAACAACACACAATGTAGCACAAAAGGAAACAGAACACACCACCTCTTTGCAAAACAACACACAATAAAGCACCAAAGGTAACAGAACACACCACCTCATTGCAAAACAACACACAATGTAGCACCAAAGGTAACAGAACACACCACCTCATTGCAAAACAACACACAATGTAGCACCAAAGGTAACAGAATACACCACCTCATCGCAAAAAAACACACAATGTAGCACCAAAGGTAACAGAACACACCACCTCATCGCAAAACAACACACAATGTAGCACCAAAGGTAACAAAACGCACCGCCTCATCGCAGGTCGGCATGAACAGTGTCCCCAGTGCCGGTTACACTAGGCCTCGAAGCCACGTTCACCGGATCAAGGCGCGTTAATCAAAGCCCTGGGCAGATTCAATCCACAGGGTGTAAACTCTGCAACAATAAAGCCCTCAGGCGCATGGGCGTTCGCAGAAATGTTCCCGGTGGGGGGGGCAAAATGTTTACTTCATCACTCGCCTTCCAGGGGGGGGCAACATTTTAACTTTATCACCCGCCTTCAAGGCAAGTTAAAGGCAGACGGCCCATTGTCATTCTTTTGTGATGATCAGCCATGCTCAGGCGCCCATTCTTTGTGGGAGGGCAGGAGTCAGGGTGTGCCACCTCCAGCCTTGGCACAGCTCTTCGCCGGAGTGGACTTTGTACGGCTGCCCTTCCGCCACTGGGGAGGGCGGGGCATTATTAACACCCCGCCCGTGCCAGGGAACCCGCAGAGCTGGGGTGAAGTCCAATGAGCACTTGAGGGGGCAGCCGTGCACGAGTGGGTGGGCCTTCGTGCCGCCCCCGGATGCATAACGCAGCAGCAAGTCTCCAGCTGTTGCATAACATCTGGAGGATTTGTGGGTCTGGTGTGAGAGCGGCTCTCGGAGGACCTGTGGGTACCGTCCTCCACTCCCTGTGGGTACCGTCCTCCACTCCATACATAATGACTTCATCTCATGCTCTTGATGATTGATGTATCCTTCCACCTCTAAAGGAGTCCCTGCACACCTCACCTCAGGCTCTTGAATCAATCAATCAATCATAGTACTTATAGAGCGCACTACTTACCCTTGAAGGTCTCAAGGCGCTGTGGGGGGTGGGGGGTGCTGCTACTGCTCGAAGAGCCAGGTCTTGAGGAGTCTTCTGAAGGTGAGCAGGTCCTGGGTCAGTCGTAGAGGGGTGGGGAGGGTGTTCCAGGTCTTGGCGGCGAGGAAGGAGAAGGATCTGCCGCCGGAGGTTGTATATTGGATGTGGGGGACAACGGCGAGGGCGAGGCTGGCGTAGCGGAGTTGTCGGGTGGGGGTGTAAAAGCTGAGTCGGCCGTTGAGGTAGGCTGGTCCGGTGTTGTGGGGGGCTTTGTGTGCGTGGGTGAGTAGCTTGAAGGTGATCCTCTTTTCGACAGGGAGCCAGTGTAGGTCTTTCAGGTGGGGGGGTGATGTGGCTATGGCTAGGGACGTTGAGGATCAGTCGGGCGGATGCGTTTTGAATGCGTTGCAGTCGTCGTAGGTGTTTGGCCAGGATACCTGCGTAGAGTGCGTTGCCATAGTCCAGCCTGCTGCTGACGAGGGCCTGGGTTACAGTTTTTCTTGTTTCGGTGGGGATCCACTTGTAGATTCTGCGGAGCATGCAGAGGGTGTTGTAGCAGGAGGAGGAGACGGCGTTGACCTGCTTTGACATGGAGAGGGAGGAGTCGAGGATGATTCCCAGGTTGCGTGCGTGGTCGGTGGGTGTCGGTGCTGTTCCCAGCGCAATTGGCGACCAGTAGTCGTCCCAGGCTGAGGGGGTGGATCCGAGGATGAGGGCCTCCGTTTTTTCTGAGTTCAGCTTCAGTCGGCTATTCTTCATCCATTTGGCGATGGCCTTCATTCCCTCGTGGAGGTTGGTTTTGGCGGTGAGCGGGTCTTTGGTGAGGGAGAGGATTAGCTGGGTGTTGTCGGCGTATGATATGATGAGATCATGCTGGCGGGCAACGTGGGCGAGGGGGGCCATGTGGACGTTGAACAGTGTTGGGCTGAGGAATGAGCCCTGGGGAACACCGCAGATGATGTCCGTGGCTTTGAAGCGGAAGGGAGGGAGGCACACGCTCTGGGTTCTGCCGGAGAAGAAGGAGGTGGTCCAGTGTAGGGCCTTCCCTTGGATTCCGGCTTCTTGGAGGCGTGTCTTTAGTGTGCGGTTGCAGACCGTGTCGAAGGCGGCCGACAGGTCCAGGAGAATGAGGGCTGATGTTTCACCGTTGGCTAGTTGGATTCTGATGTCGTCCGTGGCGGCGATGAGGGCTGTCTCGGTGCTGTGGTTTCTTCGGAATCCGGACTGGGATGAGTCTAGGATGTTGTTTTCCTCGAGGTAGCGAGTCAGTTGTGTGTTGACGACTTTCTCTATGACCTTTGCCGGGAACGGGACCAGGGAGATGGGCCGGAAGTTCTTGAGGTCCTTGGGGTCCGCCTTGGGTTTCTTGAGAAGGGCGTTGATCTCGGTGTGCTTCCAGCTTTCCAGGAATGTGGCTGTCTTGAGGGAGATGTTGATTACTTTCCGTAGTTGGGGTGCGATAGCTGCATCTGCTTTGTTGAGTATGTGGTGTGGGCAGGGGTCTGAGTTGATGGAGTTCATGATCCTGCATGTTTTGTTGTTGTTGACGCTGGCCCAGGAGCTCAGGCAGTTGGTGCGGGAGGTGTTTGCAGTGTTGGTGGAGTGTGGCGTTGTTGCGGCGGTCATGGTGTTGAAGTTGTCGTGGATGTCAGCGATCTTGCGGTGGAAGAAGGTGGCCAGTGAGTAGCACAGTTCTTGTGAGGGAGGTATGTCATTGATGTTGGCGCTGGGGTTGGCTAGTTGGTTCACGATGCTGAAGAGCTCTTTGCTGTCGTGTGTGTTGTTGTCCAGGCGGGTTTTGAAGGAAGATCTCTTGGTTAATCTGATGAGGTGGTGATGTCTGCGGGTGGCATCCTTGTGGGCTTTGTGGCTGTCCTGTTTTCGTTCGTGTAGCCAGTTCTCTAGTTTCCGGCATGCTCTCTTGGAGGTTTGGAGCTCTTCGGTGAACCAGTTGGCCTTCTTGCTGGTGCGGTTGTTGGATGGTTTCTTGAGTGGGGCGAGGGCGTTGGCGCAGTCGTTGATCCATTGTCTGAAGTTGCGGGCAGCGGAGTTCGGGTCGCTGGGGTTGGTGGGTGGGTTCCGAGCGAGGGTGGTGACCAGCTGGTCTTCAGTGATTTTGCTCCAGTTGAGGCAGGGCAGCTGTTTGATACGGTGTTGCATGGTGGGCTTCTTGTAGGTGAAGTGGATGCAGCGGTGGTCGGTCCAGTGGAGTTCGATGGCGTGGTCGAAGGAGACATGGGGCTAGCGGAGAAGATGGGGTCAAGCGTGTGTCCGGCGGCATGGGTGGAGGTGGTGACGAGTTGTCTGAGGCCGAGGTTGGTGAGGTTGTCGATCAGGGTGGTGGAGTTGGTTTCATTGTTGTTCTTGAGGTGGAAGTTCAGGTCCCCGAGGAGGATGCAGTCCATGGAGGCAAGAGCGTGGGTGCTGACGAGGTCAGTGATGGAGTCGCTGAACTGTGGTCGAGGTCCGGGGGGTCTGTAAGCAAGAGTTCCTCTGAGGGTGGTGTTGGGGTCAGTGTGGATCCGGAAGTGCAGGTGTTCGGCGGTGCTGAGGGTGTCGTTGTCTGAGTGGGTGGACACCTTGAGGGAGGATTTGTGGACAATGGCTATTCTTCCTCCAATTCCGTTGGTGCAGTCTCTGCGGTAGGTCCTGTAGCTGTCCGGGATGGCTATGGCGATGTCGGGCGTGGAGGAGTCGTTCCACCAGGTCTCGGTCAGGAAGGCGACGTCTTGGGCAGAGGTGTCGAGAAGGTTCCAGAGCTCGATGGCGTGTCTGCGTGCAGAGCGGATGTTCAGGAGTATGCAACAGAGGTGGTTGTGTCCAGTCCTTGGTGGTTTGGCGGCTCTGTCGCAGGTGAAGCTGCAGTTGTGGCAGGAGAAAGTTCCATGGGTGCGCTTTGGGGCGGTCTGGAAGCATGTGTGGTCTCGGCAGGCGTTGAGTGTGTGCATGGTGCTGGCATCGTAGCGGAATCTGGCGTTGTGGTGTTCGCGAGGGCCAGGGGTTCTGGCGCTGGGCGCAGTCCAGGTGCAGACAGGCGCAGACGGGCTTGTCTCTGGAACTTCGGCGCACCAGAGGCGCGGCCGGCATTTAAGGCGGGGTGGGAGGAGCAGCTGGGGGACAGGAGCGGAGCGGCGAGTGGATGGCGAGGGGGCAAGGCCGAAGTGGGAGCGGGCAGCGGGGTACAGAAGAAGAAAAGGGGGTCAGGCGAGGATGCAAGGGCAAAACAAGGGTCAAAATACACAAGACAGTAGAGCACAATCAATGGGGCACAGAACTGGAAAAAAAGCTCGAAAACAGTGGAATACAATCAGTAGGATCGAACTCACGGGCTGAACGGCAGCAAGGAGGGGAGGCACTCACACACAGGAGGAGCTGTGCCGCGTGGGGAGCGGCTTGGCCTGCAGGCAGGGTCAGGGGTCGCTTGATGGTTGATGTATCCTTCCACCTGTAAAGGAGTTCTTGCAGACCTCACCTCAGGCTCGTAATGGTTGATGTATCCTTCCACCTGTAAAGGAGTTCTTTCACACCTCACCTCAGGCTCTTAATGGTTGATGTATCCTTCCACCTGTAAAGGGGTCCTTGCACACCTCACCCCAGGCTCTTAATGGTTGATGTATCCTTCCACCTGTAAAGGAGTTCTTGCAGACCTCACCTCAGGCTCTTAATGGTTGATGTATCCTTCCACCTGTAAAGGAGTTCTTGCAGACCTCACCTCAGGCTCTTAATGGTTGATGTATCCTTCCACCTGTAAAGGAGTTCTTGCAGACCTCACCTCAGGCTCTTAATGGTTGATGTATCCTTCCACCTGTAAAGGAGTTCTTGCAGACCTCATCTCAGGCTCTTAATGGTTGATGTATCCTTCCACCTCTAAAGGAGTGCTGCAGCCCTCACCTCAGGCTCTTAATGGTTGATGTATCCTTCCACCTGTAAAGGAGTGCTGCAGACCTCACCTCAGGCTCTTAATGGTTGATGTATCCTTCCACCTGTAAAGGAGTGCTGCAGACCTCACCTCAGGCTCTTAATGGTTGATGTATCCTTCCACCTGTAAAGGAGTGCTGCAGCCCTCACCTCAGGCTCTTAATGGTTGATGTATCCTTCCACCTGTAAAGGAGTGCTGAAGCCCTCACCTCAGGCTCTTAATGGTTGATGTATCCTTCCACCTGTAAAGGAGTGCTGCAGCCCTCACCTCAGGCTCTTAATGGTTGATGTATCCTTCCACCTGTAAAGGAGTGCTGCAGACCTCACCTCAGGCTCTTAATGGTTGATGTATCCTTCCACCTGTAAAGGAGTGCTGCAGACCTCACCTCAGGCTCTTAATGGTTGATGTATCCTTCCACCTGTAAAGGAGTCCTGCAGACCTCACCTCAGGCTCTTAATGGTTGATGTATCCTTCCACCTGTAAAGGAGTCCTGCAGACCTCACCTCAGGCTCGTGATGCTTGATGAGTGAGGTGCTCGGGCCTCAGTCCCTCGGAGTGAGATGAGGGACAGGAAGACCAGCTCAGGCCCCTCCACCCCCTCCCCCCTTTGCCACGTGGACGCGACCCAGCGCCTCGAGGGCCTGTCTGGACGCGTCCCGTCAGCTCGGCGGCTCCAAGGGCGGGTCCCGGCGCCGGGAGTGGAGCAGACGCCTCGTGTGATGAGAGGCTCCGCCCGGGGGCGCCGGGGCGGGATTAACACGGTACGAGGGGGGGCATGGATGGGGGGGGGAGAGGGAGAGGTGTCTGCACCGAGCACCCGAGGCCACGTGCTTCCCGAACCCCCCCTGCCGGAGCCAGTGGATGGCGCCCCTCGGTGCCCCCCATGAAGGGAGGAGGGACCCCCCGGGCCCGGGGCCCCTCGGGAGGAGTGACCCCCCCCCCCAGGGCCCGGGGCCCCTCGGGAGGAGTGACCCCCCCCCCCCCCAGGGCCGGGGCCCCTCGGGAGGAGTTCACCTCCTTGTTGATGGATCACGTCCTCCAGAGGCGCCCCCTCCGCCGGGCTTCCTGCTCCATGAAGCGCCTCGACGCAGTTTCTCGCCGCTACGCCACACCCTCGGGCGGTGAGGGGGGGGGGGCGGCCCAGGCTCGCTGAGAGGGGGGGGAGGCAGCAGAACTCTGCTAAAATACACACCCCGTAATACATCAATGTCTCACCAGAGGTATTATTAAAAAAGAAATCACACAATAAATACTAAACATAACTTTTCAAATGTATGAGTCGAAGCCCCCACACTCTCCCCCCACTAGAGGTGTGAGTGAGATCTCCTGTCCAGGGAGGGTCGGATTGCCATTAAACATCGGCCCGGGCTGAAAACAAGGGGCCTTTGCAGAATGCCTTTCAGAGCCAGGCTGCTTGGGTGAGGTTTTATTAAAAAAAAAAGGGGGGGGGGGTTAAAAAAAAGCAGGGATTAGTTCACTCTGGTGAGACTCACCTGGAAGCACTTGAGGCCGCGTGTGCTCAGCCCCCCCCCCCCCCCCGCCGGGTGTGCAAACCTGAGTCCCTGTGAAGGGGTTGCATTGGGTGCAGGAAGCCGTGGCCCCCCCATCAGAGCTCGTGAGGGTGCAGACCGGTCGGGGGGGGGGGGGGGGGGGGGAACAAACCCAGAAGAGAATCCACCCCTGCGAGTGTGCGGGTCAAGACCCCACCACACACAAGACAAAGTCCTGTGCACGCGCACCGTATGCGGCCGGCGCGCGATCCATCGAACCCACAGTCCTGAAGAGCCACTGTTGCACGCTGGGACGAAACACGTGTCGGCTGGTTTGTTTCTTTTGTTCTGATCTAATTGAAATAGAATGTATTGCATATGAAACCCTGGAGCGCGACCTCCGTTACTTTTCCTATGAACAGTGTTGAATAGATTTGATTTTGACATCAAAACCTAACAACTCTATATAGGTGTCCACAGGACTTTGTCACAGCACGCAAACATTAATGGGCCGGCCCGGCGAGAGAAAGGGAGTGACCCCTCTGACCGGAGATAAAGGGGGGTAATGAGCGCCCATCACCCCCAGAAAAGCCACGCAGGCCCCCACTGGCGGCATCGAGCAACGCGGCAAATCGGCCCCTCTGGCGCTCAAAAAAGCTGCCCACAGCTGGAACTCTGATACCGGCCCCTCCGGCATTGCCCGGGCGCCCGCGTTACCAATCCGACTCCGGTCACAGGGTCCTCCCACAGGACTGTCACGAGCATGAGCCTCGTCCTGTGTCACCTGACACGGGGTCTGTGTCAGAAACGCCTCCATCAGTTATGAGCATCGAAAGGTTTCATAGGTGGACAACAGAGCAGCTGCCAATCAAATGCCTGAGGAGGAAGAAAGGGGCGGATCCTAAGCCCGGAACCCCCTTCTTATTGGACCCAAACTGGACGCCCAGTACAGCCCCTGGAGCAGGCCAAGGCTGACCCGGAGGGGGGTGGGAGTGGGGTTGCACTCTGCTCCACTCCACACCACTCTACTCCACTCTACTCTACTCCACCACTCTACACCACACTACTACTCCACACCACTCAACTCCACACTACTCTACTACACACCACTCTACTCCACACCACACAACTCTTCTGCACACTACTCTACTCTACTCCACACCACCACTCCACACCACTTCACTCTACTCTACACCACTCCACACCACTCCACTCCACACCACACCACACCACTCTACTACACACCACTCTACTCCACTCCACACCACACCACTCTACTACACACCACTCTACTCCACACCACACCACTCTACTCCACACCACTCTACTCCGCTCTACTCCACACCACTCCACACCGCTCTACTCCACACCACTCCACACCACTCTACTCCACACCACTCTACTCCACACCACTCCACACCACACCACTCTACTCCACACCACTCTACTCCACTCCACACAACTCTTCTGCACACTACTCCACTCTACTCCACACCACTCCACTCTACTCCACACCACTCCACACCACTCCACACCACACCACTCTACTACACACCACTCTACTCCACTCCACACAACTCTTCTGCACACTACTCCACTCTACTCCACACCACTCCACTCTACTCCACACCACTCCACACCACTCCACACCACACCACTCTACTACACACCACTCTACTCCACACCACTCTACTCCACTCCACACAACTCTTCTGCACACTACTCCACTCTACTCCACACCACTCCACTCTACTCCACACCACTCCACACCACTCCACACCACACCACTCTACTACACACCACTCTACTCCACACTACTCTACTCCACTCCACACAACTCTTCTGCACACTACTCCACTCTACTCCACACCACTCCACACCACTCCACACCACACCACACCACACCACACTACTCTACTCTACTCTACTCTACTCTACTCCACACCACTCCACTCTACTCTACACCACTCCACACCACTCCACACCACTCCACACCACTCTACTCTACTCTACTCCACACTACTCCACTCTACTCCACACCACTCCACTCTACTCTACACCACTCCACACCACTCCACACCACACTACTCTACTCTACTCCACACCACTCCACTCTACTCTACACCACTCCACACCACTCCACACCACACTACTCTACTCTACTCCACACCACTCTACACCACACTACTCTACTCTACTCCACACCACTCTACACCACACTACTCTACTCTACTCCACACCACTCTACTCCACACCACACCACTCTACCCCACACCACTCTACTCCTCACCACTCTACTCCACTCCACACAACTCTTCTGCACACTACTCCACTCTACTCCACTCTACTCCACACCACTCCACTCCAATCTACACCACTCCACACCACTCCACACCACTCCACACCACTCCACACCACTCCACACCACTCCACACCACTCCACTCCACTCCACACCACTCTACACCACACTACTCTACTCTACTCCACACCACTCTACACCACACTACTCTACTCTACTCCACACCACTCCACACCACACTACTCTACTCTACTCCACACCACTCTACTCCTCACCACTCTACTCCTCACCACTCTACTACACACCACTCTACTCCACACTACTCTACTCCACTCCACACAACTCTTCTGCACACTACTCCACACCACTCCACTCTACTCGACACCACTCCATACCACTCCACACCACACTACTCTACTCTACTCCACACCACTCTACACCACACTACTCTACTCTACTCCACACCACTCCACTCCACACCACTCTACTCCTCACCACTCTACTACACACCACTCTACTCCACACCACTCTACTCCACACTACTCTACTCCACACAACTCTTCTGCACACTACTCTACTCCACTCCACACCACTCCACTCCACACCACTCTACTCCTCACCACTCTACTACACACCACTCTACTCCACACTACTCTACTCCACACAACTCTTCTGCACACTACTCCACTCTACTCCACACCACTCCACTCTACTCTACACCACTCCATACCACTCCACACCACACCACTCCACACCACTCCACTCCACACCACTCCACACCAATCTACACCACACTACTCTACTCTACTCCACACCACTCTACACCACACTACACCACTCTACTTCACACCACTCTACTCCACACCACCACTCCACACCACTCCACTCGACACCACACCACACCGCTCCACACCACACCACTCCACTCCACTCCACACCACTCTACTCCACACCACTCCTCTCCACACCACTCCACTGTACTCCACTCCACTCCACTCTACACCACTCCACTCTACACCACTCTACACCACTCTACTCCACACCACACTACTATACTCAACACCACCCTACTCCACACCACTATACTCCACACCACAATACTCCCCACCACCCTACTCCACACCACTCTACTCCACACCACTCTACTCCACACCACTCTACTACACTCCACTCCACTCTACTCCACACCACTCCACAACGCTCTACACCACTCTACTCCACACCACACCACTATACTCCACACAACTATACTCCACACCACTCTACTCCACACCACACCACTCCACACCACTCCACACCACTCCACACCACTCCACTCCACTCCACACCACTCTACTCCACTCCACACCACTCTACTCCACTCCACACCACTCTACTCCACACCACTCCACTCTACTCTACACCACTCTACTCTACACCACTCCACTCTACACCACTCCACATCACTCTACTCCACTCTACACCACTCTACTCCACACCACACCACTCTACTCCACACCACTCTACTCCACACCACTCTACTCCACACCACTCTACTCCACACCACTCTACTCCACACCACTCTACTCCACACCACTCCACACCGCTCTACTCCACACCGCTCTACTCCACACCGCTCTACTCCACACCGCTCTACTCCACACCGCTCTACTCCACACCGCTCTACTCCACACCGCTCTACTCCACACCACTCTACTCCACACCACTCTACTCCACACCGCTCTACTCCACACCGCTCTACTCCACACCGCTCTACTCCACACCGCTCTACTCCACACCACTCTACTCCTCTACTCCACACCACTCTACTCCACACCACTCCACACCGCTCTACTCCACACCACTCCACACCACTCTACTCCACACCACTCCACACCGCTCTACTCCACACCACTCCACACCACTCTACTCCACACCACTCCACACCACTCTACTCCACACCACTCCACACCGCTCTACTCCACACCACTCCACACCACTCTACTCCACACCACTCCACACCGCTCTACTCCACACCACCCCACACCGCTCTACTCCACACCACTCTACTCCACACCACCCACACCGCTCTACTCCACACCACTCTACTCCACACCACTCTACTCCGCTCTACTCCACACCACTCTACACCACTCTACTCCACACCACTCTACTCCGCTCTACTCCACACCACTCTACTCCGCTCTATTCCACACCACTCTACACCACACCACTCTACTCCACACCACTCCACACCACTCTACTCCACACCACTCTACTCCACACCACTCTACTCCACACCACTCTACTCCACACCACTCTACTCCACACCGCTCTACTCCACACCGCTCTACTCCACACCACTCTACTCCTCTCTACTCCACACGACTCCACACCGCTCTACTCCACACCACTCTACTCCACACCACTCTACTCCACACCACTCCACACCGCTCTACTCCACACCACTCCACACCACTCTCCTCCACACCACTCTACTCCACACCACTCTACTCCACACCACTCTACTCCGCTCTACTCCACACGACTCTACACCACTCTACTCCACACCACTCTACTCCACACCACCCCACACCGCTCTACTCCACACCGCTCTACTCCACACCACTCTACTCCACACCACCCCACACCGCTCTACTCCACACCGCTCTACTCCACACCGCTCTACTCCACACCGCTCTACTCCACACCACTCTACTCCACACCACTCTACTCCACACCACTCCACTCTACTCCACACCACTCCACACCGCTCTACTCCACACCACTCCACACCACTCTACTCCACACCACTCTACTCCACACCACTCTACTCCACACCACTCCACACCGCTCTACTCCACACCACTCCACACCACTCTACTCCACACCACTCCACTCTACACCACACCACTCCACTCTACACCACTCCACTCCACTCTACTCCACACCACCCCACACCGCTCTACTCCACACCACTCTACTCCACACCACTCTACTCCACACCACTCTACTCCACACCACTCTACACCACCCCACACCACTCTACACCACCCCACACCGCTCTACTCCACACCACTCTACTCCACACCACTCTACTCCACACCACTCCACACCACTCTACTCCACACCACTCTACTCCACACCACTCCACACCGCTCTACTCCACACCACTCCACACCACTCTACTCCACACCACTCTACTCCACTCCACCACTGCACACCACTCTACTCCACACCACCACTCCACACCACTCTACTCCACACCACCACTCCACACCACTCTACTCCGCTCTACTCCACACCACTCTACACCACTCTACTCCACACCACTCTACTCCACACCGCTCTACTCCACACCACTCTACTCCGCTCTACTCCACACCACTCTACTCCACACCACTCTACTCCGCTCTACTCCACACCACTCTACACCACACCACTCTACTCCACACCACTCTACTCCGCTCTACTCCACACCACTCTACACCACACCACTCTACTCCACACCACTCTACTCCGCTCTACTCCACACCACTCTACTCCACACCACTCTACTCCGCTCTACTCCACACCACTCTACACCACACCACTCTACTCCACACCACTCTACACCACACCACTCTACTCCACACCACTCTACTCCGCTCTACTCCACACCACTCCACACCACTCCACTCTACACCACTCCACTCCACTCTACTCCACACCACCCCACACCGCTCTACTCCACACCACTCTACTCCACACCACTCTACTCCACACCACTCTACACCACCCCACACCGCTCTACTCCACACCACTCTACTCCACACCACACCACTCCACACCACTCTACTCCACACCACTCCACACCACTCTACTCCACACCACTCTACACCGCTCTACTCCACACCACTCCACACCACTCTACTCCACACCACTCTACTCCACTCCACCACTGCACACCACTCTACTCCACACCACCACTCCACACCACTCTACTCCACACCACCACTCCACACCACTCTACTCCGCTCTACTCCACACCACTCTACACCACTCTACTCCACACCACTCTACTCCACACCACTCTACTCCACACCGCTCTACTCCACACCACTCTACTCCGCTCTACTCCACACCACTCTACTCCACACCACTCTACTCCACTCTACTCCACACCGCTCTACTCCGCTCTACTCCACACCGCTCTACTCCACACCACTCCACACCACACCACTCTACTCTACACCACTCTACTCCACACCACTCTACTCCACACCACTCTACTCCACACCACTCTACTCCACACCACTCTACTCCGCTCTACTCCACACCACTCTACTCCACACCACACCACTCTACTCCACACCACTCTACTCCACACCACTCTACTCCACACCACTCTACTCCACACCACTCTACTCCGCTCTACTCCACACCACTCTACTCCACACCACTCTACTCCACACCACTCTACTCCACACCACTCTACACCACTCTACTCCACACCACTCTACTCCACACCACCCCACACCGCTCTACTCCACAACGCTCTACTCCACAACGCTCTACTCCACACCACTCTACTCCACACCACCCCACACCGCTCTACTCCACACCACTGTACTCCACACCACTCTACTCCACACTACTCTACTCCACTCTACTCCACACCACTCCACTCCACTCTACTCCACTCCACACCACCCCACACCACTCTACTCCACACCACTCTACTCCACACCACTCTACTCCGCTCTACTCCACACCACTCCACACCGCTCTACTCCACACCACTCCACACCACTCTACTCCACACCACTCTACTCCACACCACTCTACTCCACTCCACCCCACACCACTCTACTCCACACCACTCTACTCCACACTACTCTACTCCACTCTACTCCACACCACTCCACTCCACTCTACTCCACTCCACACCACACCACTCTACTCCACACCACTCTACTCCACACCACTCTACTCCGCTCTACTCCACACCACTCCACACCGCTCTACTCCACACCACTCCACACCACTCTACTCCACACCACTCTACTCCACACCACTCTACTCCACACCACTCCACTCCACACCACTCTACTCCTCACCACTCCACTCCACACCACTCTACTCCTCACCACTCTACTCCACACCACTCTACTCCACACCACTCTACTCCACACCACACCACTCTACTCCACACCACTCTACTCCACACTACTCTACTCCACTCTACTCCACACCACTCCACTCCACTCTACTCCACTCCACACCACACCACTCTACTCCACACCACTCTACTCCACACCACTCTACTCCGCTCTACTCCACACCACTCCACACCGCTCTACTCCACACCACTCCACACCACTCTACTCCACACCACTCTACTCCACACCACTCTACTCCACACCACTCCACTCCACACCACTCTACTCCTCACCACTCTACTCCACACCACTCTACTCCACACCACTCCACTCCATGGTACTCCACTTTCCTCTATGACACTCCACTCGACTACACGACACTCCTCCCTAAGACAATGCATAATGCTCCTCTACAATCTGCCCCACTACACAACCCTCCACTTCTCTCTGCACCACTCAACGACACTCCACTCTATGCCTTCCCACTCCACTCCACACCACTCTGCTCTATGTCACCAACTTTTAGCCATGCTGAAGAGCTGGCGCGGTGGTGTACAACGCGGCTCAAACACATTGGCGACGTCCATAGCTCTTGCATAGGCGAGACCTACTGGCGTTCCCAATGCTTTAAAAAAAAGTTCTTAGGACATTTGCCTGTGCATCGGGGATGGCTAAAAGTACGAGCTACTGTCTTTGCCAATGCTTGTTTTGACACTTGCCATACAGCAATCAGAAATCCCTAGCACAGAGACCTATGCTGATTGAATGACAAGATGACCCCCTTAACTGATCCGAATAACTGATGCGTTAGGAAGATTCTGAGCCAATCAGATTACCCCTGTGGAGCTACAATGTTAGCCAGTAATATCGCAGCAGTGTTCGCTCCACAGCAGGATTACGCCTGCGCAGTCTTTAGGTCTGGATCGACAGCACTGGTGTCGTCAGGGCTTATGCGATCAACAGAGAGGGACTTAGCTTCGCCCAAATGTTGATTCTTTTGACTGCAGGTTTTGATTGGTCAGAAGGTGTCTGCTTCCGCTCAAAAAGAGTGCCTGCACGGAACTTTTTGCCTTGTGGAGAAGTTTATGCTCCAAACAACCGGACTCAGTTGGATTTGGCTACAAGCTGATCTGTTTATCATGAAAAGCTATGAGAAAGGTGTCTCATTTCTTGTGAAAAGCATGTTCAGGCCAGCAGGCCTTCAAGGGTGCCATGGTATGACGTTGTGGTAATGCTTGTGGACTGCTATCCTCGCAGATTACCACAATAAGCAAGGATGCTGGTGTTGGGGACTTCCTTTGGCAAGCCCTGGAGGTGGAAGGGTTTCAGATCCTCTGGGAGCGCGTGGCACGCGTAGTGTCGGCGCGGCCCATAACATGAAAACCAATAAATACATTTATAGAGGGTCTGTGGGTCATTTATGGGTGTCTTAAATTTGCATGATTATGTGAAATTTCAGTAGAATTTCTTGTTATTGTACCAAAATGCACACCTGTCCCTTCACACTATCTCAATGCCAAGCAAGGACATATTTTGTGCTAAAAATAGCGCGCAAACAACCAAAGCTCCTCGGCAACGGGCGCTCAGGTTCTGTTGGTCTCATGCGTTTGCAGTAAACTTTTCATGAGAATAGCTCATATTTATGCAAAATGGAGCAATTAATCAATTTGGAGGGCGTTGCGTAACAAGCTTAGTTCAGAATTCCCAAACTTATGCAAAGTATGCCAGCATTATATACGTTTTTTCGCCCAGGCCTCCTATCATCCACTTTCTGCTCCTTGCTACGACTGCATGGACCCGCTTTCTGCCGTTGACTCTCGCTCTGCGAGTCACGCCGTTCTTCCTAATTACACATGCAAATCCGCCTGAAAATGAGTGCACTTCCAGTCTGAGCTGGATGTCAGGCCTTTACTTTTCCATCTTTTCCTTATATGGATCCCCTTTCATTTCTTTCCCTCTCCTGTTTGTTTTTTAGGCCTCGCCTGCATTGCAGCGCATGCGCTGCTTCGCCGTGGCGAGATCTATTGTCGTTGGTTTTGGGTCGGCTTCTTTGGAAGCGGGGTTGGTGTCTGCCCTGTCTACCTTAGGACCCGCCCACTCACCTAGTGTTGCAGCTCATTAGCAATGTGTCTCTTCACGTTGTGTCTATTTATCTGTGCATGTTCGAGACAGAAAGCGCTAGTTCAGATGTGCCGTTCCGTAGCGCTGCGTGGAACTAGTATTGGTATTTCCAGAGTGCAGCTCAAAATTACTGTATCGTGCCCCCAGGAGGAAACCCCGTACAGAGAAACGGGTATTCGTCGTGACAGCCCTCCCGAAATCAGATGAGAAGTTCATAAGCAGGCGTGTAACCACCACGGCAGAGGTGGTGGCCTTTAACCCATTCCGAGCTGCCGTCGGCCATTGGCCGATGGCAGCACTACCTCCCCAGTGCTGCCGTCGGCCAATGGCCGGCGGGCCCCGCCTGTTTGCGGAAGTGCTGCACTTCCACAAAATCGCAGCCGCCGTTAAGGCGTTAAATACGATTACCTCCGTTCTGGCTACGACTCTAGCCCTCTTCAGCCACGAAAAGGACTCTAACCGAATTCCCCTGATTGAGGGCTCTAAGATAACTGGGCGCTTATCACAGCCCGGAGCTCCTCCTTTCAGCAAGGGTCATCCAGTGATGTCCATGGTCAGCCGGGAGCTATAACTGGCACGGTAGCTCAAAGATGGCTCTATTGTTTTTAAAAGTAAAATAAAAAGCCCAACATTCCTCTGACCAGAGCAACAACTCACCCATGTACATGAGCCTGGCATGAAACTTTGCCGCGTGAATACATGCAGCATACTGTTTTCCACACACGATAAATACACCTGCATACGGGTGGCATTTTTGTCCTGATAAGACTCAAATTTTCTCCTATTTTGGTCAAAACTTTTATTTACAAAACTGCATACAAAGTTATATTTAGATAGGCTACACATTGACCAGGTGCAATAGGTCTTGAATTTACACGAGTTTGAGCTATTGGCATTGTAAATGACAATGCCTTTTATTTTTGTTTCCGTTTTTAAAACATAAATAAAAGGCATGGTTATTTACAATGCCAATAGCTTAAACTCACGTAAATGCAAGACCTATTGCATGGCAAATGCTTTTTTCTTATTTGTGGCTCGCGGCACAGCTTAATTTCACAGGGTGTGCGGCTTGGAACTTATTTTTGTCTGTGATTCAGTTCCTCTGTGATATGCTTGTTAGACTAGGACTAATCCTCCTAATTAGTAACAAGCATTTGCAATGCAATAGGTCTCACATTTGCGAGAGTTTGAGCTACTGCCATTGTAAATGACAATGCCTTTTATTTATGTATTTTTTTGTTGTAACATAAATTAAAGGCATTGTCATTAAAAATGCCAATAGCTAAAACACTTGCAACTGCGAGACCTATTGTATTGCAGATGCTTGTTTGGTGTTTTACAGCTTCCCATGCAGTCCCACCAGTCCGCTCATTTGCCGCTCATTTCATCAGCAGCGTGCTGCATCTTTCTAACCTGGGTGGCCATCTTGGAATGGTATTATCTGTAGCGTATTCTCGTTTTACCATTCAAAGGTGCCCACAATGTTTATAGACATTATGATGGCTGCCTCGATCAGTTTAGCAGTGATAAGCTACACACTTTATCATTCGGAGATGGTTGCCCAATGTGAGTGGCCATGGAATAGTTTGTGCATAGTGTATCGTTGTTTTTTCTCTCCACAATGAATAACGCGTTGCTCCTAAGTGTGGCAGCCATGTTGGAACTTACTAGAAGGCTGGTCATATAGAATACCGTTGCAAGGCGGCCCCCTGCTGCTGCTTTGTATTATTCTATAGTGCAAGCTTCAGCCATCAGAGTTTAGGTGGCAACATGTGTCCTTTTCTATTTTTTCTACTTTGATTTTTTTTATTTCTCTTCCTTCCCTAGAGTTTGTGTGTCTGTTTTATTGCGGATGGTAAGAGCGAGTCAATGGGTGGATGAATGTGGCTGTATCAGTCCCAGGATGAGTGGCAGATTATATGTATTGTGATTAATTGAGTGTCTAAACTGGTTCATGACTGAAGAGGAACTTTCAGGTTGAAGCCAGACCTATACTGGCCCCAGGAGGCCTTACAAGAGAGATACCGGCCCCTGGAGCGAGTCTACAGGAGGGGACCCTGCAGGAGAGATACCAGCCCCTGGAGCGAGTCTACAGGAGGGGACCCTGCAAGAGAGATACCGGCCCCGGGAGCGAGTCTACAGGAGGGGACCCTGCAAGAGAGATACCGGCCCCTGGAGCGAGTCTACAGGAGGGGACCCTGCAGGAGAGATACCGGCCCCTGGAGCGAGTCTACAGGAGGGGACCCTGCAGGAGAGATACCGGCCCCTGGAGCGAGTCCACAGGAGGGGACCCTGCAGGAGAGATACCGGCCCCTGGAGCGAGTCTACAGGAGGGGACCCTGCAAGAGAGATACCGGCCCCGGGAGCGAGTCTACAGGAGGGGACCCTGCAGGAGAGATACCAGCCCCTGGAGCAAGTCTACAGGAGGGGACCCTGCAAGAGAGATACCGGCCCCGGGAGCGAGTCCACAGGAGGGGACCCTGCAGGAGAGATACCGGCCCCGGGAGCGAGTCCACAGGAGGGGACCCTGCAGGAGAGATACCGGCCCCGGGAGCGAGTCTACAGGAGGGGACCCTGCAGGAGAGATACCAGCCCCTGGAGCGAGTCTACAGGAGGGGACCCTGCAAGAGAGATACCGGCCCCGGGAGCGAGTCTACAGGAGGGGACCCTGCAGGAGAGATACCGGCCCCGGGAGCGAGTCTACAGGAGGGGACCCTGCAGGAGAGATACCGGCCCCGGGAGCGAGTCCACAGGAGGGGACCCTGCAGGAGAGATACCGGCCCCGGGAGCGAGTCCACAGGAGGGGACCCTGCAGGAGAGATACCGGCCCCTGGAGCGAGTCTACAGGAGGGGACCCTGCAAGAGAGATACCGGCCCCGGGAGCGAGTCTACAGGAGGGGACCCTGCAAGAGAGATACCGGCCCCTGGAGCGAGTCTACAGGAGGGGACCCTGCAAGAGAGATACCGGCCCCGGGAGCGAGTCTACAGGAGGGGACCCTGCAGGAGAGATACCGGCCCCTGGAGCGAGTCTACAGGAGGGGACCCTGCAAGAGAGATACCGGCCCCGGGAGCGAGTCTACAGGAGGGGACCCTGCAAGAGAGATACCGGCCCCTGGAGCGAGTCTACCGGAGGGGACCCTGCAAGAGAGATACCGGCCCCGGGAGCGAGTCTACAGGAGGGGACCCTGCAGGAGAGATACCAGCCCCTGGAGCGAGTCTACAGGAGGGGACCCTGCAAGAGAGATACCGGCCCCGGGAGCGAGTCCACAGGAGGGGACCCTGCAGGAGAGATACCGGCCCCTGGAGCGAGTCTACAGGAGGGGACCCTGCAGGAGAGATACCGGCCCCGGGAGCGAGTCTACAGGAGGGGACCCTACAGGAGAGATACCGGCCCCGGGAGCGAGTCTACAGGAGGGGACCCTGCAAGAGAGATACCGGCCCCGGGAGCGAGTCCACAGGAGGGGACCCTGCAAGAGAGATACCGGCCCCTGGAGCGAGTCTACAGGAGGGGACCCTACAAGAGAGATACCGGCCCCGGGAGCGAGTCCACAGGAGGGGACCCTGCAGGAGAGATACCGGCCCCTGGAGCGAGTCTACAGGAGGGGACCCTGCAGGAGAGATACCGGCCCCGGGAGCGAGTCTACAGGAGGGGACCCTGCAAGAGAGATACCGGCCCCGGGAGCGAGTCCACAGGAGGGGACCCTGCAGGAGAGATACCGGCCCCTGGAGCGAGTCTACAGGAGGGGACCCTGCAGGAGAGATACCGGCCCCGGGAGCGAGTCTACAGGAGGGGACCCTGCAAGAGAGATACCGGCCCCGGGAGCGAGTCTACAGGAGGGGACCCTACAGGAGAGATACCGGCCCCGGGAGCGAGTCTACAGGAGGGGACCCTGCAGGAGAGATACCGGCCCCGGGAGCGAGTCTACAGGAGGGGACCCTGCAGGAGAGATACCGGCCCCTGGAGCGAGTCTACAGGAGGGGACCCTGCAGGAGAGATACCAGCCCCTGGAGTGAGTCTACAGGAGGGGACCCTGCAAGAGAGATACCGGCCACGGGAGCGAGTCTACAGGAGGGGACCCTGCAGGAGAGATACCAGCCCCTGGAGCGAGTCTACAGGAGGGGACCCTGCAAGAGAGATACCGGCCCCGGGAGCGAGTCTACAGGAGGGGACCCTGCAGGAGAGATACCGGCCCCTGGAGCGAGTCTACAGGAGGGGACCCTGCAAGAGAGATACCGGCCCCGGGAGCGAGTCTACAGGAGGGGACCCTGCAAGAGAGATACCGGCCCCTGGAGCGAGTCTACCGGAGGGGACCCTGCAGGAGAGATACCGGCCCCTGGAGCGAGTCTACAGGAGGGGACCCTGCAAGAGAGATACCGGCCCCTGGAGCGAGTCTACAGGAGGGGACCCTGCAGGAGAGATACCGGCCCCGGGAGCGAGTCTACAGGAGGGGACCCTGCAAGAGAGATACCGGCCCCTGGAGCGAGTCCACAGGAGGGGACCCTGCAAGAGAGATACCGGCCCCTGGAGCGAGTCTACAGGAGGGGACCCTGCAGGAGAGATACCGGTCCCGGGAGCGAGTCTACAGGAGGGGACCCTGCAAGAGAGATACCGGCCCCTGGAGCGAGTCCACAGGAGGGGACCCTGCAAGAGAGATACCGGCCCCTGGAGCGAGTCTACAGGAGGGGACCCTGCAAGAGAGATACCGGCCCCTGGAGCGAGTCTACAGGAGGGGACCCTGCAGGAGAGATACCGGCCCCGGGAGCGAGTCTACAGGAGGGGACCCTGCAGGAGAGATACCGGCCCCGGGAGCGAGTCTACAGGAGGGAACCCTGCAGGAGAGATACCGGCCCCTGGAGCGAGTCTACAGGAGGGGACCCTGCAGGAGAGATACCGTCCCCGGGAGCGAGTCTACAGGAGGGGACCCTGCAGGAGAGATACCGTCCCCGGGAGCGAGTCTACAGGAGGGGACCCTGCAAGAGAGATACCGGCCCCGGGAGCGAGTCTACAGGAGGGGACCCTGCTTATCTAGCTCCGGTGGTTCTTATCTAGCTCCTCTGGTTCTTATCTAGCTCCTGTGGTTCTTATCTAGTTCCTCTGGTTCTTATCTAGCTCCTCTGGTTCTTATCTAGCTCATCTGGTTCTCATCTAGCGCCTCTGGTTCTTATCTAGCTCCTCTGGTTCTTATCTAGCTCCTCTGGTTCTTATCTACCTCCTCTGATTCTTATCTAGCGCCTCTGGTTCTTATTTAGCTCCTCTGGTTCTTATCTAGCTCCTCTTGTTCTTATCTAGCACCTCTGGTTCTTATTTAGCTCCTCTGGTTCTTATCTAGCTCCTCTGGTTCTTATCTAGCTCCTCTGGTTCTTATCTAGCTCCTCTGGTTCTTATCTTGCACCTCTGGTTCTTATCTTGCACCTCTGGTTCTTATCTAGCTCCTCTGGTTCTTATCTAGCTCCTCTGGTTCTTATCTAGCTCCTCTGGTTTTTATCTAGCTCCTGTGGTTCTTATCTAGCTCCTGTGGTTCTTATCTAGCTCCGGTGGTTCTTATCTAGCTCCGGTGGTTCTTATCTAGCTCCTCTGGTTTTTATCTAGCTCCTGTGGTTCTTATCTAGCTCCGGTGGTTCTTATTTAGCTCCTCTGGTTCTTATCTAGCTCCTCTGGTTTTTATCTAGCGCCTCTGGTTCTTATTTAGCTCCTCTGGTTCTTATCTAGCTCCTCTGGTTTTTATCTAGCTCCTCTGGTTTTTATCTAGCTCCTGTGGTTCTTATCTAGCTCCTGTGGTTCTTATCTAGCTCCGGTGGTTCTTATCTAGCTTCTCTGGTTTTTATCTAGCGCCTCTGGTTCTTATTTAGCTCCTCTGGTTCTTATCTAGCTCCTCTGGTTCTTATCTAGCTCCTCTGGTTCTTATCTAGCTCCTCTGGTTCTTATCTTGCTCCTCTGGTTCTTATTTAGCTCCTCTGGTTCTTATCTAGCTCCTCTGGTTTTTATCTAGCTCCTCTGGTTTTTATCTAGCTCCTGTGGTTCTTATCTAGCTCCTGTGGTTCTTATCTAGCTCCGGTGGTTCTTATCTAGCTTCTCTGGTTCTTATCTAGCTCCTCTGGTTCTTATCTTGCTCCTCTGGTTCTTATCTTGCTCCTCTGGTTCTTATCTTGCTCCTCTGGTTCTTATCTAGCTCCTCTGGTTCTTATCTTGCACCTCTGGTTCTTATCTAGCTCCTCTGGTTCTTATCTAGCGCCCCTGGTTCTTATCTAGCTCCTCTGGTTCTTATCTAGCTCCTCTGGTTTTTATCTAGCTCCTCTGGTTCTTATCTAGCTCCTCTGGTTTTTATCTAGCTCCTGTGGTTCTTCTCTAGCTCCTCTGGTTCTTATCTAGCTCCTCTGGTTTTTATCTAGCTCCGGTGGTTCTTATTTAGCTCCTCTGGTTCTTATCTAGCTCCTCTGGTTTTTATCTAGCGCCTCTGGTTCTTATTTAGCGCCTCTGGTTCTTATCTAGCTCCTCTGGTTCTTATCTTGCACCTCTGGTTCTTATCTAGCTCCTCTGGTTCTTATCTTGCTCCTCTGGTTCTTATCTAGCTCCTCTGGTTCTTATCTAGCTCCTCTGGTTTTTATCTAGCTCCTGTGGTTCTTATCTAGCTCCTCTGGTTCTCATCTAGCGCCTCTGGTTTTTAGGTCTCGGTGAAGCGAGCGAAGCTCGCTCTCGCCAAAGACCTATAGTTAGCGTGTCAGCTTTCCAGGAGGACAGCACTGGCCGCGCGCGGCGATTTGTTAAGGTCACGCGCACGAGAACGCGCTCGCGGCCAGGTGCTGTCCTCCTCGAAAGCTGCCTCCCTTCCCCGTGCAGGGCGGGCCGCCGCGCTGCCTGCGGCGACCCGGAAGCATTGCCGGCCAAAGCGGAAGCACACAATAGCGCTTTTTTAGGTTTCGACTGCAAAAAGCTGCGCAAGCAGCTTTTGCGCAGGAGAAATCTTATGAGAACTGTAGTGTGGCTTTGGGTCGGCCCTCGTCATTCATTGGCTGGCTCCATAAATGGAGCCTAGCCATTGGACGAGGGGCCTGTCCGTCAATGCCGGACCAGATTCGGGGGCGTTCCCGAGATTCTTTGGCTTTTGCCGATGTCACGCGACGTCAGCCGGGAACGCCCCCGAATCTGGTCCGGCCGGGCCGTGCTTGCTGCTGTCCTGCCTTACTCTGTGTCCCTCCTCCCGCTGTCCCCCCTCCCCGCTGTCCCCCCTCCTCGCTGTCCTGTGCACGTTTCCCGTTTTTCGACCACGGCCGCCGGAGGAAGCCCTGGTGAGTGCGTGTTAAATCTTGCCTTCCCGCCCCCTCCTCCCCCTCCCCGTTCCGCCCCCTCCCCGTGTGAAAGGGATTTGTTTCTGGAGCTCGGCTCGGGTCCTTTCCCGCCCGCTTCCCGCCCCCCCCCCCTGTCCTGTGCCCGTTCCCGCCACCCTCCCTCCCTGTGCTCGTGGTGCTTGTTATATCCATGAAAGACGTGCCTGCAGTAGCTTCACTAGCGTCTTACTATCCAATTGTACGAGTTTCTGGGTTGATTGACGGCAACACACTGGGCCTTCGTGCTGTGACTCCCCCTCCTGGGACTTCCGAGGCAGAGAGATGCAGGTAAGTGTGAATCGATTCTTTTTATGTTTGGTGCATGCGTGTATATTTGAATTTTTGGGAAGGAGTGTTGTGAATGATGTGTGTGTGTGCACGTGTGTAAATGTATGGGTGTGAATGAGTGTATGTGTGCGTGTGTGTCCCGTCCACCCTCCTCTCTCCTAAAACCCTCCCTGGTCCCTGATCTAAATACTGGCTAGGGAGTGTAGTAGGGAAGACTGTTGCCCTAGGCTGTTGTAGAATCCTATTTGGACCTGAAAGCAAGCGGTGTGCTTGACACTTCAAGGCACTAGTCCATAGCTGCACGCCTTCGAGCGGAATTCAGGACGGCGCCTGTCTATTGGGATAGGAATTTACATGAATAATTCTGTCTCACTGACTCCGCCTCTCATCATTCACTACACGCCTGCTTACAAGCTGCAGCGACTCAGCCTCTCATCATTCACTACACGCCTGCTTACAAGCTGCAGCGACTCAGCCTCTCATCATTCATACACACCTGCTTACATGCTGCAGCGACTCAGCCTCTCATCATTCACTACACACAACGCACAACTTGCACTACGCTCAGCGGTGCGTGTTTGCTGCTTTAATGAAGTTAGTAACGTATGATTTGTGTTGTGCGCACAACTGTTTATTTCACACATCGCTCCCCGCGCTAAAGTGTTGCTGGTTTCTTAGCGACACTTTTTTTGTTCTTTGGTTTAGAATAATGCCAGCGGTGTAACTCCCACGCACGTTTATCGATTTTATCATGATATTTGACATTTCTTTCCTCTGAATTGTTAATTGTGTTGTGTACTTTCTGTGCTGCTGTATGCGGACGTTTGGCCGGACAAACAGCACACCTGCCGTGTCTGTGTTGTCCTTATGCCTCTTGTGCGGCACGCGCTGATGCCCTTGCAACTTTGAATGAGAGAGCATCTCTGGCACTTAACAGTAGGAAACGGGAAGTATGGTACAGGACGTGGCGTTGTGGCCCGAGCTATCGCCGCGAGAGCCAGGATCGAATTAGAGGGGGAGGGGGAGGGAGGGGGAGGGGGAGGGGTGACCTTGTGCTATGTAACTTATGCTCTCCGATACCTGCGGGTCGAGCTCGCGCTATGTGCCTTCTCTGCTGCATGCCATCGCTGAACACTCGTTGCCCTCTCTGCCATTTCTGTTCACAAACTGCCCCCGTTCATACACTGCCTCTCTTCTGGGCCCCATCTGAAGACTTAATGCTGTCTCCACTCGCAACCACTTCTGCTCACACACTGCCCTCACAGCTCCCTGTCCCTTCTCCTCACACACTACCCCTTCTCCTGTGCTCCTTTTTGTCTCTGATCAATCACTGCCCTCGCAGCTTCTTGACCCTTTAGTTCACACACTGCCCTGCCCCTCGCTTCCTTAGCTCCAGGCTATATTTCAAAAACATTAAAACCAGCATGGCATTTAGATGTGGGAAAAGTATTTTCCATTCATAAATATCACACCATTATTCAGCTAGGGTGACAGATTTTCCAATGTTGTGAATATTAGTTATAGCCTAGGTTTGGATAATTTTAGCATGATCTACCTACCCCCCACAAATAGACGAATACTTGCAAACATGTAGGCTTGTATATTTTTAGATTTCTTCAGCATGTGGGCTTGCACACAGTGCATTAACACTGGGTTGCTCTAGTGAGAGATACAGGTGACTTTCTTGGGTGAATGGAAGACGCTTGTCTCTAACAGAGGCGTAGGTGAAGCGCTTTTCCCTGGGGAACCATATTCTTTCTATGGAAAAAGAACAATTGTTACATTTACAATTTCACATGATATTCTCTTGTTTTCCACCTCCTGGAAAGTCTGCACGAGTGAGTTGTGCAGGTTTGAGCTTTAAAGAAATCTATGATGGATTTTATGGAGCGATTTACGGAATTTGTGGTGGGAGAAATAATCCACTAATTTGCCATATGGGTGAAAGCTGACCATTTTTCAAATCACTGACATGCAAAGCAAAATTACGGTATAAAAAATGCATAAATTGACTGCAAGTAAACCTTGAGAAGCAGGCAGAATTCAGGTGTTTTGGGCAGCTCATGTATTTTATTGTGGGTCTTCCTGGCAGCAGGATCATGGAGACTCACGCAAACAGCACATCTTTTACAAACTGCCCACAGAATAGGCACTTGTTTGCCGTCTCAGACCTTAATTTGTACCTATGGCAGGCATACAAATATCAGCACGGTGTGATCCGGAAAAAATGTCTGGCCTTAACCACTTTTCCTATTCTTTGTATAGTGTCAATAAATATTGCTGTGCTCCTGCCCTTGCTGTTCATGCTTTGCCTGTTACTGAAGCTCGTTGAAACATTTTCAGTATACTAAAGTCAAATGCCTGATGGGAATGAAATAATGTACTCCAGTGAAACTGATGGACAAGGTTTTAATTTAGTATTACATGTGGCTCAAGCAGTAACCAAATTGGTAATGGAGTGGACCATTTTGTAACATTTAAAAACAGAGCAACACAGTGATTGTATGGCACAGGTGACTACTTAAGGTATTGATTGCTGTACTTTTCAGTCCACATTTACAATGTTAAAAACACAAGTTCCGCAATACGAAATGCTGCTACATGAAAAGCCAGCACTGCCTGAAGGCAGGGAATCTCACAATAGGCCATGTGATAACTTTGTTAAAAGTATTAAAAACAAGTTTCAGTTTGTGACTTTAGGCCTTTATTCTTGAAAGCAATCAATTATCGAAGTGGGAAACAGGCATAGATTAAAATTCTAGTGTAAGTCTTGATAAAACATTACTCCCTAATGCACTGAGACCCTCTTGGGTTCTGACTAATGTTATATAGCGCATCCTGCAACTCCCACCGCTCATGTACTTACGCTGCAGAGAAGCAGCAACTGACCGACTCCGAGCAGAATACAGCAATCATGTATGAAGTTTCGTTCCTTAGCAGTTCCCAAGCCTTTAATGTGCTTTCAACTGCTGCAAAGTGGAGCTAATCAGCTGAAATATTGATTGGGCCCCACAGAAGTTGGCGCCCATGTTCAGGGCATGCACACATTTATCTTTACACATGACCAGGTGACTCCGGGCCTTTATTGGGGTTACTTGAATGGGTGTATTTCTATGCAGTTCTTGTTTTGGGCTGCTGTATAACCACCATGTGTTTCTGTTCTGTAAACTGCTGGAGTATGCTGTTCTGTTTGCGAGGGTTTACCTTCTCTGAGTGAGTTCTGATGTACATACTGTAGTTCTTCATACAGACTTCATCTTTGTAAACCGCTTCAACCCACTCTTATGTTTTAGCATTTGCGCTTTTGGCATAGCAAGCTGTTTGGTATACCTTATTTGCTGTTTTGTCGTTGATTTCTCCCTGCGCTGTGTCACTTTTTTCTTCTTTACACAGCAGACTGCTAAATGTCATCGTACAACGACATTGTAGATCTTGTGTGAATGGTAATAGAATTTACTGCATATTTGTGGCTTGGTGAGCACCAAGCTTCGGTGCTATGAGCATAAAAAAAATCATTACTAGAACACCATGGTTTGTAGTAGTATGAGTGGAGGAAGTGTTTGCGTTCATGCTTTTGTACATGTACATGTATGCACACGTTAGTGACGCCATGAGTTGTTGTGGTGCCAGGGTATGTGCCTGTGGAGTTACATGTTCAGTCTGGGCATCCACTTTTTTGTTTTGACGTAGCAATTACATTTATTCCCCATGTTTACATGCTTTTTACTAAACTCATTTTCCTGCAAGCCTGTCTGTGAACACCCTCAATAAGACAGTGGTAGTACTCTTCGGAAAGGACTCTCCACTCTGTCCCCAGCCTGCTTATCTGAACTTGGACCCATCCCGTGCTGCTAGGCCAGGAACCTGGGAATCATTGTAGTCAACAAACCAATGTCCAGTCACCTGATTACCTCTTCCTACTTCCACAAGACTTCCCTCAACACCCGTATCCAAATCTTCAGATGCTTTCCTTCTACACCCAGGCACCCAACCAGATTACCATCCAGGCGCTCAACAGCAATCTAGTCTAAAGAAACACGCTGTATGTCAGATTCTCCACCCAGCTGACCAAACTGCTCCAGATCATTCAGAATGCAGCAGCCAGGCTCACTCAACCACACTCCACTCGCCTCAATGACCTCAGCTGGCTTTCCATGCACACTAGTGCACTGTTCAAATTACACACACATATAAAGCACTTCATAATCTAGACTCCTCTTACCTGAATAGCCACAGCAGCTTCCACACCGCCTCTAGACACATCTGCTCAGACAACCTTCTACTTGTTGCTGTCTCGCATCCGACGAGCTAGAATCGGCGGTCCGCCCTTCTGGTACCTGGCTCCTAAAGCCTGGAAGAAACTACCACCTTCATATTAGGGCTGCTAGCTCAGTCCTTGAATTCAGGAAGAAACTGAAAACATGAATCTTCACGTAGGCCCTGTTAGACCTGGCACCATTGGCCTGGGTCTTCCTTCCATTTTTGTTGTTGCCCCATGTATTTTTGCTGGTATTAGATGCTTTGGGCACTGTGCCACTGCTATTCAGTGCCACAGTGAAAGTGCTCCCTATTGTAAGTTGATGTACTAATCGGTGGTTCCATGTTTGGCTATTTGGTTTACTTGTAAGACCCCAGTCTAGTGCGCTGAGTGCCCAGGGTGTGTAAATCCAAATGCTGCTGGTGGGCTTGCAGCACTGGTTGTGCCACCCACGGAAGCAGCCTTGTAAAATGTGTCTGAGGTCTGCCATTGCAGAGCCTTCGTGCAGGCTGGTACTGTCATGCTGACTGGGCAAGTGCACCCACTTGCCAGTCCCTAAACCTTCCCTTTTCTTCATATCAGTCACCCATATGGTAGGCCCAAGGGCAGGGTGCATTGTAAGTATAAGGTAGGACAAGCCCTGATGTGTGTGGCTCTGTGTGTGTGGCTCTGTGTGTGTGGCTCTGTGTGTGTGGCTCTGTGTGTGTGGCTCTGTGTGTGTGGCTCTGTGTGTGTGGCTCTGGGTGTGTGTGTGTGGATCTGGGTGTGTGTGTGTGTGGCTCTGGGTGTGTGTGTGTGTGGCTCTGGGTGTGTGTGTGTGTGGCTCTGGGTGTGTGTGTGTGTGGCTCTGGGTGTGTGTGTGTGTGGCTCTGGGTGTGTGTGTGTGTGTGGCTCTGGGTGTGTGTGTGTGTGGCTCTGGGTGTGTGTTTGTGGCTCTGGGTGTGTGTGTGTGGCTCTGGGTGGGTGTGTGTGTGTGTGTGTGTGGCTCTGGGTGTGTGTGTGTGTGTGTGTGTGTGGCCCTGGGTATGTGTGGCTCTGTGTGTGTGTGTGGCTCTGGGTGTGGCTCGGTGTGTGTGTGTGGCTCGGTGTGTGTGTGTGGCTCGGTGTGTGTGTGTGGCTCGGTGTGTGTGTGTGGCTCTGGGTGTGTGTGTGTGTGGCTCTGGGTGTGTGTGTGTGTGGCTCTGGGTGTGTGTGTGTGTGTGGCTCTGGGTGGGTGTGTGTGTGTGTGTGTGTGTGTGGCTCTGGGTGTGTGTGTGTGTGTGTGTGTGGCTCTGGGTGTGTGTGTTGAGGTAATTGAAATTTTTATGGTCAATTGTGTCCCCTAACGTGTACCCCAACGGCTCCATGTACGTACTTCAAGTACATGTAATTTCCCTCCACAACCGAATCTGAAGACGCAAATACATTTGCGTCCAACGTTAACATGTCCTCTATCAGATCCACCATGAATGGATCGATAATTCAGTTCCTAAGTATGCCGTGCCACCGTCTTTACATGGTGCACTTTCACGTTTTTTCCTGGCTCTGCCGAGCTAGGCCCTGAATTCTGTCTTCAAGCCACTTCTGTCTCTGCCTCTGAAAGCTGCAGCATGGAGATGCATCCCTGACCTCTGCCTTACTTCCTGCCAAGCGAGCGGTGCCCGGCTCAGCCTGGTCTGCCTGCCAAAAACAGTATTTTACCTTCAAGTTATCAGCGTAGCCAGCTCAGCTCCTCAAACACATTCCAGTCTAGTGATTTAGGTAAACATATCCCCGACTACAGAGCAAAGAGCAAGTCTTCCTGTCTCCGTGCAAGTAATTTACGGTTCCCGTTACCAGAGTAGGCCCATGGCCCCGCACGTAGACACGCAGACACCTATGCACGCACTGACATTCAGTATAGAATAGCCTCTGCCCAAGAGACCTTTTACTCTAGAATAAACATCCTCTAAATACTAGATATCAGATATGTTATAAGGACAGGTCGATCTGACATGCCAGACTTCTGTCTCCTCTACTAGTGCTAAAAGTCAGACCCTTAGCTTCCTCCAGATGCACGTCAATCACACGTCATATTAGCTGCGCGCGCATTCAGGTCACAGGTTTCAGCTGACTCTGCAAGAATTCTTTATGCATCCACCCACTTATGACACTTTTCTGTGACGTTTCTAGTATACGCCTTCGAGCACACCCCTGTTCACGCCTTTTTGCTACGCACATGTGTTCTTACCATATACATTTCACTTGTCACGCCTACTGTATTCACTGCTACTGTGTCATTTTACTATATATGTCATGTACTGTTAATAAATCGTTGACATCTTTCCTGCCATCATTGCATACCCGAACCCTTGTATTGATGGAATAGATTTCCATGACTCGAGTCATCCTTTATGATTAAAGCCCGTATGACTCTGATGCCACGGACTCTGCCTCTCATTTGATTGAGCTATTTCTTTACTTGACCGAAATTATCTGGCAAACTCGTATACGGTAAAATATTTACCACAGTGTGTGTGGCCCTGGGTATGTGTGGCTCTGTGTGTGTGTGTGTGTGTGTGTGTGTGGCTGGCTCTGGGTGGGTGTGTGTGTGGTAGTAATTGCTGTCTGCTGAGCTCGTCAGTAGGGTACAATAGGTCTCACATTTGCGACAGATTAAGC
This sequence comes from Lissotriton helveticus, assembly GCF_964261635.1. Classification (NCBI taxonomy): domain Eukaryota; kingdom Metazoa; phylum Chordata; class Amphibia; order Caudata; family Salamandridae; genus Lissotriton; species Lissotriton helveticus. Next base: position 52,685,586 of record NC_136065.1, read on the forward strand.
TAATGGCAATGTAAATGACAATGCCACTAATTTATCTGTTTTCAAAACCAACACATAAATACAAAATTTGTCATTTACAATGCCAATAGCTCTAACTTTTCCAAAGGCGAAACCATTGCATTGTAAATGCTTGTTTTAATTTTATTTCGCCGCAGCGCTGCTTTACTTTCACACCCGCGCGCCAATGCTTGTTCTTCTCACATTCAAATGGGTGCGGAAATCCTGGTTTTAGGGGAAGCTCGTGAGAGAAAACTTTTTGCATCCCCAGTTGTCACAGCCTACCCAGATTACGTGCTCGTAGTCCTTCCGGGGGTATAAACCTTACCTGCTCTACAAAATTAAACTGGGTTTGTTACTACGCTTTACACTTACGTGTTTACTAAAAATCACAGTCGCAGAACAGTGAGATGCATAGTGTACCGGCCTTGTATTGTCGGCATTTCTTTCCAGTGGAGGTAAGCAGCCCAGCCCCAGACCTTCAGCTTGTACCGATATTTCTGCATGTTTTTCGCTCCCAGTTTTCCAAAATCGTCGGGACTCTATCTGAAAACCGGCCGTGACCACATCCGGTAAGAGGCAGCACGTTTAACAGTCTGCATATGACTTGAGTAGTGATTTTATTTATACTGTGCTTAATCACTTAGTGATGAAGACATTCCATTTAAGGTTGTAACCTGAAAGTTCTTAATGCTAAAGGATTTAGTTGCATTGGGAGATTAGTAAACAGTCTAGTGGAAACGTCAGTAAGGCTTGGATATGTGTATGATCTTTCAGGAAATTACCTTTTTAGCCTTTTCAAACGAGGAACTCGGGCATAGGATGTGGCTTAACGGCTAGCACAACCGATTTTGAAGGGGTGGAACCAGGTTCGAGTCTCTGCAGGGAAGCTCAAACATCCTGTTCTGGGCAAATCATATAACCTCCACGTGCATATAACTGAATGCGTCCATCTGTAAAGTAACTGGTGCTTATGTAAAGCGCTTGATACCTTCGGGTCATACTCGCGCCAGCTAAAACGGCAAAAAAAATTGTATCTTTAATGTACCATTACCAGATATACTAAATGTCGTTGTGGCCAACTTGTTTCAGTCATAGATATACGTGTTTTTTTTTTTTACCAGCCCAGTGCATTTTAGGTAGCCGTTCCATCAACTCTCTCCCTCACTTCTCTCCTCCTCTTTTCCAAGCTGTTTCTCCTCAGATGCCTTCAGAGTTACAATATCGAACTTAATAATTGGACCCCAGACTTTTTCTTCCTTTATTCTATTATACAAATTCATGTTCTTGACAACTTTTCTTCTCGGTGGGGAGGCTTATGGAATGCAACAACTTTTATCATGTTAACTGTTGTATCTTAGTAGGCATAAAAATACATTAATTTAAAAAAAACATAATTCCAGACATTGCTTAAATTGATTCTGATCTCTTTGTTTTATATAGCGCTTACTACCCCTGAGGAGAGTCGAAGTGTCCCAAAGAGAACCAGGGTCGTGTGTGAGTAACTCTGTGTCACATTTAAGATGCGCGTGACACTGCACTCGCCGTGTTTTCATGAATGTAAAGCATGCTGCATGCGTGATTGACAGGGCACCTCATTCATTTTAATGAATGGAGGAGATGCGCGGCTCTGCACCCAGTGTTCGAGTGGAACGGTCTGGAGGCTGTATTTCTTTGTCAGAATGTGTCACGATGCACCCCCAGTCTGTGAATAGTTTTCGAGTTTGTGTAACATTTCAGTCCCAGTATTTGAATTAATTAGGTGTGCTTGACACATCACTACCCAGCGTTTGAATGCATTACAGGATCTGTGTAATGCTGCACTTCCAGGGTATATGTAAATGCATGTTCCTAAAACTACTACTGTAGACAGTAGACAAATATTATTCTATGCAGTCAAATAATGTAATTTACTGAAATGAGAAAATCAAAATATGAAATAAACACACTTGAATTTCTTAGAGCCTTTATCATGGGGCCGAACAAGAACCTGACTGTGCTCAACCCATGAATTCGCTTGTTTCCCATCTATAAGCAGTACAGCTTCAGAGCAACTACTTCTCATTCGTTGAAAAGGAACAATCTGCATCCAGGAAATCTGGGCATAACATCCTGGTTTTGAATCTTACTGCACGAAAGTAAGCACGTTCCGTTAGTTTCTGGCCCTTTTCCCATGGTAGATATCGGCAAGATTGACATGCCAACATTATGCACGGAGAAAATGGTGCTTTTTGACAACCTTTCAAGTGCTGTCATTGGCGTTGGCGCACACATTGCAAGGAGGTACAGCAGGAGCAGTGGCACCGGGCCGACAGGCGTACTGGTGCACTGCACCACATTTATGGGTGCCTTTTTCTACCCAGCCATAGGGAATGGGTCTGTTTTCAGTACTTGCATTAGGACCAATGACACACTTGTTATGCCACTGTGAACAGGTCGGATTTCATACAGGGATGCAGAGAGGATGAAAAGCTCTGTGGTCCCATTCAGTGTATAGCTTTGATCGACGGGAACATTGACAGGCTGGTCTCGCGATGTTTTTACTGCTGGCGGAACTCTGCTCCGGTGAATGAATGTAATCGGTTCAGAGCCGTGAAGAAATCCATTCCATTCCACGTTTATTTACCATTGTAATGCCATGAGTAAAATTGCACCATGAGACTGGCAGAAACACAAATAGTTTTTAAATAGAAAAATGTGACAAATCCAGGTTTTGACAGCTCAGTTGGCCATCTCGAGAGAACAAAGTGACACTCTTTGATAGAGTCTATCTTTCAGCTTCAACATTCCTCACGGCGCTGTGACTGCCCGCCCTTCTGAGACGCCGTAGCCCGCCGCCATTACACAGCGGAGCTCTGAACCCGCCCACGCACGGGCACTAAATTGAAAGCAAGAGGCCAAGTTAATACAGGAACATTTTAAAAGCAGTAAGGCGTCTTTAAAGCGAAACCCTAGCCTGGGTGTCACTTAACCTTTCTTCGCCAGTCCCGGGCGGATGGGAGCCTATGACTGGGGCTGTCAAAAGCAGATTTGTGAGAGTAGATGTACTCACTCAGGATGGGGTGGCATCTGAGGCAGGGGTAATAGCAACTTTGACATATGGCACTTGTGTTGGGCTGTTTCTCTGCTTTTAGCAGTTGTGTGCCCAGCAGCAGTAGTGCCTGCAATGGTAAATGACAGAAGTCGATGGCACAAGTGGTTGATGTGATGATTACAAGTGTTGAAGCAGAGGGGGTGGATGTGGTGACCACAGGTGTTGCAGCAGCGATGGTGGTCATGGTGGCTATACGAGTGTCAGCAGATGTGGTGCTTCCTGCCATGTTTGCGGTCCATCTAATGGACATGTAGGTAGGTGACTTTGAGCGGCTTGTGGCTCATTTTCATCGTCCAAACTCGCCTCGAGCCCCCAAACAATGGGACAGTCTCGCACCACACTCCATCCCTCGCCCCACACTCCATCCCTCGCCCCACACTCCATCCCTCGCCCCACACTCCATCCCTCGCCCCACACTCCATCCCTCGCCCCACACTCCATCCCTCGCCCCACACTCCATCCCTCGCCCACACTCCATCCCTCGCCCCACACGCCATCCCTCGCCCCACACGCACACCCTCTATCACACGCCATCCCTCGCTCCACACTCCATCCCTCGCCCCACACTCCATCCCTCGCCCCACACTCCATCCCTCGCCCCACACTCCATCCCTCGCCCCACACTCCATCCCTCGCCCCACACTCCATCCCTCGCCCCACACTCCATCCCTCGCCCCACACTCCATCCCTCGCCCCACACTCCATCCCTCGTCCACACTCCATCCCTCGCCCCACACGCCATCCCTCGCCCCACACGCACACCCTCTATCACACGCCATCCCTCGCTCCACACTCCATCCCTCGCCCCACACTTCATCCCTCGCCCCACACTTCATCCCTCGCCCACACTCCATCCCTCGCCCCACACGCACACCCTCTATCACACGCCATCCCTCGCTCCACACTCCATCCCTCGCCCCACACTCCATCCATCGCCCACACTCCATCCCTCGCCCACACTCCATACCTCACCCCACACTCCATACCTCGCCCCACACTCCATACCTCGCCCCACACTCCATACCTCGCCCCACACTCCATACCTCGCCCCACACTCCATCCCTCGCCCCACACTCCATCCCTCGCCCCACACTCCATCCCTCGCCCCACACTCCATCCCTCGCCCCACACTCCATCCCTCGCCCCACACGCCATCCCTCGCCCCACACGCACACCCTCTATCACACGCCATCCCTCGCTCCACACTCCATCCCTCGCCCCACACTCCATCCATCGCCCACACTCCATCCCTCGCCCACACTCCATACCTCGCCCCACACTCCATACCTCGCCCCACACTCCATCCCTCGCCCCACACTCCATCCCTCGCCCCACACGCCATCCCTCGCCCCACACGCACACCCTCTATCACACGCCATCCCTCGCTCCACACTCCATCCCTCGCCCCACACTCCATCCCTCGCCCACACTCCATCCCTCGCCCACACTCCATCCATCGCCCACACTCCATACCTCGCCCCACACTCCATCCCTCGCCCCACACGCACACCCTCTATCACACGCCATCCCTCGCCCCACACTCCATCCATCGCCCACACTCCATCCCTCGCCCCACACGCCATCCCTCGCCCCACACTCCATCCATCGCCCACACTCCATCCCTCGCCCCACACTCCATCCCTCGCCCCACACTCCATCCATCGCCCACACTCCATCCCTCGCGCACCCTCTATCTCTCTCTCGCGCTCCCTCTATCTCGCCCTCCCTCTATCTATCTATCGCCCTCGCTATCTATCTATCGCCCTCGCTATCTATCCTATCACTACAGCATCACTCAGGGGCACCACAACATCACTATGCGCTACCAAAATGCTTATAAGTACAACAGTAACTTACAATATTATTATAATATAATATTATTGCCAACATTGCTTAATATTTTGCAACAGCTATCATCTTGCAAATCATCTTTATACACCAATACAGACTTTGCTAAAAATTTAATGCAACACATTGTCATATACAATGCCAATAACTCAAACTTTAATGCTGCGAGACCTATTGCATTGCAAATGCTTGTTATGTAGTGCCTCGGGGTCTTACATAGCGCCTTCACTCCGCCCCCCAGGGCCCTACACTGGGAGGTGTCACTCTTCGGGGCTGTGCTGGCCGTCTCGCCACAGACACATGTACAGTTAATTCCTCATTATTTTTGTTTCTGCCCCCCTCCCTCCCCTTCCCCCCCCCCCCCCTCAGTCCCTGAAAGAATCCGCGTGAGGCCGCCACAGCCAGAGCGGCGGCGGCCGCAACCCGAGCTGGGGGCGTCCCGGGGAGGGGGGGGGGGGGCAGGGTGACCTCAGCGTGGAGGGCAGCTGCTGCCCCCCCCCCCCGGGGGCTGGGCCCGCACCCTCACACCTGTCAGGGGCCGGGGCTGTGCGTGTGGCTGGTAGGTGTGTGGGGGCTGTGTGTGTATGTGTGGGGGTTATATGCATGTTTATGTAGGCTGTACATGGGGGTTATGTGTGTGTGTAGACTTGTGTGGGGGGTTATGGGTGTAGTTGCGTGTGGGGAGGTCTCTGTGTGGGTGTTTATGTGTTTGTGGGGGGGGTTATGTGTGTGTGTCTGTGTGTGGGAAGGCTTCCTGGGTGTTCCCTGTGGGTACAAGTCCTAAAAATAAAAGTGGGGAAGCTAACCAAGTTTGGCACTATGCAAGTGACATCTTGGAGCGTGACATCACAGCGTGTGACATCACAGGTGGCATCACAAAGTATGGCTGCGTAGGAAGTGACATCAGATCTTAAGACCCACAAATATCTTTAGCCAGCCTATCCTGAGTACATTTGAGCGCTTTACAATATTTAACATGAGACTTTGCATCGAGCTGTACCAAAACGTGCCGCAACCCCACGCAAAATCTGGGCCTCAACTTATGCATTTATGGCCTCATTTACGAGGAATGGGTCTAGGCCAGCGCCGCGGGGCTTCATGCGGCCCTACTCGGCTCAGTCCTGTCCTTGCCCCTGCGCGGGCGCACTATGTGCCCCCCAGGGCCAATGTAGGCACCCGTGCCCCGTGGCGCAAGGCTGCCTCAGTTGCAGGCAGGACTATTTATGTGCAGGAAGGGGCACCTTCCTACCCAAAAAAAATCCTAACAGATGTTTCCTCGTTCTGAGCGCGCTGCGGAATGCCGCACACATGGAAGGAGGAAAGAACGAGGAGAAAGAAAAGTATTTCTCCTCGTTATGCGTGCTCTGGGGAGGCGCACGGCGTGCTCTGGGGAGGCGTACGGCGTGCTCTGGGGAGGCGCACGGCGTGCTCTGGGGAGGCGCACGGCGTGCTCTGGGGAGGCGTACGGCGTGCTCTGGGGAGGCGCACGGCGTGCTCTGGGGAGGCGCACGGCGTGCTCTGGGGAGGCGCACGGCGTGCTCTGGGGAAGCGTACGGGGTGCTCTGGGGAGGCGCACGGCGTGCTCTGGGAGGCGTACGGCGTGCTCTGGGGAGGCGCACGGCGTGCTCTGGGAGGCGTACGGCGTGCTCTGGGGAGGCGTACGGCGTGCTCTGGGAGGCGTACGGCGTGCTCTGGGAGGCGTACGGCGTGCTCTGGGGAGGCCTACGGCGTGCTCTGGGGAGGTGTACGGCGTGCTCTGGGAGGCGTACGGCGTGCTCTGGGAGGCGTACGGTGTGCTCTGGGGAGGCCTACGGCGTGCTCTGGGGAGGCGTACGGCGTGCTCTGGGAGGCGTACGGCGTGCTCTGGGAGGCGTACGGTGTGCTCTGGGGAGGCCTACGGCGTGCTCTGGGGAGGCGTACGGCGTGCTCTGGGAGGCGTACGGCGTGCTCTGGGAGGCGTACGGCGTGCTCTGGGAGGCGCACGGCGTGCTCTGGGGAGGCGCACGGCGTGCTCTGGGGAGGCGCACGGCGTGCTCTGGGGAGGCGCACGGCGTGCTCTGGGGAGGCGCACGGCGTGCTCTGGGAGGCGTACGGCGTGCTCTGGGGAGGCGTACGGCGTGCTCTGGGGAGGCGTACGGCGTGCTCTGGGGAGGCGTACGGCGTGCTCTGGGAGGCGTACGGCGTGCTGTGGGAGGCGTACGGCGTGCTCCGGGGAGGCGTACGGCGTGCTCTGGGGAGGCGTACGGCGTGCTCTGGGGAGGTGTACGGCGTGCTCTGGGGAGGTGTACGGCGTGCTCTGGGGAGGCGTACGGCGTGCTCTGGGGAGGCGTACGGCTCGGCTCGGCCCCCGGTTTATGTGATAAAGTGAATCTGGAGCAGCGTCAAAACCCCTGGGTGCAGCGTGGGAAACCCCACCGCGACGCCATGGAACGCCTCCCTGGCGCAGAGCAATGAGACGCGCGACTTGCACTGTTTTGTCTTCCTCCATCTCTATGAGGCCCTGTGAGGCCGCGCAGAGTTGCTTTGCGTTGCCTCAAAGATATGATTAAGAGGCTTGCGCCCTTGGAGCATCAAAAAAGTGGCGCTCCAGCAGCGCAAGCCTCTCAAAAGCCCCTTATTTTTAGGTCTCGCCTCGGCTGCGCTTACACGGTCTCTTCGAGACATGCAGTATTCAGGATATGGGGATGAAGCTCTGCCCACTTTCTGCCCATCTTTTTAATTGTCTCCTGTCACTGTGCTTTGTAAATGGTGGCTTTTCATTGGTCAATAGGCTTCGTAGTCACTCCTTAGTACCGCCTTTTCTCTTCTTGTTGCCTCCAATGAGGACACCCTCAGTTACATGTGTTGTTACTCCGTACGTTTTAATTGAAGCCACGGAGCATTATTTTCTTAAATGTCTTTCTCCTGCCTGTTGTTGCAGACAGGACACGCTCTCCTGCAACACTTAAAAAAAATTTAACCAGCTCAGCACGCCTCAGCTGGAATAATTGGGGGTGGCGCCTTTCTTTCGTTAGTTGCAATCACCTAAACTGGCTGTATGCCTTTTTTTCCGTTCATTTACTTTTGTTACAATGGCAGCACCCACGATTGTAACAAAAATAAACTAATAGAAACATAAGCATGCAGCCGCTTTTTTTTCCTATTCATTTAGTTTTGTTACGATGGCGCTACCCACATTTTAGCTTTAAACTTCTGAAGCTAAAGCACGGGTGCTGTGATTGCTTCAAAAGTAAAGAAATGGAGACAGAAAGGCATCCCCAGGCCTTTTTTTCGATTTCTGTTCTGCTTAATTGGTTGCAAAGTCTACATTTTAAAATATGTTACGGGGTCAAGGGACCGGCTGCAGGGATCTTTGTGTGCCCAGTAAATCTGAGTGAATAATAATGGTAAGATAACTCAGGAGGTTAATGTTCTTGTTGCAGGGACAAGTTTTTGTCTAGTCCCAGTTTTGAATCAAAGTTGCATAGAGGGTTAATTTGTCTCCTGCAAAGCACCTTATGTGACACAGAGATGACAGGTTTTTATTTTATGTAAATGGGTAAGTGGGTTACTGCTTTTAACACAGAGATCCTTTTGTTGCTTGCGGTTCATAAGTTGTAATCCTTCTGATATAGCGCTGGGAGTTGTGAGGTTAAAGTCAAAAATGTGCTACAAGGGATTTGATTTAGGCAACAATGAAACTTAGTTGTTAGTTGTACTGATGTAACACACTCAGCGGAATCCACAGGATATCTTTACTAAAAATACAATCGAAATAAATCAATGGAAGGATAAACAATGGAACACACAGAGATGGAAAATCCGAGAAATTTATATTTACTCAAAAAACATTATTGGGGAGACAAATACAAAAAATTAAATCAAGCAAATAGTTATGAACAGAGATGAATAATAATTGATCTGCAAATTCACAACTAAGAACATCAACTCCTGGTGGATTAAATGGACAACCAAAATTAGTTAATAAAGAATGGTCGTCAATTAGTGCCAAAGCAACGTGACTGGAGATGATGGAAGTGTCGACGTTTCGGTCTAAGGAGCAGTTGTCATGTAGACCATCATCAGGACAGAATATTTCTTCGCTGAAAATACTCCCTGAAGTACATCTGCTTTAACGTTGCGGCCTTGGACAGTAAGATGGCGCAGAACACAATATCACAGTGCAAAATCTTGGGTTTAGAAGGAAAGGTGGCCACATGGGTTGATGGATAAACGTGGGGCACAATATTGAAATGAAATCAATGATTAAAAGAAATAGGGCCACTTCCGTTGACCGGATATCGAGAAGCACTTGGAGGAAACGACGTGATGCACTCGTTTTGTATGCGATAACGTCCTAAGTCCGTCCGCAGGGTCGTCAAAAAAAAAAGAGTTGTGAGGGTCATGTGCCTCCTGTGCCTTGTAGCCCTCCCTGTCTTATGTAACATCCTCACATTGATTACACACACACAATTTATTGTCAATGCATAATGCGCACATGTGATGTAAAGCGCTCTGACACACTGCATTGTGGTGAGTAGCGCTATAAAAGAAATAAAACAAAATAGTGGTATTTAAATAATTTGTGTAAACACCGGGACAGACCAACACATCTGACATTCTTACAGAGCCTGCAGCTCGCTTCTATGTAGGGACTAAAGTCAAAAGCTGCCTCTCGTGAGTACCTGTGAGGTGATAAGCTGTGAGCCGTTGTTTCCCCTCCGTTGCATTTAGGTGCGAGGCGCTCGATAGCTTCCAGCCAGGAGACTCCAAAAAAGGAGGTCTGATGGCCCGTAACTTTAGCCTTTGTTGTGGACCCAGCTAGAATCTGACCAGACCGGTCACCGGCACGTTAATGATGGAAAGGAAAGAAGACAACCCGCAGAGACCCGTGTGAGAGAGCGGGTCACACTCCAGCTGTCCATGTTCTACCAGGTCTGTGTGTGAGAGGTGTGAGGGGCATGTGAGTGCAGCCTGTGCTGTCACTCATGAGTGAGAGTGAGAAGGAAGCTTGCACTGCTGCCTGTGCTGTGTTGGACTGAAGCTTGCGTTGCTGCTGCCTGTCCTGTGTCTGAAGCTTGCACTGCTGCTGCCTGGCCAGTGTCTGAAGCCTGCACTGCTGCCTGTCCTGTGTCTGAAGCTTGCACTGCTGCCTGTCCTGTGTCGGACTGAAGCTTGCACTGCTGCCTGTCCTGTGTCTGAAGCTTGCACTGCTGCCTGTCCTGTGTCGGACTGAAGCTTGCACTGCTGCCTGTTCTGTGTTGGACTGAAGCTTGCACTGCTGCTGCCGGTCCTGTGTCTGAAGCTTGCATTGCTGCTGCCTGTCCAGTGTCTGAAGCTTGCACTGCTGCTGCCTGTCCAGTGTCTGAAGCTTGCACTGATGCTGCCTGTCCAGTGTCTGAAGCTTGCACTGCTGCCTGTCCAGTGTCTGAAGCTGGCACTGCTGCTGCCTGTCCAGTGTCTGAAGCTTGCACTGCTGCCTGTCCAGTGTCTGAAGCTTGCACTGCTGCTGCCTGTCCAGTGTCTGAAGCCTGCACTGCTGCTGCCTGTCCTGTGTCGGACTGAAGCTTGCATTGCTGCTGCCTGTCCAGTGTCTGAAGCTTGCATTGCTGCTGCCTGTCCAGTGTCTGAAGCTTGCACTGCTGCTGCCTTTCCTGTGTCTGAAGCTTGCACTGCTGCTGCCTGTCCTGTGTCTGAAGCTTGCACTGCTGCTGCCTGTCCTGTGTCTGAAGCTTGCACTGCTGCCTGTCCTGTCTGAAGCCTGCACTGCTGCCTGTCCTGTGCCTGAGTGAAGCTTGCATTGCTGCTGCCTGTCCAGTGTCTGAAGCTTGCACTGCTGCCTGTCCTGTGTCTGGAGCCTGCACTGCTGCCTGTCCAGTGTCTAAAGCTGGCACTGCTGCTGCCTGTCCAGTGTCTGAAGCTTGCACTGCTGCCTGTCCTGTGTCTGAAGCTTGCACTGCTGCCTGTCCTGTGTCTGAAGCTTGCACTGCTGCTGCCTGTCCTGTGTCTGAAGCTTGCACTGCTGCCTGTCCTGTGTCGGACTGAAGCTTGCATTGCTGCTGCCTGTCCAGTGTCTGAAGCTTGCACTGCTGCCTGTTCAGTGTCTGAAGCTTGCACTGCTGCATGTCCAGTGTCTGAAGCTTGCACTGCTGCCTGTCCAGTGTCTGAAGCTTGCACTGCTGCCTGTGCTGTCGGAGTGAAGCTTGTACTGCTGCTGCCTGTTCAGTGTCTGAAGCTTGCACTGCTGCTGCCTGTCCTGTGACGGAATGAAGCTTGCTTTGCTGCTGCCTGTTCAGTGTCTGAAGCTTGCACTGCTGCCTGTCCTGTGTCGGACTGAAGCTTGCATTGCTGCTGCCTGTCCAGTGTCTGAAGCTTGCACTGCTGCCTGTTCAGTGTCTGAAGCTTGCACTGCTGCCTGTCCAGTGTCTGAAGCTTGCACTGCTGCCTGTCCAGTGTCTGAAGCCTGCACTGCTGCCTGTGCTGTCGGAGTGAAGCTTGTACTGCTGCTGCCTGTCCAGTGTCTGAAGCTTGCACTGCTGCTGCCTGTCCTGTGACGGAATGAAGCTTGCTTTGCTGCTGCCTGTCCAGTGTCTGAAGCTTGCACTGCTGCCTGTCCTGTCTGGAGCCTGCACTGCTTTGCTGGTGCTGTGCCTGTTGTGTTTTGTCAGGCATGGCCCCTGTGTTGTGTGTGTGATTCCTCGCCCTGTCCTCGCCTCTGTCCGGATCTTTCACGGGTCTTTAGTGAGACTTTCACCATCTGGAAAAGCGAATCCATTGGTCACAGATACTTGGAGAGCGGCCAGAGGTCTGCGGGGGGCCTCAGTGGGCCCGGTTCACAGAACTAACTTAAGACAATATCCTAAACTTACTCATTTTGGTATTCACAGAAGGCACTTACTCATTTTGGTATTCACAGAAGTGAGGAGTCCTAACTTTAGGACTCCTAAATGCCTTCTGTGGATACCGAAAGTCATCAAGTTAGGATTTTTCTCAGTTTAGGAGTCCTAAAGTTAGGACTCCTAACTTCTATGAATACCGAAATGAGTAAGTGCTTTCTGTGAACACCAAAATTGTAGTAAGTTTAGGATTTTGTCTTAAGGTAGTTCTGTGAATTAGGCCCAGTGAGAGGGCTCTCAGGGGGGCCCTCTGCATCCTGGACCGGTCTGGGGGTACCCTAGCTGTTGGGGTCTCTGGGCCCTAGGCACCTCTCCCAACATGCAAAACTCCCTCGTGACCGCTATTTCTTTTTCAGTGCTTCAATAATACAAGCTTCTTGAAGTGCACACGTGGGACAAAGAGTCTCTGTAACGAAGCCATCACCTACATTGCCGCGCAGTCTATAAAAGTATGTTAGAAAACAATTTTGATAAAAGAAAGAAAATGAATAAACAAAGTTAAATTATTATAAATGTGTACGTTTTGATGGATTTTTGGTTTATTAACAGCCCGTATTTGAATTCGTTATTGAATCACTGAAAAAGAAATAGAGGTCACGAGGGAGTTTTGCAAGTTGCGTTGTTGTTTTCCCCTCTTCTCCCTGACATTTATTTGAGAGGGGATCCCACATCTTGTTGCATCCCAGGCACTGACCCCAGCACTGCCACTGATCTCAGGTGGTGTGAGTACCGCATGCACAGTTGGTGAGAGTAAAGCAGGGGGTGTGAGTGCAGCTTGTGGTGGTGGTGAGGGTAAAGCAGGGAGTGTGAGTGCAGCTTGTGGTGGTGGTGAGGGTAAAGCAGGGAGTGTGAGTGCAGCTTGTGGTGGTGGTGGTGAGGGTAAAGCAGGGGGTGTGAGTGCGGCTTGTGGTGGTGGTGAGGATAAAGCAGGGGGTGTGAGTGCAGCTTGTGGTGGTGGTGAGGATAAAGCAGGGGGTGTGAGTGCAGCTTGGTGGTGAGGGTAACGCAGGGGGTGTGAGTGTTGCATGTGGTGGTGGTGAGGGTAAAGCAGGGGGTGTGAGTGTTGCATGTGGTGGTGGTGAGGGTAAAGCAGGGGGTGTGAGTGCAGCTTGTGATGGTGGTGATGGTAACGCAGGGGGTGTGAGTGCAGCTTGTGGTGGTGGTGAGGGTGAAGCAGGGGGTATGAGTGCAGTTTGTGGTGGTGGTGAGGGTGAAGCAGGGTGTGTGAGTGCAGCTTGTGGTGGTAGTGAGGGTAAAGCAGGGGGTGGGAGTGCAGCTTGTGGTGGTGGTGGTCAGGGTAAAGCAGGGGGTGTGAGTGCAGCTTGTGGTGGTAGTGAGGGTAAAGCAGGGGGTGGGAGTGCAGCTTGTGGTGGTGGTGGTCAGGGTAAAGCAGGGGGTGTGAGTGCAGCTTGTGGTGGTAGTGAGGGTAAAGCAGGGGGTGGGAGTGCAGCTTGTGGTGGTGGTGAGAGTGAAGCAGGGGGTGTGAGTGCAGCTTGTGGTGGTAGTGAGGGTAAAGCAGGGGGTGGGAGTGCAGCTTGTGGTGGTGAGGGTAAAGCAGGGGGTGGGAGTGCAGCTTGTGGTGGTGGTGGTCAGGGTAAAGCAGGGGGTGTGAGTGCAGTTTGTGGTGGTGGTGGTGAGGGTAAAGCAGGGGGTGTGAGTGCAGTTTGTGGTGGTGGTGGTGAGGGTGAAGCAGGGGGTGTGAGTGCAGCTTTTGGTGGTGGTGGTGAGGGTGAAGCAGGGGGTGTGAGTGCAGTTTGTGGTGGTGAGGGTAAAGCAGGGGGTGTGAGTGCAGCTTTTGGTGGTGGTGAGGGTAAAGCAGGGGGTGTGAGTGCAGCTTGTGGTGGTGAGGGTAAAGCACGGGGTGTGAGTGCAGCTTGTGGTGGTGGTGGTGAGGGTAAAGCAGGGGTGTTGAACCCGGCCTCATGGCGTGGTCCTACCCCTCCCGCATGGCAGGCCCAGGACGACATCAGCCCTCCTCCGGACCTCGGGCGGCCCCTTCTGCCCGACCCTGCACGCCCCAACACCACAGAACCGGCTACCCTCCCGGATCCCCCATCTTCGGCCTGGCCCCAGCGTAGGCCCATCACCACCTAAGCACGAGGCCGTGCCCGACTCCATCTTGGGCCCACCACGTCACGACCACGTGGCCTCGGCCCCAGCGAAGCCCAGACATCGAGGCACCAAGATCCACCCAGGTGGTCGAGTGGCCACTCGACAGATCCCGAAGGGAGAGGAGTTTCGATGGCCCTCCAGCCGTCCCCGGACGCCTGGTATCGATCGCCCTCCGGCCTCCCTGGGCGCTGGCTCCACCCCCCTGCTGGGTGTCTGGACACCTTCATCCCGGACCCTCTGACCCCCAGGCGCGAGGGTCCGGACTTCAAAGACCTCCAAACCTATATCTGGGCCAGCCCTGGATCAGGTCTTCAGTTGTATCCTGGACTGGGAGCCCTGCTGACGCTGTCACGGCCGACACCAGACGAACTCATCCTTCCGGTAACCTGAACCATCTGAGAGCCTGCTGGCGCTGCCGCGGCCTACCTTGCTGAACCATCGGAGAGCCTGCTGGCGCTGCCGCGGCCTACCTTGCGGAACCATCTGAGAGCCTGCTGGCGCTGCCGCGGCCTACCTTGCTGAACCATCTGAGAGCCTGCTGGCGCTGCCGCGGCCTACCTTGCTGAACCATCTGAGAGCCTGCTGGCGCTGCCGCGGCCTACCTAGCTGAACCATCTGAGAGCCTGCTGGCGCTGCCGCGGCCTACCTTGCTGAACCATCGGAGAGCCTGCTGGCGCTGCCGCGGCCTACCTTGCTGAACCCTCTTGTTAGCCTGCTGGCGCTGCCGCGGCTCGACCCGCTCGGAACCCCCCAGCTCGAGGATTGAGAGCTGTGCGCAGGGTATCCCTTTCTCCGCCCAGAGTAAGACAGTCCCGCTACCTTACCCCCCTTTACGAGACTTTCCAGATCCCTCGATCTGCTTGTACATACTGCCAAGAACCAGCAACCGTTTACTACTTATAAAGTTTGAGAACTTGACCTCCTGTGTGGTGTCCGTTTGTAGTGTTGTGATTACTCTGCTGTACGATCCTAGGAGAGGACCCTCAGTCAGGAGGCCTCTCGGTAAACGCTCGGCTACTTCTCGACGGAGGGGTGGACCTAGGGGTGGTCAGTCAGACATCTTCTGTCTCCCCCGGGTCGCCTTTCTAACAGTGGTGGCAAGCGCTAGGATCCGAGCCCACGCAGATCGTACAGAGAGTGATTCACTTGCTACCCAGAAAAACCCACTGCGACCATGAGCACAGAATTCCAGAAGGAGAAGATGGAAGAATACAGTCACAAGGAGCTGAAGCAATTCTGCAAAGATCTAGGCATCGCTACCACTGGCTTAAGCACCAAAGAAGATTTCAAATCGGCCCTGCAGGCCTGGGTGGACGCCGGTGAGGCGCCACCTCCGAGGGAAGATAACCCGGGCCCGAACGGAGGCCCGGAGGCCCAGCCGAACCCAGCGGGAGAAAGACCCGCAAACCCAAACACGGGCCTCTCCCACGAAGACGCCCGAGAACGAGAGAGGAACCGGCTCCACGAGTTGGAGCTTGCTAGACTCAAACAAGAAGGAGAGATCCAACTGGCAGAAAGGAAGCTAGCCCTCGAGCAGCTACGGCTAGAAGGAGACCTAGAAGAAAAGCGAAGACAAAGAGACCTCGAGGAGAAGAAACTCCTGCTCGAGCACGAGCGCGTCCTCAAAGAACTACAATTCAAAGCCAAGGCAAACGAGACTGCCACCTCCGGGGGTAAGACCTCACCTCCCCCGGTGGACACGAAGGTGCACATACCCAAGGATGTCGTCAAAGAGTACTATAAGAACGACGACATCCAGCAGTGGTTCAAAGCTTACGAGGTCGCCATGGCCGCCCATCGAGTACCCCTCAAGGACTGGGGCGCCGGCCTGTGGGGGAAGTTTATCAACGAAGGGAGAGACGCCCTGCTGGAGCTCCCTGATACCGAGAGGACCTCGTACGAGCACATGAAGACCGCCCTCCTCACTCGCTATGGACTCACCCCCGAGATGTACCGGCAGCGATTCCGAGACTGTAAAAAAATCCCCGGTACCACGTGGGTGGAATACGTGAACTATTACAGTAGAGCCTTCGAGGGGTGGACTCGGGGCTGCCAGGTCACCACCTACCAGCAGTTGGTCGACCTCATGCTATGGGAACACCTGTCCAATAACTGTTTCGTCGAACTCCGGCAGCACCTCCTCGACAGCAAATTGACTGAGCCACGAAAACTCGCTGTCGAGGCAGACCGATGGGCCAGCACCCGAGTTCCCCGGAACACGATGGGAGATTACGGCCGGGGGTCCCCGGGAAACCACCGACCACGAGGTGGCGGAGTAGGCCAGAGCCGGGGTCGAGACGCCCCCCAGGGGTCATCCCCTACCTCCACGTCGCCACCCCTGGGCCGGAGAGGGGGCCCCCCAGCCAGGCCGGGGCCCAGCCCGAACATTACGTGCCACAGATGCCAGCGACAGGGTCATTACGCAAATGATCCCCTCTGCCCGATGAACCAGCGACCCGGCACCACCGGGCCCCCAGCCCGCCAGATCGCGGCAGCTGCCCTAGGTGAAGAAAGAAGTGAGGAAGAAGACGACGACCATGAGCAGGCCGAGTGGGAGCCCGCCGCCATGACCTTAGCCTGCCTGGGTGCTCAAGACATGATCCCCCGAGGGCCGATCCCCGGCAACACCCAGAAGTACCGCTAGTGGGTCACCATCAATGGTCGCCAGACCGAAGCCCTCCGTGACACTGGGGCCAGCGTGACAGCGGTCCGCTGCCATGTGGTGACCCCGGAACAGATCCTTCCCAACGTCCTGTGCCCAGTCCGATCCGCAGATAACTCCGAAACTTTGTGTCAGATGGCCCGCATCCCCTTCGAGTGAGGGGGAGTGTCGGGCATGCTGAAAGTGACTGTCCGCGACGATGCCCCCGTGGACTGCCTCCTTGGGAACGACCTGGAAAGTTCCCCATGGGCTGGCGTCGAGAGGAGAGAGCATCTGGGGATGCTAGGCCTTCCCGAGTGGGTCTGTGCGACCACCCGCTCCATGTCCGCCCGAGCCTCCGCCCCAGCGGGGGAAGCTCCAACGGAGGAGCCAGAATGGCCCGCACCTCCGCCATCCGTCGTCCCCGAGGACGCCGGCCCCGAGCCCGGCCCCCAAGGGCCCGACCAAGAAGATCTCACCGAGCTCAACCACCTCCCAGAACTCGCTCAATGGCGCCAAGAAGGTGGCCCCACCCGCGAACAGTTCCGGCAGGAACAGAAAACCTGCCCCTCCCTCGAGGGGATGCGACAGCAAGCCGCTACGCAAGCCGCTGGAGACCCCGCGGGGTCCCACTGGGTCTACTGGGACAACGACCTCCTTTACAGTGAGCAGAAGATTGCCGAGCTAGGGGCCGGCCGGGTGCTGGTTGTACCCCTCCGGTTCAGAGACTTCCTCCTGAACTTAGCACATGATGTGCCCCTCGCCGGGCACCTGGGGCAGGACAAAACTTACAGCCGCCTGGTGACCCATTTCTACTGGCCAAAAATGCGCACTGATATCCAGAACCACTGCAGGACCTGCCCGACCTGCCAAGCCAGCGGGAAGAGCGGGGGGAAAGTCAAAGCCCCGCTCCAGCCGTTCCCTGTGGTAACCACCCCCTTCGAGCGAGTGGGAATAGACATCGTAGGGCCCCTGGACCCTCGCACCTCACAGGGGCACCGCTTCATCCTCATCCTGGTGGACCACGCCACCCGCTATCCTGAGGCCATCCCTCTCCGAACCATCACGGCCCCCGTGGTGGGCCGAGCCCTCATGAGCATCTTCTCCCGAGTCGGCTTCCCCCGAGAAGTCGTGAGTGATCGGGGGTCCAACTTCATCTCGAAGCATATGCGGTCCCTATGGCAACAGTGCGGGGTCGTATATAAGTTCACCACCCCGTATCATCCCCAGGGAAATGGGCTTGTGGAACGCTTTAACAGGACACTGAAGGGAATGATCAATGGCCTCGAAGAGCCCCTCCGGCGCAAATGGGATGTCCTGCTGCCCTGCCTCCTGTTCGCCTACCGCGAGGTACCCCAGAAATCCCTGGGGTTCAGCCCGTTCGAACTCTTGTACGGACACCCAGTTCGAGGCCCCCTTAGCCTGGTCAAGGAAGGCTGGGAGACAGCAGTTCGAGATGCCCCACCGGATGTCTACCGGTACCTCCTGACACTCCGCAATCAGACTCGGAAGTTCAGGGAACTTGCCGAGGCCAACCTGGAGGCCAGCCAAGAGGACATGAAACGCTGGTATGACCAGAACGCCTAGTCCATCGAGTTCGAGCCGGGCCAGCAAGTCTGGGTCATGTCCCCGGTTGAGCCGTGTGCCCTCCAGGACAAATGGACGGGGCCCTTCAAGGTGGTGGAGCGCAAGAGCCCCGTCTCCTACCTGGTAGACATGGAATCCCCCAGGAACCCCCTCCGGGTTCTACACGCTAACCGGCTCAAGCCGCACTTTGCACGCACTGAACTGAGTCTGCTGCTGGCGACCGATGACGGAGCGGAAGACGACTCCGAGCCACTCCCAGATCTCCTCAGCACCACCGAAAAAGACGGCTCCTTCGAAGGGGTCCGGCTCTCCTCTACCCTGACCCCAGAGCAGCAACAAGACTGCCGGAAGCTGCTGGGGCAGTTTGCGGATCTGTTTTCCCTCACGCCGGGGGTCACCCGGTGGTGTGTCCACGATGTAGACACCGGAGACAGCCCCCCTGTGAAACAATGAGCTTTTCGAGTGCCTGACCGGGTTCGGGCCTGCATCCAATCTGTGGTGGCCAAGATGTTGGCCCTGGGGGTAGTCGAGCCCTCCAACAGTCCCTGGGCCAGTCCCGTTGTCCTGGTCCCGAAAGCCGCCGCCCCCGGAACAGCGCCCGAGCTCCGGTTCTGTGTTGATTACCGGGGACTGAATGCCGTCACCAGGACCGACGCACATCCCATCCCCAGGGCGGATGAACTGATCGATCGCCATGGGGCCGCCAGATACCTCAGCACCTTCGATCTCACGGCGGGGTATTGGCAGATCGGCCTCACCCCTGGCGCACAAGAGCGATCGGCCTTCTCGACGCCAGATGGCCACTATCACTTCAAAGTGATGCCCTTCGGCATGAAAAATGCGCCGGCCACCTTCCAGAGGCTAGTGAATCAGGTGCTGGCCGGACTAGAAGAATACAGCGCCGCCTATCTAGATGACATTGCGGTTTACAGCCTTCACTGGAATGAGCACATGTCCCACCTCTGGGAGGTCCTGACGGCCCTCCGGCGGGCCGGACTAACAATCAAAGCCAGCAAATGCCAGATAGGCCAAGGGTCCGGGACCTATCTAGGACACCAAGTAGGGAGTGGTCAAGTAGCTCCCCTCCAACCAAAGGTAGACGCCATCCGGGCCTGGGAGCCCCCGGTCACCCAGACCGCCGTCCGAGCCTTCCTGGGGCTCACCGGATACTATCAGCGGTTTATAAAAGACTACGGGAGCATTGTGGGGCCCCTCACCGAACTGACCTCAAAGAAATTACCCCAGAAGGTGCACTGGACCCCTGCGTGCCAAACAGCCTTTGAGACTTTAAAGACTGCCATGTGCACTGCCCCTGTGCTCCAGGCCCCTGACTACAGCAGAGAGTTTGTAGTCCAAACAGACGCCTCGGAGCACGGCATCGGGGCGGTCTTGTCACAAGTTAACCCCGAAGGAATCGACCGGCCTGTGGCCTTCATCAGCCGCCGCCTCCTGGCAAGAGAACAACGGTGGAGCACCATCGAGAGGGAAGCCTTTGCCGTGGTGTGGGCCCTCAAGAAGCTCCGGCCCTACCTCTTTGGCACCCACTTCCGAGTCCAGACCGACCACCGGCCCCTGCGGTGGTTGATGCAGATGCGGGGAGAAAACCCGAAACTGCTACGCTGGTCCATTTCTCTGCAGGGGATGGATTTTACTGTGGAGCATCGCCCTGGCAACGACCACGCCAATGCCGACGGCCTGTCCAGATCCTTCCGCCTCGGCGAGGAGAATCCCCAAGAAAGTGGGTGACTCTCCCCTGCCTTCAGCTGGGGGGGACGCGTGTTGGACCCGGCCTCATGGCGTGGTCCTACCCCTCCCGCATGGCAGGCCCAGGACGACATCAGCCCTCCTCCGGACCTCGGGCGGCCCCTTCTGCCCGACCCTGCACGGCCCAACACCACAGATCCAGCTTCCCTCCCGGATCCCCCATCATCGGCCTGGCCCCAGCGTAGGCCCATCACGACCTAAGCACGAGGCCGTGCCCGACTCCATCTTGGGCCCACCACGTCATGACCACGTGCCCTCGGCTCCAGCGAAGCCCAGACATCGAGGCACCAAGATCCACCCAGGTGGTCGAGTGGCCACTCGACAGATCCCGGAGGGAGAGGAGTTTCGATGGCCCTCCAGCCGTCCCCGGACGCCTGGTATCGATCGCCCTCCGGCCTCCCTGGGCGCTGGCTCCACCCCCCTGCTGGGTGTCTGGACACCTTCATCCCGGCCCCTCTGACCCCCAGGCGCGAGGGTCCGGACTTCAAAGACCTCCAGACCTATATCTGGGCCAGCCCTGGATCAGGTCTTCAGTTGTATCCTGGTAGCCCTGCTGGGAGCCCTGCTGACGCTGTCACGGCCGACACCAGACGAACTCATCCTTCCGGTAACCTGAACCATCTGAGAGCCTGCTGGCGCTGCCGCGGCCTACCTTGCTGAACCATCGGAGAGCCTGCTGGCGCTGCCGCGGCCTACCTTGCGGAACCATCTGAGAGCCTGCTGGCGCTGCCGCGGCCTACCTTGCTGAACCATCTGAGAGCCTGCTGGCGCTGGCGCGGCCTACCTTGCTGAACCATCTGAGAGCCTGCTGGTGCTGCCGCGGCCTACCTTGCTGAACCATCGGAGAGCCTGCTGGCGCTGCCGCGGCCTACCTTGCTGAACCCTCTTGTTAGCCTGCTGGCGCTGCCGCGGCTCGACCCGCTCGGAACCCCCCAGCTCGAGGATTGAGAGCTGTGCACAGGGTATCCCTTTCTCCGCCCAGAGTAAGACCGTCCCGCTACCTTACCCCCCTTTACGAGACTTTCCAGATCCCTCGATCTGCTTGTACATACTGCCAAGAACCAGCAACCGTTTACTACTTATAAAGTTTGAGAACTTGACCTCCTGTGTGGTGTCCGTTTGTAGTGTTGTGATTACTCTGCTGTACGATCCTAGGAGAGGACCCTCAGTCAGGAGGCCTCTCGGTAAACGCTCGGCTACTTCTCGACGGAGGGGTGGACCTAGGGGTGGTCAGTCAGACATCTTCTGTCTCCCCCGGGTCGCCTTTCTAACAGGGGGTGTGAGTGCAGCTTGTGGTGGTGGTGAGGATAAAGCAGGGGGTGTGAGTGCAGCTTGTGGTGGTGGTGGTGAGGGTAAAGCAGGGGGTGTGAATGCAGCTTGTGGTGGTGAGAGTAAAGCAGGGGGTGTGAGTGCAGCTTGTGGTGGTGAGGGTAAAGTAGGGGGTGTGAGTGCAGCTTGTGATGGTGGTGAGGGTAAAGCAAGGGGTGTGAGTGCAGCTTGTGGTGGTGGTGGTGAGGGTAAAGCAGGGGGTGTGAGTACAGCTTGTGGTGGTGAGGGTAAAGCAGGGGGTGTGAGTGCATGTTGTGGTGGTGGTGAGGGTAAAGAACGAGGTGTGAGTGCATATTGTGGTGGTGGTGAGGGTAAAGCAGGGGATGCGAGTGCAGCTTGTGGTGGTGGTGAGGGTAAAGCAGGGGGTGTGAGTGCAGCTTGTGGTGGTGGTGAGGCTAAAGCAGGGGTGTGAGTGTTGCTTGTGGTGGTGTTGGTGAGGGTAAAGCAGGGGGTGTGAGTGCAGCTTGTGGTGGTGGTGAGGGTAAAGCAGGGGGTGTGAGTGCATGTTGTGGT
Organism: Lissotriton helveticus; assembly: GCF_964261635.1. Taxonomy (NCBI): domain Eukaryota; kingdom Metazoa; phylum Chordata; class Amphibia; order Caudata; family Salamandridae; genus Lissotriton; species Lissotriton helveticus. The sequence continues at coordinate 52,707,346 of NC_136065.1, forward strand.
GGTGGTGAGGGTAAAGCAGGGGGTGTGAGTGCATGTTGTGGTGGTGGTGAGGATAAAGCAGGGGGTGTGAGTGCAGCTTGTGGTGGTGGTGAGGGTAAAGCAGGGGGTGTGAGTGCATGTTGTGGTGGTGGTGAGGGTAAAGCAGGGGGTGTGAGTGCAGCTTGTGGTGGTGGTGAGGGTAAAGCAGGGAGTGTGAGTGTTGCTTGTGGTGGTGTTGGTGAGGGTAATGCAGGGGGAAGCAGGGGGTGTGAGTGTTGTTTGTGGTGGTGGTGAGGGTAACGCAGGGGGTGTGAGTGCAGCTTGTGGTGGTGGTGAGGATAAAGCAGGGGGTGTGAGTGTTGCTTGTGGTGGTGGTGAGGGTAACGCAGGGGGTGTGAGTGCAGCTTGTGATGGTGGTGAGAGTAAAGCAGGGGGTGTGAGTGCAGTTTGTGGTGGTGAGGGTAAAGCAGGGGGTGTGAGTGCAGCTTGTGGTGGTGGTGAGGGTAAAGCAGGGGGTGTGAGTGCAGCTTGTGGTGGTGGTGAGGGTAAAGCAGGAGGTGTGAGTGCAGCTTGTGGTGGTGGTGAGGGTAAAGCAGGGGGTGTGAGTGCAGCTTGTGGTGGTGGTGAGGGTAAAGCAGGGGGTGTGAGTACAGCTTGTGGTGGTGAGGGTAAAGCAGGGGGTGTCAGTGCAGCTTGTGGTGGTGAGGGTAAAGCAGGGGGTGTGAGTTTAGCTTGTGGTGGTGGTGAGGGTTAAGCTGGGGGTGTGAGTGTTGCTTGTGGTGGTGGTGAGGGTATAGCAGGGGGTGTGTGTGCAGGTTGTGGTGGTGGTGAGGGTAAAGCAGGGGGTGTGAGTGCAGCTTGTGGTGGTGGTGAGGGTAAAGAAGGGGGTGTGAGTGCAGCTTGTGGTGGTGAGGGTAAAGCAGGGGGTGTGAGTGCAGCTTGTGGTGGTGGTGGTGAGCGTAAAGCAGGGGGTGTGAGTGCAGCTTGTGGTGGTGAGGGTAAAGCGGGGGATGTGAGTGCAGCTTGTGGTGGTGGTGGTGAGCGTAAAGCAGGGGGTGTGAGTGCAGCTTGTGGTGGTGAGGGTAAAGAGGGGGTGTGAGTGCAGCTTGTGGTGGTAGTAGTGAGGGTAAAGCAGGGGGTATGAGTGCAGCTTGTGGTGGTGGTGGTGAACGTAAAGCAGGGGGTGTGAGTGCAGCTTGTGGTGGTGAGGGTAAAGCAGGGGGTGTGAGTGCAGGTTGTGGTGGTGGTGAGGGTAAAGCGGGGGGTGTGAGTGCAGCTTGTGGTGGTGAGGGGAAAGCAGGGGGTGTGAGTGCAGCTTGTGGTGGTGGTGAGGGTAAAGCAGGGGGTGTGAGTGCAGCTTGTGGTGGTGGTGAGGGTAAAGCAGGGGGTGTGAGTGCAGCTTGTGGTGGTGGTGAGGGTAAAGCAGGGGGTGTGAGTGCAGCTTGTGGTGGTGGTGAGGGTAAAGCAGGGGGTGTGAGTACAGCTTGTGGTGGTGAGGGTAAAGCAGGGGGTGTCAGTGCAGCTTGTGGTGGTGAGGGTAAAGCAGGGGGTGTGAGTTCAGCTTGTGGTGGTGGTGAGGGTATAGCAGGGGGTGTGTGTGCAGGTTGTGGTGGTGGTGAGGGTAAAGCAGGGGGTGTGAGTGCAGCTTGTGGTGGTGGTGAGGGTAAAGAAGGGGGTGTGAGTGCAGCTTGTGGTGGTGAGGGTAAAGCAGGGGGTGTGAGTTCAGCTTGTGGTGGTGGTGAGGGTTAAGCTGGGGGTGTGAGTGTTGCTTGTGGTGGTGGTGAGGGTATAGCAGGGTGTGTGTGTGCAGGTTGTGGTGGTGGTGAGGGTAAAGCAGGGGGTGTGAGTGCAGCTTGTGGTGAGGGTAAAGCAGGGGGTGTGAGTGCAGCTTGTGGTGGTGGTGGTGAGCGTAAAGCAGGGGGTGTGAGTGCAGCTTGTGGTGGTGAGGGTAATGCGGGGGGTGTGAGTGCAGCTTGTGGTGGTAGTAGTGAGGGTAAAGCAGGGGGTGTGAGTGCAGCTTGTGGTGGTGGTGGTGAGCGTAAAGCAGGGGGTGTGAGTGCAGCTTGTGGTGGTGGTGGTGAGCGTAAAGCAGGGTGTGTGAGTGCAGGTTGTGGTTGTGGTGAGCGTAAAGCAGGGGGTGTGAGTGCAGCTTGTGGTGGTGAGGGGAAAGCAGGGGGTGTGAGTGCAGCTTGTGGTGGTGAGGGGAAAGCAGGGGGTGTGAGTGCAGCTTGTGGTGGTGGTGAGGGGAAAGCAGGGGGTGTGAGTGCAGCTTGTGGTGGTGAGGGGAAAGCAGGGGGTGTGAGTGCAGCTTGCGGTGGTGGTGAGGGTAAAGCAGGGGGTGTGAGTGCAGCTTGTGGTGGTGAGGGGAAAGCAGGGGGTGTGAGTGCAGCTTGTGGTGGTGAGGGGAAAGCAGGGGGTGTGAGTGCAGCTTGTGGTGGTGAGGGGAAAGCAGGGGGTGTGAGTGCAGCTTGCGGTGGTGGTGAGGGTAAAGCAGGGGGTGTGAGTGCAGCTTGTGGTGGTGAGGGGAAAGCAGGGGGTGTGAGTGCAGCTTGTGGTGGTGAGGGTAAAGCAGGGGGTGTGAGTGCAGCTCGTGGTGGTGAGGGGAAAGCAGGGGGTGTGAGTGCAGCTTGCGGTGGTGTTGAGGGTAAAGCAGGGGTGTGAGTGCAGCTTGTGGTGGTGGTGAGGGTAAAGCAGGGGGTGTGAGTGTTGCTTGTGGTGGTGGTGAGGGTAAAGCAGGGGGTGTGAGTGTTGCTTGTGGTGGTGAGGGTAAAGCGGGGGGTGTGAGTGCAGCTTGTGGTGGTGAGGGTAAAGCAGGGGGTGTGAGTTCAGCTTGTGGTGGTGGTGAGGGTAAAGCGGGGGGTGTGAGTGCAGCTTGTGGTGGTGAGGGGAAAGCAGGGGGTGTGAGTGCAGCTTGTGGTGGTGAGGGGAAAGCAGGGGGTGTGAGTGCAGCTTGTGGTGGTGTTGAGGGTAAAGCAGGGGGTGTGAGTGCAGCTTGTGGTGGTGAGGGGAAAGCAGGGGGTGTGAGTGCAGCTTGTGGTGGTGAGGGTAAAGCAGGGGGTGTGAGTGCAGCTTGTGGTGGTGAGGGGAAAGCAGGGGGTGTGAGTGCAGCTTGTGGTGGTGAGGGGAAAGCAGGGGGTGTGAGTGCAGCTTGTGGTGGTGAGGGGAAAGCAGGGGGTGTGAGTGCACACCTCCAGAGGACTGCTCCATTCCACACACACACCCTTGTAGACTGCTCCATGCCTTCTGCCCCAGCCCACCCGCACCAGGACACTCTTGAGTATTAGTGTGCGGTACAAATCCTCCATATCATATCATGCCACCCCCACACCCCTTGTAGACTGCTCTATGCCACCCACATACCCCCAGAAGACTGCTCCATGCCACCCCCACACCCCTTGTAGACTGCTCTATGCCACCCACATACCCCCAGAAGACTGCTCCATGCCACCCCCACACCCCTTGAAGACTGCTCCATGCCACCCACACACCCCCTGTAGACTGCTCCATGCCACCCACACACCCCTTGTAGACTGCTCCATGCCACCCACACACACCCTGTAGACTGCTCCATGCCACCCACACACCCCTTGTAGACTGCTCCATGCCGCCCCCACACCCCTTGTAGACTGCTCCATGCCACCCACACAACCCTTGTAGACTGCTCCATGCCACCCCCACACCCCTTGTAGACTGCTCTATGCCACCCCCACACCCCTTGTAGACTGCTCTATGCCACCCACATACCCCCAGAAGACTGCTCTATGCCACCCACACACACCCTGTAGACTGCTCCATGCCACCCACACACCCCTTGTAGACTGCTCCATGCCACCCACACAACCCTTGTAGACTGCTTCATGCCACCCACACACACCCTGTAGACTGCTCCATGCCACCCACACACCCCTTGTAGACTGCTCCATGCCACCCACACAACCCTTGTAGACTGCTCCATGCCACCCACACAACCCTTGTAGACTGCTCCATGCCACCCACACAACCCTTGTAGACTGCTCCATGCCACCCACATACCCCTTGTAGACTGCTCCATGCCACCCACACACCCCCTGGGGACTGCTCCATGCCGCCCCCACACCCCTTGTAGACTGCTCCATGCCACCCACACAACCCTTGAAGACTGCTCCATGCCACCCCCACACCCCTTGTAGACTGCTCTATGCCACCCCCACACCCCTTGTAGACTGCTCTATGCCACCCACATACCCCCAGAAGACTGCTCTATGCCACCCACACACACCCTGTAGACTGCTCCATGCCACCCACACACCCCTTGTAGACTGCTCCATGCCACCCACACAACCCTTGTAGACTGCTTCATGCCACCCACACACACCCTGTAGACTGCTCCATGCCACCCACACACCCCTTGTAGACTGCTCCATGCCACCCACACAACCCTTGTAGACTGCTCCATGCCACCCACACAACCCTTGTAGACTGCTCCATGCCACCCACACAACCCTTGTAGACTGCTCCATGCCACCCACATACCCCTTGTAGACTGCTCCATGCCACCCACACACCCCCTGGGGACTGCTCCATGCCACCCACATACCCCTTGTAGACTGCTTCATTTCACCCACACAACCCTTGTAGACTGCTCCATGCCACCCACACACCCCCTGGGGACTGCTCCATGCCACTCTCACACCTCCAGAAATGCTTTCAAGCAGTGTGTATACTCCCGCAAGGAGGCATTGTGAGGTGTGTGCACTCCCCATGACTGCTCTGCACATGCTCATGTATGCTTCTTGATTTAAGTGCCGCATTCGATACTGTTTCTCATACCATCCTTCTAACCACCCTTCAATCTTAGGGTATTTCTGGACTTGCACTAAAGTGGCTTTCTAGCTTCTTACTACAAAGAACCTTTCAGGTTTTTTCGTCGACTTCTAGCTCCAAAATCCATGTTTCTCAGTTTGGAGTCCCCCAGGGCTCCATACGAAGTCCCCTACTTTTCAATATTTATGTAAGTCCACTGGCCAGAATAGCGGAGCAAGCTGGGCTCACGGTATATTCCTATGCCGATGACACCCAGATCATCTTCTCACTGTCGGCTAAAACTAAGCACGATACATCGGGGCTCTGTGGGGGGCTAACAAGTATTGCCGATTGGATGCACACCAACAAACTTAAGCTAAACGGTGGGAAAACCAAACTTCTTCTCTTCCGTAACAAGTCCCTCTGGGGCCCTCAACATTGGCCATCACAGATGGGATCCCTCCCGCTTCCAGTACAATCGGCCCGCAATCTGGGCTTCATTGTCGATGACCAGCCGACAATGAGGCAACAAGCAGTTAAAGTAGCGTCCACCTGTTTTGTCATTTTTAAGTGGCTTAGGAAAATTCTATGGATGCTTCCATTGCCCACCCAGAAAACTGTAGTCCATGCTCTTATATCATCTAGACTGGACTATGGGAATGTGTTATATCTGGGTGCAAGCAAAGAAGTATTACATAGGCTACCGATTGTACAAAATTCTGCTGCCCGATTGCTATGTAAACTTCCCTACAGAACTCCAGTTTCTGCCTCATTGCTTGATCTTCACTGGCTGCGAATCAACAATCGTGCTAAATTTAAAGCGCTGTGCTATATGCACAAGATTCATTCTGGCAAAGCACCCCACTACTTTAAGGCCTTGGTTCATCAATACCGCCCCTCCCGCACACTTCGATCTTCCAATCAGCACCAATTTAGTCAGAATGGGTGGACTCTCCTTTTCTTGCTTAGCTCCCTCACTCTGGAACTCGCTTCCCTTTTACTTACGCACCGAACAACATTACTTCAAATTCCGTAAAGACGTAAAAACTTCTTTTCGGTCCTGTTCTATTCTCTAACTTCTGTTCCTTGGTTCTTTTGTGCTCCCTAGTGCCGGGAAACCTACGGGTAGCTGTTGCGCTGTACAAATCTAATAAATAAATAAATAAAATAAAATAAATAAATGTATGTTAACATCTCGGCTCTGTGGATGTTTGCACAGATCCCCCCTCAGCCCTCTGTGCCCTGCTGGGCTCCTTTTCTCAGTGTCCTCCAGTAATCCCAGTCTGCTGGATTCTTAAATATCAGTGTCTGTTGCACGCTGAGGCGTCTGTGGGCATGCTGAGGTGTCTGTGGGCACGCAGAGGTGTCCGTGGCATGCTGAGGTGTCTGTGGGCACGCAGAGGTGTCCGTGGCATGATGAGGTGTCTGTGGGCACGCAGAGGTGTCCGTGGCACACTGAGGTGTCTGTGGACATGCTGAGGCGTCTGTGGGCACGCTAAGGTGTCTGTGGGCACGCTGAGGTGTCTGTGGGTACGCTGAAGTGTCTGTGGGGACGCTGATGTGCCTGTGGGCACTTTGAGATGTCTGTGGGCATGCTGAGACGTCTGTGGGCACGCTGAGGCATCTCTGGGCACGCTGAGGTGTCTGTGGGCACGCTGAGGTGTCAGTGGGCAAGCAGAGTTGTCTGTGGGCATGCAGAGTTGTCTGTGGGCATGCAGAGTGGTCTGTGGGCACGCTGAGGTGTCTGTGGGCACGTTGAGGTGTCTGTGGGCACGCTGTGGCGTCTGTGGGCATGCTGAGGTGTCTGTGGGCATGCTGAGGTGTTTGTGGGCACGCTGAGGTGTCTGTGGGCACGCTGAGGTGTCAGTGGGCAAGCAGAGTTGTCTGTGGGCATGCAGAGTTGTCTGTGGGCATGCAGAGTGGTCTGTGGGCACGCTGAGGTGTCTGTGGGCACGTTGAGGTGTCTGTGGGCACGCTGTGGCGTCTGTGGGCATGCTGAGGTGTCTGTGGGCATGCTGAGGTGTTTGTGGGCACGCTGAGGTGTCTGTGGGCACACTGTGGCGTCTGTGGGCATGCTGAGGTGTCTGTGGGCACGCTGAGGTGTGTGTAGGCATGCTGAGGCGTCTGTGGGCACGCTGAGGCACTGTGGGCACGCTGAGGCATCTGGGCATGCTGAGGTGTCTGTGGGCACGCTGAGGTGTCTGTGGGCACGCTGAGGCATCTGTGGGCACGCTGAGGTGTCCACGGGCACGCTGAGGTGTGTGGGCACACTGAGGCATCTGTGGGCACCCTGAGGCATCTGTGGGCATGCTGAGGTGTCCACGGGCAGGCTGAGGTATGTGTGGGCACGCTGAGGTGTCTGTGGGCATGCTGAGGCATCTGTGGGCACGCTGAGGTGTCTGTGGGCACGCTGAGGCGTTGCTGCTTCTTAGCGGCCTGAAACAGAAACACCCTCAAAGCCTGGCGCACCAGGGTTGGCACAGTCTGTGTTGAGAGCCTTTCCCCAAATCAGGGGGGCCTTCCAGAGCAGTAAAGGTGGCAGCCCCATGCAGGGGGGTCCCTGGCAATGACTGTAACCAGCAGTGCCCAGCCAGGTGTGCCCCACCTCTGGAAGCAGGGGTGCTGGGGCAGGGGGTGATATCCAGAGCACGCGCCCCTCACCCTGGGGTACGCCAGGGACTCCTGCTGGCACTGCTGCTGCCAGCTGTGGTGGTGAAGTCATCCCGCCCCTGTGCCAGGGCTTGTGATGGGCTCACTCCCTCCTGCCAGCTGTGCTGGTGAAGCCCCCGTCTGAGACACCAGCCCCGCCCCCGGCAGCTGTGCCAGTGGAGCCCCCTGCTGCTGATGGAGGGGTGCCAGCAGCACTGAGGCCCCCCTGAAGAGCGCCCCCCCCCTCGTGCCCCTCCAGCTGTGCTCCCTGAAGCCCTTGAGCTTGCCTCTCACAGCTGTTTCCTCCTGGTGGAATCACACAAAATAATGTCTTGGCATGACGAGCCGGACGAGTAAGTGATACACACATGACACACTCGTGTGACCCCCGAGGGTCAGAGTGTTGATTCCGGGTCAGGTTCCTTCGGTATCAGCAGGTGCTGCTGCCTCGCCGGGGCTTCCGTATTTCATGGATGTGGCAGAGTTGGAATAATTCTCTTTTTCTCAGGATGTATTGATTTTCCTCAATGACGATGCAGAAAGTCAAGTACAGATGCTTCTCTGCACCGGTCCGTGTCAGGGCACTCACCTTGTACTCGTGAGCGAGCCTTGCACGTGTGCGTGTCTCACCATCCCCACCGCTGGATGCACGGGGACCTATATATTGTGTATGCTGCACTTCGCAGCTCTCAGCTTTTAAATTCTCTTCTCTGTCTTCCTGACGATGGGCCCAGGTGATATTTCTGCCTTGAGTCAGGTCATTGCTGTAGTGTGTTTAGAGGTAATGTGGCTGTTTTATGTGTCTATAGGTAGTGTGGCTGTTTTATGTGTTTGGAGGCAGTGTGGCTGTTTTATGTGTTTAGAGGCAGTGTGGCTGTTTTGTGTGTTTAGAGGTAGTGTGGCTGTTTTATGTGTTTGGGGGTAGTGTGGTTGTTTTATGTGTCTATAGGTAGTGTGGCTGTTTTATGTGTTTAGAGGTAGTGTGGCTGTTTTATATGTCTATAGGTAGTGTGGCTGTTTTATGTGTTTAGAGGTAGTGTGGCTGTTTTATGTGTCTATAGGTAGTGTGGCTGTTTTATGTGTTTAGAGGTAGTGTGGCTGTTTTATGTGTCTATAGGTAGTGTGGCTGTTTTATGTGTTTGGAGGTAGTGTGGCTGTTGTATGTGTTTGGAGGTAGTGTGGCTGTTTTATGTGTTTAGAGGTAGTGTGGCTGTTTTATGTGTTTGGAGGTAGTGTGGCTGTTTTATGTGTTTAGAGGGAGTGTGGCTGTTTTATGTGTTTAGAGGGAGTGTGGCTGTTTTAAGTGTCTATAGGTAGTGTGACTGTTTTATGTGTTTAGAGGTAGTGTGGCTGTTTTATGTGTTTGGAGGTAGTGTGGCTGTTTTATGTGTTTAGAGGGAGTGTGGCTGTTTTATGTGTTTAGAGGGAGTGTGGCTGTTTTAAGTGTCTATAGGTAGTGTGGCTGTTTTATGTGTTTAGAGGTAGTGTGGCTGTTTTATGTGTCTATATGTAGTGTGGCTGTTTTATGTGTCTATAGGTAGTGTGGCTGTTTTATGTGTTTGGAGGTAGTGTGGCTGTTTTATGTGTTTAGAGGTAGTGTGGCTGTTTTACGTGTCTATAGGTAGTGTGGCTGTTTTATGTGTTTGGAGGTAGTGTGGCTGTTTTATGTGTTTAGAGGTAGTGTGGCTGTTTTATGTGTCTATAGGTAGTGTGGCTGTTTTATGTGTTTGGAGGCAGTGTGGCTGTTTTATGTGTTTAGAGGTAGTGTGGCTGTTTTATGTGTTTAGAGGTAGTGTGGCTGTTTTATGTGTTTGGAGGTAGTGTGGCTGTTTTATGTGTCTATAGGTAGTGTGGCTGTTTTATGTGTCTATAGGTAGTGTGGCTGTTGTATGTGTCTATAGGTAGTGTGGCTGTTTTATGTGTTTAGAGGTAGTGTGGCTGTTTTATGTGTCTATAGGTAGTGTGGCTGTTTTATGTGTTTGGAGGTATTGTGGCTGTTGTATGTGTTTGGAGGTAGTGTGGCTGTTTTATGTGTTTAAAGGTAGTGTGGCTGTTTTATGTGTTTGGAGGTAGTGTGGCTGTTTTATGTGTTTAGAGGGAGTGTGGCTGTTTTATGTGTTTAGAGGGAGTGTGGCTGTTTTAAGTGTCTATAGGTAGTGTGGCTGTTTTATGTGTTTAGAGGTAGTGTGGCTGTTTTATGTGTCTATAGGTAGTGTGGCTGTTTTATGTGTTTAGAGGTAGTGTGGCTGTTTTATGTGTCTATAGGTAGTGTGGCTGTTTTATGTGTTTAGAGGTAGTGTGGCTGTTTTATGTGTCCATAGGTAGTGTGGCTGTTTTATGTGTCTATAGGTAGTGTGGCTGTTTTATGTGTTTGGAGGTAGTGTGGCTGTTTTATGTGTTAAGAGGTAGTGTGGCTGTTTTACGTGTCTATAGGTAGTGTGGCTGTTTTATGTGTTTGGAGGTAGTGTGGCTGTTTTATGTGTTTAGAGGTAGTGTGGCTGTTTAATGTGTTTAGATGTAGTGTGGCTGTTTTATGTGTCTATAGGTAGTGTGGCTGTTTTATGTGTTTAGAGGTAGTGTGGCTGTTTTATGTGTTTAGAGGTAGTGTGGCTGTTTTATGTGTTTGGAGGTAGTGTGGCTGTTTTATGTGTCTATAGGTAGTGTGGCTGTTTTATGTGTTTGGAGGTAGTGTGGCTGTTTTATGTGTTTAGAGGTAGTGTGGCTGTTTTATGTGTTTGGGGGTAGTGTGGTTGTTTTATGTGTCTATAGGTAGTGTGGCTGTTTTATGTGTTTAGAGGTAGTGTGGCTGTTTTATGTGTCTATAGGTAGTGTGGCTGTTTTATGTGTTTAGAGGTAGTGTGGCTGTTTTATGTGTCTATAGGTAGTGTGGCTGTTTTATGTGTTTGGAGGTAGTGTGGCTGTTGTATGTGTTTGGAGGTAGTGTGGCTGTTTTATGTGTTTAGAGGTAGTGTGGCTGTTTTATGTGTTTGGAGGTAGTGTGGCTGTTTTATGTGTTTAGAGGGAGTGTGGCTGTTTTATGTGTTTAGAGGGAGTGTGGCTGTTTTAAGTGTCTATAGGTAGTGTGGCTGTTTTATGTGTTTAGAGGTAGTGTGGCTGTTTTATGTGTCTATAGGTAGTGTGGCTGTTTTATGTGTTTGGAGGTAGTGTGGCTGTTTTATGTGTTTAGAGGTAGTGTGGCTGTTTTACGTGTCTATAGGTAGTGTGGCTGTTTTATGTGTTTGGAGGTAGTGTGGCTGTTTTATGTGTTTGGAGGTAGTGTGGCTGTTTTATGTGTTTAGAGGGAGTGTGGCTGTTTTATGTGTTTAGAGGGAGTGTGGCTGTTTTATGTGTTTAGAGGTAGTGTGGCTGTTTTATGTGTCTATATGTAGTGTGGCTGTTTTATGTGTTTGGAGGCAGTGTGGCTGTTTTATGTGTTTAGAGGTAGTGTGGCTGTTTTATGTGTTTGGAGGTAGTGTGGCTGTTTTATGTGTCTATAGGTAGTGTGGCTGTTTTATGTGTCTATAGGTAGTGTGGCTGTTTTATGTGTCTATAGGTAGTGTGGCTGTTTTATGTGTTTAGAGATAGTGTGGCTGTTTTATGTGTCTATAGGTAGTGTGGCTGTTTTATGTGTTTGGAGGTATTGTGGCTGTTGTATGTGTTTGGAGGTAGTGTGGCTGTTTTATGTGTTTAAAGGTAGTGTGGCTGTTTTATGTGTTTGGAGGTAGTGTGGCTGTTTTATGTGTTTAGAGGGAGTGTGGCTGTTTTATGTGTTTAGAGGGAGTGTGGCTGTGTTAAGTGTCTATAGGTAGTGTGGCTGTTTTATGTGTTTAGAGGTAGTGTGGCTGTTTTATGTGTCTATAGGTAGTGTGGCTGTTTTATGTGTTTAGAGGTAGTGTGGCTGTTTTATGTGTCTATAGGTAGTGTGGCTGTTTTATGTGTTTGGAGGTAGTGTGGCTGTTTTATGTGTTTAGAGGTAGTGTGGCTGTTTTATGTGTTTAGAGGTAGTGTGGCTGTTTTATGTGTCTATAGGTAGTGTGGCTGTTTTATGTGTTTAGAGGTAGTGTGGCTGTTTTATGTGTTTAGAGGTAGTGTGGCTGTTTTATGTGTTTGGAGGTAGTGTGGCTGTTTTATGTGTTTAGAGGTAGTGTGGCTGTTTTATGTGTTTGGAGGTAGTGTGGCTGTTTTATGTGTCTATAGGTAGTGTGGCTGTTTTATGTGTCTATAGGTAGTGTGGCTGTTTTATGTGTCTATAGGTAGTGTGGCTGTTTTATGTGTTTAGAGGTAGTGTGGCTGTTTTATGTGTCTATAGGTAGTGTGGCTGTTTTATGTGTTTGGAGGTATTGTGGCTGTTGTATGTGTTTGGAGGTAGTGTGGCTGTTTTATGTGTTTAAAGGTAGTGTGGCTGTTTTATGTGTTTGGAGGTAGTGTGGCTGTTTTATGTGTTTGGAGGTAGTGTGGCTGTTTTATGTGTTTGGAGGTAGTGTGGCTGTTTTATGTGTTTAGAGGTAGTGTGGCTGTTTTATGTGTTTAGAGGTAGTGTGGCTGTTTTATGTGTCTATAGGTAGTGTGGCTGTTTTATGTGTTTAGAGGTAGTGTGGCTGTTTTATGTGTTTAGAGGTAGTGTGGCTGTTTTATGTGTTTGGAGGTAGTGTGGCTGTTTTATGTGTTTAGAGGTAGTGTGGCTGTTTTATGTGTTTGGAGGTAGTGTGGCTGTTTTATGTGTCTATAGGTAGTGTGGCTGTTTTATGTGTCTATAGGTAGTGTGGCTGTTTTATGTGTTTGGAGGTAGTGTGGCTGTTTTATGTGTTTGGAGGTAGTGTGGCTGTTTTATGTGTTTGGAGGTAGTGTGGCTGTTTTATGTGTTTAGAGGTAGTGTGGCTGTTTTATGTGTTTAGAGGTAGTGTGGCTGTTTTATGTGTCTATAGGTAGTGTGGCTGTTTTATGTGTTTAGAGGTAGTGTGGCTGTTTTATGTGTTTAGAGGTAGTGTGGCTGTTTTATGTGTTTGGAGGTAGTGTGGCTGTTTTATGTGTTTAGAGGTAGTGTGGCTGTTTTATGTGTTTGGAGGTAGTGTGGCTGTTTTATGTGTCTATAGGTAGTGTGGCTGTTTTATGTGTCTATAGGTAGTGTGGCTGTTTTATGTGTTTAGAGGTAGTGTGGCTGTTTTATGTGTCTATAGGTAGTGTGGCTGTTTTATGTGTTTGGAGGTATTGTGGCTGTTGTATGTGTTTGGAGGTAGTGTGGCTGTTTTATGTGTTTAAAGGTAGTGTGGCTGTTTTATGTGTTTGGAGGTAGTGTGGCTGTTTTATGTGTTTAGAGGGAGTGTGGCTGTTTTATGTGTTTAGAGGGAGTGTGGCTGTGTTAAGTGTCTATAGGTAGTGTGGCTGTTTTATGTGTTTAGAGGTAGTGTGGCTGTTTTATGTGTCTATAGGTAGTGTGGCTGTTTTATGTGTTTAGAGGGAGTGTGGCTGTGTTAAGTGTCTATAGGTAGTGTGGCTGTTTTATGTGTTTGGAGGTAGTGTGGCTGTTTTATGTGTTTAGAGGTAGTGTGGCTGTTTTATGTGTCTATAGGTAGTGTGGCTGTTTTATGTGTTTAGAGGTAGTGTGGCTGTTTTATGTGTTTAGAGGTAGTGTGGCTGTTTTATGTGTTTGGAGGTAGTGTGGCTGTTTTATGTGTCTATAGGTAGTGTGGCTGTTTTATGTGTTTGGAGGTAGTGTGGCTGTTTTATGTGTTTAGAGGTAGTGTGGCTGTTTTATGCGTTTAGAGGTAGTGTGGCTGTTTTATGTGTCTATAGGTAGTGTGGCTGTTTTATGTGTTTAGAGGTAGTGTGGCTGTTTTATGTGTCTATAGGTAGTTTGGCTGTTTTATGTGTTTGGAGGTAGTGTGGCTGTTTTATGTGTTTAGAGGTAGTGTGGCTGTTTTATGTGCTTGGAGGTAGTGTGGCTGTTTTATGTGTTTAGAGGGAGTGTGGCTGTTTTATGTGTTTAGAGGGAGTGTGGCTGTTTTAAGTGTCTATAGGTAGTGTGGCTGTTTTATGTGTTTAGAGGGAGTGTGGCTGTTTTATGTGTCTATAGGTAGTGTGGCTGTTTTATGTGTCTATAGGTAGTGTGGCTGTTTTATGTGTCTATAGGTAGTGTGGCTGTTTTATGTGTTTGGAGGTAGTGTGGCTGTTTTATGTGTTTAGAGGTAGTGTGGCTGTTTTATGTGTCTATAGGTAGTGTGGCTGTTTCATGTGTTTATATGTAGTGTGGCTGTTTTATGTGTTTAGAGGTATTGTGGCTGTTTTATGTGTTTAGAGGTAGTGTGGCTGTTTTATGTGTTTGGAGGTAGTGTGGCTGTTTTATGTGTTTAGAGGGAGTGTGGCTGTTTTATGTGTTAAGAGGGAGTGTGGCTGTTTTAAGTGTCTATAGGTAGTGTGGCTGTTTTATGTGTTTAGAGGTACTGTGGCTGTTTTATGTGTGTAGAGGTAATGTGGCTGTTTTATGTGTCTATAGGTAGTGTGGCTGTTTTATGTGTTTGGAGGCAGTGTGGCTGTTTTATGTGTTTAGAGGCAGTGTGGCTGTTTTATGTGTTTAGAGGTAGTGTGGCTGTTTTATGTGTTTGGGGGTAGTGTGGTTGTTTTATGTGTCTATAAGTAGTGTGGCTGTTTTATGTGTTTAGAGGTAGTGTGGCTGTTTTATGTGTCTATAGGTAGTGTGGCTGTTTTATGTGTTTAGAGGTAGTGTGGCTGTTTTATGTGTCTATAGGTAGTGTGGCTGTTTTATGTGTTTAGAGGTAGTGTGGCTGTTTTATGTGTCTATAGGTAGTGTGGCTGTTTTATGTGTTTGGAGGTAGTGTGGCTGTTGTATGTGTTTGGAGGTAGTGTGGCTGTTTTATGTGTTTAGAGGTAGTGTGGCTGTTTTATGTGTTTGGAGGTAGTGTGGCTGTTTTATGTGTTTAGAGGGAGTGTGGCTGTTTTATGTGTTTAGAGGGAGTGTGGCTGTTTTAAGTGTCTATAGGTAGTGTGACTGTTTTATGTGTTTAGAGGTAGTGTGGCTGTTTTATGTGTTTGGAGGTAGTGTGGCTGTTTTATGTGTTTAGAGGGAGTGTGGCTGTTTTATGTGTTTAGAGGGAGTGTGGCTGTTTTAAGTGTCTATAGGTAGTGTGGCTGTTTTATGTGTTTAGAGGTAGTGTGGCTGTTTTATGTGTCTATATGTAGTGTGGCTGTTTTATGTGTCTATAGGTAGTGTGGCTGTTTTATGTGTTTGGAGGTAGTGTGGCTGTTTTATGTGTTTAGAGGTAGTGTGGCTGTTTTACGTGTCTATAGGTAGTGTGGCTGTTTTATGTGTTTGGAGGTAGTGTGGCTGTTTTATGTGTTTAGAGGTAGTGTGGCTGTTTTATGTGTCTATAGGTAGTGTGGCTGTTTTATGTGTTTGGAGGCAGTGTGGCTGTTTTATGTGTTTAGAGGTAGTGTGGCTGTTTTATGTGTTTAGAGGTAGTGTGGCTGTTTTATGTGTTTGGAGGTAGTGTGGCTGTTTTATGTGTCTATAGGTAGTGTGGCTGTTTTATGTGTCTATATGTAGTGTGGCTGTTTTATGTGTCTATAGGTAGTGTGGCTGTTTTATGTGTTTAGAGGTAGTGTGGCTGTTTTATGTGTCTATAGGTAGTGTGGCTGTTTTATGTGTTTGGAGGTATTGTGGCTGTTGTATGTGTTTGGAGGTAGTGTGGCTGTTTTATGTGTTTAAAGGTAGTGTGGCTGTTTTATGTGTTTGGAGGTAGTGTGGCTGTTTTATGTGTTTAGAGGGAGTGTGGCTGTTTTATGTGTTTAGAGGGAGTGTGGCTGTTTTAAGTGTCTATAGGTAGTGTGGCTGTTTTATGTGTTTAGAGGTAGTGTGGCTGTTTTATGTGTCTATAGGTAGTGTGGCTGTTTTATGTGTTTAGAGGTAGTGTGGCTGTTTTATGTGTCTATAGGTAGTGTGGCTGTTTTATGTGTTTAGAGGTAGTGTGGCTGTTTTATGTGCCCATAGGTAGTGTGGCTGTTTTATGTGTCTATAGGTAGTGTGGCTGTTTTATGTGTTTGGAGGTAGTGTGGCTGTTTTATGTGTTAAGAGGTAGTGTGGCTGTTTTACGTGTCTATAGGTAGTGTGGCTGTTTTATGTGTTTGGAGGTAGTGTGGCTGTTTTATGTGTTTAGAGGTAGTGTGGCTGTTTAATGTGTTTAGATGTAGTGTGGCTGTTTTATGTGTCTATAGGTAGTGTGGCTGTTTTATGTGTTTAGAGGTAGTGTGGCTGTTTTATGTGTTTAGAGGTAGTGTGGCTGTTTTATGTGTTTGGAGGTAGTGTGGCTGTTTTATGTGTCTATAGGTAGTGTGGCTGTTTTATGTGTTTGGAGGTAGTGTGGCTGTTTTATGTGTTTAGAGGTAGTGTGGCTGTTTTATGTGTTTGGGGGTAGTGTGGTTGTTTTATGTGTCTATAGGTAGTGTGGCTGTTTTATGTGTTTAGAGGTAGTGTGGCTGTTTTATGTGTCTATAGGTAGTGTGGCTGTTTTATGTGTTTAGAGGTAGTGTGGCTGTTTTATGTGTCTATAGGTAGTGTGGCTGTTTTATGTGTTTGGAGGTAGTGTGGCTGTTGTATGTGTTTGGAGGTAGTGTGGCTGTTTTATGTGTTTAGAGGTAGTGTGGCTGTTTTATGTGTTTGGAGGTAGTGTGGCTGTTTTATGTGTTTAGAGGGAGTGTGGCTGTTTTATGTGTTTAGAGGGAGTGTGGCTGTTTTAAGTGTCTATAGGTAGTGTGGCTGTTTTATGTGTTTAGAGGTAGTGTGGCTGTTTTATGTGTCTATAGGTAGTGTGGCTGTTTTATGTGTTTGGAGGTAGTGTGGCTGTTTTATGTGTTTAGAGGTAGTGTGGCTGTTTTACGTGTCTATAGGTAGTGTGGCTGTTTTATGTGTTTGGAGGTAGTGTGGCTGTTTTATGTGTTTGGAGGTAGTGTGGCTGTTTTATGTGTTTAGAGGGAGTGTGGCTGTTTTATGTGTTTAGAGGGAGTGTGGCTGTTTTATGTGTTTAGAGGTAGTGTGGCTGTTTTATGTGTCTATATGTAGTGTGGCTGTTTTATGTGTTTGGAGGCAGTGTGGCTGTTTTATGTGTTTAGAGGTAGTGTGGCTGTTTTATGTGTTTGGAGGTAGTGTGGCTGTTTTATGTGTCTATAGGTAGTGTGGCTGTTTTATGTGTCTATAGGTAGTGTGGCTGTTTTATGTGTCTATAGGTAGTGTGGCTGTTTTATGTGTTTAGAGGTAGTGTGGCTGTTTTATGTGTCTATAGGTAGTGTGGCTGTTGTATGTGTTTGGAGGTATTGTGGCTGTTGTATGTGTTTGGAGGTAGTGTGGCTGTTTTATGTGTTTAAAGGTAGTGTGGCTGTTTTATGTGTTTGGAGGTAGTGTGGCTGTTTTATGTGTTTAGAGGGAGTGTGGCTGTTTTATGTGTTTAGAGGGAGTGTGGCTGTGTTAAGTGTCTATAGGTAGTGTGGCTGTTTTATGTGTTTAGAGGTAGTGTGGCTGTTTTATGTGTCTATAGGTAGTGTGGCTGTTTTATGTGTTTAGAGGTAGTGTGGCTGTTTTATGTGTCTATAGGTAGTGTGGCTGTTTTATGTGTTTGGAGGTAGTGTGGCTGTTTTATGTGTTTAGAGGTAGTGTGGCTGTTGTATGTGTTTAGAGGTAGTGTGGCTGTTTTATGTGTCTATAGGTAGTGTGGCTGTTTTATGTGTTTAGAGGTAGTGTGGCTGTTTTATGTGTTTAGAGGTAGTGTGGCTGTTTTATGTGTTTGGAGGTAGTGTGGCTGTTTTATGTGTTTAGAGGTAGTGTGGCTGTTTTATGTGTTTGGAGGTAGTGTGGCTGTTTTATGTGTCTATAGGTAGTGTGGCTGTTTTATGTGTCTATAGGTAGTGTGGCTGTTTTATGTGTCTATAGGTAGTGTGGCTGATTTATGTGTTTAGAGGTAGTGTGGCTGTTTTATGTGTCTATAGGTAGTGTGGCTGTTTTATGTGTTTGGAGGTATTGTGGCTGTTGTATGTGTTTGGAGGTAGTGTGGCTGTTTTATGTGTTTAAAGGTAGTGTGGCTGTTTTATGTGTTTGGAGGGAGTGTGGCTGTTTTATGTGTTTAGAGGGAGTGTGGCTGTTTTATGTGTTTAGAGGGAGTGTGGCTGTGTTAAGTGTCTATAGGTAGTGTGGCTGTTTTATGTGTTTAGAGGTAGTGTGGCTGTTTTATGTGTCTATAGGTAGTGTGGCTGTTTTATGTGTTTAGAGGGAGTGTGGCTGTGTTAAGTGTCTATAGGTAGTGTGGCTGTTTTATGTGTTTGGAGGTAGTGTGGCTGTTTTATGTGTTTAGAGGTAGTGTGGCTGTTTTATGTGTTTAGAGGTAGTGTGGCTGTTTTATGTGTCTATAGGTAGTGTGGCTGTTTTATGTGTTTAGAGGTAGTGTGGCTGTTTTATGTGTTTAGAGGTAGTGTGGCTGTTTTATGTGTTTGGAGGTAGTGTGGCTGTTTTATGTGTCTATAGGTAGTGTGGCTGTTTTATGTGTTTGGAGGTAGTGTGGCTGTTTTATGTGTTTAGAGGTAGTGTGGCTGTTTTATGCGTTTAGAGGTAGTGTGGCTGTTTTATGTGTCTATAGGTAGTGTGGCTGTTTTATGTGTTTAGAGGTAGTGTGGCTGTTTTATGTGTCTATAGGTAGTTTGGCTGTTTTATGTGTTTGGAGGTAGTGTGGCTGTTTTATGTGTTTAGAGGTAGTGTGGCTGTTTTATGTGCTTGGAGGTAGTGTGGCTGTTTTATGTGTTTAGAGGGAGTGTGGCTGTTTTATGTGTTTAGAGGGAGTGTGGCTGTTTTAAGTGTCTATAGGTAGTGTGGCTGTTTTATGTGTTTAGAGGGAGTGTGGCTGTTTTATGTGTCTATAGGTAGTGTGGCTGTTTTATGTGTCTATAGGTAGTGTGGCTGTTTTATGTGTCTATAGGTAGTGTGGCTGTTTTATGTGTTTGGAGGTAGTGTGGCTGTTTTATGTGTTTAGAGGTAGTGTGGCTGTTTTATGTGTCTATAGGTAGTGTGGCTGTTTCATGTGTTTATATGTAGTGTGGCTGTTTTATGTGTTTAGAGGTATTGTGGCTGTTTTATGTGTTTAGAGGTAGTGTGGCTGTTTTATGTGTTTGGAGGTAGTGTGGCTGTTTTATGTGTTTAGAGGGAGTGTGGCTGTTTTATGTGTTAAGAGGGAGTGTGGCTGTTTTAAGTGTCTATAGGTAGTGTGGCTGTTTTATGTGTTTAGAGGTAGTGTGGCTGTTTTATGTATCTATAGGTAGTGTGGCTGTTTTATGTGTTTGGAGGTAGTGTGGCTGTTTTATGTGTCTATAGGTAGTGTGGCTGTTTTATGTGTTTGGAGGTAGTGTGGCTGTTTTATGTGTTTGGAGGTAGTGTGGCTGTTTTATGTGTTTAGAGGGAGTGTGGCTGTTTTTTGTGTTTAGAGGGAGTGTGGCTGTTTGAAGTGTCTATAGGTAGTGTGGCTGATTTATGTGTTTAGAGGTACTGTGGCTGTTTTATGTGTTTAGAGGTACTGTGGCTGTTTTATGTGTTTAGAGGTAGTGTGGCTGTTTTATTTGTCTATAGGTAGTGTGGCTGTTTTATGTGTGTAGAGGTACTGTGGCTGTTTTATGTGTGTAGAGGTAGTGTGGCTGTTTTATGTGTGTAGAGGTAGTGTGACTGTTTTATGTGTGTAGAGGTAGTGTGGCTGTTTTATGTGTTTAGAGGTAGTGTGGCTGTTTTCTGTGTGAAGAGGTAGTGTGGCTGTTTTATGTGTATAGAGGTAGTGCGACTGTTTTATGTGTGTAGAGGTAGTGGGACTGTTTTATGTGTGTAGAGGTAGTGTGGCTGTTTTATGTGTTTAGAGGTAGTGTGGCTGTTTTCTGTGTGAAGAGGTAGTGTGGCTGTTTTATGTGTTTAGAGGTAGTGTGGCTGTTTCATGTGTTTATATGTAGTGTGGCTGTTTTATGTGTGTAGAGGTAGTGTGGCTGTTTTATGTGTTTAGAGGTACTGTGGCTGTTTTATGTGTTTAGAGGTAGTGTGGTTGTTTTATGTGTGGATGGGTAGTGAGGCGGTTGTATATGTTTAGAGGCAGCGAGGCTGTGTTATGTGTTTAGAGGGAGTGTGGCTGTTTTATGTGTTTAGAGGTAGTGTTATGTTATGTTAGCTAATATTTATAGAGCGAACGGCTACTCCCTGGAGAGTCCTGGCGCTGAGAAAACGGAGACCACATAACATCAAACAAAACCATTCCGCTGGTACGTGCTCACAATTGAAAGAGCCATGTTTTCAGACTCTTCCTAAAAGTAAGGAGGTCTGGGATCTGTCTAAGGGAGAAGGGAAGTTTTATGTGTTTAGAGGTAGTGTGGCCGTTTTATTTGTGTATAGGTAGTGTGGCTGTTTTATGTGTGTATAGGTAGTGTGGCTGTTTTATGTGTGTATAGGTAGTGTGGCTGTTTTATGTGTTTGGAGGTAGTGTGGCTGTTTTATGTGTTTAGAGGGAGTGTGGCTGTTTTATGTGTTTATATGTAGTGTGGCTGTTTTATGTGTATAGAGGTAGTGTGACTGTTTTATGTGTCTATAGGTAGCGTGGCTGTTTTATGTGTTTAGAGGTAGTGTGGCTGTTTTATGTGTATATAGGTAGTGTGGCTGTTTTATGTGTCTATATGTAGTGTGGCTGTTTTTATGTGTGTATAGGTAGAGTGGCTGTTTTATGTGTTTAGAGGTAGTGTGGCTGTTTTATGTGTTTAGAGGTAGTGTGGCTGTTTTATGTGTGTACCGGTAGTGTGGCTGTTTTATGTGTTTAGAGGGAGTGTGGCTGTTTTATGTGTTTAGAGGTAGTGTGGTCATTTTATGTGTGTAGAGCTAGTGTGGCCATGCTGTTTATTCAGAGTAGTGTGGCTGTGATATGTGTGTATAGGTGGTGTGGCTGTGGTATGTGTGTATAGGTAGTGCGTTCGTGCTATGTGTCTAGAGGTAGTGTGGCTGCCTTATGGTTTTAGAGGTAGTGTGGCCATGGTATGTGTTTAGAGTAGTGTGGTGTGTGTCTGTAGGTAGTGTGGCTGTGGTATGTGTTGAGTATATATATTTTACAAAACAAGGGAACCCAAGGTGCAATCACTAGGGACCTATGGGTAGTACTTTTTAACAGAGACAATGGTCCCTAGACAGACAGAATGATTCAATAAATATAGACTAGATAGTTCTATATTAATGTCCAGCCGGACAATTTTTATTTAATTGGATGATTAATTGTATCAAAATCTAAAAAATGTAAGTGGGACACCAGCCGGTGCCCGACTAACACACTCCACAAGAGGAAACATACAACATAAATTCCTTGGACCCCCATTGAGGACCTGTTATTCTGACTAGTTTTGGGTAACGACCCCTGCGGAAATTGAACCCCCATTGTGGATCTTCCCCGCACCGGTACCTGAAATCCGGACTTTCACTCAGGACCGTGGCAACCATAATGTATGGTGGTGTGCCGACCGCCTTGGACGTTTGGCAAATTATTCCCGTTCAACCATTTAGATTAGGCAAAGGATCAATTGTCCTGAAGATGAACTCTTAATTAATTGAAGTTCGAAATGTCGTCGACAGCATACACAAATGTCACTAATGTATTGAGAATTTATGTGTGCATATGTGTAGTTCATGATTAGTCTGTGTATAATTTATGCCAATCAGACTGCCCCTTGTTTTGCCTACAATTTATGTTGTATGTTTCCTCTTGTGGAGTGTGTTAGTCGGGCACCGGCTGGTGTCCCACTTACATTTTTTAGATTTTGATACAATTAATCATCCAATTAAATAAAAATTGTCCGGCTGGACATTAATATAGAACTATCTAGTCTATATTTATTGAATCATTCTGTCTGTCTAGGGACCATTGTCTCTGTTAAAAAGTGGTATGTGTTGAGAGTAGTGTGGTGTGGTATGTCTTTATAGGTAGTTTGGCCGTGGTATGTGCCTATAGGTAGTGTGGCCGTGGTATGTATCTATAGGTAGTGTGGCAGTGGTATGTGTCTATAAGTAGTGTGGCCGTAGTATGTGTCTATAGGTAGGGTCGGTGTGGTATGTGTTTATAGGTAGTGTGGCAGTGGTATGTGTCTATAGGTTGTGTGGCTGTGGTATGTGTCAATAGGTAGTGTGGCCATAGTATGTGTTTATAGGTAGTGTGGCCTTGGTATGTGTCTATAGGTTGTACTGTTGTGGTATGTGTCTATAGGTGGTGTGGCAGTGGTGTGTTTCTATAGGTAGTGTGGCAGTGGTATGTGTTTATAGGTAGTGTGGCCGTGGTATGTGTCTATTGGTAGTGTGGCCGTGGTATGTGTCTATAGGTAGTGTGGCTGTGGTATGTGTCTATAGGTTGTGCAGTTGTTGTATGTGTCTATAGGTAATGTGGTGTGTTTCTTTAGGTAGTGTGGCCATGGTATGTGTTTATAGGTAGTGTGGCCGTGGTGTGTGTCTATAGGTAGTGTGGCCGTGGGGTGTATCTATAGGTAGTGTGGCCGTGCTATGTGTCTATAGGCGGTGTGGCAGTGGTGTGTGTCTATAGGTAGTGTAGCCATGCTATGTCTCTATAGGTAGTGTGGCCGTGCTATGTGTCTATATGTAGTGTGGTTGTTTTATGTGTCTATAGGTAGTGTGGCCATGCTATGTGTCTATAGGTATTTTGGCCGTGGTATGTTTCTATAGGTAGTGTGGTCATGCTATGTGCCTATAGGTAGTTTGGCCGTGGTGGGTTTATATAGGTAGTGTGGCCGTGGTATTATAATTAAACTACTTCCCACCCTATTCTCCTATAAATTCACAACCCGCTCTGATACTAAAACACAAAATGTACTTTAACATTTTTTTACGAATTTCAAAACATTTAATACATATATTTTTAATACATTATAAAAAATGTTAAACATGCATACTTAAATACATACCACTCATTAATATCGATATTATTACCAATGATATTGTTGCTAATGATATTACTCACTTCGATATTTAAGGTCAATATTCTGGTCACCGATATTCTTGACATCATTATTCTGTCCCTAAGATATAAAAAAATTGATATTAGTGTAGGTTGATCGATATTTTGACTGCGCACAAGATGCCACCATAACACTCATAGACACCGCCCCACACTCACAGACCCTGCCCCACACTCCCAGACCCCGTCCCACACTCACTGACCCTACCCCCACACTCACATCCCTGCCCCACACTCACAGACCCTACACCACACTCACAGACCGTCCCACACTCACTGACCCTGCCCCACACTCACAGACCCCGTCCCACACTCACTGACCCTACCCCCACACTCACAGACCCTGTCCCACACTCACTGACCCTACCCCACACTCACAGACCCCGTCCCACACTCACTGACCCTGCCCCACACTCCCAGACCCCGTCCCACACTCACTGACCCTACCCCCACACTCACAGACCCTGCCCCACACTCCCAGACCCCGTCCCACACTCACTGACCCTACCCCCACACTCACATCCCTGCCCCACACTCACAGACCCTACACCACACTCACAGACCGTCCCACACTCACTGACCCTGCCCCACACTCACAGACCCCGTCCCACACTCACTGACCCTACCCCCACACTCACAGACCCTGTCCCACACTCACTGACCCTACCCCACACTCACAGACCCCGTCCCACACTCACTGACCCTGCCCCACACTCCCAGACCCCGTCCCACACTCACTGACCCTACCCCCACACTCACAGACCCTGCCCCACACTCCCAGACCCCGTCCCACACTCACTGACCCTACCCCCACACTCACATCCCTGCCCCACACTCACAGACCCTACACCACACTCACAGACCCCGTCCCACACTCACTGACCCTACCCCACACTCACAGACCCCGTCCCACACTCAGACCCTACCCCACACTCACAGACCCGCCCCATACTCACAGACCCTACCCCACACTCACAGACCCCGTCCCACACTCACTGACCCTACCCCACACTCCCAGACCCCGTCCCACACTCACTGACCCTACCCCCACACTCACAGACCCGCCCCACACTCACAGACCCGCCCCATACTCACAGACCCACCCCATACTCACAGACCCACCCCACACTTACAGACTCTGCCCCCACACTCACAGACTCTACCCCCACACTCACAGACTCTGCCCCCACACTCACAGACCTGCCCCACACTTACAGAACCACCACACACTCACAGCCCCGCCCCACACTTACAGACTCTGCCCCCACACCCACAGACTCTACCCCCACACTCACAGACTCTGCCCCCACACTCACAGACCTGCCCCACACTTACAGAACCACCACACACTCACAGCCCCGCCCCACACTTACAGACTCTGCCCCCACACCCACAGACCCCACCCCCCACCCCTATTTTTCCCAGTATTCTTCTCAGGCTCTCACACTTATTCGAAGAACTTGGAGCACTGCCCACAAGTTTGTAAACTGCTAGACCTCGAAGAACAAAGCAAGCTGTAGCAAAGCTCCTCACAGACAATTTAGTGGAGAGCCGGAGGGGGGAAGGGACCTGGCAAATGGGTCCGCCCCTCCCCAGGCTGGGCGCATGGTGCAGCAGGGCTGGTCCCACCGATTTGAGGCTCAAGCTGCCCACAGTACTGCTGCCTGCTCCCTGAATGCCTTCCCAAGCAGGAATGTTGTTAGGTCTCGGCTAGCGTGGCCGTGCACATGCGTAGCTCGCTCAGCGTGATTTTATGTTTTGGAGGAGTTTCAGTCAAGGGCTTCAAGCCCGCCCCTCTTTTCCATTGGCCGGCATCACCGTTTATGCTAAACGGTGGCCAGCCATTGGAAAAGAGCTCTTTGTGACGTGTTCTTTTCTCTTTTTGAGACGGCCCACTTGGACGGGCTCGCCTGCATTACGGCTGTCATACGCGATTTCTTATCTTTAATGTGTTTAAACAAATGGCCCCATAAAGACAAGAGCTCACCGCCGGGAGCTTCAATCGGCTGTGAGCTCCTACGTCATTTCCAGCCACTCTGGGATTGGGCCAGCGTCACAGGTTGTAGGTTTCTGCTTTTTTTTTCTATTTTGATTTCTGTTCAGGAAGGTTTTTTTTTTTTATTC
The DNA here is from genome assembly GCF_964261635.1 of Lissotriton helveticus. Lineage (NCBI taxonomy): Eukaryota > Metazoa > Chordata > Amphibia > Caudata > Salamandridae > Lissotriton > Lissotriton helveticus. The sequence continues at coordinate 52,731,906 of NC_136065.1, forward strand.
GAACAAGCTATTCCCTGGCTCCGTTCCGCACTGGAGGTGGTGTTACATGCCTCTTTAAAAGCTGTTTTTGTTTCCTCAGCATCGCGCCTGTTTCCGGACGGCGTGCTTCATGTGTGTTTTATACTTTTAAGAAGAAGCCTCCAGTATGCGCGCACCTGCGAGGTCACATTACATACGCTTTGGTTTATCAGCACGCATGACGCCTGCTTCCCTTATGTCGCGCTTCATGTGTCTTTTATATTTATAAAGAAGATGGTTCCAGGATGTGCTGACCTCGACGCTTCAGTAGGAAACCAGAGGGGACTGATGGATTATTAAGCGAAATTGACATTTTTGCATCAGCACAGGCTCTCTGTAATTGTCTGTGTACTATGCACGGATATGTTCTTTCTGTTCCGTGCATCGGCACAAAGTGGAAGTTTGACTGGCGCAGAGTACATTCATTGCTTTGTTTCTCCGCACTCCTTGTAGTTTTGAAGTGCGAATGTGTGCTTCGTTTCAGCCAGCAGCGCTTCGGGATCAGGACATGCGGCTCTGGCTCTTCTTGTGTTCACTGGATTGGTGCAAACGACCATGTGCTGCTGGGCAAAGAACCTGTGGGTACCGCAGGAATCAGTCCGGACACAGAGCAGCTAATCCAGGCCCTGCAAGAGACCCAAGGGAAGAGGGAGGCTGTGTGTTCAAGATGCTTTACTGTTCAGGGAAGCTTGCCCTCCGCTGTCTGCCCTTTTTTGACCAGACCATATTACGCCATCTATGTTTGAACTTCTACAGCGTGTCTCCCTAGCCAAAAGAGAGTAGAGCTTCTACCAGGGCTCGAGTCGGGGTACCACGCGGGTGGACGGAGTCCCCTCACTTAGTTTACCTGGGGATGCCTTTCATGACGTCACTTCCTGTCGTGACTTCACCTACGGTGACAGCGACCCCCACTTCTTTTTTTAGGACTTGTGCCCTGGCTTCTACCGTTGTATTTAGGAATCTCCCAACCACCTTTCTGCCTGTCCAGCAAACAAAACTCCATTTAAAAGCAGTGCTTAAGTATCAAGAAGCATCTTAAACGTATTCCACCACTTCACGTGATTGTTTAAATCGGTTGTCCCTTCTCTGGTTCCCTTCCTTGCAACATCTGTGTAAAGGGTAAAATGGCAGCAGATGCCGTGTGGCGTGATAGCTGCTGCTTTGGTTTAAAGGTATTGGGCTGAGGAGCACTTTTCATAGGAAAGTGTCAGTAATGTAGACTGTAAACGACAGTACTTGTGGGTGCAAGTTAGCCCCAAGTTGTTGCGGAAAGGGCTGGCTGCAGACCTCTGCTCACAGCAGCTGCTTGTAATTTCATAGCAGAGACAGCAATGCACACAACACGATTGTAGTATCCGGCTGGATACAGTCTAGTGTTTCAATACTGATGTAACCCACACTAGACACCCACCCACCACAGGCGTCACCTGTCAATAAAAGGGGGCCGGGCGCACGTGCCTGGGCCGGTTACAGTCCGTAAGTACATGGTGTCAGTGTGGTCATTTCGCTGGCATGTGGGCCTAGGGCCCAAGATTCCACAATGATCACAGGGGAAAGAAAACACATGACTGTGTGCATGGTGAGCGTGTGTGCATGGTGAGCGTGTGTGCCTGGTGAGCGTGTGTGCATGGTGAACGTGTGTGCATGGTGAACGTGTGTGCATGGTAAGCGTGTGTGCATGGTGAGCATGTGTGCATGGTGACCGTGTGTGCATGGTAAGCGTGTGTGCCTGGTGAGCGTGTGTGCATGGTGAGCACTGGTGCATGGTGACAGTGTGTGCATGGTGAGCGTGTGTGCATGGTGACCGTGTGTGCATGGTGAGCGTGTGTGCCTGGTGAGCATGTGTGCATGGTGACCGTGTGTGCATGGTGACCGTGTGTGCATGGTAAGCGTGTGTGCCTGGTGAGCATGTGTGCATGGTGAGCGTGTGTGCATGGTGAGCGTGTGTGCATGGTAAGCGTGTGTGCCTGGTGAGCGTGTGTGCATGGTGAGCGTGTGTGCATGGTGAGCGTGTGTGCCTGGTGAGCGTGTGTGCCTGGTGAGCGTGTGTACCTGGTGAGCGTGTGTGCATGGTGAGCGTGTGTGCATGGTGAGCGTTTGTGCCTGGTGAGCGTGTGTGCATGGTGACCGTGTGTGCATGGTGAGGAGCGTGTGTGCATGGTGAGTGGGGTGCTGGTTGTGATGAATTTTGTAAATGATGCCGCTGGTTTTGAAGATGGTACGGGCTGACAAGGGCGGCCAATGGGGGTCCATCAGGAGAAGGGGGTGGGGCGATCATATTTTTCCGGGCCATGGATGAAATGTGCTGCGCCATCTTGGATGCCCTAAGGGGTGCTAGTGTGGAGTTGGGAGGTCACGTCATAGGGTATTACCGCCACCCAGATGCGAGAGCACAACCGCTTGAACAGCAGCTCTGAAGTCGCCGTTTGGAAAAAATGGGTTGGCTTTCTTTAGAAGCGAGAGCTGGTATCAGGCCGTCTTTAGCTTTTTTGAGCAATGAGTTCCTTGAGGGTGAGGTGGTGTCCAGGGTGGATGGAAGTGACGAGGCGTTCGGTGATAGTTGGGGTTTGAAGCCGTCAAGGTTACTGAGCCAGGTTCGTGCTGCATCTTGTTTGTGGTTCTTGGCAAATAACAGGAAATCTGTCTCGTCGGTGGAGCTTCGGAGCTGGCGCTGGACGTCGGGTGGAGCTTCGGAGCTGGCGCTGGACGTCGGGTGGAGCTTCGGAGCTGGCGCTGGGCGTCGGGTGGAGCTTCGGAGCTGGCGCTGGACGTCGGGTGGAGCTTCGGAGCTGGCGCTGGACGTCGGGTGGATCTTCGGAGCTGGCGCTGGACGTCGGGTTGATCTTCGGAGCTGGTGCTGGACGTCGGGTGGAGCTTCGGAGCTGGCGCTGGACGTCGGGTGGAGCTTCGGAGCTGGCGCTGGACGTCGGGTGGATCTTCGGAGCTGGCGCTGGACGTCGGGTGGAGCTTCAGAGCTGGCGCTGGACGTCGGGTGGAGCTTCAGAGCTGGCGCTGGACGTCGGGTGGATCTTCGGAGCTGGCGCTGGACGTCGGGTGGAGCTTCGGAGCTGGCGCTGGACGTCGGGTGGAGCTTCGGAGCTGGCGCTGGACGTCGGGTGGATCTTCAGAGCTGGCGCTGGACGTCGGGTGGAGCTTCAGAGCTGGCGCTGGATGTCGGGTGGAGCTTCGGAGCTGGCGCTGGACGTCGGGTGGAGCTTCGGAGTTGGCGCTGGACGTCGGGTGGAGCTTCGGAGCTGGCGCTGGACGTCGGGTGCAGCTTCGGAGCTGGCGCTGGACGTCGGGTGAAGCTTCGGAGCTGGCGCTGGACGTCGGGTGGAGCTTCGGAGCTGGCGCTGGACGTCGGGTGGAGCTTCGGAGCTGGTGCTGGACGTCGGGTGGAGCTTCGGAGCTGGCGCTGGACGTCGGGTGGAGCTTCTGAGTTGGCGCTGGACGTCCAGGTCTGGATGAGGTGCAGGGGCGATTGGGATGTTGAATAGTTGAAGCAGAGGAAGCTTCAAGCAGCTCCACCTAAGGTTCAAAGATGACGGGAGGTGCTCAGAGCCCCGGGGGACCCCGCAGGTGCCGGGACTGTTTGCGACCGGGGTGTACCCGTGTTTACAAACTGGTGTCAGTGGGAAAGGTGGGAGGAAAACCAGTGAAAGGCATGTCCAGTGAATCCCATCCGGGACGCCAAACTGAGTATAAGGGTGGGATGATGGCCGACTTTGTCAACGGCGGCTGCAGCCGGCGGTCAGGGGTCATCTTCATCCGTGGTCAGGGGGCATGGTCTGTGAGGCTAATGGAGTGAGTGATCTCAGCTATTGAACCTGTGTGGGGCATTCTTTGAGGGCCAAAAGTCCTTTTTCTGGGGAATACCATATTCTAATAATGTTGGGTTTTGTTTTACTTCAAAATCACCACAAATCTAATAAATCCAACCCCTGATGTGTATCTAAGGCCGTATCCTACCGTCCAACCCGTGCGCGGGCTCCCCTATTGCGCCAGCGTGCTTGCACAACAGGCCCCCCACCAAATGTCACTGCAGGGGGCCTGTGACTCCAGCACTCACCTTCCCCTCTCCCACCGCAATCAAATATTGAATTTTATGAAAATGTTTGTCATGAGCCCGCTATCAATCTGAATATCCGCACACCCTTAATTAGTAGATGTTGTCTTTCCAGAGCCCTTGAACACACAACATAAGACATCACGCTGTGATTTAGAATATCACGCTCTGACAGGACAGCATTCACCTTTTAGAATAAATAAATCCAATTATTCAGAAGGGTTTCACACTTGCTGCGGTAACCACGTCCGCGTGGCTTATTCACATCAGAGTCACCCACGCAGGTTCAAAGCATGCCACCAGAAGGCTCTGAAAAATAACACCCAGCAAAAAATAACCTCTTACCTACATTATAACCTACTTCACTTACCTCCGTCACCGAGGAAACATTGTTGATGGAGTTCCAAGTGTGCGGCTAATTCGAGCGACCGCCACTTATTTACAAACCCACGGCTGTCATGTGAGACATGGCGGTCCTAGACAGCAAAACTGTACTTGAGCCCCCATATGCAGGGAAAAAGCCCCCTCCACACCCAAGCATTGTTACTTTGTTGTGCAAGAACAAACTCCAGGGCGCAGGACAAGCAGCATTGCTGAGCAGACAAATCAAACATGGCGCCAACTCGGCAGAGACACCGTGCTCTCAATGGAGCAGACACCGCGGCAGGTCCGGCAGCCACAGAGACCGCAGCCAGGCAGAGGCGCCGTACTCTCAATGGAGCCGGCACCGCGGCCAGGCAGAGGCGCCGAGCTCTCAATGGAACCGACACCGCAGCCAGGCAGAGGCGCCCAGCTCTCAATGGAGCCAACACCACAGCCAGGCAGAGGCGCCGAGCTCTCAATGGAGCCGGCACCGCGGCCAGGCAGAGGCGCCGAGCTCTCAATGGAACCGACACCGCAGCCAGGCAGAGGCGCCCAGCTCTCAATGGAGCCAACACCACAGCCAGGCAGAGGCGCCGAGCTCTCAATGGAGCCGGCACCGCAGCCAGGCAGAGGCGCCGAGCTCTCAATGGAGCCGACACCACAGCCAGGCAGAGGCGCCGAGCTCTCAATGGAGCCGACACGGCAGCCAGGCAGAGGCGCCCAGCTCTCAATGGAACCGACACCGCAGCCAGGCAGAGGCGCCGAGCTCTCAATGGAGCCGGCACTGCGGCCAGGCAGAGGCGCGAGCTCGTAATGGAGCCGACATCGTGGCAGGTCCGCGAAGGCACTGAGACCGCACCCAGGCAGAGGCACCGGGCTCTCAATGGAGCCGGCACCGCAGCCAGACAGAGGCGCCGAGCCCTCCATGGAGCCGACACCACAGCCAGGCAGAGGCGCTGAGCTCTCAATGGAGCCGGCACCGCGGCCAGGCAGAGGCGCGAGCTCGCAATGGAGCCGGCACCGCAGCCAGGCAGAGGCGCCGAGCTCTCAATGGAGCCGACACCACAGCCAGGCAGAGGCGCCGAGCTCTCAATGGAGCCGACACCACAGCCAGGCAGAGGGGACGAGCTCTCAATGGAGTCGACACTACGGCAGGTCTGCGAAGGCACCGAGACCGCAGCCAAGCAGAGGCGCCGTGCTCTCAATGGAGCCGGCACCACGGCCAGACAGAGGCAGGCAGAGGCGAATCCACAGAGACCACTGCCATGCAGAGGCGCCGAGCTCTCAATGGAGCCAACACCGCAGCCAGGCAGGGGCGCCGAGCTCTCAATGGAGCCAGCACCGCAGCAAGGCAGAGGCGCGAGCTCGCAATGGAGCAGACACCGCAGCAAGGCAGAGGCGCCGAGCTCTCAATGGAGCCAACACCGCAGCCAGGCAGAGGCGCCGAGCTCTCAATGGAGCCGGCACCGCAGCCAGGCAGAGGCGCAAGCTCGCAATGGAGCAGACACCGCAGCCAGGCAGAGGGGCCGAGCTCTCAATGGAGCTGACATCGCAGCCAGGCAGAGGCACCGTGCTCTCAATGGAGCCGGCACCGCGGCCAGAGAGAGGCGCCGAGCCCTCAATGGAGCCGACACCACAGCCAGGCAGAGGCGCCGAGCTCTCAATGGAGCCAACACCGCAGCCAGGCAGAGGCGCCGAGCTCTCAATGGAGCCGACACCGCAGCCAGGCAGAGGCGCAAGCTCTCAATGGAGGCAACACCGCAGCCAGGCAGAGGCGCCGAGCTCTCAATGGAGCCGACATCGCAGCCAGGCAGAGGCACCGTGCTCTCAATGGAGCCGGCACCGCGGCCAGAGAGAGGCGCCGAGCCCTCAATGGAGCCGACACCACAGCCAGGCAGAGGCGCCGAGCTCTCAATGGAGCCGACACCACAGCCAGGCAGAGGGGCCGAGCTCTCAATGGAGCCAACACCGCAGCCAGGCAGGGGCGCCGAGCTCTCAATGGAGCCAGCACCGTATCAAGGCAGAGGCGCGAGCTCGCAATGGAGCAGACACCGCAGCAAGGCAGAGGCGCCGAGCTCTCAATGGAGCCAATACCGCAGCCAGGCAGAGGCGCGGAGCTCTCAATGGAGCCAACACCGCAGCCAGGCAGAGGCGTGAGCTCGCAATGGAGCAGACACCGCAGCAAGGCAGAGGCGCCGATCTCTCAATGGAGCCAACACCGCAGCCAGGCAGAGGCGCCCAGCTCTCAATGGAGCCAACACCGCAGCCAGGCAGAAGCGCCGAGCTCTCAATGGAGCCGACACCACAGCCAGGCAGAGGCGCAAGCTCGCAATGGAGCCGACACCACAGCCAGGCAGAGGGGCTGAGCTGAACAACAAACAAACTTAGAGGTCTAAATCAGAAACCTGATCTGAATATCTTTCAAAATACCTTCATGTCTAAAAAGTACAACAAGATAAAGAAGTGGCTAACAATTATGAACAACAGACCAGATCGCCAAGAAAAGGGCCACCTGTAATTGCTAATCAAAACCCATTATGGATTCCCATCAATAACTTGTATGGATCAATGTTTTCATTTGGTAATCCTGCCAGGGTATTCTGTCTCTTGATCATTGAGACATACGGCATACCCCCATCGTTGGCATGGGGTAATGACCTACAATTACTAGATTAGACCAAATGATGATGATCTGATGGGAAAGTGCAGTGCAAAAAAATGAAGATGAATGTGATGGTTAAAACAGGATAGGGAGCTTTAACAAAAATTACTTTATTGGGCATAAGGCCCTTCCTTGTTAAAAACAAGAACAGTGCAACAACATAAACGCAGTTTAAACAAATAGCTGCGAGAGGACCAACATGTTTCAGCCTATTATGGGAGGAAACCCAAGGCTTTCGTCAGGGTCTCTGTTCTCAAAGAATGCTACTGCCAAATTAGTGAGAAACGTGTGAAAAAAATTATAATAAAAAACACACAAGTGAACTAATAACAGTAAAGGATATATTTCTCCTATATCTGTTTCAATTCCTCCTTGGCACCTGGTGTGATCCAGTGTGCCCGGGGAAAGGACCTCACCTCTTCCTGGACCTGGCTCAGGTAAATGTGAGACCCCGCTCTGTCCGTCGTTGTCCCAAACGATGACTGAGTCAGGGGGAGGCCAATGGAGCCGACACCGCGGCCAAGCAGAGGCGCTCAGCTCTCAATGGAGCCGGCACCGCAGCCAGGCAGAGGCGCCGAGCTGTCAATGGAACCGACACCGCAGCCAGGCAGAGGCGCCGAGCTCTCAATGGAGCCGGCACCGCAGCCAGGCAGAGGCGCCGAGCTCTCAATGGAGCCGACACCACAGCCAAGCAGAGGCGCCCAGCTGTCAATGGAGCCAGCACCGCAGCAAGGCAGAGGCGCCGAGCTCTCAATGGAGCCAACACCGCAGCCAGACAGAGGCGCCGAGCTCTCAATGGAGCCGACACCGCAGCCAGGCAGAGGGGCCGAGCCCTCAATGGAGCCGGCACCGCGGCCAGGCAGAGGCGCGAGCTCACAATGGAGCCGACACCGTGGCAGGTCCGCGAAGGCACCGAGACCGCAGCCAGACAGAGGCACCGTGCTCTCAATGGAGCTGGCACCGCCGCCAGAGAGAGGCGCCGAGCCCTCAATGGAGCCGACACCACAGCCAGGCAGAGGCGCCGAGCTCTCAATGGAGCCGACACCACAGCCAGGCAGAGGCGCCGAGCTCTCAATGGAGCCGACACCACAGCCAGGCAGAGGGGCCGAGCTCTCAATGGAGCCAACACCGCAGCCAGGCAGAGGGGCCGAGCTCTCAATGGAGCCAACACCACAGCAGGTCTGCGAAGGCACCGAGACCGCAGCCAGGCAGAGGCGCCGAGCTCTCAATGGAGCCGAGACCGCAGCCAGGCAGAGGCGCCGAGCTCTCAATGGAGCCGACACGGCAGCCAGGCAGAGGGGCCGAGCTCTCAATAGAGCAGACACCGCAGCCAGGCAGAGGGCCAAGCTCTCAATAGAGCAGACACCGCGGCCAGGCAGAGGCGCCGAGCTCTCAATGGAGCCAACACCACAGCCAGGCAGAGGGGCCGAGCTCTCAATGAAGCAGACACCGCAGCCAGGCAGAGGGGCCGAGCTCTCAATGGAGCCGACACCACAGCCAGGCAGAGGGGCCGAGCTCTCATTGAAGCAGACACCTCAGCCAGGCAGAGGGGCCGAGCTCTCAATGGAGCTGACACCGCGGCCAGGCAGAGGCGCCGTGCTCTCAATGGAGCCGACACCGCGGCCAGGCAGAGGCGCCGAGCTCTCAATGGAGCTGACACCGCGGCCAGGCAGAGGCACCGAGCTCTCAATGGAGCCGACACCGCGGCCAGGCAGAGGCGCCGAGCTCTCAATGGAGCTGACACCGCGGCCAGGCAGAGGCGCCGAGCTCTCAATGGAGCCGACACCGCGGCAGGTCCGCGAAGGCACCGAGACCGCAGCCAGGCAAGCAGCGGCCTCTGAAACTGCAGGCGGTTCTCTGCCTGCTGAGCCCCCCTGCAGACCTGGTGGTCCATCGGGCTGGCAAGCCACCAAGCAGACTTTAAATGAGGGTCTTGGGGATACATGTACTAAGAATCGATTCAGTTAAAGTGGTCGCAAATTGGACACCAACTTTTACCGATGCATTTCCGATTTTGCAAATCAACCTATGTACTAATAAGTCCGTTCACAAAACACTGACTGGCCGTGGCAGGCATCGGGTGTTTGTCAGGGAGGTTGGAAGGGTGGGGCCGGTTTTGTTACTGGGGCCGGTTTTGCAGCAATATCGCCCCCAGTCACAAAAGCAGTTGTGCCAGAGGCCGGATTTGTCGAGCCGCAGTGCTTCCTGCTACACCCCCCCCCCCATTCCGGGGTGGGGGCCGGTCCAAGAAAATTACCAGGGCCGCCTTGGGTTCCCAGTCTGGCCTTGCTCATGATTATCAATGATGATGATGATGATATGTTGCTTATTAAGCGCTGGAATGCCGCGGCGTCTTGGCGCTGGTGTGTGTATACAAGGTACTGAGACACGCTGAGACTGCTCCGGTATACACAGCCGCGTTTTCAAGGCTTTCCTGAGAAGCAACATATTAGAGTGCATTCTCAGGGCCAAGGCAGTTTATTCCACAGTTTTGCTGCACAGTATGACAAGGACCGACCCCCCCCCCCCCCCCCATCTGGCTCTTCGAAACTTGGGAATACAAACCAAGCCAAGACTAGTGGATCGAAGGTTTCGCACAGGGGTGTAGAGCCTAAACATCTCCTGGCTGTCATCTGAGCCGCCTCCATAACGTGCCTTATGCACCAAACAGAGCGCCTGGAGATCCATTCTCTGCTGCATAGGAAGCCGGTGTAGCGCCTTGATTCCCTGAGACGTCGGAGGGCCCTGGGGAAGGTTTAAGAGTAGTCGTGCCGCGGCATTCTGTAGCGATTGCAGTTTCTATGTTTGGGTTTTATCCACACCCAAGAATAGCGCGTTACAATAATCCAGTTTTGACAAAGAAGGGCAGCCATTACTGTCTTCTGTAAATTAAGAGGGATAAAGGGAAAGATCTTACGAAGAGTCTTCAACAGAAAGAAACTGGACGTCGTTGGGCTCTTAACCCGCGCCGACAAATTAAGCTTGCCGTCAAAAATGACTCCAATGAGGTAGGTCAGGAATTGCAACCAATTACAATTCCTTATCATCACAGGGATGGTGGCCAGCTGGGGTCAGCAGACCAGCATGTCCGTGATTGCTTGTAAATAGAGGGGTCTTTGTCTCTTAGATGCAGATTGTTTTCATTAAAGGAAATCAGGATACGTTAAAAAATGTAAATGGGTCGGTGCCTGCTCTTAATTCATGTTTTTGTCGCTTCACAGAGGGGGGGGCATCCCTTCCTGTTTGCAAATGAGTTACCACCACCCTTACGTAGTCGGTAAAGGTCCCAAAACATTAATAGATGGCACAAGGAATAGGTATTGGGAGGGGACGCCCTAAACACGCCCGCCACATGCTCCCCTGGGGTGGTTTCCTAAACCCATTTAACAATTCAGAAAACATTTTCCGAATCACTGAATGGGCGTAGTACATGTGCGTGAGGTTATAGTGCTCGCAAAGCCTCTGCGTTGCCTAAATCCAGGGCTGACGTGCGCAAAAATTCTTTGTATACGAGGGCCTTGGTAACACTATGTGAAACCGTGCTTCCCATCAAGGCTAGAGCTATCTACAAGACTGCCTGTATCACCCACAAAGCCTTGCACTCCTCCTCTCCTCGCTACCTGGCGAATAAACTGAAACTCTCTGGAGGCTCCAGACCTTCACGCAATGCGGAGAATCTACTGCTTGAACCTCCCACTTTCAAGAAGGAAAGATCGATGGCCCAATCCTTTTCAGGCAACGCGGTGAGAATCTGGAACTCACTTCCGCCTCAGCTCCGGACCCCCACCTCCCCCCAGGCCTTCAAAAGGGACCTCAAAGTTCTCCTCCTTCAAAGACACTTCCAAAGTTAATCCATGCCCTCTCTATCATCTGAAGAAGACCTCCCATCACTGAAAACTATTCTCCATGACTATGGAAGTGACTTCCCAGTGTGTTTGTGTGGTTTGAGTGTCTGTCATTTATTGCAGTATTATCCTTGTACCTGTGTTTGGTTCTCTTTTATAACATGCACACGTCACTTTTCTCCTGTAACACACTGTTTGCTCCTCTCACAGTTTGTTTGCTTTTGATACTTGCACAAGTGCGACCATTGCCTACGTAACGTTTCTTCTTGTGCCTGAGTGTCTAGCATATATTGCCGTATTACACCTCTAATTGTACTTTGTTTTCTCTTGTAACCTGCACACTTGTCACTCTTTCCTCCTGTAATGCACCGTCTGCTCCTCTTGTATTTTGTTTGCTCACAATTGTCACTTTTACCTCATGTAACTTATCATCTGCTTTTGTAATTTGTTCACTTGTAGTTTTCTGTTCCTATTGTGAGGCGCTCTGACGCCTTTGGGTAAAGTCCGCGCTATATAAAAAGGCAAAAATAAAAATAAAATAAATACTACAAAACGACTACTTTACGTACTACAAAATGCGTTGGTGGAAATATTATTTTGCTACACTTCGATGTTGGTACACAAAGTGCTATTTATTACGACCTGACAAGAAGCACTTTATAAAAACACCTAAATACATAAAACAAATCCCTGCTGCCTGTCGGGGCTCAGGACCAGGGCTGTGAAATGCACCCTACACGTCTTGAGGTGGGGGTTCCTCACCCCCCACCCCCAGAGATTCCTCATTGCTAATTCCACATGCCTGCATTCTTGGCATGTCTGCGCCACATTCTCCCCACACAGGCCCAACAAGGAAGAGGGCACAGCTGGGAGGGGGCGGATGGAGAGATGTTACGGTGCAGGGGGGTCGGATGGGAGATTTCGCGGTCTCTGGTTTCGGATAGAACGATGTCACAGTCTGGGATCGACGGAGCGTCGTCAGGAGCTCTTGTTTCACATGGAGAGAGCCGACAAGTTTCGGCTCACATGGAGAGAGCTGGCGCGTTTCGGCTCACATGGAGAGAGCCGACGCGTTTCGGCTCAGTGGCGGTGAGTCTGGGAAACACGCAGTCTCCTGCTGTAGGTGTCCGGAAGGCAAAGGTGCGTGTCGGCTACCTGGGCTGGACTGGGAACCACAACCGGCCCTTGCAAAGTGCTCGGCCGGCTCCCCGCTCCCCACGCGGGTGGTTGGAGGTGCCGCCGTGCTGTTTGCCGGGGCCAGTTTTCGGACGATTTTGGTACAGGGCCGATTTTGCAGCTATGCTGCAAAAAATGCCCTTTCATAAAAACGGCCCCCAGGAGCGCAAAACCGCCCCCCTCCCGTGCGGCACACGGGGGGGGGGGTGGGGGATTGCCCGGTGCCCGCTATGTCCAGTCCGGCCCTGTCCGCTACTGCAGTGTTTCTGAAACTCTTTAGAACCACAACCCAATTTTTAGAACAAACGTTCGCGACCCACCTAGCTTTAAGGGACATGGCACTTTGTGCAGTAAGTACAGGAGGCAAGCTTTCAAATCGCTGTGATTTACCAAAATAACAGACACTTCAACAGTAATTGTTTGTACATCTCACAACCTTGACCACGCCCAGGGACGCTTGAGGGTGGGGCCACTGCTGCCAGAAGGTTTCAAATATCGTTTGGATTTAAAACCACCCACTGCTGAGTTCTTTGCCTCCAGCAATCTTCAGAGAGCAACACACGTGTCAAGATAACTCTGGTGATCAATGTTCTTTCTGGCGAGAGAGCAGAGATTAGTCTAGTGAAATGTTCATTCATCCTGAAGCAGCACAGAGGGTTAATGTGCCTGCTGTAAGCACCATTCCACGAAGATCACACACGTGCATTTTATGTACTTAGTTCAGTGAGTCGCTGCTTCTGTCACAGAGGTGCTTGTATTACTTACAGTTTATAAGTTTCAATCGTATTATAACACAGCGAGCTATCGACTCTCACCAGAGAAGTGCAGGCAAACTGCACGGTATTACGCTGCAGAGGAGGGGCACGGCTGGAGTCAATTGTGTGTTGTAATGTGGCACATATGATAGTGGCACTACAATATTTTTCACTTGTTAACTCTGTCTGGACATTGTTTGCACCGCAATAGAACCAATTAAGCTCCCAAATATGGCAATAACTAACTCCCCCTCCACCCCCCCGGCTGCCTCTGTGCTGTGACTGCCCCCCCCTCTGTGCTGTGACTGCCCCCCTCTGTGCTATGACTGCCCCCCCTCTGTGCTGTGCTGTGACTGCCCCCCCTCTGTGCTGTGACTGCCCCCCCTCTGTGCTGTGACTGCCCCCCTCTGAGCTGTGACTGCCCCCCTCTGTGCTGTGACTGCCCCCCCCTCTGTGCTGTGCTGTGACTGCCCCCCCTCTGAGCTGTGACTGCCCCCCTCTGAGCTGTGACTGCCCTCTCTGAGCTGTGACTGCCCCCCTCTGTGCTGTGACTGCCCCCCCTCTGTGCTGTGACTGCCCCCCTCTGAGCTGTGACTGCCCCCCCCTCTGAGCTGTGACTGCCCCCCCTCTGTGCTGTGACTGCCCCCCCCTCTGTGCTGTGACTGCCCCCCCTCTGTGCTGTGACTGCCCCCCCTCTGAGCTGTGACTGCCCCCCTCTGAGCTGTGACTGCCCCCCTCTGAGCTGTGACTGCCCCCCCTCTGTGCTGTGACCCCCCTCTGAGCTGTGACTGCCCCCCCTCTGTGCTGTGACTGCCCCCCCTCTGTGCTGTGACTGCCCCCCTCTCTGAGCTGTGACTGACCCCCCCTCTGTGCTGTGACCCCCCCTCTGTGCTGTGACTGCCCCCCCCTCTGTGCTGGTCATGCCCCCCCCTGTGCGGTGACTGCCCCCCCTCTGTGCTGTGACTGCCCCCCCTCTGAGCTGTGACTGCCCCCCTCTGTGCTGTGACTGCCCCCCCGCTGTGCTGTGACTGCCCCCTCTGTGCTGTGACTGCCCCCCCTCTGTGCTGTGACTGCCCCCCCTCTGTGCTGTGACTGCCCCCCCTCTGAGCTGTGACTGCCCCCCTCTGTGCTGTGACTGCCCCCCCTCTGAGCTGTGACTGCCCCCCTCTGTGCTGTGACTGCCCCCCCTCTGAGCTGTGACTGCCCCCCTCTGAGCTGTGACTGCCCCCCTCTGAGCTGTGACTGCCCCCCTCTGTGCTGTGACTGCCCCCCCTCTGTGCTGTGACTGCCCCCCCTCTGAGCTGTGACTGCCCCCCCTCTGAGCTGTGACTGCCCCCCCTCTGAGCTGTGACTGCCCCCTCTGAGCTGTGACTGCCCCCCTCTGTGCTGTGACTGCCCCCCCCTCTGAGCTGTGACTGCCCCCCCTCTGTGCTGTGACTGCCCCCCCTCTGAGCTGTGACTGCCCCCCCTCTGTGCTGTGACCCCCCCTCTGTGCTGTGACTGCCCCCCCGCTGTGCTGTGACTGCCCCCCCTCTGAGCTGTGACTGCCCCCCCTCTGTGCTGTGACCCCCTCTGTGCTGTGACTGCCCCTCCCTCTGTGCTGTGACTGCCCCCCCTCTGAGCTGTGACTGCCCCCCCTCTGTGCTGTGACCCCCCCTCTGTGCTGTGACTGCCCCTCCCTCTGTGCTGTGACTGCCCCCCTCTGTGCTGTGACTGCCCCCCCTCTGTGCTGTGACTGCCCCCCTCTGTGCTGTTCATGCCCCCCCTCTGTGCTGTGACTGCCCCTCCCTCTGTGCTGTGACCCCCCCTCTGTGCTGTGACTGCCCCCCCTCTGAGCTGTGACTGCCCCCCCTCTGTGCTGTGACCCCCCCTCTGTGCTGTGACTGCCCCTCCCTCTGTGCTGTGACTGCCCCCCTCTGTGCTGTGACTGCCCCCCCTCTGTGCTGTGACTGCCCCCCCCCCCCTCTGTGCTGTGACCGCCCCCCCCTCTGTGCTGTGCCTGGCATCGCCTCTCGTGCCAGGGCTGAGTGTCGCCCCGTCTGCCAGCCCCGGCTCTCTGACGCTGCCCCTGCAGTCCTTGGCCTCTGGCCCGTCGAGGGCTCTGCTGAGACACGTCCCGGCGCCATCAATGCTCTGATTATTGTGTTTTGGGCTCCGCGTCGTGGGTGGGGGGGGGGGAGGGGGGCTCTGTGACTTCCCTCAGCTGCTGCTTAAGAAAGAAGTTCAGAATGTGCTGGGGGGGGGGGCAGCTGCCTGTGGCCACATTCCAGCAATGCATTCTGGGAGCATCTGCACACACACACTTGTGCCCCTGTGCACCCAGTTGCCAGGGCCCAGTTGCCACCAAGGAAAGCTCGCAGTGTCCTTTGTGACAGAGGGGGGTGGGGGGGAGGGGGCTCCTGAGGGGAGGGGCGGGGAGGGGGGCTCCTGGGGGCGGGGCCTGCACTGTGTGCACAGAGCGCGTGGCTGGGACTTGGATTTCAAACATTTATCTGTTCTTTGTCTGAGGGACAGGCCGAGCCCTGCACACGGTGTGTGTCTATGGTGTGTGTTTGTGAGGGACAGGCCGAGCCCTGCACACGCTGTGTGTCTGTGGTGTGTGTCTGTGAGGGACAGGCCGAGCCCTGCACACGCTGTGTGTCTATGGTGTGTGTCTGTGAGGGACAGGCCGAGCCCTGCACACACTGTGTGTCTATAGTGTGTGTCTGGGAGGGACAGGCCGAGCCCTGCACACACTGTGTGTCTATGGTGTGTGTCTTGGAGGGACAGGCCGAGCCCTGCACACACTGTGTGTCTATGGTGTGTGTCTGTGAGGGACAGGCCGTGCCCTGCACACGCTGTGTGTCTATGGTGTGTGTCCGTGAGGGACAGGCCGTGCCCTGCACACGCTGTGTGTCTATGGTGTGTGTCCGTGAGGGACAGGCCGTGCCCTGCACACGCTGTGTGTCTATGGTGTGTGTCCGTGAGGGACAGGCCGAGCCCTGCACACGCTGTGTGTCTATGGTGTGTGTCTGTGAGGGACAGGCCGTGCCCTGCACACGCTGTGTGTCTATGGTGTGTGTCCGTGAGGGACAGGCCGTGCCCTGCACACGCTGTGTGTCTATGGTGTGTGTCCGTGAGGGACAGGCCGTGCCCTGCACACGCTGTGTGTCTATGGTGTGTGTCCGTGAGGGACAGGCCGTGCCCTGCACACGCTGTGTGTCTATGGTGTGTGTCCGTGAGGGACAGGCCGAGCCCTGCACACACTGCGTGTCCATGGTGTGTGTCTGCGAGGGACAGGCCGAGTCCTGCACACGCTGTGTGTCTACGGTGTGTGTCTGTGAGGGACAGGCCGAGCCCTGCACACACTGTGTGTCTATGGTGTGTGTCTGTGAGGGACAGGCCGAGCCCTGCACACGCTGTGTGTCTATGGTGTGTCTGGGAGGGACAGGCCGAGCCCTGCACACGCTGTGTGTCTATGGTGTGTGTCTGTGAGGGATAGGCAGAGCCCTGCACACGCTGTGTGTCTATGGTGTGTGTCTGTGAGGGACAGGCCGAGCCCTGCACACGCTGTGTGTCTATGGTGTGTGTCTGAGGGACAGGCCGAGCCCTGCACACGCTGTGTGTCTATGGTGTGTGTCTGTGAGGGACAGGCCGAGCCCTGCACACGCTGTGTGCCTATGGTGTGTGTCTGAGGGACAGGCCGAGCCCTGCACACGCTGTGTGTCTGTGGTGTGTGTCTGCGAGGGACAGGCCGAGCCCTGCACACGCTGTGTGTCTATGGTGTGTGTCTGAGGGACAGGCCGAGCCCTGCACACACTGTGTGTCTATGGTGTGTGTCTGTGAGGGACAGGCCGAGCCCTGCACACGCTGTGTGTCTATGGTGTGTCTGGGAGGGACAGGCCGAGCCCTGCACACGCTGTGTGTCTATGGTGTGTGTCTGTGAGGGATAGGCAGAGCCCTGCACACGCTGTGTGTCTATGGTGTGTGTCTGTGAGGGACAGGCCGAGCCCTGCACACGCTGTGTGTCTATGTTGTGTGTCTGAGGGACAGGCCGAGCCCTGCACACGCTGTGTGTCTATGGTGTGTGTCTGTGAGGGACAGGCCGAGCCCTGCACACGCTGTGTGTCTATGGTGTGTGTCTGAGGGACAGGCCGAGCCCTGCACACGCTGTGTGTCTGTGGTGTGTGTCTGCGAGGGACAGGCCGAGCCCTGCACACGCTGTGTGTCTATGGTGTGTGTCTGAGGGACAGGCCGAGCCCTGCACACACTGTGTGTGTCTGTGAGGGACAGGCCGAGCCCTGCACACACTGTGTGTCTATGGTGTGTGTCTGTGAGGGACAGGCCGAGCCCTGCACACGCTGTGTGTCTATGGTGTGTGTCTGAGGGACAGGCCGAGCCCTGCACACACTGTGTGTCTATGGTGTGTCTCTATGGTGTGTGTCTGTGAGGGATAGGCAGAGCCCTGCACACGCTGTGTGTCTATGGTGTGTGTCTGTGAGGGACAGGCCGAGCCCTGCACACGCTGTGTGTCTATGGTGTGTGTCTGAGGGACAGGCCGAGCCCTGCACACACTGTGTGTCTATGGTGTGTCTCTATGGTGTGTGTCTGAGGGACAGGCCGAGCCCTGCACAAGCTGTGTGTCTATGGTGTGTCTCTGTGAGGGACAGGCCGAGCCCTGCACACACTGTGTGTCTATGGTGTGTGTCTGTGAGGGACAGGCCGAGCCCTGCACACGCTGTGTGTCTATGGTGTGTCTCTGTGAGGGACAGGCCGAGCCCTGCACACACTGTGTGTCTATGGTGTGTGTCTGAGGGACAGGCCGAGCCCAGCACACACTGTGTGTCTATGGTGTGTCTGGGAGGGACAGGCCGAGCCCTGCACACGCTGTGTGTCTATGGTGTGTCTCTGTGAGGGACAGGCTGAGCCCTGCACACGCTGTGTGTCTATGGTGTGTCTCTGTGAGGGACAGGCCGAGCCCTGCACACACTGTGTGTCTATGGTGTGTGTCTGTGAGGGACAGGCCGAGCCCTGCACACGCTGTGTGTCTGTGGTGTGTGTCTGTGAGGGACAGGCCGAGCCCTGCACACGCTGTGTGTCTATGGTGTGTCTCTGTGAGGGACAGGCCGAGCCCTGAACACACTGTGTGTCTATGGTGTGTCTGGGAGTGACAGGCCGAGCCCTGCACACGCTGTGTGTCTATGGTGTGTCTCTGTGAGGGACAGGCCGAGCCCTGCACACGCTGTGTGTCTATGGTGTGTGTCTGTGAGGGACAGGCTGAGCTCTGCACACACTGTGTGTCTATGGTGTGTGTCTTTGAGGGACAGGCCGAGCCCTGCACACGCTGTGTGTCTATGGTGTGTCTCTGGGAGGCACAGGCCGAGCCCTGCACACGCTGTGTGTCTATGGTGTGTGTCTGTGAGGGACAGGCCGAGCCCTGCACACGCTGTGTGTCTATGGTGTGTGTCTGTGAGGGACAGGCCGAGCCCTGCACACGCTGTGTGACTATGGTGTGTGTCTGTGAGGGACAGGCCGAGCCCTGCACACGCTGTGTGTCTATGGTGTGTGTCCGTGAGGGACAGGCCGAGCACTGCACACGCTGTGTGTCTATGGTGTGTGTCTGTGAGGGACAGGCCGAGCCCTGCACACACTCTGTGTCTATGGTGTGTGTCTGGGAGGGACAGGCCGAGCCCTGCACACGCTGTGTGTCTATGGTGTGTGTCCGTGAGGGACAGGCCGAGCCCTGCACACGCTGTGTGTCTATGGTGTGTGTCCGTGAGGGACAGGCCGAGCACTGCACACGCTCTGTGTCTATGGTGTGTGTCTGTGAGGGACAGGCCGAGCCCTGCACACACTCTGTGTCTATGGTGTGTGTCTGGGAGGGACAGGCCGAGCCCTGCACACGCTGTGTGTCTATGGTGTGTCTGGGAGGGACAGGCCGAGCCCTGCACACGCTGTGTGTCTATGGTGTGTCTCTGTGAGGGACAGGCCGAGCCCTGCACACACTGTGTGTCTATGGTGTGTGTCTGAGGGACAGGCCGAGCCCAGCACACACTGTGTGTCTATGGTGTGTGTCTGTGAGGGACAGGCCGAGCCCAGCACACGCTGTGTGTCTATGGTGTGTGTCTGCGAGGGACAGGCCGAGCCCTGCACACGCTGTGTGTCTATGGTGTGTGTCTGGGAGGGACAGGCCGAGCCCTGCACACGCTGTGTGTCTGTGGTGTGTTTTTAGGAGGGACAGGCCGAGCCCTGCACACACTGTGTGTCTATGGTGTGTGTCTGAGGGACAGGCCGAGCCCTGCACATGCTGTGTGTCTATGGTGTGTGTCTGGGAGGGACAGGCCGAGCCCTGCACACGCTGTGTGTCTATGGTGTGTGTCTGAGGGACAGGCCGAGCCCTGCACATGCTGTGTTTCTATGGTGTGTGTCTGGGAGGGACAGGCCGAGCCCTGCACACGCTGTGTGTCTATGGTGTGTCTCTGTGAGGGACAGGCCGAGCCCTGCACACACTGTGTGTCTATGGTGTGTCTCTGTGAGGGACAGGCCGAGCCCTGCACACACTGTGTGTCTTTGGTGTGTGTCTGTGAGGGACAGACCGAGCCCTGCACACACTGTGTGTGTCTGTGAGGGACAGGCCGAGCCCTGCACACACTGTGTGTCTATGGTGTGTGTCTGTGAGGGACAGACCGAGCCCTGCACACACTGTGTGTGTCTGTGAGGGACATGCTGAGCCCTGCACACACTGTGTGTCTATGGTGTGTGTCTGTGAGGGACAGGCCGAGCCCTGCACATGCTGTGTGTCTGTGGTGTGTGTCTGTGAGGGACAGGCTGAGCCCTGCACACACTGTGTGTCTATGGTGTGTCTCTGTGAGGGACAGGCCGAGCCCTGCACACACTGTGTGTCTATGGTGTGTGTCTGTGAGGGACAGGCCGAGCCCTGCACACGCTGTGTGTCTATGGTCTGTGTCTGTGATGGACAGGCCGAGCCCTGCACACGCTGTGTGTCTATGGTGTGTGTCTGGGAGGGACAGGCAGAGCCCTGCACACACTGTGTGTCTACGGTGTGTGTCTGTGAGGGACAGGCCGAGCCCTGCACACGCTGTGTGTCTATGGTGTGGGTCTGTGAGGGACAGGCCGAGCCCTGCACACACTGTGTGTCTATGGTGTGTGTCTGTGAGGGACAGGCCGAGCCCTGCACACGCTGTGTGTCTATGGTGTGTGTCTGTGAGGGACAGGCCAAGCCCTGCAAACACTGTGTGTCTATGGTGAGTGCCTGAGGGACAGGCCGAGCCCTGCACACACTGTGTGTCTATGGTGTGTGTCTGGGAGGGACAGGCCGAGCCCTGCACACACTGTGTGTCTATGGTGTGTGTCTGAGGGACAGGCCGAGCCCTGCACACACTGTGTGTCTATGGTGTGTGTCTGTGAGGGGCAGGCCGAGCCCTGCACACGCCGTGTGTCTATGGTCTCTGTCTGTGATGGACAGGCCGAGCCCTGCACACGCTGTGTGTCTATGGTGTGTGTCTGGGAGGGACAGGCCGAGCCCTGCACACGCGGTGTGTCTATGGTGTGTGTCTGGGAGGGACAGGCCGAGCCCTACACACGCTGTGTGTCTATGGTGTGTGTCTGAGAGGGACAGGCCGAGCCCTGCACACACTGTGTGTCTATGGTGTGTGTCTGTGAGGGACAGGCCGAGCCCTGCACATGCTGTGTGTCTATGGTGTGTGTCTGGGAGGGACAGGCCGAGCCCTGCACACACTGTGTGTCTATGGTGTGTTTCTGTGAGGGACAGGCCGAGCCCTGCACACGCTGTGTGTCTATGGTGTGTGTCTGCGAGGGACAGGCCGAGCCCTGCACACGCTGTGTGTCTATGGTGTGTGTCTGCGAGGGACAGGCCGAGCCCTGCACACGCTGTGTGTCTATGGTGTGTGTGTCTATGGTGTGTGTCTGTGAGGGACAGACCGAGCCCTGCACATGCTGTGTGTCTATGGTGTGTGTCTGGGAGGGACAGGCTGAGCCCTGCACACACTGTGTGTCTATGGTGTGTGTCTGTGAGGGACAGGCCGAGCCCTGCACACGCTGTGTGACTGTGAGGGACAGGCCGAGCCCTGCACACGCTGTGTGTCTATGGTGTGTGTCTGGGAGGGACAGGCTGAGCCCTGCACACGCTGTGTGTCTATGGTGTGTGTCTGTGAGGGACAGGCTGAGCCCTGCACACACTGTGTGTCTATGGTGTGTGTCTGTGAGGGACAGGCCGAGCCCTGCACACGCTGTGTGTCTATGGTGTGTGTCTGTGAGGGACAGGCCGAGCCCTGCACACACTGCGTGTCTATGGTGTGTGTCTGCGAGGGACAGGCCGGGTCCTGCACAGGCTGTGTGTCTATGGTGTGTGTCTGGGAGGGACAGGCAGAGCCCTGCACACGCTGTGTGTCTATGGTGTGTGTCTGTGAGGGACAGGCCGAGTCCTGCACACACTGTGTGTCTATGGTGTGTGTCTGGGAGGGACAGGCCGAGCCCTGCACACGCTGTGTGTCTATGGTGTGTGTCTGGGAGGGACAGGCCGAGCCCTGCACACACTGCGTGTCCATGGTGTGTGTCTGCGAGGGACAGGCCGAGTCCTGCACAGGCTGTGTGTCTATGGTGTGTGTCTGGGAGGGACAGGCCGAGCCCTGCACACACTGTGTGTCTATGGTGTGTGTCTGTGAGGGACAGGCCAAGCCCTGCACACGCTGTGTGTCTATGGTGTGTGTCTGCGAGGGACAGGCCGAGCCCTGCACACGCTGTGTGTCTATGGTGTGTGTCTGCGAGGGACAGGCCGAGCCCTGCACACGCTGTGTGTCTATGGTGTGTGTCTGCGAGGGACAGGCCTAGCCCTGCACACGCTGTGTGTCTATGGTGTGTGTGTCTATGGTGTGTGTCTGTGAGGGACAGGCCGAGCCCTGCACACGCTGTGTGTCTATGGTGTGTGTCTGTGAGGGACAGGCCGAGCCCTGCACATGCTGTGTGTCTATGGTGTGTGTCTGGGAGGGACAGACCGAGCCCTGCACACGCTGTGTGTCTATGGTGTGTGTCTGTGAGGGACAGGCTGAGACCTGGACACGCTGTGTGTCTATGGTGTGTGTCTGTGAGGGACAGGCTGAGCCCTGCACACACTGTGTGTCTATGGTGTGTGTTTGTGAGGGACAGGCCGAGCCCTGCACACGCTGTGTGTCTATGGTGTGTGTCTGTGAGGGACAGGCCGAGCCCTGCACACACTGCGTGTCTATGGTGTGTGTCTGCGAGGGACAGGCCGAGTCCTGCACAGGCTGTGTGTCTATGGTGTGTGTCTGGGAGGGACAGGCAGAGCCCTGCACACGCTGTGTGTCTATGGTGTGTGTCTGTGAGGGACAGGCCGAGTCCTGCACACACTGTGTGTCTATGGTGTGTGTCTGGGAGGGACAGGCCGAGCCCTGCACACGCTGTGTGTCTATGGTGTGTATCTGGGAGGGACAGGCCGAGCCCTGCACACACTGCGTGTCCATGGTGTGTGTCTGCTAGGGACAGGCCGAGTCCTGCACAGGCTGTGTGTCTATGGTGTGTGTCTGGGAGGGACAGGCCGAGCCCTGCACACACTGTGTGTCTATGGTGTGTGTCTGTGAGGGACAGGCCAAGCCCTGCACACGCTGTGTGTCTATGGTGTGTGTCTGCGAGGGACAGGCCGAGCCCTGCACACGCTGTGTGTCTATGGTGTGTGTCTGCGAGGGACAGGCCGAGCCCTGCACACGCTGTGTGTCTATGGTGTGTGTCTGCGAGGGACAGGCCGAGCCCTGCACACGCTGTGTGTCTATGGTGTGTGTGTCTATGGGGTGTGTCTGTGAGGGACAGGCCGAGCCCTGCACACGCTGTGTGTCTATGGTGTGTGTCTGTGAGGGACAGGCCGAGCCCTGCACATGCTGTGTGTCTATGGTGTGTGTCTGGGAGGGACAGACCGAGCCCTGCACACGCTGTGTGTCTATGGTGTGTGTCTGTGAGGGACAGGCCGAGCCCTGCACACGCGGTGTGTCTATGGTGTGTGTCTGTGAGGGACAGGCCGAGCCCTGCACACACTGCGTGTCTATGGTGTGTGTCTGCGAGGGACAGGCCGAGTCCTGCACACGCTGTGTGACTGTGAGGGACAGGCCGAGCCCTGCACACCCTGTGTGTCTATGGTGTGTGTCTGGGAGGGACAGGCTGAGCCCTGCACACGCTGTGTGTCTATGGTGTGTGTCTGTGAGGGACAGGCTGAGCCCTGCACACACTGTGTGTCTATGGTGTGTGTCTGTGAGGGACAGGCCGAGCCCTGCACACGCTGTGTGTCTATGGTGTGTGTCTGTGAGGGACAGGCCGAGCCCTGCACACACTGCGTGTCTATGGTGTGTGTCTGCGAGGGACAGGCCGAGTCCTGCACAGGCTGTGTGTCTATGGTGTGTGTCTGTGAGGGACAGGCCGAGCCCTGCACACGCTGTGTGTCTATGGTGTGTGTCTGTGAGGGACAGGCCGAGTCCTGCACACACTGTGTGTCTATGGTGTGTGTCTGGGAGGGACAGGCCGAGCCCTGCACACGCTGTGTGTCTATGGTGTGTGTCTGGGAGGGACAAGCCGAGCCCTGCACACACTGCGTGTCCATGGTGTGTGTCTGCGAGGGACAGGCCGAGTCCTGCACAGGCTGTGTGTCTATGGTGTGTGTCTGGGAGGGACAGGCCGAGCCCTGCACACGCTGTGTGTCTATGGTGTGTGTCTGGGAGGGACAGGCCGAGCCCTGCACACACTGCGTGTCCATGGTGTGTGTCTGCGAGGGACAGGCCGAGTCCTGCACAGGCTGTGTGTCTATGGTGTGTGTCTGGGAGGGACAGGCCGAGCCCTGCACACACTGTGTGTCTATGGTGTGTGTCTGTGAGGGACAGGCCAAGCCCTGCACACGCTGTGTGTCTATGGTGTGTGTCTGCGAGGGACAGGCCGAGCCCTGCACACGCTGTGTGTCTATGGTGTGTGTCTGCGAGGGACAGGCCGAGCCCTGCACACGCTGTGTGTCTATGGTGTGTGTCTGCGAGGGACAGGCCTAGCCCTGCACACGCTGTGTGTCTATGGTGTGTGTGTCTATGGTGTGTGTCTGTGAGGGACAGGCCGAGCCCTGCACACGCTGTGTGTCTATGGTGTGTGTCTGTGAGGGACAGGCCGAGCCCTGCACATGCTGTGTGTCTATGGTGTGTTTGGGAGGGACAGACCGAGCCCTGCACACGCTGTGTGTCTATGGTGTGCGTCTGTGAGGGACAGGCCGAGCCCTGCACACGCTGTGTGTCTATGGTGTGTGTCTGTGAGGGACAGGCCGAGCCCTGCACACACTGCGTGTCTATGGTGTGTGTCTGCGAGGGACAGGCCGAGTCCTGCACACGCTGTGTGATTGTGAGGGACAGGCAGAGCCCTGCACACGCTGTGTGTCTATGGTGTGTGTCTGGGAGGGACAGGCTGAGCCCTGCACATGCTGTGTGTCTATGATGTGTGTCTGTGAGGGACAGGCTGAGCCCTGCACACACTGTGTGTCTATGGTGTGTGTCTGTGAGGGACAGGCCGAGCCCTGCACACGCTGTGTGTCTATGGTGTGTGTCTGTGAGGGACAGGCCGAGCCCTGCACACACTGCGTGTCTATGGTGTGTGTCTGCGAGGGACAGGCCGAGTCCTGCACAGGCTGTGTGTCTATGGTGTGTGTCTGGGAGGGACAGGCCGAGCCCTGCACACGCTGTGTGTCTATGGTGTGTGTCTGGGAGGGACAGGCCGAGCCCTGCACACACTGCGTGTCCATGGTGTGTGTCTGCGAGGGACAGGCCGAGTCCTGCACAGGCTGTGTGTCTATGGTGTGTGTCTGGGAGGGACAGGCCGAGCCCTGCACACACTGTGTGTCTATGGTGTGTGTCTGTGAGGGACAGGCCAAGCCCTGCACACGCTGTGTGTCTATGGTGTGTGTCTGCGAGGGACAGGCCGAGCCCTGCACACGCTGTGTGTCTATGGTGTGTGTCTGCGAGGGACAGGCCGAGCCCTGCACACGCTGTGTGTCTATGGTGTGTGTCTGCGAGGGACAGGCCTAGCCCTGCACACGCTGTGTGTCTATGGTGTGTGTGTCTATGGTGTGTGTCTGTGAGGGACAGGCCGAGCCCTGCACACGCTGTGTGTCAATGGTGTGTGTCTGTGAGGGACAGGCCGAGCCCTGCACATGCTGTGTGTCTATGGTGTGTGTCTGGGAGGGACAGACCGAGCCCTGCACACGCTGTGTGTCTATGGTGTGTGTCTGTGAGGGACAGGCTGAGACCTGGACACGCTGTGTGTCTATGGTGTGTGTCTGTGAGGGACAGGCTGAGCCCTGCACACACTGTGTGTCTATGGTGTGTGTCTGTGAGGGACAGGCCTAGCCCTGCACACGCTGTGTGTCTATGGTGTGTGTGTCTATGGTGTGTGTCTGTGAGGGACAGGCCGAGCCCTGCACACGCTGTGTGTCAATGGTGTGTGTCTGTGAGGGACAGGCCGAGCCCTGCACATGCTGTGTGTCTATGGTGTGTGTCTGGGAGGGACAGACCGAGCCCTGCACACGCTGTGTGTCTATGGTGTGTGTCTGTGAGGGACAGGCTGAGACCTGGACACGCTGTGTGTCTATGGTGTGTGTCTGTGAGGGACAGGCTGAGCCCTGCACACACTGTGTGTCTATGGTGTGTGTCTGTGAGGGACAGGCCGAGCCCTGCACACGCTGTGTGTCTATGGTGTGTGTCTGTGAGGGACAGGCCGAGCCCTGCACACACTGCGTGTCTATGGTGTGTGTCTGCGAGGGACAGGCCGAGTCCTGCACAGGCTGTGTGTCTATGGTGTGTGTCTGGGAGGGACAGGCAGAGCCCTGCACACGCTGTGTGTCTATGGTGTGTGTCTGTGAGGGACAGGCCGAGTCCTGCACACACTGTGTGTCTATGGTGTGTGTCTGGGAGGGACAGGCCGAGCCCTGCACACGCTGTGTGTCTATGGTGTGTGTCTGGGAGGGACAGGCCGAGCCCTGCACACACTGCGTGTCCATGGTGTGTGTCTGCTAGGGACAGGCCGAGTCCTGCACAGGCTGTGTGTCTATGGTGTGTGTCTGGGAGGGACAGGCCGAGCCCTGCACACACTGTGTGTCTATGGTGTGTGTCTGTGAGGGACAGGCCAAGCCCTGCACACGCTGTGTGTCTATGGTGTGTGTCTGCGAGGGACAGGCCGAGCCCTGCACACGCTGTGTGTCTATGGTGTGTGTCTGCGAGGGACAGGCCGAGCCCTGCACACGCTGTGTGTCTATGGTGTGTGTCTGCGAGGGACAGGCCGAGCCCTGCACACGCTGTGTGTCTATGGTGTGTGTGTCTATGGGGTGTGTCTGTGAGGGACAGGCCGAGCCCTGCACACGCTGTGTGTCTATGGTGTGTGTCTGTGAGGGACAGGCCGAGCCCTGCACATGCTGTGTGTCTATGGTGTGTGTCTGGGAGGGACAGACCGAGCCCTGCACACGCTGTGTGTCTATGGTGTGTGTCTGTGAGGGACAGGCCGAGCCCTGCACACGCGGTGTGTCTATGGTGTGTGTCTGTGAGGGACAGGCCGAGCCCTGCACACACTGCGTGTCTATGGTGTGTGTCTGCGAGGGACAGGCCGAGTCCTGCACACGCTGTGTGACTGTGAGGGACAGGCCGAGCCCTGCACACGCTGTGTGTCTATGGTGTGTGTCTGGGAGGGACAGGCTGAGCCCTGAACATGCTGTCTGTCTATGGTGTGTGTCTGTGAGGGACAGGCTGAGCCCTGCACACACTGTGTGTCTATGGTGTGTGTCTGTGAGGGACAGGCCGAGCCCTGCACACGCTGTGTGTCTATGGTGTGTGTCTGTGAGGGACAGGCCGAGCCCTGCACACACTGCGTGTCTATGGTGTGTGTCTGCGAGGGACAGGCCGAGTCCTGCACAGGCTGTGTGTCTATGGTGTGTGTCTGGGAGGGACAGGCAGAGCCCTGCACACGCTGTGTGTCTATGGTGTGTGTCTGTGAGGGACAGGCCGAGTCCTGCACACACTGTGTGTCTATGGTGTGTGTCTGGGAGGGACAGGCCGAGCCCTGCACACGCTGTGTGTCTATGGTGTGTGTCTGGGAGGGACAAGCCGAGCCCTGCACACACTGCGTGTCCATGGTGTGTGTCTGCGAGGGACAGGCCGAGTCCTGCACAGGCTGTGTGTCTATGGTGTGTGTCTGGGAGGGACAGGCCGAGCCCTGCACACGCTGTGTGTCTATGGTGTGTGTCTGGGAGGGACAGGCCGAGCCCTGCACACGCTGTGTGTCTATGGTGTGTCTATGGTGTGTGTCTGGGAGGGACAGGCCGAGACCTGCACACGCTGTGTGTCTATGGTGTGTGTCTGTGAGGGACAGGCTGAGACCTGGACACGCTGTGTGTCTATGGTGTGTGTCTGGGAGAGACAGGCCGAGCCCTGCACACACTGTGTGTCTATGGTGTGTGTCTGTGAGGGACAAGCCGAGCCCTGCACACGCTGTGTGTCTATGGTGTGTGTCTATGGTGTGTGTCCGTGAGGGACAGGCCGAGCCCTGCACACACTGTGTCTATGGTGTGTGTCTGTGAGGGACAGGCTGAGCCCTGCACACGCTGTGTGTCTATGGTGTGTGTCTGTGGTGTGTGTCTGTGAGGGACAGGCCGTGCCCTGCACACGCTGTGTGTCTATGGTGTGTGTCCGTGAGGGACAGGCCGAGCCCTGCACACACTGTGTGTCTATGGTGTGTGTCTGTGGTGTGTGTCTGTGGGGGACAGGCCGAGCCCTGCACAAGCTGTGTGTCTATGGTGTGTCTCTGTGAGGGACAGGCCGAGCCCTGCACACGCTGAGTGTCTATGGTGTGTGTCTGGGAGGGACAGGCCGAGCCCTGCACACGCTGTGTGTCTATGGTGTGTGTCTGTGAGGAACAGGCCGAGCCCAGCACACACTGTGTGTCTATGGTGTGTCTGGGAGGGACAAGCTGGCCGAGCCCTTCACACACTGTGTGTCTATGGTGTGTCTGGGAGGGACAAGCTGGCCGAGCCCTGCACACACTGTGTGTCTATGGTGTGTGTCTTGGAGGGACAGGCCGAGCCCTGCACACACTGTGTGTCTATAGTGTGTGTCTGTAAAGGGACAGGCCGAGCGCTGCACACGCTGTGTGTCTATGGTGTGTGTCTGTGAGGGACAGGCCGTGCCCTGCACACGCTGTGTGTCTATGGTGTGTGTCCGTGAGGGACAGGCCGTGCCCTGCACACGCTGTGTGGCTATGGTGTGTGTCTGTGAGGGACAGGCCGAGCCCTGCAAACACTGTGTGTCTATGGTGTGTGCCTGAGGGACAGGCCGAGCCCTGCACACACTGTGTGTCTATGGTGTGTGCCTGAGGGACAGGCCGAGCCCTGCACACACTGTGTGTCTATGGTGTGTGTCTGCGAGGGACAGGCCGAGCCCTGCACACACTGTGTGTCTATGGTGTGTGTCTGAGGGACAGGCCGAGCCCTGCACACACTGTGTGTCTATGGTGTGTGTCTGTGGTGTGTGTCTGTGGGGGACAGGCCGAGCCCTGCACAAGCTGTGTGTCTATGGTGTGTCTCTGTGAGGGACAGGCCGAGCCCTGCACATGCTGTGTGTCTATGGTGTATGTCTGGGAGGGACAGGCCGAGCCCTGCACACGCTGTGTGTCTATGGTGTGTGTCTGTGAGGAACAGGCCAAGCCCTGCACACACTGTGTGTCTATGATGTGTGTCTGTGAGGGACAGGCCGTGCCCTGCACACGCTGTGTGTCTATGGTGTGTGTCCGTGAGGGACAGGCCGTGCCCTGCACAGCACACGCTGTGTGTCTATGGTGTGTGTCCGTGAGGGACAGGCCGTGCCCTGCACAGCACACGCTGTGTGTCTATGGTGTGTGTCCGTGAGGGACAGGCCGTGCCCTGCACACGCTGAATGTCTATGGTGTGTGTCTGGAAGGGACAGGCCGAGCCCTGCACACGCTGTGTGTCTATGGTGTGTCTGTGAGGGACAGGCCGAGCCCTGCACACACTGTGTGTCTATAGTGTGTGACTGTGAGGGACAGGCCGAGCCCTGCACACGCTGTGTGTCTATGGTGTGTGTCTGGGAGGGATAGGCAGAGCCCTGCACACGCTGTGTGTCTATGGTGTGTGTCCGTGAGGGACAGGCCATGCCCTGCACACGCTGTGTGTCTATGGTGTGTGTCTGTGAGGGACAGGCCGAGCCCTGCACACACTGTGTGTCTATGGTGTGTGTCTGCGAGGGACAGGCCGAGCCCTGCACACACTGTGTATCTATGGTGTGTGTCTGAGGGACAGGCCGAGCCCTGCACACACTGTGTGTCTATGGTGTGTCTCTGTGGTGTGTGTCTGTGGGGGACAGGCCGAGCCCTGCACAAGCTGTGTGTCTATGGTGTGTCTCTGTGAGGGACAGGCCGAGCCCTGCACACGCTGTGTGTCTATGGTGTGTGTCTGGGAGGGACAGGCCGAGCCCTGCACACTCTGTGTGTCTATGGTGTGTGTCTGTGAGGAACAGGCCGAGCCCTGCACACACTGTGTGTCTATGGTGTGTGTCTGTGAGGGACAAGCTGGCCGAGCCCTTCACACACTGTGTGTCTATGGTGTGTCTGGGAGGGACAAGCTGGCCGAGCCCTTCACACACTGTACGTCTATGGTGTGTGTCTGGAAGGGACAGGCCGAGTCCTGCACACGCTGTGTGTCTATGGTGTGTCTGTGAGGGACAGGCGAGCCCTGCACACGCTGTGTGTCTATGGTGTGTGTCTGGCAGGGACAGGCCGAGCCCAGCACACGCTGTGTTTCTATGGTGTGTGTCTGTGATGGAAAGGCCGAGCCCTGCACACGCTGTGTGTCTATGGTGTGTGTCTGGGAGGGACAGGTCGAGCCCTGCACACGCTGTGTGTCTATGGTGTGTGTCTTTGAGGGACAGGCCGAGCCCTGCACACTCTGTGTCTATGGTGTGTGTCTGTGAGGGACAGGCCGAGCCCTGCACACGCTGTGTGGCTATGGTGTGTGTCTGTGAGGGACAGGCCGAGCCCTGCACACGCTGAGTGTCTATGGTGTGTGTCTGGGAGGGACAGGCCGAGCCCTGCACACGCTGTGTGTCTATGGTGTGTGTCTGTGAGGAACAGGCCGAGCCCAGCACACACTGTGTGTCTATGGTGTGTCTGGCAGGGACAAGCTGGCCGAGCCCTTCACACACTGTGTGTCTATGGTGTGTCTGGGAGGGACAAGCTGGCCAAGCCCTGCACACACTGTGTGTCTATGGTGTGTGTCTTGGAGGGACAGGCCGAGCCCTGCACACACTGTGTGTCTATAGTGTGTGTCTGTAAAGGGACAGGCCGAGCGCTGCACACGCTGTGTGTCTATGGTGTGTGTCTGTGAGGGAATAGGCCGTGCCCTGCACACGCTGTGTGTCTATGGTGTGTGTCCGTGAGGGACAGGCCGTGCCCTGCACACGCTGTGTGGCTATGGTGTGTGTCTGTGAGGGACAGGCCGAGCCCTGCAAACACTGTGTGTCTATGGTGTGTGCCTGAGGGACAGGCCGAGCCCTGCACACACTGTGTGTCTATGGTGTGTGCCTGAGGGACAGGCCGAGCCCTGCACACACTGTGTGTCTATGGTGTGTGTCTGCGAGGGACAGGCCGAGCCCTGCACACACTGTGTGTCTATGGTGTGTGTCTGAGGGACAGGCCGAGCCCTGCACACACTGTGTGTCTATGGTGTGTGTCTGTGGTGTGTGTCTGTGGGGGACAGGCCGAGCCCTGCACTCGCTGTGTGTCTATGGTGTGTGTCTGGGAGGGACAGGCCGAGCCCTGCACACGCTGTGTGTCTATGGTGTGTGTCTGTGAGGAACAGGCCAAGCCCTGCACACACTGTGTGTCTATGATGTGTGTCTGTGAGGGACAAGCTGGCCGAGCCCTTCACACACTGTGTGTCTATGGTGTGTGTCTGGAAGGGACAGGCCGAGCCCTGCACACGCCTTGTGTCTATGGTGTGTCTGTGAGGGACAGGCCGAGCCCTGCACACACTGTGTGTCTATAGTGTGTGACTGTGAGGGACAGGCCGAGCCCTGCACACGCTGTGTGTCTATGGTGTGTGTCTGGGAGGGACAGGCCGAGCACTGCACACGCTGTGTGTCTATGGTGTGTGTCTGTGAGGGACAGGCCGAGCCCTGCACACACTGTGTGTCTATGGTGTGTGTCTGCGAGGGACAGGCCGAGCCCTGCACACACTGTGTATCTATGGTGTGTGTCTGAGGGACAGGCCGAGCCCTGCACACACTGTGTGTCTATGGTGTGTCTCTGTGGTGTGTGTCTGTGGGGGACAGGCCGAGCCCTGCACAAGCTGTGTGTCTATGGTGTGTCTCTGTGAGGGACAGGCCGAGCCCTGCACACGCTGTGTGTCTATGGTGTGTGTCTGGGAGGGACAGGCCGAGCCCTGCACACGCTGTGTGTCTATGGTGTGTGTCTGTGAGGAACAGGCCGAGCCCTGCACACACTGTGTGTCTATGGTGTGTGTCTGTGAGGGACAAGCTGGCCGAGCCCTTCACACACTGTGTGTCTATGGTGTGTCTGGGAGGGACAAGCTGGCCGAGCCCTTCACACACTGTACGTCTATGGTGTGTGTCTGGAAGGGACAGGCCGAGTCCTGCACACGCTGTGTGTCTATGGTGTGTCTGTGAGGGACAGGAGAGCCCTGCACACGCTGTGTGTCTATGGTGTGTGTCTGGCAGGGACAGGCCGAGCCCAGCACACGCTGTGTTTCTATGGTGTGTGTCTGTGATGGAAAGGCCGAGCCCTGCACACGCTGTGTGTCTATGGTGTGTGTCTGGGAGGGACAGATCGAGCCCTGCACACGCTGTGTGTCTATGGTGTGTGTCTTTGAGGGACAGGCCGAGCCCTGCACACTCTGTGTCTATGGTGTGTTTCTGTGAGGGACAGGCCGAGCCCTGCACACGCTGTGTGGCTATGGTGTGTGTCTGTGAGGGACAGGCCGAGCCCTGCACACACTGTGTGTCTATGGTGTGTGTCTGTGAGGGATAGGCAGAGCCCTGCACATGCTGTGTGTCTATGGTGTGTGTCTGGGAGGGACAGGCCGAGCCCTGCACACACTGTGTGTCTATGGTGTGTGTCTGTGAGGGTCAGGCCGAGCCCTGCACACGCTGTGTGTCTATGGTGTGTGTCTGGGAGGGACAGGCCGAGCCCTGCACACGCTGTGTGTCTATGGTGTGTGTCTGTGATGGACAGGCCGAGCCCTGCACACGCTGTGTGTCTATGGTGTGTGTCTGGGAGGGACAGGTCGAGCCCTGCACACGGTGTGTGTCTATGGTGTGTGTCTGTGAGGGACAGGCCGAGCCCTGCACACGCTGTGTGTCTATAGTGTGTGTCTGTGAGGGACAGGCTGAGCCCTGCACACGCTGTGTCTATGGTGTGTGTCTGAGGGACAGGCCGAACCCAGCACACGCTGTGTGGCTATGGTGTGTGTCTGTGAGGGACAGGCCGAGCCCTGCACACGCTGTGTGTCTATGGTGTGTGTCTGTGAGGGATAGGCAGAGCCCTGCACACGCTGTGTGTCTATGGTGTGTGTCTGTGAGGGTCAGGCCGAGCCCTGCACACGCTGTGTGTCTATGGTGTGTGTCTGGGAGGGACAGGCCGAGCCCTGCACACGCTGTGAGTCTATGGTGTGTGTCTGTGAGGGACAGGCCGAGCCCTGCACACACTGTGTGTCTATGGTGTGTGTCTGTGAGGGACAGGCCGAGCCCTGCACACGCGGTGTGTCTATGGTGTGTGTCTGTAATGGACAGGCCGAGCCCTGCACACGCTGTGTGTCTATGGTGTGTGTCTGTGAGGAACAGGCCGAGCCCTGCACTCGCTGTGTGTCTATGGTGTGTGTCTGGGAGGGACAGGACGAGCCCTCCACACGCTGTGTGTCTATGGTGTGTCTCTGTGAGGGACAGGCCGAGCCCTGCACACACTGTGTGTCTATGGTGTGTGTCTGTGAGGGACAGGCCGAGCCCTGCACACGCTGTGTGTCTATGGTGTGTGTCTGTGAGGGACAGGTCGAGCCCTGCACACGCTGTGTGTCTATGGTGTGCGTCTGTGAGGGACAGGTCGAGCCCTGCACACGCTGTGGGTCTATGGTGTGTGTCTGTGAGGGACAGGCCGAGCCCTGCACACACTGTGTGTCTATGGTGTGTGTCTGTGAGGGATAGGCAGAGCCCTGCACACGCTGTGTGTCTATGGTGTGTGTCTGTGAGGGTCAGGCCGAGCCCTGCACACGCTCTGTGTCTATGGTGTGTGTCTGTGAGGGACAGGCCGAGCCCTGCACACACTGTGTGTCTATGGTGTGTGTCTGGGAGGGACAGGCCGAGCCCTGCACACACTGTGTGTCTATGGTGTGTGTCTGTGAGGGACACTGCACCGAACCCAGGGCCCCAGCACGAACACTGAGGGACTCTGCTCTGAACCAAGGGCCCCAGCACGAACACTGAGGGACACTGCACCGAACCAAGGGCCACAACACGAACACAGAGGGACACTGCATCAAACCAAGGGCCCCAGCACGAACACTGAGGGACACTGCACCAAACCAAGGGCCACAACACGAACACAGAGGGACACTGCATCAAACCAAGGGCCCCAGCACGAACACTGAGGGACACTGCACCGAACCAAGGGCCACAGCACGAACACTGAGGGACACTGCACCGAACCAAGGGCCACAACACGAACACAGAGGGACACTGCATCAAACCAAGGGCCCCAGCACGAACACTGAGGGACATTGCACCGAACCAAGGGCCACAGCACGAGCACTGAGGGACACTGCACCGAACCAAGGGCCACAACACGAACACAGAGGGACACTGCATCAAACCAAGGGCCCCAGCACGAACACTGAGGGACACTGCACCGAACCAAGAGCCCCAGCACGAACACTGAGGGACACTGCACCGAACCAAGGGCCCCAGCACGAACACTGAGGGACACTGCACCAAACCAAGGGCCACAACACGAACACAGAGGGACACTGCATCAAACCAAGGGCCCCAGCACGAACACTGAGGGACACTGCACCGAACCAAGGGCCCCAGCACGAACACTGAGGGACACTGCACCGAACCAAGGGCCCCAGCACGAACACTGAGGGACACTGCACCAAACCAAGGGCCACAACACGAACACAGAGGGACACTGCACCGAACCAAGGGCCCCAGCACGAACACTGAGGGACACGGCATCAAACCAAGGGCCACAACACGAACACAGAGGGACACTGCATCAAACCAAGGGCCCCAGCACGAACACTGAGGGACTCTGCACTGAACCAAGGGACCCAGCACGAACACTGAGGGACTCTGCACCAAACCATTGGCCCCAGCACGAACACTGAGGGACACTGCACCGAACCAAGGGCCCCAGCACGAACACTGAGGGACACTGCACCAAACCAAGGGCCACAACACGAACACAGAGGGACACTGCACCGAACCAAGGGCCCCAGCACGAACACTGAGGGACACGGCATCAAACCAAGGGCCACAACACGAACACAGAGGGACACTGCATCAAACCAAGGGCCCCAGCACGAACACTGAGGGACTCTGCACTGAACCAAGGGACCCAGCACGAACACTGAGGGACTCTGCACCGAACCATTGGCCCCAGCACGAACACTGAGGGACACTGCACCGAACCAAGGGCCCCAGCACGAACACTGAGGGACACTGCACCAAACCAAGGGCCATAACACGAACACAGAGGGACACTGCACCGAACCAAGGGCCCCAGCACGAACACTGAGGGACACGGCATCAAATCAAGGGCCACAACACGAACACAGAGGGACACTGCATCAAACCAAGGGCCCCAGCACGAACACTGAGGGACTCTGCACTGAACCAAGGGACCCAGCACGAACACTGAGGGACTCTGCACCGAACCATTGGCCCCAGCACGAACACTGAGGGACACTGCACCGAACCAAGGGCCCCAGCACGAACACTGAGGGACACTGCACCAAACCAAGGGCCACAACACGAACACAGAGGGACACTGCACCGAACCAAGGGCCCCAGCACGAACACTCACGCCTTTTTCAGCCCCCCCCCCTTCCCTTCCCACGCCCCGCCCTGAGTTCCTGCAGGTGGTTTCCCTCTGGGGGTGTTTTGATTGGCACCGCTGTGCCCCCCCCCCCCCTGCTGACGCACCGTGTGCTCTGAGGCAGTGGTGCCAGGCTCCTGCCCGGCAGGATGTGGGAGTCAGGGCCCCCCCCCCGCCCCTGCTTGCCCTTTCCTCTGAGCCCCTGACGCGGTGCCATGGGGGCCCTGAGTCACGGGGGGGGTCGGAGGGTTGGCATCCGTAGTATCATCAATAGATCTGATGGGGGGGGTGTAACTGATGGTGCCACGAGCTGGAATCCGGGAGGTTGGGGGCCCGGAGGGGGCCGGGTCAGGTGGGTTCAGGGTCCCAGGCCCCCCTCCCGGTGACGCGTCTGAACCCCTGAGTCACTGAGGGGGGGGTTGTGCATGCCAAAGCCCCCCCCCCCCACACACACCTCCCTCAAAAGACAGGAGGCCGCATTTCCAGCTCTTGAGTCAAGTCTCAGTGACGCATTCTATTTATCAGGTGATGCCATGTGGGGGCCAACCCCCCCCCCCCCCCCCCCCGTGCTCAACCCCCGGGCCGTAGGGAGACTCAACGGGGCCTCCTTCGGCGCCCCCTCCTGGTTACACTAAATGACGACAAGCTGCCACCACCCGGGGAGCGCTCCAGCGGCGAGAGGCGATCTGTCTAGAAAGTAGACCTTGGTCCCCAGGGCCGTGGATGGAACCGAGAGGAGGCCTCTCTGCCACGGAGAGGGGGCACCCGGCATACCACGGAGAGGGGGCACCCGGCATACCACAGAGAGGGGGCACCCGGCATACCACGGAGAGGGGGCACCCGGCATACCACGGAGAGGGGGCACCCGGCATACCACGGAGAGGGGGCACCCGGCATACCACAGAGAGGGGGCACCTGGGCATACCACAGAGAGGGGGCACCCGGGCATACCACGGAGAGGGGGCACCCGGCATACCACGGAGAGGGGGCACCCGGCATACCACAGAGAGGGGGCACCCGGGCATACCACAGAGAGGGGGCACCCGGCATACCACGGAGAGGGGGCACCCGGCATACCACAGAGAGGGGGCACCCGGCATACCACGGAGAGGGGGCACCCGGGCATACCACGGAGAGGGGGCACCCGGGCATACCACAGAGAGGGGGGGGGGCACCCGGGCATACCACAGAGAGGGGGGGCACCCGGGCATACCACAGAGAGGGAGCACCCGGGCATACCACAGAGAGGAGGGGGGGGCACCCGGACATACCACGGAGAGAAAATGTATGAATAGGTCCTGTGGGGAGTGGGCATCCTCCTGACCCCTCCCTGGGAGGCTCCTGCCATCCAGGAGAAGATGGAAGAATCTGAAACGGCGGCGTCCCCATCAGCTGGTCCACCTTAGGGGTGGTGCTGGCTGAGTGTGGGACACCCCCCTGAATCTTACGAGTGTCCGTCCTGTCTTGCTGCCAGAGAGTGGGGTCAGGACAGTGGCTGGGCTCTTCCACTACCCGGAGAGGCCGGGGGCTGTGAAGGGCTGTGCAGGGCTGTAAAGGGCTGTAAAGGGCTGTGCAGGGCTGTGCAGGGCTGTGAAGGGCTGTGCAGGGCTGTGCAGGGCTGTGAAGGGCTGTGAAGGGCTGTGCAGGGCTGTGAAGGGCTGTGAAGGGCTGTGAAGGGCTGTGCAGGGCTGTGAAGGGCTGTAAAGGGCTGTGCAGGGCTGTGCAGGGCTGTGCAGGGCTGTAAAGGGCTGTGAAGGGCTGTGCAGGGCTGTGCAGGGCTGTGAAGGGCTGTGAAGGGCTGTGAAGGGCTGTGCAGGGCTGTGAAGGGCTGTAAAGGGCTGTAAAGGGCTGTGCAGGGCTGTGAAGGGCTGTGCAGGGCTGTGAAGGGCTGTGAAGGGCTGTGCAGGGCTGTGAAGGGCTGTAAAGGGCTGTAAAGGGCTGTGAAGGGCTGTGCAGGGCTGTGAATGGCTGTGACGGGCTGTGAAGGGCTGTGCAGGGCTGTGCAGGGCTGTGAAGGGCTGTGCAGGGCTGTGAAGGGCTGTGCAGGGCTGTGAATGGCTGTGAATGGCTGTGAAGGGCTGTGAAGGGCTGTGCAGGGCTGTGCAGGGCTGTGAAGGGCTGTGAAGGGCTGTGAAGGGCTGTGCAGGGCTGTGAAGGGCTGTGAAGGGCTGTGAATGGCTGTGACGGGCTGTAAAGGGCTGTGAAGGGCTGTGACGCTTCCGCCCTGGGATGCTGATCCTGCTCTGGTCGGCGGTGTGGACTCCTCCGCCCAGAGCCGGCTTCGCTCCCGGCCTCCGAGAGCGATGGCTCTCACCTCAGGAGGTCAGAAACATGTCTGTGGCAGCAGAACGATGAAGACCAGTCCGTCAATCCACTAGTAGTCCGTACGTCTAAGGTGCCTCTGGGTGCATTTATTAATACATTGAACACTGGCGTCACTGTGGGTTTATTAAGACGAGGTGTTTGGTACCAAACATCCCTGGGTACAGTGAAGCCATCGTAGCTGGGAGCTCGTAATCACGAGTGTCCGGCCCATGGGCTCGTCACGGCTCCCTGTGCAGTTGTGATATCTAAGAATCGTCATAGATATCACAATGACACGTCCACTCTCGCAGATATGCCCACTCGGGTATAGTGCGCCCTGCCTGCAAGGCCTGCGGAAGGGGTGGCTTATCTCTGTCTCATGCAGCGTGTGTGGCCGTGGCGCACAGGCCTGCGTGCCATGTCGACTCTTCAGTTTTCTCCGCACCAAGACACGCACCCTGCAGTGCGCACGGTCTTGGTGAGGGGCCCCGAGGGTGGCACAATTTCCTCTGCAGCCCCAGTGGACTCTCTTCAGTCCCAATGCCCGAGGTACCAGCGGTGCCACTTACTAGGGTTCCATGTTTAAATATCGATAACAAAAATATAGATGTAAAAATATTGATTACAAAAATATCGACTCCCTATACCTAAACAGGTAAGTACAATAATATCGACTCAAAAATAAAGATGTAAAAAATATCGACTTTAAAAAATAACATAACTTAAATTAAATAATTAAATATTAATATTATTGACAAAATAAATTAAATTACATTTATATTTTAACTAATTATAACAAATAAACTTAATTTAATAAATATAAACACAAAAAATGTGTACATATACATATATTTACGCAAATAAATTTTATTAAAACTAAAGACTTTTCTTTAAACTAAAGACTGACAACATAAGAAATGACCTCATCATGGATGTAAGTCGATATCCCAACCACACCAGAATGGCAGACACTCAACCTAAAAACAAGGCATCCTGGCAGTACTTCGATACCTATTCGGAAGAAGCTATACACAAACTGCTCTGCACCTTGAAGCCCTCTAATCACCACACAGACCCTCTACCTGCTAATGCTGTAAAAGACTTTATCCCCTTGCTCCTCCCTCTCTGGACCAAGATCATCAACAGCTCTTTGCAACAAGGACACATTCCAGACTCCCTTAAGGTGGGGCAAGTCACGCCTATACTCAAGAAACCTACAGCTGATCCGTCTGACCTAAACAACTATCGGCCCATCACCAATATCCCCACCCTGGCCAAACTGCTGGAGAAATGTGTCCAACTCCAACTAACAAAACACATTGATCAATTTGACCTCCTCAACCCTCATCAATCAGGCTTCAGAGCGAAACATAGCACGGAAACAGCTATGACACACATAATTGATGACGCCCTCCAAATTCTGGATCGCAATGAGTCCTGCCTCCTCATCCTTCTTGACCTCTCGTCAGCATTTGACACGGTCAAACATGAGAACTTGCTGGAGCTGCTAAGTTCTAGAATGGGGCTATCGGGAACTGTTCTCAAGTGGTTTTCGTCCTTCCTTCACAACCGGTCTCAGAGGTTCAAGATCGACAATGTGCTATCTACACCTGTGCCTGCAGATCTAGGGGTTCCACAAGGATCCACCCTCTCCCCATCTCTGTTCAACCTCGTTATGGAACCGCTCGCCACCTTGCTTCATGCATCCAATGTTCAATTCCATATGTACGCCGATGACACACAACTCTACCTAAAGCTACAATCCCCGGAAGATATCAAACATCTGAATTCCACGCTTATCAACACCCAATCTTGGCTGGCCGATAATCACCTCAAACTAAATGCTCTGAAAACTGAGTTCCTACTCATCTCACCCCCGGCGAAAATCTCCACCACCCAAACCTGGCTCAACAACCTAACAGCACTCAATGTCCAACCTACCATCGTGGACTCGGCGAAATCCCTAGGCATCACACTCGACGCCAAGATCAACATGCAGCAGCACGTCAGCAAAGCCACAAAAGCAGCTAATTTCCAAATTAACACGCTGAGGAAAATTAAACCTTTCCTCCCGGCCAAAGACTTCCAAACTGCTGTACAAGCTTTAGTCATCCCTCGAATAGACTACGGAATTGCGACCCTCAGCGGTCTCCCGCTATCCACAACAGCACCCTTAAGAGCCTCCCTGAACGCTGCCGCGAGACTCATTACTGGCTCTAGAAAGCATTCGCACATATCCCCAGACTTAAAGTCTCTAAAATGGCTGCCTCTTGAAGCCAGAATACAGCTAAAAATTGCAATTATGACACACACGGCCGTGCACCACAAGGCACCCAGCTACCTCGCTCAAAAGCTGTCTATATCAGGAGGCTCGAGATCCAATAGGAGCACAAACAATCTACTCCTGAAACCTCGTAGATTCCGGAAAGTGAAAACTTACAAGCGCTCCTTCTCAGGAATGGCACCCAGGATCTGGAATGCGCTCCCTCCTGAAACCAGGCTGATCTCCTCCACTGCACTCTTCAAGAAAGAGGTGGAAACCATCCTTCTGGCCAAGATCTCCTGATCGTTATAGATGTTGGTTCAGAGACTCTGCATTGCTTTGTATCACTGCTCACCCTATCCCCTGGCACTATACTCTACTTGTTGGGGGCACTACTACGCTACTCTCTTACTACCGACCAAGATATGATACACGTTGGTTTACTGATCCACCTGAACACCTCTGTAGTGGGATCAATGACTTGTGCTGTCCTATCTTACTTCCTTACCTGATTGTATATGGATTGGTTTTATGTATGTTTTTATTATCCATGTTATTACCATGTTATTGACTATTATACTGTTCCCATTATCTCTGTTGACTCCTACTGCCCCTTCCCTGTCTTTGTGAAGCGCTCTGATATCTGTAAGGATCCTGTTCGCGCTATATAAAACTTTGAATAAATAAATACATAAATAAATTAACTATTATCTTTATTTAATTTATAAACTTTAATAATTATATAAAAATAAAATAAACACATATATAAAACATTTTGAATAAAATAAAATATTCTATATTTAATTAACACATTCAAGTATTAAAAAAAATAATACATACATTTATTAACAAAATAAAAACATTAGTAGTTAAAACATTGGGCAGCGAAGGGGTAAAAATTACTATTCCCACTCCAGTGAGTGCAACAGTAGGGAAAGCGCTGGATAGCGTAGGGGTAAAAATTACTATTCCCATTCCAGAGAGTGCAACAGTAGGGAAAGCGTTGGATAGCGGAGGGATAAAAATTACTATTCCCACTCCAGTGAGTGCAACAGTAGGGAAAGCGTTGGATAGCGTAGGGATAAAAATGACTATTCCCACTCCAGTGAGTGCAACAGTAGGGAAAGCGCTGGATAGCGTAGGGGTAAAAATTACTATTCCCACTCCAGAGAGTGCAACAGTAGGGAAAGCGCTGGATAGCGTAGGGGTAAAAATTACTATTCCCACTCCAGAGAGTGCAACAGTAGGGAAAGCGTTGGATAGCGGAGGGATAAAAATTACTATTCCCACTCCAGTGAGTGCAACAGTAGGGAAAGCGCTGGATAGCGTAGGGGTAAAAATTACTATTCCCACTCCAGAGAGTTCAACAGTAGGGAAAGCGTTGGATAGCGTAGGGGTAAAAATTACTATTCCCACTCCAGAGGGTGCAACAGTAGGGAAAGCGTTGGATAGCGTGGGGGTAAAAATTACTATTCCCACTCCAAAGGGTGCAACAGTAGGGAAAGCGTTGGATAGCGTAGGGGTAAAAATTACGGTTCCCACTCCAGTGAGTGCAACAGTAGGGAAAGCGGAGGGGTAAAAATTACTATTCCCACTCTAGAGAGTGCAACAGTAGGGAAAGCATTGGATAGCGTAGGGGTAAAAATTACGATTCCCACTCCAGTGAGTGCAATAATAGGGAAAGCGCTGGAACCCAAAACAATAAAAAACAAAACTATCAACATTTTTATTACATTTGATTTGCAATATAAACATAATTAATATATAAATTAAAATATATTATTAACAAAGATAATACAACAAATTTAATTACACATTATTTAACACTATAATATCCACAACACACACCTAAAATTAATTACACAATTACATTTAATATTTACTAATTAATTAATGAAAATGAATGTATTATTATTTATTAATTAATCAATAAACAATCAATTAATTACCAGCTTTCACACCATATACACATATAAACACCACAACACGCACCTAAAATTAATTACACAATTACAATTAATAATTACTAATAAATTAATGGTAATTAATTTGAAAAGTATTTAATAATTATCCATAAAAAATTAATTGATTACCACCGTTCACACCATTTACACATATAAACTCCACAACACACACCGAAAATTAATGAAACAATTAACATAATTAATTATTAATTGACTAATTGAAATTAATTAACAACTAATTATTAAACTATTATTAATATATTAACACATTAATTAATCAATTAATTTTATATAATTAAATGACTTCCCACCCTATTCCCCTATAAACCCCCAACCCGCTACGGAACTAATAACGCAAAATTAAACATAAAATACATTAATAACTAGTACAATTCCAAAACATATAATAAAATGACAAACAATTCTCATTAAAAACACTAAAATACATAACATTTGTAAACTATATTTTTGTAAACGATATTTATTACAACTATATTTTTGTAATCGATATTACTTACCTGTCAGTCGATATTCTTGTCAAACTATATTTTTGTTGTCGATATTTCTTCCAAACGATATTTCTCCGTCGATATTCCTGCTCTGCTCCCTTACTTGAGAGTTGAGGGGGCTGAAGTGGTGCCCATTGTGGAACAATGGGAGAGTTTTAGGGAAAGAACACTGGTGCTGGGGTCCTGGTTAGCAGGACCCAGTACACTTTCCATCAAAGTTGCAAGTGTGGGGTAACCATGTCAAAAGGGGCACTCTCCTACAACGTGTTTACTGCATCTGTGTGGAAACTGGAAATGTCTTTTTACTGCATCATTGCCGAAGCTTGCACTCGCCAATCTTTTGTATTATTTACCACCTGGTGTAATCTTCCCAGACTCCACTCCCTGGTACTACCACACACACACTCCCTAATCTTCTGTACTGAGTACTACCCAGTGTAATCCTCCCACACTCAGCACTCTGGTACTACCACACACACACTCCTTAATCTTCTGTACTGAGTACTACCCAGTGTAATCCTCCCACACTCAGCACTCTGGTACTACCACACACACACTCCCTAATCTTCTGTACTGAGTACTACCCAGTGTAATCCTCCCACACTCAGCTCTCTGGTACTACCACACACACACTCCCTAATCTTCTGTACTGAGTACTACCCAGTGTAATCCTCCCACACTCAGCACTCTGGTACTACCACACACACACTCCCTAATCTTCTGTACTGAGTACTACCCAGTGTAATCCTCCCACACTCAGCACTCTGGTACTACCACACTCACACTCTCTAATCTTCTGTACTGAGTACTACCCAGTGTAATCCTCCCACACTCAGCACTCTGGTACTACCACACACACACTCCCTAATCTTCTGTACTGAGTACTACCCAGTGTAATCCTCCCACACTCAGCTCTCTGGTACTACCACACTCACACTTTCTAATCTTTTGTGCTCTTTACTACCAGGCATAACTACCACATTCAGTGTTTTCAGTGCTGTGTATGCCTGGGTGTCGTTTAGTGCTAGTGTAACCCAAACACCTTGTGATCCACTGCACTGTTTATGTCCTGGTGTAACAAAAACTGGTAGCACCTCTATGAGCCCATAGGTGTGTCTCCCATGGCACCAGTGTCACTATTTGCTGTACTCATTAACAGCTCAGTTCGTGAGAAAAAACGAGTTTACAACATAAAGTTCTTTGTTTTCAAATGAATTGTATTTGTATATTCCATCCAATTTTCATGACGTGTAACAACTCATATTAGTTCCAATGCATTTCGGTGTTTATATTCACCTTCGTCAGGGAACGTCTGTTAATTGAACAAAAATATATACAATGTAACGGTTCATTTTATCAACATATTAATTCATATGCTTTACTCAACATTCATACCTGTTGTTTTAATTTTAAATCCTATTAACTCCTTTTAAATGCGCTTTAAATAATGCGGGAGAAGCTCAGGTGATTCGTGTTTATAAAGCGGCGCGCCCCTTTAAAACAAACGGTCATGAGATTGAATATGTACCGCTTCCTTTCATACAGTTGCTTAAAGTCGCGTTTATGCTAGTTGCTCGAGGGTGCTTGGCCTCTCTACAAGATTACGCAGCATTACGCTCGGTTTAACCTACTACGTGCGCCTGCTCACCTTACTTGCTGTTAACGCTTAGTCCCGTCACTCCGTGTGAGTTCCAAACGCGGTATGTGCTTTCAGTCTTTTAAGAAAAACTCCCTCTGACGCTGCGCGGTGTGTGCACATGCGCAGTGTGTAACTTGCACTTTTTTTTTAAAAACTGATAGGTTTAACATAACGAAACTTTAACAATCCTACTTGTTTAACATCATAGTCATCTATAACATCACGTGTAAAGAGAAATTAAACGCGACCTCACTTTCTCAAC
Organism: Lissotriton helveticus; assembly: GCF_964261635.1. Taxonomy (NCBI): domain Eukaryota; kingdom Metazoa; phylum Chordata; class Amphibia; order Caudata; family Salamandridae; genus Lissotriton; species Lissotriton helveticus. The sequence continues at coordinate 52,775,890 of NC_136065.1, forward strand.
ATTTGCTCGTATGTAGTTAACAGTTTACTCAGCTACAATGTCCAATTTGATCCAATATAGTGGTATTAGTAAAATGTTATTCATAAGTAACATAAAAATTCAGTACGATCATTTAACCCATGAGGTTTAAGGCTGTTCAAATGATAAATCCAATGGTTCTCGCGTTTAAGTAAGTTTTTCTTGTTTAGTGTACCTTCTTTCCTGGGAATAACCTCCAGAACACAAGCTCTCAGTTGATTCAAATTGTGGCGTTTTTCTGTGAAATGTACGGCGACTGTGGATTTAGTGGAGTGAGTCCTAATGTTACTTTTGTGTTCTGTTAATCTCACTTTTAACTTCCTTTCCGTATGTCCTACATAGACATATCCACAAGGACATTTCAACAAATATACCACATTGGTGGTATCACATGTGGCATTTACTTTCAAGGGTATTTTGTGTCCTTTCATGGGGTGACTGATATTTATCCCCTTCATGATGTTGTGACAATTTGCGCAATTTAGGCATGGAACAGTTCCTCTAAATGTCTGATGTGGGGTGGTTCGCTTAGGTTTCTTCAGTAGTTCCCCTATATTTTTTCCTCTTGAATGTGCAAATAAAGGTTCTTGGTCGAAGATCCCATTGAAATCCGGTTCCATTTTCACAATCTGCCAATTCTTGTGTATAATTTTTTTGAACCTGGTACTAACATTAGAAAACTTACTTACGCACGTTATTCTCTGTGTTTTGCAGATGGTTTTATAGGTGAGCAGCTCCTGTCTCGTTTTACTCTGTGCTCTTGCCTGAGACTTCTTTATCATTTCGTCCGGGTAACCTCTTGCGGTAAACCTACTCGCCATCGTTTTTAGTTGTTCTTGGCATACGTGATCCTCAGAAACCACTCTCTTAACCCTGAGAAATTGCGTGTATGGAAGATGTGCCTTCAATGATGGAGGGTGATGACTGGTGTATTGTAACAAGTTGTTCTTATCAGTTAGTTTACGATATAGGTTCGTGGAAAGAATTCCATGATTTAAGGTGATTTCCACATCCAGGTATTGAATGATATTATCATTGATGTTCCACGTGAATTTGATTCTCTCATTTTTCTCATCCAAATTTTGCAACTGTTGTTCTAATGACTCCTTAGACCCTTTCCATATGATAAACATATCATCAATGAATCTCATGTATGTTAGTAGGTGGGAGGCCCACTCCTGGTTATTGTAAATGTGTTCCTCTTCGAAGGCTCCCATGAATAAATTTGCATACGCAGGTGCTGCGCAATTTCCCATGGCTGTTCCATTGAGTTGCATGTACCAACGTTTGTCATGGGTAAAGTAGCTGTTCATGAGCGTGAATTCCATCAATTGCATCAAGAAGACTTGTAAATCTTGAGGATAAGTGCTGTGTAATAATGCTTTCTCAATGGCTTCTAAGCCTTCTCTGTGTGGTATCGCTGTATACAACGTCTTTACATCTATGGTAGCCATGATGCAGTCCGTTTCCATTTTCACAGTTTGTAACTTAACCAAAAAGTCTGTTGTGTCCTTGATGTACGACAAGTTTTTAATCACCAGTGGTTGCAAATATTTGTCGATGAATTTTCCGACCGGTTCATGGATGCTCATCTTGGTGGATACTATTGGCCTGCATGGAGGTTTTTTAGGATCTTTATGTACTTTAGGTACTAGGTACATAGTTGGGCTCTTTGGGTTCTCTTGTGTCAGGTATCTTTTGGTTTTTTCGTTTATGGTACCGTTGTCCGTTGCTTGTTTCAATATTATTTGCAATGTTTTACAAATTTCCATAGTGGGGTCTTGGTCAATCTCCATGTATGTGTTTAAATCACTTAGATGGGTCTTCATAGCTTCATCATAAAACTCCTTGTTCATAATTACTAATGCCCCTCCCTTGTCGGCTTTCTGGCAAATGATTTGTGGGTTATTCGCTATACTTTCAATTGCTCCAAATTCTTTTTTTGTCATATTCGGATTTTTGACCCTTTTTTTGGTGTTTATTTGGCTTATCTCTTGTTTGCATAGTTTTTCAAATAGGTCTATGGTTTTATGTGATATTGGAGGCATGTAACTGCTGGTAGTTTTTAGTCCTTTCAATTCATCTTCTTTAGGAAGTGGTTGGTCAGTGATGACGTTCTCAAAAAAGTGTCTTAGTCTCATTTTGCGTGTCAACTTAAACAAACTCACTTCTAATTCAAGTTGGTTGGTATGAGTGCTTGGTACAAATGATGATCCGCGTTGTAACGTGTTAATCTGAAATTCATTTAAGTTCTGATCTGAAATATTCAAGACTAAGTTCTCTGTTGTTATCAATGGTGTTTTTTTCTGTCTTTCCTGGTCGTCGCTGTTCTCGTTTGTGGTTGGTTTGTTTCTTTTGTTTTTGTTGCGTCCCCTCCTGGGTCTTCTATTGGTGTTTGGCCTGCGTCTAAAAAAGGCTCTGAGGTGGATGGCTTATCCGAAGGTTCTGTTCTAGTGGGTTGTCTTCTTTTGTCGGTTCGTTCACTGTCCGTGGATGATGTGTCTGTTTGGGATGTGTATTGTTTGGTTTGACGTCTTCTGGCGTATACTTCCGCCCATGTGTAAACCTCTTGTAATTTGTAATCAAGGGTATCCCTACGGTATTTCCTAAGTTTGCGTTCGTTGACTTCCTGTGTGTGCTGGGCTAATTGAGACTTGATATCATCTAGGATTTTCTGTAACTCTTCACCGGTTACTCCTTTTTTCAATTCCTCAGTTACCGTTTCTATTTCTGTTTTCAATTCTTCCAATATCTTAGCCAGTTCCTCTATTATGAGTAATATTAAATCCAGACTACATTTGTTCAATATAGCGAACCACCGTTCTGTGAATGGTTTTGAATTTTTACAAAGCGACGGTTTCAGGGCTATTCTGAGGCCTCTAGGGATTCGTTGTGCCTTATGGTACTTAATCATAGTATTTGCGTGAAGTCGCTGGTTAATTTCTCTGCGTGTAAGATACAACAGTTGTCTAATTTGTTGTTCCTTATTTCTCGTTATTTTTGGTTCTGATGTTTCTGTTTGTATCAAAGAGTATATTTTTTCGCTTGCCTCCGCCGGAAAGGCGAAGGTATCTGCCCTTTGGTCAGTAGAATGTGTAATTTCATCATATTGCATTGTCTTGAATCTGGTGTGGCGTGCTACTTCCCTTGTTGGAGGGAATTGCTTCAAGCTTCGTGGAAAAGGGTGGTGCACCGCCTGTTGTTTCTAAATCTTTTACTGTGCTGACATGGGAATCACTCCCCTCCTGGAGTGTAAAGTAGATAACTAAAACTGGTAGCACCTCTATGAGCCCATAGGTGTGTCTCCCATGGCACCAGTGTCACTATTTGCTGTACTCATTAACAGCTCAGTTCGTGAGAAAAAACGAGTTTACAACATAAAGTTCTTTGTTTTCAAATGAATTGTATTTGTATATTCCATCCAATTTTCATGACGTGTAACAACTCATATTAGTTCCAATGCATTTCGGTGTTTATATCCACCTTCGTCAGGGAACGTCTGTTAATTGAACAAAAATATATACAATGTAACGGTTCATTTTATCAACATATTAATTCATATGCTTTACTCAACATTCATACCTGTTGTTTTAATTTTAAATCCTATTAACTCCTTTTAAATGCGCTTTAAATAATGCGGGAGAAGCTCAGGTGATTCGTGTTTATAAAGCGGCGCGCCCCTTTAAAACAAACGGTCATGAGATTGAATATGTACCGCTTCCTTTCATTAACAGCAAGTAAGGTGAGCAGGCGCACGTAGTAGGTTAAACCGAGCGTAATGCTGCGTAATCTTGTAGAGAGGCCAAGCACCCTCGAGCAACTAGCATAAACGCGACTTTAAGCAACTGTATGAAAGGAAGCGGTACATATTCAATCTCATGACCGTTTGTTTTAAAGGGGCGCGCCGCTTTATAAACACGAATCACCTGAGCTTCTCCCGCATTATTTAAAGCGCATTTAAAAGGAGTTAATAGGATTTAAAATTAAAACAACAGGTATGAATGTTGAGTAAAGCATATGAATTAATATGTTGATAAAATGAACCGTTACATTGTATATATTTTTGTTCAATTAACAGACGTTCCCTGACGAAGGTGGATATAAACACCGAAATGCATTGGAACTAATATGAGTTGTTACACGTCATGAAAATTGGATGGAATATACAAATACAATTCATTTGAAAACAAAGAACTTTATGTTGTAAACTCGTTTTTTCTCACGAACTGAGCTGTTAATGAGTACAGCAAATAGTGACACTGGTGCCATGGGAGACACACCTATGGGCTCATAGAGGTGCTACCAGTTTTAGTTATCTACTTTACACTCCAGGAGGGGAGTGATTCCCATGTCAGCACAGTAAAAGATTTAGAAACAACAGGCGGTGCACCACCCTTTTCCACGAAGTATGTCCTGGTGTAGCCACCCCCACACTCACATGTTTCTGGTTCCGTTTACACCCAGGTGTAACGCCCACATACCTACCAGTGTCATGTTCTGTTTACACTGGGGGTGACCATCTCACACAGCTGTTGACATTGTGTACTGTGTACACCAAGATATACTCCCACTACAACATACCTACACATGTCTTGTACTCTTTGCACCCAGCTGAACCGCCTTCCACCCCTCCTGATCTACTGTGTTTTTACACCCAAGTGTAACCCCCACATACCTACGGATCTTATGTGCTCTTTACACCCCGGTGTAACCCCACCACATTCCTATTGATCTCCTGTTGTTTACACTCAAGGGTAACCCCTGCATACCTGAATTTATGTGCTGTTTACACCAAGATGTATCCTCACCACATACCCACTGATCTCATGTCCTGTTTGCACCCAGGTGTATCCCCGCCACATACCCACTGATCTCATGTCCTGTTTGCACCCAGGTGTATCCCCGCCACACACCCACTGATCTCATGTCCTGTTTGCACCCAGGTGTATCCCCGCCACATACCCACTGATCTCATGTCCTGTTTGCACCCAGGTGTATCCCCGCCTCACACCCACTGATCTCATGTCCTGTTTGCACCCAGGTGTATCCCCGCCACACACCCACTGATCTCATGTCCTGTTTGCACCCAGGTGTATCCCCGCCACATACCCACTGATCTCATGTCCTGTTTGCACCCAGGTGTATCCCCGCCTCACACCCACTGATCTCATGTCCTGTTTGCACCCAGGTGTATCCCCACCACATACCCACTGATCTCATGTCCTGTTTGCACCCAGGTGTATCCCCGCCACATACCCACTGATCTCATGTCCTGTTTGCACCCAGGTGTATCCCCGCCACATACCCACTGATCTCATGTCCTGTTTGCACCCAGGTGTATCCCCGCCATATACCCACTGATCTCATGTCCTGTTTGCACCCAGGTGTATCCCCGCCACATACCCACTGATCTCAGGTCCTGTTTGCACCCAGGTGTATCCCCGCCACATACCCACTGATCTCAGGTCCTGTTTGCACCCAGGTGTATCCCCGCCACATACCCACTGATCTCATGTCCTGTTTGCACCCAGGTGTATCCCCGCCACATACCCACTGATCTCAGGTCCTGTTTGCACCCAGGTGTATCCCTGCAACATATCCACTGATTTCTTGTGCCTTTTCTGTCCCCTCAGGTATGCACGCCTCCTGCTCTACCTGCAAGAGGAGATGACGTCACGACGGAAGAAGACAGGGCCAAGAATGCTCCCCACTATCCTCCTCTGGGGGGTAACCCTGGTCTGTGTGGGGGGCCGCAGCGTGGAGCCGGACGCCCACTTCGATCCATGTAAGTCTGGAGGGTGGAGGTGGGGATTGCAGGGGGGACAATATGGCGTCGTTATTAGTTACTGGTAATGCTGCTGTCTACATTCTGTGTAACCCGAGAGTTAGCTCTGCTGTAGGTGGCAAGAGCCTGTGCATGAGTAGCCTGTGGGATCGATTACTGAAGTATGAGCTTGTAAGGCTTGTGTAACCTGAGGGATCTCTCCGCTGTCTCATGGCCAAGTCTGTACAAACTGTTAGGCCGGGGCAGTAAATTCCACTCTGCTCGTGAAATTTGTAGAATTTTGGCAATTCCGCGTTCCGCAGAGAACACAGAATTGCTTAAAATTCCGCGATCCGTGGCATAGCAGAATTTTTTCCTTGTTTGTGCTTTCAAAATGCATGTTCGTAGAAGCAACTTACTGGGATCCGTGCGTTCGCCAACGAGTTTTCCTATCCGTTTCTGTGTGCCACGAGATTTTGGTTGCTGGCCGCGAGAGTGTGTGATTGCAAACACTTCATTCAGACGCACCTTTGGACATCGAACAGGAAACACGCATCGCGAGCGGGCAGGACAAGTGAAACAAGATGACCATGCCAATTGGCGGCCGCATAGGCAAGTTCACAAGATATTTCCCCCCGAGCACTCAAACAGCGTCCCGTAACAGGAAAAACACATCGCAAACATGCTGAACAAGCAATTCCGTGTGCTCGCAGAATTCTGCGTAGCTCGCAGAGATTTTTTATTGTTTCGCGGAACTTTGCGTAACGCGACTACACAGATTCCACCCACCCCTACAAACTGTGCTACCTGGAGAGAACGCTGCTGTCAAGAACATTGTTTAACCTGTCACGTAGCTCTGCTATCTGCAACTGAAGCCTCAGAGATAAAAGCTGTGGGCTAGCCCAGGTCATCTCGCCATGGCCTTATAGTATCTGTGTAAGTAGAGGGATAGCTCTGCTGTCTGTGTCCAGAGTGTATGATATCTGTGGAAGCAGAGGGGTAGCTCAGGTGTTCTCGCCAGGGTCTTATAGTATCTGTGAAAGCGAGGGACAGCTCTTCTGCCTCTGTCCAGAGTGTACGGAAGGCGCCCCTAAAACGGGTGACCCGCACCTATGGCGGTTGCGCTGGCCCAGCCTGTGATGTTGGGGGCGGTGGCGCATGCCGCCACCACCACCAGACAGTACTAAAGCTAGTGATTGGGCAACAGGCACGTGGCAACCTGGAGAGGTTTAAGTGCTTCCGGCTCGCGTCCAATCCAGTTTGCGCCAGGCCCCACCCATAAGAGGGGCCGTGGAGCAGTCTCTTTTCTGCTCCCCGCTCTGCCGACAGGACGCTGCCGGTCCCCCATGTGGGGTATCAGAGCAACATTTATTTTGTCCCCCCCACCGTCCCCTTAGACAGCAGATCGTTGTGTAGTTTATTTTCATGTTTTTCATACATTTTTCTCTTTCAGCTTCAGGTGATTGGAGTGGTGCACTTTGTTAGCTATGTTTTCTGGTTGTTTTGCATGAACTCTTCGTTTGCAGCTGCTTGGCGTATTTATTGTTGTATCCTAGGTCGGCGGTGAGCTCATGATTGGTGGGCCCTTTGGGTCCTTTTACTTGGGATAGGTGGGACCAGGGGCGGCTCCTGCGTTATGGCAGAGGAGCATCGCCCCACTAGGTGGCAGCAAAGGTAAACACTTAAAATGATAATAAACCAATTTTATTATCCTTTTTTTTTACTTCTTACCTGCGGCTGCCAACGGTACCATCATACGGTGGGGACATGCATCCTACAAGAGAAGTGGTGAGGGGCATTACTAAGTGCACATGACTGTGTGGCCGGCCGTCTGAGGCTTTCTCCACCTCGCTGTGTTGTACAGCCGGGTGGAGAAAAGCCACAGGCTCCGAAGCACAATCTGAGCGCCGAACCACAGCGCTCAGACCAATCCCAGCACTGCTCTCATGCTGGGAATAGCATTACCAGCATGAGAGCGGTGTCAGGAATTGCCATCTGAGAGCCGGCGCAGTGTGTTCAGCCCGGGATCGGATCGGGAGAGGAGCAACGCGTCCGGTAAGTTCTCGAATTTAGTTTTTCTTATTTTCTGTACCCGCCCCACTGCTTTGGATCTTGTGCAGCCACCACTGGGTGGGGCAGAGGTCTCACGGACACTCCAGGGGTGGCTTGCAGCAAGTCACCTAGATACGGCGAGGTGCCAGGGTGGGAGTACTCACTGCCAACAGCTCCAAGGCCAATCCCTGTGTGGGCGCCAAGCTAGCAGCACAGGCTCTTGGGAGGATAATGAGGGTGTAGGGGGAGCCTGAGAGAGGTAACCAGGCAGGCAGACAGGCGCCCTGCACAAGCTTACTCCGGGGAGGAATAGAAGAGGAGCGGGCCCCTCACAGGTGGACCAGTCATGATCTCATTCGTAGACTCAATGCTGGATACGCAGATCCTGGCTGCTCACTCAGTGACCCTTGGTTCGCTGCAGTGTTACTCAGTGTGTGTGCTGTGGCCCTTGGTGCTTCCTCATTGACCCTTGGTTCGCTGCAGTGTTACTCAGTGTGTGTGCTGTGGCCCTTGGTGCTTCCTCATTGACCCTTGGTACGGTGCAGTGTTTCTCAGTGTTCGTGCTGTGGCCCTTGGTGCTCGCTCATTGACCCTTGGTTCGGTGCAGTGTTTCTCAGTGTTCGTGCTGTGGCCCTTGGAGCTCGCTCATTGAACCTTAGTTCGGTGCAGTGTTCCTCAGTGTTTGTGCTGTGGCCCTTGGTGCTCGCGCAGTGACCCTTGGTTCGATGCAGTGTTCCTCAGTGTTTGTGCTGTGGCCCTTGGTGCGCACTCGGTGACCCTTGGTTTGGTGTATTGTTGCTCAGTGTTTGTGCTGTGGCCCTTGGTACTCGTTCAGTGTTTCTTTGTTTGGTACAGTGTTCCTCAGTGTTTGTGCTGCGGCCCTTGGTGCTCGTTCAGCGATCCTTGGTTCGGTGCAGTGTTCCTCAGTGTCTGTGCTGCGGTCCTTGATGTTCGCACAGTGACTCTTGGTTTGGTGCAGTGTTCCTCAGTGTTCGTGCTGTGGCCCTTGGTGCTCGCTCATTGACCCTTGGTTTGGTGAAGTTTTCCTCAGTGTTTTTGCTGTGGCCCTTGGTGCTCGGTCAGAGACCCTTGGTTTTTCTGCAGTGTCCCTCTGTGTTTGTGCTGTGGCCCTTGGTGCTCGCTCAGTGACCCATGGTTTTTCTGCAGTGTTCCTCAGTGGTTGTGCTGTGGCCCTTGGTGCTCACTCAGTGACCCTTGGCTTTTCTTTAGTGTTCCTCAGTGTTTGTGCTGTGGCCCTTGGTGCTCTTTCAGTCACTCTTGGTTTGGTGCAGTGTCTCTCAGTGTTTGTGCTGCGGCCCTTTGTCTCGCTCAGTGACCCTTGGTTTGGTGCAGTGTTTTCAGTGTTTGTGCTGCGGCCCTTGGTGTTCGCTCATTGACCCTTGGTTTGGTGCAGTGTTCCTCAGTGTTTGTGCTGTGGCCCTTGGTACTCATTCATTGACCCTTGGGTTTTCTGCAGTGTCCCTCGGTGTTTGTGCTGTGGCCCTTGGTGCTCGTTCAGCGACCCTTGGTTCGATGCAGTGTTCCTCAGTGTTCGTGCTGCGGCCCTTGGTGCTCTTTCAGTGACCCTTGGTTCGGTGCAGTGTTCCTCAATGTTTGTGCTGTGGCCCTTGGTGCTCGCTCATTGACCCTTGGTTTGGCGCAGTGTTCCTCGGTGTTCGTGCTGTGGCCCTTGGTGCTCGCTCAGTGGCCCTTGGTTCGGTGCAGTGTCCCTCAGTGTTCGTGCTGTGGCCCCTGGTGCTCGCTCAGTGACCCTTGGTTCGGTGCAGTGTTCCTCAGTGTCTGTGCTGCGGTCCTTGGTGCTCGCTCAGTGACCCTTGGTTTGGTGCAGTGTTCCTCAGTGTTTGTGCTGCGGCCCTTGGTGCTCGCACATTGACTCTTGGTTCGGTGCAGTGTTCCTCAGTGTCTGTGCTGCGTTCCATGGTGCTCGCTCAGTGACCCTTGGTTTGGTGCAGTGTTCCTCAGTGTCTGTGCTGCATTCCTTGGTGCTCGCTCAGTGACCCTTGGTTTGGTGCAGTGCTCCTCAGTGTTTGTGCTGTGGCCCTTGGTGCTCGCTCAGTGACCCTTGGTTTGGTGCAGTGCTCCTCAGTGTTTGTGCTGTGGCCCTTGGTGCTTGCGGAGTGACCCTTGGTTCCTTGCAGTGTTCCTCAGTGTTTGTGCTGCGGTCCTTGGTGCTCGCTCAGTGACCCTTGATTTGGTGCAGTGTTCCTCAGTGTCTGCGCTGTGGTCCTTGGTGCTCGCTCACTGACCCTTGGTTCGGTGCAGTGTTCCTCAGTGTCTGTGCTGCGGGCCTTTGTGCTCATTCAGTGACCCTTGGTTCGGTGCAGTATTCCTCATTGGTTGTGCGGCGGCCCTTAGTGCTCATTCAGTGACCCTTGATTTGGTGCAGTGTTCCTCAGCCTTTGTGCTGTGGCCCTTGGTGCTTGCGGAGTGACCCTTGGTTCGGTGCAGTGTTCCTCAGTGTTTGTGCTGTGGCCCTTGGTGCTCGCTCATTGACCCTTGTTTTGGTGGACTGTCCCTCCATGTTTGTGTTGTGGCCTTTGGTGCTCGTTCGGTGACCCTAGGTTCGGTACAGTGTCCCTCATTGTTTGTGCTGTGGCCCTTGGTGCTCTTTCAGTGACCCATGGTTGGGTACTGTGTCCGTCATTGTTCGTGCTGTGGCCCTTGGTGCTCTTTTAGTGACCCTTGGTTCGGTGCAGTGTTCCTCAGTGTTTGTGCTGTGGCCCTTGGTGCTCTTTCAGTGACTCTTGGTTCGGTGCATTGTCCCTCAGTGTTTGTGCTCTGGCCCTTGGTGCTCGCTCATTGAACCTTGGTTCGGTGCAGTGTTCCTCAGTGTTTGTGCTGTGGCCCTTGGTGCTTCATCATTGACCCTTGGTTCGGTGCAGTGTTCCTCGATGTTTGTGCTGTGGCCCTTGGTGCTCACGCAGTGACCCTTGGTTCGGTGCAGTGTACCTCAGTGTTTGTGCTGTGACCCTTGGTGCTCGTTCAGTGACCCTTGGTTCGGTGCAGTATTCCTCAGTGTTCGTGCTGTGGCCCTGGGTGCTCGATCATTGACCCTTGGTTCTGTGCAGTGTTCCTCAGTGTTTGTGCTGTGGCCCTTGGTGCGCGCTCATTGACCCTTGGTTCGGTGCAGTGTTCCTCAGTGTCTGTGCTGTGGCCCTTGGTGCTCTTTCAGTGACTCTTGGTTCGCTGCAGTGTCCCTCAGTGTTCGTGCTGTGGCCCTTGGTGCTCGCTCATTGACCCTTTGTTCAGTGCAGTGTTCCTCAGTGTTTGTGCTGTGGCCCTTGGTGCGCGCTCATTGACCCTTGGTTCGGTGCAGTGTTCCTCAGTGTCTGTGCTGTGGCCCTTGGTGCTCTTTCAGTGACTCTTGGTTCGCTGCAGTGTCCCTCAGTGTTCGTGCTGTGGCCCTTGGTGCTCGCTCATTGACCCTTTGTTCAGTGCAGTGTTCCTCAGTGTTTGTGCTGTGGCCCTTGGTGCTTCCTCATTAACCCTTGGTTCAGTGCAGTGTTACTCAGTGTTTGTGCTGTGGCCCTTGGTGCGCGCTCATTGACCCTTGGTTCGGTGCAGTGTTCCTCAGTGTTGGTGCTGTGGCCCTTGGTGCTCGCTCATTGACCCTTGGTTCGGTGCAGTGTTCCTCAGTGTCTGTGCTGTGGCCCTTGGTGCTCTTTCAGTGACTCTTGTTTCGCTGCAGTGTCCCTCAGTGTTCGTGCTGTGGCCCTTGGTGCTTGCTCATTGACCCTTGGTTCAGTGCAGTGTACCTCAGTGTTTGTGCTGTGGCCCTTGGTGCTTCCTCATTGACCCTTGGTTCGGTGGAGTGTTACTCAGTGTTTGTGCTGTGGCCCTTGGTGCTTCCTCATTGACCCTTGGTTCGGTGCAGCGTTACTCAGTGTTTGTGCTGTGGCCCTTGGTGCTCGCTCATTGACCCTTGGTTTGGCGCAGTGTACCTCAGTGTTTGTGCTGTGGCCCTTGGTGCTCGCTCATTGACCCTTGGTTCAGTGCAGTGTTCCTCAGTGTCTGTGCTGCGGTCCTTGGTGCTTCCTCATTGACCCTTGGTTCGGTGTAGTGTTCCTTAGTGTTTGTGCTGTGGTCCTTGGTGCTTCCTCATTGACCCTTGGTTAGGTGCAGTGTTCCTCACTGTTCGTCCTGTGGCCCTTGGTGCTTGCTCAGTGACCCTTGGTTCGGTGCAGTGTTCCTCAGTGTCTGTGCTGCGGCCCTCGGTGCTCGCTCAGTGACCTTTGTTTTGTTGCACTGTCCCTCCGTGTTTGTGCTGTGGCCTTTGGTGCTCGTTCGGTGACTCTTGGTTCGGTACAGTGTCCCTCATTGTTCGTGCTGTGGCCCTTGGTTCTCTTTCAGTGACCCTTGTTTCAATGCAGTGTTCCTCAGTGTTTGTGCTGTGGCCCTTGGTGCTCGCTCAGTGACCCTTGGTTCGGTGCAGTGTTCCCCAGTGTTTGTGCTGTGGCCCTTGGTGCTCGCTCATTGACCCTTGTTTCGGTGCAGTGTTCCTCAGTGTTTGTGCTGCGGTCCTTGGTGCTTCCTCACTGACCCTTGGTTCAGTGCAGTGTTCCTCAGTGTTCGTCCCGTGGCCCTTGGTGCTCGTTCATTGACCCTTTGTTCGGTGCAGTATTCCTCAGCGTTTGTGCTGTGGCACTTGGTGCTTCCTTATTGACCCTTGGTTCGGTGCAGTATTCCTCAGCGTTTGTGCTGTGGCACTTGGTGCTTCCTCATTGACCCTTGGTTCGGTGCAGTGTTCCCCAGTGTTCGTGCTGCGGCCCTCGGTGCTCGCTCAGTGACCCTTGGTTTTTCTGCAGTGTTCCTCAGTGTTTGTGCTGTAGCCCTTGGTGCTCGTTCGGTGACCCTTGGTCCGGTATATTGTTCCTCAGTGTTTGTGCTGTAGCCCTTGGTGCTCATTCAGTGACTCTTGGTTTGATGCTGTGTTCCTCTGTGTTTGTGCTGTGGCCCTTGGTGCTCGTTCAGTGTTCCTTTGTTTGGTAGAGTGTTCCTCAGTGTTTGTCTGTAGCCCTTGGTGCTCTTTCAGTGACCCTTGGTTCGGTGCAGTGTTCCTCAGTGTTTGTGCTGTGGCCCTTGGTGCTCTTTCAGTGACTTTTGGTTCGGTGCAGTGTCCTTCAGTGTTCGTGCTGTGGCCCTTGGTGCTTCCTCATTGACCCTTGGTTCGGTGCAGTTTTACTCAGTGTTTGTGCTGTGGCCCTTGGTGCACTCTCATTGACCCTTGGTTCGGTGCACTGTTACACAGTGTTTGTGCTGTGGCCCTTGGTGCTCGCTCATTGACCCTTGGTTTGGTGCAGTGTTCCTCAGTGTTTGTGCTGGGGCCCTTGGTGCTTCCTCATTGACCCATGGTTCGGTGCAGTGTTCCTCAGCGTTTGTACTGTGGCCCTTGGTGCTCACTCATTGACCCTTGGTTCGGTGCAGTGTTACTCAGTGTTTGTGCTGTGGCCCTTGGTGCTCGCTCATTGACCCTTGGTTCGGTGCAGTGTTCCTCAGTGTTCATCCTGTGGCCCTTGGAGCTCGCTCAATGACCCTTTGTTGGACCCGGCCTCATGGCGTGGTCCTACCCCTCCCGCATGGCGGGCCCCGAACGACATCGGGCCTCCACCGAGCCTCGGGCAGCCCCTTCTGCCCGACCCTGCACGCCCCAACACTGCCGGTCCGGTTTACCATCTCGGGCTACCCCTGCCGGCCTGGCCCCATCTTGGGCCCATCACGTCCTGAGCACGAGGCCTCGCCCGACTCCATCTTGGGCCCACCACGTCACGAACACGTGGCCTCGGCCCCGGCCCAGGCCCCAGCGAAGCCCCGACATCGAGGCACCAAGATCCACCCAGGTGGTCGAGTGGCTACTCGACAGATCCCGGAGGAAGGGGAGTTTCGATGGCCCTCCAGCCGTCCCCGGACGCCTGGTATCGATCGCCCTCCGGCCTCCCTGGGTGCTGGCTCCACCCCCCTGCTGGGTGTCTGGACACCATCATCCCGGCCCCTCTGGCCCCCAGGCGCGAGGGTCCGGACATCAAAGGACCCCAGTCCTATATCTGGGCCAGCCCCGGAGTAGGACGCCAGTTGTATCCTGGACTGGAAAGCCCTGCTGACGCTGTCACGGCCGACACCAGAAGAACTCATTTTCCTGTAACCTGAAGATACCCTGAGAGCCTGCTGGCGCTGCCGCGGCCCACCTTTACTGAACCATCTTGGGAGCCTGCTGGGGCTGCCGCGGCCCACCTTTGCTGAACCATATTGAGAGCCTGCTGGCGCTGCCGCGGCCCACCTTTGCTGAACCATCTTGAGAGCCTGCTGGCACTGCCGCGGCCCATCTTCGCCGAAACCACCTCGAGGCCTGCTGGCGCTGCCGCGGCCTCCTCTCCGTTACCGACCACCTGTCGAGTCCTGCTGGCGCTGCCACGGCTCGACCTCTCGGAACCCCCGGCTCGAGGATTGAGAGCTGTGCGCAGGGTATCCCTTCCTGCACCCATATTGAGACTGTCCCGCTACCCTGTCCCTTTTACGAGACTCTTCAGATCCCTCGATCTGCCTGTACATACCGCTGAGAACCAGCAACCTTTATTCCTGATAAAGCCTAAGAACGTAACCTTTTGTGTGGTGTCCGTTTGTAGTGTTGTGGTTACTCTGCTGTACGATCCTAGGAGAGGACCCTCACCCAGGAGGCCTCTCGATAACGCTCGGCTACTTCTCGACGGAGAGGTGGACCTAGGGGTGGTCAGTCAGACATCTTCTGCCTCCCCCGGGATCGCCTTTCTAACAGTGGTGGCAAGCGACGGGATCCGAGCCGACGTAGACCGTACAGAGAGTGATTCACTCACTACCGAGAAAAACACACCGCGACCATGACTACGCAAGAAACGAGACCGACTACGGATTTCCAGAAAGAGAAAATGAAAGACTACAGTCACAAGGAATTAAAGCAATACTGCAAAAACCTGGGCATCGCTACTACTGGCCTTCGTGTTAGAAAGGCGACCCGGGGGAGGCAGAAGATGTCTGACTGACCACCCCTAGGTCAACCCCTCTGTCGAGAAGTAGCCGAGCGTTGCCGAGAGGCCTCCTGACTGAGGGCCCCTCCTAGGATCGTACAGCAGAGTAATCGCAACACTACAAACGGACACCACACAGGAGGTCAAGTTCTCAAGCTTTTATAAGTAATAACGGTTGAGGGTTCTTGGCAGTATATACAGCTGGATCGAGGGATCCGTAAAGTCTCGGACAAGGAGGGTAAGGTAGCGGGACAGTCTTACTCTGGGTGGAGGAAGGGATACCCTACGCACAGCTCTCAATCCTCGAGCTGGGGGGTTCCGAGAGGTTCGAGCCGCGGCGGCGCCAGCAGGCTAACAGGATGGTTCAGCAAGGTAGGCCGCGGCAGCGCCAGCAGGCTCTCAGATGGTTCAGCAAGGTGGGCCGCGGCAGCGCCAGCAGGCTCTCAGATGGTTCAGCAAGGTAGGCCGCGGCAGCGCCAGCAGGCTCTCAGGTGGTTCAGCAAGGTAGGCCGCGGCAGCGCCAGCAGGCTCTCAGATGGTTCCGCAAGGTAGGCCGCGGCAGCGCCAGCAGGCTCTCAGGTGGTTCAGCAAGGTAGGCCGCGGCAGCGCCAGCAGGCTCTCAGATGGTTCAGGTTACAGGAAGGATGAGTTCGTCTGGTGTCGGCCGTGACAGCGTCAGCAGGGCTTCCAGTCCAGGATACAACTGGCGTCCTACTCCGGGGCTGGCCCAGATATAGGACGGAGGTCCTTTGATGTCCGGACCCTCGCGCCTGGGGGCCAGAGGGGCCGGGATGATGGTGTCCAGACACCCAGCAGGGGGGTGGAGTCAGCGCCCAGGGAGGCCGGAGGGCGATCGATACCAGGCGTCCGGGGGCGGCTGGAGGGCCATCGAAACTCCTCTCCCTCCGGGATCTGTCGAGTGGCCACTCGACCACCTGGGTGGATCTTGGTGCCTCGATGTCTGGGCGTCGCTGGGGCCGAGGCTTGGGCCGAAGCCACGTGGTCGTGACGTGGTGGGCCCAAGATGGAGTCGGGCACGGCCTCGTGCTTCGGTCGTGATGGGCCTACGCTGGGGTCAGGCCGATGATGGGGATCCGGGATGGTAGCCAGATCTGTGGTGTGGGGGCGTGCAGGGTCGGGCAGAAGGGGCCGCCCGTGGTCCGGAGGAGGGCTGATGTTGTCCTGGGCCCGCCATGCGGGAGGGGTAGGACCACGCCATGAGGCCGGGTCCAACACGCGTCCCCCCCAGCTGAAGGCAGGGGAGAGTCACCCACTTTCTTGGGGATTCTCCTCGCCGAGGCGGAAGAATCTGGACAGGCCGTCGGCATTGGCGTGGTCGTTGCCGGGGCGATGCTCCACAGTGAAATCCATCCCCTGTAGAGAGATGGACCAGCGCAGCAGTTTCGGGTTTTCTCCCCGCATCTGCATCAACCAACGCAGGGGCTGGTGGTCGGTCTGGACTCGGAAGTGGGTGCCGAAGAGGTAAGGCCGGAGCTTCTTGAGTGCCCACACCACGGCAAAGGCTTCCCTCTCGATGGTGCTCCACCGCTGTTGTCTTGCCAGGAGGCGTCGGCTGATGAAGGCCACAGGCCGGTCGATTCCTTCGGGGTTAACTTGTGACAGGACCGCCCCGATGCCGTGCTCCGAGGCGTCGGTTTGGACTACGAACTCTCTGCTGTAGTCGGGGGCCTGGAGCACAGGGGCGGTGCACATGGCAGTCTTTAAAGTCTCAAATGCTGTCTGGCACGCAGGGGTCCAGTGCACCTTCTGGGGTAATCTCTTTGAGGTCAGATCGGTGAGGGGCCCCACAATGCTCCCGTAGTCTTTTATAAATCGCCGATAGTATCCGGTGAGTCCCAGGAAGGCTCGGACGGCGGTCAGGGTGACCGGGGGCTCCCAGGCCCGGATGGCATCTACCTTTGGTTGGAGGGGAGCTACTTGACCGCTCCCCACTTGGTGTCCTAGGTAGGTCACGGACCCTTGGCCTATCTGGCATTTGCTGGCTTTGATTGTCAGTCCGGCCCGCCGGAGGGCCGTCAGGACTTCCCAGAGGTGGGACAGGTGCGCATCCCAATGAAGGCTGTACACCGCAATGTCATCTAGGTAGGCGGCGCTGTATTCCTCTAGTCCGGCCAGCACCTGGTTCACTAGTCTCTGGAAGGTGGCCGGCGCATTTTTCATGCCGAAGGGCATCACTTTGAAGTGATAGTGGCCATCTGGCGTCGAGAAGGCCGATCGCTCTTGTGCGCCAGGGGTAAGGCCGATCTGCCAATACCCCGCCGTGAGATCGAAGGTGCTGAGGTATCTGGCGGCCCCTAGGCGATCGATCAGTTCATCCGCCCTGGGGATGGGATGTGCGTCGGTCCTGGTGACTGCATTCAGTCCTTGGTAGTCAACACAGAACCGGAGCTCGGGCGCTGTTCCGGGGGAAGCGGCTTTCGGGACCAGAACAACGGGACTGGCCCAGGGACTGTTAGAGGGTTCGACTACCCCCAGGGCCAACATCTTGGCCACCTCGGATTGGATGCAGGCCCGAACCCGGTCGGGCACTCGAAAAGCTCGTTGTTTCACAGGGGGGCTGTCTCCGGTGTCCACATCGTGGACACACCACCGGGTGACCCCCGGCGTGAGGGAAAACAGATCCGCAAACTGCCCCAGCAGCTTCCGGCAGTCTTGTTGCTGCTCTGGGGTCAGGGTAGAGGAGAGCCGGACCCCTTCGAAGGAGCCGTCTTTCTCGGTGGTGCTGAGGAGATCTGGTAGTGGCTCGGAGTCGTCTTCAGCTCCGTCATCGGTCGCCAGCAGCAGACTCAGTTCAGTGCGTGCAAAGTGCGGCTTGAGCCGGTTAGCGTGTAGAACCCGGAGGGGGTTCCGGGGGGACTCCATGTCTACCAGGTAGGTGACGGGGCTCTTGCGCTCCACCACCTTGAAGGGCCCCGTCCATTTGTCCTGGAGGGCACACGGTTCAACCGGGGACATGACCCAGACTTGCTGGCCCGGCTCGAACTCGATGACGAGGCGTTCTGGTCATACCAGCGTTTCATTTCCTCCTGACTGGCCTCCAGGTTGGCCTCGGCAAGTTCCCTGAACTTCCGAGTCTGGTTGCGGAGTGTCAGGAGGTACCGGTAGACATCTGGTGGGGCATCTCGAACTGCTGTCTCCCAGCCTTCCTTGACCAGGCTAAGGGGGCCTCGAACCGGGTGTCCGTACAAGAGTTCGAACGGGCTGAACCCCAGGGATTTCTGGGGTACCTCTCGGTAGGCGAACAGGAGGCAGGGCAGCAGGACATCCCATTTGCGCCGGAGGGGCTCTTCTAGGCCCTTGATCATTCCCTTCAGTGTCCTGTTAAAGCGTTCCACTAGTCCATTTCCCTGGGGATGATACGGGGTGGTGAACTTATATGCGACCCCGCACTGTTGCCATAGGGACCGCATATGCTTCGAGATGAAGTTGGACCCCCGATCACTCACGACTTCTCGGGGGAAGCCGACTCGGGAGAAGATGCTCATGAGGGCTCGGCCCACCACGGGGGCCCTGATGGTTCGGAGGGGGATGGCCTCAGGATAGCGGGTGGCATGGTCCACCAGGACGAGGATGAAGCGGTGCCCCTGCGAGGTGCGAGGGTCCAGGGGCCTTACGATGTCTATTCCCACTCGCTCGAAGGGGGTGGTTACCACAGGGAACGGCTGGAGCGGGGCTTTGACTTTCCCCCCGCTCTTCCCGCTGGCTTGACAGGTCGGGCAGGTCCTGCAGTGGTTCTGTACATCAGTGCGCATTTTTGGCCAGTAGAAATGGGTCACCAGGCGGCTGTAAGTTTTGTCCTGCCCCAGGTGCCCGGCGAGGGGCACATCATGTGCTAAGTTCAGGAGGAAGTCTCTGAACCGGAGGGGTACAACCAGCGCCCGGCCGGCCCCTAGCTCGGCAATCTTCTGCTCACTGTAAAGGAGGTTGTTGTCCCAGTAGACCCAGTGGGACCCTGCGGGGTCTCCAGCGGCTTGCGTAGCGGCTTGCTGTCGCATCCCCTCGAGGGAGGGGCAGGTTTTCTGTTCCTGCCGGAACTGTTCGCGGGTGGGGCCACCTTCTTGGCGCCATTGAGCGAGTTCCGGGAGGTGGTTGAGCTCGGTGAGACCTTCTTGGTCGGGCCCTTGGGGGCCGGGCTCGGTGTCGGCGTCCTCGGGGACGACGGGTGGGGGAGGTGCGGGCCATTCTGGCTCCTCTGTTGGAGCCTCCACCGCCGGGGCGGAGGCTCGGGCGGACATGGAGCGGGTGGTCGCACAGACCCACTCGGGAAGGCCTAGCATCCCCAGGTGCTCTCTTCGTTCGACGCCAGCCCATGGGGAACTTTCCAGGTCATTCCCAAGGAGGCAGTCCACGGGGGCATCGTCGCGGACAGTCACTTTCAGCACGCCCGACACTCCCCCCCACTCGAAGGGGATGCGGGCCATCTGACACATAGTTTCGGAGTTATCTGCGGATCGGACTGGGCACAGGACGTTAGGAAGGATCTGTTCCGGGGTCACCAGATGGCAGCGGACCGCTGTCACGCTGGCCCCAGTGTCACGGAGGGCTTCGGTCCGGCGACCATTGATGGTGACCCACTGGCGGTACTTCTGGGTGTTGCCGGGGATCGGCCCTCGGGGGATCATGTCGTGAGTACCCAGGCAGGCTAAGGTCATGGCGGCGGGCTCCCACTCGGCCTGCTCGTGGTCGTTGTCCTCTTCCTCACTTCTTTCTTCACCTAGGGCAGCTGCCGCGATCTGGCGGGCTGGGGGCCCGGTGGTGCCGGGTCGCTGGTTCATCGGGCAGAGGGGGTCATTCGCATAATGACCCTGTCGCTGGCATCTGTCGCACGTAACGTTCGGGCGGGGCCCCGGCCTGGCTGGGGGGCCCCTCTCCGGCCCAGGGTTGGCGACGTGGAGGTAGGGGATGACCCCTGGGGGGCGTCTCGACCCCGGCTCTGGCCTACTCCGCCACCTCGTGGTCGGTGGTTCCCCGGGGACCCCCGGCCGTAATCTCCCATCGTGTTCCGGGGAACTCGGGTGCTCGCCCATCGGTCTGCCTCGACAGCGAGTTTTCGGGGCTCAGTCAATTTGCTGTCGAGGAGGTGCTGCCGGAGTTCGACGAAACAGTTATTGGACAGGTGTTCCCATAGAATGAGGTCGACTAACTGCTGGTAGGTGGTGACCTGGCAGCCCCGAGTCCACCCCTCGAAGGCTCGACTGTAATAGTTCACGTATTCCACCCATGTGGTACCGGGGATTTTTTTACAGTCTCGGAATCGCTGCCGGTACGTCTCGGGGGTGAGTCCGTAGCGAGTGAGGAGGGCGGTCTTCATGTGCTCGTACGAGGTCCTCTCGGTATCAGGGAGCTCCAGCAGGGCGTCTCTCCCTTCGTTGATAAACTTCCCCCACAGGCCGGCACCCCAGTCCCTGAGGGGTACTCGATGGGCGGCCATGGCGACCTCGTAAGCTTTGAACCACTGCTGGATGTCGTCGTTCTTATAGTACTCTTTGACGACATCCTTGGGTATGTGCACCTTTGTGTCTACCGGGGGAGGTGAGGTCTTACCCCCGATGGTGGCAGTCTCGTTTGCCTTGGCTTTAAATTCTAGTTCTTTGAGGACGCGCTCGTGCTCGAGCAGGAGTTTCTTCTCCTCGAGGTCTCTTTGTCTTCGCTTTTCTTCTAGGTCTCCTTCTAACCGTAGCTGCTCGAGGGCTAGCTTCCTTTCTGCCAGTTGGATCTCTCCTTCTTGTCTGAGTCGCGCAAGCTCCAGCTCGTGGAGCCGGTTCCTCTCTCGTTCTCGGGCGTCTTCGTGGGAGAGGCCCGTGTTTGGGTTTGCGGGTCTCTCTCCCGCTGGGTTCAGCTGAGCCTCCGGGCCTCCGTCCGGGCCCGGGTTATCTTCACTCGGAGGTGGCGCCTCACCGACGTCCACCCAGGCCTGCAGGGCCGATTTGAAATCTTCTTTGGTGCTTAAGCCAGTGGTAGCGATGCCTAGATCTTTGCAGAATTGCTTCAGCTCCTTGTGACTGTAGTCTTCCATTTTCTCCTTCTGGAATTCTGTGCTCATGGTCGCAGTGGGTTTTTCTGGGTAGCGAGTGAATCACTCTCTGTACGATCTGCGTGGGCTCGGATCCCGGCGCCTGCCACCAATGTTAGAAAGGCGACCCGGGGGAGGCAGAAGATGTCTGACTGACCACCCCTAGGTCAACCCCTCTGTCGAGAAGTAGCCGAGCGTTGCCGAGAGGCCTCCTGACTGAGGGCCCCTCCTAGGATCGTACAGCAGAGTAATCGCAACACTACAAACGGACACCACACAGGAGGTCAAGTTCTCAAGCTTTTATAAGTAATAACGGTTGAGGGTTCTTGGCAGTATATACAGCTGGATCGAGGGATCCGTAAATTCTCGGACAAGGAGGGTAAGGTAGCGGGACAGTCTTACTCTGGGTGGAGGAAGGGATACCCTACGCACAGCTCTCAATCCTCGAGCTGGGGGGTTCCGAGAGGTTCGAGCCGCGGCGGCGCCAGCAGGCTAACAGGATGGTTCAGCAAGGTAGGCCGCGGCAGCGCCAGCAGGCTCTCAGATGGTTCAGCAAGGTGGGCCGCGGCAGCGCCAGCAGGCTCTCAGATGGTTCAGCAAGGTAGGCCGCGGCAGCGCCAGCAGGCTCTCAGGTGGTTCAGCAAGGTAGGCCGCGGCAGCGCCAGCAGGCTCTCAGATGGTTCCGCAAGGTAGGCCGCGGCAGCGCCAGCAGGCTCTCAGGTGGTTCAGCAAGGTAGGCCGCGGCAGCGCCAGCAGGCTCTCAGATGGTTCAGGTTACAGGAAGGATGAGTTCATCTGGTGTCGGCCGTGACAGCGTCAGCAGGGCTTCCAGTCCAGGATACAACTGGCGTCCTACTCCGGGGCTGGCCCAGATATAGGACGGAGGTCCTTTGATGTCCGGACCCTCGCGCCTGGGGGCCAGAGGGGCCGGGATGATGGTGTCCAGACACCCAGCAGGGGGGTGGAGCCAGCGCCCAGGGAGGCCGGAGGGCGATCGATACCAGGCGTCCGGGGGCGGCTGGAGGGCCATCGAAACTCCTCTCCCTCCGGGATCTGTCGAGTGGCCACTCGACCACCTGGGTGGATCTTGGTGCCTCGATGTCTGGGCGTCGCTGGGGCCGAGGCTTGAGCCGAGGCCACGTGGTCGTGACGTGGTGGGCCCAAGATGGAGTCGGGCACGGCCTCGTGCTTCGGTCGTGATGGGCCTACGCTGGGGTCAGGCCGATGATGGGGATCCGGGATGGTAGCCGGATCTGTGGTGTGGGGGCGTGCAGGGTCGGGCAGAAGGGGCCGCCCAAGGTCCGGAGGAGGGCTGATGTTGTCCTGGGCCCGCCATGCGGGAGGGGTAGGACCACGCCATGAGGCCGGGTCCAACACTTCGCTACTACTGGCCTAAGCACCAAGGAAGACTTTAAATCGGCCCTACAGGCATGGGTGGACGCCGGTGACACGCCACCCCAGAATGAGGACAGCCCGAACGGAAGCCCGGAGACCGACACGACCCCAGTGGGGGAGAGACCCGCAAATCCAGGCACGGGCCCCCACGAAGACGCCCGAGAACGAGAGAGGAACCGGCTCCACGAATTGGAGCTCGCCCGACTCCGGCTGGATGGAGATCTGCAGCTGGCGGAAAGGAAAACAGCACTCGAGCAACTACGGCTAGAAGGAGACCTGGAGGAGAAACGAAGACAAAGAGACCTCGAGGAAAAGAGACTCGTGCTCGAGCATGAGCGCGGCTTAAAGGAACTAGAAATCAAGGCTAAGACAAACGAGACCAGCACCTCCGGGGGCAAGACCTCGCCCCCGCCGGTGGATACGAAGGTGCACATACCCAAGGATGTCGCCAAAGAGTACTACAAGAACGACGACATCCAACAGTGGTTCAAAGCCTATGAAGTAGCCATGACCGCCCATCGAGTACCCCTTAAGGACTGGGGCGCCGGCCTGTGGGGGAAGTTCGTCAACGAAGGGAGGGACGCCCTGCTAGAGCTTCCCGATGCCGAGATGACCTCCTACGAACACATGAAAACCGCCCTCCTCACTCGCTACGGACTCACCCCCGAAATGTACCGGCAGCAATTCCGAGACTGTAAAAAAATCCCCGGTACCACTTGGGTGAAGTACGTGAACTTTTACAGCAGAGCCTTCCAGGGGTGGATCAAAGGCAGCCAGGTCACCACCTACCAGCAGTTGGTCGACCTCATTATATGGGAACATCTTTCCAACAACTGCTTCATCGAACTCCAGCAGCACCTCCTCGACAGCAAACTGACTGAGCCACGAAAACTCGCTGTCGAGGCGGATAGATGGGTGAGCACCCGAGTCCCACGGAGCCCGATGGGAGACTACAGCCGGGGATCCCCGGGGAACCACCGACCACGAGGCGGCGGAGGAGGCCAGAACAGGGGCCGAGACGCCCCCACGGGGTCCTCCCCTACCTCCACTTCGCCATCCCTGGGCCGAAGGGAGTTCCCCCAGCAAGACCGGGGCCCTGCCCGAATGTTACGTGCCACCGATGCCAGCGACAGGGTCAATATGCGAATGACCCCCTCTGCCCGATGAACCAGCGACCCGGCACCACCGGCCCCCCGAACCGCCAGATCGCGGCCGCTGTCCTGGGTACAGAAGGAGGCGAGGAAGAAGACAACGACCCCGAACAGGCCGAGTGGGAGCCCACCGCTATGATCTTGGCATGCCTGGGTGATCGAGACATGATCCCCCGAGACCCGATCCCAGGCAACACACAGAAATACCACCAATGGGTCACCATCAATGGGCGCCGGGCCGAAGCCCTCCGTGACACTGGAGCCAGCGTGACGGCGGTCCGCTGCCACTTGGTGACCCCAGAACAAATTCTCCCCAACTTCCTGTGCCCGGTGCGGACAGCGGACAACTCCGAGAGTTTATGCCAGATGGCCCGTATCCCCTTCGAATGGGGAGGGGTTTCGTGTATGCTGAAGGTGACCGTCCGGGACGATGCCCCCGTGGACTGCCTCCTCGGGAACGACCTGGAAAGTTCCCCCTGGGCCGGCGTCGAGCGGAGAGAGCATCTGGGGATGCTAGGCCTTCCAGAGTGGGTCTGTGCGACCACCCGCTCCATGCCCGCCCGAGACTCCGCCCCAACGGAGGATGCCCCGACCGAGGAACCAGAGTGGCCCGCACCTCCACCGCCCGCCGTCCCCGAGGACGCCGACCCTGAACCCGGCCCCCAGGGGCCCAGCCATGAAGACCTCACCGAGCTCGGCCACCTTCCAGAACTAGCTTAATGGCGCCAAGAAGGTGGCCCCACCCGCGAACAATATCGACAGGAACAAAAAACCTGTCCCTCCCTCGAGGGAATCCGACAACAAGCCGCCACTCAAGCCGCTGGAGACCCCTCGGGGTCCCACTGGGTCTATTGGGACCACGACCTTCTCTACAGCGAGCAGAAGATTGCCGAACTAGGGGCCAGCCGGGTGCTGGTCGTCCCCCTCCGATTCAGAGACTTCCTCTTGAACTTGGCACATGACGTGCCCCTCGCCGGGCACCTGGGGCAGGACAAAACTTACAGCCGCCTGGTGACCCATTTCTACTGGCCGAAAATGTGCAACGATGTGCATAATCCCTGCCGATCCTGTCCGACTTGTCAAGCCAGCGGGAAGAGCGGGGGAAAAGTCAAAGCTCCACTCCAGCCTTTTCCAGTGGTCACCACCCCCTTCGAGCGAGTAGGGATCGACATCGTGCGGCCCTTGGACCCCCGCACCTCTCAGGGGCACCGCTTCATCCTCTTTCTAGTGGACCATGCCACCCGCTATCCTGAAGCCATCCTCCTCCGAACCATCACGGCCCCAGTAGTAGGCCGAGCCCTAATGGGGATCTTCTCCAGAGTCGGTTTCCCCCGAGAAGTCATGAGTGATCGGGGCACCAACTTTATCTCTAAGTATATGGGGTCCCTGTGGCAACAGTGCCGGGTCACATATAAGTTCACCACCCCGTATCACCCCCAAGGGAATGGACTTGTGGAGCGGTTTAACCGAACACTGAAGGGAATGATCAAGGGCCTAGAGGAGCCGCTACGACGCAAATGGGATGTCCTGCTGCCCTGCCTCCTGTTTGCATATCGCGAGGCACCCCAGAAGTCCCTGGGGTTCAGCCCCTTTGAACTATTGTATGGGCACCCGGTCTGAGGCCCCCTCAGCCTAGTCAAGGAAGGCTGGGAGACGGCTGTCCGAGGTGCTCCACCCGATGTCTACCAGTACCTCCTGACCCTCCGCAACCAGACTCGGAAGTTCCGGGAACTTGCCGAGGCCAACCTGGAGGCTAGTCAGGAGGAGATGAAACGCTGTTATGACCAGAACGCCTCGTCCATCGAATTCGAGCCGGGCCAGCAGGTCTGGGTCATGTCCCGGTTGAACCTTGTGCCCTCCAGGACAAATGGACGGGGCCCTTCAAAGTGGTGGAGCGCAAGAGCCCCGTCACCTATCTGGTGGACATGGAGTCCCCCAGGAACCCCCTCCGGGTTCTACACGCTAACCGGCTCAAGCCACACTTTGCCCGCACTGAACTAAGTCTGCTGCTAGCGACCGATGACGGAGCGGAAGACGACTCCGAACCGCTACCAGATCTCATGAGCACCACCGAGAAAGACGGCTCCATCGAAGGGGTCACGCTCTCCTCTACCCTGACCCCAGAACAGCACCAAGACTGCCGACAGCTGCTGGGGCAATTTGCAGATCTATTTTCCCTCACTCCTGGAGTCACCCGGTGGTGTGTCCATGATGTGGACACCGGAGACAGCCCGCCTGTAAAACACCGAGCTTTCCGAGTGCCCGACCGAGTTCGGGCCTGCGTTCAATCCGAAGTGGCAAAGATGCTAGCTCTGGGGGTAGTCGAACCCTCCGACAGTCCCTGGGCCAGTCCCGTTGTCCTGGTCCCTAAAGCCGCCGCCCCTGGCACACCCCCGGAGCTCCGGTTCTGTGTTGACTACCAGGGGCTGAATGCAGTCACCAGGACCGACGCACATCCCATCCCCCGGGCGGATGAACTGATCGATCGCCTGGGGGCCGCAAAGTATCTCAGCACCTTCGACCTCACGGCCGGGTATTGGCAGATCGGCCTTACCCCTGGAGCACAAGAGCGATCGGCCTTCTCGACCCCTGATGGCCACTACCATTTCAAGGTGATGCCCTTCGGCATGAAAAACACCCCGGCCACCTTCCAGAGACTCGTGAATCGGGTGCTGGCCGGACTAGAGGAGTTCAGCGCCGCCTATCTAGACGACATTGCGGTGTACAGCCTCCACTGGGATGAGCACCTGACCCACCTCTGGGAGGTCCTGTCGGCCCTCCGACGGGCCGGACTGACAATAAAGGCCAGCAAGTGCCAGATAGGCCAAGGGTCCGTGACCTATCTGGGACACCAAGTGGGGAGCGGCCAGGTGGCTCCCCTCCAGCCAAAAATTGACGCCATCCGGGCCTGGGAGCCCCCGGTCACCCAAACAGCCGTCCGAGCCTTCCTGGGGCTCACAGGATATTATCGGCGCTTCATAAAGGACTATGGAAGCATTGTGGGGCCCCTCACAGAACTAACCTCCAAGAGACTACCCCAAAAGGTGCGCTGGACCCCCGAGTGCCAGGTCGCCTTCGACACCCTAAAGACCGCTATGTGCACCGCCCCTGTGCTCCAAGCTCCCGACTACAGCCGAGAGTTTGTGGTCCAAACCGACGCCTCGGAGCACGGCATTGGGGCGGTCCTCTCCCAAGTAAACCCTGAGGGAGCCGACCTTCCCCTTGCCTTCATCAGCCGGCGGCTGCTGGCCAGAGAACAACGGTGGAGCACCATCGAGAGGGAAGCCTTCGCCGTCGTGTGGGCCCTAAAGAAGCTCCGGCCCTACCTTTTCGGCACCCACTTCCGGGTCCAGACCGACCACCGGCCCCTGCGGTGGTTGATGCCGATGCGGGGAGAAAACCCAAAAATGTTGCGATGGTCCATCTCCCTGCAGGGGATGGATTTCACTGTGGAGCATCGCACCGGCAACGACCACACCAATGCTGACGGCCTGTCCCGATTCTTCCGCCTCGGCGAGGAGAACCCCCAAGAAGATGGGTGACTCTCCCCGGCCTTCAGCTGGGGGGGACGCGTGTTGGACCCGGCATCATGGCGTGGTCCTACCCCTCCCGCATGGCGGGCCCCGAACGACATTGGGCCTCCACCGAGCCTCGGGCAGCCCCTTCTGCCCGATCCTGCACGCCCCAACACTGCCGGTCCGGTTACCATCCCGGGCCACCCCTGCCGGCCTGGCCCCATCTTGGGCCCATCACGTCCTGAGCACGAGGCCTCACCCGACTCCATCTTGGGCCCACCACGTCACAAACACGTGTCCTCGGCCCCAGCCCAGGCCCCAGCGAAGCCCCGACATCGAGGCACCAAGATCCACCCAGGTGGTCGAGTGGCCACTCGACAGATCCCGGAGGAAGTGGAGTTTCGATGGCCCTCCAGCCATCCCCGGACGCCTGGTATCGATCGCCCTCCGGCCTCCCTGGGCGCTGGCTCCACCCCCCTGCTGGGTGTCTGGACACCATCATCCCAGCCCCTCTGGCCCCCAGGCGCGAGGGTCCGGACATCAAAGGACCCCAGTCCTATATCTGGGCCAGCCCCGGAGTAGGACGCCAGTTGTATCCTGGACTGGAAAGCCCTGCTGACGCTGTCACGGCCGACACCAGAAGAACTCATTTTCCTGTAACCTGAAGATACCCTGAGAGCCTGCTGGCGCTGCCGCGGCCCACCTTTACTGAACCATCTTGGGAGCCTGCTGGCGCGGCCCACCTTTGCTGAACCATCTTGAGAGCCTGCTGGCGCTGCCGCGGCCCACCTTTGCTGAACCATCTTGAGAGCCTGCTGGCGCTGCCGCGGCCCATCTTCGCCGAAACCACCTCGAGGCCTGCTGGCGCTGCCGCGGCTCGACCTCTCGGAACCCCCGGCTCGAGGATTGAGAGCTGTGCGCAGGGTATCCCTTCCTGAACCCATATTGAGACTGTCCCGCTACCCTGTCCCTTTTACGAGACTCTACAGATCCCTCGATCTGCCTGTACATACCGCTGAGAACCAGCAACCTTTATTCCTGATAAAGCCTAAGAACTTAACCTCTTGTGTGGTGTCCGTTTGTAGTGTTGTGGTTACTCTGCTGTACGATCCTAGGAGAGGACCCTCACCCAGGAGGCCTCTCGATAACGCTCGGCTACTTCTCGACGGAGAGGTGGACCTAGGGGTGGTCAGTCAGACATCTTCTGCCTCCCCCGGGATCGCCTTTCTAACACCCTTGGTCCGGTGCAGTGTTCCTCAGCGTTTGTGCTGTGGCCCTTGGTGCTTCCTCATTGACCCTTGGTTCGGTGCAGTGTTCCTCAGTGTCTGTGCTGCGGCCCTCGGTGCTCGCTCAGTGACCCTTGGTTTTTCTGCAGTGTTGCTCAGACGTGAGTCCCTTGCTCACTTTGCCACTGGAGTCAAGCAAGCCCGGCTGAAGGCGGCTGTAATGCCAGAAAACGGTCCTGGGAAGCTTGATTGCGGTCCTGGGAAGACATGGCTTGGCAGTTCGGGCTGGACTGTTCCCATGAGGCACAGGGTCAGACTGATTTGCATATGGCCATGTCTGAACTGGGGTGGCGGAGTAAGCTAAAGAACGGTGATGGATTAAACCCAGATCAGTTGACTGGGGGTGAGTGTTTGTATTGTCAACGCTCCGTCCATCACCACCTTTGGTTTTTCTTTGCTTCCTCATTGACCCTTGGTTTTTATGCAGTGTTCCTCAGTGTTCGTCCTGTGGCCCTTGGTGCTCGTTCAGTGACTCTTGGTTTGATGCAGTGTTCCTCCGTGTTTGTGCTGTGGCCCTTGGTGCTCGTTCAGTGTTCCTTTGTTTGGTACAGTGTTCCTCAGTGTTTGTCTGTGGCCCTTGGTGCTCTTTCAGTGACCCTTGGTTCGGTGCAGTGTTCCTCAGTGTCTGTGCTGCGGTCCTTGGTGCTCGCACATTGATCCTTGGGTTTTCTGCAGTGTCCCTCAGTGTTGGTGCTGTGGCCCTTGGTGCTCACTCATTGACCCTTGGTTTGATGCAGTGTTCCTCAGTGTTCGTGCTGTGGCCCTTGGTGTTCGCTCATTGAACCTTAGTTCGGTGCAGTGTTCCTCAGTGTTTGTGCTGTGGCCCTTGGTGCTCACGCCGTGACCCTTGGTTCGGTGCAGTGTTCCTCAGTGTCTGTGCTGTGGCCCTTGGTGCTCGTTCAGTGACCCTTGGTCTGGTGCAGTATTCCTTATTGTTTGTGCTGCGGCCCTTGGTGCTCGTTCAGTGACCCTTGGTTTGGTGCAGTGTTCCTCAGTGTTTGTGCTGTGGCCCTTGGTGCTTGCACAGTGACCCTTGGTTCGGTGCATTGTTCCTCAGTGTTTGTGCTGTGGCCCTTGGTGCTCGCTCATTGACCCTTGTTTTGGTGCACTGTCCCTCCGTGTTTGTGCTGTGGCCCTTGGTGCTCGCTCATTGACCCTTGGTTCGGTGCAGTGTTCCTCAGTATTTGTGCTGTGGCCCTTGGTGCTCGCTCAGTGACCCTTGGTTCGGTGCAGTGTTCCTCAGTGTCTGTGCTGCGTTCCTTGGTGCTCGCTCAGTGACCCTTGGTTTGGTGCAGTGTTCCTCAGTGTTTGTGCTGTGG
This sequence comes from Lissotriton helveticus, assembly GCF_964261635.1. NCBI lineage: Eukaryota > Metazoa > Chordata > Amphibia > Caudata > Salamandridae > Lissotriton > Lissotriton helveticus. The sequence continues at coordinate 52,805,443 of NC_136065.1, forward strand.
CCCTTGGTGCTTGCGGAGTGACCCTTGGTTCCGTGCAGTGTTCCTCAGTGTTTGTGATGTGGCCCTTGGTGCTCGCTCATTGACCCTTGTTTTGGTGCACTGTCCCTCCGTGTTTGTGCTGTGTGCTCGTTCTGTGACTCTTGGTTCGGTACAGTGTCCCTCATTGTTCGTGCTGTGCCCCTTGGTTCAATGCAGTGTACCTCAGTGTTTGTGCTGTGGCCCTTGGTGCTCTTTCAGTGACCCTTGGTTCGGTGCAGTGTCCCTCGGTGTTTGTGCTGTGGCCCTTGGTGCTTCCTCATTGACCCTTGGTTCGGTGCAGTGTCCCTCTGTGTTTTTGCTGTGGCCCTTGGTGCTCGTTCAGTGACCCTTGGTTTGGTGCAGTGTTTCTCAGTGTCTGTGCTGCGGTCCTTGGTGCTCGCTCAGTGACCCTTGGTTCGGTGCAGTGTTCCTCGGTGTCTGTGCTGCATTCCTTGGTGCTGGCTCAGTGACCCATGGTTTTTCTGCAGTGTTCCTCAGTGGTTGTGCTGTGGCCTTTGGTACTCATTCATTGACCCTTGGTTCGGTGCAGTGTCTGTCAGTGTTTGTGCTGTGGCCCTTGGTGCTCACTCAGTGACCCTTGTTTTTTTTTGCAGTGTTCCTCAGTGTTTGTGGGGGGGCCCTTGGTGCTCTTTCAGTGACTCTTGGTTCGGTGCAGTGTTCCTCAGTGTTGGTGCTGCGTTCCTTGGTGCTCGCTCAGTGACCCTTGGGTTTTTTGCAGTGTCCCTCAGTGTTGGTGCTGTGGCCCATGGTGCTCGCTCATTGACCCTTAGTTCGGTGCAGTGTCCCTCAGTGTTGGTGCTGTGGCCCTTGGTGCTTGCTCATTAAATCTTGGTTCGGTGCAGTGTTCCTCAGTGTTTGTGCTGTGGCCCTTGGTGCGCGCTCATTGACCCTTGGTTCAGTGCAGTGTTCCTCAGTGTCTGTGGTGTGGCCCTTGGTGCTCTTTCAGTGACTCTTGGTTCGCTGCAGTGTCCCTCAGTGTTTGTGCTGTGGCCCTTGGTGCTTCCTCATGACCCTTGGTTCGGTGCAGTGTTCCTCAATGTTTTTGCTGTGGTCCTTGGTGCTCGTTCAGTGACCCTTGGTTTGGTGCAGTGTTTCTCAGTGTCTGTGCTGCGGTCCTTGGTGCTCGCTCAGTGACCCTTGGTTCGGTGCAGTGTTCCTCAGTGTCTGTGCTGCATTCCTTGGTGCTGGCTCAGTGACCCATGGTTTTTCTGCAGTGTTCCTCAGTGCTTGTGCTGTGGCCCTTCGTGCTCACTCAGTGACCCTTGGCTTTTCTGCAGTGTTCCTCAGTGTTTGTGCTGTGGCCCTTGGTGCTCTTTCAGTGACCCTTGGTTCGGTGCAGTGTTCCTCAGTGTTTGTGCTGTGGCCCTTGGTGCTCACTCAGTGACCCTTGGTTTTTCTGCAGTGTTCCTCAGTGTTTGTGCTGGGGCCCTTGGTGCTCTTTCAGTGACCCTTGGTTCGGTGCAGTGTTCCTCAGTGTTTTTGCTGGGGCCCTTGGTGCTCTTTCAGTCACTCTTGGTTTGGTGCAGTGTCTCTCAGTGTTTGCGCTGTGGCCCTTGATGCTCGTTCATTGACCCTTGGTTCGGTGCAGTATTCCTCAGTGTTTGTGCTGCGGTCCTTGGTGCTCGCTCAGTGACCCTTGATTCGGTGCAGTGTTCCTCAGTGTCTGCGCTGTGGTCCTTGGTGCTCGCTCACTGACCCTTGGTTCGGTGCAGTGTTCCTCAGTGTCTGTGCTGCGGGCCTTGGTGCTCATTCAGTGACCCTTGGTTCGGTGCAGTATTCCTCATTGGTTGTGCTGCGGCCCTTAGTGCTCGTTCAGTGACCCTTGATTTGGTGCAGTGTTCCTCAGCCTTTGTGCTGTGGCCCTTGGTGCTTACGCAGTGACCCTTGGTTCGGTGCAGTGTTCCTCAGTGTTTGTGCTGTGGCCCTTGGTGCTCGCTCATTGACCCTTGTTTTGGTGGACTGTCCCTCCGTGTTTGTGTTGTGGCCTTTGGTGCTCGTTCGGTGACGCTTGGTTCGGTACAGTGTCCCTCATTGTTCGTGCTGTGGCCCTTGGTGCTCTTTCAGTGACCCTTGGTTGGGTACTGTGTCCATCATTGTTCGTGCTGTGGCCCTTGGTGCTCTTTTAGTGACCCTTGGTTCGGTGCAGTGTTCCTCAGTGTTTGTGCTGTGGCCCTTCGTGCTCTTTCAGTGACTCTTGGTTCGGTGCATTGTCCCTCTGTTTTTGTGCTCTGGCCCTTGGTGCTCGCTCATTGAACCTTGGTTCGGTGCAGTGTTCCTCGGTGTTTGTGCTGTGGCCCTTGGCGCTTCATCATTGACCCTTAGTTCGGTGCAGTGTTCCTCGGTGTTTGTGCTGTGGCCCTTGGTGCTCACGCAGTGACCCTTGGTTCGGTGCAGTGTACCTCAGTGTTTGTGCTGTGACCCTTGGTGCTCGTTCAGTGACCCTTGGTTCGGTGCAGTATTCCTCAGTGTTCGTGCTGTGGCCCTGGGTGCTCGATCATTGACCCTTGGTTCTGTGCAGTGTCCTTCAGTGTTTGTGCTGTGGCCCTTGGTGCTTCCTCATTAACCCTTGGTTCAGTGCAGTGTTACTCAGTGTTTGTGCTGTGGCCCTTGGTGCGCGCTCATTGACCCTTGGTTCAGTGCAGTGTTCCTCAGTGTCTGTGGTGTGGCCCTTGGTGCTCTTTCAGTGACTCTTGGTTCGCTGCAGTGTCCCTCAGTGTTCGTGCTGTGGCCCTTGGTGCTCGCTCATTTACCCTTGGTTCAGTGCAGTGTTCCTCAGTGTTTGTGCTGTGGCCCTTGGTGCTTCCTCATTAACCCTTTGTTCGGCGCAGTGTCCTTCAGTGTTTGTGCTGCGGTCCTTGGTGCTCACTCAGTGACCCTTGGTTCGGTGCAGTGTTCCTCAGTGTTTGTGCTGTGGCCCTTGGTGCTCACTCAGTGACCCTTGGCTTTTCTGCAGTATTCCTCAGTGTTTGTGCTGTGGCCCTTGGTGCTCTTTCAGTGACTCTTGGTTCAGCGCAGTGTCCCTCAGTGTTCGTGCTGTGGCCCTTGGTGCTCGCTCATTGACCCTTGGTTCGGTGCACTGTCCCTCCGGGTTTGTGCCGTGGCCCTTGGTGCTCGCTCAGTGACCTTTGCTTCGATGCAGTGTTCCTCGGTGTTTGTGCTGTGACCCTTAGTGCTCATTCACTGACCCTTGGTTCGGTGCAGTGTCCCTCTGTGTTTGTGCTGCGGCCCTTGGTGCTCATTCAGTGACCCTTGGTTTGGTGCAGTGTTCCTCAGTGTTTGTGCTGCGGCCCTTGGTGCTCGTTCAGTGACCCTTGGTTTGGTGCAGTGTTCCTCAGTGTTTGTGCTGTGGCCCTTGGTGCTCGCTCAGTGACCCTTGGTTCGATGCAGTGTCCCTCTGTGTTTGTGCTGTGGCCCTTGGTGCTCGCTCATTGACCCTTGTTTTGGTGCACTGTCTCTCCGTGTTTGTGCTGTGGCCCTTGGTGCTCGGTGCAGTGTCCCTCATTGTTCGTGCTGTGGCCCTCGGTGCTCTTTTAGTGACCCTTGGTTCGATGCAGTGTTCCTCAGTGTTTGTGCTGTGGCCCTTGATGCTTCCTCATTGGCCATTGGTTCGGTGCAGTGTTCCTCTGTGTTTGTGCTGTGGCCCTTGGTGCTCACGCAGTGACCCTTGGTTCGGTGCAGTGTTCCTCAGTGTTTTTTGCTGTGGCCCTCGGTGCTCTTTCAGTGACCCTTGGTTCGATGCAGTGTTCCTCAGTGTTTGTGCTGTGGCCCTTGGTGCTCTTTCAGTGACTCTTGGTTCGGCGCAGTGTCCTGCAGTGTTTGTGCTGCGGTCCTTGGTGCTCACTCAGTGACCCTTGGTTCGGTGCAGTGTTCCTCAGTGTTTGTGCTGTGGCCCTTGGTGCTCGTTCGGTGACCCTTGGTTCGGTGCAGTGTCCCTCAGTGTTCGTGCTGTTGCCCTTGGTGCTCGCTCATTGACCCTTGGTTTGGTGCAGTGTTCCTCAGTGTTTGTGCTGTGGCCCTTGGTGCTCGCTCATTGACCCTTGGTTTGGTGCTGTGTTCCTCAGTGTTTGTGCTGTAGCTCTTGGTGCTCGCTCATTGACCCTTGGTTCGGTGCAGTGTTCCTCAGTGTTTGTGCTGTGGCCCTTGGTGCTCTTTCAGTGACTCTTGGTTCGGTGCAGTGTCCCTCAGTGTTCGTGCTGTGGCCCTTGGTGCTCGCTCAGTGACCCCTGGTTCGGTGCAGTGTTCCTCAATGTTTGTGCTGTGGCCCTTGGTGCTCTTTCAGTGACTCTTGGTTCAGTGCAGTGTCCCTCAGTGTTCGTGCTGTGGCCCTTGGTGCTCGCTCAGTGACCCCTGATGCTCCCTAGGAGGCCCTGTGGGCACCCTCGGTGACCCTTTATGCTCACTCAACTTACCTATGCTCGCTTGGTGGCCCTGGGCGCTCGCTTAGTCATCCTTGATGCCCTCCTGAGGGCCCTCTGGACCCTCAAAGTCACCCTTGGTGCTCACTTGGAGACCTGTGAGCTCCCTCAATGACCCTTGGTGCTCACTTGGTGACCTTTAATGCTCACGCGGATCCCAGGGACTTGCACAGTGACCCTTAATTCTCACTGCAAGACCTTTAGTTCTACGCAGTGGCCCCAGGGGCGCACTCAGGGGCCATTGATGCTTGTTCGCTGGCCCTGTGGACTCACTCAGTAACTCAGTGTTTGGTCGAAGACCCTTGATGCTAGCTGAAGGAACCCTGATGCTCATGCAGTGGCCCTGAGATCTCGCTCGGTGACCCTCGATGCTCCCTCAGTGACCCCATGGACTCACTCGATGACCATTCATGGTCATTTGGTGACCACTGGTTCGCACTTATTGACCGTTGATGCTCCAACTGTGGCCCTGTAAGCGTGCTCTAGGACCTATGATGCTCGCATTGTGACCTTTGATGCTTACTCTGTAGTCCAGGGGCTGTGTTCACTCACTCAGGGACTCTTGCTGGTCGTTTAGTGACCCATGGTGTGACATAATGACCGTAGGGGCTTAGTCAGTGTCCCTTGATGCTCCTTTGTTGGCCATCAATGCTCCCTTGGTGGCCTTTGATGCTCACTTGGTGTCACTTGGTGACCCTTGATGCTCACTTGGTGACCCTTGATGGTCGCTTGGTGACCTTTGATGCTCTCTCGTGACCCTTGATGCTCACTCGGTGACCCTTGATACTCACTCGGTGACCCTTGATGCTCGCTTGGTGACCCTTGATGCTCACTTGGTGACCCTTGATGGTCCCTTGGTGACCCTTGATGGTCGCTTGGTGACCCTTGATGCTCGCTTGGTGACCCTTGATGCTCACTCGGTGACCCTTGATGCTCACTCGGTGACCCTTGATGCTCGCTTGGTGACCCTTGTTGCTCGCACAGTGACCCTCAGTCATCGGACGGTGACCTTGGTATTTGACCCGCCGGGTCTCACTCAGTGACCCTAGTGCCTTGTTCAGTGAACCTTGATACTCTGTCGGTCACCCTTGGTGCTCCCTCGGTGACCCTTGGTGCTCACACGGTGAATCAGTGGCCCTCGATGCCTGCTCAGTGGCCCTTTGGTTCTCACACGGTGGTCAGGGCGTTGCTGCTTGCACATCAGATTAAAGCTCCTGGAAGAGGCTGGCCTTGGATTCGTGGCACCTCCTGTCCTGTCACACTAATCACCACAGCAGAGAGGCCAAGGATCTGATGGTGCTGCTTCTCTTCTGCCTCCTCCCACCCTTTGCTTTTGTAAATTAGCGCCTTTGTCTTGCGTTTATCAATGGGATACTGTGCAGAAATACCTGGGATCCTGTGCCGCGCCTCCCGACAAGTTATTAACGCCACTTCTGGTGTCTGGTTGCTTCTAAGAGGATTAAGTGAGATCTCTGAGGCCCATGTGTGCATCTAAAGGGGCCCAGGTAAGTATGATCCCTTCCCCAGGATAAACACTGGGACCTGCTCCAGGAAGGACAAGGCCCCAGTTGTTCTGTGTCTGCTGATCCACTCTGCAGTGGCTGTCTCACACCAGGCTCACCGAGCAAGAGAGCCGGGAGTGCAAAAGAGCCGGGAGTGCAAGAGAGCCGGGAGTGCAAGAGAGCCGGGAGTGCAAGAGAGCCGAGAGTGCAAGAGAGCCGAGAGTGCAAGAGAGCCAGAAGTGCCTGAGAGCCGGGAGTGCAAGAGAGCCATGAGTGCAAGAGAGCCGGGAGTGCAAGAGAGCCGGGAGTGCAAGAGAGCCGGGAGTGCAAGAGAGCCGGGAGTGCAAGAGAGCCGAGAGTGCAAGAGAGCCGGGAGTGCAAGAGAGCCAAGAGTGCAAGAGAGCCGGGAGTGCAAGAGAGCCGGGAGTGCAAGAGAGCCGGGAGTGCAAGAGAGCCGGGAGTGCAAGAGAGCCGGGAGTGCAAGAGAGCCGGGAGTGCAAGAGAGCCGGGAGTGCAAGAGAGCCATAAGTGCACGAGAGCCATGAGTGCAAGAGAGCCGGGAGTACAAGAGAGCCGGGAGTGCAAGAGAACCGGGAGTGCAAGAGAGCCGAGAGTGAAAGAGAGCATGGAGTGCAAGAGAGCCGGAGTGCAAGAGAGCCGGGAGTGCAATAGAGATGAGAGTGAAAAAGAGCCGGGAGTGCAAGAGAGCAGAGAGTGAAAAAGAGTGCAAGAGAGCTGAGAGTGCAAGAGAGCTGAGAGTGCAAGAGAGCTGAGAGTGCAAGAGAGCTGAGAGTGCAAGAGAGCTGAGAGTGCAAGAGAGCTGAGAGTGCAAGAGAGCTGAGAGTGCAAGAGAGCTGAGAGAGCCGGAAGTGCAAGAGAGCCAAGAGAGCAGAGAGTGCAAGAGAGCTGGAAGGGCAAGAGAGCCAAGAGTGAAAGAGAGTCGGGAGTGCAAGAGAGCAGAGAGTGCAAGAGAACCAGAAGTACAAGAGAGCTAGGTGTGCAAGAGAGACAGAAGTGCAAGGGAGCTGAGAGTGACCGAGAGCGAGACTGCAAGAGAGGCGGGAGTGCAAGAGAGGCAGGAGTGCAAGAGAGGCAGGAGTGCAAGAGAGGCAGGAGTGCAAGAGAGGCAGGAGTGCAAGAGAGGCAGGAGTGCAAGAGAGCTGGGAGTGCAAGAGAGCGATGAGTGCAAGAGAGCGAGTGCTGGAGAGCGATGAGTGCAAGAGAGCGATGAGTGCAAGAGAGCCAGGAGTGCATGAGAACTATGAGTGACAGAGAGCGCAAGTGCAAGAGAGCTGGGCATGCAACAGAGCCATGAGTGCAAGAGAGCCATGAGTGCATGAGAGCCATGAGTGACAGAGAGCGCAAGTGGAAGAGAGCTGGGTGTGCAAGAGAGCCCTGAATGCAAGAGACCCATGAGTGCATGAGTGATAGAGAGTGCAAGTGCAATAGAGCCAGGAGTGCAAGGGAGTGCAAGAGAGCCAATATGTGCAAGAAAGCTGGGATTGCAAGAGAGCCATGAGTGCAAGAGAGAGGACAGTGCAAGAGAACTGGGAATGCAAGAGAGCCATGAGTACAAGAGAGCCATGAGTGCATCAGAGCCGGGAGTGCAAGAGAGACGGAAGTGCAAGAGAGCCGTGATTACAAGAGAGCCAGGTGTAGAGGAGAGCCAGGTGTGCAAGAGAGCCAGGTGTGCAAGAGAGCAGGGAGTGCATGTGAGCTGGGGGTGCATGTGAGCTGGGAGTGCATGTGAGCCTGGAGTGCATGTGAGCCTGGAGTGCAAGAGAGCCGGGAGTGCAAGAGAGCCAAGAGTGAAAGAGAGCCATGAGTGCAAGAGAGCCATGAGTGCAAGAGAGCCATGAGTGCAAGAGAGCCATGAGTGCAAGAGAGCCATGAGTGCAAGAGAGCCATGAGTGCAAGAGAGCCAGAAGTGCAAGAGAGCCGGGAGTGCAAGAAAGCCATGAGTGCAAGAGAACCGGGAGTGCAAGAGAGCTGGGAGTGCAAGAGAGCCGGGAGTGCAAGAGAGCCGGGAGTGCAAGAGAGCCGGGAGTGCAAGAGAGCGGTGGAGTGCAAGAGAGCGGTGGAGTGCAAGAGAGCGGTGGAGTGCAAGAGAGCGGTGGAGTGCAAGAGAGCGGTGGAGTGCAAGAGAGCGGTGGAGTGCAAGAGAGCGGTGGAGTGAAAGAGAGCCGGGAGTGCAAGAGAGCGATGAGTGCAAGAGAGCCGGGAGTGCAAGAGAGCCGGGAGTGCAAGAGAGCCGGGAGTGCAAGAGAGCCATAAGTACAAGAGAGCCATGAGGGCAAGAGGGCAAGAGGGCAAGAGAGCCGGAAGTGCAAGAGAGCCAGGAGTGCAAGAGAGCCGGGGGTGCAAGAGAGCCGGGGGTGCAAGAGAGCCGGGAGTGCAAGAGAGCCTGGAGTGAAAGAGAGCCGGGAGTGCAAGAGAGCCTGGAGTGAAAGAGAGCCGGGAGTGCAAGAGAGCGATGAGTGCAAGAGAGCCGGGAGTGCAAGAGAGCCGGGAGTGCAAGAGAGCCGGGAGTGCAAGAGAGCCGGGAGTGCAAGAGAGCCATAAGTACAAGAGAGCCATGAGGGCAAGAGTGCCGGGAGTGCAAGAGAGCCGGGAGTGCAAGAGAGCTGGGAGTGCAAGAGAGCTGGGAGTGCAAGAGAGCTGGGAGTGCAAGAGAGCTGGGAGTGCAAGAGAGCTGGGAGTGCAAGAGAGCTGGGAGTGCAAGAGAGCCGGGAGTGCATACATGCCTGTTAGTTATTCCACCTACACCTCAGTTGCCTCAAATGCCTGTGCGTTACCTTTCCTGCCCCTCAGTGACCTTTCATGCCTGTTAGTGACAGACATCACTGTTAATTACCCTACCTGCCGCTTAGTGGCCTCACATACATGTTAGTTACCTCAATTACCCCTCAGGGATGTTACGTGCTTGTCAGACACCTCACATATCTCTTAGTTGCTCCACCTGCCTCTCAGTGAGCTTATACTCCTGTTATCGACCTCACATGCCTGTAATTTACCCCAACTGCCCCTCAGTGACCAAACATGCCTGTTTGTTAACCCCACCTGCCCCTAAGTGACCACACATGCCTGTTTGTTAACTTCACCTGCCCCTCAGTGACCTCACATGCCTGTTTGTTACCCCACCTGCCCCTCAGTGACCTCACATGCCTGTTTGTTACTCCACCTGTCCCCGAGTGAGCTAATCTTCTGCTCAGGGCCCTGGCCCGCCTTCACCTAGTGCCTGAGAACCAACCGGGCCCTCAGGAGCCACGCTAGTTGCTGAAGTGCAGCCCTCAGAGCAAGATTCAACAGACAAGATTCAACGGACAAGATTCAACAGACAAGATTCAACAGACAAGATTCAACGGACAAGATTCGACGGACAAGATTCGACGGACAAGATTCGACGGACAAGAATCGACGGACAAGAATCGACGGACAAGAATCGACGGACAAGAATCGACGGACAAGAATCGACGGACAAGAATCGACAGACAAGAATCGACAGACAAGAATCGACAGACAAGAATCGACAGACAAGAATCGACAGACAAGAATCGACAGACAAGAATCGACAGACAAGAATCGACAGACAAGAATCGACAGACAAGAATGGACAGACAAGAATGGACAGACCAGAATGGACAGACAAGAATGGACAGACCAGAATGGACAGACAAGAATGGACAGACCAGAATGGACAGACAAGAATGGACGGACAAGAATGGACGGACAAGAATGGACGGACAAGAATGGACGGACAAGAATGGACGGACAAGATTCGACGGACAAGATTCGACGGACAAGATTCGACGGACAAGAATCGACGGACAAGAATCGACGGACAAGAATCGACAGACAAGAATCGACAGAAGAATCGACAGACAAGAATGGACAGACAAAAATGGACAGACAAAAATGGACAGACAAGAATGGACAGACAAGAATGGACAGACAAGATTCGACGGACAAGATTTAACAGACAAGTTTTGACGGACAAGATTCGATGGACAAAATTCGATGGACAAGATTTAATGGACAAGATTCAACGGACATGGCTTAGGACCGACCTGATGTTTCTTTTCTTCCTTCGCAAGTTCTGTCAGCACCACTGTCTCCTTTCATCAAGGCGTAATGTTGCAGACCCTGTGGGAGAGCATTGTTGACCCTTTTTGCCCATTATGTTCTTGTTGGGGTTTCTTTTATTTTGGGTTGATTCTTCATTGAGTGATGACAGAGGAGGTACCACAGGCATGTTCACATCTCCTTGCCCAGAATGAGCTATCCCAAATGGCTCATAATCCCCAAGGGAGATATTTGAGCTGTGATCTACTATGGACCCCACACACTGCTGATGTGGAACGTCAATGACCTTAGCGACCGTATCAAACGAGGAGCAATGCTCCGCTTCACAAAGCAGCATGACCCTGCGGTTCTGCTCCTGCAGGAAACTCACCTACTTGGCACTACGGTTATGGGTTTGACAGGGTCTTTGTTAGAAAGGCGATCCTGGGGGAGGCAGAAGATGTCTGACTGACCACCCCTAGGTCCACCCCTCCTTCTGGAAGTGGCCGAGCGTTGTCGAGAGGCCTCCGGTGTGAGGGCCCTCTCCTATAATCGTACAGCAGAGCAATCACAGCACTACAAATGGACACCACACAAGGATAAGGTCTAAGGCTTTATCAAGAATAAAGGGTTGATTATCTTCGGTAATATATACAAGCGGATCGAGGGATCCGTAAAGTCTCGTGACGGGGAACAGGGTAGCGGGACAGTCTCAGTACTTGTTGGGCGAAGGGATACCCTGCGCACAGCTCTCAATCCTCGAGCTGGGGGGTTCCGAAAGGTCGAGCCGCGGCAGCGCCAGCAGGACTCCAAAGATGGTTTTGGTGAAGTTGGGCCGCGGCAGCGCCAGCAGGCTTCGAGGCAGTTTTGGCGAGGATGGGCCGCGGCAGCGCCAGCAGGCTCCAAAGATGGTTCAGCGAAGATGGACCACGGCAACGCCAGCAGGCTCCAAAGATGGTTCAGCGAAGATGGACCGCGGCAGCGCCAGCAGGCTCCAAAGATGGTTCAGCGAAGATGTTATGTTATGTTATGTTATTCGGAATTTGTCAAGCGCACGGTCACCCAGAGGTTTCATGGCGCTAGGATGAGACAGATGGTAAAACGATAACCTAACCGTGCGCTTGCTTGAATAACCAAGTCTTCAAAGCACCCCTGAATGTCGCCAGATTGGTACAGGTCCGGAGAGACAGGGGGAAGGCGTTCCACATCTTAGGGGCAAGGTAAGCGAATCGACATCCGCCCAGTCGTTTTCTTTTGTACAGTGGCAACTTGAGGAGGGACTGGTGGGCAGAGCGGAGGTTACAAGTCGGTTCATATTTATGTATTAGATGATTGATGAACCTTGGGCTTTTGCCATAGAGGGCCTTGTGGACTAAGCATCCTGCTTTGAAGGTGATCCGGTGAGTAATAGGTAGCCAATGAAGAGAGGCTAGCAGAGGTTTTGCCGAATTCCTGCGATTGCTTTTGAATATTAATCTAGCAGCTTGATTTTGGACAATCTGCAGGCGTTTGGATAGAGTAAGGGGGAGGCCCAGATATATAGAGTTGGAGAAATCTAGGCGGGAAAGAACCAAGGCAATTACCACTTGGATAAGGGCAGAGTGTGTCAATAGATGGGCGACTTTCTTGATCTTTCGAAGTTGGAAGGAACTGGAGGAGATCACTGTTCCGACCTGACTTTTCAATGAGAGGTCGGAATTAAGAGTGACTCCAAGGCTCTTCACCGACTGAGAAGGTTTTGGAGGGGACCCCATCGAGGATGGCCAAAAATGAGGGCCCCAGCTTGTTGCACTGTTACCCGGGAGTACCAACTCAGTCTTTCCAGGATTGAGCTTTAAATGGTTCTCGTCCATCCAACCCTGGATATGCAACATAGTGGCCTGAAATTCTTCAGCCGAGTCCGCAGAGTTTAGAGGGAAAACCAGCTGCAAGTCGTCTGCATAATTGTAGATGGTGACTTTCCTGTTTTTTAGGGACTGCAGCAATGGTTTAAGGTATAGGTTAAATAGGAGAGGGGACAATGATGAACCCTGCGGAACCCCGCATGTAGTGGAGAGTTTAGGTGCCATAAAATTCTCCAGCTTGACTGCCTGGGATCGGTCCTTCAAGAAGGACTTGATCCAGGCGAGAGCCGAGCCGCAAAGGCCGGCTTGTTCGACACGGTGTAATAAGATGGTATGATCCACCGTGTCGAACGCGGCCGAGAGATCTAAAAGTACAAGGGCCTGATGATTGTCATTATCGGCGTTGGACCTTAAAGTATCAAGGGCAGCAAGAATAACCGCCTCAGTGGAGTGTGCCTGGCGGAACCCGGCTTGGTTTGGCTCCAGGTAGTCGGATGTCTCAATGAAATTAGAGATACAGCTAGCCACATGGGCTTCAAGCAGCTTGGCCCCAAACGGGAGGAGAGATATGGGCCGATAATTAGAGAGAATAGATACGTCCACACCCGTTTTTTTTATTAATGGAACCAGAATAGCATTTTTAAATGAGTTGGGGACTATACCATGTGATAGAGAGCTATTCAGGAGTGGAAGTATTCCCTGAGGTAGTGTTGAATAGACTTCCTTCAATATATGCGGGGGACAGGAATCATTGGGAGACCCGGACTTTACCCGGTTCATAAGCTCCAACAGTTTGGGAAGGTCAATATGGGGAATAGACTGAAGTTTGTGAGGGTTTTCGCAAATTTCCTTGCTAGTTGCCCTGGCATGAGTCGCTTGGATACTCGCTTTTATAATATCAATCTTCTCCCTGAAGAAATCGTTAAGCTGATCACACATCAGTTGAGTCGGGGGTTGAGAGGGGGAGGTGCGGGTATCATTGCATAGATCATTAACTACTTTAAAGATTTCTCTCGATTTGTTATGGGCCATAGAGATTTTATCGGAGAAGAAGGCTGCCTTAGCAGCTAAAATGGAGCTATTATAATTCCTCCGAGCTGTCGTAAATAGGCGTCTGTCATTATCATGATAACCCTGCCTCCATTTTCTTTCTAATTGGCGGAGTTCTAGTTTTTGAATTTTTAGATCTGTGGAAAACCACCTATGAGTGTCCATTCGGCGGGCGCGGGAAAACTTTGTTAGGGGGACATGTACGTCACAGGCAGATGAAAGCCAGTCAGTGAGTGCTTTATCCATCAGGTTGATATCCAGATCCTGGGCCGGAAGGGAGTTAGTCAAGGTAGTTAAAAAGTCTGGGATGCTTAACGATCTCCATTTCCTGGCTAAACCTCCCAAGGGCACAGGGATTTTCAAGTTGCCCTGCAAAGTGATGGAAAATTGCAACAAATGATGGTCGGACCAAATGCAGGGTGATGCCGTGGGATTGGAGGTAGGGGTATTATACGACCAAATCTGGTCCAGGGTGTGACCTTTGTCATGGGTGGAAGTCTGGACATGTTGATGAAAATTTAAATTGGAGAGAAGCTCGAAGAGTTCTGAAGCGTGGGGACCTGCCTCCGGGTTATTATACCAATAATTTAGATCCCCTATCAGCATAACTTTATCATAGTCAACGGTCAGACCGGCCAGTTGCTCAGATAGGGAGACTGGGAAGGACGGCATAGGTATGGGTGGACGATAAATCAATACCAGTACCAAGGTTCCTATGTCGTTATCAGATTTAATTACCAGGTTTTCAGTGTCTGGTAAGTCTAAAGAAGATAAGGCGGTGAACGTATGGTCTTTGTGAATGATGGCTGCGACGCCACCGCCGGTTTTTCCTGGTTTTCTGTTTGCAGACAGTATATAATAATCTGACGGTAAAGCTAAGAGAATATCTGGCAAGGAGTCTGCGGTGAGCCAGGTTTCGGAGACAAGCAGTATGTCTGGCCTTTCCGATTGAAGTAAAAGGAAAATATCTAATTGAGGTTTTACCAGGGATCTGGTGTTGAGGTATAAACAACGGAGGGTCCGGGCATCAGGGCATGAGGACGGAATGATAGAGTTAGAGCTTTGAAGTAAGATAGAGGATGGCTCCTGCCACACATAATGTGGGTGGATGTTATTAGCCTTTAAACGCGCATAAGTTGTAGGGTCAAGGAGGGTCGGGCCAGAGTTCTGTAAAGCACGAAGTTCACCAAAGGTGTACCTGGTGATTTCGACATTCTGCCTGGTCCCTGGGCCCGGCCGGTCGCGGACGGGCGCAGACGGGCTTACCCTAGGCGCGCCTTCGGCGCGCAACCGGCGCGCCCGCTGCGCTCGTCCGCTGCGCGTCCTAAACAGGCACATGATTATATGGAGGCGATAGGGGAGGAGAGAGGGGGCGTGGCCTCGCTAAAGTGGGCGTGGCTTGCACGTGGCTGGGGGAGTGGCGGCAAGATTACCCTGTGCAGCGCGTCAGCGCTAAAGTCCGCAGCGCGTCTGCTACAGGAAGCGCCCTGTCCCAAAATGTAAGTGCTCAGGGAAGGAGGTGGTTTTAAAAATGAACAAAGAAAAAGATAAGTTAAAAAAGCAGCAGCACAATTCCTCTCCCGGCTTTTCGCCTCAGGAGTATTACAGTATTACAGATGGACCGCGGCAGCGCCAGCAGGCTCCCAAGATGGTTTCAGGGTTCAGAGTAATGAGTTCTTCTCGGGGTCAGCCGCGACAGCGTCAGCAGGGCTCTCGACTCCAAGATATAACTGGCGTCCTACTCCGGGGCTGGCCCAGATATAGGACTGGAGTCCTTTGATGTCCGAACCCTCTCGCCTGGGGGTCAGAGGGGCCGGGATGGTGGTGTCCAGACACCCAGCAGGGGGGTGGAGCCTGCACCCAGGGAGGCCGGAGGGCGATCGATACCTGGCGTCCGGGGACGGCTGGAGGGCCATCGAAACTCCCCTCCTCTTGGATTCGTTGAGTGGCCACTCTACCACCTGGGGGGATCTTGGTGCCTCGATGTCGAGGCTTCGCTGGGGCCTTGGCCGGGGTCGGGCCGAGGCCACGTGCTCGGGACGTGATGGGCCCAAGATGGAGTCGGGCCTGAAATGGGAGTCCGGAGTGGGCGCCGGACCGGCAGCGTTGGGGCGTGCAGCATTCGCCGTGTTCCAGGGGGGAGAGCCGGGGGTTGCCAGGGTGGCGGCTCTCATCGGGAGTTCATGTAGGGTAGCGCCGAGGGGGCGACCGTGGCTCGATGGAGGGCCGATGTCGTCCTGGGCCCGCCATGCGGGAGGGGTAGGACCACGCCACGAGGCCGGGTCCAACAGTCTTCCATTGGGGGCCCTCCAGGGGTCCAGCGGTACGGTGGTGCGCCTCAGAAGACGTGCCCATTGGTGGTCTCATAGGTTGACCTGGACCCCTCGGGATGGGGTGTGGTGGTGGGGGATACAGTGATGGACGCCATGAGCCAGGAGTGGGGTGTGTGACCCTTCACCCTGGGCTCCATACCTCAAGGCATTGCCCAGACCCTCCTGCTCCCTCACCCTCTTTCCGCCGGCCGTGCCCAGTCCCAATGAGATGCCCAGAGATCTTAATGTTGTTGAAATGCCCTGATAAAGGTTAGTCCATGCGGGGCTTGAGTAATCTGGTGGGTGGAGCAGAAACATGGACAAAATAGTAGAGGCACTTCAGACCGCGGATACTGTGTTCTCCTCAGTACCACCATAGTACGGGTGCTGGTAGAGGGTCTGTGAGGGAGCTGTGTGCTCTCAGGGTGCCGGGGGAGGGTCTGTGAGGGAGCTGTGTGTTCTCAGGGTGCCGGGGGAGGGTCTGTGAGGGAGCTGTGTGTTCTCGGGATGCCGGGGGAGGGTTTGTGAGGGAGCTGTGTTTTCTCAGGGTGCCAGGGGAGGGTCTGTGAGGGAGCTGTGTGTTCTCAGGGTGCCGGGGGAGGGTCTGTGAGGGAGCTGTGTGTTCTCAGGGTGCCGGGGGAGGGTCTGTGAGGGAGCTGTGTGTTCTCGGGATGCCGGGGGAGGGTCTGTGAGGGAGCTGTGTGTTCTCGGGATGCCGGGGAAGGGTCTGTGAGGGAGCTGTGTGCTCTCAGGGTGCCGGGGGAGGGTCTGTGAGGGAGCTGTGTGTTCTCGGGATGCCGGGGGAGGGTCTGCGAGGGAGCTGTGTGCTCTCAGGGTGCCGGGGGAGGGTCTGTGAGGGAGCTGTGTGCTCTCAGGGTGCCGGGGGAGGGTCTGTGAGGGAGCTGTGTGTTCTCAGGGTGCCGAGGGAGGGTCTTTCAGGGAGCTGTGTATTCTCGGATGCCGGGGGAGGGTCTGTGAGGGAGCTGTGTGCTCTCAGGGTGCCGGGGGGGTCTGTGAGGGAGCTGTGTGTTCTCGGGATGCCGGGGGAGGGTCTGTGAGGGAGCTGTGTGCTCTCAGGCTGCCGGGGGAGGGTCTGTGAGGGAGCTGTATGCTCTCAGGGTGCCGGGGGAGCGTCTGTGAGGGAGCTGTGTGCTCTCAGGGTGCCGGGGGAGGGTCTGTGAGGGAGCTGTGTGTTCTCAGGGTGCCGGGGGAGGGTCTGTGAGGGAGCTGTGTGTTCTCGGGATGCCGGGGGAGGGTTTGTGAGGGAGCTGTGTTTTCTCAGGGTGCCAGGGGAGGGTCTGTGAGGGAGCTGTGTGTTCTCAGGGTGCCGGGGGAGGGTCTGTGAGGGAGCTGTGTGTTCTCAGGGTGCCGGGGGAGGGTCTGTGAGGGAGCTGTGTGTTCTCGGGATGCCGGGGGAGGGTCTGTGAGGGAGCTGTGTGTTCTCGGGATGCCGGGGAAGGGTCTGTGAGGGAGCTGTGTGCTCTCAGGGTGCCGGGGGAGGGTCTGTGAGGGAGCTGTGTGTTCTCGGGATGCCGGGGGAGGGTCTGCGAGGGAGCTGTGTGCTCTCAGGGTGCCGGGGGAGGGTCTGTGAGGGAGCTGTGTGCTCTCAGGGTGCCGGGGGAGGGTCTGTGAGGGAGCTGTGTGTTCTCAGGGTGCCGAGGGAGGGTCTTTCAGGGAGCTGTGTATTCTCGGATGCCGGGGGAGGGTCTGTGAGGGAGCTGTGTGCTCTCAGGGTGCCGGGGGGGTCTGTGAGGGAGCTGTGTGTTCTCGGGATGCCGGGGGAGGGTCTGTGAGGGAGCTGTGTGCTCTCAGGCTGCCGGGGGAGGGTCTGTGAGGGAGCTGTATGCTCTCAGGGTGCCGGGGGAGCGTCTGTGAGGGAGCTGTGTGCTCTCAGGGTGCCGGGGGAGGGTCTGTGAGGGAGCTGTGTGCTCTCAGGGTGCCGGGGGAGGGTCTGTGAGGGAGCTGTGTGCTCTCAGGGTGCCGGGGGAGGGTCTGTGAGGGAGCTGTGTGTTCTCGGGATGCCGGGGGAGGGTTTGTGAGGGAGCCGTGTGTTCTTGGGATGCCGGGGGAGGGTTTGTGAGGGAGCCGTGTGTTCTCGGGATGCCGGGGGAGGGTCTGTGAGGGAGCTGTGTGTTCTCGGGATGCCGGGGGAGGGTCTGTGAGGGAGCTGTGTGCTCTCAGGGTGCCGGGGGAGGGTCTGTGAGGGAGCTGTGTGTTCTCAGGGTGCCGAGGGAGGGTCTTTCAGGGAGCTGTGTGTTCTCGGATGCCGGGGGAGGGTCTGTGAGGGAGCTGTGTGCTCTCAGGGTGCCGGGGGGGGGTCTGTGAGGGAGCTGTGTGTTCTCGGGATGCCGGGGGAGGGTCTGTGAGGGAGCTGTGTGCTCTCAGGGTGCCGGGGGAGGGTCTGTGAGGGAGCTGTATGCTCTCAGGGTGCCGGGGGAGCGTCTGTGAGGGAGCTGTGTGCTCTCAGGGTGCCGGGGGAGGGTCTGTGAGGGAGCTGTGTGCTCTCGGATGCCGGGGGAGGGTCTGTGAGGGAGCTGTGTGTTCTCAGGGTGCCGGGGGAGGGTCTGTGAGGGAGCTGTGTGTTCTCAGGGTGCCGGGGGAGGGTCTTTCAGGGAGCTGTGTGTTCTCAGGGTGCCGGGGGAGGGTCTGTGAGGGAGCTGTGTGTTCTCAGGGTGCCAGGGGAGGGTCTGTGAGGGAGCCGTGTGTTCTCGGGATGCCGGGGGAGGGTTTGTGAGGGAGCCGTGTGTTCTCGGGATGCCGGGGGAGGGTTTGTGAGGGAGCTGTGTGTTCTCGGATGCCGGGGGAGGGTCTGTGAGGGAGCTGTGTATTCTCAGGGTGCCAGGGGAGGGTCTGTGAGGGAGCTGTGTGTTCTCAGGGTGCCGGGGGAGGGTCTGTGAGGGAGCTGTGTGTTCTCAGGGTGCCAGGGGAGGGTCTGTGAGGGAGCTGTGTGTTCTCAGGGTGCCAGGGGAGGGTCTGTGAGGGAGCTGTGTGTTCTCAGGGTGCCGGGGGAGGGTCTGTGAGGGAGCTGTGTGTTCTCGGGATGCCGGGGGAGGGTCTGTGAGGGAGCTGTGTGTTCTCAGGGTGCTGAGGGAGGGTCTGTGAGGGAGCTGTGTGTTCTCAGGATGCCGGGGAGAGTCTGTGAGGGAGCTGTGTGTTCTCAGGGTGCCAGGGGAGGGTCTGTGACGGAGCTGTGTGTTCTCAGGGTGCCGGGGGAGGGTCTGTGAGGGAGCTGTGTGTTCTCAGGGTGCCGGGGGAGGGTCTGTGAGGGAGCTGTGTGTTCTCAGGGTGCCAGGGGAGGGTCTGTGAGGGAGCTGTGTGTTCTCAGGGTGCCGGGAGAGGGTCTGTGAGGGAGCTGTGTGTTCTCGGGATGACGGGGGAGGGTCTGTGAGGGAGCTGTGTGTTCTCAGGGTGCTGAGGGAGGGTCTGTGAGGGAGCTGTGTGTTCTCAGGATGCCGGGGAGGGTCTGTGAGGGAGCTGTGTGTTCTCAGGGTGCCAGGGGAGGGTCTGTGAGGGAGCTGTGTGTTCTCAGGGTGCCGGGGGAGGGTCTGTGACGGAGCTGTGTGTTCTCAGGGTGCCGGGGGAGGGTTTGTGAGGGAGCTGTGTGTTCTCAGGGTGCCGGGGGAGGGTCTGTGAGGGAGCTGTGTGTTCTCAGGGTGCCGGGGGAGGGTTTGTGAGGGAGATGTGTGTTCTCAGGGTGCCGGGGGAGGGTCTGTGAGGGAGCTGTGTGTTCTCAGGGTGCCGGGGGAGGGTTTGTGAGGGAGCTGTGTGTTCTCAGGGTGCCGGGGGAGGGTCTGTGAGGGAGCTGTGTGACCTCTTTTAAGGCTCGTGACCTCTGACCTTGTCCCCACAGCCACCTGCCGCTACGCCCTGGGGATGCAGGACCGGACCATCCCTGATGAGGACATCACAGCGTCCAGCGCCTGGTCGGACTCCACCGAGGCCAAGCACAGCAGGTGAGGGGGGACCAGGGGGGGCAGGTATTGGGGCCCCTGGGTGGGGATGGGTATAGGGGGCCCTGGGTGCGGGCAGGTGTGGGGGCCCCTGGGTGGAGGTGAATATAGGGGCCCCTGGGTGGGGCTAGGTATGGGGTGCTGGGTGGGGGCAGGTGGGGGCCTTTGGGTGGAGGTGAGTATAGGGGGCGCTGGGTGGAGGTGAGTATAGGGGGCCCTGGGTGGAGGTGAGTATAGGGGGCCCTGGGTGGAGGTGAGTATAGGGGGCCCTGGGTGGAGGTGAGTATAGGGGGCCCTGGGTGGAGGTGAGTATACGGGGCCCTGGGCCAGGGCAGGTATGGGGGCCCAGGATGGGGCTGGGTATGGGGGTTCAGGGTGGGGCAGGAATGGGGGTTCAGGGTGGGGCAGGAATGGGGGGGCCTGGGTGGGGGTGGGTATGGGGTGTTCAGGGTAAGGGCAGGTATGGGGGGCCCCGGGTGGGGGTGGGTATGGGGGGTCCAGGGTAAGGGCAGGTATGGGGGTTCAGGGTGGGGGCAGGAATGGGGGGGCCAGGGTGGGGGTGGGTATGGGGTGTTCAGGGTAAGGGCAGGTATGGGGGGGCCCCGGGTGGGGGCAGGAATGGGGGGGGCAGGGTGGGGGTGATTGTAGGGGGCCCTGGATGGGGGCAGGTGTGGGGGCCCTTGGGTGGCGGTGGGTACCGTGCGTGGGCCCTGCGGATGGAGATGACACGTTGTGTCCATGGAGGTGGTGCCCCCTGATGGCACGACACCAGCGTTGCCCCCCCCCCCCCCCACAGCTGAGATTGTCAGAGTGACCCCTGCCGGCTTCCGCCATGTCAGAGGCAGAGTCTGCGCCCCCTGCTGGCAGGAGAGCAGTGTGACATGTCCCTCCCATGTCAGAGGCAGTGTCTGGCGCCCCCTGGTGGCAGGAGCTCAGCATGACATGTCCCTCCCATATCTAAGGTGGTGTCTGGCGCCCCCTCCCGGAGATGTTTTAGGGAAGGGGCAAACTGGGCTCTGGGTCAGGGCCCCACCTTTAGGGGGGGGGGCCGATAGGGGCAAATCTGTTCTGCACAGTCCGCCACATGACCCTGAATGAATCTGAAACATGGATTGTTTTAAACACCATTTTCCTTTCATATATTTATAATACGGATGATGTGTAGGAGTCCCTTAAACATTTTGCAGAGAAATGTTTGTTTTTCAACACCATGCTACAGCCATGAAAAGTTTCTATTAGATCAAAACAGGACCTCACGTGTGAGACTTGCCGCAGAGAATATTAGTGAGCTGCTGCTGTGTTACTGTATTCAAACACACATCACTATCCACCCTCATGGCAAGGTGGTGCCTGGGTGCCCCTGGTGGCCAGAGAGCAGCATGACATGTGTCTCCCATGTTAAAGGTGGTGCCTGGGTGCCCCTGGTGGCCTGAGAGCAGCATGGCATGTGTCTCCCATGTGAAAGGTGGTGCCTGGGTGCCCCTGGTGGCCTGAGAGCAGCATGGCATGTGTCTCCCATGTTAAAGGTGGTGCCTGGGTGCCCCTGGTGGCCTGAGAGCAGCATGGCATGTGTCTCCCATGTTAAAGGTGGTGCCTGGGTGCCCCTGGTGGCCTGAGAGCAGCATGACATGTGTCTCCCATGTGAAAGGTGGTGCCTGGGTGCCCCTGGTGGTCTGAGAGCAGCATGACATCTGTCTCCCATGTTAAAGGTGGTGTCTTCGTGCCCCCTGGTGGCATGAGAGCAGCATGACATGTCTCCCATGTTAACGGTGGTGTCTGGATCCATACGGAGGCGTGAGAGCAGCATGACATGTGTCTCCCATGTTAAAGGTGTGCCTGGGTGCCCCCTGGAGGCATGAGAGCAACATGACATGTGTCTCCCATGTTAAAGGTGGTGTTTGGATTCCCCCTGGAGGCATGAGAGCAACATGACATGTGTCTCCCATGTTAAAGGCGGTGTTTGGATTCCCCCTGGAGGCATGAGAGCAACATGACATGTCTCCCATGTTAAAGGTGTGCCTGGGTGCCCCCTGGAGGCATGAGAGCAACATGACATGTGTCTCCCATGTTAAAGGTGGTGTTTGGATTCCCCCTGGAGGCATGAGAGCAACATGACATGTGTCTCCCATGTTAAAGGCGGTGTTTGGATTCCCCCTGGAGGCATGAGAGCAACACGACATGTGTCTCCCATGTTAACGGTGGTGTCTGGATCCTCACGGAGGGTTGAGAGCAACATGACATGTGTCTCCCATGTTAAAGGTGGTGTTTGGATTCCCCCTGGAGGCATGAGAGCAACATGACATGTGTCTCCCATGTTAAAGGCGGTATTTGGATTCCCCCTGGAGGCATGAGAGCAACATGACATCTGTCTCCCATGTTAAAGGTGATGCCTGGGTGCCCCCTGGTGGCCTGAGAGCAGCATGACATGTGTCTCCCATGTTAAAGGTGATGTCTGGGTGCCCCCTGGTGGCATGAGAGTAACATGACATCTGTCTCCATGTTAAAGGTGGTGCCTGGGTGCCCCCTGGTGGCATGAGAGCAACATGACATGTCTCCTATGTTAAAGGTGGTGCCTGGGTGCCCCCTGGTGGCATGAGAGCAGCATGACATGTCTCCTATGTTAAAGGTGGTGCCTGGGTGCCCCCTGGTGGCGTGAGAGCAGCATGACATGTGTCTCCCATGCTAAAGGTGTGTCTGGATTCCCCCTGGTGACATAAGAGCAGCATGACAAGTGTCTCCCATGTTAAAGGTGGTGCCTGGGTGCCCCCTGGTGGCATGAGAGCACTATGACCTCTGTCTCCCATGTTAAAGGTGATGTCTGGATTCCCCTGGTAGCATGAGAGCAGCATGACATGTGTCTCCTATGTTAAAGGTGGTGTCTTCTTGCCCCCTGGTGGCATGAGAGCAGCATGACATGTGTCTCCCATGTTAAAGGTGATGTCTGGGTGCCCCCTGGTGGCATGAGAGTAACATGACATGTGTTTTCCATGTTAAAGGTGGTGCCTGGGTGCCCCCTGGTGGCATGAGAGCAGCATGACATGTGTCTCTCATGTTAAAGGTGGTGCCTGGGTGCCCCCTGGTGGCATGAGAGCAGCATGACATGTCTCCTATGTTAAAGGTGGTGCCTGGGTGCCCCCTGGTGGCGTGAGAGCAGCATGACATGAGTCTCCCATGCTAAAGGTGTGTCTGGATTCCCCCTGGTGACATAAGAGCAGCATGACAAGTGTCTCCCATGTTAAAGGTGGTGCCTGGGTGCCCCCTGGTGGCATGAGAGCAGCATGACATGTGTCGCCCATGTTAAAGGTGTGTCTGGATTCCCCCTGGTGACATAAGAGCAGCATGACAAGTGTCTCCCATGTTAAAGGTGGTGCCTGGGAGCCCCCTGGTGGCATGAGAGCACTATGACCTCTGTCTCCCATGTTAAAGGTGATGTCTGGATTCCCCTGGTAGCATGAGAGCAGCATGACATGTGTCTCCTATGTTAAAGGTGGTGTCTTCTTGCCCCCTGGTGGCATGAGAGCAGCATGACATGTGTCTCCCATGTTAAAGGTGGTGCCTGTATGCCCCCTGGTGGCATGTGAGCAGCATGACATGTGTCTCCCATGTTAAAGGTGGTGTTTGGATTCCCCCTGGTGGCATGAGAGCAGCATTACATGTGTCTTCCATGTTAAAGGCGGTATTTGGATTCCACCTGGAGGCATGAGAGCAACATGACATGTGTCTCCCATGTTAAAGGTGGTGCCTGGGTGCCCCTGGTGGTCTGAGAGCAGCATGACATCTGTCTCCATGTTAAAGGTGGTGCCTGGGTGCCCCCTGGTGGCATGAGAGTAACATGACATCTGTCTCCATGTTAAAGGTGGTGCCTGGGTGGCCCCTGGTGGCATGAGAGCAGCATGACATGTCTCCTATGTTAAAGGTGGTGCCTGGGTGCCCCCTGGTGGCATGAGAGCAGCATGACATGTCTCCTATGTTAAAGGTGGTGCCTGGGTGCCCCCTGGTGGCATGAGAGCAGCATGACATGTGTCGCCCATGTTAAAGGTGTGTCTGGATTCCCCCTGGTGACATAAGAGCAGCATTACATGTGCCTCCCATGTTAAAGGTAGTGCCTGGGTGCCCCTGGTGGCATGAGAGCAGAATGACAAGTGTCTCCCATGTTAAAGGTGGTGCCCGGATTCCCCTGGTGGCGTGAGAGCAGCATGACATGTGTCTCCCATGGTAAAGGTGGTGTCTGGGTGCCCCCGGAGCCACGAGAGCAGAATGTCATGTGTCTCCCATGTTAAAGGTGGTGCCTGGGTGCCCCCTGGTGGCATGAGAGCAGCATGACATGTGTCTCCCATGTTAAAGGTGGTGCCTGGATTCCCCTGGTGGCGTGAGAGCAGCATGACATGTGTCTCCCATGTTAAAGGTGGTGCCCGGATTCCCCTGGTGGCGTGAGAGCAGCATGACATGTGTCTCCCATGCTAAAGGTGGTGTCTGGGTGCCCCCGGAGCCATGAGAGCAGAATGTCATGTGTCTCCCATGTTAAAGGCGGTGCCTGGATTCCCCTGGTGGCGTGAGAGCAGCATGACATGTGTCTCCCATGTTAAAGGTGGTGCCTGGATTCCCCTGGTGGCGTGAGAGCAACATGACATGTGTCTCCCATGTTAAAGGTGGTGCCTGGGTGCCCCCTGGTGGCATGAGAGCAGCATGATATGTGTCTCCCATGTTAAAGGTGGTGTCTTGGTTCCCCTGGTGGCATGAGCGCTGCATGACATGTGTCTCCCATGTTAAAAATGGTGCCTGGATCCCCCTAGTGGCGTGAGAGCAGCATGACATGTGTCTCCCTTGTTAAAGGCGGTGCCTGTATGCCCCCTGGTGGCATGAGAGCAGCATGACATCTGTCTCCCATGTTAAAGGTGGTGCCTGGGTGCCCCCTGGTGGCATGAGAGCACTATGACCTCTGTCTCCCATGTTAAAGGTGATGTCTGGATTCCCCTGGTAGCATGAGAGCAGCATGACATGTGTCTCCTATGTTAAAGGTGGTGTCTTCTTGCCCCCTGGTGGCATGAGAGCAGCATGACATGTGTCTCCCATGTTAAAGGTGATGTCTGGGTGCCCCCTGGTGGCATGAGAGTAACATGACATGTGTTTTCCATGTTAAAGGTGGTGCCTGGGTGCCCCCTGGTGGCATGAGAGCAGCATGACATGTGTCTTTCATGTTAAAGGTGGTGCCTGGGTGCCCCCTGGAGACATGAGAGCAGCATGACCTGTGTCTCTCATGTTAAAGGTGATGTCTGGATTCCCCTGGTAGCATGAGAGCAGCATGACATGTGTCCCCCATGTTAAAGGTGGTGCCTGGATTCCCCCTAGTGGCGTGAGAGCAGCATGACATGTGTCTCCCATGTTAAAGGTGGTGCCTGTATGCCCCCTGGTGGCATGTGAGCAGCATGACATGTGTCTCCCATGTTAAAGGTGGTGTTTGGATTCCCCCTGGTGGCATGAGAGCAGCATGACATGTGTCTTCCATGTTAAAGGTGGTGCCTGGGTGCCTCCTGGTGGCATGTGAGCAGCATGACATGTGTCTCCCATGTTAAAGGTGGTGTTTGGATTCCCCCTGGTGGCATGAGAGCAGCATGACATGTATCTTCCATGTTAAAGGTGGTGCCTGGGTGCCCCCTGGCGGCATGAGAGTAGCATGACATGTGTCTCCCATGTTAAAGGTGATGTTTGGGTGCCCACTGTTGGCATGAGAGTAACATGACATGTGTTTTCCATGTTAAAGGTGGTGCCTGGGTGCCCCCTTGCGGCATGAGAGTAGCATGACATGTGTCTCCCATGTTAAAGGTGTTGTTTGGATTCCCCCTGGTGGCATGAGAGCAGCATGACATGTGTCTCCCATGTTAAAGGTGATGTCGGGGTGCCCCCTGTTGGCATGAGAGTAACATGACATGTGTCTCCCATGTTAACAGTGGTGTCTGGGTGCCCCCGGTGGCATGAGAGCAGCATGTCATGTGTCTCCCATGTTAAAGGTGATGTCTGGGTGCCCCCTGTTGGCATAAGAGTAACATGACATGTGTCTCCCATGTTAAAGGTGGTGCCTGGGTGCCCCCTGGTGGCATGAGAGCAGCATGACATGTGTCTCCCATGTTAAAGGTGTGCCTGGGTGCCCCCTGGTGGCATGAGAGCAGCCTGACATGTGTCTCCCATGTTAAAGGTGGTGTTTGGATTCCCCCTGGTGGCATGAGAGCAGCATGACATGTGTCTCCCATGTTAAAGGTGATGTCGGGGTGCCCCCTGTTGGCATGAGAGTAACATGACATGTGTCTCCCATGTTAACGGTGGTGTCTGGGTGCCCCCGGTGGCATGAGAGCAGCATGACATGTGTCTCCCATGTTAAAGGTGATGTCTGGGTGCCCCCTGTTGGCATGAGAGTAACATGACATGTGTCTCCCATGTTAAAGGTGGTGCCTCGGTGCCCCCTGGTGGCATGAGAGCAGCATGACATGTGTCTCCCATGTTAAAGGTGTGCCTGGGTGCCCCCTGGTGGCATGAGAGCAGCCTGACATGTGTCTCCCATGTTAACGGTGGTGCCTGGGTGCTCCCTGGTGGCATGTGAGCAGCATGACATGTGTCTCCCATGTTAACGGTGGTGTCTGGGTGCCCCCTGGTGGCATGTGAGCAGCATGACATGTGTCTCCCATGTTAAAGGTGGTGTTTGGATTCCCCCTGGTGGCATGAGAGCAGCATGACATGTGTCTTCCATGTTAAAGGTGGTGCCTGGGTGCCCCCTGGTGGTATGTGAGCAGCATGACATGTGTCTCCCATGTTAAAGGTGGTGTTTGGATTCCCCCTGGTGGCATGAGAGCAGCATGACATGTGTCTCCCATGTTAAAGGTGATGTCGGGGTGCCCCCTGTTGGCATGAGAGTAACATGACATGTGTCTCCCATGTTAACGGTGGTGTCTGGGTGCCCCCGGTGGCATGAGAGCAGCATGACATGTGTCTCCCATGTTAAAGGTGATGTCTGGGTGCCCCCTGTTGGCATGAGAGTAACATGACATGTGTCTTCCATGTTAAAGGTGGTGCCTCGGTGCCCCCTGGTGGCATGAGAGCAGCATGACATGTGTCTCCCATGTTAAAGGTGTGCCTGGGTGCCCCCTGGTGGCATGAGAGCAGCCTGACATGTGTCTCCCATGTTAACGGTGGTGCCTGGGTGCTCCCTGGTGGCATGTGAGCAGCATGACATGTGTCTCCCATGTTAACGGTGGTGTCTGGGTGCCCCCTGGTGGCATGTGAGCAGCATGACATGTGTCTCCCATGTTAAAGGTGGTGTTTGGATTCCCCCTGGTGGCATGAGAGCAGCATGACATGTGTCTTCCATGTTAAAGGTGGTGCCTGGGTGCCCCCTGGTGGTATGTGAGCAGCATGACATGTGTCTCCCATGTTAAAGGTGGTGCTTGGATTCCCCCTGGTGGCATGAGAGCAGCATGACATGTGTCTCCCATGTTAAAGGTGATGTCTGGGTGCCCACTGTTGGCATGAGAGTAGCATGACATGTGTCTCCCATGTTAAAGGTGATGTCTGGGTGCCCACTGTTGGCATGAGAGTAACATGACATGTGTCTTCCATGTTAAAGGTGGTGCCTGGGTGCCCCCTGGCGGCATGAGAGTAGCATGACATGTGTCTCCCATGTTAAAGGTGATGTCTGGGTGTCCCCTGGTGGTGTGAGAGCAGCATGACATCTGTCTCCCATGCTAAAGGTGGTGTTTGGATTCCCCCTGGTGGCATGAGAGCAGCATGACATGTGTCTCCCATGTTAAAGGTGATGTCGGGGTGCCCCTGTTGGCATGAGAGTAACATGACATGTGTCTCCCATGTTAACAGTGGTGTCTGGGTGCCCCCGGTGGCATGAGAGCAGCATGACATGTGTCTCCCATGTTAAAGGTGATGTCTGGGTGCCCCCTGTTGGCATGAGAGTACCATGACATGTGTCTCCCATGTTAAAGGTGGTGCCTGGGTGCCCCCTGGTGGCATGAGAGCAGCATGACATGTGTCTCCCATGTTAAAGGTGTGCCTGGGTGCCCCCTGGTGGCATGAGAGCAGCCTGACATGTGTCTCCCATGTTAACGGTGGTGCCTGGGTGCCCCCTGGTGGCATGTGAGCAGCATGACATGTGTCTCCCATGTTAACGGTGGTGTCTGGGTGCCCCCTGGTGGTGTGAGAGCAGCATGACATGTGTCTCCCATGTTAAAGGTGGTGTTTGGATTCCCCCTGGTGGCATGAGAGCAGCATGACATGTGTCTCCCATGTTAAAGGTGATGTCGGGGTGCCCCCTGTTGGCATGAGAGTAACATGGCATGTGTCTCCCATGTTAACGGTGGTGTCTGGGTGCCCCCGGTGGCATGAGAGCAGCATGACATGTGTCTCCCATGTTAAAGGTGATGTCTGGGTGCCCCCTGTTGGCATGAGAGTAACATGACATGTGTCTCCCATGTTAAAGGTGGTGCCTGGGTGCCCCCTGGTGGCATGAGAGCAGCACGACATGTGTCTCCCATGTTAAAGGTGTGCCTGGGTGCCCCCTGGTGGCATGAGAGCAGCCTGACATGTGTCTCCCATGTTAACGGTGGTGCCTGGGTGCCCCCTGGTGGCATGTGAGCAGCATGACATGTGTCTCCCATGTTAACGGTGGTGTCTGGGTGCCCCCTGGTGGCATGTGAGCAGCATGACATGTGTCTCCCATGTTAAAGGTGGTGTTTGGATTCCCCCTGGTGGCATGAGAGCAGCATGACATGTGTCTTCCATGTTAATGGTGGTGCCTGGGTGCCCCCTGGTGGTATGTGAGCAGCATGACATGTGTCTCCCATGTTAAAGGTGGTGTTTGGATTCCCCCTGGTGGCATGAGAGCAGCATGACATGTGTCTCCCATGTTAAAGGTGGTGCCTGGATTCCCCTGGTGGCGTGAGAGCAGCATGACATGTGTCTCCCATGTTAAAGGTGGTGCCTGGGTGCCCCCTGGTGGCATGAGAGCAGCATGATATGTGTCTCCCATGTTAAAGGTGGTGTCTTGGTTCCCCTGGTGGCATGAGCGCTGCATGACATGTGTCTCCCATGTTAAAAGTGGTGCCTGGATCCCCCTAGTGGCGTGAGAGCAGCATGACATGTGTCTCCCTTGTTAAAGGCGGTGCCTGTATGCCCCCTGGTGGCATGAGAGCAGCATGACATCTGTCTCCCATGTTAAAGGTGGTGCCTGGGTGCCCCCTGGTGGCATGAGAGCACTATGACCTCTGTCTCCCATGTTAAAGGTGATGTCTGGATTCCCCTGGTAGCATGAGAGCAGCATGACATGTGTCTCCTATGTTAAAGGTGGTGTCTTCTTGCCCCATGGTGGCATGAGAGCAGCATGACATGTGTCTCCCATGTTAAAGGTGATGTCTGGGTGCCCCCTGGTGGCATGAGAGTAACATGACATGTGTTTTCCATGTTAAAGGTGGTGCCTGGGTGCCCCCTGGTGGCATGAGAGCAGCATGACATGTGTCTTTCATGTTAAAGGTGGTGCCTGGGTGCCCCCTGGAGACATGAGAGCAGCATGACCTGTGTCTCCAATGTTTAAAAGTGATGTCTGGATTCTCCTGGTAGCATGAGAGCAGTATGACCTGTGTCTCTCATGTTAAAGGTGATGTCTGGATTCCCCTGGTAGCATGAGAGCAGCATGACATGTGTCCCCCATGTTAAAGGTGGTGCCTGGATTCCCCCTAGTGGCGTGAGAGCAGCATGACATGTGTCTCCCATGTTAAAGGTGGTGCCTGTATGCCCCCTGGTGGCATGTGAGCAGCATGACATGTGTCTCCCATGTTAAAGGTGGTGTTTGGATTCCCCCTGGTGGCATGAGAGCAGCATGACATGTATCTTCCATGTTAAAGGTGATGTTTGGGTGCCCACTGTTGGCATGAGAGTAACATGACATGTGTTTTCCATGTTAAAGGTGGTGCCTGGGTGCCCCCTTGCGGCATGAGAGTAGCATGACATGTGTCTCCCATGTTAAAGGTGATGTCTGGGTGTCCCCTGGTGGTGTGAGAGCAGCATGACATGTGTCTCCCATGTTAAAGGTGGTGCCTGGATCCCCCTAGTGGCGTGAGAGCAGCATGACATGTGTCTCCCTTGTTAAAGGCGGTGCCTGTATGCCCCCTGGTGGCATGAGAGCAGCATGACATCTGTCTCCCATGTTAAAGGTGATGTCTGGATTCCCCTGGTAGCATGAGAGCAGCATGACATGTGTCTCCTATGTTAAAGGTGGTGTCTTCTTGCCCCCTGGTGGCATGAGAGCAGCATGACATGTGTCTCCCATGTTAAAGGTGATGTCTGGGTGCCCCCTGGTGGCATGAGAGTAACATGACACGTGTTTTCCATGTTAAAGGTGGTGCCTGGGTGCCCCCTGGTGGCATGAGAGCAGCATGACATGTGTCTTTCATGTTAAAGGTGGTGCCTGGGTGCCCCCTGGAGACATGAGAGCAGCATGACCTGTGTCTCCCATGTTTAAAAGTGATGTCTGGATTCTCCTGGTAGCATGAGAGCAGTATGACCTGTGTCTCTCATGTTAAAGGTGATGTCTGGATTCCCCTGGTAGCATGAGAGCAGCATGACATGTGTCCCCCATGATAAAGGTGGTGCCTGGATTCCCCCTAGTGGCGTGAGAGCAGCATGACATGTGTCTCCCATGTTAAAGGTGGTGCCTGTATGCCCCCTGGTGGCATGTGAGCAGCATGACATGTGTCTCCCATGTTAAAGGTGGTGTTTGGATTCCCCCTGGTGGCATGAGAGCAGCATGACATGTATCTTCCATGTTAAAGGTGATGTTTGGGTGCCCACTGTTGGCATGAGAGTAACATGACATGTGTTTTCCATGTTAAAGGTGGTGCCTGGGTGCCCCCTTGCGGCATGAGAGTAGCATGACATGTGTCTCCCATGTTAAAGGTGATGTCTGGGTGTCCCCTGGTGGTGTGAGAGCAGCATGACATGTGTCTCCCATGTTAAAGGTGTTGTTTGGATTCCCCCTGGTGGCATGAGAGCCGCATGACATGTGTCTCCCATGTTAAAGGTGATGTCGGGGTGCCCCCTGTTGGCATGAGAGTAACATGACATGTGTCTCCCATGTTAACAGTGGTGTCTGGGTGCCCCCGGTGGCATGAGAGCAGCATGTCATGTGTCTCCCATGTTAAAGGTGATGTCTGGGTGCCCCCTGTTGGCATGAGAGTAACATGACATGTGTCTCCCATGTTAAAGGTGGTGCCTGGGTGCCCCCTGGTGGCATGAGAGCAGCATGACATGTGTCTCCCATGTTAAAGGTGTGCCTGGGTGCCCCCTGGTGGCATGAGAGCAGCCTGACATGTGTCTCCCATGTTAAAGGTGGTGTTTGGATTCCCCCTGGTGGCATGAGAGCAGCATGACATGTGTCTCCCATGTTAAAGGTGATGTCTGGGTGCCCCCTGTTGGCATGAGAGCAGCATGACATGTGTCTCCCATGTTAAAGGTGTGCCTGGGTGCCCCCTGGTGGCATGAGAGCAGCCTGACATGTGTCTCCCATGTTAACGGTGGTGCCTGGGTGCTCCCTGGTGGCATGTGAGCAGCATGACATGTCTCCCATGTTAACGGTGGTGTCTGGGTGCCCCCTGGTGGCATGTGAGCAGCATGACATGTGTCTCCCATGTTAAAGGTGGTGTTTGGATTCCCCCTGGTGGCATGAGAGCAGCATGACATGTGTCTTCCATGTTAAAGGTGGTGCCTGGGTGCCCCCTGGTGGTATGTGAGCAGCATGACATGTGTCTCCCATGTTAAAGGTGGTGTTTGGATTCCCCCTGGTGGCATGAGAGCAGCATGACATGTGTCTCCCATGTTAAAGGTGATGTCTGGGTGCCCACTGTTGGCATGAGAGTAGCATGACATGTGTCTCCCATGTTAATGGTGATGTCTGGGTGCCCACTGTTGGCATGAGAGTAACATGACATGTGTCTTCCATGTTAAAGGTGGTGCCTGGGTGCCCCCTGGCGGCATGAGAGTAGCATGACATGTGTCTCCCATGTTAAAGGTGATGTCTGGGTGTCCCCTGGTGGTGTGAGAGCAGCATGACACCTGTCTCCCATGCTAAAGGTGGTGTTTGGGTGCCCCCTGGTGGCATGTGAGCAGCATGACATGTGTCTCCCATGTTAACGGTGGTGTCTGGGTGCCCCCTGGTGGCATGTGAGCAGCATGACATGTGTCTCCCATGTTAAAGGTGGTGTTTGGATTCCCCCTGGTGGCATGAGAGCAGCATGACATGTGTCTTCCATGTTAAAGGTGGTGCCTGGGTGCCCCCTGGTGGTATGTGAGCAGCATGACATGTGTCTCCCATGTTAAAGGTGGTGTTTGGATTCCCCCTGGTGGCATGAGAGCAGCATGACATGTGTCTCCCATGTTAAAGGTGATGTCTGGGTGCCCACTGTTGGCATGAGAGTAACATGACATGTGTCTTCCATGTTAAAGGTGGTGCCTGGGTGCCCCCTGGTGGCATGTGAGCAGCATGACATGTGTCTCCCATGTTAAAGGTGGTGTTTGAATTCCCCCTGGTGGCATGAGAGCAGCATGACATGTGTCTCCCATGTTAACGGTGATGTCTGGGTGCCCCCTGGTGGCATGAGAGCAGCATGCCATGTGTCTCCCATGTTAAAGGTGGTGCCTGGGTGCCCCCTGGTGGCATGAGAGCAGCATGCCATGTGTCTCCCATATTAAAGGTGGTGTCTGGGTGCTCAGTGTTGGCTGGAGTGAAGCGTAGCCTGTCTCCGCATGTCAACAGTGGTGTCTGGTTCTCCCCCCCCCCCATGGCTGGAGAGCAGCATGGCCTGTCCCTCCCTTATCTAAGGCAGTGTCTGGCCCCCCTGCTGGCTGTACAGTTGCCTGACGTCTTTCCCACATCTAAGATTGTGTCAGAGTGACCCCTGGTGTTTCAAGTTTATTTTACGTTTATTTGGACCATTGGTCCTCAAACATTACATATATTAAAATACATCTAAAATTGCATAATCTGGGTGAGTTAAAAACTCATTTAAAACCAATAGGAAGAAGTGCCTTCACTCTTTGCATGAACTTCCCAATAAAGTGGCACATTTCAGTCACCAAAATTACAGCCTGGGCCCTAGACTTAATCTCATATTTGCTAAATATCGGTCTTAAAAACATGATTCGAATATCAAGAAACTTCTGGCAATCTATTAAGATATGTAACAAATCACATGAAGTGCCCAAAGTGCAGATACACCTTCCCGTCTTATCAATCATTGAGCTTTTTGCCATATTATTTACATAACATGGGTTTACCCCAATTCTTGCCCTTAGAACCTCTCTTCGCAACCAACAACCGGGTAACCTGTCAACATAGGGAAAGCATTGTTCATTTTTTCCATGCCACAGTCATAAAGTGTACTGAGGTTTTATTCGCAAGGTTCTTTTGATCCTGTGCCTGCGATATTTCATTCCCCAATATACTTAACACCTTCTTATCACAATTAATCATGTAAGTAATAGGACACAATTTAACCTTCATCGTGCTACTCAGCTTCGTCACGATAGCTCTAGTCTCTTTTGCTCATTTTAATTCGCTGTTCTGAATTTCGTTTTTACAATATTGTGATATTTTGGTGTTCTCACCTACTCCTAGGCGTTGCCAAAAACGAAGAAGGGTCATACTGGCTAAAATGCCCCATGCGGTCAGTCCTAGTTCAAGTCTTATGGCCTGTACCATTGCCGACAAGGGGAGTGAGAATTGATTTTTCAGATTTTTACCTTCCACAATATCCCAACCCTTTCTTCCACTCAAGCATAAAAGTTCTGCACCATACAGAAACTG
Organism: Lissotriton helveticus; assembly: GCF_964261635.1. NCBI lineage: Eukaryota > Metazoa > Chordata > Amphibia > Caudata > Salamandridae > Lissotriton > Lissotriton helveticus. Next base: position 52,838,472 of record NC_136065.1, read on the forward strand.
CGGAAGCACCATGGCAAAGTAAGCTTTTAACACTTGTCATCTGACATCGCACCATAGGTTTTGTTAAACAATTTCAGTCCGCTAATCGATGCTGCTGTTCTTAATTTTAACGCATATAGATGGGTATGCCATTTCAAACTTCTTTCAACCCACATTCCCAATTACCTGTATTCTGTGACGGTTTCTACTTTCTCCGACCCCTAAAACCATGCAAACCCAACTTTCCTCCGGCCAAAGCTCAGGGCTTTAATCTTATCCATATTGACCACCGTTTTTTTTTTGGAGCAGTAATCGTGAAATATATTTAGTTTCCTTTGCAGGCCGATTTCGGTCTGATCCATGATCACCAGGTCGTCCGCATAGAGGAAACATGCAATATGCTTACCATCTTGTTTTGGGCTTGCCCCGTTGGCATTCCCTAATATCAGTGGCAAATCTGCCAAGAACAAGGAAAACAGCCGGGGGGGCCAATACGCTTCCCTGCCGCAACCCATTTCCAATCTCAATCTTCTTGGTTAAACTTCCATCTACAGCTAAAATTATCTGAGCCCAGTTCTATATGTGCAGCATTTGGATCAGACTTAACACATCTTTTGGGATACCCTAACTAGTTAGGGCCTCCCACAATAGTTCCCGGTCCACCAGATCGAAAGCTGCGCGGAAGTCCACAAGCCAACAAAATAAATTCCCCCGCTGTTCAATCGATTTCTGCCCTGAGAGCAAAGCAATGGTCAATTGTGGAATGGCCCGCTTTAACCCCTTGCATGCTGATGACGGCCCCCAGCCGTCATGCACTACAGTGCTCGTGTGCTGATGACGGCTGGGGGCCGTCAGGACCGCACCCGTGCTGAAATCTTCAGCACGGGAGCGGAATCGGCCCAGCATGGAAGGGGTTAAAACCCCCCTGTTCTGGGGGTATAATCTGATTTTCTTCTGCTCACTCTGTAAGTAGTCCCAAAAGGACTTTTGCAAAGACTTTCTTCCCTATATCTAGGAGATTTATTAACCTATAGATCTTCGGTAGATTTCAATCACCCTTCTTATGAATTGGTCTTATAATTGCACCCCTCGAACTTTCTGGTACAATTCCTGCCATCAAAATCACTTGGTACATCTTTGCAAAATACTCTGCCCACCATTCTGGTCTACTCTTTATTATTACTGCTGGAAGATTGTCTGGGCCAGCGGCACAAGTGAGGTTCAAATTTGCTATAATTTTCTTTATATAACTGGGAGCAAAATGTTTTTTTAAATCGTCCCTCACCAGTGACCACCCTGTCACCCCGGCCTTTTCTTGTACCTGCCAGTTCCCATATATCTCTTCTAGGTAACCCACCTAATCGTCCTCAGCGACCATACAGTTTAGGGATCCTACTTTCCTACCCGCGCATTCTTGGACCAATCTCCAAAAACCTTTTACATCTCCGATTTCAATTACCTCCAACATATTTGCCCATCACTTATCTTTATAAGTTCTTTTTTTATTCTTGATTAATGTTTTATATTTTACCCTAAGTGATTGAAGGGACTCAGACAATTCCACTTTAAACCTAGCCCTTAACCTTCGTTCCTTTTGCCTGATCTGAGCCTTTGCCACCCGGCATTCATCGTCAAACCAGGCATGCATATTTGTATTAACTCTCTGGCTTCCAGGGCCTGATTTACTTGATTTAGTGTTATCCTTAGGGTATCCACTAGCTTACTTATTTTGGTTTCGAACCAGATACTTCCATTCCTAGAATGGATTACTTCTCCTGGGATTGCCAGCTGGGTTTGTTTTAATTTCTCAATGTGTTCCTCTGTTATCCTGGTTGTCAGCCGCTTAGGGTAACCGACATGAACCTGTAGAACTCTTTCTCTCTTTTTACTGCTTGGTAAATATAATACAGTTCTCAAGGGATAATGATCGCTACCTTCCATTTTCACCACCTCAAAGTTTTTGATTAGCCCAAAATGCCAAGCATGGGCAAACACATAATCTACTGGGCAAAGTTGCTGGCCCTTCATAAAGGTCCGACGTGCTGGCCGGTCCAACTGCACTCTCCCATTTAGACCTACCATGCCGAATGAACCCATCAACTGAGTGCATTCCGTATCTTGTGGTGAGGACTCTCCTCTAGGGAAGTTGGCCACTTCAATATTATAAGATGTTAGTAATTCCTTATTCCAGCTATCCACCCTTCGGGGATCTGATCTAATCTATGATTAAATTCTCCTAACACCAATAATATATCTTTCTGATAATTTTCACTTACGGACACTATGTCTTCTTTCAGCTTTGCCAAGTTCTCCTTATATTCATGGTCCTTTCCCTTCTGTATATATACATTCATAATGCATATCTCTTCATTACAGGGATCTGACTTCTGCAGCAAAACCTTACAGCCTAGTGCCCAAACACACTGTAACTTCACATTTTCACCCTTCCTTGCTATCTGTGTAGAGATTAGCGTTAGTTGCCCCCCCCATTGCCTCCCCAAGGGGTGTTTCTTTTCTGCTTTAGCGTTTTGAACTAATCCTGCTATAACTAGGTTTGCTAGGTTATCGTCACACAGCCAAGTCTCCTGCAAGCACACAATATCGTTTCTTTTAATGAATTTGTTAACATTATTTTGAGTCGATATTTTCTTATATCTGTTTATATTCCACGATCGGATTGATAGGCTGTGTGACGACCCATGCTCCTAGTCGATTTCACTCAGGAACCCCTCCTCATCGTACTCCCTTAGTTCTGTGTTTGCTAGGACATTATACCTGTTTCCAGCGAGTATATCTCTTTCATGTCTTGCAATTTCATTATCGGTTATATTCTTGCAAGATCCTCCTTCTTATTCCAACTTGAATTGATTAACCTCACCTGCCGTAACCCTAAGCCTGCATGGCTCGTAAGGAAGTGCTGCCCCTGGATTTCCTCCCTTCTTACCAGTCTAATCCCCCCCTTTTGCAGCTCATTTTTTGCTTTTCCCACCGCGGCTTTTACCAAGGCAGAATAAAAGAGAACCTCAGTTACTTCGCCCCCTTTACTGCTCATAACGAACCCTACCTCTCTCGGGTCCTCTGTGCCAATGATGCAGAGGGTCACACATTTTGACAAGGAGTAAAGGAGCTGTGAACGATTTAATGGGTTTAATTTCCTAGCTTTTTCCCGCCTTTCCCCTGTTCGGCAGGTTCCAGGAACACCCATAGGTCGGGGGTACATTCTTGCCCGGCACCATTGGTGCCCCCGATAATCCAGCTTCGTTTCTCCTTGATAGGACGTCCCCTTTATCTTTTTCCATAAGGGCCTATTACACCTAGGGCTTCTAGCTCCACACGGGGCAGTTATCCTCTTCTCTATGTCTTTCCCCTCCTTTCCTTTGGATGTTGATACCAAGTTACTTTTACTATTCTTGTTTCTTTCTAGCGGATTCCAGTATTCTTCTTGTTCGGCTAGGGGCTTTGTCTTATTCTCCTTTGCTCTTTGCATCGCTTGTCCGACCCCTGGTGGCAGTACAGTTGCATTACATGCCTTTCCTATATGTAAGATTGTGACACGGTGACCCCCGGTGCAATACAGCTGCATGAGATATATTTCCCATATCTAAGGTAATGTTTTGGTGCCCCCTGGTGGCAGTACAGCTGCATAAGATATATTTCCCATATCTAAGGTAATGTTTTGGTGCCCCCTGGTGGCAGTACAGTTGCATGACGTCTTTCCCATATCTAAGATTGTCAGAGTGACCCCTGGTGGTAGAAGAGTGGTATGGAATATCACTCACTCTCCTGAGCAGATGTCACAGCGCCCCCTGGTGAAGGCAAAGTGGTGCTGCCTGTCTCTTTGCATTAGACCTCCTTGATTCGCAAGCAGCCTGGCAGGGGTGTGCCCTCAGGTGGCAGGTAGAGCCCTAAGGCTGGCAGACCCGACACCTGCGCTAGCCTAGGTGACCCAGATGTTGGCTATTTTTGTTTACTTAACTCTTATGATTGGGTGTTTTGTGTAACCAAAGCATGTCTACTTGAAGCCTGAGCAGTGCCACCCTCACCCTCCTCCCCTCTCACCCTTTGCCACCCTCACCCTTCGCCACCCTCACCCTTTGCCCCTCTCACCCTCCTTCCCTCTCACCCTCCCCCCTCTCATCCTCCATCACCCTCACCCTTGCCCCTCTCACCCTTCTCCTGCTCGCCCTTCACCACCCTCACCCTTTGCCACCCTCACCCTTTGCCACCCTCACCCTTTGCCCCTCTCACCCTCCTCCCCTCTCATCCTCCATCACCCTCACCCTTGCCCCTCTCACCCTTCTCCCGCTCGCCCTTCACCACCCTCACCCTTTGCCACCCTCACCCTTTGCCACCCTCATCCTTTGCCCCTCTCACCCTTTGCCCCTCTCACCCTTTGCCCCTCTCACCCTCCTTCCCTCTGCCCCCTCACCCTTTGACACCCTCAATCTTCGCCCCTCTCACCCTCCTACCCTCTCATCCTCTGCCACCCTCACACTTCGCCACCCTCACCCTTGCCCCTCTCACCCTCCTCCCCTCTCACCCTTTGTCACCCTCACCCTTCGCCTCTCTCACCCTCCTCCCCTCTCACCCTTCGCCACCCTCACCCTTTGCCCCTCTCACCCTCCTACCCTCCTACCCTCTCATCCTCTGCCACCCTCACCCTTCGCCACCCTCACCCTTGCCCCTCTCACCCTCCTCCCCGCTCACCCTTTGTCACCCTCACCCTTCACCCCTCTCACCCTCCTCCCCTCTCACCCTTCGCCACCCTCACCCTTTGCCCCTCTCATCATTTGCCACCCTCACCCTTTGCCCCTCTCTCCCTCTCCAGGATGGACACCAGTGAAGGTGACGGGGCCTGGTGCCCCTCGGGACCCGTCTTTCCCAACAACGAGGAGTTCCTGCAGGTGGACCTGAGGGGCCTTTACTTCATCACCCTGGTGGGCACCCAGGGGCGGCACGGCAACGGGCACGGGAACGAATTTGCCCGCTTCTACAAGCTGCAGTACAGCCGGGATGGGCACAAGTGGATGTGCTGGAAGGACCGCTGGGGCAACGAGGTGAGGGCTGGGGCAACAAGGTGAGGGCTGAGGGGCAACGAGGTGAGGGCTGAGGGGGGAGGTGAGGGCTGAGGGGGGAGGTGAGGGCTGAGGGAGCAAGGTAAGGTGAGGGCTGAGGGGGGAGGTGAGGGCTGAGGGGCAACGAGGTGAGGGCTGAGAGGGGCGGTGAGGGCTGAGGGGGGCGGTGAGGGCTGAGGGAGAGAGGTGAGGGCTGAGGGGCAACGAGGCGAGGGCTGAGGGGGGCGGTGAGGGCTGAGGGGGCAAGGTGAACCTTCTGACACAAATACACCTGACCATGAAGTATACCCCAGGGGCACAGAGTGTCCACCACTCTCTTAGATTACCCCAACCCAGCTCAGGGAGGAGACTCTGACCATAGAGTATACCCCAGGGGCACAGAGTGTCCACCACTCTCTTAGATTACCCCAACCCAGCTCAGGGAGGAGACTCTGACCATAGAGTATACCCCAGGGGCACAGAGTGTCCACCACTCTCTTAGATTACCCCAACCTAGCTCAGGGAGGAGACTCTGAAAATAGAGAATACCCCAGGGGCACAGAGCGTCCACCACTCTCTTAGATTACCCGTGCCCAGCTCAAGTGGCAGACCCTGACCATAGAGTATACCCGAGGGACACAGAGTGTCCACCGCTCTCATAGATTACCCCAACCCAGCTCAAGTGGCAGACCCTGACCTTGAGCATAGAGTATACCCCAGGGTCACCAGAGCGTCCACCAAGACAGTCCACAGAAGATGTTTTACCTCCTGCTGTGAGGGCCTGGGCCATGAAGGATGAAATGCTGTTCATGCAGGGTTGCTTCGTCCTTGAGGGTGGCAGGCATGTTTGAGTGCCGCAAGGACTGGGATGAGGAGGTCATGGCGTCCACACTCTCACAGCATGGGCCCTCAGGGGCCTCCTTCACCTCTTGGTCCGGCCAGGCTCTGCTCACCCCTACTGGTCCTAGTGACCTTGTGAGAATGCCCCCACAAGCTGAAGCTTCACCCCCAGGATAGTTTCTTGACTCTGTCTCTTCTCCCCCAGGTCATCGCCGGAAATGACAACACTCACGAGATCGTGCTCAAGGACTTGGGGCCCCCGGTGATCGCGCGCTATGTGCGCTTCTACCCCATGGCGGACCGGGTGATGAGCGTGTGCATGAGGGTGGAGCTGTACGGCTGCGTCTGGAGAGGTGAGGCGCACCTGAGGGCTGGGGCAGATGCAGGTGTCTGATGATGGGAAAGGGACAATCAGGGGTCTGATACTGGGAGAGAGGCAATCAGGGGTCTGATACTGGGAGAGGGGCAATCAGGGGTCTGGTAATGGGAGAGGGGCAATCAGGGGTCTGATACTGGGAGAGGGGCAATCAGGGGTCTGATACTGGGAGAGGGGCAATCAGGGGTCTGATACTGGGAGAGGGGCAATCAGGGGTCTGGTAATGGGAGAGGGGCAATCAGGGGTCTGATACTGGGAGAGGGGCAATCAGGGGTCTGATACTGGGAAAGGGGCAATCAGGGGTCTGATACTGGGAGAGGGGCAATCAGGGGTCTGGTAATGGGAGAGAGGCAATCAGTGGTCTGATACTGGGAGAGGGGCAATCAGGGGTCTGAAATTGGGAGAGGGGCAATCAGGGGTCTGATACTGGGAGAGGGGCAATCAGGGGTCTGATACTGGGAGAGGGGCAATCAGGGATCTGATACTGGGAGAGAGGCAATCAGGGGTCTGATACTGGGAGAGGGGCAATCAGGGATCTGATACTGGGAGAGGGGCAATCAGGGGTTTGATACTGGCAGAGGGGCAATCAGGTGCCTGGCAGTGGGAGAGAGGCAATCAGGGGTCTGACGGGTAAGTGAGGAGACATTCTGGAGTTTGACAAGGAAATAAGGGGGCATTTTGGTGTCTGACAAGGGAATTCAGAGATATTCTGGTGTCTGACCATAGAATAAAGTGCACTGTTGTGTCTGATGAGGTAAGGTGCCAAAAGACCCAGCTGCTGATCATGCGCCCGGGTCATACAAGCACAGCCACATGAGAGCCACCTTGGAATCATGAGGTGAGGGGGGGCTTGGACAGGTTGCAGCCATGACACCCGCACCTGGGAGCTGATGTCGGGTTAGGGTCCGCTATGGATGCAGCCATGAGACTGTGCCTTCATCCTAAACAAATAAGTATCCCACCTAACTAATAGGAAACGTCGGGCACTACTCTCATGAGGTGAAGCAATTCCTTGTTCTTATATAACCCTCACACTCTCTAGTAGTGTCATGCTTCATCATTCGGTTCACCCTGACTCCTAAAGGTCGAGGTGTGCTTGAACATCTTCAAGGGAGCACTTAGGAGAAATAGGCCAGGGGGTTTAAAGATTAGAAATCCTCTGTCAACTCCAGGTATCCCTCTATTCGCGGAGTTGTTGGGGATATTAAAACTATTTATAGAAGAAGGGTCATGAGGAGGTAATGGTCCTATGACCTTAGTGCCAACATGTTTCAGCCCTTAGAGATAGGCCAGAGAGGGTCCTAGGCTTTCTTCAGGGCAATTAGAATTCCCTCCTTGGATTTGCAATGAGGTGCAGAAAGCTGCACTTTGAGGACCGGTCTCATATATACTTATCTATGTTCTGGTATTTCAGGATATCGTGTCCAACCCTACTGTGGAGGACTAATCGTTTCTCAAGCGACAGCTGGTCCTGTCTCTTCTCTAGTCCTCCTCTGACCCTCTTCCCACTTGTCCTGTCTCTTCTCTAGTCCTCCTCTGACTCTCTTCCTGCTGGTCCTGTCTCTTCTCTAGTCTTCCTCTGACTCTCTTCCCTCTAGTCCTGTCTCTTCTCTAGTCCTCCTCTGACTCTCTTCCATCTGGTCCTGTCTCTTCTCTAGTCCTCCTCTGACCCTCTTCCAGCTGGTCCTGTCTCTTCTCTAGTCCTCCTCTGACTCTCTTCCAGCTGGTCCTGTCTCTTCTCTAGTCCTCCTCTGACCCTCTTCCCTCTGGTCCTGTCTCTTCTCTAGTCCTCCTCTGACTCTCTTCCCTCTGGTCCTGTCTCTTCTCTAGTCCTCCTCTGACCCTCTTCCCTCTGGTCCTGTCTCTTCTCTAGTCCTCCTCTGACTCTCTTCTCCAGCTGGTCCTGTCTCTTCTCTAGTCCTCCTCTGACTCTCTTCCCGCTGGTCCTGTCTCTTCTCTAGTCCTCCTCTGACTCTCTTCCCACTGGTCCTGTCTCTTCTCTAGTCCTCCTCTGACTCTCTTCCTGCTGGTCCTGTCTCTTCTCTAGTCCTCCTCTGACCCTCTTCCCACTTGTCCTGTCTCTTCTCTAGTCCTCCTCTGACCCTCTTCCAGCTGGTCCTGTCTCTTCTCTAGTCCTCCTCTGACTCTCTTCCTGCTGGTCCTGTCTCTTCTCTAGTCCTCCTCTGACTCTCTTCCAGCTGGTCCTGTCTCTTCTCTAGTCCTCCTCTGACCCTCTTCCAGCTGGTCCTGTCTCTTCTCTAGTCCTCCTCTGACTCTCTTCCTGCTGGTCCTGTCTCTTCTCTAGTCCTCCTCTGACCCTCTTCCCGCTGGTCCTGTCTCTTCTCTAGTCCTCCTCTGACTCTCTTCCCACTTGTCCTGTCTCTTCTCTAGTCCTCCTCTGACTCTCTCTAGTCCTCCTCTGACTCTCTTCCCGCTGGTCCTGTCTCTTCTCTAGTCCTCCTCTGACTCTCTTCCCGCTGGTCCTGTCTCTTCTCTAGTCCTCCTCTGACTCTCTTCCCGCTGGTCCTGTCTCTTCTCTAGTCCTCCTCTGACTCTCTTCCCGCTGGTCCTGTCTCTTCTCTAGTCCTCCTCTGACTCTCTTCCCTCTGGTCCTGTCTCTTCTCTAGTCCTCCTCTGACCCTCTTCCTGCTGGTCCTGTCTCTTCTCTAGTCCTCCTCTGACTCTCTTCCCTCTGGTCCTGTCTCTTCTCTAGTCCTCCTCTGACTCTCTTCCCGCTGGTCCTGTCTCTTCTCTAGTCCTCCTCTGACTCTCTTCCCTCTGGTCCTGTCTCTTCTCTAGTCCTCCTCTGACTCTCTTCCCGCTGGTTCTGTCTCTTCTCTAGTCCTCCTCTGACTCTCTTCCCACTGGTCCTGTCTCTTCTCTAGTCCTCCTCTGACTCTCTTCCAGCTGGTCCTGTCTCTTCTCTAGTCCTCCTCTGACTCTCTTCCCGCTGGTTCTGTCTCTTCTCTATCCTCCTCTGACTCTCTTCCAGCTGGTCCTGTCTCTTCTCTAGTCCTCCTCTGACTCTCTTCCCTCTGGTCCTGTCTCTTCTCTAGTCCTCCTCTGACTCTCTTCCCGCTGGTTCTGTCTCTTCTCTAGTCCTCCTTTGACTCCCTTCCCACTGGTCCTGTCTCTTCTCTAGTTCTCCTCTGACTCTCTTCCCGCTGGTCCTGTCTCTTCTCTAGTTCTCCTCTGACTCTCTTCCCTCTGGTCCTGTCTCTTCTCTAGTCCTCCTCTGACTCTCTTCCCGCTGGTCCTGTCTCTTCTCGAGTCCTCCTCTGACTCTCTTCCCACTGGTCCTGTCACTTCTCTAGTCCTCCTCTGACTCTCTTCCATCTGGTCCTGTCTCTTCTCTAGTCCTCCTCTGACTCTCTTCCCGCTGGTCCTGTCTCTTCTCTAGTCCTCCTCTGACTCTCTTCCCACTGGTCCTGTCTCTTCTCTAGTCCTCCTCTGACCCTCTTCCAGCTGGTCCTGTCTCTTCTCTAGTCCTCCTCTGACTCTCTTCCTGCTGGTCCTGTCTCTTCTCTAGTCCTCCTCTGACTCTCTTCCAGCTGGTCCTGTCTCTTCTCTAGTCCTCCTCTGACCCTCTTCCAGCTGGTCCTGTCTCTTCTCTAGTCCTCCTCTGACTCTCTTCCTGCTGGTCCTGTCTCTTCTCTAGTCCTCCTCTGACTCTCTTCCAGCTGGTCCTGTCTCTTCTCTAGTCCTCCTCTGACTCTCTTCCCACTTGTCCTGTCTCTTCTCTAGTCCTCCTCTGACTCTCTCTAGTCCTCCTCTGACTCTCTTCCCGCTGGTCCTGTCTCTTCTCTAGTCCTCCTCTGACTCTCTTCCCGCTGGTCCTGTCTCTTCTCTAGTCCTCCTCTGACTCTCTTCCCGCTGGTCCTGTCTCTTCTCTAGTCCTCCTCTGACTCTCTTCCCGCTGGTGCTGTCTCTTCTCTAGTCCTCCTCTGACCCTCTTCCCGCTGGTCCTGTCTCTTCTCTAGTCCTCCTCTGACTCTCTTCCCACTGGTCCTGTCTCTTCTCTAGTCTTCCTCTGACTCTCTTCCCGCTGGTCCTGTCTCTTCTCTAGTCCTCCTCTGACTCTCTTCCAGCTGGTCCTGTCTCTTCTCTAGTCCTCCTCTGACTCTCTTCCAGCTGGTCCTGTCTCTTCTCTAGTCCTCCTCTGACTCTCTTCCCACTTGTCCTCTTTCCTCACTGGTCCTGATGGCTCCTTTCTCCTTGAATCTCTCCACAGATGGTCTTCAGTCCTACACGTCTCCAATGGGCCAAGTTATGAAGCTTGGGAATGACATCATCAATTTGAACGACTCCACCTACGATGGGTTCAGCATAACCAGGTACTCACGACCCTCTTTGGTTCCCAAGCCAGGTACCAGCACCCTCTCCCGCTTCTATCCCTGTATGTCGTCTGTAAGCTAGGACAGCTCTCTGCCCAGGTACCAGCACTCTCTCTCCTCTTAGCCATGCATGTATTCTCCAAACCAGGAGAGCTCTCTGCCCAGGTACCAGCACCCTCTCATCTCCCCACCGTGTGTGCCGTCTCCAAGGGTTCACTGACAACATCGAAGTAAAAAATATTGATGTTAAAAGTATCGACCAAAAAAATATAGACAACAAAAATATCAACTCCTATACTTACACAGGTAAGTACAAAAATATCTACTCAAAAATACCAATGTAAAAAATGTAGATGTATAAAATATCGACTTTTATATAACTAGAAAATAAAATAATATATATTAAATAAATTAGATATTAAATATAATATTAACAAAATAAAATAAATGTAATATACATTTTAATAAAAAATAATAACAAATAAACTTAATAAAAAAATACACAAACATAGTTTTATACATATAAAACAATTAATAAACTATTATTTTTAATTTCTTTTAAATATTTACAATAATATAAAAAATTGAAATATATATTAATAATTTAAAATATAAAAAACAAATATCTATAATAAATTAAAACATTAAACTATTAGAAAAATATTGAAACTTACATTTCACAATAAAATCAGTGCAACAATAGGGAGTGTATTGGATTGAGGAGGGGTACAAATTACTATTCCCACTCCACTGAATGCAACAGTAGGGAAAGTGTTGGATAGCTGAGAGGTAAACATTACTATTCACACTCCAGAGAGTGCAACAGTAGGGAACGTGTTGGATAGCAGAGAAACAAAAGTTACTATTCACACTCAAAAAGTTAAAAATATATATATTAAAAAAAGAATGACATCAAAATAAATAAACAATATTTAAAAAATATATTAAACATATAAAAAGAACACATATAATATTAATTACATATTACAAAAACCTAAATATTCTAAAAAAGAAATAATACAAATTTTGAAAACAATAATTCTTTTAAATTAGAAAATATTTACAATTTGTTTTTATTAGGACATACTTTTTTTTTATTTCCTACCCTATAGCACCACACCAATAACAAAACACTAATAAACAATAATTGACTACACACACTTTAATACTATAATATCCACAACACACAAGTAAATTAAACTATAAAATAATAAAACAAAAGTAAAACTTATTTTTAAATTAAAAATTATTACTATTAACAACTAATAATTAAATAATTAACATTTATTTAATACCCACCCTTTACCCCTTTAAAAGTAAAAACAACACATACAAAAATAAATAATTACCCTAAATAAATTTCAAATAATTAACATTAATTAACAACTATTTATTAATTAATTAAACACAAATTACTTCCCCCCTTACCCCTATAAACACCACAACACACACCAAAAATTAATTTCACAATTACCATAAATTACCAATTCATTAATTAAAATTAATTAAATACCAATTAATAATTAATCAATAAAAATGAATTACTTCCCACACTTCCCACACTTTACACCTATAAGCACCACAACACACATCAAAACTTAATGACACAATTACCAAAATGAATTGCCTATTAATTAATTCAAATTAATTAACCAATTAATTTATAAATTAAAAATAAATTACTTCTGACCCTTTACACCTTTAAACACCACAACACACACCTAAAATAATTGACACAACTGCCATGAGCAATTACCAATTAATTAATATTAACAACCAATCAATTTGTAAATTAATAATAAATTACTTCCCACCCTTTACACCTATATACACCACACACCTAAAATTAATTACACAATTACCATAATTAACCACTAATTAATTAAACTTAACCAATTATTAATTAATAATAAATGACTTTAAACATTTAACGCTTAACAACTCAATCATACGAATATTAATAAATAAAAAATAATCAAGACATTTAATGTCATTAAATTACTTTCCACCCTGTTCCCCTATAAACCCACACCTGCTAAATTAAAAACTACTAATAATGTAACACATAAATTAAAAATACAAACAATTCTTAAGCAAAAAAATACATCACATGCATATAAAATATTTACTAAAATACATAACATTAATAAAAAACGATATTTTTAAGAACTATATTTTTGCAACCCATATTAAACACTTTGATATTTTTGTTAATCGATATTACTTACTTGAAGTTGATATTCTTGACCACTATATTCTTGCTGTCGATATTTCTGACCCACGATATTAATGACTCGATATTGGTGCAACTCGACATTTTTAACTTGATATTCTGGCTCTGCCCCGCCTACAAGCCAGGCGAGCTGTCTGTCCAGGTGCCAGCACCCTCTCCACTCCTAGCCATGCTTGTATTCTCCAAGCCAGGGGAACTCTCTGTCAGACGCCACCAAGCTCTTCCCTCCCCACATGGGTGTCATCTCAAAGCCGAGGAGCTGTCTGGCCCGGTGCCACCAAGCTCTTCCCTCCCCACATGGGTGTCATCTCAAAGCCGAGGAGCTGTCTGGCCCGGTGCCAGCACAGTCTCTGCTCCTAGCCCCATGTTTTGTCTCACAGTCCAGGTGTCCACCCATGCAGTGTACAACCACACTCTCCACCCACCACATCCCCCAGGCGGAGGTCCTTATGGTCAATGTTGGTGATGTTTCCGGGTCCAACATGGGCTCCCGTCTGTCAAGCACCACCTGCGGCACGGCGAGCTCTTCAGAAGCCCATGCTCCGGGCTCTATTGCTATAGACCTATCAGGGCCTGTCCTCCCTTCTCAGCTCCTATTGATGGGAGAGGCCTTCCTTCTCACCCTCCCTGCTGCTACTGTGGAGGGATGCATGGGCGTCTCAGCCTCACCGTGGCCATTCTTGCACCCTTCTTGGAAGACACGAATGCTCCTCAAGACTGCCTTTGAGCTTTGCCAGATGTTATTGTTAGAACTTAAGATCCCTTTGGTCCCGGTGACCACCGAAGGCCCCTCAGGGTCCTGGGATGAAGCTGCTGGGGGGATGGGGGCTGGAGAGGGGTTGGGGGGATTGGAAGGGCAAGTTGCTTGTGGCCAAGACACGCGTCTACCATTGAGGCCAGGCACCATCGGTAAGAGGTGGGTGTCTAAGGAAGGGGTGACATGTCGCAGACTTGGGTAACCTTTCCCTCAGAGTCACCAGATGAGTTGGTCCCATCTGTCTTCGTCTTGTATCCGTCACACGAGTGGCTGCTGTCCACAAAGGCCCTCTAGGACCAGTTCCAGTTCCAACTGGGGCCAGGTCCCAAAGAGGCTTCCATTAGTCAGATGAACTCTCCCCAGCACCTGCTGCTCTTATTCAAAGTAGTCACCCCCTCTCTTGTTTGTCCCCTCAGCCTGCAGTATGGGTGCCAGAAGGTCACCCGTGGGTCCTTTGTTACCCAGTAACTCTCTTCTCTTGTTTGTCCCCACAGCCTGCAGTACGGGGGCCTCGGTCAGCTCACGGATGGGGTTCTGGGCTCCGATGACTTCACCCAGATCAAGGAGCTGAGGGTCTGGCCAGGCTACGACTATGTGGGATGGAACCGCTCAGCCTTAAACAAGGACTTCCTGCAGATGGAGTTTGAGTTCGACTATCCAAGAGCGTTCACCTACATGAGGGTAAGAGGGTGAGGAGGAGGGGGGCTCGGGCCCTGGCCTGGGGTGCAGCTCTGGAGGTAGTGAGAAGCACTGGGGTAAATGCAGCAGAAGTAGTGTCCAGTACAATAGACATAGGGTGTAGGAGGTAACTATGGGATGCAGCCTGTCCAGCAGGGTACAGTAGAAGAGGCTGGGGTGGGAGGAGAGTTCTGGGGTACCCCAATGATCAGCAGTGTGGACGGTTATCCTACTGTAGAGTGAAGTCACAGGGCCATCTATGATTCAAGATGAAGTCAGGGGATACCCCACCGCTCCTTACATAGATCTTTGAAGCTCCGCGTTCACTTGTTTGGCGAGCGTGTCTCATCCCTTGAGCTCTCCTCAGCATCCTTCTTCTCCAGCTACACCCATCTCTATTTCTCCCTGACATCTCTCATGTCTCTCTTCCCCACACCTTACTCCCACTCCCTTGATTTACTGCTGCTCTCTTTGACCTCCTTTCTGCTCCTCTCTGTCCTCCATCCTCTGTTTCACTTCACAGGTGCACGTGAACAACATGCACACACATGGCGTGCAGGTCTTCCGGCAGGTGGACTGCTCCTTCCGAAGGGGCCTGCACTCACCCTGGGAGCCAGAGCCGGTCAGCCTGTCCCTGGCCTTGGAGGTGACGGACCCCACCGCCCGCTCCATCACGGTGCCGCTGCTGGAGAGAGTGGGGCGCATTGTCCGTTGTAACTTCCACTTCTCCGCCTCATGGCTGCTCTTCAGTGAGATCGCCTTCCTGTCCGGTAAGCAGGGCCGGGCTGGGGGTGTGTGAGGCTCAGAAGGGTTACACCTTGGCTAGAGGGGTGGCACAACATGCATGTGTGGTTCATCTCCCACCAACTGCACACTTCTCTCTTTCAGAGGTTGTAGATGACTCGGACCCTGCCGAGGCCAGCCTCCATCCCCCGCTTCCTGCCCACCGGGCGTCCATAGCCCCTCCCCGCCCGCAGGAGGAGCCTGTCTCTACAGCACACCCACAACACAGGATCCCTGCTGCGACCGAACAGCCTGGCGCTACCCTACACGAGGCGCCCGGCATGGCCTCCGAGCACACTGGCGCCACCCTTCATGTGGGGCGCATGATCCCAGCCTTCACCGCCAACAATACTGCCCTAGGTGAGTAGGTTCAGGGGCACCTCTTGAGGGTTTTAAAAGGGGGGACCTTGTGAGGATCATCCAAGGGGCACCTTGCGAGGGTCGTCCAGGGGGCACCTCGCGAGGGTCATCCAGGGGGCACCTTGAGAGGACCATCTAGAGCACATGTCATGAGGGTCATCCAGGAGGCACCTCATGAGGGTTGTCCAGGGGCACCTCGCGAGGGTCGTCCAGGGGTCACCTTGCGAGGGTCGTCCAGGGGGCACCTTGAGAGGATCATCCAGGGGGCACCCCGCGATGGTCATCCAGGGGGCCCCTCACAAGTGTTGTCCAAGGCACACCTCATGAGGGTCATCCAGGGGGCACCTCGTGAGGGTTGTCCAGGGGCACCTCGCTAGGGTCGTTCAGGGGGCACCTCGCGAGGGTCATCTAGGGGGCACCTCGTGAGGGTTGTCCAGGGGCACCTACCCAGGGTCGTCCAGGGGCACCGCATGAGGGTCATCCAGGGGGCACCTCGTGAGGGTTGTTCAGGGGCACCTCGCGAGGGTCGTCCAGGGGGCACCTTGCTAGGGTTGTCCAGGGGGCACCTCGCGAGGGTCATCCACAGGGCACCTCGTGAGGGTGATCCAGGGGGCACCTTGCATGAGTCGTCCAGTGGTCACCACCCAAGGGTCTCTGGGTCTCAGTCTGATGAAAAAACATCTCAAGCTTCTCCTCTTCCCTCAGAGCCCGATGCTCTTGGGGACAGCCGGACGAACCAGCCCATCGCCAAGGATGACAACAGCAACACCTCCATCCTGATCGGATGCCTCGTAGTGATCATCTTCCTGCTCCTCGTCGTCATCTTCCTCATTGTCTGGAGGCAATACCTGAAGAAGGTCCTCGGGAAGGTGAGAAGCGGGTTCCGCTGCTGGTTCTGGTGGTGGAGGGAGGGAGGGAGGGAGGATGGGCCTGTTCCAGCCAGGAAAGCTTCAAAGCAGCTCTGTGTCCAGTCACTTCATCTCACTGTAGAAGACGCTGGAGTCTGAAAACAATCCTTTCAGTCACAAGTTTCAGAGGCGGAGCCCACCCACCCAATCCCTGAAAGAATTCCATTCAGAATCCAACATGGAGTCTGTTACAGTGAGAATAATTGAAAACAAACAATAGAACAGGAGCAAAGAGGGCCTTGCCTGGATGAAGTGACAAATATATATTTTTAATGAATATACATTTGTAACATTTGAGGAAGTTTATTAAAGTAGAATAAAAAGCTAACATTTTTGGCCCTCAATTACCTTTACCAAATATTTGCATTTATGTTTATCTTACAATTATGTATGGGGTCGAAGACGTAAGAGTCTATATACACCAGGCTTGAAGAACTAACTTAAATGATTTATAGTTAGAACATCACTGGCAGAGCAGAGATCCACTGCACACTCCCTACAGCCACCCCCAAACAGAGGGGCCGGAGGGCCCCAAAGAACCCCTGGAGCTACCTGTGAGTGCAGGGGCCCATCTCAAGGCAGAATCTCACCAGGAGTGCAGGTGGAGGCAGAAATCACCAAGCACAAGGCACAACTCCTTAGAGATTGAGGGCCTCATTTACAAGAGGCCTGTGCCACAGGAGCGTCACTTTTTATGATTCTCCGGTGGCGCAGGCCTCTCAATCATATCTATGAGGCCTGGCTCTGCATGACTCTCTGGTGGCGCAGGTCTCTCAATCATATCTATGAGGCGGCGCGAAGCAACTCTGCATGGCCTCATAGACGCGCAGCCTCACTCCATGTTAAGGAGGCGTTCCATGGCCTTGCGGTGGGTCTTCCCATGCAGCACCCATGGGGTTTGAAGCATTCACAGATTTACAACTATCTGTAAACGCGTCAAAACTGTGCGCCTCCCAGGGCAGGTGCAACAATTGTTTTTGTGAAGCGAGGTGCCCCATCCTGCACAAAATCAATCGGATTTCAACGAAGGCACCCTGATGCCTTGGCGCTAGGGTATCTGCATTGGTGCATGGCTGCCTCAACGGTGCCAACGGAAAGCAAAGGACAGGGAGGCATGGCATTGCCGTACATACGACACGTCCATGCACTTTCCTTGTGACCCAAAGTATGTAAGGCCCGGGCAAGGTTTATATGAAATAGTAAAAACTAAACATGTTTGGGGGGAAATGTGAGCAATCTAAATTAAAATAGCTCAACAACTGTTGAGAAATAGTTGAAAATAAAACCCCCAAAAAGTCCAATTCAGATTAAATTCATTGAACAAATTCACTAAGCAGCAAAAAAGGAAAAAATAATAAACTTATCGAAAAGTTTAATCATAGAATATGTAACTCTCCCAGAGGGCCGCGGTATCCTGCTGGGGTGGGAGAGCTCTGGGCTGATGAAGTTGCCTTGGAGTTGACATGGTCAGTGGGATGGACATGTCTCCTTCGTGGAGCCCAGCAGACCCAGACCCTGACAGCGGCCGGCCAGTCAGGGTGCACGTCTCCCACCTCGGATGCTTGTACTCAAAGCTCTCTGGCCTTTGAGGTGTGTGACGATGAAATATATATTAGAAGTCCGCAGTCACCAGGCCAGCAGCACTCCTTTGCTCACAGGCAGGGTTCATGTCTCAGTTCTTGAATTATATAAATGCTTCACTTACTCAGAAGGAAAATACTTCATAGCCAATCGTGTGACAGAGAACAATGATCCTCTTCTTGGCCACACTCTCCCTCCCCATCTCGCAAAAATGGAGAGGGGCCTTAAAATGTTGGCATTAAAGCCCTAGCTGGATTACTTTGCAGTACCTTTTACTATTAAGCTCCTTTCACTTCCCTTACCCGGCCTGCCTTGCTTCCTAAAAACAGGAATTGGTCCAAGCTTGACATGACAATGCTTAATAAATTCCTTCTTAAGAAACCCCTACCCTTATATCCCAACATGACCCAGACCAAATCTCCGTGCACCAATGGCTTACAGAGGCTACAGATTTGTCCCTACCACTTTCATCCAAACCGCAACGCAATGGAGGAAGCACTATGCGCCCGAGGCTAAGTCTGAATACCTGACAGCATCGAAGAAATACCATACCCTTTCTAGATCTGCTGGTGCGACTTACTTCACGGAGAAGATCACCAACCCCCAACACTGCCAGAGAACTTTGTTTAAAGTTGTGACCGAGCTCTCAGCAGCAAGCACTTTTCTACTACCCCCTGCTCTTTCTCAACTTCAGTGTGACGAGATAGCAATGTTTTTTCAAAATAAAGTCAAGTCCATCCACCGTCAACTTGACATGGACGCCTCCCACCTAGGGAACTTCTCCCAAGCTGATAGACACTTTGACGCATCCCCCCAGATATCAGGTCTGAGGAACCCCTCCAAATTAGGTGTCGGACCTGGCTACACTGCAATCTCTACTGGCATCCATCAAGTCCGCTTCCCCACTTGATCGCCTTCCTCCTTCTGAACTCAGAATCTTGAACGATGCTGCCCTTACTGTGATTCTCAACCTCCTCAACATATTTTTAAGCAAAGGGCACATACCTCAGAGTTAGAAACACGCTCTTGTCCTTCCTTTGTTGAAGAAGGGTGATTGTGATCCTCTCTGTTGGTCAAATTTCCGCCCGATCTCCCTTCTATCTGTTTTTCCTAAGACACTGGAAAGGCACGTTCATTTCCAACTCTCCTCTTTTGCTGACTCCCAATTTCCTTCACCCTTCGCAGTCCGGCTTCAGATCTGGCCATAGCAACGAATCTGCCCTGCTTCAGGTCACGGAATGTCTTAGGCAATAGCTCGACTCCGAAGGGAGTGCCGCCGTCATCCTGCTAGACGTAAGGGCGGCCTTCGATGCAGTGTCACACACCATCTTGACAGCCCGACTTGAGGCCACAGGTATTGAGGGTCTAGCCTTGAGGTGGCTGATCTCCTTCTTAAAAGATCGCACCTTTCAGGTCTTCTTGACAAATACTAGATCGAAGACCTTAGCGCTTACCTCTGGAGTCCCTCAGAGATCAATTTTGAGCCTATTGTTCTTCAATATCTACGTTCGCCCTCTGGCTGGCATTGCTGAGAAGTCAGGCCTCACCATCATTTCATATGCTGAAAATACCCAGATTATCTTCTCATTATCAGCTGCACAGCATCATGATCCCTCCCTACTCCAGCTTGGCCTGAGAAATGTCTCCCTCTGGGTGACTAGAAATGCCCTGAAGCTGAATGGCAACAAAACTCAGGTCCTGGATCAAGGAAGTAACCCCAAACTCTGGGGTGTTAACCACTGGCCGGAAGCTCTGGGACCATTACCTGCTCTGGTAGCTAAGGTCAAGAATCTTGGTTTTTCATTGTCGATAACAATCTCCCCGCCAAACCTCAGGTGACCAGTCGCAGCCGCTGGCTTCTCTGTTCTCAAATGGCTTAAAAGATCCTCTGGCTAATTCCACCGGATGCCCAGAGAACGGTGATGCAGGCTTTGGTGAATTCCAGACTGGACTACGGCAATGTTTTACACCTGGGCGCAGACGAATCCTCGATGCATCACCTGCAGATCATCCAGATGCGCCTCAGTTTCACCGCTGCTTCATAAACGACCTGGCTCAGGGTGAACAAGCGCATCAAATTCAAGGCCTTATGCTATATGTTCCGGGCCAAACTTGGCTTGGCCCCTTCTTCTATCCAAGGCTTGGTGAGACCCTATGTGCCCACCGACAGCCGCTCACAGTTCTCAGTGCCCAGGTTCCGTCTGGCACGCATGAAAGGCCGCTAACTCTCTTCTAGCTGAGCTCAGGAACTGTTACTCTTTGCTTGCCTTCCACAAGAATGTGACGACCTTCGGTGAAAGTTTTGTGTTTGGAAGCACAGGGCTGCAGGGTTGGAGGGGCTCCTCAGTGAAGGTGTTGTGTTTGGAAGGAAAGGGCTGGGGAGGGGGGGGGGTCCTCATTCAAGGTGTTGTTTGGAAGCACATTGCTTGGGAGGGGGTGGGGGGCTCCTCAGTGAAGGTGTTGTGTTTGGAAGCACAGGGCTGGGGAGGGGGTGGGGGGCTCCTCAGTGAAGGTGTTGTGTTTGGAAGCACAGGGCTGGGGGGGGCTCCTCGGTGAAGGTGTTGTGTTTGGAAGCACAGGGCTGGGGAGGGGGTGGGGGGCTCCTCAGTGAAGGTGTTGTGTTTGGAAGCACAGGGCTGGGGAGGGGGTGGGGGGCTCCTCAGTGAAGGTGTTGTGTTTGGAAGCACAGGGCTGGGGAGGGGGTGGGGGGCTCCTCAGTGAAGGTGTTGTGTTTGGAAGCACAGGGCTGGGGGGGGCTCCTCAGTGAAGGTGTTGTGTTTGGAAGCACAGGGCTGGGGGGGGCTCCTCGGTGAAGGTGTTGTGTTTGGAAGCACAGGGCTGGGGGGGGCTCCTCGGTGAAGGTGTTGTGTTTGGAAGCACAGGGCTGGGGGGGGCTCCTCGGTGAAGGTGTTGTGTTTGGAAGCACAGGGCTGGGGGGGGCTCCTCGGTGAAGGTGTTGTGTTTGGAAGCACAGGGCTGGGGGGGGCTCCTCGGTGAAGGTGTTGTGTTTGGAAGCACAGGGCTGGGGGGGGCTCCTCAGTGAAGGTGTTGTGTTTGGAAGCACAGGGCTGGGGGGGGCTCCTCGGTGAAGGTGTTGTGTTTGGAAGCACAGGGCTGGGGAGGGGGTGGGGGGCTCCTCAGTGAAGGTGTTGTGTTTGGAAGCACAGGGCTGGGGGGGGCTCCTCGGTGAAGGTGTTGTGTTTGGAAGCACAGGGCTGGGGGGGGCTCCTCAGTGAAGGTGTTGTGTTTGGAAGCACAGGGCTGGGGGGGGCTCCTCGGTGAAGGTGTTGTGTTTGGAAGCACAGGGCTGGGGAGGGGGTGGGGGGCTCCTCAGTGAAGGTGTTGTGTTTGGAAGCACAGGGCTGGGGAGGGGGTGGGGGGCTCCTCAGTGAAGGTGTTGTGTTTGGAAGCACAGGGCTGGGGGGGGCTCCTCAGTGAAGGTGTTGTGTTTGGAAGCACAGGGCTGGGGGGGGCTCCTCGGTGAAGGTGTTGTGTTTGGAAGCACAGGGCTGGGGGGGGCTCCTCGGTGAAGGTGTTGTGTTTGGAAGCACAGGGCTGCAGGGTGGGGGCTCCTGAGTCAGACCTCATATTATATGATATTGAGCTGCAGGATGAGGGCTGTGATCAAAGCATCTGAGGGTTGTTCAGCTGATTCTTTCTTAACTCCCCCGCCCAGGCCCAGCGACGGATTTCTGATGGCGACCTGACCGTCCACCTCTCGGTGCCTGGGGACACCATCCTTATCAATAACACTAACAACTCCCTGACCCACTCACGGCACTCCAACCGCTACGAGCGCATCAACTCCACGGACAGCGAGTACCAGGAGCCCAACCGAGCCCGGATGAAGCTGCCGGAGCTGCCCCACGGAGCCGAGGGCACAGGTAAGAGGAGCCATGTGTGAGTGGGTCCCTGGATGGACTCTGCAGTGAGGTCTGTAGACGCAGTAGCCATCTTGGAGCGGTGGCCAACCATTGCAGAATCACTGGTGACCCGTTTTGTAGGTATGTCTTGTACGTATGCTCTGCAGCAGTGTGCCTTGACTGCACGCTCTGGTGTGGTATGTCTTGTACGTATGCTCTGCAGCAGTGTGCCTTGGCTGCACGCTCTGGTGTGGTATGTCTTGTACGTATGCTCTGCCGCAGTGTGCCTTGGCTGCACGCTCTGGTGTGGTATGTCTTGTACGTATGCTCTGCAGGAGTGTGCCTTGGCTGCACGCTCTGGTGTGGTATGTCTTGTACGTATGCTCTGCAGCAGTGTGCCTTGGCTGCACGCTCTGGTGTGGTATGTCTTGTACGTATGCTCTGCAGCAGTGTGCCTTGGCTGCACGCTCTGGTGTGGTATGTCTTGTACGTATGCTCTGCAGGAGTGTGCCTTGGCTGCACGCTCTGGTGTGGTATGTCTTGTACGTATGCTCTGCAGGAGTGTGCCTTGACTGTACGCTCTGGTGTGGTATGTCTTGGTGGTTTACTTTCAGGTGTATGTCGTGGAGTGGTTTACCTGAGGGTGGAATGCCTTAGAATGGTGTATCGAGGAGATGTTATTTGCAGTTGTGTGTCTCGGTGGTGTGCCTCACAGTACTTTGCATTGGAGTGGAACCAATTGGACTGGTATCCCTTGCTGTGGTATCCCTTGGAGTGGTATATGGCTGATGTATGAGTTGGACCCGTGTACAGCTGAGGTATCCCTTGCTGTGGTATACCTTGGAAGCAGGTCTTTCAATGCTGTGTGTTGGATGTGTGTTGTGCAGTCATGTGCCTTGCACAGGTGTGTCTGGGAGTTGTGTGTTGATGATTTTCCCAGTGAGAGAAGTTTCCCTGCAGGTTTTAGCCCCTCAGTGTTTGGGGTGTAGTGGGTAAGAGTCCAGTCCCTGCTTGTAGGGCGTATGTGGTGGGTCCTTTTGCTCGGTTTGTGTGGTGTGATTGGTGTTTTTGGACATAGTGGGTAAGAGTCTATGCCCTGCTTGTAGGGTGTGTGTGGAGGTCCCTATTGCTCCGTTTGTGGTGTGTGCTTGGGACGTAGTGGGTAATAGTCTATGCCCTGCTTGTAGGGCGTGTGTGGAGGGCTCTATTGCTCTATTTGTGGTTGTGCTTGGTGTTTTGGGGCGTAGTGGGTAAGAGTCTAGTCCCTGCTTGTAGGGCGTGTGTGGTGGGCCCTATTGCTCTGTTTGTGGTGTGTGCTTGGGACGTAGTGGGTAATAGTCTACGCCCTGCTTGTAGGGTGTGTGTAGCGGGCCCTATTGCTCTGTTTGTGGTGTGTGATTGGGGCGTAGTGGGTAAGAGTCTAGTCCCTGCTTGTAGGGCCTGTGTGGCGGGCCCTATTGTTCTGTTTGTAGTGTGTGCTTCGGACGTAGTGGATAAGAGTCTACGCCCTGCTTGTAGGGCGTGTGTGGAGGGTCCTATTGCTCTGTTTGTGGTGTGTGTTTGGGGCGTAGTGGGTAAGAGTCGAGTCCCTGCTTGTAGGCATGTGTGGCGGGCCCTGTTGCTCTGTTTGTAGTGTTTGCTTGAGACATAGTGGGTAAGAGTCTATGCCCTGCTTGTAGGGCGTATGTGGCGGTCCCTATTGCTCTGTTTGTAGTGTGTGTTTGGGGCGTAGTGGGTAAGAGTCTAGTCCCTGCTTGTAGGCATGTGTGGCGGTCCCTATTGCTCTGTTTGTAGTGTGTGTTTGGGGCGTAGTGGGTAAGAGTCTAGTCCCTGCTTGTAGGCATGTGTGGCGGGCCCTGTTGCTCTGTTTGTAGTGTTTGCTTGAGACATAGTGGGTAAGAGTCTATGCCCTGCTTGTAGGGCGTGTGTGGCGGGCCCTATTGCTCTGTTTGTAGTGTGTGTTTGGGGCGTAGTGGGTAAGAGTCGAGTCCCTGCTTGTAGGCATGTGTGGCGGGCCCTGTTGCTCTGTTTGTAGTGTGTGTTTGGGGCGTAGTGGGTAAGAGTCGAGTCCCTGCTTGTAGGCATGTGTGGCGGTCCCTATTGCTCTGTTTGTAGTGTGTGTTTGGGGCGTAGTGGGTAAGAGTCGAGTCCCTGCTTGTAGGCATGTGTGGCGGGCCCTGTTGCTCTGTTTGTAGTGTTTGCTTGAGACATAGTGGGTAAGAGTCGAGTCCCTGCTTGTAGGGCGTGTGTGGCGGGCCCTATTGCTCTGTTTGTAGTGTGTGTTTGGGGCGTAGTGGGTAAGAGTCTATGCCCTGCTTGTAGGGCGTATGTGGCGGGCCCTGTTGCTCTGTTTGTGGTGTGTGCTGGGGACGTAGTGGGTAAGAGTCTATGCCCTGCTTGTAGGGCGTGTGTGGCGGGCCCTATTGCTCTGTTTGTAGTGTGTGTTTGGGGCGTAGTGGGTAAGAGTCGAGTCCCTGCTTGTAGGCATGTGTGGCGGGCCCTATTGTTCTGTTTGTAGTGTGTGCTTCGGACGTAGTGGATAAGAGTCTACGCCCTGCTTGTAGGGCGTGTGTGGAGGGTCCCATTGCTCTGTTTGTAGTGTTTGCTTGAGACATAGTGGGTAAGAGTCTAGTCCCTGCTTGTAGGGCGTGTGTGGCGGGCCCTATTGCTCTGTTTGTAGTGTGTGTTTGGGGCGTAGTGGGTAAGAGTCCAGTCCCTGCTTGTAGGCATGTGGGGCGGGCCCTATTGCTCTGTTTGTGGTGTGTGCTTGGCACCTCCATGTGTCTTGGCGTGGTCACCAGCTTCTCACACTGTGGTTTTGCGACTAGTTGAAGAATCTCAATCCTCTGTATGTCGGAAATGGTTGGGAGATCCAATTGTGGTGCTTGTTAAACATGATGTTCATGGTCCCATCCACTGTGGGTGGGTGTTGCTTTTTCCAGTCTGTGTGTTGGGGCTGTTAGTAGGTTTGGCGTGGTTTGCGGCCTCTTGCTCCTCTATGTGCTGGGTCTGGTCAGAGAGTGATCACCTCTGTCTAACAGGCAGGATTGGGCCTCTCACTCCTCTGTGGCTGCTGTCAGTGGCACTTACACCTCTGTGTTGTGGGTGTGGTTAGTGGGCGACCACCTCTTTGTGTTACATCTCCCTGGGAGGTCTCTCTGCTCTGTGTGTTAAGAGTGATGGGGGCTCTCAGTGTTAACTGCCGTCAGTGGGCGATTAATCCTCTTCGTCTTGGCTAGGGTAAGCGTCTTGGGTGTGATTAATGTGTGATCACCTCTGAGTGTTAGCTGTGACTTGGAACTTCACTCCTCTGAGTGTTAGGTGTGACTTGGAACCCACACTCCTCTGAGTGTTAGGTGTGACTTGGAACCCACACTCCTCTGAGTGTTAGGTGTGACATGGGCCTGTCACTCCTCTGAGTGTTAGGTGTGACTTGGGACTCTCACTCCTCTGAGTGTTAGGTGTTACTCCGTGCTCTCACTCCTCTGAGTGTTAGGTGTGACTTAGGGATCTCACTCCTCTGAGTGTTAGGTGTTACTCCGTGCTCTCACTCCTCTGAGTGTTAGGTGTGACTTGTGGCTCCCACTCCTCTGAGTGTTAGGTGTGACTTGGGGCTCTCACTCCTCTGAGTGTTAGGTGTGACTTGGGGCTCTAACTCCTCTGAGTGTTAGGTGTGACTTGTGGCTCTCACTCCTCTGAGTGTTAGGTGTGACTTGGGGCTCTCACTCCTCTGAGTGTTAGTTGTGACTTGGGGCTCTCACTCCTCTGAGTGTTAGGTGTGACTTGGGGCTCTCACTCCTCTGAGTGTTAGGTGTGACTTGTGGCTCTCACTCCTCTGAGTGTTAGGTGTGACTTGGGCCTGTCACTCCTCTGAGTGTTAGTTGTGACTTGTGGCTCTCACTCCTCTGAGTGTTAGGTGTTACTCCGTGCTCTCATTCCTCTGAGTGTTAGGTGTGACTTAGGGATCTCACTCCTCTGAGTGTTAGGTGTGTTTGGGGCCCTCAGTCCTCTGAGAGTTTGGGGGTGATTGGGGGCTCTCGCTGTAGGGTGTGACCTGAGGCTGCTACTCCGCTGTTCTTGGCTGCTCACTGTAGTCTCTTGGATAGCTGGGTTTTGGGTGTGGTTAGCAGGGGATCACCTCTAATTGTCAGGTTTGATTGGAGCTGTCTTTGTGTTTGGTGTGATTGGTGGGCCTTACTCCTCGGTGTGCTGGCTGCTGTCGGTTGACTCTGGGCTCTCTGCATCTTGGGTGTGGTTAGTGAGTCTCCACCTCCATGTGTTAGGTGTGATTGAGGCTCTCACTCCTCAGAGTGTGATTGGAGCCCTCACTTCACTGTGTGTTAGGTGTGATTGAGGCTCTCACTCATCTGAGTGTTTGGTGTGACTTGTGGCTCTCACTCCTCTGAGTGTTAGGTGTGACTTGGGGTTCCCACTGGTGCTCGGTGGGAGCGATTGAAAGGCCCGTCCTGCTCTCAATGCTTTAGGTGATAATAGTGACTGTGGTTGGTATGCCTGGTGAAGTCCTGTTTTAGGTTCATGCTTGGTAGTGTCTCTGGTCCCTTGCGTAGTATTAGTATATTCTTGAGTTGTTGAGAAAACAATTGCTGAGTGAAGCAAGCAGTAAACTGCACCCTCGCTACTATCAAGAGTGCCATGCCTGTAGAGCTGCTGTGCCTGCCACCGGCGGCGGGCGGGCGGGTGGCGTGGTAGGTTGGGGGAGTAGGCTTCCCTACCTCTGTTTGTTGTAAATTGTTTGGGTTTTTGCTAATCTGCGTATTGGAAGGCATTGTTTGGATGGTTCTTGCTCCTCTGGGGTTGGGCGGCTCTTTACTGGAAGGGTTTCTTTAACTGTTCCTTCTTTGGGTTTTCACGGGGTTGTTTGGAGGACCCAGGCTCCTCTCTGTGCTGGAAGTAGTTGGGCTGCTGTGTGCCTGAAGGGGTCTCCTTGAGCTGAGGAGGTGTGAGCCTTGCCATACCTAGTGCCTTGTGGGACTACTTGAAAAGCCAGGTCGTCAGCTTCTTGCAGACTTCAAGTAGTGAGGAGGCTCTTATGTGTACCCGCAGGTCATTCCACGCTTTAGAACTGACGTAGGAGAGGGCTCGATCGCTGGATCTGGGTTTGTTCATGCGTGTGATGTGTGCAAGTAGGAGTGCAGATGTCTGGATGGGTTGTGAAAGCAGATGTGATGATTGAGGTATGCTGGGCCAGTGTTTGTAGTGCCTTGAAAGTGTGAGTGTGGAGTTTGAATTGTGCTCGTTGGTGAATGGAGAGCCTGTGGAGCTCCTTCAGATGTGGTGTGATGTGAGTGCGGCGTGTTGTGAGTGCGGCGTGGGAGGTTGAGAGTGACTCTGGCCTGCGAGTGCTCAATGGTCTGCAGCCTCCTGGTGAGTTTTTTGTTGATCCCGGCATAGAAGGTGTTCTTGTAGTCCAGCTTAATTGTGACCAGGGCTTGCTTTTGAATTCGCGGAGTGCATCTGCGTTTGAATTTGTTGTGTGGGATGGTCAGTGGGATATGTCTAAGAGGCATTCTGGGCTTGATGGGAGGTCTCTTCATCTGCATGTTTGGTGCTAATCGTAGCCTTCCAGTGAGATGTGTATGGATGTGGTTGTCTGACTCCTGCTGTTTTGAGTGTGGTTGTCTAAAAGTGGTTGCCTGGTTCATAATTCTCAATGTATCCCGTGTGGTTGTCGGCGCCTGGATCCTCTGTTCTTGTGCTCGGTAGTGGTTGCTGGTTCCTATCATTCTGTGTGTTGGCCATCGTTGATGTGCCCCTTATACATCATCTTTTGGAGGAAGCTCTTGCTGCTTTGTGTGAGCTGTGGTTGTCTGGCTACATGTGAGGCACCCGCTGGTAAAATCCCACTGTTTGTGTGAACGATTTGCTTGGCAGTTCTCTTTTCAGGGCTTGTGTGTGTATGAGGGGCATAGTTGTTACTCTTCTATTCCTTTGAATGAATCTGTGTGTGTGTTCAGCAGGACATAGTTGTTGCCCTTCTATTCTTTTCTGTGAGTTGAGAATGTGTGTGAGAGCGTGTGTATTTGTGTGTGTGTGTGTTTAGTAGGGCATAGTTGTTGCCCTTCAATTCTATTGTGTGCATTGAGACTGTGTGTGAGTGTGTGTATTGGTGTGTGAGTGTGTGGGATGATTTTCCTTCTTCTACTCTTCTGTTGGGCACAGATGTTGGCACTATGAGTGTTGTGGGTTAGTTTGCTACTTGAGATACGTTGACCGTGGCTCGTCTATGGTAGTATTGCAGATGTTTCTACACAGCTCTCATCCCACAGGTGTCGGGGGCTTGTGATAAAACTCAGCCGTTGCCGGAGAGCCCCAGCTGTCTGAGGTGTCCCCTGTCTCCTGTGTATACTTGTCCCTATGTCTGTCCGTGTGTTCTCATCCATTGGTTTGTCTCTCCCTCCTCTCCGACAGCTCTTCTGTTAAACAACCCGGCCTATCAGCTATTCCTCTCCACGTACTCTCAGCCAATAGGAGGCCCTGGCTGCCCACCGGACCGGGCCAAACCAATCAACAGTGATGGTAAGAGAGGCCATGCTCTGAGAGAGAGCGCCCCCTACTTGCCACTCCTTCTCTGCTGGCCTTTCTTCCTCAGACCTCACGATTACCTTTCATCGCCATGTGTCTTGTGTCTTGTGTCTTGTGTCTGTGTCCAGTTACGATGTCTGCCCATGTCCAGAGTCCTGCTAACAGCTGTTTTCTCCACTCTCTACCCCTCCCACGTCCTGCATGCCTAACACCATAGAGTCTGTCTTCTTAGCACTGCAGTGTGTCCAGCGTTGGACAAGATGGCGGCACTCCCTTGCAACCCGTTGCGCACGCATGCTCGCGGGGCGGGTCGCACAGGGGTTCACGCCGGGGATCACAGGGGATAAAAAAAATTCAAAAGAAAAACTTACCGGGTCCCACACGCCTCCACTCCTGCCCGTTCCCGCACCCGTGTTTTCTTGCTGCTTTCTTGCTTTCCAGGAACAGGAAGCAGGCAGCCTCCCTCCCCTCCTCTAAACCAATTACAACGCTACAATGTCAGAATTGAGATTGGTGTGGACAGCACCCAGCCGGCACCTGTAGGTAGGCCATGTTCTCTATGTAGGCTGAGCCTACATAGAGAAAATCCTGGGGGCCGACCAAACAGTCACAGCCCATAACATTGGGCAAGCCACACCTCCGACCAGCCCAACCGCCCGCCCCCAACCAGGCACACCGTTCTGCTATCTCGCAGCGCGAGAAGCAGAAACAAAAAATAGTATTTAAAATCTCATTTTATGTTTCTGCTTCTCACGCTGCCCAAGAGCAGTGGGGTGACGCACCTCCGCCCTCAATGAGGAGCCGCCCCTGCTTGCAACTGTGCGAGTGCTCGATAAAGCACAGAGTGGCCGTACCACAGACATCAGCCAATACTTCATTGGGACTTGTCCAACTTGGCAGTGGTTTGCGACATATACTAGTAGCTTTCCCAGTGCTGGAACACTCCGGTGGAAGTAACTACGCGCTCTATAAATTACTTTATTATTATTATTATTATTACTGGGGCTGTAGTACAACAATCACTGCCAGAGAGCTGAGGGTCTCACGGGATCCTCTGTCGCTGTGATACCCTGGACATAGCTCACGGTGCCACAACACAGAGCTCAGCGGGGTAGGTATGGTCGCCCTGGGCATCCTGTAGCGCTACAGACGGACACGCTAGATGGAGAGCTTTGTAGTAAAGAGGTCACTGCCGAAGAGCAGGGACTAGGGCATGAGGGTCCGTCTCGGGTCTTCAGCCGCACACCCCACGTCTGGACACAGCACCGCGGTGAGCCTGCGAGGAGGCTCTGATGAGTCCCCAAAGGGCCGGTGACGAGCGCCCCGGTGAGCTAGCGATGAAGGCGGCCATTTTGTATTGTACATGTGGGTGTTTTACAAAGGATGGCAGCTGAATGGGTGACGCACACAAAAGATGGAGGAAGTGGTGGTGGGTGAGTGTGAGGAGGCAATAATGAATGAGTGAATGAATGAATCCTGGATTGTGGGGGAGAAGCAGAAGGATGAGTGATGTCTTTGTGTCGCAATTTGCGAATAATGTCCAACAGGCTCTGATGACCATCCACTCCACTGCGCAGAATGTAGAACTGCCCAGCCAAGGAGGACCTTCCAGGTAGAACTAAATACTGGACAGAAAGTGTAGTGGGATGTAGAGAGATAGAGACATGAATCACATTCCAAGGTCTCCTGCAGCACCACTCGTGCATCCCACGTCAAGATTTACATCAATGTTAACAATCAACGCTGTCTGGGAAGGGGCGTCCTCTGTATGCAAAGGAAGAGCATATATGTACTTAGTGATACTACGCATAGATGTTAGTCTGCCACAGTCACCTCCCCGCTTCAAGATGCAGGACCTCGGTGTACCTGAGCCAAACTGCAGGAAGCCAGTAAAACAACGAGCAAGCAAACCAAGGATACTGTGCAGGGGGAGGGACCGAGCAAAGGGAGCACTAAAACTGCATGTCGCTAAAAAAGAAAAACTGCTGCGAAGTCCCATGAGAGGCAGTTTTTATACTTCAGAAATTAGCTGGTCTGAAAAATCGTGCAGGCACACTTGGGGCTTCATTTAAGAGGTTTTGGTGCAGGACAGCACTGCAAGGAATCTTGCTGCGCCTCCCTGCAAGAAGACAAAAGCGCAGGATTGCACCCTATCAATAAGATAGGGCACATTCCTGTTTTTTTCCCCTACGTTGGCACACAATTTGTGACATGTGCCAAACCAGGCACCCCTGTGCCAAGGGTGCAACGGTGCCTGTGTGGCAGAGCTGAATGATGTTGTGCAAGAAGGTACACCTTCTCTTTCTCTGTGTGCTGCAGAAAGCTGCACACATAGAAAAAGGAAGAAAAGAGGAGAAATGAAAACATTTATCCTTTTTGCGCCTTCCAAATGCCACCCTTGGAGTGGTTTTAGATTCTGGCTCATTCCCAGGTTTACGGTTTCCCGTAAACCTGGGAATGCTTCAGATTCATGGGTTTTGGGTGGGAACGCCCACAGCAACATCCATGGAGCGCCCCTTTCAAGTAGTTTTATATGT
Organism: Lissotriton helveticus; assembly: GCF_964261635.1. Taxonomy (NCBI): domain Eukaryota; kingdom Metazoa; phylum Chordata; class Amphibia; order Caudata; family Salamandridae; genus Lissotriton; species Lissotriton helveticus. Next base: position 52,869,298 of record NC_136065.1, read on the forward strand.
GAAAGGGACACATATTTACAAGGCCATGAAAAGCCACGTGAAGTGGCTTTATGTGGCCTTGAAATTATGCTGTGACACATTGCGCCACTGGATCCTCAAAAAGGTTAAATTCCAGCGGTGCAGAAGTGCCGCTCTGGATAAAAGAAGAACTCCCACAGTTCATCCTTATTTAGGTCAACAACGCCATGGACTTCCTGCCATTGCAGCTAGAAGCACCAAAGAGATCACCACCCCGTCATGCTTCACTCACCTGAACAACTGCTCCGTTCCCTTTGGGTGATGACTGGATCTGATCTCCAGATGTTGACCTTGGTAGACTGGAACGTCAGTAACAGGAAGCTGTAAACTCTCCAGAGCCGTCTTGAACCGTGGAAGAAGGAGAGACGCATAACCAGTCAACATTAAATTAGGACATCTGCTGTCTGAGGAGTCCCATCCGGGGTCTGCCCGGACTCCACTTCGGATGGCCACATCACAGTGGATCCATCGTCACTGGAGGAGCGTTCAGGGCAAGTCTTGCAATATTGTCTCTGAGTGCAATCACGCATCCTCGCCGCCGCATGCAGTGCCTTCCGCCTATCTTAAATCCAAGTCCTGTGCACACGTTTCAAAATGTTAGGTTCTAATGTCAGAGCATTTTCCGCCTATCTTGTATAGCCTGCTCCGGATTGGGGGTGGCTTCTAGTTGTGGCAGGAGATGCCTGCTCCTCCTACGCCTCCCAGTACGACTGGCTCTGCAAATGACAGCTTGTTGCGCAAACCCTTCACTCCCTATCCATAGCACCGGCGACCAGTAGATACCAGCCAAGTCCAGACTTGTACAGCAGCATCAAAGAATCATGTGTCACCATCTGAGACCACTCGTAGCCTTGCCGGGAAGAAGAAGGACTATTTGATGCCCAACTCCCAGAGGCATCGATTAACCACTAGAAATGAAGCCCTCTGCCTCTGCATCCCGTGGTGTAGTCAGGGAAGAAAAGTCCTGTTGCATTATCCACTTTCAGCTCTCCCCAGCTTGCATATGTGGTGTTGGCTGTTCACAAGGATGGATTGGCCGTCGCATCGAGATTCCAGGAGGCTATGCTAGCCATAGGGTCCTGGATGTCAATGAACTGCTTAAAATTAAACTCGGACAAGACAGAGGTGATGACTTTTGGCAACTTGTCTCCGGTATGGTCGGACAGCTGGTGGTCTACTGATTTTGGCCCCCGCCAGTACCGGTCGCCAAGATCAGAAATCTTGGGGTCATACTCTACACCAAATTAACATTTCTCCATCATGTTAATACAGTGATCTCATCCTCCTTTTTCACACTTAGAAAAATCAAAAAAATACTCCCCTATCTACCTCCCGCGGCAGGAAAAACTCTTATAACAACTTTAATATTTTCAAAACTGGACTATTGCAATGCCCTCTTGCTGAATGCCCAGCAGCAGGTATTGGACAAATTGCAATCAGGCCAAAATGCGGCAGCAAGGGTACTACTTTCCATTCCCAAGCATCACTCCATCTCTGAGGCCATATGTCAACAGCACTGGCTTAGAGTCAGAAGCCGCATAAAATTTAAGGCCCTCTGTATCGCGTATAAGGCCATCCACAACTCGGGTCCACAATTTCTAATGAAGGCCTTCAAGATCTACACCCCGAGCAGGTCACTTCGCTCGTCATCCAATTACTTTCTTCCTCTCCCTCGCACTAGAACAGTTGCCTGGGGAGATAGACGTTTTCTAGTAGCTACTGCGAGGCTTTGGAATACTCTCCCTTTCACCATCAAGACCAGTCCAACCCTTTTAATTTTCCATAAACAATTGAAAACTTGGCTCTTTGATCAATGATTCCATTCAGCATGAAATTTGTCAATTGACAATCCTCTGCGCCGAGACACCTTCGGGTATTTGTGCGCAATAAAAATCTAATAAACATAAACATAAACATATCTCCCTTAGGACAGCTTCATGATCCCTGAAGGAGGCAGAAGAGAAAGGGTCTGCGACCTGTCACCGGCGGCGGACGGCTCTCCGGCACTCGATGGGCCCACTTCACAACAAAGAATAGGGAGAGTGCACCTGCTGGCAGTAGGTCACGCAAACATGTCTCCGTATAAGCAACTGCACCAGCCCCTTCTGCTCCCTCGGGCAGACCCACCACCTACACGTTGTTCTGCCTGGAGCAGCCCTCCACATCCTCCGCTCTTCATTCTAGTGACTTCTCACGTGCCGTTAGCTGCTGTATCTCTAACGCTGTGGTTCGGGTAATAGGGTGGGCTTCAGCGAGTTTTTGCTCAATGTTATGTACCTTGACAGTCAGCTGGCGATGATCTGCGTGCTCCAGGGTGAAGTCAACTGTGATTTTGTCGATGTGGCCCTCAAGGCAAGTGCGTGTTTGTTCGAGGAAGGTAGCTATTTTCTCCACAGCTGCAAGCACAGAGTCATGTTGGAGTCCAGGGAGTTACCTGCCCTGGCGGCCAGCGCCCCCGATCTGCTCAGTCCACCAACATGGAGGAGCTTCCAGGTGTCAACGCCACCGCCCTGTGCAGGCGGCCCATCGTTGCACCAGAGGCCCAGGCACTATGAATGACATGCGGTGCAGTGCAGCATGGCCAGCCGGCCCCTTTCCTCCAGTCAAGTGTATGCTAGTCAGAAATCTTCATTTGGGCAGCACCGAGGGAAATCCCCCATACACCCAAAAGCACAAGAACATGGGCCGGTGAAAGGCAGCACCACCCTGTTACCTCCTCCTGTCTAACAGTGGCGACCAGGTTATGTGTTCCCAGTGCCCCTTTGAGTGACAGCAGATCAAGCTGTGTGCCCAAGGGCCTGGGACACAACCGACCTCGTACCCTAGGCACCCACCGCCATCAACCGTTGATATCAGCGACTTGAGCCAGTTAGTGTAGCCCTCCACCAGTCTTTTGCGGTGTCCTCGACGATGTGGGTCCGCTGCAGCACAGGGATTGCTCAGTGCATGGTGTGCGCCACCCACAGGCGCTAGGCATGAGCCCAACACCGCTCCCTGTCCTCACCTGGACATCGACACCCAGACTCTCTCCAAATATGTGACTCAGCCAGCAGGAGCCTCAGCCACGCCAGATTTCACTGAGCCTGGGAATAGCAGTCGCCACTGGGTCTGTGGGAAACCTCCTGATGCAGGTGAGGCACAGGGCCTTCTAAGGCGCCAAGTCACGGTGCTCCCACCACACAAGTTCAGCACAGCTCTGGGGCCTCTCTCTCCACAGCTTCCGGCCAGCACCACCCCTACGATGCAGAGAGGCGCAGAATCCCATCAGCAATCTCTTCCAAGCACCCAGGTGTAGTGGTGGCACGTGTTATGCAATGCAGACCAGCCCAGATCAGTGCCCAGTGCCCAGCGCCCTACCGATCACAGCTCTAAGGGGCACCAGGCAGTCTTCTCACACAGGTCAGCAATGTGTCTCCATGCGACCTGCCAGACTTCGCCACCAGATAAGGGCAATGGCCGACGCCTCAATATATACTGCTGCGACCCACAGGCTTGGGCCCGATGCAGCCCGCCTCTGCCATCAGGCCGCAGTAACTCCACAGCACCGGTGCCTCCCACTCCGGCTCTCAGTCGCAGGCCCAATGAGGCCTCCTGGCCCCGGGGACTGTCCGCACTTCCAGGCATAGGCTACTATGGTTTCGGAAGGATGGTGCAATCAAAAGTGCAGCATAACTGTTTTTCCCCGGCGATGGAACTCTTTTCATAAAGGAGGTCCTGATTCTGGATTTCCTCTTCCCCTGGGACTTTGGCTGGCCATCCTGGTTGTGGGAGATTAGGGCGGAGGGGGGTTGTTCACCTGTGCTGAACCTAGTCCTGGCTGCTCGATTCTGAATTCCTGTGGGGGGGAGGGGTTCCTTAGAGGTGTTTTGGTAAGCTCTTTTTGCCTCTAGAGGATGAAAAGTAATGTTGGGCTGACTAACATGAATTTTTGTGCTGCTAATTGGCCAGCGGTCACTTTTTTAACGCTAATGTGTATTTTTCTATCCCCTTGATAATAGTGTTAATGACAATTTTCCTAGCCACTAGCTAATTCTAATGCCATGTTGAGACATCTTGTAAATATGTCGCAAACATAGCGGTAGGATTTGGCATTTGGCCGCAGTTAAGAAATTGCCGCTAATCAGTGTAAAAACTGCATAGCAGCAATTCTTGTAAATATGCCCCTCAGTGTTTCTATACGTCCCGGCGCCTCAGCCTCCAAATGCAAGTCCGTCACTGGCTTAAAGGAGAATACCAGGATGATCTTCTGACTAGAGTTCTCAAACTCCCCATCCCCTGCTGATTGCTGACGTGATGTTTGTGATAGAAGAGTGATAGAAGCATGCCCGCGTGGGTATCTGAGAGACAAGACTCAGAAAGGAATGTGAAGGATGACAATTCTGTGTGAAAAATGTGAAGCTAAAGACAGATTTTATCACAGAGTTGGCCGCTGAAAGGCAAATGAGTGGAAAAGTATTTACACGAACGACATTTCTGTAGGATTTGAGGAATTTGAATATTGTTGCTTCTGTGAATGGACCTTCCCAATGGAAGAAACATTCCGAACGCGTTGACCGTTGTCCTTTACATAAAATGCACATTCAGCAAATGCAGCAGATGTCCAGAGAGTCCACCGGGTCGGTCATGTAAATGAATGGAAAGATGGCAAAAGGAGACGCATTTCCAAAGCCATCGAAGGGTCCTCAGGAAGGATGGGAAGATGCCCAGCTGAAGGGAATCTCTTCAGAAGTATTACTGAGAGTTCCATAACTTGATGGAACACTCGCCTGATGGTGGCCCTTTCTGAACGCATCGAGTATAGCCGCTTCCTGTGGCTAAAGCAGAAGACGATGGCTTGAAAACAAATGGTGCCAAGGGTTTAGCCAGGGTTCTTCCGGGAGCGCAAGGATTACCAACTGGACACCTCTAAAGGTGACTGAAGGATACACCAGTGTAATTGATGAATAAAGGCACTGAGCTGAATGAGATGTTTAAATAAGGTAAAGGGATGGCCGATAGCAAGCACATTAATGATGAGTTGGCCATGATCATCTAGGTGAATGAGATTCCTGAAGGGAGACTGTGGAGGTAGAATGAGTAGATGCCTCCAGTGGCAGGAATGTGGAAGAGTTCCTGCTAAGGACGACTCTGAAGGGATTGAAACATTAGCCATAGTCATATAAGCGACATAGAAATCGACCAACTCCAGGACATTCCAAAAGTAAATCAAGGAGACCACAGACAGAGGTCTAACGGGAATGTCTTTCTCAAGGGATAGACATCAGCCATTGTCCTCTAGCAAAGGACATTCTGCAAAGGATTAATCTGTTGCCTGCAAGATGGCTTGGCTGACATTTAAAAAAAATATGTGGTTAATGAAAGATGCTCAACTGAACGATATTTCTGAAGAGATAAAAAGATTGGTCATGTTGACTTAAAATAGGTAGGAGTGGGCAAAGAATTTCGCTCCGCCGACGGAGATTGCAGAGTTTTGCCCACTCCATGTTTAGCACAGAGTTCTGGAAAACTCAGCGAAGCGTCGTGGAGTGGAGTTTTTTCTTTGGAACATCTACTCGAGCGGCAGAAAGATGCAGCTCCCTCTGGCACGACAATTTACACTATGATCAAGTTCGCGCTATATAAAAATGTATAAATGAATAAATAAAGGAGAAGGTACTGTTTTTAATGGAAGAATGAGCTAGTGGATGTTAATGGCCCTCAGATGAATGAAAGCTTGCGTTGATTATTGGCATTCAGAAGGGGCCTCTTGATGACATTAGTCTCTGATGGTTGTAATGGAAGTATTATTGAGCACTAGGTTGATGATGGCAAATCTGATAATGAAGCATCACTGGGTGTTGCCTTTATGATGATAGACCTGAGGATGAGGCATTATTGGGTGTATCCTGAATGATGATCGACCTGATGAAGAAACATTATTGAGCGTTGCCTTGATGATGATCAATCTGAAGAAGAAGTATTATTGGGTGTTGGCTTCATGATGATAGACCTGATGATGAAGCATTCTTGGGTGTTGCTTTGATGATGATAGATCTGATGATGAGGCATTATTGGGTGTTGCCTGAATGATTATCGACCTGATGAAGACGCATTATTGGGTGTTGGCTTGATGATGATCGACCTGATGATGACACATTATTGGGTGTTGGCTTAATGATGATAGATCTGATAATTAACCATTACTTGGTGTTAGCTTGATGATGATAGACCTGATGAAGAAGGATTATTGGCTGTTAGCCTGATGATGATAGGCCTGATGATGAAGCATTATTGGGCCTTGTCTTGATGATAATAGACCTGATGAAGAAGCGTTATTGGGTTTTGGCTTGATGATGATAGGCTTGATGATGAATCATTATTGGGCTTTGCCTTGATGTTGATCGAACTGATGATGAAGCATTATTGGGTGTTGACTTAATGATGATAGACCTATGATGAAGCATTACTGTGTGTTAGCTTGATGATGATAGACCTGATGAAGAAGCATTATTGGCTGTTGGCTTGATGATGATCGACCTGATGAAGAAGCATTATTGGCTGTTGGCTTAATGATAATAGGCTTGATGATGAATCATTATTGGGCATTGCCTTGATGTTTATCGACCTGATGATGATGCTTTATTGGGTGCTGACTTAATGATGATAGACCGATGATGAAGCATTACTGGGTGTAAGCTTGATGATGATAAACCTGATAATGAAGCATTATTGGGCATTGGCTTGATGATGATCAACCTGATGTTGAAGCGTTATTGGGCGTTGCCTTGATGATGATAGGCCTGATGATGAAACTTTATTGGGTGTTGGCTTGCTTACAAAAGACTTTATAATAAAGCACTGTTGCTTGCTGGTTTCATGACAATAGACCTGATATGGAAGCATTGATGATACCCTCATCATCTCATCCATCGAACATGCCCACACTAGCCTCCAACGTAAGGTCAAGCTTTCAGACAACACAAGCTTGAAAAAACACAGATGTCCTCCTCACCCTCACTGAAATACTCCATATACTACAGTACATCAACAAATCAACACACTCCAAAGGCCACAAGCTCGACCTCATCTTCTTAACATCACCAGCACTCCAGGTCTGATACCCACTCCCCTGGAATAGACTTTTCACCTCACCACCACTATCTCTTTCCTCGGTTTCCAACCAAAAGAACTGGGTCAACCTAAAAGAGAAGACCAAACCGTCAGAGCATTAAAACAATTATCTGAAGCTTTAAACTCACCTGTCACGCTGCCAGCTTGAAGTCTGATGTAGAGGCCTTCAACACTTCTTTGGAAAACCATGCATACACCCACGCTCCAACAATAACACACAAGTGCTGGGCCAAACCTTGAGCACCTTGGCACTCCAAAGAGCTTGCCAAGTAGAAACGCTCTATCTGTAGACAGGAATGCAAATCGGAGAAAAACAGTATACCTTCTACTGAAGACCCCCGCCACTGCAACATCCAGACAACTCATCACATCAGCCAAAGCAACGTACAGCCCCCAACACCAACAATGAAGCTGCCAAAAGAAGCAGAACATTCTTCAAAACAACCGAGCACTGCATCAAACCCCTCCTGACTCTCCTATCCCACACTCCACTGTCAAGTGCAAAGCCATCAACCTCTTCTTCAGTGGAAAAACACAGGAGGTTCAATAGCACATCAACAACACCAAGCCTGATCCTCCTCGTAGACCCACCTCTTTTGAAACAAACCAACAATGATCTTCCTTCAAAATCCTATCTCATGCAGATCTTGTCATCATACTCAAATCCCTCAAAGCCACCTCCCATGAAGAGGATGTCTTACACTCGTCCTTCTCAAGGCTCCCTCTAGGAAAGCTCTCTCGACTCCTCGCTATTGTCAACATGTCCCTGTATCAAGGTATCTTCCCAGAGACTATCAATACAGCCCAGGTCCTCCCACCCCAGAATAAAGTTACATTAGCCTCTGATTACCTTGTCTGCTAGCAGCTCATCGCTCACCTGCTCTACATCAACAATGTAAGTGAAAAGTTAGTATACTGTGAACTATACGATCACATCAGCAGCGACCATGTCCCATGTCCTACATGACTACCAATCTGGCTTCAGATCGCGCTGCGGCACTGAGACTGCTACCTCACTCTACACAGACATTGTCCTCCTGACCACAGATGAAAATGGCCGCTGCCTCCTTACATTGGTGAACTTCTCAGCTGCTTTTGGCACTGTTGACCTTCCCACTCTTTTTCATTCTCTGAAATCATGAATGGGATTCACGGATAACGCCCTTTACTGGTTCTCCTCCGACCTTTCCAGCAGACTCCAGTTTGTTCGCTTGGACACCTCCTGGTGCCAGACGATCTCTATTACTTGCGACGTCCCCCAGGGCCCAATACCGTCTACTGGCATCTTCAGCCTCTACATGGAGCCACTTGATGCTCGACTCACAGAAAACAGCATCAGGATTCCTCCAGTATACTGATAATGACGAGCTCTACTTGAAGGCTCCTTTGATCTACGCATTCAACGCCTCGGACGCTGCCTGCTCTTCATCCAGACCTGGCTGTCCAGTGCCTCCCTGAAGCTCCACCCAACCAAGACAGAATTCCTATTATTTTCCAAGAACAACAAACAAGAAACAAACCTCGGTCAATTACATGAACCTTGCAGCATTGAACTCCAACTTTCACTGAATGCCAAATCGCTTGGATTCACCCTGGACACCACCCCCAACCTCAAGGAGCATTGCCAAGAAAACAACGAAGGTCTGGAACCAACTCTCTCTAACAAAGTGAAACCGATCCTGCCTGGAACCAACTTCAGAACTGCTGTCTAAGCTCTCGTACCTGTTGGTAGTGTCCTGTTCCATGGCCTCCCACTCCACATTGTCAACCCTTAAGGGAATTCTACACACTCAGGGTGCCTCATCCTCACTTCTTGAATTTCGCAAGAAGCTGACAAGTTGCCTTTTCTAGTAGTCCCTCTAAGCCCTAGGTTGGGCTAGACTCCCACCTCATTAGCGCCAGGATACCCCCCGGATAATAGTGCGATATACAAATCTTCATAAAAGGAGGAACCTTGTTTATCGCTAAACCCAGGTCTGTAGCTGTAGGAGTCGCTTATGTTCCAAGAATGATCGTATTTTTTCATTACCTAATTTTCGGTTCATTAGATCTGTATCCAAGCTATTAAACTTTAATCTCCTTTCCCTTCTAATGAAAGCCTGAAGCAAATCAATTGGACTTCAGAAAGAGGGTTAAAGCTTGGCTCCTTAATGAATTTTTACCAACATCTGTATATTCTCACCCATCCCCAGTGAGAACCGTGAATAGCAGCAATATGTCATTTGGCCTTACGTTGTGCACATATGAATTATATTAGTATGTAGATTGATGGATACTGATCTCATTATAGTGAGCGTCTCTCTGTGTTGACCTGTCTATAGTATGACAGAAAAGTCAGCTCATAAGTCCAAGGTCCTGTGGTATATTTTTGTTGTCTTTATTGTGTTTACACGCTTCCAACCAAGTACATAATCATCAGCCGACACGTGTTTCGTCCCCAATGGGACTTTTTCAAGGCGTGTGTTTACAAATGGTATTTCTTATTCCTTTATCAATAACACATGTAGTAAGACATAGGTGCCGGAGTTCGAGTTTCTTATAGGTGATCTCTCCTGTGATCCACATTTCATTTTGCGATACCCAGGACAGGGCTCATCAGGGCTTTCTGCACCGGTGTGGCCCATGACTGAATCGCGACACCACTTAACCGTGGGTATGAAAAATATTGAAGACAAAGAGATGAGAGTGCCTACATTTGTTATTAGGAAGAATCTAACAGTTGAAATGGCCCCGGGAGAGATCACCTATAAGAAACGCGTACTCCGGCTCCTATAGCGTCTTACTTCATGTATTATCGGTAAAGGAATAAGGAATAAAGTCATGCCAGAAGTCAAGTCTTCCCCGAAGGATGGTGAGACTTGTACGGTGATCCAATCATGATACAAGTGGAGGATACTGACCAAGTGAGACCTCTCTTGGCTGTTGACCTGGTAGCCCTTGTCAGTGGCTAATTGTTTGGAAATAACTCATTTCCTTGGTAACATGTGCCAGGCAGGGGCTCACTGTGCCGATGTGTCTGTGATTTCCCGTCCGATGGGTACTGTTCCAATGCTCCAGTGTTTAACAGCCCCTCTCACATCATCTGCCATGGGACAGTAACAGATGATGGGGGAACGTGTAAGTCTTCAGCCACTGACATACTCATTTCTTTCTCTGATCTTTCCCCTCCAGGAGATTCAAGGATGTGCCATCTTCTGTTCCCAGCCACTGTCTCAACTTGATACCAGTCTGAAGAAAGCTTTCTCTCTCCCTCTCTTCCCCTCTGCAGTCTGTGGTGCCGACTACATGGAGCCGGAGCCTTCCAAGAGTGGGGTCCCTCTCCAGGGCTTCCAGAACAATGTCCCCCACTACGCTGAGGCCGACATCATCAACCTGCAAGGGGTCACCGGAAACAACACGTACGCGGTTCCGGCCATCACTGTGGATGCCCTGGCGGGGAAGGATATTGCGGTGGGCGAGTTCCCGCGCACCCGGCTCGTCTTTAAGGAAAAGCTGGGCGAGGGCCAGTTTGGAGAGGTAAGACAGTCGCCCGACTTGGGTTCTCGCTTGTGTCACTCCGACAGGGGTACTCGCTTGTGTCAGCCCTACAGGGGTTTTTGCTTGTAACACCCCTACAGGGGTTCTCGCTTGTGTCAGCCCTACAGGGGTTCTCGCTTGTGTCAGCCCTACAGGGGTTCTTGCTTGTGTCACCGCTACAGGGGTTCTCGCTTGTGTCCCTGCTACCGGGGTTCTCGCTTGTGTCAGCCCTACATGGGTTCTCGCTTGTGTCAGCCCTACAGGGGTTCTCGCTTGTGTCCCTGCTACCGGGGTTCTTACTTGTGTTACCTCTACAGAGGTTCTCGCTTGTGTCAGCCCTACATGGGTTCTCGCTTGTGTCAGCCTTACAGGGATTCTTGCTTGTATCACCAATATAGGGGTTCTTGTTTGTGTCACCGCTACAGGGGATCTGGCTTGTAACACCCCTATAGGGTTTCTCGCTTGTGTCAGCCTTACAGGGGTTCTAGCTTGTGTAGCCCAACAGGGGTTCTCGCTTGTGTTACTGATACCAGGGTTCTCGCTTGTGTCAGCCCTACAGGGGTTCTCGCTTGTGTCACCCCGACAGGTGGTCTCACTTGTGTCACCGCTACAGGGGGTCTCACTTGTGTCACCGCTACAGGGGTTCTCGCTTGTGTCACCGCTACAGGGGTTCTCGCTTGTGTCAGCCCCACATGGGTTCTCACTTGTGTCACCCCGACAGGGGTTCTCGCTTGTGTCACAGCTACAGGGGTTCTCCCTTGTGTCATCCAGACAGGGGTTCTCACTTGTGTCAGCCCTATGGGGGTTCTCGCTTGTGTCATCCCAACAGGGATTCTTGCTTGTGTCACCGCTAAAGGGGTTCTCGCTTGTAACACCCCTACAGGGGTTGTCGCTTGTATCAGCCCTACAGTGGTTCTCACTTGTGTCACCGCTACAGGGGTTCTCGCTTGTTTCACTGCTACACGGGTTCTAGCTTGTGTCAGCCATACAGTGGTTCTCGCTTGTGTCACCCTGACAGGGGTTCTCGCTTGTGTCACCACACCAGGGGTTGTCGCTTGTGTCAGCCCTACAGGGGTTCTAGATTGTGTCAGCCCTGCAGGGGTTCTAGCTTGTGTCAGCCCTACAGGGGTTCTAGCTTGGGTCAGCCCTACAGGAGTTCTTGTATGTATCACCCCTACGGGGGTTCTTGCTTGTGTCATCCCCACAGGGGTTGTCACTTGTGTCACCCCTATAGGGGTTCGCACTTGTGTCACCGCTACAGTGGTCCGCGCTTGTGTCACCCCCACTGGGGTTCTCGCTTGTGCAACGTATCTTTTGGGCTTCAACTGGGGGAAAGTGTCAAGTTGGAATCCCTGTGAAGCTCAAGAACAAGGCGGGTGCCAACTCACTGCCTCCTAACTCATACTGTGTATTGTACACAGCCCAGCCCTGCTCATGACCGATGACTGCAGCCCGCTTCTGTTGCTCTCGGTTTCTTTATCACTCTCTCTACAGTTATTTCCTCATTTAGTGGAGAAGTGTGGCTCAATGGTTGGAGCGGCAGACCCTGATGCAGAGGTCTAGCCCGGGACCAGGGTTCAATTCCCCGCCTCGGCGGGTCTGGGGCTCAAAATTCCACGGACCTGATAATTCTCGCCTCGGAGCCTATTCCAATCATGGAGTCCCACTCTGCAACTCTGGGCAATAGCTTGCTTAATCTCCACAACGGTCCCCACAACGCTAAGGATGCCTTGCCTCCACCTTGGGGGTGCCCAGGAGTGGACGCCTCACAGGGAAAGCCAGGATGGGTTCCACAGCGTATTCGTACATGCGCCTTGAGACCCTTGCGGGTGAGTAGTGCGCTATACAAGAATCAATTTACATTTACAACAGGCATCATTCATGGGACTAACTGGTCACTTACTGCGGGGGTTGCTGCTTTCCACGGTCCTGCAGCAGCGACCCCGTGATTTTAGTTTAGCCTTGTTACCGGGAATAGGGGTGCTGCTCAGATGTGGCCTTACCATTTCAGTTAAATCTTGAATAACACATGCACCCCTGGCTTCTCTCCTCTCTCCAACCTGTGTATCTGAGTCACGTGTGTTTCTTGCACCCCTGGTTTCTCTTTTTCAGACCATTTTCTGTGCATCTCATGTTTCTGTGCACCCCATGTTTCTGTGCTTCTTCTTTGTTTCTGTACTCCTTGTGGTTCTTCTCATGCTTTCTTTCTATGCACCAATGGTTTCTGTGAACTCCTATTTCTCTCCACCCTTCATCCCTCGCTTCTTTGCACCTCTTGTTTCTCTCCACCACTTGCCTCTGTGAATCCCTTTTTATTATCCTCGCTCCATCATGTTTTGTGCCCCCCTGTTTCTGTGTTCATTATGTTTCTGTGCACCCCATGTTTTTGTGCTCCCTGTGTTTCTGTGAACCCTGTGTTTCTGTGCATCCCATGTGTTTGTGCACCCTGTGTTTCTGTGCATCCCATGTTTTTGTGCACCCTGTGTTTCTGTGCTTACCATGGTTTTGTGCTCTCTGTGTGTCCCATGTTTCTGTGTGTCCCATGTTTCTGTGCATCCCATGTTTCTGTGCACCCCATGTTTCTGTGAGTGTTCTTTGTTTTTGTGCATCCCATGGTTTTGTGCTCTCTTGTGTGTGCCATGTTTCTATGCATCCCATGTTTTTGTGCTCCCTGTGTTTCTGTGCATCCCATGTTTTTGTGCATGTCATGGTTTTGTGCTCCCTGTGTTTTTGTGCATCCCATGTTTTTGTGCTCCCTGTGGTTCTGCGCATCCCGTGTTTTTGTGCTCCCTGTGTTTCTGTGCATCCCATGGGATTGTGCTCCGTGACCCATGTTTCTGTGCATCCCATGTTTTTGTGCTCCCTGTGTTTCTGTGCATCCCATGTTTTTGTACTCCCTGTGTGTCCCATGTTTCTGTGCATCCCATGTTTTTGTGCTCCCTATGTTTCTGTGTCTCCCATGTTTTTGTGCTCCCTGTGTTTCTGTGAATCCCATGGTTTTGTGTGCCCTGTGTTTCTGTGCATCCCATGGTTTTGTGCTCCCTGTGTTTCTGTGTGTCCCATGGTTCTGTGCATCCCATGCTTTTGTGCTACCTGTGTTTTGGTGCATCCCATGTTTTTGAGCTCCCTGTGTTTCTGTGCATCCCATGTTTTTGTGCTCCCTGAGTTTCTATGCCTCCCATATTTTTATGCTCCCTGTGTTTCTTTGAACCCTGTCTTTCTCTCCACCCCAGGTTCACTTGTGTGAGATTGACAGCCCGCAGGACCTTCTGAGCCTCGAGTTCCCATTCAACATCCGCAAGGGGCGCCCCCTGATGGTGGCTGTGAAGATACTGCGCTCCGACGCCACCAAGAATGCCAGGTACGGGGCCTTCCCCCCCCACTCCCACACACCTCAACCTCCCTCCCTGCCACGGGAGATGCTCTGTCACTCCTTTCTCCCTCTGAAGTTATATCGTCCCCTCTCTGCCCCCACCCTCTATCTCTCACCCTCTGTCCCTAACCCTCTATCCCTCACCCTCTATCCCTCACCCTCTATCCCTCACCCTCTATCCCTCACGATCTGTCGCTCACCCTCTGTCGCTCACCCTCTGTTGCTCACCCTCTGTCCCTCACCTTCTGTCGCTCACCCTCTGTCCCTCACCCTCTGTCCCTCACCCTCTATCCCTCACCCTCTATCCCTCACCCTCTGACCCTCACCCTCTGTCGCTCACCCTCTGTCGCTCACCCTCTATCCCTCATCCTTTGTCCCTCACCCTCTGTCGCTCACCCTCTGTCGCTCACCCTCTATCCCTCATCCTGTGTCCCTCACCCTCTGTCCCTCACCCTCTGTCCCTCACCCTCTGTCCCTCACCCTCTGTCCCTCACCCTCTGTCCCTCACCCTCTGTCGCTCACCCTCTGTCGCTCACCCTCTGTCGCTCACCCTCTATCCCTCACCCTCTATCCCTCACCCTCTATCCCTCACCCTCTATCCCTCACCCTCTGTCCCTCACCCTCTATCCCTCGCCCTCTGTCCCTCACCCTCTGTCCCTCACCCTCTGTCCCTCACCCTCTGTCCCTCACCCTCTGTTGCTCACCCTCTGTCCCTCACCTTCTGTCGCTCACCCTCTGTCCCTCACCCTCTGTCCCTCACCCTCTATCCCTCACCCTCTATCCCTCACCCTCTGACCCTCACCCTCTGTCGCTCACCCTCTGTCGCTCACCCTCTATCCCTCATCCTTTGTCCCTCACCCTCTGTCGCTCACCCTCTGTCGCTCACCCTCTATCCCTCATCCTGTGTCCCTCACCCTCTGTCCCTCACCCTCTGTCCCTCACCCTCTGTCCCTCACCCTCTGTCCCTCACCCTCTGTCCCTCACCCTCTGTCCCTCACCCTCTGTCCCTCACCCTCTGTTCCACACCTTCTGTCCCACAGGCTCTGTCTTCCACCCACCCCTCCTCCAACTGCTCCCTCACCCAGCCTTACATTTATCTCTTCCTGATTTGGAGCTGAAGCTGGGCCCTCATTGTAACCTCCCCCCCCCCCCCTCTGTGTCTCTGGCTGCAGGAATGATTTCCTAAAAGAGGTGAAGATCATGTCCCGCCTGAAAGATCCCAACATCATCCGCCTCCTGGGTGTGTGTGTGCAGGACGACCCCCTCTGCATGATCACCGAGTACATGGAGAATGGCGACCTTAACCAGTTCCTGAGCAGCCACGACCTGGAGGAGAAGATCAGCGGCAGCGCCTGCAGCATGCCGGGTATCAGGTGAGGCGCCGGGGCGAGGTGAGGCAACAGGGCGAGGTGAGGCAACGGGTTCAAGGTGAGGCAACGGGGTGAGGTGAGGCAACGGGGCGAGGTGAGGCAACGGTGAGAGGTGAGGCAATGGGGCGAAGTGAGGTGAGGCAATAGGGTGAGGTGAGGCGCCGGGGTCGCTGAGGCAATGGGGTGATGTGAGGCAACGGGGTGATGTGAGGCAACGGGGTGAGGTGAGGCAACAGGGCGAGGTGAGGTGCCGGAGTGAGGTGAGGTGTCAGGGTGAGGTGAGGAGCTGAGGTGAGGTGAGACCGGGATGAGGTGAGGTGCCAGGGTGAGGTGCTAGGAATCAGGTGAGCTGCTGGTGCAAGGTGGGGCCCTGGGGAGAGGTGAGAGGCCCAGAATCGGATGAGGTGCAGGGGCGAGGTGAGGTGCCGGGAGTAGGTGAGGCGCCAACGTAAGGTGCGGCACCAGGGTGAAGTGAGGTGCCAGGGCGAGGTGAAGCACCGGGACAAGTTGAGGTGCCGGGAATCAGGTGAGGCAGTGGAGCTGAGTGAGGTGGGGATGTGATATAGAGGTAATGCCCATGAATAAGGTGAGGGCCCTGGGATGAGGTGAGGACCTTGGAATAAGTTGGCAGCCTGAAGACTGTGCTAGAGCCCATGACTTTGGGATGAGGGACCATAGATGAGGTGAAAACCCTGGGATAAGGAGAGGGACCATGGGGTCAGGTGAGGGCTCATAGGTGAGGTGAATACCCTTGGATGAGGTGAAGGACGTAGGGATGAGGCAAGGGACTAAGGAATGAGGTGAGAAACCAAGGGGTGAGGCTAAGGACCAAGCAATGAGGCTAAGGACCAAGGGGCCCAGGGATGGAGCGAGGGAATGAGGGATGAGGCGAGGGACCAAGGGATGAGGCTAAGGACCAAGGGATGAGGCTAAGGACCAAGGGATGAGGCTAAGGACCAAGGGGTGAGGCTAAGGACCAAGGGATGAGGCTAAGGACCAAGGGACCAAGGGATGGATCGAGGGAATGAGGGATGAGGCAAGGGACAAGGGATGAGGTGAGGGCTCAAAGGTGAGGTGAATACCCTGGGATGAGGTGAAGGACATAAAGAAGAGGCAAAGGACCAAGGAATGAGGTGAGAAACCAAGGGGTGAGGCTAAGGACCAAGGGACCAAGGGGTGGAGCGAGGTAATGAGGGATGAGGCAAGGGACCAAGGGATGAGGTGAGGGACCAAGGGTAGTGGTGGGAGACCAAGGGGTGAGGCGAGGAACCAAGGATGAGGCGAAGGACCAAGGATGAGACATGGGACCAAGGGGTGAGGCGAGGAACCAAGGATGAGGCGAAGGACCAAGGATGAGGCGAAGGACCAAGGATGAGACATGGGACCAAGGGATGAGGTGAGGGACCAGGGATGAGGTGAAGGACCAAGGGGTGAGGCGAGGGATTGAAAAGCTATGTGATATGAGGACCGTGGATTGAGTGAGGGCCTGTGGGCCAGGTGAGGACCTAGTAATCCAGCGAAGGACCAGTGATGAGGTGAGCACCGTGGCTTCGGTGACGGCAGGGGATTGGTGAAAGACCTGAGTTTATGGTGTCTCAGTGTGTATACTTTCCTGAACATCGAGGGTTACAGATGGCAGAATCCGCCCTCGTTGGATCTCGCTTGCATTATGCAAATGTCCGTTATTTAGGTGGTTCTTACCTGCTCTACAGGTGCTCGTCCGCTCCTTGGAGCGCCCATATTTCCTTTTGCTGTCCCCTTCTCTTTTACTGCACTTGCACCCTTTAAAAGAGGGGGAGCATCGCTCCCTCTGTAGAGCTGTTATGAACCGGCTCCTGTGTTTGTTTACAGGTAACTGGGTAAAAAGGTCCAATCTTCCAAGTCCTTCACGGTCAAACACTACAAATGTCTTGACTATTCCTATATTCAACAAATCGAGACAAGATGGTCGAAGCTTCTTGTGCTTATCTAAGCTCTGGAGCGCTCGACCAGGTGAAGGATGAGTCGTGTCCATCTTCAATGACGAGCTTGTCCAACTTCATTGACGATCCTTGTCCAACTCCAATGACGAACCGTGTCCAACTTCAAAGAGGAGCTTTGTACAACTTCAATATCGAGCCTTGTCCAACTTCATTGACGATCCTTGTCCAACTCCAATGACGAGCCTTGTCCAACTCCCATGACGAGCCTTGTCCAACTTCAATGATGAGCCTTGTCCAACTCCAATGACGAGCCTTGTCCAACTCCAATGATGAGCCTTGTCCAACTTCAATGACGATCCTTGTCCAACTTCAATGACGATCCTTGTCCAACTTCAATGACGATCCTTGTCCAATTTTAAGGACGATCTTTGTCCAGCTTCAATGACGATCCTTGTCCAATTTTAAGGACGCTCCTTGTCCAACTTCAATGATGAGCGGTGTCCAACTTCAATGGCGATCCTTGTTCAATTTTAAGGACGATCCATGTCCAACTCCAATGACGAGCCTTGTCCATCTTCAATGACGAGCCTTATCCAACTTCAGCCCTCGAAGACTTAGCTATTCCACACAGTCTCACGGATCCCTCTTGGACCTCCTCATGATCTAGCGCCAAGAAACCAATGGTGAACATGAGCTTTATAAATAACCCTAACATAACATGTTGGTACCAACTGAAGTATAGCAGGGTTAAGGTGAAGGCCATAGGTTGGCATCTACGCGGGCTTCTCAATGTGTACATCTGCAGGGTCACAGATGAGCCAATGGCTTATAGAGTGGGCGTAGTATTGTCCCAAGTGAACCAATGGCTTGTGGAGTGGGCGTGGTATTGTCACGAATGAGCCAATGGCTTGTTGAGTGGGCATGGTATGAGACTGGGACTGTCTCATTTCAAACCTACCTGGGCACTTGCGCCACCTGGCTGCAGAAAAAGGCTTTATTCTTTAGAAAAGTCCTGAAGCTGCATCGGTTACAGTAAACAAGTTATTGGTGCTTCTTGTTTCTACTACCCCCCTTAATGCTCCTCACTTGAGGACTCCAGTGATGCTCTTCCTTGAATCTGTACGCCCATTGCCGAGCGGCCATTGATTCTGTAGTGCTGCGACTTACTTTAGACAAAGGACAGAGGTCACTATTTGTCTTGGGGATGAGGTTTAAGGTTAGTGAACAGGCGAGGGTCTTCCTGGGTGAGTTTGGTTGGTGTCTGGGTACAGACACCTCAGCAGGTTACGGCTTCCTCATAGAGCTTCTTCTTGTAAGTCATTATTGGGCAGAAGATGCCCGGCCCATCGGACAACCTCCCTAAAGTACCCTGTGGAGAGCCTGCGCCTGCCAAGGGGACGCTCTCCCATGTTCAGAAACCATCCATGAATGTGGAACAGCATTTAGAAATGTTCAAATATCATTGCATCTTGAAGGTGCAGCTGGTGACCCCCATCGTTACTTGTGGCCAGCCGTGATTGGCAGTGAAAAGCGAGGCTCCGCCCCCTCAGGGGAGCGCAGTGATTTGGTGTCGAGAGACAGCTCCATACCCTTGTGTGACTTCCTGCATAAGTGCGGACCCACCCCCCTTGTTGGCAGCTGTGTAGGATGCATGTTGTGTGTGTGTGTTGAGGTATTTGTGTGGTACAAGCCCAGCTGGCATCCAAGGGAGCAGCTAATCTTATAAATCATTGTGTTTTGTAGTCGTTTTCAAGAATATCTCAGAAGCTTGATGCCAGTGAGAGGATGTTTATTGCATTCCTCAGCTTGTAAAGCATGTATGGTTTCCCACACTGAGCATGTTGGCTGCACCACCAAGATGGCGTCGCCGCAGCTGTCTCAGTTACTCGCGCAGACATCATGGCGGCGGCGCCTGCTCGTAAATGGCGGCACCTGCTGAGCCGAGGCCTGAGCTCATGTCCCAGGATAAGTCAGAGATTCCGTTTCTCCCTATAACTAGGCTCTGCTCCCAGCCTCCCAGGGTTACTTCACTGGTTGTCCTCAGTTTCACATCTGCCTCACTCCCCCCTCCTCTCTCTCCTGTTCTTTCTCACACCTGTTCCTTTTACTCAACTTCTATCACTCTCTCTCTCTCTCTCTCTCTCTCTCAATTGTTGTTTTTCTTTCTCTCTATCATCTCTTTCTAGTGACCCCGAAAATGTTCTCTTCTGCTTTCTATTTACACGCTTTGATCCTCACTTCAATTTCTTCTTTCTTCCCCTTTTCCCTCTTTTCTAGAACTTCTCCCTGCGTTATCCCTCCTCTCTCTTTCTGTTCCTTCTCTCCAGCCCTCTTCTCCCCTGTCTCCCTCTCTGCTGAATGTCCTTCACATGTGGTCCTGTCACTGTTAAAACAAAAATTCAGGGGACAACAGAACTTCTGATCCTGCGCACTCCACCCGCTGAGCCAGTTACCCCTTTGGCTTAACACATATAAACACTAGCAATAAAGTGTGGGGAGTGATCTTATGTGATGCCTGATTAACAATGAAGTCCAAAATGTCTAGCATATATGTTGTTACCTCTATTCTTTAAACATATACCTTTAGTGCACACAGTGCATTAAGGTGATGCGCATTGTGTGAATAACATCAATGACAGTATACAAATTACAAATCCATCCAGGACTTTTTAGAAAATGTAATTCATGAAGTTCATGGATCATAAAAGAAAAATGCATCTGGGTCGCCAACTAGTGATTTGTGGTAAGAACACCACTTCTTCAGGGCTGCAAGAGTAACAAAAATGACAGTTTGGTTACACCGCATACTTTTCCAAATTGTGTATCAACAAATAATCATTTGCAAATACCATAATAATCAGTTTCAAACTCCACAACTTTAGTTTATGGTGGACAAGAAGCTTAAATCCATAACAACAAAATACAGCCAATCCACATTTATAATGAAAAGGATACATTTTCATCGGCAAATCTACAGAGAATTTAAATCAAGAAAGATAAAATGCAAAAGCGAGAAATTCAGTAAAGTTCAAGAAATAAAATACATGAAATAAGGCGGCATACCTAAATAAACATATTGTGCATTTAAATAAAATAATTTTTTGTATGCATTTATCAAATAGAATAATTTGTTCATTCTGTTAAGCAACATATGCTTGATAACATGTTCTTAAGGGCAGATCAATACCCGAGCCTTAACAATAAGATTTAAATATATGAAATAAAAAGATACAATAGAAAATAAAGCAATGTTCGAGGCATGTGTGCTGTAGATACACATGCTTTGCATAAGTCCGCAATCTAGTCTTGCGCTAGGATGATTAAAAGTTGTTTTTGTTTCAAGAAGTTTTCTGTGACTCATCAGGCTTGGTGACTCCTCCTCTTGGTGATACTGCGCATGGTCATCGACTCCATTTCTAGTTTTTTCCACCGATCGGGGTCGAATGTGATCACACGCGCTCCGGCTCAAGGCTCCTTCGGACTCCCTTTGGTTGTCTAGTAGATCTCCACTCAATGGTATTGTCTTGATTGTGTAGTTTTATTGGATTCTGAGCAATCACCTTTCCGCGTAGCTTCCTCGGCCCACGGGCCACGCCCGGCTGGGCCTTTTTTGTTCACTTCCACGGTCCTTCAGAGAATGGCCTGCTAAGGTAACGAACTCCGTTCTGCTTCTGTGTAAAGTGTTACTCTATAGACCGTCATACTACCCACACGCTGTTTGCAATCTATGCCTTTCGCTGGACCATCGAGAGGAAAGCTGCGAGGCCTGCAAGTAATTTCACTAAAAGAAACTCTTCGAGATCGACATGCTCGATGCCAAGAAATGCAGCGTAAACAAACGTACGACGTGCCGGACATCTTCGGTCACCAGCATGAGGAAGGATTCGCAACACAAGTGAAAACGCTATCTAGACATGATTCTGATTCCCAGTCCGATTGCACCAGGACTCGGCCACCCTCCAGCCAGCACATAAGCATCAGACAGTGAGTACTTTTACTCCTGATCCAAAGCCCAAAACATTGGCTCCGTCCAAAAAGACTGCTTACAGTCCACCACTGCAAAAGAGCCATGGCACACACCGAAAACTGACTCGGAAGCTCTGCGCTCGGGCTAGCTCTGAAAGCTCAACCTACAGCCCGAGCCTCCACTTCCTCAACCACTGGATCTACAACGCCTCCAACATTAGTTTCGGCACTGAAACAAAAACATATCATTGGGATCCAAGCACAGCCTCAGCTAAATCGAAACATCCTTCACCGAAGTGTTTCACTTTCAGACCGAAATCTCCGCCGGAGCCGATCCTCGGCGTAATGCAGGAACAGCCTGATCCAAGGCCTAAAACGCTCCAAATTTAGCCTGGAATAAACAAAATACTTAAGTAGGCTTTCCTGTTTTCAGTTTCTAATTTTAGTAAATTCTGGTAGGGTTTTTTCAATTTATTCGATACCTCAAAAAAATTAACAGCTGATACACATTTTCGCGCCATTAAAAATAACAGAACCAGTGTTTTTTCGGTGTTTATGGTATGTTTTGCCTTTAATTATTGCTTGCTTTCTGCACTGATAGTGCATGTGTAGAGACAGCGTGTGTACAGTCTATATGAGATCCAAATACATTCTTACAAATCAAACTTATCGTAGCACACCATACAATACTTCTTTAGTGAGTCTTTGGTCATGCACACTCACTCTTTCCTTTCTTTGTAAATGTTTATCTATGAAAAGCCCCTCTCAACTTTGACACTTGAGACAGGCAACGCCAAAACAGTGAGTACACAATGTGCTAACTCTGGCCACTGGCATACCTTTCCATGCCAGTACTGGTGCACCTGAAGGTTCTGATTGTCTAGGACATGTTCTCCCAACATATGCGTTGAATAGGGCGCATATGTCCTCAGTTATTGAAGCGATCAAAAATTAAGCAATACTGGAGAAAATTCTGAAAGGATCTAGAACTGGTGGAGAGTACCTCAGTGAGGCAACATTGCTTCAAATGCCGTGGTTGGTGAAGGGCCATTTCTATGCATCATTGCAAGCCATTTCCCATAGACTATAAAATAATATGTTCGAGGCATATGGGCTGCAGATGGTACATTTATGAATAGATCGCCATCTGGTGTTGGGCTCGGATGATTGCACTTTGTTTTTCTTCTGGAGAAGTCTTTGTCGTCATAGGTGACTCCTCCTCTCGGTGTTAGTGCGCATGGGCATCGGCTCCATCCTTAGATTGTTTTTTTCCGCCATCGGGTTCGGATGAGGATCGAAGCGCTCCGGACCGACTTCAACAAAGAAGGTTATAACCGGCGTGTATTCCTTTCCAAATCGACGGTATCGTTATCGAACGCGACTTCACTCCATACCGACGCGGTTCGAAGGACGACGACTACGAGAAACTCGACGTAGTCCAGCCCGGGGTCCATGGAAAGGACTCCATTCAAAAAATGTCCAACGTGTGGTGCTAAGTTCCCACACAAGGACCTACACGAGGTGTGCAACCTCTGCTTGTCCCCTGAACACGAATCCAGGGACTGTGAGGCCTGTGCAGCGTTCTCGTCAAAATCGACGATTAGAAACCGTCGAGCCCGAAGACACGAGGTATCGAGAATGCAGTCACAAGCAATCCCGGAGCTGTTCGAGGACCAGCACCCAGAAGAGGAAGAAGAAGAGGCCGACGAGGCGGGGTCAGAAGCGGACGAGTCCGACGTCGAGGAAATCGACGTCCAACAAACCGTGAGTGACGACGTCCCTTTACCGAAAAACAGACCCCGCACGGTGTCGACCCCGCCCTCGAGCCCGGTCAGACAACCGAAAAAAGTTTCCAACGCCCCGCCTTCGAGCCCGGCAACGAAACAGAAACCGAAACACTCGGTCCCACATCATAGTGGTTCCGGTTCCGATAAACCGACCACATCGACACCGAAGCACCAGGTCAAGGAAAGCTCGAAGTCGAAGCAGTCCATGTCGACACCGAAGCACGCTTCGGCGCCGAAAACACCCCCGACACCGGGGACATCTTCGATACCGAAGAAGTCGGATCCGAACAAAACTTCGGCACCGAAAATACAAATGGACAGTTCAAAGAAAAAACACCTTTCGGAACCGAAAACTGCGGTACCGACACAGGAACACGGAACGGATCCTAAACAAAAGACTTTGTTTATTGACCCAAAGACTGGCAAGGTAGCCACAGAACTACCTAAAAAGAGGAAACATGAACATTTGGACGACAAGGCTCATCCAAAGAAGAGAACAATGGGGACGAATACAACTCCTCCCCCTTCTCCCAAACCTCACACACCATCTTCACCTCTTCCTCACAATAGGCCAGATATCCCTCCCACACGTCCATCTACACCTACAACAGATGGAGAGAGTGACACAGGGGAGGGGGGACACCCTGGGGATGATGAGGACACAATCCCAGAGGAGGCAGACCCATGGGAGGAGTATAATGTGGGATCAGGTAATGATACCGACCTTGAGTCATATCCCTCAAAACCTTCACCTCCTGATGACAATACTGGGTTTGCACAACTCATTACTAGAGCAGCAACATTTCATAAGGTAGACCTACATACAGAACCTCTAGTACAGGACTTCTTAGAAACACTACCTACTGCACAAAGAACATCAGGAACACTACCAATGCTAAAGGGCCTTCTCAGTCATACATCAGAGATATTCAAAGACCCAGTGAGGGCTAGGGTATTGAACCCAAGAATTGATAAAAAATATAGGGCAGCTCCAAAAGACCCAATATACATTAAGGGACAAATTCCTCTAGACTCACTAGTGGTCACAAACGCTCGCAAGAGAGCAAACTCTTTATCTACAGGAGAAGCTCCACCTCCTGACAAAGAGTCCAAACTAATAGATGCCTCTGGCAAGAGAGTAGCATCTCAAGCGGCAAACAGTTGGCGCATAGCTAATACGCAAGCACTACTTGCAAGGTATGACAGAGCGCATTATGATGAGTTAGAAAAACTCATCACACATCTCCCTAAAGAACATCAAAAGAAAGCAGATCAACTTATACAAGAAGGGAAGTTAATTACTAACACTTCAATAAAGTGCGCCCTAGACGCGGCAGAAACTGCGGCAAGGTCGACAAACACAAGCATCATGTTAAGGAGACATGCATGGCTCAGAGTATCAGGGTTCAAACAAGAGGTACAAACATCGTTACTGAACCAACCTTTTGATGGGAAAACACTTTTCGGCACAGGGACAGATGAGGCCCTAGAAAAGATGAAAAAGGATACAGAAACGGCTAAATCAATGGGAGCATTGCAACAGCCGACACAAAGAGGTTCCTTTCGTGGATCCACCTATAGAGGAGGATCCAAAAGTACAGGCACAAACCAACAGCAAACCTCTTTTACACCTACATCACCCAGAGGTAATTCTAGAGGTGGATACAGGGGTAACAACAACAAGGGTAGAGGTCGCGGAAACAACAACAACCGCAACTCTCCAACCCCAAAACAGTGACTTCATAGAGCTTCCCCCAGACCATATAACACCGGTAGGGGGACGCCTATCACAGTTCCTACCTGTCTGGGAAAACATCACATCAGACAAGTGGGTAAGACAAATTATCCAACATGGTTATTGCCTAGAACTCACAGCTACCCCACCAAACATCCCCCCCAAACAGCGTCCAATGAAACAAGATCACCTGACACTATTAAAACAAGAAGTACTATCCCTGCTAGAAAAGCATGCCATAGAGAAGGTTCCACAGCACCAACAGGGAACAGGAGTATACTCCCTATACTTCCTAATCCCCAAAAAGGACGGGTCTCTAAGGCCAATACTGGACCTAAGACCTCTCAACGCATACATAAATTCGGAACATTTCCACATGGTCACGCTCCAACAAGTACTTCCTTTACTGAAGAAAGGGGACTTTCTTTCTACACTGGATCTAAAAGACGCTTACTTTCATATCCCTATTCACAAAGCCCACAGGAAATACCTCAGGTTTGTGGTAGAAGGACAACATTATCAGTTCAAAGTCCTTCCATTTGGTGTCACGACGGCACCAAGGGTGTTCACAAAATGCCTGGCAGTGGTAGCAGCTCACCTAAGAAGACAACAAATTCATGTCTTCCCATACTTGGACGACTGGCTAATAAAAGCCAGGTCGCAAGAGGAGTGTCTGCAACACACACAAAAGACAATTCAGCTACTACACCAGCTAGGGTTCACGGTGAACTACACAAAGTCACACCTACAACCAAACAAGGTTCAACAATATCTGGGGGCTACTATAGACACAGAAAAAGCCAAAGTGTACCCCAACCCAGTCAGGGTCCAAGCAATGCTTACAATCATTCAGAGATTTCAGCCACAACACTCACTAACAGCAAGAGTGTTCATGCAGCTATTAGGCATGATGTCATCCTGCATACTGCTAATACCATATGCAAAACTACAAATGCGTCCGCTACAAGAATGCTTAGCGACACAGTGGAATCAGGCTCAAGGGCAGATTACGGATCTGGTGTTGGTAGACGACCGCACACACCGCTCTCTGAAGTGGTGGAACAGAACAAACATTACCAAGGGGCGGTCGTTCCTAGAGCCAATTCCACAGGTGACAATAACAGCAGACGCATCGCTCACCGGATGGGGAGCACATATGGACAAGTACACAGTACAAGGAAGGTGGAGTGTGCAGGAAAGAACACTACACATCAACTACCTAGAACTACTGGCAGTGTTTCTAGCATTGAAAGCCTTTCAAATACATGTTATCCACAAAGCAGTCCTGATCAGAACAGACAACATGACAGCAATGTATTATATTCAAAAACAGGGGGGGACGCACTCTCTCCAATTATCCAGACTAGCGCAGGAAATTTGGAGATGGGCCATTCCTCAAAACATCTATCTGTTAGCCGAACACCTACCAGGAGTTCAAAACCAGATAGCAGACATCTTAAGCAGACAGTCGGAACAAATACACGAATGGGAACTGCACCAACAAATACTGCAGCCATTCTTCCAAAGATGGGGACAACCAGAGATAGACCTATTTGCCACTCATCAGAACGCAAAATGCCAAAGCTTCGCGTCCAGGTACCCACATCACCTGTCGCAGGGCAATGCGTTATGGATAAATTGGTCCAACAAATTTGCATACGCTTTTCCCCCTCTCCCACTAATCCCATTAGTGGTCAGGAAACTGCAACAACATTCAATGACCATGATACTAGTAGCACCCACGTGGGCAAGACAGCCGTGGTTCACCACGCTCTTGCAACTCTCACAAGTGCCACATCAAAAGCTACGAATTCTACCCATGCACCTTACACAGAACCATGGAGAAATAATGCACCCAGATCCAACTCAGTTGAACTTAGCGATCTGGCTCCTGAAATCCTAGAATTTGGGTACTTAGATCTCCCCCCAAATTGCATGGAAATAATTAAACAAGCGAGACGTCCAACCACCAGAGCATGCTATGCAGCTAAGTGGAAGAGGTTTGCTATACACTGTACTAATAACAATATCAACCCTCTAGACGTATCAACAAGGGAGATTATTTGCTACTTATTACACTTACAGCAATGTAATCTAGCGTACACATCTATCAGAGTACATCTAGCAGCTATAGCAGCATACCTGCAAAACAGGCAGCGCACATCACTGTTCAGAGTACCAGCGATAAAAGCATTCATGGAAGGTCTTAAAAGAGTCATTCCACCAAGATTACCACCTTCCCCAGTCTGGAACCTCAACGTAGTACTCACCAGACTAATGGGGCCACCCTTCGAACCTATGCATAGGTGCGAAATACAATTCCTTACATGGAAGGTGGCATTCCTTATAGCTATTACCTCACTCAGAAGAGTAAGCGAATTACAGGCATTAACAATACAAGAACCATTCCTACAGTTACACCAGAATAAAGTGGTTCTTAGAACAAACCCAAAGTTCTTGCCTAAGGTAATTTCAGCATTCCACATCAATCAGCCAGTGGAATTACCAGTCTTCTTTCCAAAGCCACAGACGGTGGCAGAAAGGGCTCTACATACACTAGATGTTAAAAGAGCCATTTTGTACTACATAGAAAGAACACAAGACTTCAGGAAAACTAAACAACTATTTGTAGCATTTTCCCCAACACATAAGGGCAATCCTATCTCTAAAGCAGGCATCGCAAGATGGATTGTAAGATGTATACAAATATGTTACATTAAAGCAAAGAGAACATTAACTGTTCCTCCTACAGCTCATTACACAAGAAAACTAGGAGCATCTATGGCATTCTTAGGGAACATTCCCCTAGATGACATATGTAGAGCAGCAACTTGGTCTACACCACATACATTCACAAAGCACTACTGTGTTGATGTACACGCTGCACAACAAGCCAGAGTGGGCCAAGCTATATTAAAAACTCTATTTCAGACAGTTGCGACAGACACTGGTGACCACCGCTAGGGAGGTAACTGCTGTACAATCTATTCATAAATGTACCATCTGCAGCCCATATGCCTCGAACGGAATATGCTACTTACCAGTATGCATCTGTTCTTGGCATAGAGGGCTGCAGAGTGGTACATGCCCTCCCTGCCTCCCCGGAAACCTGTGTCTGTCCCAACATTATCTTATTTAGATACATTTACATGGGCATATCTTTATGTACTATACTACACTACTCCATCTAACCCTACTATGGCAAAACAATCTAAGGATGGAGCCGATGCCCATGCGCACTAACACCGAGAGGAGGAGTCACCTATGACGACAAAGACTTCTCCAGAAGAAAAACAAAGTGCAATCATCCGAGCCCAACACCAGATGGCGATCTATTCATAAATGTACCACTCTGCAGCCCTCTATGCCAAGAACAGATGCATACTGGTAAGTAGCATATTCCTTCCTGCATTACTTCTCAACATTTCTTTGCTTACCAAGAATGGAAAGAATTCTAACATGGAACATGTTGCGGTGCCAAAGTCACTAAAAGTGTCGCCCAGCCTACCCGTAAGGAGATGTTTCACATCTACACAAATTCCGCTGAACACTTGGCAGACAAGGGTGTTTTCAGACTCTCATATTTTCATTAACTCCACTATAACAGTAATATTTTCCTGTAAAAACCTAAGCATGCAGTAGACTGTACTTTTTTCACGTCACTATCAATATGTGACCAAAGACCATCACATTCCGTAAACGGTCGCCACATGGATAATATGGCATTCAAAGCCTCTAGGACTGAGAACCACCAGCTAAATGAGACAGTTGGGATGACTCAACGCACAAAATGAGAACTATTTGCATTTTAGTTCCTGGGCGTAACGAAACAGTGCACCAGAATAGACTACAAAGTCAATAACTTTTTTCATTAACTTTGAAGATTGTAAAGAAGCTTTCAGCATACCATCAAGCAAGTGACAAGGATCTCTTACAGGGAAGCACTTCAGCTCAGGTAGCGATGACAGGTCATCGTACAACTTTTTCATATACATACCTGAATTACTGCAAATACAAACAATATCACTTTAATCTTTATTGAACTTGGTAGGATCGTTTTCCAGCAGCATGCCAAGTGACACTACGTTCCATTTTTACCAACATCTTGTGTTATGTTTTCACCACTATCTCAGATGCTTGGTAACAACATTCTTTTCACATATACCTGTCACTGCACCTTGCATTGAATGTTTAAAACTTGGGGTGTTTGGCAATTCACCTACAATCAATACTGACTCACTAGAAAAGGGTGCTGATGTATCAAAGGATTTCACCCATTCTCTGTCTGTGGGTAAATGTGATGGTACATATTGACAAAGATTCTTATGAAACCAGCCATTTTACCTGTCAGTGAAATCAAATGTAGCCCAAATATCAAATATGATTTTGATATTTCCTGATTCTCTACATTTTTTAAAATAACTCAATAAGACCCAAAACATGTTTCGAAACACTGCATCTTTTGAGCAAAGACAGCAAAACTGAAACAAGCAGAAGGAAGAGACAATATTTTAGTGACATCCCTAAACAACAAAACTCAAGCAGCTTAATCAATCAATCAATCAATCAATCAGGTGTTTGTTAAGGGCGACTACTCACCTGTAAGGGTCTCAAGGCGCTGGGGGGGTGTTGTGGGGTTGGCAGGCTCCAGTTCATCAAGGGGGTCTGTCGACGAGCCAGGTTTTGAGGTTTCTTGCGAAGATGGGGAGCGATGTTGTCTGTCTGAGGTGGAGCGGCAGGGCATTCCAGGCTCGGGTCGCGAGGAAGGAGAAGGAGCGTTCTCTTGATCTGGTCTTTCTGGTGTGGGGGACCCCGTCTTTCTTGCTGCTGCCTTGTGTAACAAAGTTGCATTGTATTGGCCCCTTCAGGAAGAAATAAAAATGACTCTATCACTCACCTTTTCCTTTCGTTGAATGGCACTTAGTTTGTGGTTGCGAAGGTGTTTTATCAGTGTTTATATGTTTACACCGGTGATGGCTATTTTCCTTTCGGTGGGGTTTTATCAGTTAATATAGGTTTAAACCTTAAACGAGATAGCCTAACCTTGAGCTTTCAGGCTTTACTTTGGGAGATGGGGAGGACGTAGAGTGCTACAGTCTTGGCGTTTGAGATCTTCAGGTTGTGTTGGTCATCAGCATAATCTCTCCAATCTCGGACGACTCCCTACAACCGGAGCTCCTCTCAGCAGCTTCTGGAACAGCTAGGATTGTAGATTTGGGTTGAACGAGTCTCGTTCTCATCATGCCGGGCAATCTAATCGCTTATTTTATCTGGTTTAAGCAACAGCAGGTCTCTTCTTCAGTTCTGGGATCTGGCCCCTTCTCAAGGGAAACAGCCAAACTTCCTGACTCCTGTCAAGTCCTTTCCTCTGTGCTATGGTACAGAGCTCCTTGAAGCCAAAAGATGAACATGATAACCTGGCTCACAATCCCAGCTAATAGCCAGAAACAGTGGCTGTTAGGCCAACTGGCTGTTCAGATTCACTTCCCCACTTACAATATGGGAAGGATGCAACCAGTGGCGTGTGGGTCTACCGTGCAGTCCATTAGGGAGAAGCATCTCATGATATGAGGTCACTGTGGTTCTAAGGTGAAGATGGCATTGGGGACTGGGCACATGGTTCAGACCCCAGGAATGAGATGATTTACCAGGGAGAGCAAGCAGTCATGCTTCCTAGCTAGAAGTGCAGGTAAAAAGATCGTACCCATGGACAGAAAAAAACCCAGGCATGTAAGGTGGGCTTGCAACCTGGTGTGCGTGTTTAGGAAACATACTGAGTCTGCCAGAATGTTGGACTGAGATGACTCCTAGCTTCTACACCAGAGACTGTCAAGCCTACAACGGCTTCTTACTGTGTGTTCAGTTTTTACTTCAACCGCTTCTCTAACTTCATCCTTTACATGTTTCTGTACATTATGCACTGCCCTTGTGGCCTAGCCCTCGAGATGTATATATACCTAAATATTATTATGCATAAGAAACGGCATCAACACTTCTCCTAGAGTGCTGCGGCACTCACTCACTGGCAGAGGAGTGTAGTCTGGGGTGAATCTGGCCTTTAAGCAGAGAGCTCAGGTGCTGTAGGTATTAAACTTTGTCTTTTTCTGCCATCACCTAGTAATCTACATGTGTTCCCTTTCCCTCTACCTTCCCACCCCTCTTCCTCTCTGTGCAGTTATCCCAGCCTCATTCATGTGGCCTCTCAGATCTCCTCTGGCATGAGATACTTGGCCTCTCTGAATTTTGTACACCGGGACCTGGCGACCCGCAACTGCCTAGTGGGTGAGAACAACACCATCAAGATTGCGGACTTTGGCATGAGCCGCAACCTGTACGCCGGCGACTACTACCGCATCCAGGGCCGCGCCGTGCTACCTATCCGCTGGATGGCGTGGGAGTGCATCCTTATGGTGAGAAGGACCTCACTGTCCTGCTGTCCTTCAACTCCTGTACCTCTTCCACTCGTCTGTGTTAACTTCAACCATACCTCCTCTGCGTTTCACCCCCTGCACTCATATCATTCTGCATACTAAGTCCAACCTTACCTCCTCTGCCTTCCCATTTACTCTTTCATTGTACTCAGATACTTGTGTGTGTTTACTCCAGCCTTACCTCCTCTGCCTCTTGCCCCCTGCACTCATATACTTATGTTTAGTCCAGCCTTACCTCCTCTGCCTCTCTTCCCCTGCACTCATATACTTGTGTTTAGTCCAGCCTTACCTCCTCTAACTCTCTTCCCCTGCACTCATCTACTTGTGTTTAAGACCAGCCTTACCTCCTCTGCCTCTCTTCCCCTGCACTCATTTACCTGTGTTTAGTCCAGCCTTACCTCCTCTGCCTCTCGCCCCCTGCACTCATATACTTGTGTTTAGTCCAGCCTTACCTCCTCTACCTCTCGCCCCTGCACTCATATACTTGTGTTTAGTCCAGCCTTACCTCCTCTGCCTCTCTTCCCCTGCACTCATATACTTGTGTTTAGTCCATCCTTACCTCCTCTACCTCTCGCCCCTGCACTCATATACTTGTGTTTAGTCCATCCTTACCTCCTCTGCCTCTCTTCCCCTGCACTCATATACTTGTGTGTGTTTAGTCCAGCCTTACCTCCTCTGCCTCTCTTCCCCTGCACTCATATACCTGTGTTTAGTCCATCCTTACCTCCTCTGCCTCTCGCCCCCTGCGGTCATATACTTGTGTTTAGTCCAGCCTTACCTCCTCTACCTCTCGCCCCTGCACTCATATACTTGTGTTTAGTCCAGCCTTACCTCCTCTGCCCCTCTTTCCCTGCACTCATATACTTGGGTTTAGTCCAGCCTTACCTTCTCTGCCTCTCTTCCCCTGCACTCATATACTTGGGTTTAGTCCAGCCTTACCTTCTCTGCCTCTCTTCCACTGCACTCATATACTTGTGTGTGTTTAGTCCAGCCTTACCTCCTCTGCCTCTCTTCCACTGCACTCATATACTTGGGTTTAGTCCAGCCTTACCTCCTCTGCCTCTCTTCCCCTGCACTCATATACTTGTGTGTGTTTAGTCCATTCTTACCTCCTCTGCCTCTCTTCCCCTGCACTCATATACTTGTGTTTAGTCCAGCCTTACCTCCTCTGCCTCTCTTCCCCTGCACTCATATACTTGTGTTTAGACCAGCCTTACCTCCTCTGCCTCTCTTCCCCTGCACTCATATACTTGTGTTTAGTCCAGCCTTACCTTCTCTGCCTCTCTTCCCCTGCACTCATATACTTGTGTGTGTTTAGTCCAGCCTTACCTCCTCTGCCTCTCTTCCCCTGCACTCATATACTTGTGTTTAGTCCAGCCTTACCTCCTCTGCCTCTCTTCCCCTGCACTCATATACGTGTGTTTAGTCCAGCCTTACCTCCTCTGCCCCTCGTTCCCTGCACTCATATACTTGTGTGTGTTTAGTCCAGCCTTACCTCCTCTGCCTCTCTTCCCCTGCACTCATATACTTATGTTTAAGTCCAGCCTTACCTCCTCTGCCTCTCGCCCCCTGCGGTCATATACTTGTGTTTAGTCCAGCCTTACCTCCTCTGCCTCTCTTCCCCTGCACTCATATACTTGTGTTTAGTCCAGCCTTACCTCCTCTGCCTCTCTTCCCCTGCACTCATATACTTGTGTTTAGTCCAGTCTTACCTCCTCTGCCTCTCTTCCCCTGCACTCATATACTTGTGTTTAAGTCCAGCCTTACCTCCTCTGCCTCTCTTCCCCTGCACTCATATACTTGTGTTTAGTCCAGCCTTACCTCCTCTGCCTCTCTTCCCCTGCACTCATATACTTGTGTTTAGTCCAGCCTTACCTCCTCTGCCTCTCTTCCCCTGCACTCATATACTTGTGTGTGTTTAGTCCAGCCTTACCTCCTCTGCCTCTCTTCCCCTGCACTCATATACTTGTGTTTAGTCCAGCCTTACCTCCTCTGCCTCTCTTCCCCTGCACTCATATACTTGTGTGTGTTTAGTCCAGCCTTACCTCCTCTGCCTCTCTTCCCCTGCACTCATATACTTATGTTTAAGTCCAGCCTTACCTCCTCTGCCTCTCTTCCCCTGCACTCATATACTTATGTTTAAGTCCAGCCTTACCTCCTCTGCCTCTCTTCCCCTGCACTCATATACTTGTGTTTAGTCCAGTCTTACCCCCTCTGCCTCTCTTCCCCTGCACTCATATACTTGTGTTTAAGTGCAGCCTTACCTCCTCTGCCTCTCTTCCCCTGCACTCATATACTTGTGTTTAGTCCAGCCTTACCTCCTCTGCCTCTCTTCCCCTGCACTCATATACTTGTGTTTAGTCCAGCCTTACCTCCTCTGCCTCTCTTCCCCTGCACTCATATACTTGTGTGTGTTTAGTCCAGCCTTACCTCCTCTGCCTCTCTTCCCCTGCACTCATATACTTGTGTTTAGTCCAGCCTTACCTCCTCTGCCTCTCTTCCCCTGCACTCATATACTTGTGTTTAGTCCAGCCTTACCTTCTCTGTCTCTCTTCCCCTGCACTCATATACGTGTGTTTAGTCCAGCCTGACTTCCTCTACCTCCTCTCCCCATGTACTGATATGCTTCTACATATTAAGCCAGGTCTTACCTTCTGTTTCTCCTCTTCCCCTTTACTTTTATACTTGTGTTTAAGTCCACCCTTCCTCCCTGTGTCTCCTCTTCCCCTGAACTCATTACTTCTGCATGTTAAGTCGCATCTCACCTCCTCTGCCTCCTCCTCCCCTGTACCTCTTGTACTCTTGTTCCTGCCTCTTCAGCTGTACCTTCTGTACCTCCATCCCTAGTCTCGCCTCCCACCCACACTCCTCTCCCGGAGCTCGGCTCTTCTGTTCCTTCTCTACCCCCAGACCTGAATCTTCATCCATCTTCTCCTGGTCCTCCTGACCATCTGTACCCTGTCCCTCCTTCTGTACCCTGTCCCTCCTTCTGTACCCTGTCCCTCTTTCTGTACCCTGTCTCTCCTGTACCTGTCTCTCTTTCTGTACCCTGTCCCTCCTTCTGTACCCTGTCCCTCCTTCTGTACCCTGTCCCTCCTTCTGTACCCTGTCCTTCCTTCTGTACCCTGTCCCTCCTTCTGCACCCTGTCCCTCCTTCTGTACCTGTCCCTCTTTCTGTACCCTGTCCCTCCCTCTGCACCTGTCCCTCTTTCTGTACCCTGTCCCTCCTTCTGTACCCTGTCCCATCTTCTTTACCCTGTCCAATCTTCTATACAAATGTCCTTCCTTCTGTACCCAGTCCCTCCTTCTGTACCCAGTCCATCCTTCTGTTCCCTGCCCTTCCTTCAGTACCCTGTCCCTACTTCTGTACCCTGTCCCTCCTTCTGTACCCTGTCCCTCCTTCTGTACCCTGCCCCTCCTTCTATACCCACTCCCTCCTTCTGTACCCTGTCGCTCCTTCTGTACCCTTCCCCTCCTTCTGTACCCTGCCCCTCCTTCTATACCCAGTCCCTCCTTCTGTACCCTGTCCCTCCTTCTGTACCCTGTCCTTCTGTACCCTGTCCCATCTTCTATACAGATGTCCTTCCTTCTGTACCCTGCCCATCCTTCTGTACCCTGCCCCTCCTTCTGTACCCTGTCTCTCCTTCTGTACCCTGTCCATCCTTCTGTACCCTGCCCCTCCTTCTGTACCCTGTCCCTTCTTCTTTACCCTGACCCTCCCTCAGTACCCTGTCCCTCTTTCTGTACCCTGTCCCTCTTTCTGTACCCTGTCCCTCTTTCTGTACCCTGTCCCTCCTTCTGTACCCTGTCCTTCTGTACCCTGTCCCATCTTCTTTACCCTGTCCCATCTTCTATACAAATGTCCTTCCTTCTGTACCCAGTCCCTCCTTCTGTTCCCTGCCCTTCCTTCAGTACCCTGTCCCTCCTTCTGTACCCTGTCCCTCCTTCTGTACCCTGCCCCTCCTTCTATACCCAGTCCCTCCTTCTGTACCCTGCCCCTCCTTCTGTACCCTGTCCATCCTTCTGTACCCTGCCCCTCCTTCTGTACCCTGCCCCTCCTTCTGTACCCTGTCCATCCTTCTGTACCCTGTCCCTCATTCTTTACCCTGACCCTCCCTCAGTACCCTGCCCCTCCTTCTGTACCCTGACCCTCTGTACCCTGTCCCTCCTTCTGTACCCTGCCCCTCCTTCTGTACCCTGTCTTTCCTTCTGTACCCTGTCCATCCTTCTGTACCCTGCCCCTCCTTCTGTACCCTGCCCCGCCTTCTGTACCCTGTCCATCCTTCTGTACCCTGTCCATCCTTCAGTACCATGTCCCTCCTTCTGTACCCTGTCTCTCCTTCTGTACCCTGTCCATCCTTCTGTACCCTGCCCCTCCTTCTGTACCCTGCCCCTCCTTCTGTACCCTGTCCATCCTTCTGTACCCTGCCCCTCCTTCTGTACCCTGTCTCTCCTTCTGTACCCTGTCCCTCCTTCTGTACCCTGCCATCCTTTTGTACCCTGCCCCTCCTTCTGTACCCTGTTTCGCCTTCTGTACCCTGCCCCTCCTTCTGTCCCCTTCCCCTCCTTCTTTACCCTGCCCCGCCTTCTCTAGCCTGCCCCTCCTTCTGTACCCTGTCCCTCCTTCTGTACCCTGTCCTTCTGTACCCTGTCCAATCTTCTAAACAAATGTCCCTCCTTCCTTACCCTGTCCGTCCTTCTGTACCCTGCCCCTCCTTCTGTACCCTGTCCCTCCTTCTGTACCCTGTCCCTTCTTCTTTACCTCATATTACCCTTTTTATTCTACCTCAATATCTCTCCCTATTCCTCATTCTCTCACTTTGAGTTGCTTCCTTAACTCGATGGTGAGGCTTCTGCTTTGCGTGACACCCTGTATCCTCTCATCTCATCTCCCCACAGGGAAAGTTCACGGCTGCCAGTGACGTGTGGGCTTTCGGGGTCACCTTGTGGGAGATCTTGATGCTGTGCAAAGAGCAGCCATACAGCCAGCTGACCGATGAGCACGTGATCGAGAATGCAGGCGAATTCTTTCGTGATCAGGGCAAGCAGGTGAGAGAAGCGTCTCCGGGTCAGCGGAGACATCAGGGCATAAGGGGCAGTATATATATATATATATGTTCGAGGCATATGAGCTGCATATCACACACTGTGCATAGATCGCCATCTGGTGTTGGGCCCGGATCTTTGCACTTTGTCCTGGAAAATCTTTGGAAGTCACAAGATAGGTGACTCCTCCTTTGGACTACAGTGCGCATGGGCATCGGCTCCATCTTTAGATTGTTTTTTTCCGCCATCGGGATCGGATGCGTTTGTTGCGCTCCAGCTCGGTATCATTACCGATACTACTTTCGACACGTAATCCTTCACTCTTTCTAAGGAATTGTTTTTGATCGCGATCCCCATTCGTCGCGCATCCCTTCAATTTGTAAGTCCTCGATTCCGATCGTCGATGATGGCCTTCGGGCCTACTTAGGCCTTAGTATCTGGCTCATGGAAAGGACTCCATTCAAAAAGTTTCCTCATTGTGGGTCGTAGTTTCCGCACACCGATCTGCATGATGTGTGTAACCTCTGCCTTTCACCGGAGCACGGGGCCAGAGACTGTGCAGCTTGTGCCTCTTTCCGCTCCAAGAAGACCATTGGGGATCATCAAGCTCGAAGGAAAATGGCTCGCTCGTCGACACCAATTCCCAACGACATCTTCCAGGAGGGCGTCGATGTGCTGGAACAGGAGGGAATCCAAGAACCCCTCGGCAGCGGCTCCGAAGAGGACTCCGATGTCGAAGAAATCACTCCTGCGCAACGGGCCGTAAGTAAAGATGTCTACCCTCACTCCCTCCATACACCCTCAAAAAAGGCTTCGGTCACACCTTCACCTTTGGGCCCAGGTGCACACTGAGAGACTGCTTCCCATGCCCCACCCCTAGGCTCGGCAAAGAAGCCTAGTAAGCCTTCAGACGACTCGGGCTCGAGTCAGCCTGCCACCGGTACCAACACCTGGCCACGGCACCAAAAAAAAAGCCGCCCTCCTCCAAGCATTCGCCACAAAATCTATAAGCACTGACCCATCCACTCCGAAAACACACTCGGAACCGAGCAAGAAGCCACTCCAGAAAAGTTCGGATCCACGCCCTTCGGAGTCGAAAAATTCCTCGGAGCCAAAGTAACAACCTGTTCCACAAACAGCCTCAGAGACATTAAAACATAATGGTTCGAAGCCAAAAGACCACAGAACTGTTCCGGAGTCGGTACCAAAGTCTACCAAACCGAAAAAGTTGGTGCCGAAAGAACTGCCTTCATCAGATGAGCTTTTTACACCAAATCCTCGACAAAAAACTCTTCTAAAAGACCCTAAAACTGGTCAGCTCATTCTAAGTACAAGAAAGAGACCATTGGATATGCCTCCACAGGCTCCACCACCTAAAAAGAGGGACATTGCCACATCTCCCCTCAGGGTCCCTTCTCCACCACCTCCTCCACCGCCTTCTCCACTTTCTCCCCCACCACACAATTCTCCTACACCATCTCCTCCACCAGGGAATGATGATGACAATTCTCATGAAGGGGAGGGTGCGGATGAGGAGCCATTAGGGGACCATAGTCCACCTTCTTCCCCTGATCCTTGGGACGACTACAATACACCAGGCGTCCCTAATATTCCACAGGAGGATATCTACCCTTCTAGGCCTTCCCCTCCAAAAGACACAACAGGTTTTAATTAGCTACTTCACAGAGCTGCCCAATACCATGGAGTTAGTTTACACTCAGACCCAGTGGAAGAGGATTTCCTAATGGACAATTTTGATACCTAACGGAGGTCCACTTCTATTTTGCCCATGCTAAAAGGGGTCATCAAACATGCACCTGAAGTGTTTAAAGATCCTGTAAGGGCAAGAGTTATTAACGCCAGGATCGACAAAAAGTATAAAGCTGCCCCTGGAGACCGAGCTTATATTAAAGGTCCAGTACCTTTAGATTCACTTTGTAGTTTCCAACGCTAGGAAGAGAGACAATTCTCAGACATCAGGGGACGCTCCACCCCCGATAAAAAGTCCAAATTACTAGACGCCTCTGGCAAAAGAACTGCGTCACAAGCACCTAACATATGGCGTATCGCCAAAACACTCAAGCTCTGTTAGCCAGGTATGATAGGGCACATTATGATGAACTTGAGACCCTATTGCAACACCTACCGGACAAATATAAGAACCGGGCCAGTGACCTCATACAAAAGGGGAAAATTATCACTAACACCTCCATTCGTTGTGCTCTGTACGTAGCAGATACCGCCTCCAGAGCCGTCAACACAAGTGTCCTTCTGCGTAGACATGCTTGGTTATGCATTTCAGGTTTTAAACCGGAAGTACAAACCTCCATTTTAAATCAACCATTCGATCAGGAACACTTATTTGGACCTAATGTAGATTCTTTACTTGAAAAAATGAAGACACAGACACAGCCAAATGTATGGGAGCCTTGCAATTGCAAGCTCCCAGACGTTCTTTTCGTCACTCTTTCTACAAAGGCACCTCTAAAGGCTACTCCTCTGACAACCCTTCCACCTCTTACAAGGCTCCCACCCAGACTACATTAACAGGGGTTACCAAAGAGGAGGATACAGAGGCAACGACAACAAAGGTAGAGGCAAAACCAACAATACCCGATCTGCCTCCACCACTACCCAATGACTTCCCTCCGCTCCCCCCGGACCATTCCACTCCTGTCGGGGGGGAGAATACAACAGTTCTTTCCTGTCTCGACCAACATCACCACAGACAGGTGGGTAAGACAAATCATTCAAACAGGTTACTGTCTAGAACTCACTTCTACCCCTCCAAACATACCACCCAGGCAGCACTCAATGTCACTAGAACACAGATCACTGTTAAAACAGATCGTCCCCCTCCTGCAAAAACATGCAATAGAACCGGCCCCCCTGCAACAGCAAAACACCGGGTTCTACTCCGTGTACTTCCTCATTCCAAAAACGGACGGCTCTCTAAGAGCCATCCTAGACATCAGAACCCTAAACCTGTACATACAGTCGGGCCACGTTCACATGGTTACGCTTCAACAGGTTCTTCCTTTGCTCGCACAAGGCGGTTTCCTTGCCACTCTGGATCTCGAGGACGGCTACTTTCATATTCCCATTCACACCTCTCACAGAAAGTATCTCAAGTTTGTAGTGGACGGTCAGCATTACCAGCTCAAGGTACTCCCATTCGGAGTCACCAC
Source organism: Lissotriton helveticus (assembly GCF_964261635.1). Taxonomy (NCBI): domain Eukaryota; kingdom Metazoa; phylum Chordata; class Amphibia; order Caudata; family Salamandridae; genus Lissotriton; species Lissotriton helveticus. The sequence goes on from NC_136065.1 coordinate 52,908,760, forward strand.
AGCACCCAGAGTCTTCACCAAGTGTCTAGCAATAGTTGCAGCTCATCTAAGGAGGCAGCATACTCATGTCTAACCCTACCTAGATGACTGGCTCATAAAAGCCAAGTCGTATAACCAGTGCAGTGCGTACAACACACTCACGCTACAATCCAATTGCTTCACGACTTGGGGTTTACCACACACCAACCAAAGTCTCACCTGCAACCGTCCCACATGCAACAATACCTCGGGGCTACAATAGATACCTCAAAGGCACTTGCATATCCAACTCCAGCCAGGATATCAAGCATACGAAGCGTTGTCACAAAATTTCAACCACAACACTCTCTCCCAGCTCGAGTGTTCATGCAACTAATAGGGATGATGGTCTCTTGCATATTCATAGTCCCTCACGCAAGACTCCAGACGCACCCCCTACAGGAATGTTTAGCACGTCAGTGGAACCAAGCTCAAGGCCAGCTGACAGATCTGGTGTTGGTGGACGGTTGCATGCATTGCTCTCTGCAGTGGTGGAACACCAAAAACCTTTCCAAAGGGCAACCGTTCATCGAGCCAGTTCCACAGATAGTGCTAACAGCAGACGCATCGCTCTCCGGCTGGGGGGCACATCTGTTACATCATTCCATACAGGACATGTGGACACCCCACCAAAGGTTGCTCCACATCAATCACCTAGAATTGCTAGCCATATTCCTGACATTAAAGTCCTTCCAGAAACACATTAGAGGCAAAGCTGTCCTAGTCCGCACAGACAATATGACAGCAATGTATTATATACGAAAACAAGGCGGGACACACTCTCTGCAACTCTCCCACCTAGCACAGAGCATGTGGAGATGGGTTATTCCTCAAAACATTGTTCTCCTAGCCCAACACTTCCAGGAGTCCAGAACAGCATAGCAGATCTGTTGAGTCGTCAAACACCACAGACTCACGAGAGGGAACTGCATCCGCAAGGTCTTCAACCATTTTTCCAGCTGTGGGGCCAGCCAGAGATCGATCTCTTCGCAACCCACGAAAACGCCAAATGCCCAAGCTTGGCCTCCAGGTATCCACACCCATTGTTATTATTATTAAATGTATACTTGTATGGCGCAACAACTACCCGGAGGTTTCCGGCGCCTATGGACATATGCTAAGAAGAGGAGTAATCAATGGAGCGTACTGATTGAATAGCCATGTCTTGATGCCTTTCCGAAATCTGACAGAGTTATGCTCATGGCAGAGTAAAAGTGGTAATGAATTCCACAATGCAGGGGCCAATTGAGCAAAAGAACGACCACCCATCCAAGCCCGTTTGAACCCAGGGGTCACGAATTTGGCCTGCTTTGACGAGCGTAGGTGACGAGTGGGGATGTATTGTTTAACCAAAGCACTAAGATAGCTGTGAGCCTTCCCGGCGTTGATTCTGTGCATGAAGCAGAGTGCTTTAAATTTAGAGCGATTTTCGATCTAAAGTCCAAAGGCAATGCAATATGGATGAATTGGTCAGGCAGATTTGCGTACGCTTTTCCGTCTCTCCCACTCATTCCACTGGTGGTGCGGAAACTGCAACAACACTCACTGACTCTCATCCTAGTTGCTCCAACATGGGCCAGACAACCGTGGTACACCACATTACTGGAACTGTCGGTAGTCCCGCACCAAAAATTACACCTCTCTCCACATCTCCTAACCCAGAACCATGGAGAATCGGACATCCAGATCCAGCACAGCTCAACCTAGTGATCTGGCTCCTGATGACCTAGAGTTTGTATACCTTAACCTTCCCCCTGACTGCATGAATGTTATCAAAGAAGCTAGACGCCCACCACGAGAGCTTGCTATGCAGCAAGTGGAAAAGATTTGTTATATACTGCAACAATAACAACATCAATCCCTTAGATGTGTCAATTCTACACATCATAGGTTACCTGCTACATCTACAAAGGTCTAACCTAGCATACACGTCTATCAGGTTAGACCTTGCTGCTATAGCAGCCTACTTACAGAACAGACAACATGTGTCACTATTCAGAGTACCTGCCATCAAAGCATTTATGGAAGGACTCAAAATAATAATTCCACCTAGAGTACCACCCTCACCTGTGTGGAACTTAAATATTGTCCTCACAAGACTCATGGGTCCTCCATTCGAACCCCTGCACAAATGTGAATTACAATTCCTTACATGGAAAGTTGCTTTCCTAGTAGCCATTACTTCCCTTAGAAGAGTCAGTGAGCTTCAAGAACTTACTATTCAGGAACCATTTTTACAACTCCATCACAATAAAGTAGTTCTCAGGGCAAACTCAACATTTCTTACTAAAGTTATTTCTTCTTTTCATCTTAACCAGTCTGTAGAGTTGCCAATATTCTTCTTGCAAAGACAAACTGTTGCAGAAAGAGCTCTTCATACACTAGATGTAAAAAGAGCACTCCTTTATTATATTGACAGAACAAAACCTTTTCGGAAAACTCAACAACTTTTTGTATCCTTCTCACCACCACATTACGGCAATCCTATATCAAAAGTTGGAATTGCAAGGTGGATTGTCAAATACATACAAATTTGCTATCAAAAAGCAAAACGTACATTAACTATTCCCCCTAAAGCCAATCTACTAGGAAAATAGGGGCTTCAATGGCTTTCTTAGGGAACAGTCCCTTAGATGACATCTGCAAAGCAGCTACATGGGCTACACCGCACACATTCACAAAACACTATTGTGTAGATGTGCAAGCCAAGCAGCAAGCTAGTGTGGGCCAGGCTGTACCCAAAACACTGTTTCAAATACCTGCAACAGATACTAGTGGTCACTGGTAAGGTGAAGTACTGCTATGCAATCTATGCACAGTGTGTGATCTGCAGCTCATATGCCTCGAACGTAAAATGCTACCTAACAGTATCCCTCTGTTCTTGGCATGTAGGGCTGCAGATTCACACACGCCCACCCACCTCCCCGGCTACCTTTATCTGTTCCAGAATTATATTATTTAGATACAGCATACATAGGCATCTTTTATTTTTCTCTCAAAACTCCATCATTTCCCTCACTGGCGAAAAAGCAATCTGAAAATGGAGCCGATGCCCATGCGCACTGTAGTCCAAAGGAGGAGTCACCTATCTCGTGACTTCCAAAGACTTTTCCAGGACAACAACAAAGTGTAAACATCCGGACCCAACACCAGATGGCGATCTATGCACAGTGTGTGAATCTGCAGCTCTACATGCCAAGAACCGATACATACTGGTAAGTAGCATTTTCCATATTTTACATAGGGCCTGATTGCGATCTTGGCAGTTGGGTTACTCAATGACGTATGTCCTGTCCGCCGAAATATGAATACCATTATATCCGATTGCATTTATATTTCTGTGGGCGGGATATCCATCACGGATGTGTCCATCAAAGGGGGCGCTCGAGAACAAGAGCAGACAAACGAATGTTCATTCATTCATTGATAAATGTGATGGTGTGTGATGAGTCTGCACAAAACGTGGCAGAAGCTTAAAAGAATTGGGGCCTGGTTCAGATGTTGTTGGATGGAAGACTCCGTCACAAACGACATCCCGTCCGCCATATTAAGAGCGGCACTCGTAAATACGGCAAATGGGATATCCGTCACTTTTGTGACACTGTCTCCCATCCACCAAGATCGTAATCAGGCCTTAGTTTTCTATTGGCGTATCAAGATTTAGGCGGTTCATCAAAGGGGGTGGGGGTCAATACATTTTAACTTACAACTTTGATGCTGTTTCATAATTTTGCATCAAATGTGTCCGGCTGTTACCGAGCGTCACCCAGTGCAGGAATTTCAGGTTTCGTGGCAATCCCTGTTGGGCGCGGCAACTTTAAAAAGGAAAGGGTCAAAAAGATCTTTGATTTGCTAATAAGTCTGTCAGCGTTTGATATCTCTGCCCAAATTTGGCAGTAACATGGCCTGCTCAGCCGTCGGTTAACATTTTGAAGGTTGTCCCGATTCATAGTGTGGTCACTGTTAAGAAGGGAAGGCGAAAGAAAAGTGCTCATTTGCTGGTAACATTGGCACTTCATGAGGAACCTGCACTTGATAAGATTAGTGTTCGAGGCAAGTGAGCTGTAGATCACATGCTTTGCAGACTCCTGCCAGCTAGTGTTGGGTTGATGTATCTGGCCAGAGTCCAGGCCCTGCGCCCGCAGTGTGCTCTGTGCTACCGATGGCCGTGCAAGGCTGGTTCATTGACACGGGGCTGGAGGAGAGAGGATGCACCCAGAGCTTGATCAGCAAAGCCGGTGCCTGTGCACAGCTGGTTTAGTGGCATAAAGAGGTGGTGCCAGGCCACGTGGAATACCCAGACCTATCTGCACAACCCGAAGGCCGTGCACAGCTGGTTCTAAGGCATAGGGTTTGACTTCCATGGGGATTGGTTCTTGGCTTGGTCCAGGCAGTGTCCGCTGAGCACAGTGCCTACAGCTGAGGGCCGTGCACAGCTGGTTTAGAGGCATGAGGCTGGTGCGGAGGCTGACTGTCGGCCAGGCCCTACTCCCAGCCCCCCTATACATTATTTTAAAATTAGAATAACTAAGCACTTACAAATAGTGTATGTTCGCCGTTCAGATGATGGGTTTGGCTCACGCCGCTGTGCACATCCAAAGGTCTTATGCATCTAGCTCAGTGTTCTAGCAGATGGCTTATTACCCGTCTCTAGGGCTTGTTTTCCAAGAGCATTGTATATGGCAGAAGTCCATTCACCACTTCTCCAGAGGCACAAAAGCTGATGCAGGGCAATAGGGCAGGACTTGCGTCTCAGCCTGCTGTGCACAGTGCGAAGCGCCCTGCGTCTCAGACTGCTGTGCACAGTGAGAAGCGCCTTGCGTCTCAGCCTGCTGTGCACAGTGTGACGCTAGGCTCTCCAGAGGTCCTGCCGCTGCATGGCAGCCATGCACAGTAGGGTTTAGTCTCGCGGTGCAATGGCTGCACAAGCGATTACCTCTGTAGACCCTGCAATGACTCCCCCTCCTCATCCCGGGCCAAAGCCAAAGGTCTGTGAAAACATATTTTGTGTTACTGTTTAGGAAAGAGGGTATAGCTACTTATTAATGCACTGTTACAAAAAGAATTCAAGCTTTGCACTGGTTTGTAATGATTATAAAATCTATCTAAAGACTGTACATTAACACACTAGCTATGAGAAGCTTTATGGCGTGGCCCAAGGATGCACTCATTCTAAAGAGCCTTATGGCATGGCCCATGGATGTACTCATTCTAAAGAGCCTTATGCCGTGGCCCATTGATGCACTCATTCTACTGAGCCTTATGGCGTGGCCCATGGATGTACTCATTCTAAAGAGCCTTATGCCGTGGCCCATGGATGTACTCATTCTAAAGAGCCTTATGCCGTGGCCCATGGATGCACTCATTCTAAAGAGCCTTATGCCGTGGCCCATGGATGTACTCATTCTAAAGAGCCTTATGCCGTGGCCCATGGATGCACTCATTCTAAAGAGCCTTATGGCGTGGCCCATGGATGCACTGCTTCTAAAGAGCCTTATGGCGTGGCCCATGGATGCACTCATTCTAAAGAGCCATATGGCGTGGCCCATGGATGCACTCATTCTAAAGAGCCTTATGGCGTGGCCCATGGATGCACTGATTCTAAAGAGCCTTATGGCGTGGCCCATGGATGTACTCATTCTAAAGAGCCTTATGGCGTGGCCCATGGATGCACTCATTCTAAAGAGCCTTATGGCGTGGCCCATGGATGTACTCATTCTAAAGAGCCTTATGGCGTGGCCCATGGATGCACTCATTCTAAAGAGCCTTATGGCGTGGCCCATGGATGTACTCATTCTAAAGAGCCTTATGGCGTGGCCCATGGATGCACTCATTCTAAAGAGCCTTATGGCATGGCCCATGGATGCACTCATTCTAAAGAGCCTTATGGCGTGGCCCATAGATGCACTCATTCTAAAGAGCCTTATGGCGTGGCCCATGGATGCACTCATTCTAAAGAGCCTTATGCCTTAGCACATGGATGCACTCATTCTAAAGAGCCTTATGGCGTGGCCCATGGATGCACTCATTCTAAAGAGCCTTATGCCTTAGCACATGGATGCACTCATTCTAAAGAGCCTTATGGCGTGACCCATGGATGCACTCATTCTAAAGAGCCTTATGGCATGACCCATGGATGTACTCATTCTTTAAAGAGCCTTATGCCGTGGCCCATGGATGCACTCATTCCAAAGAGCCTTATGCCGTGGCCCATGGATGCACTCATTCCAAAGAGCCTTATGCCGTGACCCATGGATGTACTCATTCTAAAGAGCCTTATGGCGTGGCCCATGGATGCACTCATTCTAAAGAGCCTTATGCCGTGGCCCATGGATGTGCTCATTCTAAAGAGCCTTATGGCGTGACCCATGGATGTACTCATTCTAAAGAGCCTTATGGCGTGGCCCATGGATGCACTCATTCTAAAGAGCCTTATGCCGTGGCCCATAGATGTGCTCATTCTAAAGAGCCTTATGGTGTGACCCATGGATGTACTCATTCTAAAGAGCTTATGGCATGACCCATGGATGGACTCATTCTAAAGAGCCTTATGCCGTGGCCCATGGATGCACTCATTCCAAAGAGCCTTACGTCGTGGCCCATGGATGCACTCATTCTAAAGAGCCTTATGGCGTGGCCCAAGGATGTACTCATTCTAAAGAGCCTTATGCCGTGGCCCATGGATGCACTCATTCTAAAGAGCCTTATGCCGTGACCCATGGATGTGCTCATTCTAAAGAGCCTTATGGCGTGGCCCATGGATGCACTCATTCTAAAGAGCCTTATGCTGTGGCCCATGGATGCACTCATTCTAAAGAGCTTATGGCGTGACCCATGGATGCACTCATTCTAAAGAGCCTCATGGCGTGGCCCATGGATGTACTCATTCTAAAGTGCCTTATGCCATGGCACATGGATGCACTCATTCTAAAGAGCCTTATGCCGTGGCCCATGGATGTACTCATTCTAAAGAGCCTTATGGCGTGGCCCATGGATGTACTCATTGTAAAGAGCCTTATGCCGTGGCCCATAGATGTGCTCATTCTAAAGAGCCTTATGCCGTGGCCCATGGATGTACTCATTCTAAAGAGCTTTATGGCGTGGCCCATGGATGTACTCATTCTAAAGTGCCTTATGCCATGGCACATGGATGCACTCATTCTAAAGAGCCTTATGCCGTGGTACATGGATGCACTCATTCTAAAGAGCCTTATGCCGTGGCACATGGATGCACTCATTCTAAAGAGCCTTATGGCGGTACCCATGGATGCACTCATTCTAAAGAGCCTTATGGTGTGACCCATGGATGTACTCATTCTAAAGAGCTTATGGCATGACCCATGGATGGACTCATTCTAAAGAGCCTATCAGCGTGGCCCATGGATGCACTCATTCCAAAGAGCCTTACGTCGTGGCCCATGGATGCACTCATTCTAAAGAGCCTTATGGCGTGGCCCAAGGATGTACTCATTCTAAAGAGCCTTATGCCGTGACCCATGGATGTGCTCATTCTAAAGAGCCTTATGGCGTGGCCCATGGATGCACTCATTCTAAAGAGCCTTATGGCGTGGCCCATGGATGTACTCATTCTAAAGAGCCTTATGCCGTGGCCCATGGATGTGCTCATTCTAAAGAGCCTTATGGCGTGGCCCATGGATGTACTCATTCTAAAGAGCCTTATGCCGTGGCCCATAGATGTGCTCATTCTAAAGAGCCTTATGGCGTGGCCCATAGATGCACAATTTTAAAGAGCCTTATGGCGTGGCGAATGTATGCACTCATTCTAAAGAGCCTTATGGCGTGGCCCATGGATGTACTCATTCTAAAGAGCCTTATGCCATGGCACATGGATTGACTCATTCTAAAGAGCCTTATGGCGTGGCGAATGTATGCACTCATTCTAAAGAGCCTTATGGCGTGGCCCATGGATGTACTCATTCTAAAGAGCCTTATGGCGTGACCCATGGATGCACTCATTCTAAAGAGCCTTATGCCGTGGTCCATGGATGCACTCATTCTAAAGAGCCTTATGGCGTGGCCCATGGATGCACTCATTCTAAAGAGCCTTATGGCGTGACCCATGGATGCACTCATTCTAAAGAGCCTTATGGCATGACCCATGGATGTACTCATTCTAAAGAGCTTATGGCATGACCCATGAATGGACTCATTCTAAAGAGCCTTATGGCGTGGCCCATGGATGCACTCATTCTAAAGTGCCTTATGCCATGGCACATGGATGCACTCATTCCAAAGAGCCTTACGTCGTGGCCCATGGATGCACTCATTCTAAAGAGCCTTATGGCGTGGTCCATGGATGCACTCATTCTAAAGAGCCTCATGGCGTGGCACATGGATGCACTCATTCTAAAGAGCCTTATGCCGTGGTACATGGATGCACTCATTCTAAAGAGCCTTATGGCGTGACCCATGGATGCACTCATTCTAAAGAGCCTTATGGCATGACCCATGGATGTACTCATTCTAAAGAGCTTATGGCATGACCCATGAATGGACTCATTCTAAAGAGCCTTATGCCGTGGCCCATGGATGCACTCATTCCAAAGAGCCTTACGTCGTGGCCCATGGATGCACTCATTCTAAAGAGCCTTACGTCGTGGCCCATGGATGCACTCATTCTAAAGAGCCTTATGGCGTGGCCCATGGATGCACTCATTCTAAAGAGCCTTATGCCGTGGCCCATGGATGTGCTCATTCTAAAGAGCCTTATGGTGTGACCCATGGATGTACTCATTCTAAAGAGCTTATGGCATGACCCATGGATGGACTCATTCTAAAGAGCCTTATGCCGTGGCCCATGGATGCACTCATTCCAAAGAGCCTTACGTCGTGGCCCATGGATGCACTCATTCTAAAGAGCCTTATGCCGTGGCCCATGGATGCACTCATTCTAAAGAGCCTTATGCCGTGGCCCATGGATGCACTCATTCTAAAGAGCCTTATGCAGTGACCCATGGATGTGCTCATTCTAAAGAGCCTTATGGCGTGGCCCATGGATGCACTCATTCTAAAGAGCTTATGGCATGACCCATGGATGCACTCATTCTAAAGAGCCTTATGCCGTGGCCCATGGATGCACTCATTCTAAAGAGCCTCATGGCGTGGCCCATGGATGTACTCATTCTAAAGAGCCTTATGGCGTGGCCCATGGATGTACTCATTGTAAAGAGCCTTATGCCGTGGCCCATAGATGTGCTCATTCTAAAGAGCCTTATGCCGTGGCCCATGGATGTACTCATTCTAAAGAGCCTTATGGCGTGGCCCATGGATGTACTCATTCTAAAGTGCCTTATGCCATGGCACATGGATGCACTCATTCTAAAGAGCCTTATGCCGTGGTACATGGATGCACTCATTCTAAAGAGCCTTATGGCGTGGCCCATGGATGTACTCATTCTAAAGAGCCTTATGCTGTGGCCCATGGATGCACTCATTCTAAAGAGCCTTATGCCGTGGTACATGGATGCACTCATTCTAAAGAGCCTTATGCCGTGACCCATGGATGTGCTCATTCTAAAGAGCCTTATGGCGTGGCCCATGGATGCACTCATTCTAAAGAGCCTTATGCCGTGGCCCATGGATGTACTCATTGTAAAGAGCCTTATGCCGTGGCCCATGGATGCACTCATTCTAAAGAGCCTTATGGCGGTACCCATGGATGCACTCATTCTACTGAGCCTTATGGCGTGGCCCATGGATGCACTCATTCCAAAGAGCCTTACGTCGTGGCCCATGGATGCACTCATTCTAAAGAGCCTTATGGCGTGGCCCAAGGATGTACTCATTCTAAAGAGCCTTATGCCGTGGCCCATGGATGCGCTCATTCTAAAGAGCCTTATGCCGTGACCCATGGATGTGCTCATTCTAAAGAGCCTTATGGCGTGGCCCATGGATGCACTCATTCTAAAGAGCCTTATGCTGTGGCCCATGGATGCACTCATTCTAAAGAGCTTATGGCGTGACCCATGGATGCACTCATTCTAAAGAGCCTCATGGCGTGGCCCATGGATGTACTCATTGTAAAGAGCCTTATGCCGTGGCCCATAGATGTGCTCATTCTAAAGAGCCTTATGGCGGTACCCATGGATGCACTCATTCTACTGAGCCTTATGGCGTGGCCCATGGATGCACTCATTCTAAAGAGCCGTATGCCGTGGCCCATGGATGCACTCATTCTAAAGAGCCTTATGCCGTGGCCCATGGATGTACTCATTCTAAAGAGCCTTATGGCGTGGCCCATGGATGTACTCATTCTAAAGTGCCTTATGCCATGGCACATGGATGCACTCATTCTAAAGAGCCTTATGCCGTGGTACATGGATGCACTCATTCTAAAGAGCCTTATGCCGTGGCACATGGATGCACTCATTCTAAAGAGCCTTATGGCGGTACCCATGGATGCACTCATTCTAAAGAGCCTTACGTCGTGGCCCATGGATGTACTCATTGTAAAGAGCCTTATGCCGTGGCCCATAGATGTACTCATTCTAAAGAGCCTTATGGCGTGGCCCATGGATGTGCTCATTCTAAAGAGCCTTATGGCGGTACCCATGGATGCACTCATTCTACTGAGCCTTATGGCATGACCCATGGATGTACTCATTCTAAAGAGCCTTATGGCGTGGCCCATGGATGCACTCATTCTAAAGAGCCTTATGGCGTGGCCCATGGATATACTCATTCTAAAGAGCCTTACGGCGTGGCCCATGGATGTACTCATTCTAAAGAGCCTTATGGCGTGGCCCATGGATGTACTCATTCTAAAGAGCCTTATGCCGTGGAACATGGATGTACTCATTCTAAAGAGCCTTATGGCATGGCCCATGGATGTACTCATTCTAAAGAGCCTTAAGGCATGGCCCATGAATGTACTCATTCTAAAGAGCCTTATGGCATGACCCATGGATGTACTCATTCTAAAGAGCCTTATGCCGTGGCACATGGATGTACTCATTCTAAAGAGCCTTATGGCGTGGCCTAAGGATGTACTCCATCTAAAGGGCCTTATGGCATGGCACATGGATGTACTCATTCTAAAAAGCCTTATGGCATGACCCATGGATGTACTCATTCTATAGAGCTTATGGCATGACCCATGGAGGCACTCATTCTAAAGAGCCTAATGGCATGACACATGGATGCACTCATTCTAAAGAGCCTTATGGCGTGGCCCATGGATGTATTCATTCTAAAGAGCCTATCAGCGTGGCAGATGGATGCACTCATTCTAAAGAGCCTTATGGCGTGGCACATGGATGTACTCATTCTAAAGAGCCTTATGGCGTGGCCCATGGATGCACAATTTTAAAGAGCATTACTGTGTTACATGTCCATGTACTAAATTTGAAACAAGTTTTACCAATACACATTGTTGCACTAATTCTAAAATGCCTTTTAGTGTTGCACTTTGATGCACTAATTCCAACAAGTGTTACAGTGTTGCACATTGATGTACCAGCTATGAAAGTATTATGTACTGTTAGATCTGGGGGTCTCTAATTGGCAGAGGTAAGTACCTTAGACCAAGTAGGGATCCCTTGCTTCTAGTCAGGGTGAAGAATTACACACAGTAGATAACCCCTGCTCACCCTCTAGGTAGCTTGGCACGAGCAGACAGGCTTATCCCTAAGGCAATGTGTATAATAAATGCACTTAACACAACAATAATCCCCAATCCACCACAAACTGAGACCACACAGGTAAGTATATATAAAAAATATAACTTTATCTAGTTGCAGCAAGTAAAACTCAACAATACACAATGGTTGCTTCTTTGAAGAAAAGGTTGCACTTAATCATAATGGTTACTCGCAATTAGGAAGTTCTTATGTATAAGAATAGTCTTTAATCTCTTAACTCAGTGGAAGAAAAAATAATGCTCCTGACTTGTCTCGAATCAGCTCTTGAAACAAGTAACTAAAGCAATGCCAGCGTGTTAATAACTTTCCAATTAGGCCTTTGAACTAGTGAGGCCCCAGCCAATGCGAGCGCGCCTCACCGGTGGTTACTAGCGCCTTTGCGCTGATCGGAGCAGACTCCCGCTAGCCCCGGCTGGTCCCGGCAGCTCTCCGCCCGCTCTCAGAACTCCAGGGAGCGGCGTGGAGCAAACTCGGCTCTCCGAGCGGGGACGGCAGGCCAGGGGCGGAGATCACTTCGGCAATTCCCACGGCGTGGTCAGGCACTCCTTCCCGGCTTCGGTAATCGGCACACAGCTCCCGGCGGCGTCAGGCGTCGGCTCCACGCAGCGGCCCAATCACGTCGCGGCTCGGCAGACGAGCCTCCGTGAGCACCCGGGAGTCAGCCAATGACAGCGCGGCTCCCGGGCAGAGCCCCCTTGATGATGCTGAGGCGGCAGCCAATCAGTGCGCAGCCTCGGCGGTGACGCGGCAGCGCTGTGCCAGTCCCAGCGCGGCGTTACTGGAGGGGTTGTCTCGTTGGGCAAATGGGAGCGCGGCGGCTTCGATCTTCACCGCTGCAGCTCCTGGTCATGAACGGCGACTTCGTAGGGTGTTCCTGGCCCTGGGCCGCGACGGTGATTTGGCGGCAAGAGATTTTCGGGGCCACAAGTCGCGGTTAGACCGTTTCTAACCAGCAGATCGACAGGGGGGTCCTGGACGCAGGGAAACACCGCGGGCCTCTCCTCCCCCTGAATCTGTGCCGATGAGCACAGCGATCGTTCCTCACAGCTGGCAATTAGAAACATGCGCTGGGGCTGAACACCACACGATCTCCTCAGCAGTTCTTGGCAAAGCTTAGGAACCTTTTAAACCTGGGTTCCAAACAGGAGGCCAGCTCTTCTCAGGCCCTTGGATATTCAGTTTAGGAGACACAGCACACAGCAAAGTCTCTTGGAGATCAAGTAAGCAGGGTCACAGCACACAGCAAAGTCCCTCTTCTCCTCAGCTTCAGTTGGTCAGCAGAACAGGTCAGCCCTTAGCGCACACAGCAAGGCAATCTTCCATCAGTTCTCCAGCAGTCCTTCTTCCAGCAGAGGTTCCTCTTGATTGTAGAATCTAATCTTCTGTTGTCAGGGGTCCTTCTCTTATATCCCAAAAAGTGTTTGAAGTCCTTTGAAGTCCTTTGAAGTCTTTGTGAAAGTGGGCCCTGAGCCCTGTCTAAACCAGTTCTGGGTGTTGCTGGAGCACTGGGGCTTTCCTGGCTTCCTTCTTCCTCTCAGTATCAGGGACAGAGGTGACAGTCGCCCAGCAGGGAGGTGGAGCCAGCATTGTGGTCAGGCAGGCACAGCCCTTTTCACTATCAGGTGCTATCTCCTCCCACTTCCCTGGCAGCAGATGCAGCCTTTCATCCACGGGCTGACTCCACTCCCACTCGGATGCTGGCCTGAGGTACCGACGGACAGAGCGGGGCCTCATTTTCCCGAGCGGGTGCCGGGTGAGGTGAGGTTACTTCCCACATAATGCTGGGAAAAGGACAATTCATTTAGAGTCTCTTCCGGCTAATATTGGGGCTCCAAATTACTGGTAGGATTACTTTTTTCATTTTGAATTGCCGTTCCATTTTTGCAGTTGCATCTTTATGATCACTGGTCCTGACGAAAGCTGGATAATGTCTTTAACAGCTGAAACATGTTGACCACACTGCTTAGCGCCACATTGTAGTTATAATTTCAGACTACAAAGCGCATGTTCTTAATCACAACACTAGAGCAGTGCCCAATAAACATATTTTCTGCTCCTGTAGTTGTTTTTAACATTTTCTTTCTCACTTTTCTCTGAGCACTGCACATTCATCAGCACCACTCCGAAATACATTGTGGCTCGAAGGTTACTACGGTTTTCCGGTCTCTGCACCATCTATTGATGGGTTGGGTGAGATTTGGAATATACCATCCGTTTCCCACATGACGATGCTTCCGCCACGTTTTGTGGGCTGATGGGAATTTTTCAGCCTGGTGTAATTTCAATTTTATTTCCACTAACTTCTATTCACAACAACACACACTGTTCTTTGACTATGTGCCTCCTTTTTGTATTTACGGATTGCCTAGGGTTGTGAGGTTCTATGGTCATTAAACCAACCCACATTAACCCCCCTTATATATTTTTGTATTTTGACTCAGACAACCTCCTGGGGGCTCTGCAGCCCCTGTCACCCTCAAGCCAGACAGTCAATCCACAAACAGGCCCAGGCACACAGAAAGGTTAGACAAAAGAACAGCCTCTTTCTAAAAGTACTATTCTCAAACACAGAATTTAAAAACAATCTTTACTAAAAGATGTGTTATTAAATTCTGAGTTCAGGGATATCAATCACTTATGTCCCATCTTGTTCCTATGAGAAGATAGGCTGGTATCCATTGGGACCAGCCTCCCCCATGTTATTCTATGGAGCAAGATAACCTTACAGCAGGGAGCACACAAAATGGCTGCTGCTCACTACCAGAGCATGTGACCTGCACTAGTACATGCTCTACCTTACCCATACACTGCACCCTGCCCAGGGGGGTACCTTGAGCCTTCCATAGGGGTGACTGATGTGCACAGACAGGGGAGGGTTAGGCCCAGCCAGTGGGGACACTGGCCAGGCGGACATGGCAGTCCACTGACTGCACACAGGCCCTGCGCTGGCAGGCCTGAGACACCAGTTTAGGGCTACTTATGTGGGTAGCGCAATCTGCGCTGCAGGCCGACTAGTAGCATCTGTCATCACCAGCCCTGGCACACGCAGTGCACTTTACTAGGGACTACAGGGTGATACAAATATGCCAATCAGGTATACACAATCAATATGACAATTTACATAGGGAGCACTTACACTCTGGCACTGATCAGCAGTGGCAGAGTGTCCAAAGCATCTAAACCAGCAAAAACGAAATCCAGCACAGCATCAAAAATACATGAGTCAGAGGCAAAAAGATGGGGGGAAAACCACGCCAAGGGTGTCAGGTCTAACATGTACTGATTCTAAAGCATTGCTGTGTTGCATGTTGATAGATGAGCTTGAGACATTGATGGACATGCGTGTGGTATGTACCCTGCTTCCCAATCACTCTCTGTTACTCCTGGTCTGTTCTCTGCTCCATACTCTGACAATCCTCTTGTTTCCTTCAGATCTACCTGAGCCGCCCGTCCGTCTGTCCACAAGCGCTCTATGAGGTGATGCTGAGCTGCTGGTGTCGCGACGCCAAGGACCGGCCGTCCTTCCAGCAGATCCACCAGTTCCTGATGGAAGACGCGATGAACATGGTGTAACTCCTGCGAGTGGGCAGCCCCGGGATCGTCCCTTCGGGCCTGGTCGCCGTCCCGGGCCCGATGGAGAGATAATACCCACGGACTCTCCCACGACCCCTGACTGGACCTCTGCTTGAACTTTCCTAGCAGTAGCTGTAGAACCTTCTAGATCTCTTGCTAGTAGGATGCCCTCCGGGGCTCGAGAGATATGCACTGGACCTTGCCAGGCGTGTGGTTGGACCAGTCGTCAACCACCTGCTGTAGTGCTTCGAGGCACGGAAACCTACTGTGTATCTTAACTCTGCTGGGAACACTGGAAATATAGTGTGGGATCACTGGAAATGTATATACACCTCATGAAGTCACACGTGTGCATGTTCTGAGAAAGGGTGGCCTAGGTGGTGGGATCTATAAGAAGCCCACCCAGCTGGGGCTTGGGGTCTCCCACCCTTGGGGCTCTGTTCTTAATCTGCTGTCTTTTCCTGTCTCTAAAACTGGAAGCCCCAGGGCCTTGTGTGAGCAGCTAACAGAGAAAGAAACTGTAATGTGATGCCCCAAGGAAAACCCCCACCCCTTCCCTCCTGACCCCCACTGGGTGCTTCTCATACTGAGAATCATTCAATCTCCTGGAGCCCAAACCCGCGGGACCTACTGATTCCTTCAAGCTTCACATGTTGTACAAGCACTGGATGTAAATATAATGAAAGTCTGGCTGGGTGACAGGACATGCTGGCTGGGGGGAGGGGTGGCAGATAGAGATGAGGGGCCCCGGGCGCTCGTGGCATCATCCTGGGTTCTGAGTGTGGCGGGGCCATCAGTATCTGCTGCACCGAAACTGAGCCTCACTGTAGACATTCGACGGAGCAGCCAGTGAAGCAGGCCATGCGCAGTGCCGAAGCGTGCTCCTCTTGAAAGATGTCTGTGTGCCGTGGGCACATGTAACGCCTGAAGCGCGCTGCTCCTGAATGGCTTCGGCGTGCCGTGAACACATGTAGTGGCTGAAGCGCGCTGCTCCCGAAAGCCCTTAGCGTGCCGTGGGCACATGTAAAACCTCAACCGTGCTGCTGTTGAATGACCTTACGTGCCGCAGACACATGTAGTGGCTGAAGCGTGCTGCTCCTGAATGATCTTAGCGTGCCGTGGGCACATATAACATCTCAAGCGTGCTGCTCCTGAATAACCTTAGTGTTCCGCAGGCATATGTAACACCTGACGCGTGCTGCTCCTGAATAACCTTAGTGTGTCGCAGGAACATGTAGCAGCTGAAGCGTGCTGCTTCTAAAAGTCCTCAGCGTATCATGAGCACATGTAACGTCTGAAGTGTGCTAATGCTGAATGACCTTAGCGTGCCACGGACACATGTAGTGGCTGAAGCACGCTGCTCTTGAATGATCTTAGCGTGCCGTGGGCACATGTAACGCCTGAAGCGTGCTGCTCCTGAAGGAGAGGCCTTGCTTCTGCCCACCCCTTGCTGAGTAAACACATGAACCCCTCTTCTGGGACAGTCAGAAAGCATGCCCGCGGAGGCGCCTCGTAGGCTGCAGCTTCATTTCTTTAGGTGCCAAAACAGCTTACTAACTAAACCTAGCACTGTCACATGCCCCCCCCCCCCCCTCAGGATGTTAATCTGGTCAAGGGAGCAGCTGTTTGGGGGCAGGAAGGAAGTGTACCAGGAGGAGAGACCTCATGATACTCTGGTGTTTGACATCAGCCCCCACCTGCACCGTTCCCTCATCACCAGCACAGGCGGGGCATGCAGCCGGCCTCCTGGCTAGGGCGACTGGCACTGGCCCTGGTAGAACTCTGAGCATCTGGGGCACAGGGATCATGGTGGCATCAGAATGTGAGGCCACGGCTGCCTTGAAGATGGCCTGCCGCCTGTGCAAGATCACACAAGTGCTCGATCAATAGAGAGACGGCCAATAATGAAGCATTTGGTGAGTAAACCAGCAAAGAGGGGGGACAGAGGATGGTTCCTGTCACCTGCCCTTAGACACTCTCTGCCCGGCCAATCAGCTGCTGTTCCTGAATATTCTCAGATGGGCACCTGAACTGGAGCGATGACACTCCACGTAAGGCCATAGCAGGCCTACCTCGCCTTTGGCCAGCATAGGCTCCCGGCTTGGACTAGCAGAACCCACGGGACCACTCCAGCTGGGCTGGGACTAGCAGAACCCACGGGGCACTCCAGCTGGGCATGAACTAGCAGAATGCACAGGGGCACGCCAGCTGACTACCTGAACCCACGGGGGCACTCCAGCTGGGCTTGGACCAGCAGAACCCACGGGGCACTCCAGCTGGGCTTGGACCAGCAGAACCCACGGGGCACTCCAGCTGGGCTTGGACTAGCAGAGCGCACAGGGGCACTCCAGCTGGGCTTGGACTAGCAGAACCCACGGTGGCACGCCAGCTTGGCTTGGCCTAGCAGAACGCACAGGGGCACGCCAGCTTGGCTTGGACTAGCAGAGCGCACAGGGGCACTCCAGCTGGGCTTGGACTAGCAGAACCCACGGTGGCACTCCAGCTGGGCTTGGACTAGCCGAACGCACAGGGGCACTCCAGCTGGGCTTGGACTAGCCAAACACACAGGGGCACTCCAGCTGGGCTTGGACTAGCCGAACGCACAGGGGCACTCCAGCTGGGCTTGGACTAGCCAAACACACAGGGGCACTCCAGCTGGGCTTGGACTAGCCGAACGCACAGCGGCACTCCAGCTGGGCTTGGACTAGCCGAACGCACAGCGGCACTCCAGCTGGGCTTGGACTATCAGAACGCACAGGGGCACGCCAGCTGGGCTTGGCCTAGCAGAACGCACAGGGGCACGCCAGCTGGGCTTGGACTATCAGAACGCACAGCGGCACTCCAGCTGGGCGTGGACTACCAGAACCCACAGGGGCACTCCAGCTGGGCTTGGCCTAGCAGAACCCACAAGGGCACTCCAATTTCTGAAGGGCTGATACAGGCTCTTGGCTTGGATTGAGCGTGTGGCGCTCTCTGGACGGCCTACCCTGGGTGCACGTGAGTTGATGTGAGTTTGTCACTCACAGACGAGCTCAAGCCCTGGCTGTGGTCAGCTCCATAAACTCTGCTGATGTATCAGTGAGTTCATGATCTGGGGTAGGGCCCCCCTGGGGTCTGCGTCTCATTGGGCTCAAAGAGACTCCTGACGAGGATAAGTCCATGGCACTGGAGTGGGACTCTGATTGGTCCGGTGGCTCAGTGGACTAATGCATCCATTGTAGGGGGCGGTGTTTGACCTCACGGTCACAGGTTACAATCCCGGCGGGTCCACTCAGCCTTTCATCCTTCTGAGGTCAATAAAATGAGTACTGTTGAGTTGGGTAACAATAAACATGTTATTCAGCGCCGCGATACCCTTTGGGGTGAACTTGAGCTTTGCAAATATGTTATGTTAATGGGGTTGACTTGCTATGGGGCTCCCACAGACTTGTCGGTGAGTCCATAGCGCTGGAGTCGGGCCCCTTTGAATCAGCTTCACATCGGCTCCTGCAGACTCCCGGCTGGGGGGGTGAGTCCATGGCACTGGAGAGGGGCCCCACTGGGGTCTGCTTCTTACACAGGCCCCTCAGTGGGACCTGTACCTCAGACCGCACATGGTTCTGTTTCAATCCCAGTCTAAAGAGTCTTAGACCTGAGCAGTGGGGTTGTGGGGACTCTGCTGTCCTCTGCTGACCTCTGCTTCTCCTGGCCTGCCACAAAGTGAATCTCTGCTCACCGAGGCGGAAGTGCCGCAGTTGTGTCCCGTTGCTGGCGATGGGACGTACAAGGATATGCTGAATGGTGTTGGGTTTTTTAATCTTTATTTTGTATTATTTCTTCTGGAATGTTGGTGCTGGTGGACGCCCGAATAGGTAGGAGCAGAAATGAAAAGACTATTGCCTGTCACAGCTGGGACAGACTGGCCAGGGGCTCTCCCTTTGCCCATTCAGTCCTTGGTCTCAACTCCTGGGGTGAGCCCTACTTTCCTTCATTGGGATGCCAAGGGTAAGCGTGGCCTCAGTTAAGTCACCGCTGGAGAAAGAGTCCATCGTCGACACAAATGCTGTGCACAGCTCTGACCAAAGCATGGCCTGTGGTACGGCAGAGCAGCACGTGAACATCAGAGTGGAAGACGAGTGAGCATGGGAGAGAGGGGAAGAGAGCGAGAATGAGTGAGGGTAAGAGAGCGAGAATGAGGGAAAGAGAGGATGAGAGCGAGAATGAGCGAAAGAGAGGATGAATGAGTGAGGGGAAGAGAGCGAGAATGAGCAAAAGAGAGGATAAGAGCGAGAATGAGCGAAAGAGAGGCTGAGAGCGAGAATGAGCAAAAGAGAGGATAAGAGCGAGAATGAGCGAAAGAGAGGCTGAGAGTGAGAATGAGCGAAAGAGAGGATGAGAGCGAGAATGAGCAAAAGAGGATGAGAGCGAGAATGAGCGAAAGAGAGGCTGAGAGCGAGAATGAGCAAAAGAGAGGATAAGAGCGAGAATGAGCGAAAGAGAGGCTGAGAGCGAGAATGAGCGAAAGAGAGGATGAGAGCGAGAATGAGCGAAAGAGAGGATGAGAGCGAGAATGAGAGAAAGAGAGGATGAATGAGTGAGGGGAAGAGAGCGAGAATGAGCGAAAGAGAGGCTGAGAGCGAGAATGAGCGAAAGAGAGGATGAGAGCGAGAATGAGCGAAAGAGAGGATGAGAGCGAGAATGAGAGAAAGAGAGGCTGAGAGCGAGAATGAGCGAAAGAGAGGATGAGAGCGAGAATGAGCGAAAGAGAGGATGAGAGCGAGAATGAGCGAAAGAGAGGCTGAGAACAAGAATGAGCGAAAGAGAGGATGAGAGCGAGAATGAGAGAAAAGGGAGGCTGAGAGCGAGATTGAGCGAAAGAGAGGATGAGAGGGAGAATGAGAAAAAGGGAGGCTGAGAGGGAGAACGAGCGAAAGAGAGGATGAATGAGTGAAGGAAAGAGAGCGAGAATGAGCGAAAGAGAGGATGAGAGCGAGAATGAGCGAAAGAGAGGCTAAGAGCGAGATTGAGCGAAAGAGAGGATGAAAGCGAGAATGAGAGAAAAGGGAGGCTGAGAGGGAGAACGAGCGAAAGAGAGGATGAGAGCGAGAATGAGCAAAAGAGAGGATGAGAGCGAGATTGAGCGAAAGAGAGGCTGAGAGCGAGAATGAGCGAAATAGAGGCTGAGAGCGAGAATGAGCGAAAGAGAGGCTGAGAGCGAGAATGAGCGAAAGAGAGGCTGAGAGCGAGAATGAGCGAAAGAGAGGATGAGAGCGAGATTGAGCGAAAGAGAGGCTGAGAGCGAGAATGAGTGAAAGAGAGGCTGAGAGCGAGAATGAGCGAAAGAGAGGATAAGAGCGAGAATGAGCGAAAGAGAGGATGAGAGCGAGATTGAGCGAAAGAGAGGCTGAGAGCGAGAATGAGCGAAAAGAGGATGAATGAGTGAGGGGAAGAGAGCGAGAATGAGCGAAAAGAGGATGAATGAGTGAGGGGAAGAGAGCGAGAATGAGCGAAAGAGAGGATGAATGAGTGAGGGGAAGAGAGCGAGAATGAGCGAAAGAGAGGATGTGTGTGTGGTCTCTGTGCGAGCATGAGATTGGGCGTTAAAGAAAGAGAATGGGTGTGAAAAGGTGAGTGACTGAACGTTGAAGAGTTACAGACGCAGAATAAGAGAGTGCAAATAAAAATGTGTCATTTGGCTGAAGTTGAACAAATGAGGAGACAAAGGAAGCAACTGAGGGAGAGACTGGTGAGAGGAGGTAAGAAACAGCGGGTCAGAGGCGGACGCGTCTGAGATCATGAAAGCAAGAAGATGGGAAAGAAAAGGCAGAAAGGAGAGTGAGAGACCGATCCTGGGGCGATGCAGTGATGGACCGAGAGGAGCGCAGGGACTGGGCAGGACAGCTGGCACATCACTAGAGGCAGAGAGCTGTGCCAGTCTGTACTGCCCCGTCCCAACCTCTACTACTGACTCCCTGTGCCACCTTCTGATGGCACCCTGTGCTGGCATCCTGCCCCCCTGTGCTAGCCTCTTGCCCCTCTGTGCTGGCATCCTGCCCCCTGTGCCAGCCTCTTGCCCCCCAGTGCTGGCATCCTGCCCCCCTGTGCCAGCCACTTGCCCCTCTGTGCCAGTCTCTACTGCCCTCTGTTCCTGCCTCTTGCCCCCTTGTGCCAGTCTCTACTGCCCGCCTCTCTTGCTCCCCGTGCCAGTCTAGGAAGCCCGGCGTGTGCCAGGCGTGTTGTAATGTATTCTGTTCGCCTCACATTTTGTTATTTGATTTTTGGATGTTGCACCTGCTGATGTTTGTATTTGTTTCTTAAGACCCCGGATCTGTACATATTTGAGATGAAAGAGTAAGATTTTGACTTTAATATATGACGCTGTTCTTCGCTGTGCCTTCACCCAGGTGCTAATAAAGCTTAGTGTTTTCTTTAACCTGCCGTTGTTTCCTTTCTCACATCTCTTCGTCTTTCTTCTTTTAGTCCACAGGGAGTGATATTATTATTTCACTGGTTCACCTGTGTTTTATCAGACTCTGGGGGTGCTGAGGAGAAGGATTCCTTCTGTTCACCTTTGTTCACGTGTCTAGCACACAACTAACAGACTGACCCCCATACACACCCCAGTAAGAACGGCACACACTCAAAGTACCGAAGACACCCTCTTCAGACCTCCACGCTCGAGACGTTGCACACCTCATCACCGTCCGTAACCACGACGCACTCCTGAGCACAGAAACATGGCTCAGCGCCAAAGAGGCCTGTTTGAGCCTGTTCGAGACTGGCCGGGCCAGAAATGCTGCCCAATATACATACCTCCATTATGCATCTATACACTTTCAATGTACTTATGGATCCATATATTTATCACTTTCTTCTAATTTAGCATTTCCGATGCACTTTCCTATCTCTCATCCTATACTTCGCTCAAT
Source organism: Lissotriton helveticus (assembly GCF_964261635.1). Classification (NCBI taxonomy): domain Eukaryota; kingdom Metazoa; phylum Chordata; class Amphibia; order Caudata; family Salamandridae; genus Lissotriton; species Lissotriton helveticus. The sequence continues at coordinate 52,930,919 of NC_136065.1, forward strand.
ATATCCTCTCATTCACTCTCTCATATAACCCCAAACCCCAACTATGATCCCCAAAAAACCCTTTCTAGACTCTCTCCTACTCTACCCCTCCTTGCATCATCTTACAGCTCTTAACTATACCGATCCCCCAAAACAAACCTTTCTAAACTCTTCCCTCTTTTCTACCCCTCCCCAACCCTTCTCAATCCAAATAACTGACTAACCTATCCACCACTTAAAATGTACTTGCATGTTTCCCTCTACTAATTCAACACTAATCCTCTATGGGTCCCGGAGTAGCATGCTACCTGCCGAAAAAGCGCTTTGACCCCTCGTCAGGGGTAGTAAGCTCTATACAAATGCAATTACAATACAATACATCATCACCATCCTATGTGTCCGATCCGCAGGCTGGAGCATCCATAGTGTAGACGCCGCACGAAAGAAGGGAGGGACCCTCGCCTCCATCCCCAAGCCGCCCTGGACCTGCACCCCAGGCACGCAACACTCGCTTCCGACCTCCCACTATCCACAACTCAGCCCACCGTAGACTCTAGCATCCATAGTGCAGAATCAAAAACACCAACGGACACATCTTCTTGACATCAGGAACCATCCACTGCAGCCCTCCCGTACTGCTGCCGAGCACCTGCCCGTCCCTCACCCAGCTCAGCTTGGAACCAACACACCAAGGTCAACCCAGAAGACAACAGATCTGAAGACCTTACCAAGACTTCTCCATCCTGACCTCAATGTTGAAACCCTCTTTTGCTCTGCCACTTTCACACCTTTTTTTCCCGGTGTTTTATACAGCGTGAACCTGACCCGAAGGATCAGAGCGCTTTACATAGCACCAGTTGCGTTACACAAGAACACATTCATTTTTGTTAGGCACGGGGAGATTAAGTGATTTGCCCAGAATCACAGGATGTTCAGCATCATTGCCGAGACTCGAACCCAGTTCCCCAGGTCTGAGGTCAACCACCCTAGCCCTTAGACCACTTCCTCGCTACCCTTCGAAAAGATTTGAACCCGTTGCTGGAAAACCACATGAACACCCACGCACCAGCTAAAACAAAAACGTGCAAATCAAACCCTTTAGCACCCTAGTACCCCAAAGACATCACCGACAGCGAAGTCTCTATGTGCACACAGGAAAGTAAGTGGAAGAAAAGCAGAACCCTCCTGAACCGGCCTCTGCTGCATGAGAACCACGTCATGGCGTCACTCCACCCAGGTCCCTGTGCGCAGAACACAGACAACTCATCACATCCGCCACAGCCAAGCACAATAGCACCAACATCAAAGAAGGTGCAAAAGGAAGTAGAACCCTCTCCGAAGCTAACTGCCTCTGCTGCCCGACCCTTGAATCGCACAATGATCATGTGTTGCAAAGTCACCCTGTGCCCGGGGCACCCCCATTTGCTGCTGACTGGTGGTAACTGACTCTGACTGTCCCTGGGCTCTGCCTAACCAGGTCCAGAGCCAGTGCTATGCTGAAAACACACTTAGAATACAGTGAAAACACCTACATACACCCGGGTACACTAAGGGTTAGGGTACCCTGTGATCAGCATGACCTCCCCTCTAAGGCCCGAGTACATAATAGTATTTAGTCCTAACAACGGTTCAAGATACTATTTACATAGACATACACATTTTACAAGCAATCAGTGATACCAACAGACAAAAACAAAAAAGACACTATATAGAAACAAGCATTGGCATAGCCAATAGGTCTCGCATTTACGCGACTTTGAACTATTGGTATTGTAAATGACAATGGCTTTAGTTTTGTTTTCGTATTTTTGTTTTAATAACGAAAAAATAAATAAAAAGCATTGTTATTTGCAATGTCAATAGCTCAAACTTGCATACATGCGAGACCTATTGTATTGCAAATGCTTGTTCAGGAAACAGACGAGAAAGAATGAGCAGAAGTGAAAGCAGAGCGAGGCCAACAAAGGGAGGGGCAGGGCTCCTTAATGGAGCTGGTATGGGGGGGGGCTCTCCTTAGTGAGGTGTGTCAACAGCAGCACTTCAAGCAAACAGTGGTGGCCAGCTGTCCATACTGATGAGCTATCACATTTCTTCAGTTGTGATCCGAGTTTATAAAGGGCACTGGTAGATCAGACGAACAGTGATGAAAAGTGGTTGATACTTTTAACAAGACCTGTCCTTCTAGTTAACAGCACTATGTATTCTCAGATTTATAATACAGTGTCTTTCAAGAAACACGCTTACTACTATTGTCCAGTAATCCCAGATTTTACAGATGTACAGTGTGGTAGCTGAAGTTCCATTCAACTTTAAAAAACACTATTCTTTGAGGAACTTTTTGGAGACAACTATCTTCAAGGGCGCCTTTCTCCCTCTCAGAAATGCTATAGAGGACATTTACTAAATTTATGTCTGACAGCACAATTTCTGCAAATTCCCTGGTGTTCCCATATCAGTGACTCAACTATTCGTGTCTACATAATATTCAAGAACATGGCTCTGTTGTGTACAGTACCAATATAAATACCATTCTTTAAAACGTGTTTTCTGCCTCTGTTACTTGTGTGCAACAATCTATGTTATACAGCACAATCACTGTCAATTGCCCAGTGCGTATCAACTGAAACACACAAAAAACTCAAACAAAATACAAAAATATTCTCTTGCTTAGGGAGGGGGAGGGGCGGGAGGTTCTGGAGGTAGGGGAATGTGCAGCCCAGTCCGGTCCTGTCAATAAATCCAGACTATATGTCTGGCCTATTATCTCGCCACCCTGAGGCTGCTGTGAAGTAACACCACAAACTGATGTCATATATTGTCCGATTTACTATCCCAACTGGTCTATACTTGTGTATGGACATTCTACTTCTTACAATAAATCTTAAATCTGGCAGCAAGTAACGGCATAAAGTGCAAAAATAAAGCTTGTACCGTAATGTCACATCATAAGGCACCCACTGTCAAGAGATAATACTAACAAACACTGGGCAGTTGGTGACATCGTTTAGTACATTCAAATACGGAGGATGTAGCTGCAGAATACGTGGCGGTTGGCGGCATTAGAAAGCACCCAAATTCCACAGATAAATCTACAGGTTAACCTGGCAGCAGCTGATAAGGTAGCATAGGGCACTAAAATAACGCTAGACAAAGGGTCGATATATGTAGCAGACACAACAAGTAGGTAAAGACTGTTTTACAGAGCAACAGACCGAAAGGGCTGCTAAGATTCATTTGGGAAGGACCTGATTTGTTGCCCCAGACATCTTTCCTCCCCACATTACCCTCAAGAAACAAAATGGTGGGGGCGTGGCTTGCAGCCACCGAGAATATTTATGCCACTTATCTGCACCAAAACGATGGTTGTGCTGGTGTGGGACTACCCCCTCTTACTGGTCGATGCTGGCGATTATCAAGACGGCTGTGCAGAGATTGATGCCCCTCTCTGCAAGTGACGCTGTAAGGGCTGTAGTGGCGGCCTCCTGAAGCGGCAGATCAGGCCTCAGATGTGGCGGCGGAAAACTGATCCGGGAGTGCCTGGGGGGGGTCTGGAGGTGGCGTGGACTGCAGCGGAGGCTTGACGGCTGGAGTGTAGTGAGTGGGTCTGAGCCGCGAGCACAGCAGCTGAAGGCGGGGTCATATCGAACAGCCTGAGGTGTGTGTGATCCTTCGTGGAGGTGGCAAGGGGACAGAAGAGTGAAAGGGCTGCAAGGAGGTATAATAATAATAAAAAGAGAGCCACAATGGATCAAGGGAGCAGCAGGGCAGGGGGAGAAAGGAGGGGTGATTTTGCGAGGCTTCTGGCGGGGGGGGGGGGAGAAAGGAGGGGGGGAGGAGAAGTGTGGCAGGCAGATGTGCGGCCTGGTGAGGGGGCGGGAATGCGAGCCTGGTGGGGGCAGGCGGACTAGGGAGATGCTCGTGCTTGTGTGGTCACGTGACCCGCTTTGTGGCCAGGTGACCTCACATGCACTGTGAAGAAACGCCAGTGGTTTCACTAGACGATCGAGCACTTGAATTCGATCCTATCCATTCCTGCGGAATGGGACAGGCTCGACCTAAAAACTATATAGAGAAACCCATAAAAAGAAAAATTAGAAAAATATATCAATTTCATTCAATTTATAAATGGTAAAACAATGAAGATAAAACGCTCAGAACAATAAACTGGTACATAAAAAATTGTGTTATACAATACAAAACCAGACAAGTGGCAAACAGAAGGGATTACATAAAAAAGAGGTTCAGGACAAAACTGAAACAACATCAAGTATGACGATGCGTCCTTCATTACTTACGGCCACATATGCATCAACGCCGTTTCGACCAATGTATAATTACATGGTCATCATCAGATGTATCAACAAAGGGAGAGACAGGGAAGGGCTATTGTTACAGGTCCAGCATACGTGCCCAAGTACTGAAAGCAACAAAAAAGAAGTATGCAGTTCATAAGGAGGACGCGAGTGACTAATGTGAAAAACTGGCTGATGTACAGTCGCCCAGAAAGGAGGAAGGGGAATTCCTCCTTTTGGATATAATGCCCTCACACACCCAGCCCGCTAGGTGTCACGCTTCATCATTGGGCGTGCTCCTCGTCGGGACGGCGGTGCAATTCCCGACGGGCACCCTCAGTGGGGGCTCTTTGGCGGAGATCTTTTATCCTTGCCGTTTGGTGAGTGCGTGTGTGGGGTCCTGATAGGTGGAAGTGTAGTGTGTGAGCTTGTGATAGGTTAAAACAGGGAAAGGTGGTCAGGGCCACTACTTTAATAATCCTGCCTCCTTCCCTGGAAAAAAGGTGATGGCAACTAACCACTATGATGCGATGGGTAGTTGCACTTATGTGGTCAACATTTTTCTTGCCTAATAGTCCCAAGGAGTGGGATCCAGCGGCAATTCTTCAGGACCATAAGAGATTAAAAACAAGGTGTTGTGAACTACACTCGTAACTGATTCTCAGGTGTATTAACCTAAGTATTACCAGTTCTGCAACACCAAGAGTGGTCAACGTCCCCCGGTGCTGCAAACAATCTGGGATTTAAGACAAAATTGAGAACACAGTCACTGATGCAAAAGGGAGCCTCACATACAAGTTGGAACATTGCGAGCAGGTAGAGACTCACGTGAAGCAAAACTAAAAGGAATCACACACTGGGGCCATATGCACTAAATGCAAACGTTTTGCCACGTCGTGGGTACGACTGATTAACATGAAAACAGTGTTGATAAGAAAAAAGTAAAAAATATTAAAAGTGCAGCTGAAAGGGGACAATCATATCAGGTGACAACAGGACCATTGATCTGCCACTCGCCTAAAAGGGTTCACTATTTGCAGCATCGGTCAACTGGCAACAAAAGAGAACGTTGAAGTAACGTGCTGTTACCTAAACGAGTAATGGGAACAGCAAACAATCAATGCGGGCCCAAGGACCAAAGACCGACTCCGGTGGACCCAGCGTTGCTAAAGTCAAACCAGCGCAGCAACGCAGACCTCCCGAGTTACCAGCAATGTTGCCCACTACGATAGTGCAAGCAAATGAAGAGGGGAATCCGGGGGGGCCACATGGAGCGTTATGGCGAGCCCATACATATTGAACGAGCTACCATTGCGGCGCACCCCCGGCTAATCTCCCCCCAAAAATAGCAAGCACATAGTAACCACACAATGGCAGTAATGCATGTAATGCACTAAGAGTGGCCACTCACGGCAACCAGGGAGCGACGCCGGAACCACGCTGGTGACGGAGTCACAAACGTTGGTGGGTCTTACCTCGGTTATCCTAGAGAAAGTAGTAGCCGTCCATACTTACAGGATCTCGCGCTCAGTAGGCGGAGGACCTACCCCGTGTTGCCGGTTCCGGGAGGTACCAGCAACTTCTGCTAGAGTTTACTTAACCTCACCGAGACCTGCGCACGCTGGGCACGTCAGCGTCAGAGCGCGTGGCCCTGGAGACTAGAGTGCCAAATCGATCGTACTAGAAATTTGGTGGCCATTTTGGGAAGGTAAAGGTCGATGATCCGCGAGCACCATCATAGAATGGAGTGGAGGGTGCCTGAAGTGTTTTTAATTCAAAATAGAGGGGCATATTACCAAGGGTGGCGATAGGCAATTATCGCCGGTTTAGCGGCTGTTTTCAGCCGCTAAGCGGCGATAATTCTATCGCTCTATTAGCAAGCTGTCGCTAACTGATGTTAGTGACAGCCTTTAGGCGATAGCGAGCGGTTTGGGGCCCGCTTTGCATGTCAGCGATATTTATCACTAATGACATACAAAGTGGGCGTACCCAACCTGTTAGCGACTGAAAGCAGTCGCTAACGTCGCTATCGCCTATTAGCAAGGCAGGCGTAGCGATGGAAATATTCCCGCTATCGCCAAAAACCAACACCTGTTCAGACCAGTTCTTAGCCATGTTATCCAATGGGAGATGGACAACATGGCTAAGAGCATTTTGTCGCTAATGCGTGAATATCCCTGTATTCTCAGCGATATTCACGCATTTCGCCACTATCGCTGGATATTTTAGCACAATGGAGAAAAACATTGCTAATAGCATGTTTTCTCCGCTAACATATCCAGCGATGAAAAAATCGTCGCTAAGCCTATTTAGCGATAAATATCGCTACTTGTTGGTAATGTGCCCTGTTGGAAGGGGCAATCTCAGAGGGCCAGGTTGTGCTCACCCGAACACCCCAAGACCCACCTCTCCCACAGAACTTGCCGAGTCTTGATTGTGAGGTCCTCACCGGGGAGGACTTCGGGTCTAGGATCGTACACACTGAGCTCCCACCACACTACGAACAGACACCACACCGGTGGGTTTTAGTAACAAGAACTTTATATAAGCAAATAACGAAGGAAGCACTCTTATATACACAGTGGTCAAGGGACCACAAAGTCTTAGAGGATTCGGGGAGGGGGAAGCGGGACAGTCTTTTAGTCTCTGGGTCAGTACGAGGCGTACCCTATGCACAGCTCTCAATCCTCGAGCCGGGGGGCACGGGATGATGGTCGTACTGACTGCCTCACCTCCGTCGAGTTGGCTCAGTCGTGATGGTGGTCTCGATGGTCCAGCCGGACCAGAGTACTCCTCGAGCCGCGACGGGGTCAGCTGGGCTCGGATAGTCTTAGAGGTCGAGCCGCGACAGCGTCAGCAGGGCTCCGATGGTGCAGGTTCAGCTCGAGCCGCGACAGCGTCAGCAGGGCTTCGATGGTCTTAGAGGTCGAGCCGCGACGGCGTCAGCAGGGCTCCGATGGTTACAAGTTCAGCTCGAGCCGCGACAGCGTCAGCAGGGCTCCGATGGGTGCAAGTTCAGCTTGAGCCGCGACAGCGTCAGCAGGGCTCCGATGGTTACCAGTTCAGCTTGAGCCGCGACAGCGTCAGCAGGGCTCTGATGGCTCAGTTCAGCTTGAGCCGCGACAGCGTCAGCAGGGCTCAGATGTTCAGGATGAGTCTTCTTAGGGTTAGCCGCGATCAGATCAGCAGGGCTTCAGGTCCAAGATACAACTGCCCGCTAGTTGTCGGGCGGGCCCAGTTATAGTCCTTCTGCTCTTTGATCTCCGGACCCTCGCAGGCGGAGGTCTCAGGCCCTGGGGGCGGGTCGTTGGCGAGGTCCGGCGGGTGGCTCTTTGATCCCTTTGAAAGATGGGTCCGGGGATTCCCAGACGCCCAGCGGGTCTGGAGCCAGCCCTTGGGGAGGCCAGAGGGGTGATCGAAACTGGCCCACAGGGGAGGGCCAAAGGTGTGACAAAAACCAGCCCCTCAGGTGAGGCTGGAGGTGCCATCGAAACTCCCTGGCTTATCTCACTCGGGAGCCCTTTACCCCCCAGCTCGGACTGGCGCGCCTTTGGAGCCTGGGTTTCACTGGGGCCGGGGTCACGCTAGGCCCAGGGAGACAGGGATGTCGGGAAGGGAAGATGGCGTCCGGGCCTTGTGGGGCATGCAAGGTTAGGCGCTCGGAGCCGGGAGTGGAGCGGGGACATGCGGCCTGGTCGAGGTTCCAGGGGGATCTAGGCTTCGCTGGGGTAGGGCGACCAGGCTCGGGGTGCAGGCTACACTAACGGGGAGGCTGTGCAGGGGACTCGTGGTACAGGCCTATGCTCACAGGGGGTGGAGGGACAGAGGCGAACCACGCCACGAGGCCGGGTCCAACACGCGTCCCCTCCAGCTGAAGGCGGGGAGAACTACCCATCCTCTTGGGGGTTCTCTTCGCTGAGGCGGAAGAATCGGGACAGGCCGTCTGCGTTGGCGTGGTCAGAGCCAGGCCGGTGCTCAACAGTGAAGTCCATTCCCTGGAGGGAGATGGACCAGCGCAGCAATTTGGGATTCTCCCCTCTCATCTGCATTAGCCACCGGAGGGGTCGGTGGTCGGTCTGGACCCGGAAGTGAGTACCGAACAGGTAGGGCCTCTGCTTCTTCAGGGCCCAAACCACCGCGAAGGCCTCCCGCTCGATGGTGCTCCACCTTTGTTCGCGAGGGAGTAGCCTTCGGCTAATGAATGCCACTGGTTGGTCTAGGCCGTTCTCGTTCACCTGGGACAGGACCGCTCCGATGCCATGCTCGGACGCGTCCGTCTGGACGACAAACTCTCGGGAGTAGTCGGGGGCCTGTAGGATGGGGGCGGTGCACATGGCGTCCTTCAACGTTTCGAACGCCTCTTGGCAGGCGGAGGTCCAGCTGACGTTCTTTGGCTGGTTTTTGGAGGTTAACTCCGTGAGGGGGGCTACGATGCTGCCGTAACTCTTAATGAACCGGCGGTAGTACCCCGTGAGCCCTAGGAACGCCCGCACTTCCGTCTGGGTCGTGGGGGCCTCCCAGGCCACGATGGCATCGATCTTGGGCTGGAGGGGGCTACGAGGCCGCTTCCGACCTGGTGCCCGAGGTAGATTACGGACCCTTGTCCGATCTGGCACTTGCTTGCCTTAATTGTGAGACCAGCCTTTCTCAGGGCGGTCAGCACCTCCCAGAGGTGCTGGAGGTGCTCAGACCAGTGGAAACTGTATACTGCGATATCGTCCAGATATGCAGCGCTGAACTCCTCCAACCCCGCCAGGACCTGGTTCACCAGCCTCTGGAAGGTGGCGGGGGCATTCTTCATCCCGAAGGGCATCACCCGGAAATGGTAGTGACCATCCGGGGTGGAAAAAGCGGACCTTTCCTTAGCTCCCTCGGTGAGGGCGATCTGCCAGTATCCACTGGTCAGGTCGAATGTGCTAAGGAAGCGAGCAGCCCCGAGGCGATCGATAAGCTCGTCGGCTCGGGGGATGGGGTGCGCATCGGTTCTGGTGACTGCGTTGAGCCCGCGGTAGTCGACGCAGAACCTCAGCTCGGGAACAGCACCGGGGGCGGCTGCCTTCGGAACCAGGACCACGGGGCTAGCCCATGGGCTGTCAGAAGCTTCGACCACCCCGATAGCTAGCATCTTTGATACCTCGGCCTTGATGCAGGCCCTGACTCGGTCAGGGACGCGGTAGGCTCTGTGCCGTACTGGTGGACTATCCCCGGTGTCCACGTCGTGGACGCACCAGTTGGTGACGCCGGGGGTGAGGGAGAAGAGGTCCGAGAACTGTCCCAACAACTGGCGACAGTCCTCGCGCTGCTCGGGAGAGAGGGAGGAGGAGAGACTCACCCCCTCTACGGAGCCATCTTTTTCTTTCGTGGACAGGAGATCGGGGAGAGGCTCCGTTTCTTCTTCTTCCCCATCGTCCGTGGCGAGGAGTAAACTCAACTCGGACCGGGCGAAGTGGGGCTTGAGGCGGTTTACGTGAAGGACCCGCAAGGGGTTCCGGGGGGACTCTACATCGATGAGATAGGTCACCTGACTCTTGCGTTCAACCACCTTGAAGGGCCCTGTCCACTTGTCTTGCAGGGCACAGGGCTCTACGGGGGCCATCACTCAGACCCGCTGTCCGGGCTGAAACTCGACCAGAGTGGCATTCTGGTCATACCACCGTTTCATCTCTTCCTGGCTGGCCTTGAGGTTGGCCTCGGCCAGTTCTCGAAACTTCCTCGTCTGGTTCCGGAGGGCCAGAATGTATCGAAACACATCGGGAGGGGGCGCTGGGGCCACCGTCTCCCACCCTTCCTTGACCAGGGTGAGGGGTCCCCGGACGGGGTGCCCGTAGAGCAGCTCGAAGGGGCTGAACCCCAGGGCCTTCTGGGGGACTTCGCGGTATGCGAAGAGGAGACAGGGAAGGAGGACGTCCCACTTACGCCTCAGGGGCTCTTCGAGACCCATGATCATCCCCTTGAGGGTCCGGTTGAATCGCTCCACCAGACCGTTACCCTGGGGGTGATATGGGGTGGTGAATTTGTACGTCACCCCACATTGTTGCCACAGGGACTTCATGTATTTTGAGATGAAGTTTGTCCCTCGGTCGCTGACGACTTCTCGGGGGAATCCCACCCGGGAGAAGATGGCCATGAGGGCCCGTCCCACTACGGGGGCGGTCACCGTTCAGAGGGGAATGGCTTCGGGGTATCGGGTGGCATGGTCCACCAGCACCAGGATAAAGCGGTGACCCAAGGAGGTCTGGGGGTCGAGAGGGCCCACGATGTCGATTCCCACCCTCTCAAAGGGGGTACTGACCACGGGGAAGGGTTGGAGAGGAGCCTTGCGCTTCCCTCCGCTCTTTCCGCTGGACTGACATGTGGGGCAGGACTTACAGTGGGCTTCCACATCGGAGCGCATGCCCGGCCAGTAGAAGTGGGTGACCAGGCGATGGTACGTTTTATCTTGGCCCAAGTGTCCCGCCAGGGGCACATCATGGGCCAGGTTCAGGAGGAAGCCGCGGAAGCGTAGGGGGACCACCAGCACTCGGCCGGACCCTAGTTCGGCGGACTTTTGCTCGCTGTATAAGAGGCCGTTTTCCCAATATACCAAGTGGGAGCCGGACTGGTCACCGGCGGCCTGGGCGGCGGCCTGCTGCCGCGGCCCAACCAAGGAGGGGCAGGAGGTCTGCTCTAGGCAGAATTCTTCTCGGGACGGTCCCCCTTCCTGGCGCCATTGGGCCAGCTCAGGAAGGTCGTCCAGGCTCGGGGTTGGTTCGACGCCAGGGCTGAGGGGGCCTGCGTCGGGGGGGAAGCTCTCTCCGGGGAACCGCTCAGGGGTCTCGGAGGGTTCAGGGACCTCGGGGTCCTCAGGGGTCGCCGGTGCTGCCTCTAAGGTCGCCCCTTCGGGGGTGGCCCTTCGGGCGGTCATCGACCGGGTGCTCACACAGGCCCACTCGGGCAGGCCCACCATCTCCAGGTGGGTCCTTTTCTCAACCCGCTGCCATGGGGAGCTCTCGAGATCGTTGCCGAGCAGGCAGTCCACAGGCATGTCTGAGCGGACTGCCACTCGTAACTCCCCAGAGACGCCCCCCCATTCGAACGGGACTTGAGCTATCTGGCAGGTGCGGACGGAGTTATCAGCTGCGATCAACCTGCAGGAGATGTGGGGAACAATCTGGACCTCGGTGACGAGGTGCCGTTTGACGGCGGTGATGCTGGCCCCAGTGTCTCGGAGCGCCCCTATGTGATGGCCATTGACAGTCACCTGCTGTCGGTACTTCTCTGTATTGTCGGGTAGGGGAGCTCCGGGGACCATTTCCCTATTCCCCAGGGAGACTAACATCATAGCCACGGGGTCTGCGCCCTCAAACTCCTCTTCTCCCTCCTCTTCTTCTAGAGCTACTGAGGTGATGTGGCGCGCTGGGGGGCCTGCAGCGGCAGGTTTCTTGAACAAAGGGCAGCGGGGGTCATTGGCATAGTGCCCTGGTTGCTGGCAATGGTAGCAGGCTTGGCTGACTCGGGGCCCTGGCTTAGCTGGGGGAAACCCTGCGCGCGCTGTGGGAGGCGAGGTGCCGGGCTGGTTTCTGAGGGGACTACGCGGGGACCCTACCTGGGACCCCTTCTGTCTGTTCTGATTCCCCCCTCCCCTCTGGCGGGACGACCCCTGTTCATTTCGGCCAGAATCTCCCCCAGGCCCCCGGGGGACTCTGGTGCTCACCCAGCGATCGGCCTCGACGGCCAGTTTCCGGGGGTCAGCCAACTTGCTGTCCAGGAGGTGCTGTCGGAGTTCCACAAAGCAATTCAGGGACAAATGTTCATATGCAATGAGGTCGATGAGCCCCTCGAAGGTGGATACTTTGCTGCCCTTGATCCACCCTTCCAGGGCCCGCTGTAGAAATTGACATATTCCACCCAGGTGGTGCCAGGGATCTTCTTACAGTCTCTGAAGCGTTGGCGGTACATTTCTGGGGTGAGCCCGTACCTTGTGAGGAGGGCCTCTTTCATGTGGCTGTAGGAGGTCTGTTCGGCAGACGGTAGGTCGAGTAGGGTGTCTCTCCCCTCACTCAGGAATCGACCCCACAGCCCGGCTCCCCAATCTTTCTGCGGAACTCGGTGGGAGGTCATGGCGACCTCGTAGGCCTTGAACCATTGCTGGATGTCATTGTTTTTATAATATTCCTTGACCACGTCCTTGGGGATGTGGACCTTTGGTTCCACCGGGGGGACGGCCTCTCGGGTCGCTGCTGTTTTGTTGCCTTCATTCCGGGCCTTTAGTTCTATTTCCAATATGCTGCGCTCGTGCTCCAGCTGGAGCTTCTTTCCGTCGTGTTCTCGTTGGAGCTTCTTCTCCTCCAGTTCTCCTTGCAGCCGCAGCTGCTCGATGGCTAGCTTTTTCTCGGCCAGCTTGAGTTCTCCTTCCATTTTCAGACGGGCTAGTTCTAGTTCGTGGTTTCGGTTGCGTTCTCGGTCGGTCATTTCTTCTCGAGACAGACCTCTCTCCGTGCTGGGAGTCCGCGTCGGGGACTCTGTTCTTTCTCGCTCTGGGGCGTGGGTTTCGATCAGGGGGGCTCCCCCCCCATCGGCTTCTGTCGGTGCTGGAGGTTGTGCTCCAGCCTCCACCCAGGCTGTTAGAGCTTGCTGAAAGTCCTCTTTGGTGTTTAATCCCGTTGACGGGATACGGAGATCTTTGCAGAATTGCTTGAGCTCTCGGTGCGAATAGTCTCCCAGAAGCTCCATCTGGAAGGTGGTCTTGTCGGCCGTGACGCTCATGGCTGCTTCTTCGTTCGGGTAGTGTGTCAATACTGTACGATCCCTAGACGTAGGTTCTTATCGCGACGCTGCCACCAATGTTGGAAGGGGCAATCTCAGAGGGCCAGGTTGTGCTCACCCGGACACCCCAAGACCCAACTCTCCCACAGAACTTGCCGAGTCTTGATTGTGAGGTCCTCACCGGGGAGGACTTCGGGTCTAGGATCGTACACACTGAGCTCCCACCACACTACGAACAGACACCACACCGGTGGGTTTTAGTAACAAGATCTTTATATAAGCAAATAACGAAGGAAGCACTCTTATATACACAGTGGTCAAGGGACCACAAAGTCTTAGAGGATTCGGGGAGGGGGAAGCGGGACAGTCTTTTAGTCTCTGGGTCAGTACGAGGTGTACCCTACGCACAGCTCTCAATCCTCGAGCCGGGGGGCACGGGATGATGGTCGTACTGACTGCCTCACCTCCGTCGAGTTGGCTCAGTCGTGATGGTGGTCTCGATGGTCCAGCCGGACCAGAGTACTCCTCGAGCCGCGACGGGGTCAGCTGGGCTCGGATAGTCTTAGAGGTCGAGCCGCGACAGCGTCAGCAGGGCTCCGATGGTGCAGGTTCAGCTCGAGCCGCGACAGCGTCAGCAGGGCTCCGATGGTCTTAGAGGTCGAGCCGCGACGGCGTCAGCAGGGCTCCGATGGTTACAAGTTCAGCTCGAGCCGCGACAGCGTCAGCAGGGCTCCGATGGGTGCAAGTTCAGCTTGAGCCGCGACAGCGTCAGCAGGGCTCCGATGGTTACCAGTTCAGCTTGAGCCGCGACAGCGTCAGCAGGGCTTAGATGTTCAGGATGAGTCTTCTTAGGGTTAGCCGCGATCAGATCAGCAGGGCTTCAGGTCCAAGATACAACTGCCCGCTAGTTGTCGGGCGGGCCCAGTTATAGTCCTTCTGCTCTTTGATCTCCGGACCCTCGCAGGCGGAGGTCTCAGGCCCTGGGGGCGGGTCGTTGGCGAGGTCCGGCGGGTGGCTCTTTGATCCCTTTGAAAGATGGGTCCGGGGATTCCCAGACGCCCAGCGGGTCTGGAGCCAGCCCTCGGGGAGGCCAGAGGGGTGATCGAAACTGGCCCACAGGGGAGGGCCAAAGGTGTGACAAAAACCAGTCCCTCAGGGGAGGCTGGAGGTGCCATCGAAACTCCCTGGCTTATCTCACTCGGGAGCCCTTTACCCCCCAGCCGGCACTGGCGCGCCTTTGGAGCCTGGGTTTCACTGGGGCCGGGGTCACACTAGGCCCAGGGAGACAGGGATGTCGGGAAGGGAAGATGGCGTCCGGGCCTTGTGGGGCATGCAAGGTTAGGCGCTCGGAGCCGGGAGTGGAGCGGGGACATGCGGCCTGGTCGAGGTTCCAGGGGGATCTAGGCTTCGCTGGGGTAGGGCGACCAGGCTCGGGGTGCAGGCTACACTAACGGGGAGGCTGTGCAGGGGACTCGGGGTACAGGCCTATGCTCACAGGGGGTGGAGGGACAGAGGCGAACCACGCCACGAGGCCGGGTCCAACATGCCCCAGAGTGTGTTGCAGCTAGGTACGCCCTACATATGACAATGGCTGTTGAAAAATGGTCATCATCAAGACAAGACTTTTTACTGAGGGTCCAAAAAGATCTATAAAATACAAAAATTACATTCATATGGGTGTAAATTAAGAATTTACAGCCTGATTCATCAACGGGACGTTTTGCGTGGCCCTAATAGCGATTAATAGCGACTCGCTATCAAGGACACGCAAAACGGTATTCATGATTAATTTAGAGAAAGTAAAGCGAATCGCACGCGGCCGCTAATACCGGTTGCGATTATCGAAAATCGTATAAAATACGCTATTACCGGCTACATCCGTGTCGGAATTGCGAATTCTCTAATAGCGAGTTCGTCAATAGCGGGACAGCAAATAGCGCGAGATCGGGAAAACGGGAAGTCGCATGTCGAGCACAGCGATGACATCACAACCAGGAAGCAGCCAGGGCCCACCCCCATTCACCACAGTGAGGCAGACCTCGAGTCAGCAACTGGGAGAGCTCCTGCAATTCTGTTTGGATACAACTCAGAAAGTACAGTGCAGCAATGTCTGAGGATGCAGTTCCTGGGCCCAGCAACACCACAGGGCGGAAGAGAAAGTTAAAATTCTCCGAGCAGGAGCTGGAGCATTTAATAGAAGGGGTGGTGGCCAACCACTCAAAACTGTTTGGGAAGGACTCTAGGAGGGTGGCGGAACAGGAAAAACGCAGGATCTGGCAGGGTATAGCGTCCACGGTGAACTCCGTGGGTGTGGCTGATAGGTCACTGGACGAACTCAAAAAACACTGGTACGACCTCCGAGGTCGTGCCAAAGAGAGGGTGGCTGAGCGCCTTGGAGAGTCATCGGGCACTGAAGGGGGAGAACCTACAGTCCCTCCAAACACCCCCATGGAGGACCAAGTAGAGAACACCCTGGAGACAGAGGCGGTCATCGGAGTGACTCATATGGACTCATCCCGCCCCACCCAAGACAACCAAGGTAAGTGGCATGCGACTGCGACCCTGTCCCCTATGAATGTCCATGACCAATTAGCCTCCCATATTGTTCCATAGTCATGCCATCGTTCCACATCAGGTAATGCCCTGAAGCATTGTGGGACATGTAGTGTGGCCACAATGTAGATGTACCACAATGCAGCCAGACAGGTTCCAAAGTACGCAAAGCCATAGCCAGTTAGGGAATGTCACCCAGCATGCATGTAGCAACTGCACGTGTGACAGATACATGCAACTAATGAACGTCCACTTCCCCTCACAGGTGGTGCAGACAGCAGCGACAGCGAGAGGCTGCAAAAAGATGAGGAGGCACAGGATGAGGAGGAGGTGCCGCCACATACACAGCCACCAGCCCCTGCCCCAGCAACTACTCCCGCAGCCAGGTCCACCACCAGTGTGCCTCCTGCGTCTGGCGCAGCAACTACTCACGCAGCCAGGTCCACCACCAGTGTGCCTCCTGCGTCTGGCGCAGCAACTACTCCCGCAGCCAGGTCCACCACCAGGGTGCCTCCTGCGTCTGGCGCAGCAACTACTCCCGCAGCCAGGTCCACCACCAGGGTGCCTCCTGCGTCTGGCCCAGCAACTACTCCTGCAGCCAGGTCCACCACCAGGGTGCCTCCTGCGTCTGGCGCAGCAACTACTCCCGCAGCCAGGTCCACTACCAGGGTGCCTCCAGCCCCTGCCGCACCAACAACGCCTGCCGTGACACCACCAGCAGCTGGTGCTTCAACATCAGGGCCTGCGACAGCGGCAACACAGCGGCCACCCACTGTGTCAGGCCAGCAGAGCAGGCATGGCAGGCCTCGCCTGCAGACCAATGCACCTATCAGCAGGAGGGGGAATGGACAGGAGCTGGTGAGAGTGAGCGTGGAAAGACGCATGCTCCGTATACATCAGCTGCAAGCACGCCAGCAAGGTGCCATACAGCTACAGCTGTACAACATTGGGCGCAATGTTGCCGGAGTGGGGGACCGGATGGACCGCATGACGGCAGCCATGGAAGGTGTGGGGGAGGGAATGGCCAGCATGACTGCAGCCATGGAGGCCAGCACTGCTGCAAATACATCGCAGCGCAAGGCAGCACGCCGCCGCCACCGTCAGCTATTGACCCGGCTGACCGCCTACACCAGGTCCAATTATATCATAAGCAATGCCACATCACAGTTGTCGCGGCGGTCCCTTGCGCAGCAGCAGCAGCTCATCCAGTGCTGCGAGGATGTGGCCAGGGTCCTTGAGCACCTGACCAGTGCCGTGACAGCACTACACCCTCCTGCTCTACCTGCCACTGTTGGGGGTGATGATGCCAGTGAGGGGACATCGAGTGTGAGCAGCCACTCTGCCTCACACGTAGGGGCACTCAGGCACAGCACCAGGCCCACAGCAGCTGCACGTGCCTTGGATGAGGATGAGCCACAGTGGCGCTTGGGTGGTACGCGCAGGAGGCGCACATGACTTCATATGACTCTTACAGGCACTGGCTGAGTATAAGCCTGCCCTGTCCTTTCACACAGCAGTATGCTGAAATACTGTTCGCAATGACAACATTTAAAGTGGTACCATTATTGTGAATGAAACAATTATATTTATTTTAGCAGCATACATTGGCGAAGTGTCATTATTACTTTTTGCATGCATTTGTGATTTGTGGGGTGAGGGAAGAGGGTGCATTAGAAACTGTTCACTGTGATGTGGTTGCGACGTCTGTGGCCTTCAGCTGGGTTCTCCCCGCGTGCATGGTGCGCATGTGCAGGTGGCCGGTCGTCCCCTTCTGATTCACTGCCAGAGATGTCAACAGGTATCCGGCGCTTGGTTGCAATGTTATGAAGCATTGCACAGACAGCCACAATGCGGCAGCACACTGCAGGACTGTAATACATGGCCCCACCTGTCTTGTGCAGTATACGGAACCTGCTCTTGAGCAGGCCAAATGTCCTTTCTATGCAGTTCCTTGTCCGGATGTGTGCAACATTGTAGCGCCGTTGCTGGGGTGTAGCAGGGTTGAGGTATGGGGTGAGGAGGTAATCACGGAGGGCGTAGCCACTGTCACCTGAATGAGAGGAGCAGAGGGTGAGTGCCTGTGCTGCGCTGCTACTTCATAGCAATGTGACATTGTCGACAAAGTGTACTTACCAAGTAGGTGTCCTTCCCCAAACTCTCCCCTGAGCAGTCATGTGTGGAGTCCGCTGTGCCGAAATATATAGGAGTCATGGGTACTCCCTGGGTACTGGGCCACAATGTCAGTGATGTATGTCTTGGCATTGCAGACCATCTGTATGTTGAGGGAGTGGTAGGACTTGCGATTGCGGAACATATACTCCGTGGCAGCTGGTGGGCAGATGGCGATGTGGGTACAGTCTATGCATCCGAGTACATGTGGAAAATGGGCTACATTGTAGAATTGTAGCTTGGTCAAGTCCAATTCCTGTTGGCTGGTGGGAAATTTGATGTGTCGGTGTAGCTGGGTAAGCATAGCGTCAACAAAAGTCTTGAGGCAGCGTGACATGGTGGGCTGGGATATCCCCCCAGCAGCCGCTACTATCCCCTGGAAGCTCCCAGAGGCCAGGAGGTGCAGGCTACACAATACCTGCACATGTGTAGGCACCACATTGGTACGCCTTGTTGGGTGCTGCATCAGGGGGTCAAGGTCATGTATCAGCTGGATTATCATTTCCCCATTCAGCCTGTATTTTGCATATATCTGCTCTCTGGTTTGGCCCAGCAAGGTGACCCGCTGGCGGAATATCCTCTCCTGGATCTGGCCTCTCCTCCGTGCTGCTCGCTGTAGCCTTCGACGCCTGACGACCATGTACATTCCTGGCATTGTGGAACTCCTAATGCTGCTGCTGATTGTCCTTATGTGTGATTGGTCAGGCCTGAACCTGTTACTGATTGGCCAACGGTTTTTTGAAAAATATTTTTGAATGGCTTTTATGGTTACCACCTGCTTTGAGTTCTCCTTAATTTGCGCCGCGCAAACTGCGATTTTTGGGTTTTTTCTATTTGCGGTTTTTCATGAATACCGAGTGCGATTATATAGCGAAACCGCAATTTATTTCGCAGGATCCGTGGATTGTCGCATTTTCCGATTCGCTAATGCTCTCCTACCGGGAGTATGCGAATATTATTGCGAATTCGCTATTATGTGTTTGCGATTTCATGTTGAATGCCGATTACGGACATTGCGCCCGCAATTGCATTTTCGCAGCGATTGCGGGCGCAATTTTGCTTCATGAATCAGGCTGTTACTCCTTCTACAGAAGAAGAACAGAGAGAAATGAAAAAGCAGTAAAGAAGGAAAGAAAATTGCACCGGCACACCAAATGTGAGAACATCACAAAATAAAGTTAAGGTGAAAAGCGTGATAAAAGACACCATCACCTAAAAAGATAGAAAATAAAAAATAAAAAAACGTCACCTATTTCTGAAGGTAATCCAACCCCGAATGAATTCACAGGTTTTAAAGATGTACCCGAATTTTTGGAAAACAACGAAAAATTTACTGAAATTGAAACGATGATTACTAAACAAATTCTATACAAAGACTAAAACCAAAGAATTACTACATGTATGCCACTTACTTTAGATAATGGATGCAAGGTTGTGGTGTATAAACCTCATGACATTAAAGAGCATCTACCCAATAGTTAGAAAGGAATAAAACAAATAGTAAGGGTGAATAATCCCTGTGGCAGAAACAGTCCCAAGCACATCTCAAATGTTTGTGGCCAAATCATTTATTCATGACCAGAAGAACACAGAGATAAAGGTGATGGAAAATGCATCTCACCCTAGCAATCTAGAAATCTAAAGTGCTTGTAGTAAAACTGTTGGGTATCTTAGAATTACCAGTGCTGTCAAACCTAACTAAAGGCTTAACCCACAAAAGAAAAACATATATTGAGAAACATATGTACCTGCATATATTGAATATAACAGAACTAGCGAGGGGTGGAGTGAACACATCACCGGTGTGCTTCACTCCCACGTTGGGCTGAAAAATCCATTAAAAATACGAAGGGAAAAAACGGGACAAATCCGAACAGTTATCATAGAGACGGTCCCCTAACATAGGGGTGCATACAAACTTTAATATAGCAAGGAAAATGGTATTTGGTCCCAATGATGGAACCAATAGTCTGAGTACTGTGGGCATATCATCAAGGCTGCTCTTAGCGTGAGAATTGTTATCGCCAGCTATCGCTGGTAATTATCGCCATGCTAGCGCTGTATTAACAACGCATAGCGCAATGGCGATAATTATTCCAGTGATAGCGATGTTTTCCATGGAACATCGCTGGTTTTCCATGGCGATAACCTTGCTGATACGACCCTGTGGTCGTATCAGTATAATCCACCCCCAATGTAAAGTATAGGTAAATCAGCTTTTTTGCAAACGTTACTTTTTGGCGAAAACCACAGTTTTCACCAAAAATGACTGGGCCTCCTTGTAAATATTGCAATGTGCACATGAGCGATAATTTACAAGCAGTTCTGCCCAGTGACGCCCACTTTGCATCTCATTAGAGATGCAAAGCGAGGCATCGGGAAAACGGGGGATAAAATGCGCTAATGCATGTTAGCACCCCCTTGTAAATGGGGTGAAAAAAATATTGCCGCAGTAGCGGCAAAAAGTGCCAATAAAGCGGCGATACTGCCCTTGTTAATGTGCCCCTGTGTAATTCCATTAAGTATAAAACAACAAGCATTGGCACATAGACAATAGGTCTCGCCTTTGGGACCTAATAATTTGGCTTGGCAATGGATAGACACACAGACAGATATGGGTACTACAGAATGTGAATGGTAAAGGTGGGGATACACACACACACATTTATACGACTGAAAGGCACCAATAACATCCAGATGTATATACTTCTATTATGAGTGGGCGGCACACAAACAGATGGAATTGAGGTACAGTCACAAACAAGGCTCGGAAGAGAGGGGGGTTCAGAAATGAGTGTAGCAGCAAGGGGTGTGAGAGGTGGAGCATCGGAGGCAGAGAGCTCGACAACGACATGGATAACTAGAGACACAAATAGGCATAAATAGATCGTCAGTGAGATAGCGACGAGGGGATTGTTGCACCACAGGGCACCCCTTCCTCTCCCCAGCCCTGCACCCCACCCAGTGCCCATATGAAACTTGTACAGCTTCCTTTACTGCCCCCCTAATCCACTCTGACCGTCTTCCCTGAGGATGCCGTTGTCTAGCTCCCAGATCAGTTCCTTCAGGCCTCTTCTCTCGGGCACATTTTACTGTGGTTTCTGCCTCCCCAAACCTTTCTTTAAAAACATTTTCTGAGAGTGGAAATGGAGAGATCTTAGGGGCATATTACCAAGGGTGGCGATAGGCAATTATCGCTGGTTTAGCGACCGTTTTCGGCCGCTAAGCAGCGATAATTCTATCGCTCTTTTAGCAAGCTGTCGCTAACTGATGTTAGCGACAGCTTTTAGGCGATAGCGAGCGGTTTGGGTCCCGCTTTGCATGTCAGCGATATTTATCGCTAATGACATGCAAAGTGGGCGTACCCAACCTGTTAGCGACTGAAAGCAGTCGCTAACGTCGCTATCACCTATTAGCAAGGCAGGCGTAGCGATGGAAATATTCCCGCTATCGCCAAAAACTAACGCCTGCTCGGACCAGTTCTTAGCCATGTTATCCAATGGGAGGTGGATAACATGGCTAAGGGCATTTCGTCGCTAATGCTTGAATATCGCTGTATTCTCAGCGATATTCACGCATTTCGCCGCTATCGCTGGATATTTTAGCACAATGGAGAAAAACGTTGCTAATAGCATGTTTTCTCCGCTAACATATCCAGCGATAGGCAGCGATAAAAAAATCGTCGCTAAGCCTATTTAGCGATAATTATCGCAACTTGTTGGTAATATGCCCCAAGGTTCGCGTAGAGTTGCCTCCAGCACCAGTGACCGCCCCGGGGGTCCGGCGCTGACCTTTGGTGATAGCAATGCAGGCAGGCATTGCGGGGACTGTTCTTTAAAAGAAAAGAGGCACTCGGTATAGCGCCTAGAAGTCTAATACATTTAATGCAAAAATTTTACTTTCTGAATGTTCTGAATGCCACTGCTGGGGTGAGGACGCAGCACCCTAACTTCCTGTATTTACTTTGAATAAACTACAAATAGATCTTCACTTGCTTAGGATGAACTTATTCACTCCTGTTACACAGATTACTCGGAAACAAAACCTATTTCCAGGATAAAGAAAAACAACTTCCAAATGTGGTCCTGGTTGCTGAATTCTGACATGTCATTCTTTGCCGCGACCCCCGCCCCCTCTCTCCCTCTACCCGGACGGCAATCACGCCACTAGACGTGGACAATACGGAATTCTGATAAATATTGGTAACCCTTCTTTTTATAAGGGACGTTGTACTGCAGATCTCACCAGAAGTGTGACGCCAAGGAACTGATCAAAGTCTCGACTTACAATTGGTGAATGTAGACAACTTTTCATTTCTTTATTTTCCCAAGTTCCCCCTTAAGGTATTGCACTTGGGATGTGGCCTAACGGCCAGAGCTGCCGACTTTGAAGCTGGGGAACCGTGGGCCTTGTTATCAAGAACAGACGATAAAATTATCGCCGCTTTATCAGCAGGAAACTAATCGGTTTGATAATATGTCCTTGTGAATTCCCATAGCAGCCAAGTTTCTGGTGTTATTATGCAGCCAGCACAAAGACCCACAGCCTGAAAATGTATAAATCCCAGACTGAAACTAACAAATAGAAAGAAATCATCTGAACCCGATGCGCCCATCCATTATATTAACACGCTATATAAAACTTTATAAATAAATAAATAAAAAATACTACTCCAATTTTACAAAAATTAGAGTCAACGGGAGATCTATTACTCGGTAGAGAGACAAAATATCGAAATTAAAATATCGATATACATTAATATCGATGTTTTATTTTCGATGGTATAGAATATCGATGTGCAATAATATCGATAGACAGAATATCGATATTAAGGTATGTATGTTACTAATATCGAAATTTTGTTTAGTGTTATGTATTTTATTATGTTGTTTATATGTTTGTTAAACATGTTTTTTATTGTATGTTTAGAAATTAGTAATTTTGTTTACATTTTGCGTTTTAGTATCAGAGCGGGTTGTGGGTTTATAGGGGAATAGGGTGGGAAGTAATTTAATTATAATTTATTAATTAATATATATTTTTAATAGTTGTGAGTAATAAATAATTAATAATTAATAATTAATTGGTAATTAGTTATTATTAATTAGTTAATTAAATTAATTAGAGTTAATGTAGTAATATTTGTTATTGTTTGTTATTGTTAATTAATAATTAATTGGTAATTAATTATTATTAAGTGATTAAATGACAATTACATTTTTTCATGTGATTTATTTATGTGTAGTGGGTTGTGTGTTTATAGGGGAATAGGGTGTGACATAATTAAATTAATTAAAGGGATTGTATTTATTTATTGGTATTTATTGTAAATTCATTGTTAATTATTTAATTGGTAATTCGTTTTTCAAAATTATTTCATAATATTAATTATAAATAATGTATTAATAAACATTGTTTATTCTTGTAATTAATATGTGTTAATTAGTTCATTTATAATTACCTCAATGTAATATTATTAATTGCTATTAATTGATTAATTGATATTTATATTAATTGTGTCTATTTGTATGTGTAGTGTGTTGTGTGTTAAAGGGGGAGTAGTGTGGGAAGTAATTTTTACCCCCATCCTATACAATGCTTTCCCTACTGTTGCACCCTCTAGAGTGGGAATAGTAATTTTTACCCCTACGCTATCCAACGCTTTCCCTACTGTTGCACCCTCTGGAGTTGGAATAGTAATTTTTACCCCTACGCCATCCAACGCTTTCCCTACTGTTGCACCCTCTGGAGTGGGAATAGTAATTTTTACCCCTACGCTATCCAACGCTTTCCCTACTGTTGCACCCTTTGGAGTGGGAATAGTAATTTTTACCCCTACGCTATCCAACGCTTTTCCTACTGTTGCACCCTCTGGAGTGGGAATAGTAATTTTTACCCGTTCGCTATCCAACGCTTTCCCTACTGTTGTACCCTTTGAAGTGGGAATAGTAATGTTTACCCCTACGCTATCCAACGCTTTCCCTACTGTTGCACCCTTTGGAGTGGGGAAAGTGATTTTTACCCCTATGCTATCCAACGCTTTCCCTACTGTTGCACTCTCTGGAGTGGGAATAGTCATTTTTACCCCCACGCTATCCAACGCTTTCCCTACTGCTGCACCCTTTGGAGTGGGAATAGTAATGTTTACCCCTACGCTATCCAACGCTTTCCCTACTGTTGCACTCTCCGGAGTGGGAATAGTAATTTTTACCCGTTCGCTATCCAATGCTTTCCCTACTGTTGCACCCTGTGGAGTGGGAATAGTAATTTATACCCCTACGCTATCCAACGCTTTCCCTACTGTTGCACTCTCTGGAGTGGGAATAGTAATTTTTACCCCTACGCTATCCAACGCTTTCCCTACTGTTGCACTCTCTGGAGTGAGAATAGTAATTTTTACCCCTACGCTATCCAACGCTTTCCCTACTGTTGCACCCTCTGGAGTGGGAATAGTAATTTTTACCCCTACGCTATCCAACGCTTTTCCTACTGTTGCAATATGTGGAGTAAGTATATATATTAATTTATATGTAGAGTTTTTAATTTGTTTTAAATGTATATGTATTAGTTATTATATTTTAAATATGTTTCAAAGTTTGTATGTATAATTTGTTACATTATATGTATTTTTAAAATATTTTTACATTATTATTAATACATTTAAAAAAACGATATTTTTTACTTCGATAATTTTTTACTTACCTTTATGTAGATAGAACCCGATATTTTTGATGTCGATATGTCGATATTTTTGTATGTCTATATTCTGTCTGTCGATATTAAGTCATAGAGTCCTATTACTGACCGAATCGTCCCTATCGTGGTGTCCGTCATCTTGAAATTAAACGAGGAATCGAGTACACTTTTCCTCAGTATACACAAGCAAGCTTAAGTAATGGTAAACATGCCTATAAATAACGAGACACCGTTACACTTGAATAAGCCAAAAGTGCTGACAGTTTTCCTTGAACTTTAAATTAACTGAAAATGAGGGGGGGATGAAACACACTTCTCCAGATTGCCAATGACCCTACTGAATAAGTGTCATAATGACAAACTCCATCTTAAAAAGGTCTTAAAACAGAAGAACGAAACTAATTGTCTCCTAACACTCCATGTGAAAAATAATGAAACACACTTATATTAAGTGTCTGAACAAAAACGGATAAAAAATTGTGACCCAACCAAACTGATTGTCAAAAATCAATAATAGTAACCGTATTACAGCGTGCACCCCAATTAGTCAGTCCAGCCTAAATGTCAAATAATAAGAAAATAATGGAAGGTACCAGAAGAATAATAAAGGATTAAAATAGTAAAAGGTCATGTAGACATTGAAGGAAACAGAAAAAAATAGAAAAAGTGTGGTCTTGAACTACTAAATAGTCATCTCCATTGACAGTCTCTCAGTCCACAACCGGATAGTGACTTCTCCAGAAGACAGTCTACCATTCATTCTTAATTACAACCGGTTGTGGACTGAGATACGCCCTAAGTCCGTTCCCCATTTCGGATGGGCTGATCCAGGCTCTTGGCTTGGATTTCGTGTGGGGTGGAATCAAATCCACGGCTGTATGAAGGCGTAATCTACAAACCAGTGAGTGAGACGGCTGCCGTCCCCAGGACATGGATATATTGGAATACCATATCTGTCTGTAATTATTGTGTAATATCCCCCCATCTGCTTTGCAACGATCTGATCCAGGAAACATGCATTAGAAAATGTCCAGGGGGCCGCCCTTCCGCTCGCGCCAGTCCGTTGAATGGTAAGAGCGATCCTCTAAATACAGGTCTTCTAGTGTATGTATAGCCGTGGTATGCCAATCTCCCAAATCAGATTGTGTTGTAATTCAGAACTCCCATGGCGTTCCGAGGAAGGGGATCGCTGGGGCATATGGTTTGCATATGCTTTTAAGCGTCTGGTGGGGAACAGTGCTCTGTGGAAACAATGGTAAGCCGCTTGCAACGGATGTATGACGGCTTTCACAACGCGTACCGTTACCACGCAGGTTTTACAACGCAAGTCGTTACAACGACTTGCGTTGGGGGGCGCTGGATAGTGAATAGTGTAATTTACTATTCCAACTCCAGTCCCCGTGGATAGTAGGGAAGGTGTTGGATAGTAAATTAAACTATTCCCTAACCTACAGCGCCCTCCAGCGCAAGTCGTTGTAACGACTTGCGTTGTAAAACCTGCATGGTAATGGTACCGCATTGTGAAAGTTTCGTTATAAAGGATGTTTCCCCTTGCAACAATAGGGAGAACAGGCCTTTCCTCTTGCTGCAGGGGTGGAAGATAGCAAGAACAGCGGGTATCGTGCATGAGGTTTACCCTGTCTCCGTGTCCGATAAGTGCCTGCCCTCCACCCAGCGAGCCACCCCCTACAGCTGAGATGCTATATAATAGTGCTTTAGATTGGGTACAGCCAACCACCCCTGACCTGATGGTGGGTATAGCTTCGTGAGTGCAACTCTGCACCGTGAGGTGTTCCATATAAGACAACGGATCAAGCTTTCAAGTGGCTTAAAAAATTAAGGTGATACATGTAAAGGCAGATTAGTAAAATAATAAACGAGGACTATCATCTTAAGGAGTGAGTCCTTTCCTGCCACTGACAGAGCCAGTATCTTCCGAAAGACCATCTGAGATGACAGAGAGGTAAGAAGGGCCAGACCGGAAACTGAAATCGGCCCTGGGGGAAGGGTGACTGCGGCCGAGCTGTTTGCTAGAGCCAGTTTTGGCCAATTTTGTTACAGGAGGGTGATATTGCCGGCTCCCGGCACTAGACTGGCCCCCACCCTGGTGGCCCACCGGGAAGACACCCGGTGCCCGTTATGGCCAGTACGGCCCTGGAGGTAAGTGCCCTAGTGAGGTTGTCATCTAGGAGTTCCCGATCACTGTGATATATCCTGATGCCCATGTAACGAAACATGCTTGGTTGCCAGCTAAATTAGGTCGGGCGTGTCAGTTAGTTAGAAATGAAAATAGACAGGACTTCTCCCACTTAACCCGCTGTCCCGAATGATGAGCAAAGCGACTGGCTATGGTGTATATAGTATGAGGGACCCTGTCGATAGATATAGAAGAAGATCGTCCGCGTAGAGGGATATTGCATGTGTATCTCCACCCATCTGGATGCCCCATGGAATTGCGGATGCCCGCAGGGCTAGAGCAAGTGGATCAATAGCTAATGAGAAAAGAAGGGGAGAAAAGGGGCAGCGCTGTCAAGTGCCTCTACCTACCGGAATGGGTTGCGATAGCACGTGATCAGTCTTGACTCTCACCTTCGGATTGCTATATAGTAGTTTTATTAGCAAGATGAAGTATGGTCCCAGGCCGAACCGAGGTAGGACATTGAATACGTAAGGCCATCTCAGCGTGTCAAAAGCCTTTTCCTGGTCCAACACCATACAGTCGATCTGGGCCAAGTCAATGGTGCATATCGCATGATTCTGAATTACCGACGCAGATTAAGAGATGTAGATAGATCTGGTATAAACCGATAATGATCTTCATACACCAGTTGAGGTATTAATTCTGCCAGTCTCCCAGCCAACATGATGGCCAGTACCTTATAATCCACATTAAATAGTGCCAGTGGCCGATAAGAGCCTAATCTGGTGGGATCTCTATCCGGCTTCAGGAGAGTGACCAAGGTGACCTCGCACATAGTTCTGTAGTTGGGTTAGTTGTATGGCCTCTTCATAAACTCCCAGTAATGCCAATATGTCTGCATATGCTATGTAGAACTCTGGGGGAAAGCCATTCGGTCCTGGTATGTTTCCTGAGGCTAAGGATCTAATAGCACCCTGGATTTCTTCTACTGCTATGGGCACATCCAATTTGTCAC
The DNA here is from genome assembly GCF_964261635.1 of Lissotriton helveticus. Classification (NCBI taxonomy): domain Eukaryota; kingdom Metazoa; phylum Chordata; class Amphibia; order Caudata; family Salamandridae; genus Lissotriton; species Lissotriton helveticus. Next base: position 52,958,508 of record NC_136065.1, read on the forward strand.
GCTGCTCCAGAGTGAGCTGCGGGAAGGGGACACTGTCCACGAAGTCAGTCATGTCAGATTCAGAACACTCCATGGTCGATTGATATAGCGATGTAAAGTGGAGAACCAAGTCATTATGTATTTCCTGTTGGGTATAATGTAGCACCCCTTCTGGGGAGTAGAGTGCAGTAATGGGTCCTCACGGTTGCTCATGCCTGATCAGCCACACAAGTAAGGAACCCGACCTCTCCGCTAGGGCGTGCGTTCTGGCAGAATGCACCGCATAATGTAGGCATCTCAGCCTCTCTAGTAGCGTGGCATGTTGATCCCGTACTGTCAACAGCTCGGAGGACCAGGAGGGATCAGAAGCCACCCTTGTCTATAGAGACAGCAATGTTTGCTCCAGTTCTCGGAGCTCCTGTTCTACCTATCTGCGCATGCCACCACCCAGCCCCATACTGCTGCCCCGGATGTATGTCATTACCACGCATGCTTTTACAACGCATGCCTTTACCACGCAACTTTTACAACACAAGTCGTTACAATGACTTGCGTTGGGGGGTGCTGGATAGTGAATAGTTTAATTTACTATTCCAACTCCAGTCCCCGTGGATAGTAGGGAAGGTTTTGGATAGTAAATTAACTATTCCCTATCCTAGAGCGCCCCCCAGCGCAAGTCGTTGTAACTACTTGCGTTGTAAAAGTTGTGTGGTAAATGTACTGCATTGTAAAAGTTGCGTTGTAAACGCCTGCTGCCCCGTATTGTCGTCTTAAAGGCATCCCACTCCAGCAGGGCTGAGGTTGACGTGCCAGTGGTTTGTATGAAATAATTCTCAGCTGTAGTGAGAAGGGAGGCACAAAACGATGGGTCCTCCAGCCTATCAGGCTGTAGGCACCAGGCTGGGGATGTCGGGCACCGTGTGTCCCATGTTAGCGTGATGTAGTGAGGATTATGATCTGAGTGTTTTCTTCCAATATATTCCACCTGTATTACATATGGTAGCATATTGGGTGTGCATATGATCTTGTCTATGCAAACATGTAACGCATGAGGGGGCCGAATAAAAAGAATAAACTCGCTTGCTGGGATTACGATGTCTCCAAGTGTCCACCAATCCCCAGCCAGCTGCCCAGGACCGTAACAGGGAGGCCCCATTAGCCGCCGATGTGCCCCTGAGAGGTGGAAACGATCAGCCCATTGTTGTGTCCAATACATTATTATATTATTGAAGTCTCCTGCCTTTTCCCCGCAGGTTATTACAGCGTAGGTGTTACAACAACCGCGTTGTAACAACGTGTACCATTACCCCGCAAGTCATAACAACGACTTGCTCTAGGGGATAGGGGGGGGGGCTAGATGTTGGAACAGTTTAATTTACTATTCCAACTTCAGTCTGTGCAACAGTAGGGAAGGTGTAGGATTTTAAATCCAACACCTTCTGACCCCTCCGCAAGTCATTGTTATGACTTGCGTGGTAATGGTATGCGTTGTTACAACACAACAACCGCGTTGTAAAAGCCTGAGGGGAAAAAGATTAGTGGTAAACGATGTTTTCCGTCTAGGAATATGCCTCCTTATAACGCATGCCTTTTCCCCACAGACTATTACAATGCGGTTGTTACAACAACAGCGTTGTAACAATGTGTTGTAATAGCCTGCGGGGAAAAGATTAGTGGTAAACGATGTTTACCATCTAGCTTACCTGTGAGGAAGTTGTATCTCCCCTCTGCATCCGTCTCTACTCCCTCAATTGAAAATGGGGTACCCGGACGTACCCAGATCAAAACCCTGCAATCAAATGCAGAGTAATCAGTAGTGATAATATGCTCTCCACCTATGCTGCAGTTTGGTTAACTTTGAGTGTGTCAGGTGAGTTTCTTGCAGCAAGGCTATCTGTACATTGTGACGTTTTAGTATAAGTAAACCACATATCTGCGTGAGGGGCTGAGTAAACCTCTTACGTTCCATGCAATGATTCATTGTGGCAACCTTGTGTAAATATGTATGTGTGCCTACCAGCGTCTGCTAAGGTAACGTGTGTAGATAGCCATATTGGAACATAAAAGCGCCAGATTTAACTTTTTACAAAACATAACATCAACTTTGCAAAAAAGCAATACCAAGAGAGCGTTTCCCACAACTGGGTAGAACTGCCCAAACCTTTGCTTAAATCTAACTTAGTGTGCCACCCCTGCGGTCATGGGGATATGAGGGTTCGCGACTTACAAGAGCCCGCCTGTATTTAGTGTCTTAAGTTAGTTCTGTGAATCAGGCCCGATGTCTGATGTTTGTGGAGTAAGTTCAGGCATCATCAATGAGTTGGTGTCCGAGGGGCAGACCACCGAGGAGTCCCTGTCGTCAGATGTTCGTGTCGACCTCAAGTTTCTGTCCAAGTCTTTAGACAGTTCTGATATCTTTTCCGCCTCATGAATTGCTTGTCATCGTTCTTCAATCATTTGTTCCACCTTAGGAACCACCGTCCGCTGGGATGCCTGAAATGTCCGCTAGCGGCCTCGTCTCCTGGCTGTATTTGCAGCACCCCGACGCGAATCTCCCCTTCCGGTGGGACTAGGACCCGTGAATCTCCCAGAGGGCTCGAGCCAGTCCCACACATCTTGTGGCGCATCTAAAAATGAGTTTTACCTTCTGTCACCACTCATAGTTTTGCAGGGAAATACAGCGAGTACTGGATATCAAGCTTCCGAAGTTGTTATTTTACTGCCAGGAAGGAGCTGCGTTGACATTGAACTCCCACTGGGTAATTCGGAAAAAACATTACTTTGACATTGTCCACTTGTATATCCTGTATCTGCTGGGTTTCCATCAGGATGTAGTCCCTATCCCTGTAGTGAACTACTTTGAACAGGAATGGTCGAGGGTTTGATCCTGGAGCGGGTTTCCAAAATGGTAATCGATGTGCTCGTTCCACTGAGAAATAAGGAGACAGTGCACTCTCTGGCATTAACTCCTTCAGCCATTTTTCGGTGACATCCACTGGCACCTGACCCTCCTCTCCCTCCGCCAACCCTATCAGGTGAATATTATTTCGTCTAGAGCATCCTTCTGCATCCTCCACTCTTTGCTCCAACTGTCGGAGTCGCGGTTCATGCGCCTCCATTTGTTTCTCCATAATGTCTATGGCTGCCTGTACTTCTGTTAGGGCATGCTCCACCTTTGTGACATGGCCAGCTACTTTTTCTATGGTTTGCATGGAGAAGCATTAGTTCCATAGCCATGTTATCTATTTTAGATTAAAGAGACAGTCTGGAACTCTCGATAGCTCCTAGGATAGCGTCTGACCTGTCTTCGGATGGAGGGTTCCGTGAGTCTTGGGAGTCCTGGTGTTCCATCTCTGATGCCGATGATGTTCGCGAGGAGGTTCTGGAGCCCGCTCCCCTGGTCCGTCCCATCCTGGCCTGACAGGCAGAGGTACAGCTGTGCTCCCCTGTGACCTAAAGTTTGTGCTTGCATTCTACCTCAGCTCAGCTGTAGGGTGTATGACCCGCCTTCCGGGACAGCCGCTTGGTGTGCTCCCCTCTCGTGTTCACCTGTTATGTATCAGGGCCATACCGCAATATGAAACTCATTTCCGTCTTTAGTGTTGGCGGGTCTTTATGTGTGTTTCAATGATCCCTATTACCCACAGAAGTCTCTCCTGAAGCTAGTCGGGAGGCGTATGATTTTTGGTCTCTTGTCCTTAAGGCAGGACATTTAAGCCTTGTACTGCCCGAATCACTGACAAAATATCAACCTACAAAAATATTGCAGGAAGAATATCGAAGTCAAGAATATCGATATCCTATCTACATTATGGTAAGTACAAAAATATTGTAGATAAAAATATTGATGTCAAAAATATCATTAAAAATATTGGGGTATATTATCAAGGGGTTTTATCTCCGCTTTTTTGGCTTTAAAAGCCAAGAAAGCGGAGATAAAATTATCTCCCTATTACCAAGCTGTCGCTAACACCAGTTAGCGACAGCTAATAGGAGATAGCGACCATCTTGGGCCCCGCTTTGCATGTCAGTGATATTTATCACTAATGATATGCAAAGTGGGCGTGCCAAGATGTTAGCGACTGGAAACAGTCGCTAACATCGCTATCTCCTATTACCAACTTTTGGAGATATTTGCGCTAAGGGCGAATATCTCCAAAAGCTAACACCTGCCCTGAGCAGTTCTTAGCCATGTTATCCAATGGGAGGTGGATAACATGGCTAAGAGCATTTGCTTGATAATGCATGAATATCGCTGACTTTTCAGCGATATTCATGCATTGCGGGCGTTTTTTATCGCATTTGCGATAAACCTTGCTAATAGCAAGGTTTATCTGCGATAAAAATCGCCGATGTGCGGCGATAATTTTTGTCTCTAAACAAGTTAGAGACAAAAATTATCGCTAGTTGTTGATAATATACCCCATTGTTTTTAGGGCTCGCCTGCTGATGCGCTTCAGCGCATAGCTGGCGAAGCTCTATAGGGGCTTATCCAGTGTTTATCCACTGGCGATTCCACTGGCGATTCCTTCAAGTGCATGTGCTTTTTAGGTCATTGCGCTTGCGCAAGCCCTAAAAAGCGCGTGCACAATGCCACCAGCCGCCTGCCTGCCTGCCTCGCATTACCACATCAAAGGCAGCCCTCCGAGCGCATTTCTCACCCCCTAATTATTCACGGCCGGCCGGCAGGCACATCAAAGGCTGCTGCTGCCGTGACTCGCATTTCTCCTCCCTCCTCCCCTATCACTGCCCAGGCCGGCCGTACTTTCTCTTTACAAGGGCCCCCATTCCTGAATCACTTGAAATCTCTCCACATTATTTGCATTTTGTTAATTAAAAAAATTAACTTCAACACAGCGTTGCACATTTTTCTCGACTTCGGAAGGATGAGTCCCAATCTCATTTGTACAAAGTGTTGTAATGGGATTATTGGAGAGTTAGAGAAACGTGCTCACAAGTTACATTTTTATGCATATCATCTGAGTAAATAAACAATAGCATGGTGCCGTTTGCGTCCTTGACTTGATCTGGTTTTTATTTTTATTTTGCTATTATTCTCACAAAGGCTAAGAAGGTCTGCCTACTTTAGTATTAAGTGCTATACGTCGCATAAGCAACAGCTAACCATTCACTCACCCACGCAACGCCACTCACCCATGCAACGCCACTCACCCACGCAACGCCACTCACCCACGCAACGCCACTCACCCACGCAACACCACTCACCCACGCAACGCCACTCACACACGCAACGCCACTCACACACGCAACGCCACTCACACACGCAACGCCACACACGCAACGCCACACACACACGCAACGCCACACACACATGCAACGCCACACACACATGCAACGCCACTCACACATGCAACGCCACTCACACATGCAACGCCACTCACACATGCAACGCCACTCACACATGCAACGCCACTCAACCACGCAACGCCACTCAACCACGCAACGCCACTCACCCACGCAACGCCACTCAGCCACGCAACGCCACTCACCCACGCAACGCCACTCAGCCACGCAACGCCACTCAGCCACGCAACGCCACTCAGCCACGCAACGCCACTCACACACGCAACGCCACTCACACACGCAACGCCACACACACACGCAACACCACACACACACGCAACGCCACACACACACGCAACGCCACACACACACGCAACGCCACTCACACATGCAACGCCACTCACACATGCAACGCCACTCACACATGCAACGCCACTCACACATGCAACGCCACTCACACATGCAACGCCACTCACACATGCAACGCCACTCACACACGCAACGCCACTCACACACGCAACGCCACTCACACACGCAACGCCACTCACACACGCAACGCCACTCAACAACGCAACGCCACTCAGCCACGCAACGCCACTCAGCCACGCAACGCCACTCACACACGCAACGCCACTCACACACGCAACGCCACTCACACACGCAACGCCACTCACACACGCAACGCCACACACACACGCAACGCCACACACACACGCAACGCCACACACACATGCAACGCCACACACACACGCAACGCCACTCACACATGCAACGCCACTCACACATGCAACGCCACTCACACATGCAACGCCACTCACACATGCAACGCCACTCAACCACGCAACGCCACTCACACACGCAACGCCACTCAACCACGCAACGCCACTCAGCCACGCAACGCCACTCAGCCACGCAACGCCACTCAGCCACGCAACGCCACTCAGCCACGCAACGCCACTCAGCCACGCAACGCCACTCAGCCACGCAACGCCACTCAGCCACGCAACGCCACTCACACACGCAACGCCACTCACACACGCAACGCCACTCACACACGCAACGCCACTCACACACGCAACGCCACACACACACGCAACGCCACACACACACACGCAACGCCACTCACACATGCAACGCCACTCACACATGCAACGCCACTCACACATGCAATGCCACTCACACATGCAACGCCACTCACACACGCAACGCCACTCAACCACGCAACGCCACTCACCCACGCAACGCCACTCACCCACGCAACGCCACTCACCCACGCAACGCCACTCACCCACGCAACGCCACTCACCCATGCAACGCCACTCACCCACGCAACGCCACTCACCCACGCAACGCCACTCACCCACGCAACGCCACTCACCCACGCAACGCCACACACACACGCAACGCCACACACACACGCAACGCCACTCACACACGCAACGCCACTCACACACGCAACGCCACTCACACACGCAACGCCACTCACACACGCAACGCCACTCACACACGCCACGCAACGCCACTCACACACGCAACGCCACTCACACACGCAACGCCACTCACCCACGCAACGCCACTCACCCACGCAACGCCACTCACCCACGCAACGCCACTCACCCACGCAACGCCACTCACCCACGCAACGCCACTCACCCACGCAACGCCACACACACACGCAACGCCACACACACACGCAACGCCACACACACACGCAACGCCACACACACACGCAACGCCACACACACGCAACGCCACACACACACGCAACGCCACACACACACGCAACGCCACTCACCCACGCAACGCCACTCACCCACGCAACGCCACTCACCCACGCAACGCCACTCAGCCACGCAACGCCACTCAGCCACGCAACGCCGCTCAGCCACGCAACGCCGCTCATCCACGCAACGCCGCTCATCCACGCAACGCCGCTCACCCACGCAACGCCACTCACCCACGCAACGCCACTCACCCACGCAACGCCACTCATCCACGCAACGCCACTCATCCACGCAAAGCCACTCATCCATATGCAAAACGAAAAATGTCAAACTCTTCTATTGCGAGACCTATTGCATTTTCAATGCTTGTTTATTTAAGTTAACAAAAATAATGTAGAAAAAGCAAATAATACATATAATTAAAATAGACATATAAAGATATATTAAAATGTTTACAAATTAAAAGTCATATATATATATATATATATATATATATATATATATATATATGCAAAAAAGAAGCAGAGAACTCTGGGTAGTTCTCAAGTTCAGGTGGAAAGCAGCTCCTGTATAGAGCACTCTCAACACCAGCGACACTCTAGATCTGCTCACCTCAAATGTCTGCTTTTCTATCAAAGTCTTTAAGCATAGGATTAGCACAGTGCTATCCACACCGAGATAGAAAAGGACAGAGGGGCATATCAACAAGCGGCAGCAATAATTATCGCTGGCCGCCCTTAGCGTGAGGAATGTTATCGCCTGCTATCTCAGATAATTACCGTCATGCTAGCACAGTATTACCAACGCATAGCACAATGGCGATAATTGTTCCTGAGATAGCGATGTTTTCCATGGAATATCACCGGTTTTCCAGTGATGTTCCATGGAAAACGGTGATATCCTTGATGATAGGGCTGGGTGGTTTCAGCCCTATAATTCACCACCCATTGACTAACATTGTTTAGTCAAAGGGTTTTCGGCATTGTCGGGTCAGGGTAGGTTCCTGGACTGCCCGCGTCCACAGTTTCCTGACAGCAGTTTCCAGGAACCTTCCCTGAACCGACAACGCCGCATTGGGAGTGCGCCTTGCTTTTGGGAGTTTGTGGAACTTTATATATCCGGCTGTCCTGGCCCGGGAGGAGCACCGCCGCATACTTAGCGGTTCCGCTGCTGTCCCTTAGAGATAGCATGAGTGGCTCAAACTTGGCGAGTGGCTGAATAGGGGAAGATTTTCTTGACTTGCCCAAATACAATTCAAAAAGACATTGTGCAGCAAAGTGGCCAGCAGCCCACGGTGGTGTTAATTTTGGACTTCCAGACCCAGAATGCTTTGATATTATTTACCAGATTGTTATTGGCATATATAAAGGGAGAACGCTGATTAGTCCTTTGTTGGTTTTCTTCGCACCAAGCAGTATACCTATGATTAAGGGTGGGAGCCCGAAACGCGACAGGAAACTGCGGACACGGGCAGTCCAGGAACCTTCCCTGACCCGACAACGCCGCATTGGGAGTGCACCTTGCTTTTGGGAGTTTGTGGAACTTTATATATCCGGCCGTCCCTGCCAGGAGGAGCACCGCCGCATACTTAGCGGTTCCGCTGCTGTCCCTTGAGAGATAGCACGGGTGGATCAAACTTGGCGAGTGGCTGAATAGGGGAAGAGTGTCCTGACTTGCCCAAATAAAATTCAAAAAGACATTGTGCAGCAAAGTGGACAGCAGCCCACGGTGGTATTAATTTTGGACTTCCATGCCCAGAATGCTTTGATATTATTTACCTGATTGTTATTGGCATATATAAATGGAGAACGGTGATTAGTACTTTGTTGGTTTTCTTCGCAGCAAACAGTATACCTATACTTAGGGGGGGAGCCCGAAATGCGTCAGGTAAATGCGGTCATGGGCAGTCCAGGAACCGTCCCTGACCCGACAACGCCGCATTGGGAGTGCACCTTGGTTTTAGGAGTTTGTGGAACTTTATATATCCGGCCGTCCCGGAGCACCGCCGCATACTTAGCGGTTCCGCTGCTGTCCCTTTATATATATATATATATAGTAAAAATTAATTAAACATATACATATAATATATAATATATATACTTACTAATAATGTTTATTAATTATTTTAATAACTTACGTTTTTTTAAATATCATATATATTATAAATACATCAATACACATAAAACAATAATATAAACAAAAAATAAAAAAATTATATAACAGATTTAAACAAATTAAATTAATGTTTATCTTTTTAATATTAATTATATACTACATTAACTAAAATAATACAAAAAATATTAGATAGCGGAGGTAATAGAATTACTATTCCAACTCCAAACAGTGCAAGAGTAGGGAAAATGTTGGATAACGTAGGGGTAAAAATTACTATTCCCACTCCAGGGAGTGCAACAGTAGGGAAAGCATTGGATAGCTTAGGGGTAAAAAGTACTATTCCCACTCCAGTGAATGTTACAGTGTGGAAAATGTAGGATAGCGTAGGGGTTAAATTAACATACTTATTAATTAAAGAATTTTTGTTGAAAACATAACATGTTAAAAATTAATTAACTTTAAAATTATTAATAAATACCAATAACATTCAAATAATATTTACATAAAAACCATAAAAAACCACAAATAATGTATATGTCAATTAATCAATTAATACAAATTAATGACTAATTAATGACTAATTAATGACTAATTAATAATAAATCAACAATAAATTAATTAACATTAACAATAAATAAATAATATTAATATATTATTTATAATTAATATAATTATACATTAATCAATGAATACAAATACTTTATACAGGCCCCACTGCCAGAGCTCGTACTGGCAGGTACATTTCCGACAGTTATGAAGTCCACAGAGGCACGAGACAGAGCTGCCCCCTGTCCTCGTTGTTATTCGTCCTTGCCCTCGAACCCCTTGCACTGTCCCTACGGATGGTAGCTGCCCGTCTGGGGATATTAGTGCATGGCACACATCATCTTATTTCTATATATGCGGATGACATCTTATTATATGTCTGGGACCTCACAGCCAATCATGACCCGATGCCTGAGATATTTGATAAATTTGAACAGATTTCGGGTCTGGCGATAAGATCAGTAGGATTCTTCTTTCAAGAGACTCCCCCCCCATACATACATACAGTTCGGTGCGCATCACATGCCGGTGGCCCCTGACACGTTTAAGTACCTAGGAATTCAGGTATACAGATCTTCCGCGGACCAGATTGACGGGAACATCCAGCGGGCGATAACTAAGCTTTGTAGCAGTGTAGGATTCTGGAACTCCTTACCCCTGTCAGTGATGGGCCGCATAGCCATCTCCAAGATGGTGATGCTCCCCCGCCTTTTACATTATTTTGTTAATATACCTGTGATCCTGCCCCAATCAATCTTCCATGCTCTGGATACTCTACTGGTCCAGCTTATGTGGGGGACGGGACGGAAGCGTCTGAGCCTCCGGAAACTCCAGCTGGGTACGAGGGCAGGAGGTCTTGGGGCCCGGACTTTCGGGGATACTACTAAGCTAGCCAGCTCCAGTGGCTCTCCTACTGGACTGCGGACCAAAACCTACATGAGATTGGGTTTACGCCCGAGAAGTTTGGTCGTGGAGAATTACATTCTCTACTACTGCCTAAGGCGAGGGTCCCCCGAACTGTCCCCCCTACCACGATGTGCCTTGTCGTGCTGGAAGAAGGCCCTTTCCTATACGTCGGCGACTTCTCCTTACGCGGCGAATATTCCGCTGTTGGGCATACCCACAACACAGGGCAGGGTCACACGAACTAGACTCCAAGAGTGGATGGATTGTGGGATAGAGATGGTTGGCTCTTTTTTGGGGGATGAGAAGCTCTTAGACCATGATACATTCCTGCAGATCACCGAGGCTCCGCCTCGCTTATACTTACTGCGCCGCGGTCGCACATTTTATCCGGACCACATGGGCACCACACCGAATTAAACCTACACAACACGAATTAGTGCACCTAATGTATTATATGGGACTGGTAGGGCACTTGGTCCGTTGGCTACATACTGGGATACGGACACACGTGCGATCCCGCTGGAGGCCTTGAGAACTAGATGGGCAGACGATACGAATGCTGAAATTACTGATAGGTTTGAGAAAAGGAGGGGTTGTGTCCTCTTTAGCGCTGGGTAGGACAACGTATCATGTATAACAATAAAAGGAACCCAGTCGTGTCCTTGAACGATTGGAGCTCTTTCTCTGTTTTCTCTAATAAGGCCTTTGCTTCTAGTGTATTGTGGTTATCAGTGATCTCTTTAGCCAAAGCGTCAATTTCCTCCTGTTCTTTTGAGCAGATTCGTTGAGCAGTCTCTACTGTAGGGACCATTAGGTCCCTACTGCACTTTGTGGCAATGTAACTGAAGCCTTTTTTGTAGACTGGGTCCTCTGTAAAGACCACCGGCACGTTTTTAACTTGGAGCCCCCAAGGAATGGTTCCTGTTTTTAAGTGTTGAAATTAAAAAAATAAAAATAAAAAAAAGTGCCCATGTAACTCCCCAATTACAGCATTACGAAGACATTAGACAAACGTAAGTCTTGATGCCACTACAATCACCGTGATAGTAAGTTGCTCGTATAAACTCGGAAAATAGATATATTAAGTGCCCTTTACTTCTGCAGAACCACCTGTATCCCAGGAGTTCCAAGCAAGACAGACCCAAACTCACAGTTTGTAAAGGTAACAAACCGCGCAAATGACTTAAGCACTCAATTAATGCAAGTGAAAGGTCCCATTCTGAAAAGTGTCCTCCATTGTTTTTATATAGGTACCCAACTAACAAAAGCCCTGAAGAAAAGCCTGGCGAACAAGACACGGGCTTGGAAATGCGTCGGCTCCTTTTTTTTTGTTCACCCTAGTACATGAACATTTATTGCGCAAAGGGCCATCAACACAACGCTGCACTTTTCATTTAAACGTTGGTGAAAAATGTTTGCCCTTGCGTTACCAGTCCTTAACCATACACAAGTTATATAATGACGGTCTGGTGGTAAAACTTGTTAGTAGGGTTCAATTTCGATCTTCTTTTTGTAAAATATATGTAGAAATTGTATAGTGATGTATAGTCGTTTTCTATTTGTTTGTGTGGATGTTAATTGTAAAACTTGTATATAATAACCCTTTGTTTTTGCATGATAAAGCAAACCCTCGGACTATTATATCTGTTGATCCAAGTGAAGTAACTTGTTCTTTGGCTATAAACTAATCATAACACCCACAGATTAAAAATCGTAGGGTGTAAAAATCTGCTCGAAATAAAAATAAGTAGCAGAATCAAAAAGCGACTGGGTTACTTGAAATTACTGAGAGAGCATGGCAGACTATACTGGAACATCCTAGAAAGGTGTCCCGTAACGTCCGGTTTAAATTTATTCAAACAATGATACTTCACAGGGCATACCTTGCCCCTAAGAGAATACATCTTATGTTCCCGGACTCCCCCCACTGTTGCCCTCGTTGCGGAGGTGACGGAGCGGACTTTATTCATATGTTATGGTCTTGCCCACGCTTACGCATTTATTGGAGTGAGATTTGCCGGGTTATTAATAACCTAACACAATTGCCGGCCCCTACGGAGGCCTTATCCTGTCTATTAGGACTACGACGCCGATCAGGGAAGCAGAAAGTCGGCAGAAAATTTACAGATTTGGCCTATGTCTTGGCTATTAGGGCTATCACCATGAAGTGGAAGTCCCCTAGACCGCCATCAATATCGGTGTGGTGGGCTGACTTGTTGCAGTGGGGGAGGGCGGAGGGGGCGACCCTTCGTAAAGAGGAAGAGAGGGGGCTGCGTAAACACCCAATAGCCCTGGATTGGGAGGCCTTATTGATTGCCCTTGAGGCAATGGATTTCCCCTTGGATACCTTGGTGTGAACCCACCACAACACAGGTCTTTCCTTTACACCTCGGACTTTCTGACTTCACAGATGTATAATGTATACAACGTCCCCTGTTAGTGTTACATATTCAGTGATGTATGTGATGTCATACATACCTGCGGAGAGCGTAGGTAGGAGCTGAAAGGACCAGGAGAGGGTGGGGGGTGGGAGGGTTTGGTTGCTGTTAAATTACAAGAATAGTTTGGTTTACTAGTAAAAGGAAACGAATACACATTATTGGAACATATACTGCAGGATACAGCAATAACTGGGTGGGGGGGCAGCTATGTTATGCAATATACATAGACCATAGGTGTGTAGCAATGTGTGGGTACACTGACTGTAATTGCATCTGACTGATATGTAACTGAGGAAGAAAAATGAAAAGACTGGTGATGATTATTATTGCTTTGTACCATTTCCCTGCTTCTGCTGCAGTCGACAATAAAGTGTGTTTTAAAAAAATCAATTAATACAAATTAATTACCTATGATCAATTGACAATAAATTGATTGTCAATAATAATAAATAAAAAATCTTAATTGATTAATTATTAGCAAATTACTTCCCATCATATTACCCTATAAACCCACAACTCACTTCACCTAAAAATTAACATCATTGATTAATTGATAATTAATCAATTAATAAAAATGTATTACCAATTAAATTATAAATTAACAATAACAATAAATAAATAATAGAATACATTAAATATAATTAATATAGTGATAAATTAATCCATTAATAAAAATTAATGACCAATTAATAATTAATTACCAATACATTAATGATCAATTTCAATAAATAAAAAACATATTAATTAATTATAACTAAGTTTCTTCCCACCCTATTTCCCTATAAACCCACTACCCGCTCTGATACTAAAACACTAAATTTACTTTAAAAAATTACTAATTTCTAAACATTTAATACATATATTTAAAAATAATAAAAATAATTACAAAAAATGTTAAACATAATAATGATATACTAAAATACATAACACTAATATAAATATCGGGGTGGAGGGGGATATATGATTACACAACTACCACTCCAACAACGAATGCCTAAACCACGACCAAACCCAAACCACTACGTATTTAACAACGATTCAATGAACCACGAAAAGTAATTAATTTCCATGTTACCCGAATCTACCACTACGTTCAAATCACGAGATTGAAACATGAAAAAAAGTTATTTAAATTAAACAACACTTCTTATTTAAACTATTTGTAGTGAAGAAACTTTAAATTTATAATCAAGTAATCATTTTCTTAAAATACAGACGAACTTACAGAGACAGTAATGTTCGGCAAAAAACTATAAAATATAATTACATCTTATTCTCACAAAAAATAAAATTATATAAAAACGGATTCCAGAACATATTTTCATTTTTAAAAAGAATAAAACATATAATTGCCGTCCAACCACCCCTTTATAACGGGAGCGTGATTAAAATATGGAAATGTATAAATCCATTTAAAAAATATATATATTTGTAACTTTTGTATTTAAACACTTACCTCTGGTTTTGGAGGTCGTGGTTCAGGCACAGGTCGTTGTTAGGGATTCGTTATTAAGGTTGTTTCCCGTGGAGGGGGGTAGGGGGACGTGTCCCCCAGGTGGCCAGTACTCACAGCCCCCAGTCAGATGCCCCTCTTCCACGCAGTCTGGCCGCCGCAACTGCGGTTGTTCCTATGCTCTTATATCTACTTTTTCCTTTTTTAGAATATAGGCATTATATAAAGAATATTAAGCGTAGTGTGATTTTCTATGTGCCAGGTGGGGGTACTAAAGGGGCATTAGAAACCCTTTTCACTGTACAAAAGCTTGTATCCTGCCATTATCGACTTTGTACTTGTGCAAAATAGTCTCCAAACCCTTGTGCACTAGTGAATATTCCAGTGTCCATCATAAGGACCTCGACTGAAGCAGCACATCCAGCCCGCCTCCCGCCTCCCAGCCGCCCCTCCCTCGCTCCGCCGGCCCCACTCTCCATTTATGTCGGATGTCCACACGCGCAGCGTCCACGCGCTACGGCCGCGCCGAAGGTGCGCCAAAGGTAAGCCCGTCTACGCCCGTCCGCGCCTGGACCGCGCCCAGCGCCAGACCCCCTGGTTCCCGTAATGCCCAGCCCACTCGCATCACTTACGATGCCACCACCCTCCTAGCCCTTAACCCCGGCCGTTCCCCCAACTGCGTCCAAGCCGCTCCTGGACACACCCATGGACCCTCCTCTTGCAACTCCTGCAAGTTCGACGGCACCAAAACCAACTCCTCTTCCACCAACACCAAACAGAGACCTGACACCAACCACCTAAAATGCATCCTGCTCAACACCCGCTCGGTCCACAGACACACCATCGACCTCTGGAATTTACTAGACACCATCTCACCGGACGTCGCCTTCCTAACAGAAACTTGGATGAATGCCTCTTCAGCCCCAGACATCACCATTGCCATCCCGGAAGGATACAAGATCATCCGTAAGGACCGCATCAAGCAAACAGGAGGAGGCATCGCTATCGTCCACAAGAACTCCATCCGCATCTCAACCAGCTCAGACGCCAACCTTGCCAGCGCCGAACACCTCCACTTCCAGATCCACACTGACCCTAAGACCACACTCAGGGGCACCCTCCTCTACCGGCCTCCAGGACCCCGTGCACAATTCAGTGACGACATCACTGAATTTATCACCCCACACGCCCTCCCCTCCGAGGACTACATTCTATTGGGAGACCTCAATTTTCACCTGGAAAAGAGCAATGACAGCAGCGCCACCACCCTTCTGGACAATCTCGCCAACCTCGGACTCAAACAACTTGTCACTACCCCCACCCACATTGCAGGTCACACACTCGACCCCATCTTCACCTCCAGCAAACATGTTTCATTCAGTCACACCACAGCTCTTCATTGGACGGACCACAGCTGCGTTCACTTTATCTACAACAAGACCACAATCCACAACCACCCTCAACCCACCCTACGAAGAAACTGGAACAAAATCACCATCGACCAGATCTCCTCATCGCTTCTTCTTAACCCCCCCGCCCACTCCTCAAACCCCGACCAAGCAGCCATTAACCTCACCCAATGGCTATCCAACAGCGCCGACATCCTAGCACCGCTGAAAATACGTCAAATCAAACTAGGCTGCAAAAACGCCTCCTGGTTCAACGATGATCTTAAGAAATCGAAGAAACTCTGTCGCTCCCTCGAGAAGGCCTGGAAAAAAGACCCAAACACCAGCACCAGGGACGCCTTCAAAAACGCCACCCGCATACACCACCAACTAATCCGGTCTGCCAAGAAAACCGCATTCAAAGACCGACTAGATAACAACGCCCACAACAGCAAGGAATTATTCAACATCGTCAAAGAATTTACCAACCCATCAGCCAACTCCAACGACATCACCCCCTCCCAAGCCCTCTGCGACTCCCTAGCTTCCTTCTTCCACAACAAAATAGCAGACATCCACAACAGCTTCGACAACCAACCCGGAGACCAACCCACCCAACCTGCTGCAGGACCTTCACCCCCCCTGAACATCCTTAACGACTGGAACCCAATCTCCACTGAGGACACCATCCGCCTGATGAACTCCATCCACTCAGGACCCCCAACTGACCCATGCCCTCACCACATCTTCAACAAAGCAGACTCCATCATAGCACCACACCTCCGAGAGGTCATCAACTGCTCCCTCAACTCCGCCA
Organism: Lissotriton helveticus; assembly: GCF_964261635.1. Lineage (NCBI taxonomy): Eukaryota > Metazoa > Chordata > Amphibia > Caudata > Salamandridae > Lissotriton > Lissotriton helveticus. The sequence continues at coordinate 52,975,181 of NC_136065.1, forward strand.
CCTTCCCGGAAAGCTGGAAACACGCTGAACTCAGCGCCCTTCTGAAAAAACCCACAGCTGACCCCACCGAACTCAAAAACTACCGCCCCATCTCACTTCTTCCATTCCCGGCCAAAGTCATCGAGAAAGCTGTCAACATCCAGCTCGCCACCTTCCTCGAAACCAACAAATCCCTCGACTCCTCACAAGCCGGCTTCCGAGCCAAACACAGCACTGAGACCGCACTTATCGCAGCAACAGATGACATTCGAACTCTACTGGACAATGGAGACACAGTCGCCCTCATCCTCCTCGACCTCTCCGCTGCCTTCGACACAGTCTGTCATAGCACCCTTCTACAGCGCCTCAGCAACGTCGGAATCCAAGGAAAAGCATTGGAATGGATCACCTCGTTCCTCACCGGAAGAACCCAGAGAGTCCGCCTCCCACCATTCAAGTCAGAGGCTTCTGAAGTCATCTGCGGCGTGCCACAAGGATCGTCACTCAGCCCCACCCTCTTCAACGTTTACATGAGCCCTCTTGCGGCCATCGCTCGCCAACACAATCTCAACATCATCTCCTACGCTGACGACACTCAACTGATCCTCTCACTCACCAAAGACCCTAACACCGCCAAAACCAACTTACACGAAGGAATGAAAGAAGTAGCCGAGTGGATGAAACACAGCCGTCTGAAACTGAACTCAGACAAAACAGAAGTCCTCATCTTAGGCACCTCCCCCGCTGCCTGGGATGACTCTTGGTGGCCAGAGGCCCTTGGAAAAGCACCCACCCCGACGGACCACGCACGAAACCTGGGCGTCATCCTGGACTCCTCACTCTCGATGACCAGACAAGTCAACGCCGTTTCATCATCCTGCTTCAACATTCTTCGCATGCTCAAAAAAACATTTCGCTGGATCCCCACCGAAACTAGAAAAACGGTCACCCACGCACTGGTCACGAGCCGCCTGGACTACGGAAACACCCTATACGCCGGTACCACCGCCAAACTCCAGAAAAAAATCCAACGCATCCAGAACGCTTCAGCCAGGCTCATACTAGACATCCCGCGCAAAGAACACATCTCTGGTCACCTGAAAAACCTCCACTGGCTCCCCGTAAATAAGAGGATTACTTTCCGCCTCCTAACCCACGCACACAAAGCACTTTACGAACTTGGACCCGAATGCCTCAACACACGACTGTCCTTCTACACCCCCTCCCGTCAGCTTCGATCCTCCAACCAAGCCCTTGCCACTGTACCTCGCATCAACAAAACCACCATGGGAGGAAGATCCTTCTCCTACCTTGCAGCTAAAACCTGGAACTCACTTCCCACTCACCTTCGCCTTACTCAGAACCACCTAGCATTCAGAAAGCAACTTAAAACTTGGATATTCGACAAGTAATTCCCCACCCTTCCTCAAGCGCCTTGAGACCCTATGGGTATGTAGCGCGCTATATAAATCTCTTGACTTGACTTGACTTGACTTGACTCGGACTCCCCTTCGACCCCCAGACCCTGCCTTCTTGACCTCCACCATCCTCGGACTCAACACTCATCCTCACTAGCCTGTGTTTTGTTTTTCTGCGGTCGGTGCCTGTAAACGCTGCAGTTTGATGGCAGATTGCACCTGTTATCAGCATTGGAAGGATGAAGGTTCCATTGTTATCACCGCATTTCAATACCGCTCTGTTCCTGCTCCCTGCGGCCAGGCTCGCTGACTGACATTGACTGACATTGACTGACACTGGGTGATTAAGCCCCAACACAGCCATACATGTGGCAGGGTTTGTGCAGAGCTTGTTTAAGGGTCTCGGCCACTGCAAAATAGTCTCTTTGGAAATACGTCTGTGGTGATGAAGCTCCCTGCAGGCAACTAAGCAAACCGAGCGCTGTACCTGCTAGCCCTTGCATATATTCTCTATCCCTCCACTATTCTTCTCAATCCAAATAACAGACTAGCATGTCCACCTCTCAAATTAATTTCAAATTTTAGTATTCTAATTCGCCACTAATCCGTTATGGGCCCCAGAGTAGCGTGGTACTCGCTGAACAAGCACTTTGACGCCTCGTCTGGGGTCGCAAGTGCCATACAATTACAATACAATACAATACATTGGATTATTTTCATTTTGGTGTCATATTTTACTAGGCGATTTTAATCACCATGCAGAGCTTCCACACAATGGGGATTCTTGCCACCTAATTTCAACATTAGAAACTCTGGGATTAACTCAGCGGGTTCAAGGATCTACTCATCGTGCCGGTCATTTATTGGATTTAGTATTTACTAATATGATCGATTTACATAGTGACCCTCCTTTGCAGATGATCTGGACGGATCATTTCCTAATAAATTTTAAACTTCCCATTCCTTCTAGGCCACAGATCACCGATCGTAAAGAATCTATGCTTATTCGACCTTGGTATAAATTGACCCCAGAGGCGTACAAGATGCATTTTAAGCCTCTGGACAATAATCTTAATGATGTTGGAATAATGGCCACGCAATTAGAGTCATCCATTAGAAACACGCTTGACGAAATTATCCCGGAAAGGAAAGTAAATTTGAAAAGAATGGCTTCTCCCTGGTTTACTGAGGCTTTGAGACGTGAGAAAACTGATTGTAGATCGGCGGAGAGGCTGTGGCGGAAGTCTAGAACACCCCAAGACCGCTTGAAGTATAAATCAATTCATTCTGAATATACGAAACATATATAGGCAGCAAAATCTCTCTACATCACGCAAAGAATACATAAGGCATCTCAATCCAGTAAAGAATTGTATAATATAGTTAGGGAGTTTACTACCCCGCAGGTTGAGCAACCCAAATTTGACCCCTCGCCAGAATGGGTGAGCTCACTGGCTTCCTATTTTCATAGTAAGATCCAGTTAATATATTCCTCATTTCCCTCTGCCCCACAAAGCTTGGCTGCAAATGAGGAGGTTATCTTTAATCCTGAGCTTGCCTCTGACAATACGGATTTTCCATCCATGATACAATTGGAGCCTACTAATCCAGAAGAAGTGCTATCCGCACTTAAAAAAATTAAATCAGGATCCCCTAATGATCCTCTGCTTCCCCGTAAGTGCAGTGAATTATTCCCATTGCTGGCCGACGATCTGACCAGCATTTTTAATGCTTCCTTTGAGAGTGCTTCCTTCCCTAGTAGATGGAAGGAGGCGCAAGTCAGGCCAATCCTTAAAAAGCCTAAGAGTGACCCCTCTGTTTTCTCCAACTACAGACCAATTTCGTTATTACCTTTTTTTGGTAAAGTTCTTGAATATTTGGTAAACAAACGTGTGTCGTCTTACATTGAAACCCATGCACTTCTTGACTCGTCACAGTCAGGCTTCCGTGCCGCTCACGGTACGGAAACCGCAGTAATAGAAGTAGTGGATAATATCCGACTCGCCTTGGATAAGAGCGAATCAGCCATTCTGGTATTATTGGATCTCTCCGCCGCCTTTGACCCCATCTCCCACAGCATTTTGAAACATCGTCTGTGGGAGGTTGGAGTCAGAGGCAATGCTCTGGCTTGGTTCGTAGACTATCTTAGGGATCGTCGCACTTACATCAGGATGAACTCTCACGCATCTGCCACTATTCCTCTCTCCATAGGGGTCCCGAAGGGATCCATCCTTAGTCCCCTATTGTTTAATCCTTATCTCCGTCCTCTGGCACATATTATAAAATCTTACGGCGTCTCCACTGTGTCTTATGCAGATGATTCACAGGTACTTATTACCTGTAAACCCAATCTCCAGGAAACCTGTTCCACCTTTAAACAATGTATGACCCATATTAAAAGCTGGATGAGTGATAACATGCTCCAGCTCAACTGCAGCAAGACCGAAATCTTACTATTTGGCAAGGCCAAGACCTTCTGGTCTCAAGACTGGTGGCCTCGGGATCTAGGGCCTTGCCCCGAGCCTAAAGAAACTGTGAGAGATCTAGGGATTATGCTTGACGGGGATCTCTCTATGAAGGCTCATGTATACCAGGTCGCTGGGACTTGTTTTGGGATCCTGCGACAACTGCGCAATATTTTTAAATGGCTCCCAACTGAAGCTAGAAAGCCGCTGGTTCAGGGTCTGATTGTCAGTAGGCTCGATTATGGAAATGCCATGTTTGCATCCATTAACGAGAATCTGCTGACAAAATTACAAACTATTCAGAATGCGGCGGCAAGACTAGTGCTGGGTTTGCCTCCAAGGTCTGCTTCTAAACCAACTCTTAGGAAATTGCACTGGCTTCCTGTGCGCCAAAGATGTCAATTCAAAATCCTGAGCTTAACCCATAAACTTCTTCATGGTATTGGTCCTTCCTATCTAATAGAAAAACTGGCCTGGTATACCCCGGCTAGAGCTCTTCGTTCTAGCTGTAAGTTCCTGCTGTCCCAGCCCAGAGTACGGACGTCTAGGCATGGTTGCAGGTCCTTCTCATACGTGGCTCCACGGCTATGGAATAAGTTACCTACTCATCTTCTGTCCCTATCCAATCATCTAGAATTTCGAAGAGGATTGAAAGCATGGCTTTTTCCTAAATAAAGGTCTCCCGTATGTATCTCCACTCCGGTAGGTTAATGACTTTTTTCTGCAGAGCGCCGTGAGACCTCTTTGGTGATAAGTGCGCTATACAAGAGCATTTGACATTTGACATTTGACATTTAAAAGATTTTTATTGTGTCTTGTGCCTTATTTGTTTACTGAATTGACGTTTTTAAAGGCTTTACATACCTGTCTCCTAAGTATAACCTGCCTTCTCGCAGCCAAACTACCAAGTGTTGAGCTTGGAAATCATTTTCTGAGACCTATTTTGAGCCCTAGATGGTTTGTGGACTTACTGCCAGTGGTAGATACACATTTGCCACTACCTATAACCCACTTTGAAACACAATGCCATCAACCTACTCTTCAGGGGAAAAAATACTGACCAGAAACACATCATCCCCCAATGATGTTTCAAACTCCTGTCACTATCAAACCACACCCACATTCTGAGCTCCTTCAAAGCCATTTGCTGTGAAGATGATGTCTCGCCCTGGTCCTTCCTCAAAGGGCTCTCTGGTGCAGAGTTTTTATCCCTCCTCACCATCGTCAAGTTTCTCCTCTCCTGCCCCAAGTACCAGTCAGTCTTCCTGAACAATGGGGCCGCCCCTCTCCCAAGTGTTACCCATTTGTCCTTCAAAGACGGCTTCTCCTTTGAAGCTCACCTTTTGGGCCAACACCCTTGTGGCTTCCTGCAGGAGGGAGGTGACCCCTCTTTTCAGAGTCGGCCTCTGTTGTATCCCTTCCTGGGAGTTGGTAGCATGTCTCCCCGGGAGGGCAGAAAGCGGTCTTAGCGACAGGACCCTCTGTGCAACCAGAATGGGTAACGAGGACTGAAGGCATTCCCGTAGTCCGACTGGACTACGGGAATGCCCTTTACGCAGGAACCACAGCCAAACTTCAGAAACGACTCCAGCGCATACGGAACGCCTTTGCACGACTCATCCTCGAAATCCCTCGCCACAGCCACATATCTACCCACCTGAGAAACCTACACTGGCTCCCCGTCAGCAAGAGGATCACGTTCAGGTTCCTCACCCACACACAAACACTCCACGACATGGGCCCCGAATATCTCAACAACCGCCTCTCGTTCTACACTCCCACCCGCCAGCTCCGCTCCACCAGCCTCGCCCTCGCCACCGTCCCACGGATTTGCAGAACAACCACCGGAGGAAGATCGTTCTCCTACCCGGCCGCCAAGACATGGAACTCCCTCCCCACCCACCTTCAACGGACCCAGGACCATCTCACCTTCAGGAAACATCTCAAGACCTGGCTATTCGAGGGATGTATGTTGTTACAATGCATGCTTTTTACTACGCATGCCTTTACAACGCAGGTTTTTCAACGCAAGTCGTTACAACGACTTGCGTTGGGGGGTGCTGGATAGTGAATAGTTTAATTTACTATTCCAACTCCAGTCCCCGTGGATAGTAGGGAAGGTGTTGGATAGTAAATTAAACTATTACCTATCCTAGAGCGCCCCCCAGCTCAATTCGTTGTAATGACTTGCGTTGAAAAACCTGCGTTGTAAAGGTACTGCGAGGTAAAAGTTGCGTCGTAAAGGATGTTTCCCCTACTCGAGCAGTAGCGCCCCCCCCCTCCTCCTCGCGGGTGAGTAGCGCGCTCTACAAATGTATTGATTGATTGATTGATTGAAGTAGTAGCTTTTCTAACGTTGTACACTGGAAGTTCTTACATAAATTTGGACCTGAGAATCAAGTCGGGCTTAATGCAACAAGATGTTTGTTACCGAGGATGACTCACTTTGGTCGCGTCACTCAAGAGTTAGCACAGCCGAGGGGTCAGAGTGCAACTCGCCAATTGGGCGACCAACGTTTCCCACATTGAAAACGGTTCCTCGGAGGCGTGGCTAGCAACCAGCCAAGATGGCCGCAGAATAACGGAGCTCTGTGACTGAAGAGCCCTCTCTCAACAAATCCGTACATCTATCCACATCATCGCAATTCCTGCACCACACCGCCTGATAAGGCTGATCCTCCGATGCACAACGAGCCGACCCGTGTCCCTGTGCGCAGAAGACTCAAGGAGTGACATCGAGGTACACCCTGAGGCCTACTTTGGCGCCTGAAGCCGGGGACTAAAGTGGGAGGAAGACCCAGCGAGGCAAGTACCCTGCAGCGCAGGTAGGTGCATGACCACACGCAGGTGCGCCCCGGAGCTCCACTCCCGCAACATTGCCACAGCCTCGGTAACCCGGGAATAACCCCCCGCTGGCCCCTGTACGGCCCTCCGCTTAGAGGGGAGAAAGTGCAAGAAACGAACCAGTGGGGAAGGGTGGCCTCCGGCAGATGTGGGCCCGCGAGGGAGTGCTTCACGTGGCTGCAACCGGTCGCTAGACCCTGGCATATCTTCAAGCCACAGCGACTCCCCAATGGAGCACCGGACCACAGGCCACCGCAGCACTTCGGCCACAAACGGAGGGGCACATCCCGGGGGTGCAACACGCGAAGCCCGCGCCAACCACTGGGCTCGGACATATCCACTAGTCGAAGTGACGCCATACCATATCGCCCTAGCACTCACCGTTATAACGCTCTGACCGCTGACAGAGAGGCATAAACCAAGAACAGCTCTACGTTTTCTACCCTGAGGATTACTACAGCGGCGACCTCGGCTCCAGTGGGCGGGAGCTAGGGCTAATTCACGAAGGCACTAACTGCGACTAACACAGCTAACAGCGCCCGGTCTACCCACTTACAGAACGCGACCGCCCTGCCCTACTCTCCCAGTGACTGCGGCGCAGGACTTGCTGCTTTGACGAGACGCGGAACCGACTCTGGGTGAATCTAAAACCCATTCAGCGCACCATATCCTGTGGGCTGCATAATGAGTGGCAGGGGGACAAGAGGCCAGCAGACCTCAAAGCTGGACAAATTCGCCTACCACAAAGACCCACTAGACAATCCAAGAGGGGAAATACAGCGGACGCCACCCCAGCCCGGTGGCGCCCCAAATGACACTGAAACGGTCACCCTGCAAGATGTGATGGCAACACTAAAGATGATGCAATCTTCAATTGGCACAATATCTACGGACGTCTCCCTGATAAGGGCTGATTTTGCGAAGATGTCGGACCGCCTCGGGGAGGTGGAGAAGACCACTACCGGGCTCGTGGGAGACACATCGGATCTTCAGCGTAGGGTCCTAAAACTAGAAAATGATAATGCCACACAGAGGGCCAAACTTGACGATCAGGAAGGCCGCTCCCGGTGCAATAACGTATGCCTGATAGGTGTGCCAGAAACGGCAGGAGGCCCAGCCCTGGACCTTTACATTGAGGACCTCATACAAAATCAGCTCAAACCCAGAGGACTATCGAACTATTTCTCGGTGGAACGAGCCCACCGAGTACCCGGAGGAAAGGCCAAACCGTGTGGTTCTGAAATTCTGGACCCTACTGTTATCACGATATCGAGATCCAATGCCCGTGCCACAAAATATCAATATCCCATGACGAATTTGGTATCAACAGACCGGTAATGATTAGGACATCATTCCTATGCATTTGCGTCATGATCGAGGGATGCCAACACCATTAAACCGTAGTTTCCGTCCCGAACCCTTAGACTCCATTTTGTAAACGGCATCCATCTTGTGTCTTGCCCTCATGATAAGTCAATTGAGTAAGGTCGAGCTTGATCTAAAAGGACACGTCCACCTCTCCCTGACTCACCTGTCCCAACTGACTCCCTTGCCTCCAGCCAAACCTGTTTGGGCAGCTCCTCGCCCAGTGGCCGAATACGATAGCATCATTGCATAACATACCACAAACCATTCACCGCGTACAGATCATGTTTTCTACACACACACACCTGTCCGTGTTCCTTGTTTATGGCCAGTTTTATGACTAGGAGGTGCCCTTCTTTATTAGCGTTTCATCGATATCTGATGGGAGTTCCGGGCCTGGCTGGGTCATCTATCACGAACTGAACATCTAAAATGTGGGCTTGCTTACATGACTTCGCTCTTTGTATTATTGTAGAAATATGTTTACAGCCATATCATAAACTCAAGAATTCTTGCTTGCAGCTATTATTTCTGTATATCAGGAGAAGGCTGGTTATGTAAAAACGAACAGTCTCCTGAGAACACACGATCCGCGTTGTCGTGCTTCTAGGACACATGTTACTTGGTAGCTGCCAATAAAACTTGATCTCTGACTGCGACTAGAAGACTCCGTGTTTCTGTGGTCCGGAACAAGGGAGAACTCAGAGGTCTTCGGGTGTTATTCCCTGGCACCACCGGGTTCTTAAAAACCCGGCACCTCAGGTGGCGCCCAACTCGGGGCGGTATCAAGCGGCGACGGTCCAAGCCAGATGTTCGTGAGGAGCTTCGTGTGAAAATTCCAGAGGACAGCCAGCCACTTCAGCGACCCCTGTATGTCGACGTGGTTCCGAAGGTCTTTGCTGCGAGGTTCCCCGCGTCCCGACGGCTACGAAGGACTGCTGCCCTGACTATCGCCTTGTTTTGGACCCAGTGATCCTTGGTAGAGCGAAACGATAGACGAGTCTTCTAGCGACGTCATCGATCTTCAAATACTTCACTTAAGTATAAGTGGAGCGTCTCCCAGTCCTTAGTTAGATCCTTAGTTTGTGGTATCCTTGAGATACGCTTTGATTTGGTACTTGCAAGCCCCAAAGCCGAAGGACTCGTGTTTTCACGAGAAATATCGTAATCGATAATCCTTTGAAGTTTGAAGCTAAACGAGTGAGCAAAGATGCCTTGCTTTAGCGGACTTGGAAACTTGTTTTGTCTTGGTTGTAGTAAGGACTCCCGATTAGAGGATTCTTGTCCGGTTCCTCCGATTGGAACTCCAACGTATGAGCTCTATGTGAAGCATGGCGTAGGTCCTATCACATATAATGAAGTGTGGATAAAATACACCCGTAAGGATGGTGTTTTAAAGTGGCCCCAATATGGTAGTTTTGCCCCAGAAATCTTAGACAACCTAGAGGTCAAATTGTTCAAGAAAAAAGCCCGGCCGGCGATGTTTGACTCTTTTCGCTTATGGCGCAAAGAAGCCAAACAGAAAGAAATAAAATTAGCAAAAAGGAATAAAAGAGGCATGTCAATGGTGCAAGCTGCCATTGCATACAGGGATAACGAGGACGAGCAAGAAAGCGAACAAATACTTAGGAGCAAGAAACTAGCAGTAGATAAATGCTACCCGATGTTACCAAATAAGGGACGAGGTCAAGAGGAAAGATCCGAGAAAGATCCATTAATGTCCCACTTATTAAACTCACCTCCACCGTATGCGTTAGACGCTACCGCACCACCAAAGCATTTTACTATACCGCGCCCCGGCGCACGTAACCCAGCTCTTGCACGAACGCCAGCTCCTCTTCAGCTGGTTTCTACTTCTCCGGCGCAGCCTTCTCAAGGGCCGCCGTCTTTGCTACATACTCCATCTACTTCTACCACTTTGCCTACAGCTCCAACTGTTCCCTATGATACTACGTCTGCCACTGTTTCAACTTCCTCTGCTATGGCCTCGATTTCTTCTTCGCCTCAGCCTGTCTTTTCTGATGCATTTGCCCCTCCGCAAGCTTCTCCTTCTATTAGACAAAGAGTGACAGGTACCGTCACTGGTCTGCTTTCACCTTTCTTCGGGTCACCTAAAACGACCCCTAAAACAGAAGATAGACAGTTACGTAGTCAACTGCCTGATTACGAGGAAAGAAAAGTGCTGAATAACCTAGCACGCCAATGGATTGCGGATACTGTTAGATATGATGTTCAGTCTGTTATGGAAGTTTTCCGTCAATGGAATGCACCCACTCAGAGATACGTATTCGAAGAGATGTGTGTATATTTGTGCGAAGATTTGGAGACGAATGATCCCAAATACACAATGGACGAACTATGGCGTACGCGTTTTAAGTTCCATGAAGGTATGATTATAGGTGCAGATGTTGAGAAAGCGATAGAGTTGTTGTTCTCTTATAGGAGTAAGGGAAACGTCTCTAGATCATTATACCAAGACGACGTATCAGGTAGGAAAAGAGCGAGACAGTACCCCATGAGAGAGGTTCCTGAGGTTTGGAGGGAAGGCAATGCGAATGTAGTACCGCCAATTCTGCCACATTTCCAGCGTGTATGGGTACATGTCCCCTGGAAAAGATCAGAAGTTTTAGCGCTCAAGCAGACACTACCTGATCCCCGTAAAAACCCGACTGGGTATTATAAGGAGTTATCGCAGACTGCAAACTCATGCATAATGAATTTAGCAGATGTAGACATGTTGTTTGGGAATGTTGTCCCACATCCTTTATGGAGTAAAATTCGTCATACGGACCATGACCAAGAACTAGGTGATTCATGGGCTAATATTACCGCTATAGATGCTAGACAAATTGGTGGTTCTAAACCTGAGCCGTTAATAGCCGAACTTCCCGGTAGAATTATCATGTACATGAAAACATTAATGCCTGAGTTACGGGTAAACTGGGACAAGCTATCTGCGTGCAAGCAGAAGAAGGATGAGAATGTGTCTGACTTTTTCACGAGATTTGAGGAGACTTTCACCGATCATAGTGGTCAAGATATGGCTACCGAGGGTGGTCAAAGATTGTTTGTAGACAAATTCGTACATAATTTGCTTCCTGAACTGTGTACTAAACTAAAAGATTCTGAGAGTGCTTGGGCTGTCTCTACGTCAGCGCAGATTTTAGCTACAGCCCAGTACTATGAAAATAGGCGCAAAGACGAGCTAGATAAGGTAGACAAAAAGACTAAAGATTTGAAAACTAAGGTTCTTCTCCAGCAGGCCTATCCGCCTCGCATGGCTAGTCAGCCCAATTATCAACCACAACAGCAGTATTCGAGAAACGCGCAAGGAAACGAGTTTTCCCATCAGCGTCTTCCGTATGGCCCGAATCAATGTGCGTATTGCAAGGAAGAGGGTCATTTTAAAGGTAATTGTCCGGCTCTTGCGCGACGTTTAAACGGTGTTTCAGGTATAAGGGGTAGAGGTGTTCAAAATGTTCATAAGGGTAGGGGCCGTGGAAATTTCTCCCAGAACACAGCTTCTTTTCCGCCTCAGAATTCCATGAACAGCTTTGACCAACAGAATAATGCATTGTCTAGGTCAGCTCAGTACTATGCTGACGACTATTACACCGAACACGAAAATGAGGGTAATGATTGCTAGGACAGCCATGGACAAAGAGAGGGAGTCGTTTCAGTTCCAGTAGATCAGAATGGACCTTATGTCGAGGTGATTGCCTCAGGAGTGTCAGAGCCATTTCTGCTGGATACTGGTGCTACAAAAAGTTCTATTATGCACTCAAAACTTCCTGGCGCACCTTTGTCTGGCGAAATGAATGTCTCAGTAGGTTTCTCTGGCGCCCCTGTTAGAAACCCGATCTCTAGTCCCATGTCCCTTTCTGTTGGCCCATGCGAATTAGAAGCACCCCTCATTTTGACAACAGGTTGCGGTGAAAATTTGTTAGGTTTGGATTTACTAAAGAGGTTGTATGCGACTTTGTACTGTTCTCCCTTGGGAGTACAGCTTACTTTAGGTAAGAAAGTCGTTTCTCCAATGTATGTGTCAAAAGAAAATATTGCAACTGAATTGTCGTGTCTTCCTGATGTACTCTGGGCTAATGGTTCTAATGATGTAGGTAGTTTGGAGATAGCACCGTATGTCATAACATTGAAAGCCAACGTTAGGTTGCCACGTATTCCCCAATATAAAATATCCAGCGAATGTGAAAAGGCGTTATTGACGATTGTTTATGACCTGATTGATAAAGACGTCATCGAAGAAACAACAGGAAATGTTTGTAACAGTCCAGTTTTACCAGTCTTAAAGCGTACCGATCCTTCACAGCCCCCTGTGTACAGGTTCGTGATCGACCTCAGAGAAGTGAACAAGGTAGTTATCCCACAGTTTCCAGTTGTCCTCGACATTACTGCCTTGTTGACGATGGTTCCAGCTTCAGCAAATTGGTTCTCGGTGATCGACCTGAAGAACGCTTTCTTCAGCATCCCGATTGCTGAGGAGAGTAGAGATATTTTTGGATTCAATTTAGGAGGACGAAGCTTCCGCTTCAAGTGTGCTCCTCAAGGCTACTGCGAAAGCCCATCAATATTCAGTCAGGCCCTGAAAACACAACTAGACACAATTGTTCTACCAGATGGGTCAACTCTGATTCAGTATGTAGATGATCTGCTGATCGCTGCAGACACTGAAGAAATTTGAAAACAAGCTACGCTGTCATTATTGCATCACTTAAGTGACATGAAGCACAAAGTCTCTCTTTCCAAACTACAATTTTGCCGACAAGAGGTAACCTACCTAGGTCACATCTTGTCGAAGGAGGGAAGGAGACTGACACCAGAAAAAATACAGGCGATTGCAGAACTAAGTGCCCCAAGGACACAGAGAGAGGTTCGAGCCTTCTTGGGCATTACATCGTACTGTAGACAATGGATACCGAATTTCTCACTACTAGCCAAACCCTTGCTGGCACTACTCTGTAAAGACACGCCAAATCCTATGCCCTGGTCTGAAGATTGTCAGACGAGTTTCCACGAGTTGCGTGATGCATTGTGTTCGGCTCCTGTGTTGGGAAACCCCAACTACAGTAAGCCTTTTACATTATACGTCCATGAGAAGGAAGGTTGTGCATTATCAGTCCTAACACAACACTTTGGGGACAAACAGCGCCCATGCGCGTATTTTTCGGAAACTCTAGACCCTGTGGCTAAAGCCCTACCAAGTTGTCTGAGGGCTACCGCCGCAGCAGCTGTCTGCATTCGACAATCTGCTGGATTAGTCATGAATAATACCCTGATCGTTATGGTCCCGCATGCAGTAGACATTTTAATAAACAGGACGAGGACACAACATCTTACTAGCGCTCGACTATCCAGTTACGAGCTTACACTGTTAGCGAGTCACATCCACATAAAGAGGTGTGATACACTCAACCCCGCTACGCTACTACCCATCCCGACAGAAACAGACGAGATTGATAAACATGACTGCTGCTTTAGGACAGAAGAAGAGACAAAAGGGAGAGTAGACTTACAGGACACCCCCCTTCCTGAATGCAATGATACTTTATGGGTTGATGGTTCATGTTTCAAGTTGCCAAATGGTGATACGACTGCAGCCTATGCCGTAACAACATTACACACCATTATAGAGACCGCGCGCATTTCCCACAATTCTGCACAAGCTGCAGAGCTAATTGCACTTACAAGAGCATGTTTGTTGGCGAAAGGAAAGCGAGTGAATGTGTACACTGACAGCCAATACGCCTTTGGTGTGGCTCACAGTTTTGGGAGATTGTGGCGTGAACGTGGATTCCTGACGTCACATGGTGCAAAGATACAGCATGGTCAGCTAGTTAATGAGCTCCTCGAGTCACTGACCTTGCCACTACAAGTTGCCATTGTGAAATGCAGTGCACACAAAAAGATTCAAGACGATGTTGGCCACGGGAATGCATTTGCAGACGAGGTTGCGAAAGAGACTGCAAGGAACACAATGAGTCGGATGTATGTTGTAGGTCCCGCTAGATGGATTACTGATGTGGGAATGTGTGAGGACACCATCGAAAGCGTGAAATCTATACAAGCCGAGGCAACTGAGAAAGAGGTGAATGAATGGAGAGAAAGTAAGGGTAGGTTAGATGCGAATGGTTGTTGGGTCGAATTGTCGGAACACCAGCGATGGCTATTACCTAACGCCTATGTACTTGCAGTAGTAACAATGGCTCATGGATTTGCGCACATCAGTTCGAAAGGAATATGTAAGCTATTGGCCCCAGTATGGCAGAATAGCAATATCCCAAAATATGCAGAGAACGTGGTCAGAAAATGTATGGTATGTTTGAAGCATAATCCCGGTAAGGGAACCCCAACTCCAGCTGGTCATTTTGCGCCTCCAACGTATCCGTTCGAGGTTTTGCAGCTCGATTTCATCCACATGGAGAGGTGCAACAATCTGAAGTATGTGCTCGTTGTTGTTTGCGCTTTTTCAAGGTGGGTGGAAGCGTACCCCCTTAAGGACAATACCGCCTTGTCAACTGCCAAAACCCTTGTCAAAGAATTCTTCCCTAGATTCGGCATGCCTAGAATGATCTGGAGTGATAATGGAAGTGAATTCGTAGGACGTGTGATGAGGAGAGTGTGTGAGTGTCTAGGCATACGCCAAAAGTTCCACGCTGCAAACCACCCCCAATCAGCTGGATTAGTGGAGTGCTGCAATGGCACATTGAAACTCAAACTAGCCAAGGTCCAAGCCAGCACAGGTCTTAAATGGCCTGACGCCTTGCCTCTATCACTCCTGTCGACCAGAATGACCGTCCATTCTAGATTAGGACTTAGCACCCATGAAATAGTGTTTGGCCGCCCAGCCAACGTCTGGGGCGTGCCAAGGCCAAAGAAACTCAGCGAAATAGAACACCCCGTACTGCTTGACTATTTGTGCGAATTGACAACTAAATTGCGTGTTTTACACCAACAGGTTCACAGTTCCTCTCCGCCAGCCTCTGACGATCCAGGTCACTCCATCGAACCCGGCACGTGGGTGTTGGTGCGGAATTTCCAGCGCACGAACAACGGACAGCCGAGGTGGACCGGACCGTACCTTGTACTTCTTTCCACGAGATCAGCCGTTCGGGTGGAAGGAAAGAAAAGTTGGATACACGGGACCCACTGCAAACGGGTCCCTCTGCCCCTTCCATACGACCGGTGGGTCAACGAAGGAATTGCCGACTCCGAGACAGAATCCATACCTCGCTTCATCCCTTTCAGCGATGCACGTTTAAAAGAAACTGGTACCGAAAAGGAGAGTGATCATATTTTACAAGGACTTGTGCCACCGTCAATGCAGTTGGACACTTCAGAACCTAAGACATTGTTTGAAGACCACACCGTACCTGGGAAACAACAATATAATCTAAGGTCAAGACAAAGAGACTAATAAAAAGCAAATTAATGTGATTTCCCTTCCCCCAAGAACTATTTTTGATTTTTCAGCTCTCTCACTCTCAGGGAACTTGCTCATTTTTGATTTTCGAACCGCCATCCGGTTCTGCTGCTAGGGTCGCGGTTGAAGTCTGGGGAGTGCAGCTGGGGACGTTTAGGTCAACGGTTCTGGTTGGTCCAAGGGAGTTACCCCGGACTGAACAGAGTGCACTCCCTGGCAGAATCAATCTACCACCGCGGGCAGCAACTAGAGGATGGAGTTTCCTAGGGTAAAGAGACCTACCAGATTCACGAACATTGAAAGACAACTATGCACTGTACTGGCCAAAAGAAGGTTTTTGATAACATGTATTTTAATGTTGTGTAGCATAACGATGTTTTTGACTGGTTATACTCTATTCGTATTCCAAGTTACTTTTTCAAATGACACCCGGCCACCACCTCCTCCTACTATCTCTCCACACTACTTTCACCCTCTACCTGAACACGAGTCTGCCGGAAGACTCGAATTTGTAAATAACTCATTTATTCAACTCCTACACCAACACCAGTCCATAATGAACACATCGAACTGTTGGATATGTGGACTCATGCCACACACAACGGATAAGGGTATCCCATACTTCATCCTGCCATTCAGTTATTATGGTTCTCTGTGGGCTTTCCAGACCATGTTCCTGTTCGCCCTAGAACCATACCCGACCCGTTCCATTGAAAGCGATTCCAACAACAAGGCACTAGTGGCAGGGATAAGAAATATGAGTAGGGAGTTCGACACATATCAAACGATCCCCAAAGATGAACTCACTCCATACAGTCGTTGGAACATAACTAAGAATGGGATTTCCCTGAGTAAGGGACAGACAGCAAAGAAATCCCGCCCAGTTTGGATAGTGCCCCACAAAGGTCGCTTATGTCTACAAGGTATCGGCAGGGATCCAAAAGCACAATTAGGAAAGAGCATATGCACGGAAACATATGTATTCGCTTCCCGAACTTCCCCTCTATTCTTAGCAGCCAAAGGCACGTATTTCGTCTGCCACGACCAAGCCTATACATGGTTGCCCCCTGACTTCTCAGGCACGTGTTTCATCTCATTTCTGCTGCCTCCCACCTACACGGCCAGAGCAGATTACCATCGGACAAGGACAGCTAGAGGTGTCGTGAGTAAAGACGACACCGCGGGTCAGGAATTTGCAGACTTCGCAAAGGGTTTTCTGCCATTTTGGGGGCCTATGGTGAACAGCAGGAATATTCGCCAGTTATCGAGGATAGTTGAATCCGCCGTGATTACAACGGCCGGAGCCCTTGACAACTTGACAACCGAGCTTCAGTCGGATCGACTTATGACCCTTCAGAACCGAGTTGCCCTAGATATCATACTCGCCGATCGTGGTGGTGTATGCAGAGTGATCCAATCTAGCTGCTGTATTTTCATCCCTGATAATGCACCGACAGTGTATCAGGCCATCTCCAAACTACACGAAATATCTGGTTCCCTTCGCATAGATAAAGGAGATTGGTCCCTGCTAGGATGGTTCTGGGGCCTGATCACTGCCTGGGGATGGAAAACACTGATCTTCATTGGGATGATCTTGGCTCTTCTGTTTATGTTCTGCCTGTGTGTACAGTGCGCTCCTGCACTATGTGGCCTCTGTGCTACCCCATGTGTAAGGAAGCCTGTGTCAAGGGACGAACTGAGCAACAGAATGATGCTACAGCAACATCTCCACGAATTCATTAATACAGATTTGGACTCAGACTAACATAAGTTATTGCCTTATATGAGGGCAAAAGGAGGGTCTGTGGTTCGGAAATTCTGGACCCTACTGTTATCACGATATCGAGATCCAATGCCCGTGCCACAAAATATCAATATCCCATGACGAATTTGGTATCAACAGACCGGTAATGATTAGGACATCATTCCTATGCATTTGCGTCATGATCGAGGGATGCCAACACCATTAAACCGTAGTTTCCGTTCCGAACCCTTAGACTCCATTTTGTAAACGGCATCCATCTTGTGTCTTGCCCTCATGATAAGTCGATTGAGTAAGGTCGAGCTTGATCTAAAAGGACACGTCCACCTCTCCCTGACTCCCCCCTGACCTGTCCCAACTGACTCCCTTGCCTCCAGCCAAACCTGTTTGGGCAGCTCCTCGCCCAGTGGCCGAATACGATAGCATCAATGCATAACATACCACAAACCATTCACCGCGTACAGATCATGTTTTCTACACACACACACCTGTCCGCGTTCCTTGTTTATGGCCAGTTTTATGACTAGGAGGTGCCCTTCTTTATTAGCGTTTCATCGATATCTGATGGGAGTTCCGGGCCTGGCTGGGTAATCTATCACGAACTGGACATCTAAAATGTGGGCTTGCTTACATGACTTCGCTCTTTGTATTATTGTAGAAATATGTTTACAGCCATATCATAAACTCAAGAATTCTTGCTTGCAGCTATTATTTCTGTATATAAGGAGAAGGCTGGTTCTGTAAAAACGAACAGTCTCCTGAGAACACACGATCCGCGTTGTCGTGCTTCTAGGACACATGTTACTTGGTAGCTGCCAATAAAACTTGATCTCTGACTGCAACTAGAAGACTCCGTGTTTCTGTGGTCCGGAACAAGGGAGAACTCAGAGGTCTTCGGGTGTTATTCCCTGGCACCACCGGGTTGTTAAAAACCCGGCACCTCAACCGGGGGCTCCGCCCCGTCCCATTTTGGCGCGAATCTTCAACTTCAGTGATCGGGACGCCATTTTACAAGCAGCACGAACTCGCCCGCCGATAAAAATCAATAATTCACAAATGAACTTCTATCCAGATTACACAGCGGCAGTGGCCCAACAAAGGAGAGGCTTCACAGATGTAAAGAAAGAACTGCGAGTTCATGAACTCAAATACTCAATGATCTTTCCAGCAAAGCTCCGCGTCGAATCGGAAGGAAAAACATGGTTTTTTGAATCGCCACGGAACGCCCAGGATTGTCTAGAGGGATGGAGACCAGCTAGAGGACCCAAGAATCGCGACCCACGGCGGAACAGTGGAAATAGGAGCCCACAGGTAACCGACGAGACCGAATAGACATGAGACGTCACACAGCGGACACTACGGTTTTCACTTGGCACGTTGGATGCTGCTTATTTGACTGAGAAGTCTGACTACACTCTTCGACAGGGCGTGAGGTATGCCAACAGCTGAGAGACTACTTGGCCGCAGTCGTAAATGGCCGAATATGGTAAGACTCAGAGCTCGGACACAGGGATTCATGCAGGTAAGAAACCCTGATCTAAAACGACACTGCATGGTATTTTCGGAGAGAGGGACTCGAAGGACACAGAAGTCTCACCCCCACGAACAATACTCATAAGTTGGGACTATAAGCACTCTGCTCAGTTGGGGAGGTGGAAGGTTCTATATTCACCAGGCAGGGAGGCAGGGAGGGGGGCAAGGGGTTTGCACGCACAGAGTTTGTTTTGTTTTTGTTCTTTGTTCCTGGCTTGGATAGCTCTTTCATGTATACATGCCACATTCACTATGGCTCTTCAAAGCACATTCAGACACACTGCCTCGACCGAGGCCGGCTCACATCATACATTCACCATTCTCTATAGACATTACACCCACCCTATGGGACGATTGTTAAGCGCCCAGGTTCCCTCCCCAGGCAGTAGCTTGCCACCAGCTTTGACACGGGCGCACTCCGCATTACTATGGATACATCTACACACCGGACACTATGGTGGACAACAATATATCGGAACCTAATTCCCAGTTGCAAAAATTGATATCCCCCCCACTGACAATTATTTCCTGGAATGTAAACGGGCTGGGACATAATATTAAACGGGGTCTGGTCCTGCAATACTTAAAACGAAGGGCACCCACGATGGTCCTCCTACAGGAAACAAACCTGACGGGCATGGCTAGTGAAGCAATGAATCGTTGGGGCTTCAAAATGGTCACGCATGCAGAGTTTTCCTACGGCTCCCGGGGAGTCGGAATCCTCGTCAACAAGAGTGCTCCATTGATAATCAAACATACATGGGCGGACGACCAAGGGCGCTCTGCGGCAGTCACCTGTCAATGGGAAGGACGGACATATAATGTATTAACAGTATATGTCCCCCGTCACTGCATCAAGGGGCCTTTCAGGATCTAGGGAAACTACTTCTCGAACTCCCTGAGGGGAACCTGATCATAGGGGGCGACTTTAATGCGGTGCTTAACACAGCAATAGATCGCCAACCTCCCCGAGAAACGACTAGACCAAGCCAACTCTTTAAAGAATTTCAAGACGCAAAAGGGCTGGTGGACATGTGGAGGATTAAACACCCGACTGACCGCCACTACACATTTCACTCGGGAGCACACAACAGTCTCTCCCGAATAGACTATATGTTAACACTAGCAATACCCCCAGAAATGGTAACATCCATAGAACATCTACCGAGAGGGATATCAGACCACTCCCCAGTTCAACTCATCTACACAACACGGCCCACGAGACGACAGAGAATCTACCCGGTTCACCCGGGTTACTTGAAAAACCACAAAATTGCAAAGGCATTAAACACTGCAACCACGCACTACTTTGAAGAAAACCTATCGTCAATTGACTCGCCGTCGATTCTCTGGGAGGCATATAAAACGGTCATCAGAGGACAGGCCATCTCCACTATTACTAGACATAAAAAGACCCAAAGGGAGACCATTGAAAAGTTAGAAACAGTTGTCCTTACAGCAGAACTAGCCCATACCTCAGATCCCACAGACGACACAGCGCAAACACTCGCCCTCGCTTCTCGCGAATACAGGGCATACGCAGAAGAAATGGCCAAAGCTAGGCACACTGATACCCTACATAGGATTTACGAACTGGGAGATAAGACAGGGAAAATTCTCGCCTGGCTTGAAAGGAAGGATAGAGCAGACAGATGGATAGCCCAATTAGCACTCCCTGATGGCACACATACCACCTCCCCCCAAAGGATAGTTGAAGAACTAGCCTCATATTACGAAAAGGTGTACACTGCACATGGAAGTGTGACAGAAGAGGATAGCACACAATTCCTACATGACATACCACTTGCCACTCTATCACAGGAAGACGCCCAAGCTCTAGACGGTGATTTAACGGTGGAAGAATTGGGGAAGGCACTAGCAGCCCTACACACGGGCAAAGCAATGGGGCCAAACAGCCTACCGGTAGAACTGTATAAAACAATGGCTCGACAACTCATCCCTAACATGCTCCCCATGTATAATGACTGCCTTACACAGGGTACATTGACGGAAGATCAGCGATTAGCCACCATTGTCACTATTCATAAACCTGGCAAACCACCTGACCAGACGTCCTCATATCGACCGATCTCACTAATGAACACAGACGCGAAAGTGTTAGCGAAACTATTGGCACTATGACTACAGCCGCTCCTCACAACATTAATACACCCGGACCAGTCGGGCTTTATGCCCGGGCGAAATACATCTCTCAACCTGCGGCGTCTTAATGGGGTACTTCACCGTATTCCAATGCTGCGTGAAGAGGCGGCCATTCTATTCTTAGACGCAACTATGGCGTTTGATCTTGTGGAGTGGCCCTTTCTTTTTGCAGTGCTCCGAAAGATGGGATTTGGCCCCAAATTTTGTAGCTGGATTAAATTGCTATATACGGCTCCCCTAGCTCAAGTGGTTGCCAATGGCCATACATCGCGTACGATCACGCTGGGTCGCGGTACAAGACAGGGGTGCCCACTGTCCCCACTCTTGTTCGCGCTCATATTGGAACCATTGGCGGTGAAAATACGCACGGAACCAATGATCCGTGGGATCACATGGGAGCCGGGTTGGGAAGACCGCATCTCCCTTTACGCCGATGATGTATTGATATACTTAATGTCCCCGGCTCATCCCTAACAACCCTGCTGGACGTCCTTGAGAAATATAGGGTTTAATTGGGCAACGTCGCTCCTATACTTACTACACGGTCAAATGCCCACACTGCCTCCTGCCTGCACACTACAAACAGTAACCAGGGGGTTTCGGTACCTTGGAATTTATGTCACGCCACAAAACTCCATCTTTATGGAAGAAAATTTACTGAAACCCCTACAGAGGCTCAAATCGGATGTAACACATTGGCGCTCCCTCCCACTGACACTGTTAGGAAGGGTAACGCTCTTTAAGATGCTCTCGCTCCCAAGATTCCTCTATGCGTTACAAAATACCCCGTTTCCGATCCCTATCACCTACTTTAAAGCAATAGATGCAGAAATCTCCTCACTATTAGTGAGGACAAGGGTCGTGGACCAGGGTCAGCGGACTCGACAATTCTCGCCTCGGTGCCTACTCTAACCTGGGGTCCCACTCGGCAACTCTGGGCATTAGCTTGCCTAATCTCCACAACGGCCCCATCAACGCTGGGGATGCCTGGCTCCACCTTGGGGATTCCCAGTAGGGACCATCCCACAGGGAAAGCCAGGACGGGTTCCCCAGCGGTATACAGCGCCGGTACGCCCCTTTGCTGGGTCAGCTGTACGCTTTGCAAGTATACGACATTTAACATTTAACATTTATTATGGGAGGGAAAACCGGCTCGTATAGCACATTCCAAACTCATCCCCAGCTGGTACGATGGGGGGATCGCACTGCCGAGTGTCAAATTGTACTATTGGGCCGCACAACTAACGGTCATTAACCAATGGTTACATACTCCACAACATGATCCAGCCTACAGCTTAGACAGGACTATACTCCCCACAGACAAACTGATGAAAGCCCTGTACACTAACAAACGACGGCACACGCTCAGGGGCCCGATGGCCCATACTGTCAAGATTTGGCACACAGCTCAAAGAGCCTTGAGATGGGAGGGAGTGCTCACACTTGCCACCCCACTCTGGGACACACGGCGTCTTGGTACCTTGGCTAACACTAAGGGATTTAGGCAGTGGGACCTAATTGGTATTTTAAAGATAGGAGACCTATGGAGTCGGGGAGCAATCATCACATTTGAAGCCCTAAAAGAGAAATACGGAATGGCGGATACCGAGTTCCACCGCTATACACAAATCAGACATGCTTTGCAGGGTGCCATTCCACTAGGGACCACAGTAGCCGACTCCTCCCCCCTGGAGGATAGACTCCTCACAGATCACCTTGAAAAGAAAGCAATCTCACTCACATACCGTAAACTGATAAATAATCTTCCAGACCCCACGGTTGTTCTCCGAACCAAGTGGGAGGTAGAACTAGGAGACATAGATGACGAAGACTGGTTATATGCACTGGCTTCGGCAAGAGACGCCTCCATACCATCTCGGCTGAAACTCGTACAACTAAAGATACTACATAGAATATACTATTCACGCACCCTATTGCACAAACTGGGACACGTCCCAGAGCCTGAATGCCTGAGAGGTTGCGGGCTCCCGGGAACATACTACCATACACTATGGGACTGTCCTAAAATACATATTGGACATATGTAATGTCGGACATTTCAGAAGCAAGCGGGGTAGAAGTACAGCCAGAACCTAGGTGCTGCATATTAAATATTTGGTCGCCCACATAACTCAATCGGGGGCTACAGACATGGGCAACACTGGGCATGGCTCTTGCAAAGCGGAATATCGCTAGAAAATGGGGATCCGGCCTAATACCCTCAAGAGCACAGTGGGGAAATGACATGGATGCGGCGATGGTAGCAGAAAGGGCTGTATATGTACATAGGGGGTGCCCGAAAAAATGGTCCAAAATCTGGGAGAAATGGAATGTGTATCGGGGAAACATATGTGAACCCCCGCAAGAACTGTCTGAACCTGAAACAAGCCCATAGGGCGGGCTACATGATACACTATATATATTATGACAATATATCCATAAGTGGGAGGGGAACCAAAAGGGAAAAGAATGCTGTTGTTTGTTGATGTAAATGTTTATTGAGGGACTGTTTCTGGATACGTGCTACATAGAAGATTATTCATAGATGTACGAACATTTGCTGGCCCTCATATCTCATACGAGCACATATGCTATGTTACATACTTCTGGGCACGAATCAGTGTACACTGTACTGATCTATGTGAAAAGCGAACTTTACTGAATGCCTTTACTTGAAAGAAAACAAATTGTACATGTACTGTTACAATGCTAAAAAGCCAATAAAAACTGTTTTAAAAAAAGAAAACGGCTCCTCAATTCTACTGTCAAAACATGAACCGTTACATGTTCTGCTGGTGGAATATGTTGCACCCTGCCTTAGGACTCCGTATGCCCGCCTTGGGGGTGACTTACACATATACAAGAAGAGTATGGCTTTGCCATTACTTTAAATGGCACAGTCAGGCCAGGCGCTAACACTGCTCTCCAGCCTTCAAATGGCGGCTGGAATTCCTGTTTCACGTGTGTCCCACCCATGGTGGCATAACCAGTGCTGCAAACCCGGGGGGACCCTCTAACATACATGTCCTGGGTACCCTGGGGACCATTTACCAGGGACTTACATGTAAGTGAGCTCAGCCAATTGGGTAAACGTAAATTTGATATTTGAGTTTAGGGGTCAGGGCGCAGGCGCTGAGGTCTGGTGAGCGGCCTCCGTGCACTCTAATGGTTGAAAAACCAGCATCGTCAGTCTAAAGACGTGGGAGTGACCATACAAAGAGAGGCCTCTCCTTACAGTGATGTGTGGTTCTTAATACTCGTTGCTAGCTCTGTAAACCTGACACCTGCACTCCCGCCTAGGATTCACTTTGGGACACTTTTTGACTCCCTCAGTGGATTTAGATGTAATAGAGGCAAGTTATTGGAGAAGCTCTTTGTATATTTGGGCACCAGCAGCTCAGTGATGCATAGCAAACCACCCACCACAGAGGGTCTGGAACAGAAATACCTGAACCTAGAAAGACTCAGGAAACAAGAACTCTCCCATGGGTGAGATGCAGGAGCTTCAACAATGTATATTGAACGTAGACGGGCTCAGAATTCTTATATTTCCATCATTCGAGGCTTTAGATACCGGTCTTTGACCAGAATGGGGGATGCCGCCCCTACGTCATCATATGGCGTGAGGTACACCCCGCGTGCAGCCGCAGAAAGGAAGCAAAAGAACCCTTACCAGAGACATCATCCCTAGGAGAAGAGATCCTGGCGTGAACCTACCAGAGCCCTGTGCCAGCAGTGAGACAAAACGAAAAGAAGCGCTTTATTCCCACCAACTACATTTGAAGGATAAAAAATAAAGAAGATAACTAGATGAGAATGGCTTCAAGTGGCAGCATAGTCACCCATGCTTGAGGATAAGACAGCCTAGCAACAAAGAGTAAGACCCTGGGAGCCCCTGGTCATCACCGCCCACCCGCGCCGTCAACAGGTGAATCGGGTGTATGCAGCATCACCATTGAAGCTTCGAGGGAGGCCACGTCTGCACCCACCAGACAACCCTCGGGGGAGGCCACGTCTGCACCCACCAGACAACCCTTGGGGGAGGCCACGTCTGCACCCACCAGACAACCCTCGGGGGAGGCCACGTCTGCACCCACCAGACACCCCTTGGAGGAGGCCACGTCTGCACCCACCAGACAACCCTCGGGGGAGGCCACGTCTGCACCCACCAGACAACCCTCGGGGGAGGCCACGTCTGCACCCACCAGACAACCCTCGGGGGAGGCCACGTCTGCACCCACCAGACACCCCTCGGAGGAGGCCACGTCTGCACCATCCAGACAACCCTCGGGGGAGGCCACGTCTGCACCCACCAGACAACCCTCGGGGGAGGCCACGTCTGCACCCACCAGACAACCCTCGGGGGAGGCCACGTCTGCACCCACCAGACAACACTTGGAGGAGGCCACGTCTGCACCCACCAGACAACCCTCGGGGGAGGCCACGTCTGCACCCACCAGACAACACTTGGAGGAGGCCACGTCTGCACCCACCAGACAACCCTTGAAGGAGGCCACGTCTGCACCCACCAGACAACCCTCGGGGGAGGCCACGTCTGCACCCACCAGACAACCCTCGGGGGAGGCCACGTCTGCACCCACCAGACAACCCTTGAAGGAGGCCACGTCTGCACCATCCAGACAACCCTTGAAGGAGGCCACGTCTGCACCCACCAGACAACCCTCGGGGGAGGCCACGTCTGCACCCACCAGACAACCCTCGGGGGAGGCCACGTCTGCACCCACCAGACAACCCTCGGGGGAGGCCACGTCTGCACCCACCAGACAACCCTTGAAGGAGGCCACGTCTGCACCCACCAGACAACCCTTGAAGGAGGCCACGTCTGCACCATCCAGACAACCCTCGGGGGAGGCCACGTCTGCACCCACCAGACAACCCTCGGGGGAGGCCACGTCTGCACCCACCAGACACCCTCGGGGGAGGCCACGTCTGCACCCACCAGACAACCCTTGAAGGAGGCCACGTCTGCACCATCCAGACAACCCTCGGGGGAGGCCACGTCTGCACCCACCAGACAACCCTTGAAGGAGGCCACGTCTGCACCCACCAGACAACCCTCGGGGGAGGCCACGTCTGCACCCACCAGACAACCCTCGGGCGAGGCCACGTCTGCACCCACCAGACAACACTTGGAGGAGGCCACGTCTGCACCCACCAGACAACCCTCGGGGGAGGCCACGTCTGCACCCACCAGACAACCCTTGGGGGAGGCCACGTCTGCACCCACCAGACAACCCTTGAAGGAGGCCACGTCTGCACCCACCAGACAACCCTTGAAGGAGGCCACGTCTGCACCCACCAGACAACCCTCGGGGGAGGCCACGTCTGCACCCACCAGACAACCCTCGGGGGAGGCCACGTCTGCACCCACCAGACACCCTCGGGGGAGGCCACGTCTGCACCCACCAGACAACCCTTGAAGGAGGCCACGTCTGCACCATCCAGACAACCCTCGGGGGAGGCCACGTCTGCACCCACCAGACAACCCTTGAAGGAGGCCACGTCTGCACCCACCAGACAACCCTCGGGGGAGGCCACGTCTGCACCCACCAGACAACCCTCGGGGGAGGCCACGTCTGCACCCACCAGACAACCCTCGGGGGAGGCCACGTCTGCACCCACCAGACAACCCTTGGAGGAGGCCACGTCTGCACCCACCAGACAACCCTCGGGGGAGGCCACGTCTGCACCCACCAGACAACCCTCGGGGGAGGCCACGTCTGCACCCACCAGACAACCCTTGGAGGAGGCCACGTCTGCACCCATCAGACAACCCTTGAAGGAGGCCACGTCTGCACCCACCAGACAACCCTCGGGGGAGGCCACGTCTGCACCCACCAGACACCCTTGGGGAGGTCACGTCTGCACCATCCAGACAACCCTTGGGGGAGGCCACGTCTGCACCCACCAGACACCCTTGAGGAGGTCACGTCTGCACCATCCAGACAACCCTCGGGGGAGGCCACGTCTGCACCCACCAGACAACCCTTGGGGGAGGTCACGTCTGCACCATCCAGACAACCCTTGGGGGAGGTCTCGTCTGCACCCACCAGACAACCCTCGGCGGAGGCCACGTCTGCACCCACCAGACACCCTTGGGGGAGGCCACGTCTGCACCCACCAGACAACTGCTATGTTATTTACCGTGTGTCTCCCACTTCGACTTTGGGGAATATTTAAGCATGTGAATCTAAGAAAGACACCCCGATACTGGAGAACTTGGGGTTTCCTTATGATTGGAATGTGGAAGGATGCGTCTTGCAAGTTGATTGCACATAACGAATCCACTCGATGCCGCTGAGGATAGATCTGGTTAAATGTTAGCATCCGTAATCTCTCTCTCAGAATCCACTTCTTGGCTTTCCTCAGATCGAGAATGGGTCTGAACGCGTTCTTGTCTTTCTTTTTGACAAGAAAGAATCTTGAGTATAGCCCTTTGCCTCGCTGTAAAGGACGAACCGGTTCCACCGTCTGTTTCTGTACGAGAATGTTCACCTCCGATTGTAATTGGCACAGTTGGAATCTTGACTGTTTCGGCGGTATTGATGGTGGAGGGCTGATGAATCATAGAGAATATCCATTGTGAACAATATTCAGCACCAAATTGTCGTGCGTGATTTTTTGCCACTCTGCCAAGTAATGTTAAATGCTTCCCCCTACCGCAGCGGGTAACGGAAGAGGGGAGAAGACAGGATTCAGGGCTTGGAACCCGTTGGCATCTTGCGTCCTTGAGAAGGTTGCTGTACTGACCTTCCTCTTGGTTGTCGCTTTCAATAAGGCTGGTAAGATCGTTGGTACGATTGTTGCGTACTTGACTGTCAGCCCTGATACCACCGAGGGGTCTGAACCCTCTGTGTAGAATATCGGCGTGAGAAGGGCAGAAAGATTTAAGTTGCTCTTTGGGTCTGTCGAGGCCAACAGCATTTAGTGTTTCCATCTCCGCCTTCATTCGGTCCATCTCCTCGTCTGCATGAGATCCAAAAAGGGCTGTACCTGAAAACTGGAGATTCTGGATGCGCTGCTGTGCTTCAGGCTTAAGTGAAGTCAAACGAAGCCATGAATGCCACCTAAGTGCCACGCTGTGGCAGTATACATGTGCAGCCAGAAGGGATTTGTCCGCCGCTGCGCTGATTACTTGATTCAAGACCATAAGGTCTTCTGTTAAAACTTTGTTAAAGTCTTCTCTTTTGTCCCTAGGGAGGTGATCCACAAACTGATGGAGAGAACCCCCCCTGCCCACAGTGCCTGGTCATATTTGCCAAGCAGGGTTGTGGCACTAGCAGCTTTCATGGAAGAAGCTGCTGTGTTGCACGCCTTCCTTTCCACTGAATCTATCTTACGGCTCTTTATCAGGTGGACTGTAGATGTTTGAACCGTAGTATGTTGGTTTTTTGCTGCCACCACAATGACCGAATCCGGAGATGGGTTAGTCCATAGGAATGTGGGGTCCTGCTCTGGAGAACGATACTTCTTCTGCTGCCTGGAAGGAGCTGGCTTCATTGAAGAGGCAGTTAGAAAAAGCTCCACTGCCGGTTCTAAGAGGCCCAGCACCAGAGGAAGCAAGGGATGAGATGCTTGTCTCTGTTGAAGAGTCTCAAATATCACAGAAGTTGATGGCGTCAGATTGGACATTGGAATGGTCAATGTGGAAGCACCCTCACCAAAACGTCTTGAAAAGGTAGAACTGTCATCAATTGGTGAAATCCTTGGAGGAGGAGTCAGATAGCGTAGGAGAATGTCTTCCTTTGCTCAAAGAGGAAGTGTCCCTGGTGTGTCTGGAACAAGAGCTTCCACTGCGATGTTGATGATGGGAACGAGTAGAGGAACGTCTGGCTGTGAGAACGATTCCTGGTATGAGACTTCGACCTTGGCCTTCGTGGTGGAGGAGGCAGCAGAGGAGGCGGCGGCGGTGTGGGCAGTTTTAGTTGCTCATCTGCATCTGCTTGTTGAGGAGGAGACTGAGTTGGTGATATGATCCTAGATGGAGAGTATATTTGGGTATTGTCCGAATCTGGAGAGATTAGTCTTCTCTTTTTTCGAGCCTTCTGAAGTTTTGAGGAAGCAGCTATCGATTCTGCAGAAGACCTATCTCTTCCTCTCGACATCGACCTACTCATCGACGGAGTCCTCCAATGTCTTCTCGAAGGAGAACTTCATCTAGAGCAGAGGTCTTCAAACTTTTGAAGGTTGAGCTCCCCCAGCTGAATTTTTTTAAATGTCGGCCCCCCCCCCACCACCTGACAGAAATTTCTGGAATCTGGTACACTACATAATCGACCACCACCCGCATATCGCGGGCCATATCCAGCAAATAATGTTCAAAACAATGAGTGTTTCCTCCTTCTCCGTGAATTCCCTCACTACCACTCACCAACAATGCTCCTCATCTCTCTTTAGCACCTTTCTGGCAAACATATACAAAATTTTTATAGTGCTACTCATAGTTTCATCATACTCAGGGGTATATGTACAAACCCCTATAGAAACCACACAGTCACTTTTTACGACGTTGTGGTGGCGATAGGGGCATTGCCATATTTACAAGGCAGAGTTAAGCCACCTAACTTGGCTTAACGCTGCCTTGTAAATAAGGCCCCCTTTCATGCTATGCTTAACGTGAAATCATGGGCAGTGGGGGTTGCAGTGGGCGTTCCACTGCAACAGGCACTGATTTTGATGCTGCGCCCTATTTACAAGAGTCCCTTGCGGTACACAGACATAATATCGACTCCAAAATATCGTTTGGACATAATATCGACTCCAAAATATCGTTTGGAGAAAATATCGACAGGACAGAATATCGACAGCCAAAATATCGTTTTTAAGGTAAGTGAAGTAATATCGTTTTTAAGGTAAGTGAAGTAATATCGTTTTTATTTTTAGGGTTCAGGGTCAGTTTTGGGTTTTTGGGTAAAGGGGTATTTTTAGGGTTCAGGGTCAGTTTTGGGTTTTTGGGTAAAGGGGTATTTTAAGGGTTCAGGGTCAGTTTTCAGTTTTTGGGTAAAGGGGTATTTTTAGGGTTTAGGGTCAGTTTTCAGTTTTTGGGTAAAGGGGTAGTTTTAGGGTTCAGGGTCAGTTTTCAGTTTTTGGGTAAAGGGGTATTTTTAGGGTTCAGGGTCAGTTTTCAGTTTTTGGGTAAAGGGGTATTTTTAGGGTTCAGGGTCAGTTTTCAGTTTTTGGGTAAAGGGGTATTTTTAGGGTTCAGGGTCAGTTTTCAGTTATTGGGTATTATTTTATTATATTTTATTACTATATATATATGTTTAATAAATATGAAATAAAAAAATATTTATTTAACTTTCATTAATTATTTAATTATTATAAGTTAATTTAAGTAATTTTAAGTATATTTTAGTAATTAATTATTAATATTAATTTAATTTAACACTGTTTTTAGTAAATACGATATTTTTTACAACTATATTTTTGTAAACGATATTTTGTACTCGATATTTTTGTACTTACCTGTTTGTACATACAAACTCGATATTTTTGCTGTAGATATTTTTTCCTCGATATTTTGGGTAGTCGATATTTTGGTAGTCGATATTCTTTCAGTGATCCGTCCCTTGCTCACTGCACCATCAGGATTCAAGCAAGCCGGGCCGAAGACGGCTGTAATGCCAGAAACCGGTCCCTGGAAGCTTGTTTCCTTTCCAGTAAAGAATTGGCTTGGTAGTTTGGTCTGCCCTGTTCCCATGATGCACTGGGCCAGGGACAGACTAATTTGCATGTAGCCAGGTTCTGAACTGGGATGGTGCAGTGAGCTAAAAAACGGTGATGGATCAAGCCCTGATCTGTTGACTGGGTAGGAGTGTTCTGATTAACTCAGATACTCTGTCCATCACCACCCCCTTTTTGAAACTATTTACAAGGGCAGCATATAAGGGAGGCAGCGTTAAAATTAAGAACAGGGAAAACCTGGTCTTAAGCTGGCGAAACTAGGAGAAATGCATTATTTCTCCTCATTTTTGCTTCATCCACGTGGACTGCCTTGTTTAGCACAAATGGAAATAGCAAAATGCCTTGTATTTGTAATCTTTAAAAGAAAATCCATTTTGTGATTTCTGTGTGTGTTGCATTAAGCAGCACACATGGAAGTGGGACAAATGGCATTTAAAGATTGTTTATGTACAGGAAGGTCCACCTCCTGTACATAAACAATCTTTCCCTGTACGCAAACACCCTTGCACTATGGTGCAATGGTGTCTGCGTTGGCCTGACTGGGATTTGTTTTTTGGCAACTTAAAGGAAAATGCTACTTACCAGTATGCCTCTGTTCTTGGCATGAAGAGTTGCAGAGTTGTACACTTAGCATTAGATCGCCACCTGGTGTTGGGCTTGGATGATTGCAGGTTGTTGTCGTCTTGGAAGAAGTCTTTGTAGTCACGAGATAGGTGACTCCTCCCTTGGACAAGACTGCGCATGGGCATCGGCTCCATCCTTAGATTGTTTTTCGCCATGATGGGAAATGATGGAGCTAGTATAAGTAAAGAAAAAAGGATGTCCATGCGTATGCATCTAAGTAAGATGAAAACTGGAACGGATACAAGTCCCGGGGAGGCGGGAGGGTGTGTACAACTCTGCAGCTCTACATGTCAAGAACAGATGCATACTGGTAAGTAGCATATTCCGTTCGAGGCATATGAGCTGCAGATTGTACACTTAGCATCGATTGTGCAGCAGTGTCTCTCGTAGCGGTGGTCACTTGTATCCGTTGCAGTGGTTTGAGAAAGAGTTTTAACACCTTTACTGCTGTGCAGATTTTACCCTGAGTGCTGAAAATTGCAAAAACCCATTGTTCATGACAAGGTCAGCTCGTCATAAGCACACGACCAGTGTACTGCATGACGAGCTGAGCTCGTCATGAGCATGGAAGGGGTTAAGGACAGCCTGGCCTACTGCAGCTTGCTGCTTGGCTTGCACATCAACACAATAGTGTTTAGTGAAGGTGTGGGGTGCAGACCATGTTGCTGCCTTGCATATGTCCTCTAGGGGTATGTTTCCTAAGAAAGCCATAGAGGCTCCTAGTTTGCGAGTGGAGTGCGCTCTAGGAGGAACTGTTAATGTACGTTTAGCCTTTAGATAGCATTTTTGTATACACTTTACAATCCACTTTACAATCCCACCTTTAGAGATGGGGTTGCCTTTGTGTGGACTGGAGGAGAGAAAGATACAAACAGTTGTTTTGTTTTTCTAAAGGATTTAGTTCTATCTATATAGTATAGAAGAGCTCTTTTAACGTCTAGTGTGTGTAAAGCCCTTTCCACTACAGAGTCTGGGTTTTGGAAAAACACAGGTAACTCTACGGATTGATTTAAGTGAAACAGAGTGATGACCTTCGGAAGAAATTTTGGATTAGATCTAAGAACCACTTTGTTAGGATGTATTTGAAAAAATGGTTCTTGTATAGTGAAAGCTTGTATCTCACTTACTCTTCTAAGAGAGGTAATAGCAACAAGGAAAGCTGTTTTCCATGTTAGGAATTGCAGTTCACATTTATGTAGAGGCTCGAAAGGGGGTCCCATGAGTCTTGTAAGGACAATGTTCAGATTCCACACAGGAGAAGGTGGCAATCTGGGTGGGATTATTCTTTTTAATCCTTCCATGAATGCTTTGATTGCAGGTACTCTGAAGAGAGACAGATGTTGTCTGTTTTGTAAATACGCTGCAATTGTTGCAAGGTGCAGGCGTATGGAAGAATATGCCAAATTAAACCTTTGTAGATGTAAAAGGTAACAAATGATATTTTGGATGGAAGCATCCAGGGGATCAACTTGATTATTTTTGCAATATATTGCGAATCTTTTCCATTTAGCGGCATAACACGCTCTGGTAGTGGGTCTCCTAGCCTCTTTAATGATGTTCATACAGTCCGGTGGTAGGTTTAAATAACCAAACTTCAGGAGCCAGATCGCTAAATTTAGTTGGTTTGGGTCTGGGTGTCTGATTTCTCTATGGTTCTGTGTTAACAGGGAGGGTGTGAGCTGTAACTTTTGATGTGGAACCAGTGAGAGGTCTAGCAGTGTGGTGAACCACAGTTGGCGTGCCCATGTGGGAGCTACCAGGATGAGTTTGAGAGACTGTTGTCTGAGCTTGCGCACTACTAATGGAATCAGTGGGAGAGGCGGAAAAGCGTATGCAAATCTGCCTGACCAGTTCATCCATATCGCATTGCCCTTGGACACTGGGTGTGGAAACCTGGCGGCAAAGGTTGGGCATTTTGCATTTTCGTGGGTGGCAAACAGATCTATGTGTGGATGACCCCACCTCTGGAAGAATGGCTGAAGAACTTGTGGATGTAGTTCCCATTCGTGAATCTGTTGTGTCTGCCGACTTAACAGATCTGCTATCTGATTGTGAACTCCTGGAAGGTGTTCTGCCAACAGATGTATATTTTGAGGAATGGCCCCATCTCCAAATGTTCTGTGCGAGCTAGGACAGTTGCAGAGAGTGTCCCCCCCCCCCCTGTTTTTGTATATAGTACATGGCTGTCATATTGTCCGTCCGGATTAAGAC